>NC_136059.1:784425038-785866705 GCF_964261635.1 Lissotriton helveticus
CATGCCTCTTGTGTGTCTAAAAGGTCAGCATCGATGGTATATTTGGGAAGAAGGCACATCTGCCCAGCCTCCCAACGCTGATGAATGAGTCACTGCATTTGCGCTTCAACTAGTTCCAGCGACCAAGTGTGTGTTACTATGCAATCGCGCCGAAGTGCGCAGGGGTCCCTTTAGTGAAATGTCCATCATAGTGGGTAAATGGCGGGAAGACGGTGCACACCTCGAGTGTGTGGGCGGGGCCAAACGGACGGGGCGTCCATGCGAGCATGCCTCTTGTGTGTATAAAAGGGCAGAGACCGATCAGAGCAGCAGATTAATTTTTGGGCTGATCAATGAGTCACTGAATTAAAGCTTCAACTAGGGCACATGCTTTATTGATATCTGCAAGTGTTTCCTGTTGAGGTTTATTTTTTTGTGCCAGGACCGTCGTGCCCGAATGAACCCCGAAAGAAGACACCACCGTTGAAATAATTTACGATGGCGCCGGCAAGCTGCCAGCGCCATCCTGCAATAGTTACTTAATTAGCTTCAACAGGAAGCTCCAACTGTTAAAATAAAGCAGGCGCTCGAGCCCCTGCTGTATCTTATCTATTAGAGCTTCCTGTGGAAGCTAATTAAGTAACCATTTGAGGATGGCGCTGGCAGCTTGCCGGCGCCATCGTAAATTATGCAGGCTTGAACTTTTGACCGCAAAATCCGCTCCGATCGCGGATTGCGGATTCTCGGTAAATCCGCGAGAGTTCGCGGATCGCGGATTTACCGAAAATCCGCAAAATCCGCGATCGGAGCGGATTTTGCGCTCATGCTTAGTTAGTGGTGCATGGACCAAGGCTTTGTGTGGGGCCTCTTGAATTTAAACATCATTGAGGGCATGGATGGCATTGGATTGTGGTGATTTTTGTGTGTTTTTTGACTTTTTGGGGTGTTTAACTGATATTTCTCTGGCTTCCTTTGCTTTTAGGTGCACAAGAGAACCACCAGTGCCAGAAGGAAGTCCTGCAGCGGTGTGTGCAGCACAACGTCACGTGACATCACGTGTGGCCACAGACAAGACAACTCTGCAACTCGTGCAACTGCGGCCTGCTGTTCTGACATCTGAAGAAGATGGGCCCAAAGAAAGGTGGCCGTAGCGCCTCAGCAAAAACAGTTGCCAGTGCCACTGCCAGTAAGAAGGAGCAGAAGAAGCAAGTGGCACCACCTACCAAGGAGACTGGTGGGCCCACCAACACCTTTTTTGGGAGAAAAAAAACTACACCTGAAGCAGCAACGGTGTCCGCCGGGGACCAAGCTGGAAGCAGCACCCCCGCTTCATTGGGCTCAGTGCCACCACTCCAAGTTAGGTCCAAGACCATGAGTGCTGCTGAGGCAGCCACTTTAGTTTCTCAATCACCATTGACCAGTGATGTTGGCTCATCACAAGAAAGTACCATCCAATCAACGCCGGGTGTAACTCAGCTGATGAGTGTTCAACAACCACAGCTGCAACGACAACCACAGGTGCAACTAGTACAAGCGCAAGTACATGGGCAAGGAGAGGCGCAAGTACATGCGCAAGGAGAGGCGCAAGTACATGCACAAGGGGAGGCGCAAGGAGAGGCCCAAGTAGAAGCACATGGAGAGGTGCGTGGAGAGGTGCAACTAGAGGTTCATGGAGCGGCACAATTGCCTACAACGCTTGTTCCTCCAGAAGTAGGGGCACATCAGGAAATTGAGATTCAATCGGAGGTATCATCCGAGGAAGCCACTCTTCCTGATGATGATCCATTGTCTTCCAGATCCCCAGCAAGAAAAAGGTCAAGGAGGGCTATTACTACTACAAGTTCTTCTTCAAGCCCCCTTCATTCTGATGACCTTGATCTTGATTGGAACCCACCAAAGCAGTCTGAGAGTGAGGCACACCATGAGCCGACAAAGGTAGCTAAGCCTAAAAGGAAGGTTCCCGTAAGGCTTCGACTTATGGGTGTTGACGACGAACAAGAAGTAGTGTCTTCTGCTGCTGATGAACAGTCTGACGACGACCCAGTCATCACAGTCGTCACTCCAGCCCCAGCGTACATGCAGCAGACAGACATTTTCACCCTATCCCGAATGGCTGCTGAGCGGGATGTGGGCGGCGTGGCACTGCTACCACCACCAACGCAGTTAACTACAACACCAACACAACCTACAGGTTCCATATTTTTTAGGCAGAAGGGCCGGCAGCGCCCTCCATCCAGCTCAACCTCCATTACCTCAAGTAGTGGTGCTGTAAGTGAACAACAGAGTCGAATTCAGCCACGCCCATCCTCCACCTCATCTGACATTGAAACTGAAAGTAGCACCTCCACCACCAGCAGACATCTCCCGTCCCCAGTTTGGGACTTCTTTAGTGTTAGCAAAAAGGCGGAAAACATGATCGTTTGTTCGATTTGTAAAATATTAGTTTGTCGGGGTAAGCTTGGTACCAACTATGGTACCGGAGGCCAGAGAGGTCATCGACAAAAACACCACACTATCCAGTGGGAGGCGCACCTAAGGAAGATCCTGGAAGTCAAAAGTAGAACAGATCCAAATGTATCTATTCACATTGCATCTGATGATGACGAGGGGCTGATCGTGCAGGGTTGAAGTCAAGAACCGACCAACATTTTTTCTGGTACACCCAGTACCCTTGGCAACAGCACTGTAGTGGTTGCGCCCACACCCTCTGCCCTTGCAACATGTATGAGGCACACTAAGAGTCTGGAAGAGACACCAATGCGAAAAAGTACATCAATGAGCCTAACTGGTTTGAAGAAGTCTGCATCATCATCATCACGTAAAACGGTCCAGGCCACCATTAGCAGAATGTTTTGGTCGGATGCGCCATTTGAACACAACCACCCAACGGCACGTCTTTATAACGCAAAGCTGGCTAAAATGCTAGAGTTGGACCTTCTCCCTTTTTCTTTTGGTGAAGGGGTGGGTTTTCTAGAATTTGCGACAACAGTCTGCCCTAAATGGAAGGTTCCTAGCCGGTCCTATTTTGCCAGGGTTGCTGTTCCAGCACTACATCAAGATGTGCTGGAGGTGATTAGCGCAGCTATTCTGAAGAGTGCTGTTCACACTATCCACCTGACAACAGACATGTGGACCAGTTGCCAAGCCCTTGATTACATGTGCATCACTGCACACTGGGTCTCTTTTGCAGGGGTTAAAGACCAGTTAAAAGCAGGTGTTGACACGGACACAGTTTTTTAAGGTACTCGGAAACATGCAACAGTAGCCATGTTTGCCATGGAGAAAACTCATACTGCACCTAACCTTTTGCAGTAGTTTGATAGGAAGGTCTATGAATGGCTGCATCCAAGAAATCGCATAGTTGGTTATGTTTCCACGGATAATGGCAGTAATATAGTTAAGGCCATGAAGCAAGGTGGCTGTTTCAGAGTGCCGTGTTTGGCGCACAGTATTAACATCGTGGTGCAAGATTTCTTGAACAAAGAAAACACAGTCAGCAAGTTACTGACCACCTGCCAAAGAATCTGCACACATTTCAGCCATTCTTTTAAGGCCCGAAAGCAGATGAGGAGCATTCAACGTAAACCGTCAGTCAAAGGACTCATCCAGGTGGTGGCAACACGTTGGAACTCAACCTTTTACATGCTTGAGCGTCTGTCTGAGCAGTGGGGGGTAATAAATGATTATGTCTATAAACTGGGTTCTACTACGACAAACATGAGGCTAGAGTTGGAGGAACGGAAGCTAGTTGCAAGCCTGACAGACATGCTTCGTCCTTTTGAGGTCCACGCGTGAAGTCAGCAGGGAGGACTGTTCTTTGGGCAAAGCTATCCCATTGTTGGTCATGCTAGAGCACCAACTGAAGGCGGTGTCTTCAACGTTCCGAGATGATGCTGAAAAGCAAGACGTATATCAGTTGGCGGAGAGGTACTATGCTTGCGGCAGGGCCATGCAGATGGTCAAGGCAGGCACCACTGAGTGAAGCATCCTGATGTAGCATACCTAGGCTCTTTGACACAGACAGACAAAGCATATCTAGGGTTTAGGGTTCAGTGCGATTTACTAGGGTTTAAGTTGGTAGGGTTCCTGCGGAGTCTAGGGCTCAGGGCCAGATGCAGGCTCATTCATAATGATGTTGGCAAGGTTTTAGGGGGGTTGGGCGTTCTTTGGTCCAGAATTGGCAGAATTTTGGCCTTTTTTGGTGTTTTGCGGGCGTGTGTGTTTGGGTGAAAAGTGAAAACTAGTCGTAGACCTTCTTCTTCTTCTTCTTCAAAGAGTGCAGTCGTTCAATTTTGTTCTGCCTTGCTGAGATTCTTGGGAATCGCTGGAACAAGTGTCCAGGTAAGTTTCAAGAGGATCGAAGTAGTGAAAGTGCTGAAAACAGCAATTTTTTGTGAACAGCGCAATTTGCCATGTTTTGGAATACCAGTATTGCATGTTTTTGGGGGGCTGTTTGGGGGTGTTCTAGATTTGTGGAGGGGGGGTTTATGGGTCCGGGAGCACTGCTGGGAATGTCTAATTTTGATTGCAAGTGGTTTGAAGAAAATCCATGGTGGAAAAGGAGGTTTGGGCCTAGTTGCAGACAGCGTTTTGGCACAATTTAAACTGAGGCCTAGCAGTATTGCATGTTTTTGGGGGGCTGTTTGGGAGGTTCTAGGTTTTTGGGGGTGGGTTGGGGGTCTGGGAGCACTGCTGGGAAGGTCTAATTTTGATTGCAAGTGGTTTCAAGAAAATCCATGTTGGAAAAGGGGGGTTTGGGCCTAGTTGCAGACAGCGTTTTGGCACAATTTAAACTGAGGCCTAGCAGTATTGCATGTTTTTAGGGGGCTGTTTGGGGGGGTTCTACATTTTTGGGACTGGGTCGAGGGGTCTGGGAGCACTACTGGGAAGGTATAATATTGGATGCAAGTGGTTTGGAGAAAATCCATGGTGAAAACGTTTTTATTTTTTAGCTCACTTGCGTGTTTTTGGGGGGCTGTTTGGGGGGGTTCTAGGTTTTTGGGGGTGGGTTGGGGGTCTGGGAGCACTGCTGGGAAGGTCTAAATTTGATTGCAAGTGGTTTGAAGAAAATCCATGGTGGAAAAGGAGGGTTAGGGCCTAGCTGCAGAGCGCGTTTGGAGCGATTATCAGGTAGGCCTCTGTAGATTTTCTAAGTGTGGCATTTTCCATTTTTGCTTTTGGCCTGTTTGGGGGTGTTCTACTTTTTTGGGAATGGGTTGAGGGGTCTGGGGGCACTGTTGGGAAGGTCTAATATTGGATGCAAGTGGTTTGGAGAAAATCCATGGTGAAAAAGTTTTTCTTTTTTAGCTCACTTGCATGTTTTTGGGGGGCTGTTCTAGGTTTTTGCGGGTGGGTTGGGGGGTCGGGGAGCACTGCTGGGAAGGTCTAATTTTGATTGCAAGTGGTTTCAAGAAAATCCATGTTGGAAAAGGGGGATTTGGGCCTAGTTGCAGACAGCGTTTTGGCACAATTTAAACTGAGGCCTAGCAGTATTGCATGTTTTGGGTGGCTGTTTGGGGGGGGTTCTACATTTTTGGGGCTAAGTCGAGGGGTCTGGGAGCACTGCTGGGAAGGTCTAATTTTGATTGCAAGTGGTTTGAAGAAAATCCATGATGGAAAAGGGGGGTTAGGGCCTAGCTGCAGAGCGTGTTTGGATCGATTTTCAGGTAGGCCTCGGTAGATTTTCTAAGTGTGGCATTTTCCATTTTTGCTTTTGGCCTGTTTGGGGGCGTTCTACTTTTTGGGGGGTGGGTTGAGGGGTCTGGGGGCACTGCTGAGAAGGCCTTATTTGTATCTAAAATAGCAGTTTACACTTTACACCTAGCTTGAGGGAAAAGATCTGCAATTTTTGCCCACACTTATTTATCCTTGAAAAGGAGACTCAGAGTACGCACTTTCGAAATGATGCTTGTATGTATTGTAATACTGTCGACTGAAAGTGTTATTTTTGCACTACACAGCGTACCTTATATTTTTTTCTCCGTGGTGTTTTAATATTACTTCCTGCTTTTCCATCAACAATTACAGGCCGGATTTTACCCTGTGCAATGGGAAAAAAGAATGAACTCAGGCTTACCATTAGTGAGCCGCAATTCAGCATCCGCCAGGCAGGCAGTGGACAAGGTGTCTTATGGTCCCCAACATTGATCGACGGAGCGTCAGATGGAATGGAGGAGTACCGCGTAAAAGAGGAATGGCTGGATGCATGCAACTTCCCAAATTCAACAGGACAACAACAACATACAGTTACAGTATCCAGCTTAATTTCTACTTATCTTTTAAGTAATGTTATTGCTGTGAACTTCTATGAGTGTGACTCTGTGCATTTGTTTGCTCTTTGCTTCAATTCATCCCTCCAGCCATTGTATACTTTTTTCTTTGCTATTTTTTAAACTAATTTAAAGTAGTAAGTCGTTCTTCTCTCTGAGGGCAGATAGGCAAGTGAAATTGCGTAATTACTGCAGCCCTGCACTGTACTCACATTGTTTCTTCATAGTTAGTACATTGTAGAAAGCACTACTTACTTTTCAGTAACCTATCCATTTAGCAAACAACTTCATGCATGCAGTAGTGCATGCACTTCCTTTATGTCTCTTAAAAGATTTATGGATAGCTTTGTATCCAAAGATTTGTATATCTTCATTTGTTGTTTGTCCATGCTGTGTTTTTTTTCCTCTCTCCACAAAACTTTCCCCACAAACCCCATTCCCATCCAAGTTTCAAACCCTGACCCTCTTCCCCCGGGCTGTGCGGTTTTCATTGAGGTGTGAGTAAATTACAACAATAATTCCACACACTTGCTGGGGAGGATAAGGTGCAAGCAACCTCATCAAATCAATTTTAAGGCAGCTAGATAAATCCTAGGATATTGTAATTCTGGTTAAAAAAACATCAATGAGTATTTTAAAATAAATTCTGAATTTCATGCCCACCATCGATTGGATCCATCGTCAACATCATCCTCCTACATGTCAAGAAGACTTGTTGTTACGCTGCTGTGTCACTGTTCTTGTTGTAGCCATAATCATCCATGCAATTCTTTTTTCCCCATACTTATCTTCAGCATTGCTTAGGCTACTGTTCCTTCCAATAATCCTCTCAGGCCACTCAGTGTCTCATTTTATTACTTTGTTTTTCATATGCTGCTACTGCTAGTGTGGTACCACTCCTACTAACACCACAAGAACGGAATTTCGGTCCGGGATGGCGTAATCGCCATTTGCCATGCAGCCAGCGCTGTGCCTAGCTCTATTCTCAAAAATGAATCACAGGTAAGATAAGCATTTTGGGGAGGTAGAATAATGGGCTAGGACTCGGAAGAGAGATTGACAGTAGTACTAGTAAAGTTCTAGTAGGCCAATTGAATTCACTAACTCTGTTAGTGGCAATTTTGAACATTTTTGGACGTTTTAGATAATTCACGCTGGTAAGTTTGAGGAAACCAAACGTGCCGTAACCCCCGCCCACCTCCCCACAAAATAACATCAACGCGTACACTATGTTGAAGTATGTAAAATAAATAATTGTATTTACCCTAACAAAAATAAACTAGTCCCACCCCTCCCTAACCCAAACAATTGTCCATTTCAAATAGTCCTCTGAAAAGTCCCAAATCATCCCCAACTCCCGATTACCCACCCCCCAACAGTCTTTATAAAAGGGGCAAGAGACAGTCACTTCCTCCGGTGGTGTCCTGTAGACAGGTGGTCCCGCAGCTCTTTGCGGAGGTCCTGCAGCTCTTTGCGTAGGTCTGGCATCTGGCGTTGTTGTTTCTCAGCCAGGCGCTCCAGGAAGTCCACTCTTTTTCTGAGGTGGCGCACACGTGTCATCCAGGCTCTGGGGGGGGCAGCAGTTGTTTTTGCTGCTGTGCGGCGGCGGCGGGAGGCTGTCGGGCCACGCGCTGTTTAGCTGGAGGCTGCTGGCTGGTGGACCCGGGGGCACTGGAGGAGGATGCAGTAGTTGCCGCCTCCTCGTCCTGCTCCCGAGCCCACAGCCGCCTATATTCAGCGCAAATGGCCTCCAGCTTACGGGCCCTGGCCCGGACAGCCATCTCCTTCCGGGTGAGCTTTTGTTGCTGAGCATCTATATGAAGAAAGAAAGAAAAATACTGTAGCCAATAGTCTTTAACATTAACTCAAAATAATTAATCAGAAAGTTGTCTCACACTCAGTAACACTAGCAACTTGCAAGTACAGTATAACATTTTGGCATGTATCTTTCCGCCGTCTTTGTAGGCCTGTGACATTAGTGGGAGTTTCAGGAATTCTACTAGCAGCACTATGGACTCACTACTATATAGTCAGAGAGTCAGAGACTACACCAGTCTTCTTTTTTACTCTTGTTTTGCAAAAGAAATTACTTGTACATGAACTTGTGGTAGCCTAGCCGGCAGCATAATGCCAGCTCACTCAGCTTGCACCAAAGAAAAACAGACACAAACCATGATGACGCAGACTCGCATTACTTTAAGCAGTACATGCAGGTGGTGATAGGGAAGCTCTTACTTTTCTATAGGGGTGGCACTGGCCATACTCGGTTACATCAACGGCTACTGCTCAATGTAATTTATATTTCGCACTAATCGCCCCGGGCATTGACTACTACAAAAGGAAAATGAAGATTATTCATTTCTGATCCTATATCCTGCCTATCACATGATCTTTGCTTATATGATGGATGGCTTTAGGTGCTTTGTTTTGATAGATTGAGTGAACAACAGCGATAGTCCACCCATGACACAGCTGAAAGAAAATTATTAACATAGGGAGTGAGTGTGGTACCCATAATTGCCGGAGGAAGGGACTTTACTTGATATAATGTCAACTATACAATACATTGACAATATATGCTGTGCTTGCAAAGTAAACTACTGTACTGTTAGTCAAGGGAATATTTCTGAACAATCACAACTTCTAGTATTTGGATTTCCTCAGCTTTGCTACTCTGCCACGGACATGCTGTTCAAAGTAACACTCTTCATCCATTGAGCATCTGCTCTACTACATACACCTCTGCTAACTATGAGGAAGAAGAAGATACCATCCAGGCTCCCAAAGTAAACGTCTATCATTCTTCTTAATGTCTCAACTGTACCAAGTTTACTTTTTCTTAACAACCAACCAACACCCTTTTCATTTTATTTGGTAAACCACCGTCTTGACTTGCATTTGAGTTTGACCCAAATGATATATTGCAATGCACACCACATATGCATTTTCTCTGATTCACCCACACAGGCAGTCATCTTTTCTTTCTCCTCCAACCATCCTTGCTTCAAGCAGCCATGCATGTGATTCCTTCCCATCAGCCACCTCTGCCTGCATTCAAAAACACGTATTGTTCTTTACAGTCATAAATGTTACAACTCGCTCGTCCTTCCTTTCGCCCTTCTTTCCCTTTTTGTTCTTCACATCCCTCAAGTTCATCTGATATGACTTGGCTTCACGATAAAAGTTTCCCAGCTGAGTTGAAGTCATAGAGGGGGCCATTGCTTACCCGAGAAGTACCGCCCCTAATGCTATGGCTAAGTCATAGGTTGACTGTCTTCTCCGTGATTGGCAAAAATGTAGTTCTAAATTAGTATCTGTTCTTAACAGTACAGTGTACTTGTACTAGTGTACTGTCTACTGTACAGTACATCATACACTCCTTTGCGAGCCTACTAAAAAATGTCAATAAGTAAGGAGTATAATAACTTACCACCGTCCGCCGCCGCTGAGCCTTCCCCCCAACTCCTCCTGGTGGCACTTGTTGTGGCGCCGCCGCATCACCTGGAGTGGACCCCTCCACACTGCTGGCCCCAGCCCTGGTGCTAGGTGCCGCATTCGATGTTGTGACGTCTAGAAAAAACATGTCATATTTTCAGATGCCATACACCAACCCCTATGTCGTCTCGTAATGAAAGAAAATGTTAATACATAACCAATTTTTAATTATTGGGAATGAAAAAAAGTGACGCTTTTGGGGAGGGTGATAACCTTTTATATGGTTAGCCATTAAATGCTCCACTTTTTGGCACAACTGATGAATGCTTGCTTTTTAACGTGCACCATTTTTATAATTACAGGCAGAAGATTCCATTGCCCTTCTGCCAACAGGACAATTCACCACCTACGCCTCATCACCAGCAGTACTTTAAGTACTTTAAAGAAGGTGGTGGCTCCTGCACAGTTATTCTAATAATTTGATGTGTTAAGTTATATTGATTCAAGGGAATGTTGTTTAAACTTTAACGTCATTATCTCATAACCAGTGCTCGCTCGCAATACTGCGCTATTAAAAATGAAGAAATCGTTTTTTTATTTCTTATTTGAAAATAAAACTTTAAAACTAACAAATATTGTGTGGATTTTGTTCACGAGTGAGTCTGCGGAAGGGTTTGAACTTTGAACTACTGCACTGTGCAGGCATGTTTCCGGGACTCTGATAGGTCGGGACTCGGCAGTAGTCTTCTTCTGTTCTTCTGCGTTGTAACGTAATCATTGGTCAGACACACTAGATAGTCGGTCAGGGGATTGGGGGTTCAACTTCTGTTCAGAATGAGGTATGTGGAAAGTCGAACTGCACCTATCATCAACAATGTCCTATTTCTCTTGTCCATACCTCTGTATGTGCAGAATAGTCCCTGAAACACTAGCGGTAACGTATGTGCTCCTATCAAATCAAAAAAGCCAACTACTAGCTTATTCTTGTCGGACACATTGACATTTTGTTGTAGGAAATTGTCAAAGCACTTACATTAAGAAGACTGGAATAGACAGCAAGAGCAACCCAGAGGACTGAACTCAGTGCCTGTATCAGAGTTTTTTTTAACACCGTTTGCCGACTGGGCAGGCTTAGCTACCTACACAGACCGACTCATAATAATAGTAAATAATAGTAGTAGCACTGAGAGTGATGATAGAGGCAGGATAAGAATGTAGAAACAGTCTACAAGAAGATCAAAGACTATTTTGTAAAAAATAGAATTAGGAAACAATTTTGAATGAATAGGACCTAAAAAGTTAGGGAAGTATAATTATTAATATTAACAACAGAACAACTTACTGGGGCCAGCAGAAGAGCCTGCAGAGGACCGTTCCTGCCCACCTTGTTCCGCCGGAGTTTCAGTCTTCTTGCCCCTGGGAGGTGCTGATGATCATGAAATAAACACAAACATGGATGATTGTTTTTTTGAAATAGTTGATTTCTTTGGACACAATCTAAAATGATCTCGGGGAAACAAATTACCAACAATTGCACTACATGTATTGATTGACCTATCTGATCAGGTCAACTAGGATAGATAGTACAGTATTGCTGGATTCGCAGATCGTCTACTTGGAAAGTTATGTAAATCACTAACTAAACCAACAACAAAAAGGTTCTACTACGACTGCCAGCACTCAACAACACGCGACGTGACAGACACAGTCCGTCATCATGATTGCAGACCACTAAAAAAATGTCCTACTACTAAATAACAAGTCATAATATACTCAACCTATCAATCCACCACTATCTCTTCTTACTGGCAGCAGGAGTACAAAGGAAGGACTAGACTTGAGTCTCTAGTCTCTCTAGCATTACACAGTTCTGCTCTCAAATAAGCACAAAGTTGCAAACACGTAAGCATAGTAGCAACACCACTGAGCAGGCAAGCACCTGCAATCACAGAAGCTATTCAAACGTTAATTTACCTGCAATGTAATCGAATCGGCAGCATTCTTGCTCTTCGGGAAAAACATATATTAGCAATATAACACAGAGCAGAAGAAAACAAAGTAGTTATTAAATAGCTACTCACCAACGCCAGGGATCTCCACACCTAGCAGGTGGAGCATGTCCTGCTCGCGGTCAAGAAGGTCCGACCACCGGTGCGTCGCTTGATGGTAGGTGCGCCGGACCCTCGACTCCCTCCGCATGGCCCGGCACACCTTAGCCCACAGCTGGCGACGCTCCCGGAGGCCATACCCTGATGCGAGCCTGCCCCCTGCTGCCACGGTCTTGGGGAGGTGGTTCTGCACATAAAAGATCAGTGCAGCCACCTCCACCGGGCTGAAAATCTCCCTGGCCGTCACATCCTCCCCTCTTAAGCGCCCGAAAGGTAGCCGGCTACGGGGTGCAGGACCCTTCATCTTCAAATCTTTGCGGGCTCCCTTTGCCATGGTCCTGGACAGTAAAGTAAAATAAAAAAAGGAAAGAAAAGGGAAAAGGTAAAGAAAAGAAAAAAGAGTTAAAAAAAGTAGTTTTGAACTAACCAAAAGTAGAAAAAAAAACAAAATATAGATGTAGAAAAAGAGAGGGATAGAAAATGAGTCAAAAAGATTTAAAAAAACTTCAAACAAAGAAAGGATGGCAAAGATTCAAGCTGGATACAAAAAGCATGCCCAGGACCATAACAATGAATGAAAAACAAGATGGCCGCGCCCATTGAGACCGCGTGGGTAAGTTTGCGCGATATTTCCCCCGCAAGCATGCAAAAACACACGCGAACTCGTAATAGCGCCCCGCACACAACGCGAGCTTGCAAATAGCGCCCGGAAACGGAAATACGCAACGCGCACATGATGGCCGTGCCCATGTACGACTGCATGGGTAACTTCGCGGTCGGTGCGCTGCAAGCGACCCGTGAATACGCAAAAATTCCCGTGAACACGCAAAAAAAGAAAATCCACAAATTCGCACAAATTCGCGGATTATGCGGAACGCGAATTCGCGCATTTCACCCATACTTAGTCTTTTCCCTCTCACTGAATTGTCTACCCTGGTGGGCTTCCCAGTTCTCTATTGTTTTGGCATTTAATCTTGTTGTCTTTGGGCTCAGCAGTTTGTATAGATGTGATGTCTGGTGGCCGATTTTGTTTAAATTCGCCATGTATTGGAGGATTGAGGGTGGATCTTTGTTTAGGTTTGCTCTTGTGATGGCCACCCTTATTTTTAGGAAGCTGTAGAATTCTTTAACTGGTAGGTTGTGTGTTTGTTTTAGGCAGTCGAACGTGAGCAGGGTATTGAGCCTATCTAGCCTACGTGTTAATTCTAAGTGTCTTGTCTTTGTATTTTATTTTAGTGTTGTCCCAAATAGATTCCCATCTCGTGTTCCTAATGCTCTTCTCCATTCTTTTGTCGACTTTGAGGACAGCGTTCTTGGTGTTTTTGAGTATGGTGTTGTTGGCCTCGGGTGTTTATTGGCTGTGAGTAGGGCTAGGTCGTCAAGACCTTTTAGAATTGCTCTTTCTATTAAACCCTTATCTTACAGTAGGTGGAATGTGATTTCATAGCTGTATTCTCAAGGTGTTCAGGAGTATCTAATTATTCAGTTTTTTCACCATCTAAACACCGATGAGCCATGTACCTGCAAAGTATGAAACAGGTAAGAGAAGGAAGGAGTTAATGCTTGTTTTTTCTCTGATCATATCAAGATTTGCAGATCACTCACTTTTGTGCATTCCTTACCGTTAAATTGGTATTAGCCCACCCTTAAACAGGTCATAGAGCAGGTTGATAAACATTCAGAATCCTACCTAATCCACGTGCAAATGACACCTCAATCACAATCTCACTATGGGCCAGTGATGTTATGCAAAAGCTATAGCATCCTCGTGGCACTATAAACATACTTCAAGACTCTGAGCAGCTTAGGAGTTGTGTTTTTTTCGAGGGTGGGAAATTTAATCTGCTGTTGATTCCTTTCCCTATTAGGGTTACTGTTAGTAACAGCACCAGGACACATGTAGGTAGCTGTTGCATTTTAGAAATACCAAATCATATCAAATGTCTTCTGCTGCAATTGTCAGACCAGGTGAGGGGTCCCTCAGAAGCTTCTAAAGGCTTTCCTGCACCTTCATCCTGTTGTGATTTCTTTAAACTGTAAAACCATCCGACCTATGAGGAATCTCAGAACGCTGTGGTGCACCGCCACCAACCATGGGGGGACGTAACCACAGTCAGTCTCGTGATGCTGATGATATAGAGATTTACAAGATGCCAAACAGGCCAAAATTCAATTACCTTGTATATGACAAATATTGATTTAGATCAATCATAGTGCTTCACATAGGAACTACATTTGGTTTAAGTATGAAACATATTGAATGTGTCTTTGAGCACACTGCACTGGTTCACACATGTTTTATTGATTTGCATGCACTTTATTGACTGGTAAACAGTAAGATTATTGCGAGGAATCAATATTTTGGTTAATACAAAGATAAACTAACGGAACACCAATAAAGCATGTGAGTTTATGTGAGAAAACATACGATTTAAAGGAGTATGGTTTTCAAATATCATATATCATTTAATGATCCTTATAGACCGGTTTATATCAGCAGAACACTTGTATTTGTTTATTGCATTTGTGTATGCGCAGTAAATGTTGGTGTTTCAGAAACATTAAGGTGTGCTCACACAATGTATTGATTTGTAGGCATACTCTATTTGGCCTCGTAATTAACTGGTTCATATGTATAACATTGTGGTTTGCATGCATACCCTACTGCAGTGCTCACATAATACACTAATCTACACATATAAAACATTGGTTGAAGTGCATAATATATTGGTTTACCCTCATTATGAGTTGGTTTTATGCAAGGCAAACTGATTCACATGCATATCATACAACTTTGCAAGAGTCACACATGGTGGAGATGTTAAATGGACTGATTCATATACATAATACATAGTTTCACTCATTGAAGGTACTGTTTGTGTGCGTAATATATTGGTTAAAATGTGCAGCCTATTGGTTTGAAAACATTATATGTTGATTTGCATTCATATTGTACTGATAGATGTGCATAATTACTTGGTTCAGATACATAATGTATGGATTCACTCTTTGAACTCTTACTGGTTTGAGCATGCAATATATTGGTTACAATATACAACCTAATGGTTTGCAAACTTTCCATAATGGTTTGCATGCATGATATCCTTGTTTTCATGCATATCCTGCTGGTTTACATGAATACCACACTGATTTGCATGCATACTGCACTGGTCGGCTTACATAATTGTATGGTTCATATATGTATTGCTTCATTCTTGTATTGTATTAGTTTGTATGTGTAATATATTGGTTGACATGCACAATCCATTGGTTTGTAAGCATTACATGCTGATATGCATTCATGATGTATGTGTTCTCATGACTGACATGCTGGTTTGCATGTTTACTGTACTGATTTGCATGCATAAGGTATTGGAAGACAAACCCTTTTGCATGGTTCCCATGAAAAGACATTGGGGGCTGTTTACAATTAAATGTGGGAGCGTGGTGTTACTCCAAAATTGGTAACACCACACTCGGATATTTTTTAAACGCAGGGATGCACCGTATTTACAAAAATGTGGTGCACCCTTGCATTCCTCCAAGCGCTGGCGCTAAAAAAGCTGCCTTGTGCCAGCGCAGGCACCTTTGAGCCATGTTGCAAGGGTGCCTGAGCTGCATGGATGATTGTTTATATGCAGGAAGAGACACCTTACTTGACACATAAACAATCTTTAAAGGCGAATTGCTGTTTCTATGTGTGCCGTAGAATGCAGCACACATAGAAAGAACAAAACATGAGGAGAAATCAATAATTTCTCTTCATATGGTCATCCTAAGACCAGATTTTACCTGGCCTTAGTTTTTGGCGCTACCGGATCCTTGTAAATATGGGGCAGCGTCAAAAAGCAATGGGTGTTGCGGCAGAAGGCCCACTGCAACACCCTTTGCACACCCCTTTCATGTTAAGTGAAGTGTGGAAAGGGGCCTTATTACCAAGGCGGCATTAAGCCCCGTTAATTGGCTTAACATTGCCTTGTAAATAAGGAGAAGGGGATATAACCACTAAAAGTGAAATTTTTGTGACAATATCCCCTTGTAAATATGCCCCATTGTTTTGCAAGCACAATGTATATATTTTTATAAAAGTATTCTCTTTTCTAAACCTCACTTGCTGATATGTGTGTATGATATACAAGTACAAATGCGTAGTATGCACATCACATATTATTTGTTTGCCTCCAATCATGCTGATTAAGGAACAGCAAACACTTTGGTTTGAATGGGTTGTACATTGAATCCTATGCTTCATGCATTGGTTTGCTCACACTACACTATAGATTGAATCAGCAGATATGGGTTTGGACAGAGACAAAGACAAGGCCACAAGTTCTCAGGGAGCTGAAGGCTCAATTTTCTCATGCCCTTGGTACAGCCACTTGACTGTGAAGCTGGGAGGTTGTATGACGGAACAACAAAGGGAAATACTCTGCATGCCTTTACCAAGCCTTTTTTACCCCACATTTTTTAGGCAGTATATTCTTTTACAACAAATACCTTTATAACGCATTGTTTCTATATATATTCATATATATATAGAAACAATGTATTTGTGAGGAGAGACCCCCACCACCGCGAACTTACCTTAAATGTGTGGTAAAGGCATATGTTGTAAAAGAACATGCGTTCTAAAAACATGCGTGGTAAAAAATGTGCGGTAAAAGTACAACATGTTAAAAACCTTGTTGGAAAGGCTGTTCCCCTTGCCTGGAGCCTTGAGAGGGAAAACGCCCTGGATCTTTTACTCTTGATACCTATTCACAAATATAAGTTATGATTTTAAAAGTATTTTTTTTATTTTTCAAGCAGTTTTTGTTTTTTCATTTGCAGTACGATTTAGCAGGTAGTAAAATATTTGGCATTTAAACATTTTTTTAAATATTGTGCTGTATGTCTCTGCTGCTTTCAACTGTGTTAACATAAATAGTATTTGTAAATCACGTGTTCACCCGTAGGTATATTGGAGCTGAATAACAGATGTTTATTTTTACCCAGCTCAATGGTACTCATTTTATCGACCTCAAGTGGATGAAAGGCTGAGTGGACCCACCAGGATTTGAACCTGTGACCATGAGTACAAATGCAGGCTCCTGCAGTGGACACATTAGTCCACAGAGCCACCAGACCCGGCTAATAGTGTTGAATTCATATTGATGAACATTGCTTTTTTAAAAGCAGCTTCAGAAATCCTACACTTTCTAAATGTTTATGTAGGAAAACATGTGCATGTCTGACACGTTGGTTCTCAGTTTTGCAGAGGGCATCATGATATTTTGAGGCAAGTAGTTGTTATTGTATTCTTGAAAGCATGAGTGTTTTGATATTACACAACATGTTTGGGTTACATGAAGGAAACCCATTTTGCAAGTCCAGTGAAATTTCTGAAAAGGGCCAGTGCAATGCACATCATTCAAATAGTTATTTTTAGTTTAGTGGAAAAATAACTATTTATAGTTCATCTGCGTCTATTATAGAAAGAGACCCTGGGATACAACTTGCATAAGCATTTGCCTTTTAAAGCCACTGCCATTGTGGAATTACTGAAGGGGCAACAGACTCTTGCAAAACCGATTCTGTGATATAGATGTCACTGAGAGTGAATATACACGACACACTCTTCAGGGGGCATTCTCTCGTTTGCATGGGGCATATAGATGGCTCTGGCAGTAACTGTGCAGCGACACACTCTAAAAAGGGCAGTCTCTCATTTGTAGGGGGGATAGTCCTGAGCAAACGAGAACATATTTGTGGCAGCACTATATTACAGACATGAATGCAGAGACAAAGACACCGCCAGGAAGCTCATTGACTGTGCATCAGATGGAGGCTTAACACAGTCAACAGCACCACTTGCAAGGGGGCAAGGGGTCCATCAGGCATTCACCTGCAGGCAAGGACAGTCACTCACTGCACTCGCCTGCAGAGGGATCTCTACAATTTACTTGAAATGCAGGCCGAGTTGCCATTAGCAGTAAAGTCGGATGGATGGCTTCAAACAGCCGGTCTGCCATGTCACACCACGCCACACCATGACACGCCATGCTATTCCCAGTGCATATGTGGGTTTGAGCCTGTGTTGGGAACAGAACAGTCACTGCAATGCAGCACACAGTCCCACTTTGTACCCAGTGCACTCTATGACGCATCTGTAAGGTAACCCTTAGTGTCCTGGGCATTTGTGCTGCCACCACAGTCAGAGTTTGAAAACTCTAGAAACAGAAAATGTTGATGAGTTTTAGATTTTTTTGATTCTCCCATGCAATCCCTCTGAACGCAGATTCCCAATTAGGGAATAAAGCTATGCCCGCCCTTATCCAAAATGTTGGTGTTTCACTATTTTAATGTTGAGATATCGGCACTATAAACCTACAAAATCCCTTCATCTGTATTATGATCACATCAGTCACTTCACCAATAAACATTCTCTTACTTTTCTGCTTGTGAAGGCCCATATGCACAGATTTACTATTCGTTTGTCGAACAGATAGCTCTGTGTCAATCAACTTTTGTGCTCAAAAAGGACATTGCGCTGAACATTGACAGTCATGCAGCTCTAAAACTGCTTTGTGTCCAGAAGGAGCAATGCCCCTTCTAATTATTTCAAAGGGAGCAAATTGCTCAAACACCCATAGGATTTGTCACAAAGCCAGATCATTTAAACTAGCCTGATGTTGCATTACGACAAATTCTTCTACCAAGCGAAACAAATTGTGTGATATACCTACAGGTAGCATACTTTTCATAAAATCACATTAACAGTGCACGATTTTCCTCAAATAGAGATTTTTAAAGAAAAGCATTCCTAACAAGTGCAAATCTCATTCTAGACTCTTGGCAAGGGTTTGCACCTTTGTCCAAATAGGGACCCTTCGTCCTAGTCAGGTTAAGAGAGTTACACTCCTAAAATAACCCCTGCTCACCCCCTTGGTAGCTTGGCACGAGCAGTCAGGCTTATCTTAGAGGCAGTGTGTAAAGCATTTGCACATAATCAACAGTAATATAGTGTAAGCACTGCAAAAGGACACCACACCAGTTTAGAAAAATATCCAATATTTTTATATACTTAAGACAATACCAAAAACGATAAAAATCTGCAATACAGTACTTAAAAATCTTCAGTTATCAAAATAACCTTGAAAAACAGTTCCTTGATATTCATAGCTCCATCCGGGGCTATCGCAGCATCATGAGCAAACAAATCCAAACGGTTCTGGCTCAACGCAGCGTCGCGGGCCAGCTACGGTGTCGGGAAGACCCGCAAACAGTACCTTTTAGAAATGCAGGGCGTCGGCGACCTCTCATTGAGCTTCCTAAAGCACGGTGTCTGCAGGCATCGGTTCCGGAGTTCGGTGCAGGAGTCGTCGGGGCTCTCGAAGTCACACGCGTTGCAGGTCAAACTCCTCTTTATTGAAGTCAGGAGCGCTGGCATTGGCAGGTGCTGCAGTGCAAAGTGCAGCGGTGTGGCGTGCGGTGCCCTCTGGTCAAGGTGAGAGCAGCAGCTCGGTGGCGGCATCAGATGGCGTCGGTGAGACCAGGGTCTAGGTGCGAAGTGAATGCGATGCTTGTCGCGGTGCTGGCAGATTCGGTGCAAGCAGCAGCGGAGGAGTTGCTGAAGCCCTGTCGTCGGCTGACGAATTGGAGTCGATGGCACCAGCGTTGGTAGGCCAAGGCTGCTGTGCGGGATGAGGGCGGTGCATCATGTAACTTAAAGAGCAGTGTCCTCGAACCACGGTGCAAGCAGTGGCGTTGATTCTGGTGTGGGGCGGTGTCGTCAAGGATACCAAGGCGAGTGTGGTGCCCACAGGTCGCGGTGAGAGCAGCGGCTCGGTAGCGGTGTCAGCAGGCATCGCCGGTGAGACCTGGGTCGCGGTGCGACGTTGCGACGTTGCGGCGGTGCCCTCTGCAGTGCTGTCAGGACACGGAGTCAGCAGACGCATCGTAGACGGCGTTGAGTTGCTTTTCTTCTGTTGCAGCACAAAACACATAGTTCCCAGTGCTGAGAGAAGAAAAGCTTGAAGTATTTGTTGTTCTTGAGACTTCTTGAACAATGGGCAAGCTCTACCTCAAGCCCTTGGAGAAACTCACAAAAGTAGATTGCAGAAAGTTCACTCCAGTCCTTTCACTGCCCAAGACAGAAGCAGCCACTGTAGTCCAACACAGCAAAGTACACAGCAAAGTGGTAGATCCTCCTCACAGCTTCTCCAGATCTTCTTCTTGGCAGTCTTCTTGATCCAAAAGAGTTCTAAAGTTCTGGGGTTTGGGCCCCAATATTTATACCACCAAATCCTTTGTTCTCTGAATACAGATTGTGTTTGTATCTTGTCCAAACCAGTTCTGGGTGCATTCTACCAGTGCACAACGTCTTCCTTTGTCAGTGTGGGCCAAGGTTATCAGACACACCACAGGGGGTGGAGCCTGCCTTGTGGAAGGCAGGCACAGCCCTATTCAGGTACAGGTGCTACTCCTCCCACCACTCCCAATGCAGATAGGTCTATTCAGCCTAGTGCTGACTCACCCTGTCTCCTGGAGCCACCCCAGCCCCTGTCACTCACAAACCAGACCTGCAATACACAACCTAGTAGGGGCAGGCTGGATGCTTAGGCAAGAAAATACCTACTTTCTAAAAGTGGTATTTTAAAACACGGAATATGAAATCCAACTTCACTAAAAGATGTATTTTATCATTCTGAGTTCAGGCATACAAAATTCGTTTTTCTACCATGTTCCCTGGATAAGTTAGGATTATAAGATGTTGTAATCAAACTACCCATTCTGGCCTATGGGAATAGGTAGCCTTGCAATAGTGAAAAAAACAAATTGTCTGTAATTCGCTATCAGGACATGCCACACACAACAGGGCATGTCCTACCTTTCACATACAATGCACCCTGCCCACAGGGGTAACTTGGACCTACCTTAGAGGTGACTAACATGTAGAAAAGGGAAGGTTTAGGGACTGGCAAATGGGTGTGCTTACCAAGTCGACATGGCAGTCCCAGACTGCACACAGGATCTGCAATGGCAGGCCAGAGTTACACTTTACGGGCTGTTTGCGTGGGTGGCACAATCCAATGCTGGAGCCCACCAATAGCATTTGATTTATGGGCCCTGGCACTAGCAGTGCACTTTACTAGGGACTGACACATAAATCAAATAGGCCAATCATGGAAACACCAATCCATAACACATTTTACTACAGGAGCACATGCCCTTTACCACTGATCAGCAGTGAGAAAAGTGTGCAGAACCACTACACCAGCAAAAACAGAGTCAAAACTGGGAGGTCAGAAAGCAAAAACTCAGGGGAAACACGGCAAAAGATGCCAAGTCTAACACCAATTTTTTAGGGTTACTGCAATGCAGGGTTGCAAAGTTTGGTTCAGTGCTGTGCATTCTAACTTTTAGCAAACTGGATTATAAAAACGTCTGTGTTTGAACATAAACAAATGCCTCTCTGACCCAATACATACATATTAAGCACTTTGCTATTCTGAAATTCTTTTTGAATCATAAAATGGGTTTAGAAATCTTTACCAATTCATAATTTAGAAAGGGAGTGTATGGGGCATTCCTTTCAAATTGTGAATCAGTAGCCTGTGTATCAAAGGTTTTCAATCATAATTCCCAATGAAACCATTGATCAGTTACTGACTCCCCAGTTGGGGTTGTAAATGATGTGCAGGGGGATGGGGTCCAATTTGGACCCATCCCCTGTGGAAACTGAGGTGGCAAAATCATGGCGAGTAGACAGTGGTCCGGGAGATCACTGTGTGCTCTCAATAAAGTTTTCCAAAATGGCAAAAAATTGAAAAACACAACAGGCTGCTTTAAAAGTAAGTTTTCCATTTTAGAATGTAATCTCAGAGAATGCGGTCTGCTTCCCTTTGAAGTCTGCCATCCCTTTGATTGCAAGCAAACACAGGGGGATGAAAATTGCAATCCATCTAATGAATATTAGTTGCGCAGGTGGTTCTGCGACCCTATGATTCCTCTTTTACAAACGGACCCATTATTATACATAAGCTGGTCCACAAACTAAAGTACTGGTCACAAAAAGTGGGTGCACAATATACAACCGCTTTTTGTAGCCAATTTTATAGTATATAAGTCCCAGTTTGTGGTAACCTGGTCACCATACATTTTTACAGTTTGGGGTATTTTCAGTATCTAAGTAAAACTGCTAATTGTATGCAGTTTTACTACAACACAGATGTGGAAGTGCCCATGATACTCATTAACATGACCTACCTCTTTAATATTCACGAGGTAGGTCGCAAATTAGGACCCATGGGGAATCGCTAAAAACACAGGGGGCAGCTGACCACCATGTCTGTGTTTGCTTTTATATAAATCACCAATTTTCTTGCAGTTGTGGACACTACATTGACTCACAGGTAGGTCACATTTGTCTGTTGTAGGCAGGAGACATTTTGGAAAGTGTGGTAAACTCTCTGGTAAATTAGCCGATAACCCAAAGATGTAGAAGCAACACTATTTAGCTGGCAGGTGTGGCTGATGAAGGACTTTCTATGGCAAGTGTGGGGCCAGATCTAGGTGGTGTAGTATCCACCACACCACTATGTTACCATATGCTTTGGGAAAAGTATAATAATTGGCAATGCACACAAGAAAGCAGAATGTGATTTGCAATACGCTTTACTAAGCGTCCTCCTACAGTGTAAAACATTTGGACAGCTCATCTGAGACCTATGGAGGACGAGCACATTACACCGCCACGCTTAGGTGTGTCTCATGACTTGCCTTGATCACCCCCCTAGACTCAGATGCATATCATCAAAAGGCAAGAACAGCTTTCATCACACACTGACATTTAACAAAGTCACGTTAATCAAGCTGGTATTTCTGAGTAATATAAACGACTGAGGAAATGTGTCATTAACCTACCATCACATAATTTATACAGAAATAGATGTCAAATATTGACATGTAAAAGGGATAAGAATAAGTGAGCAGAAAGTATGAATTCCCACATCAGTAACTGTGCAGAAGAAAGAGGCGTAGTGCTATGGCACGATTTCTGCATGACTCAGTAGTTTAAAACTTCTGTGATGGCAAGCTGTTCCACAATCACATAAAACATTTTTTAACATTGCATCAGATTTATCAGCCTTTGCTTATGGAATTAACCATATGTTGTTTTTTGTTCAAGTGCCATTCTTTAGAGGGAACCATTATTGCAGCCTCGATTATCAGTGTTCGATCTCTGACCAAACATCTGTCTGCACCAAGGTCGCAGCTTCATGGGGGGTGTTTGCAGTGTTATAAATTTATTTTCTGCTTAATAGTTGGTCACAGGTGCTTTCTTCCGGGTATGGAGAGGTGTCAGTTGGATTTCACCAGAAATTGTTAATCAACCAATCAATCAATCCATTTGTAGAGCGCAATACTCACCTGTGAGGGTCTCAAGGCACTGGGGGAGGTGGGCCGGGGGTGTTGCTACTGCTCGAAAAGCCAGGTCTTGAGAAGTTGCCTGAAGGTCAACAGGTCCTGGGTCTGTCGTAGGCAGATGGGGAGGGTGTTCCAAGTCTTGGCGGCAAGGTGGGAGATGATCTTCCGCCGGCGGTCACTCGTCGGATGCGGCGGACGGTGGTGAGGGTGAGGTCAGCAGAGCGAAGCTGGCGGCTCGGGTGTAGAAGGTAATTCGCTCATTGAGGTACACTGGTCTAATATTGTGGAGTGCTTTGTGAGCGTGGGTGAGGAGCTTGAAGGTGATCCTCTTGTTGACGGGGAGCCAGTGCAGGTCTTTCAGGTGGGCTGTGATGTGGCTGTGGCAAGGGATGTCGAGGATGAGGCATGCAGAGGCATTCTGTATGGGAGGAAGGAGGTCAGTTGCCTGTTGACAATCTTCCCAATGACTTTTGCCGGGAACGGGAGTCGGGAGATGAGTCGGAAGTTCTTGAGGTCCATGGGGTCCGCCTTTGGTTTCTTGAGTAAGGCGTTGATCTCGACGTGCTTCCAGCTCTCCGGGAAGGTGGAGGTCTCAAAGGAGTTGTTGAGGATCTTGCGGAGATGGGGTGCGATGGTGGTGCTTGCTTTGTTGAAGATGCGGTGCGGGTAGGGGTCTGATAGTGAGCCGGAGTGGATGGTGTGCATGATTTTGATGGTGTCGTCGTTGATGACGTGGGTCCAGGAAAGCAGGGGGTTGGAGTGGCTTGGGGGCGGAGAGTGTGAGGTGTCGGTGTCTTTCTGGGGGCCTGGTTGTTGAAGCTGTCGTGGATGTCGGCGATCTTGCAGTGGAAGAAGGTGGCTAGGGAATTGCAGAGGTCTTGCGATGGCAGGATATTGTTGGAGTTGGAGCTGGGGTTGGAGAGTTCCTTCTCGCTTCTCGATGTTGAAGAGCTCTTTGCTGTTGTGTGCGTTGATGTCAATGCGTTCTTTAAGGAGTTCCTTTTGGCGGTTTGGATGAGTTGGTGGTGTCTGTGGATGGCGCTCTTGTAGGCTGCATTGCTGTCCGGTGTCTGTTCGTGGTGCCACTTCTTCTCGAGCCTGTGGCAGGCTTGCTTGGATACCTGGAGGTCAGCGGTGAACCAGATGGCCTTTCTGTATGTGGGTCTGTTAGAGGGTTTCTTGATCGGGACGAGAGTGTTGATGCAGTCGTCGATCCATTGCCAGAGCTTGCGGGCGGCGGTGTCGGTGGTGTCAGTTGGTGGGTTTTGGGCAAGTATGGTGTTTAGCTGGTCTTCGGTGACTTTGCTCCAGCTACAGCGGGAGCCTGTTGTGTGTGGTGGTGTACGGTAGGCTTCTCGAAGGTGAAGTGGATGCAGCAGTGGTTGGTCCAGTGGAGTTCAGTGGTGTGGCTGAAGGGGATCACTGACTAAATATCGAGGGACAAAATATAGACTACCCAAAATATAGATTCCAAACTATCGACAGACAAAATATCGAATTCCTATCTACAAACAGTTAAGTACCAAAATATCGACCCCAAAATATCGTTTATATATATATACATTATAAAAATATCGAATTTCTTAAAATTAATGTAAAATTTAAAAAATTTAAAAATAAATAGCTAAAATATACTTAAAAATACTTAAATTACCGTAACTTTATTAAATAACTAATTTAACTTATATAATAAAAAAATACAATCATATCTGTTAAAACATATATATATATATATTAACATAATATTAATACAAAATACACAATATTATTACCGTAGGATAGCGGAGGTGTAAAAATTACTATTCCCACTCCTGGAAGTGCAACAGTAGGGAAAGCGTTGGATAGCGTAGGGGTAAAAATTACTATTCCCACTCCAAAGAGTGCAACAGTAGGGAAAGCGTTAGATAGCGTAGGGGTAAAAATTACTATTCCCACTCCAGAGAGTGCAAGAGTAGGGAAAGCGTTGGATAGCGTAGGAGTAAAAATTACTATTCCCACTCCAGAGAGTGCAACAGTGGGGAAAGCGTTGGATAGCGTAGGGGTAAAAATTACTATTCCCACTCCAGAGAGTGCAACAGTAGGGAAAGCGTTGGATAGCGCAGGGGTAAAAATTACTATTCCCACTCCAGAGAGTGCAACAGTAGGGAAAACGTTGGATAGCGTAGGAGTAAAAATTACTATTCCTACTCCACAGAGTGCAACAGTGGGGAAAGCGTTGGATAGCATAGGGGTTAAAATTACTATTCCAACTCCAGAGAGTGCAACAGTAGGGAAAGCGTTGGATAGCGTAGGGGTAAAAATTACTATTCCCACTCCAGAGAGTGCAACGGTAGGGAAAGCGTTGGATAGCGTAGGGGTAAAAATTACTATTTCCACTCCAGAGAGTGCAACGGTAGGGAAAGCGTTGAATAGCGTAGGGGTAAAAATTACTATTCCCACTCCAGAGAGTGCAACAGTAGGGAAAGCGTTGGATAGCGTAAGGGTAAAAATTACTATTCCCACTCCAGAGAGTGCAACAGTAGGGAAAGCGTTGGATAGCATTAGGGGTAAAATGTACTATTCCCACTCCAGAGAGTGCAACAGTAGGGAAAGCGTTGGATAGCATAGGGGTAAATTTTACTATTCCCACTCTAGTGAAAATAAATTAATATAATTCACATAATTATCAATTATCAATTAATAAAAAATAATTATCAATTAAGAATTAATTAATTCTCAATTAAAATTTAATTAACAATTTGTTCAAAAGAAATACCAATAAATTAATTAACATATTTAATTAATTATAATTAAATTACTTCTCACCCTATTCCCCTATAAACCCACAACCCGCTACAGAAAATAAATTAGTTTAATTCACATAATTATCAAGTAATCAATTAATAAAAAATAATTATCAATTAAGAATTAATTAATTACTAATTAAAAATTAATTAACAATTTATTCTAAATAAATACCAATTAATTAATTAACATATTTAATTAATTATAATTAAATTACTTCCCACCCTATTCCCCTATAAACCCACAACCCGCTACAGAATTAAATTACACAATAATTAAATAACATAACATTAACTACTTAAAATAAATTACAAAAATATATACACTTTTCACACATATACTAACATAAAAAACACTTTAAAAAATTCGATATTATTAAAAATTCGATATTTTTAATAAACTATATTATGTACTTCGATATTTTGACTGTCTATATTTTTTTAAATCGATATTACATTACTTACCTTCAAAAAGATATTTTTGATGTCTATGTTCTGTCCATTCGATATTTTGTCCATTTTATATTTTGGACTCGATATTTTGGTTTGTCTATATTTTGGAATCGATATTTTGACCATTTACCACTGAAGGTGACGTGGTAGCTGGCGGAAAAGATGGGGTCGAGCGTGTGTCCGTCGGAGTGGGTGGGAGTCGTGACGAGCTGTTTGAGTCCAAGGTTGGCGAGCTTGTCGAGAAGGGTGGTGGAGTTGCTGTCGTTGGTGTTCTCGAGGTGGAAGTTCAGTTCTCTGAGGAGGATGTAGTCCACGGACGCAAGGGCGTGCGCGCTGACAAAGTCGGCGATGGAGTCGCTGAACTGTGTCCAGGGGGTCTGTAGATGAGGGTTCCTCTGAGGGTGGTGTTGGGGTCAATGTATATTTGGAAGTGCAGGTGTTCGGTGGTACTGAGGGTGTCGTCGGTGCTGGTCGAGATTCTGAGGGTGTTTCTGTGGACGATGGCAATTCCTTCTCATGCTCCATTGGTGCGGTCCCTGAGGGTGATCTTGTAGCCGTCAGGAATAGCTATGGGGATGTCGGGTGCTGAGGAGGGGTTCATCCAGGTCTCCGTCAGGAAGGCGACATCTGGGGAGGGGGAGTCAAGTAGGTCCCAGAGTTCGATGACGTGCTTGCGGGCGGAGCGGGTGTTTAATAGTGTGCACCGGAGTTTGTTGTGTCCTACCCCAATGAACGTGGTGGTGACTTGGAGGCTGGTGTCGCTGCAGTTCCGGCAGAGAAGGGTACTTGGGTGCGCTTTGGGGTGGCCCAGAAGCAAGTGAGTGATCGGCCGGCGTTGAGTGCGTGGAGGGTGCTGGCATCCTATTGGCGTCGGGCGTCGTGGCCAGGGGGTCTGCGCTGGCCATGGTCCAGGCACGAACGGGCGAGGACGGGTTTGCCTTTAGGCATGTCTGCGGTGCGCCAGCAGCACGTCCGCGCAGCAGACTCCCTGAGAAGGGGAGGTGGGAGGGAGGAGCAGCTTGGAGGTGAGAGTGGGACAAATGAGCGAGCGGGGGCGCAGGGCCACAGGGGACGCAGCGGCAGGAAACGGGAGAGCAGAATGGGCAGAGTTTACAAGGCAGAAGGGCACAATCACAGTACAAAAGGGAATAAAAAGGAATAAAACAGAATCCAGTAAAAAACAGAATGCAGAATCACAACTAAAGGCAGACAGGTAAAAGGAGGCGGAGCGAGTACCCAGATACCTAGGGCTCACCACTGGGCCGCCAGGGATGAGGAGCAGGTGGTAAACTGCGGGCGGAGGAGGGCCTCGAACTCACGACAGTAGCGGCAGCAGCAAGCTCAGGGACATGGGCACAACAGGTGATGCTGTGCGGCGTGGGGAGCGACCTGCCTGGAACAGGGTCAAGGGTCGCTCTCCTCACCGCGCAGCGGGCCCCATAAGAAGGGGAGGTGGAGGGGAGGAGCAGTTGGGAGGCGGGAGCGGGACGAATGGGCGAGGGGGGGCTGGGCCGCAGGGGACGCAGCAGCGGGAAACGGGAGAGCAGAATGGGCAGAGTTTACTAGGCAGAAGGGCACAATCACAGTACAAAAGGGAATAAAAACGAATAAAACAGAATCCAGTCAAAAACAGAATGCAGAATCTCAACAGAAGGCAGACAGGAAAAAGGGGCAGAGCAAGTACCCAGACACCTATGGCTTACCAATGGGCTACCAGGGAGGAGGCGCTGTTGATAGCCTGCGGGTGGAGGAGGGCCTCGAACTCATGGCAGTAGCGGCAGCAGCAAGCTCAGGGACACGGGCACAACAGGTGGTGCTGTGCAGCGTGGGGAGCAACCTGCCTGGAACAGGGTTAAACAGACAGAAGAGAACGGACACAGTCTCCCTCTTTGTTTTGAAAGACTTCAAAAATGCTGGTGCATTTACCAAATGTTGTTTTCTCTCACTTAGTGCCCCTAACAATCTGTATTCGTTTCCCTATCCACTGCCCCTTTAGCCCCTTTCATGCATTCAGCTTGTAGTAATATGTATTTTAACATTATATGCCAGCGTGATTCTCAGAAAGTCTGAAACTCACACTCCCCCATTTTACTGACAAAGCGCCACCCCTGTACTGCTCTAGGATTGCAATCACAAGTGGTTTGGAGGTTACCACACCCAATAATAATCGGAAGGAATAAAGTCTGCACCCCTGGATCAATTTCAGCAGGTCAAACCTGACAATATCTACCTGAGGAACAAGTCTCTGTAAGTACCAGGGCATGCACATTTTAGTTCAGCAATAATAATCAAAATCCACATGTTACGACCCATTTGAGGGCAAAACTCGCAATAAGTATTTCTCAATCCTGTGGTATCTGATTTTATCGATTGCAAGATATATCTCCCACCTCTACAGGGCAATTGCAATTGAGGTCCTACTTAAAGAACAAGGCAATGGTGGGTCGAGGGGAGGATTCAGTATATGGAGGCATATATGTCAAGAACCATTTCTTAGTCCTAAGGGCCCGTGAACACCATTCCTAATCTCCGATTTAGGGCCTTATTTATAGCTTGGTGCATGGGATACTAGTCACAAATGTGACGGATGTGCCATATTACAAATGCATTACTTGATCACGCCCTTAGTCTTCTAGGTGGTTTACTGTTTCTCCTTCTTTATTATTACATTCACCCTGCTGAATTGGACAACAGTAAGAAACAGGAGGACCTGTGTGAAGTGATTTCTTTTCTCCCATTTTCTCCTACTTTCTATCACAGCATATAAATAATTAAATCCATTTGGTTGTGCCATTGTTCATTTCATAAAGGCATTTGCTACTTAGATGCTATGATTGTCAAAAGTTCAATTATAGTTTTTTGGGACCAGTCTCAAGTGTCTCCCAGACCTTCCCAATGTATTCTGGTAAATGCAGTTCAAACGCCAGCTAAATATTGTCTCTGCTACATCATTGGGTTATTGACTCACGTACCAGAGAGTTTACCACACTTTCCAAAATATCTCCTTCATACAACGGTGACAACCTACCTGAGAGTCAATGTAGTGCCCACAACTACAAGAAGATTGATGCCACATCCTACAGAGTATGTCCTATCTAGGACAGAATGCAACAAATTCCTGACTTGGGATTTGTTTTGGGGCAACTACCCTGATAACCTCACTTATGGTTACAGATAATTTGGGAGGCTCTGAGCAGTTCCTAGGATTTCAACTTCCCTAGCCCTCTTCTGCCATGCAGCAAAAGTGAGGTTCTTTCCACCTTAAGAGAGTAAAGATTTTAATTCATAATAATTATATGCCTCATTTAACTACCTTAGTGACTGACCGGTCTTCACCAAGCATAGGACCTTATTCAGAGTCTGTTGTACGAGATGACTTATCTACCGTGTTACAAGCCCAATTATATCCTAAAGCGCTCGTGATACAGCCAACGGGATATCCACCAAGGTTTATATCCTAAAGCGCTCGTGATACAGCCAACGGGATATCCACCAAGGTTTGCCATCTGTCCTTTGCCGTCCTTTAAATGATTCATAGTTTTTGTTGAGGTCAGTAGAATGTTGAAAGGAAGACAGTACTGTGCAGCCCTTGATCCCAGGGTTTCGTTCTTTGGAACTCTTCAGAAGGGCAAAGAGCCTGTCGTGTGGTGGGGGGGAGGCGGATGCATGCCCTGCTGTGCATAGGTGAATGAGTGCCAAACCGCTCGCAGTGCAGACTTCTGGCTCTGGTAACAAACACCAGAACTTGAAATGACTACCTTTTACAGAATTTGCCATGATGGCTTGCTTGTGCTGTATTTACCATGATGCTTTGTCTGGGGATTATGAAGTTTGTGAACAATGTGCACTCCACCTTCGGATAACACATTCTATTTGTATTAGGATCAAGGGAATTTTTTTAAGACTAAAGAAGTGACTGGAAATATTGGTAACCTGTAGAATGATGTTATTGTGGATAATTGCAAAGCACAAACTATGGTTCTCACACAAGGAGCTTTAGGGAAAATTAGTTGGAAACTTTGCAAGTTCATTAATGATTAATTGGAGACTACTAGACAGACTGTACAGATTTTGTTTCTGTGTTTGAACACTTTATTGTCAAATGATGGTGTGTAAGGCACATTGTGCCAGTAAAAATGGAACAGAAAAAGAGTCACCAAAACATTTGCAGGCGGAATTGGGGCACCCATTCAAAACTTTTGGAGCTTCTTCGCAAGTGATTCTTTTAAAAATGTTGGGCCACTGTTAAAGACAATAGAAGTATACATGTTGTGAAGCAATAGAATGGAGTAAGTTAACAAGGCCACTGAATGAAGCCACAACAAGTGCCATTGTCAAGTTTTATGTGAACAGCAGCTGATTAAACTGAACATTATGCTTAATACTCATCTCTGTGCTCCTAACATAGATCCAAATTGAGAAGGATGTGAGGACAACTAGCTAAATAATTTGCGAAAATGCATTATAAACGGTGAAGCTTTAATCATGAATCCAAATTGTATAGAACTTACAGACATCTTTACAAGATGGTTAGGTGACCCCTGCTCACAGCCCTCACAATGAGCTTCTAGGAAAATTGTGGTACATGGTCAACTGTAAAGTACACGTGGATATTAAGAGTCAAATCTGGGTAGAGTTACTTTATAAATAACTTTACAGTCTAAAGCATAATTGGGTTACATAGGCATTTATGAAGGCTAACTTATCTTAATAGCAATACACTATTTTGTATTGCTACATACGACTGCCAGGCTAAAATCTGAGGTGGCAGCGGCTGTACAGTGCTGTTCCATCGGAAGAGGCTGAGCTATACTGCTTGCGTTACAGATCGGTATTTTCTTTCATTGTACTATCCCAGAGTAGTAATTAACATGGAGGAGCAAAGTGGGCAAAAGATGTGGCATGGTGGAGAAAATTAGACTCATGGGGCTGGGAATAGATAGATGCCGGAGCAGAAGAGAAGGAGGAGAAAGAAGAGCAAGCTCATGCGAGGCAGCTGCTCAACAGATCTAGCCATCAGGTTATGTAGAGCGTGACTTTTGTGAGTGAAAGGCAGGACCACATGGTCAAGTAAGAAATGCCCCAGCTCTTTAACTGAAAGGCTTATCTTAATTTATGATGATGCAGCAAGTGGTCCTCCTTTGCACAGGCTTCCAGTTTTGTGAACATAATGCCATAAATACAAGTGGAGTTTCAGCTTAGTCAGAAGCTTGGGAAGGGCTGAGCTGGATGCTTCTTCTCTATTCCAGCCTTCGATTGAGCACAAGGTCTGATGATTGACAAGCCCCGTGACACACAAAGGTAAATGAGAGAGAGGACTCTCTCGATACCAGATGGGCCGAGAGGAACTCTCAAGAGGGACTACACCCTCCCGTGTTCTAACACTTAATCACACAAAGTACTCCCCTGATACCTAAATCTTATTCTACGACTATTGTACTAGATGGATCCTCATCAAACAGTAATGGGAAATCCCTATGTGAAGCTACGAGTAGTATGCCACTAGTAAGTGGGAAAGGAGGTAAGTCCTTTTGTTGTATATATCCTCACACACCCTAGTGGTGTCATGCTTCATCATCAGTTCACCCTGGCGCCTAATAGTCAGGATGGGCTCGACCATATTTCAGGGAGCTCTTAGAGAAGTATTTGGCCAGGGGGCAACACTGGCTCAGAGTACAGGTGCAGAACCAGGGCCGGCTTTAGCGATGGTGGCGCCTGGCCCGACAATCATTTTAGACGCCACATGATCGTTTCCTCAGATTCTCTCACTACCGCCAGGCAAAAGTGCCCGCATCGCTCCAATCATGTGTTATTACTAAACACAGTGCCCCCCTCCCCTGAGGTTAGCGCTCCACTCCCCAGATCAGCGCCCAGTGCGGCCGCACCAGTCGCACTGCCGAAAGCCAGCCCTGTGCTGAACAGTGTAGGTGCGATGGCAGAGAGTGATGGGGTTGGGCAGCGAAAGTCAGGTTTTGTGGGGTTTTTACATTTAAGACAGGGAGGACAGCCATGTTTTGTACGGCTCTTCTATTAAACCTTTGCCCTGCGCAAGAATCTAAAGCAGTGGCAGATCATTTTGAGAGCTATGCATAACGTAAAATTATAGATGGGCAAAAAGTGAAATACAAGGATGTGTTTCATCCAAAGATTCTGAGTGACAACATTGACAACTCAAGCTTTACTCTCGTTGTCTGCTTGATGCAATTCAGAGCTCCTTGGTGAAAAACATTCTTGTAATTCACTGTTACCCATCTATAATTCTATGTTACTGCTAGACTGATGACAGGTAAGGTCCCCAGATCCGACGGTTACACAGACTTCTTTTATATGAGTTTTTGCAGGAAACTTGTCCAGGTCCTAACCAGGCTCTTTAATTACTTAGAGGACAGTGGTTTGATTTTCGGTATGAAGAAAAAGACTGATGTATGTTAAGCTTTTTCTAAGCTAGGTAGGAATCCGAAAAAGTGTGGATTGTACAGACAGAATTCCCTGCTCAATTTAGATGCTAAGATATTCACGGGCATTTCGTTTTTTAGATTAAGTTCTTTGATGCCTGGCTTGGTTGACCTAGACTACTCTGGCTTGATCAATGGGGGCCAATCTGGGAATAAGACTAAAAGAATATTACACCTAGTGAAAAATATGAAACAAACATAAAAAGACACCTCTCACTTTCGATGGGCGAATTAAAAGCATTAGGCAATGTAAATGAGCATTTCCTGTGACAAGTCCTAAATGTGATATGTATGGACCGACTCTTTAGCATCTAGCTAGAACTAGTTCTAGAAATCCTAGGGCTGCCACCATGTGTCAATGAAGGTGCCTTTTAATTATTTGCCAAGCAAAGGGCACATGATAGATTTCTCTTCCACCGCTCCTCGTTGCCCTAACAATCAAACCATTTGCCAAAATAATGACATCAGAGGATACAAATTGGATGTTATATTTTCAAGCTCAATAGGTGTACTGATAACAGATTATTTCGCAGATACATTACGGTCTCTTCCGCCACTAGTGAAGGAGATAGAATGAATGATACAACTTAGTGGCTGGTTTCAAGGTTTACCTCCAAAAATCGGAGGTCTTGAGTATTTCTGTGCCCCTTGATCAAGAGATCACTGTGGTGTCATGTTTTCCATAAGTGGACCCATTAGGCAATTACATACCCAGGCACCAAAATGACTGCTGACGTTGCACAGATAAGTCAAGTCAATCTTATAGTGCTCATAAGAGAGATTTGGAAATGAGAGGCTGTGAGTGGATTGCTAGAGTAGTTGCAGTAAAAATGGCAATTTTACATTGTTTTGAGTCTCCCAATTCCCTCCTTACTAGATAAGCAGTTTCAAAAGGTTTTGACTCGGCGGGGCAAAAAGATAAGCATTGCCTGGAATGTCTTATGCATGCCCCCGCATTGTTGAGCTAGATCGCCCTAACATCTCCTGCGATTATCAAGAATCGGAACCAAGGTTCCTCGTTGAATGGATCAAGAAAGATTCTAATAAACACTGGTGCTTTATAGGCCAGCTTATTGCCGGTACCAACATATAGCTGGTCTCTTGGATAGAGAGAAAGCATCTTAGTTGGGCCTTATTTTCCTCGCTGATCACTAGAACTATGCTGACAGTTTGCAATAAGACTGCTGTGAAGATAGGTGGTATGTTCTTTACTTTGCCATCCATATTTATAGCTCTTAACCTCAAATTCACTCCTGCATTTGATGAAGGCCGCCTTTGTATTTGGAGGGACTTATATTTTGTGAAGCTAGGCTACATCTTTTTGGAAGAATCAAAAATGACATTTTTCTAAGCTCTTAAAGCTAAGCTTCGGCTCCTAGAAAATTAAAGGATTTGCAATGGGATAGTGAATAGAGACCGAGACTAATACCTGACGTTTACAAAATATTACTGTCTACTTTCGTGCAAATGAGTTCCCCAGGCAAAAATGATTGGAGAGGGATTTGTATAGGTAACTCACAGATGTGAGATGGGAAACAATTTATACGTAGGTTCCTAACATGAAGCACAAATCCTAGGAGCACTAATGTATTGGTACTGAACGTCTGTTAAATTGAATGAGTGGGACAAGAGAAGGTTGGATAAGTGTTGGAGGGCTTGTGGAGCAGTTGGCACCCTGGTCCTTTTGAACAATATGACACTGTATGAAACTTCAATATTTAAAGAAATGGATTTGTGCACAGCCGTTTTCTTTGTGTATTTATAATTAAAGATTTGCGGAAAAAAATTCTCTTTTTTAGTTGGGTGCACCCTGGGGTGACCTTTCGTCCCGGAACGTCTTAAAAATTAACAAAACTTTGGTGCTTCCATGAATCCTGGTTGCATCCCCCTTGGGGCACTCTCCTTGAATTTCCTTGTTTCCAAATGATTTCACAACAAAAAGTTTTTTCTTGAATTTATACATTCATTCCAAATATTGAGTTATCTCCTTTACATTTATATATTTGTTGCTGAAGCAGCATATAATCATAAAATCATCTCCCCATTATAATAATCTCCAATGCACTTCAAGCATATCCTGCTCTTCATCAGGGAGAACTTTCTGAAAATTGAAATGGGAAGGCTTAATGATACAAGATAGAATGTGGTTACAACATATGCAGCATTTCTAAGTTGTCAATAATGTGAAGAGTGTTAATAAGTTCTGAAAGTGCAAATAGAGTGAGGTAGTGAAATGGAATTATACTAGAGTGAAACCGATCGATGTGCGCATGGGTCACATGCTCATGCAAATACTCATGGAGTGTGTCTTTAAGAGCTGATTATTCACAACTCGTATCTGCAAGAAATGTACCGACATTGAGCATGAGAGTGGCGTCCTGTGTTGGGCGCAATAAACCGTGCACATTTAATTTCCCCGAAACCGCTGGGGGCATTATCATTCACAAAGTTTTAAATTACAGGCTGAACGAGATGCGTACAATGACACTATATAAGTATAAATCATAATTCCGTTCTCGTGCTGAATCCAAGGAGCGCTTTAGCGTTTCAAAAGCTCTTATGTGCGCCACTTACTTTTACACCGATCTCGGTAGTCACTCGGTAGACGATTCGTTCCGAACGGTATGTTGCGGTTGTGTTTACTCCTCTCGAAGTTATCAATCGTATTTGAGACGCGAGCAATATCACGTGGTGCAAAAAAAAGTAAACAGCGAGAGATGGACTACTGTTGTGTGTCCTAATCGCGGACATCTTGGAGTGTGCTGATTGTCAAGGTGAACCAAGATAAATATCAAAGGGAACCAAAATAAGAACGTGAAGTATGAAGGAATATTATGGGAATGTTGAGAAGGAACAGATAAACAGAATCAAGTGAAGATCAAAGATGGTTTCACTGCAATATGCAAAAAAACATCGTGTGTGTAAATATGACTGGGCATTGACATAATATTAACAGGTAGCAACCTGAACAGTCCCTGGGTGCAAAACCACTTAGCCTGTACTTAAAGGTAACAGGCCTATTCAATTCTTTCATTTAGTCCAAATGGTTTCTGTGATTGGAGCTTCATCATCCAGTAATTTTCTCATCGTAGTAAATGTTTATTATTGTCTCTTCCTTCTATTTTGTCTATTTTTTCAAGAATCATGAATCTTAGCTGAGATATATTGTGTTGTTGTTCCATAAAGTGGACAGCCACTGTTGATTTCATGTTTTTGGTTCTTATATTCGACTTGTGTTCATTTATCCTCAGACGTATTTTTCTCTCAGTCTTTCCCCACGTAAACTTTACCACATGGGCATTTCAGTCAATATACAACATTAAATGTTTCACAAGTAGCGGTTACGTGCAATTTAATTCTGTTGCCCTGCATTGGGTGGTGTATGATGATTCCTTCAATGATGTTATTACAATTTTGAGAATTTAGACATGGTCTCATGCCACTGTGTGGTGAACTTTGTAGCTGTTTTTGTTTAAGAATTTCCCCCAAGTTTTGGTGACGGATGTAAGCAAATATCGGAAGTTGTGAGAATGATTGATTGAAATCCTGCTCCATAGTCAGTATCGGCCAATGTTTCTGAATAATTTTTTTGAATGTTCTGCTGGACGTTGAAAATGTCGATACCACCACTATTCTGGTGTTTCCTTTCTTTTCTTTTATGAAACTTCACACTTTCTGGTCAAAATTGCTTGCACATTTCCAGAAGACACTGCTGTGCCTCCCAGGTTCTCAATTCTTTCCCTTGTGCTCTATAAGGGGTAAACAAGTTTTACTAGCTATCTAAATAGGCTATAACAACACAGTGGGAGAAAAGAAATGCCCCTGCTGTCACGGCTTGGTTGCATTGTATATGGGAATTCATGGTCCAGGAGAAACTCAACATTGCTTGAACACAAATTAGCTACATTTGAAACAAATTATTCCTGGATCACCTAGCAACTTAATTTAGGAAGCTTATTTGACTCAGGTTTCTGGAGGGTCTGCGAATGATTGCATCAGAGAAATCACAATTCAATTAGAATGGAAGAATTGCAGGTTTTCCATATGGGGGAACCATGTTTAATGTTGCTAGCCAACCGATAAGTTGTAGGAATGGTAAGTGTTCGTAAACCACAATTAAATAGTTAACCCATAAATGGTCTAACATATATCCTTCAGAAATGGAACCACATTCTCTGATGATTTATGCACAGATCTGAAGGAGAATCCGAAGGGTTGGGATCCCTCAAAATATTTTTTTGTATGTCTGCAGGTCTGGACTATAAGAAAATCTAATAGGATGCAGCTCAAAATTACAAGAACATGTTAGTTTTTGATAAGCGAGGTGTTTGCCAGTGCAGTCATCCCTCATGGTATGTCTTCAATCTTCTCAATAAAAAATATATTTAAGTTTCAACTTAGCATTTATTCAAAGTTCTACGAAATATCCCATTGAATACCATTATCTTGGCAAGATATGTTTATCGGGTGAAGTAAGCCCCTTCATTTGTTCATTTTACACTTGGAAATTGTGCTAGTATGCATAACCAGTTTTTAGTGAACTAAATTCCTAATTTCCGGAGGGAGAAGGACTGCGGAACCCCCCTGACCAATTGAATCTACACGGAAATACCGGATGACGAACCGGGACGCGGCTGTATCGGAGGAAACAGCAGGGTTCTGTTGAACGTCTGAGGTACGTGTCACAGATTGCAAAGTTGTATATACAGGGGGTGAGAGGTTGTGCAAGGCTTACACACCAATCGGGATACCAAAGAATTTCTGAGAATCCCGTCGTGTGCATATCTAAAGCCCTAATTGAAACAGCGTAATTGTCAGTGTTTTCCCGCCATGTCATCTGACACAGTTCAAGAAAGAGAAAGTGAGGCTTTAAAAATGTTCGATGAAAAACAATCGGAACCACCAAAGGAGAGTGCTGCAGCAAAGACTAATAAGGAGCCGAGCAGTTCCATAAAATATAAATTTAAACTCTTGGAGAAAAAAAGCCGTGCTGAACAGAGCAAATGGTGGGAGGCGCGATCATTAAAAATGTATCTAGATGTAAATCGAGTGCCGCGTGGGTTGCGCAGTCTTTTAGCGCCCACATATGACAAACCAAACCCCATCTTAATGCGCGAGTGGGCTGACTGCAATCTTGAAAACTCCAAAAGACTTATGGTAATTTTAGTCAAACATGCAGAATTGGACAGAACCGAACTGTTGGAGGAAATTAACAAAATTAATGAAGAAATCGAAGCCCTTAACAATGTGGATGAAGCGAGTAAACTAAGAAAGGAAATGTGCATCAGATTAAAAAAAGAGGAAGACATCATCAAGAATCGTAAAACCTATAAATTCTTTAGAGACAAGACTGACTATGAGACAGGCCAAATTTTTACTTTCTCTAGAAAATACGAGGCCCTGAGGAAAAATAAACAAGCAAATAAACAAGGAGCGACCACTTCCAAAAAAATGAATACTACCACTGAAAAAAATGCTACTGGATCATCTATGTCTGAGGATAGTTCTAACCCTGATAGTGACCAGGAAAGGGATGAACATGCAAGGGCAGCCGGACCCAAAAACACATTGGATGAAGAGCTGGCCCTTTTTTGCGAGGACAGGAGACAAACCTTGCGACCTCGGACAAGGCAACAACATTACGCCGCGCAAAAAACATCAAACGGCGAGAGCGGAGAAAAGCAAACAAACACAGGCGCAAACTGGAAAAACAAAAAGAGAGGAGGGTGGAACAAAAAGTAATCGCTCCCATGGATGTTGATAAAACCATTGTCAACCTCGCTGACATAGAACTCAGTGAAAGAGAGAAAGAAATTCTGAGCCTGGGCCTAACTTACTGTCCTAAAAGAGATTTCAATTATGTCAACATGAGACTGGATGTCTACAAAAGTACTAGAAAACTTAAACTCAAAAAATATTTCACTATGAACAAATTTGAAAATGCACAAATACCTTTGCCAATAAATAAAGAAAACAGCGCCAGCCAAGCAACAGTGGCACTAATGGGAGAACTGGCAGAAATGTGGGGGCCAAGTACACCCCACGACAATGAACAAACTATATCTCTGTCTGGCAGTGAAAGTCTCAATGCATCTGCAGACCAACGGATAAAGAAACCTCTAACTAATTTCAGAGCGAAATCCACATATACTCCCATCATGCTCAAGGACTCGATAGATTTATTTCATGAACAAGTTACCAACCAATTGAAAGATCTGAATATCAAAATACATAGAGGCAAACATAAATATAACAAAGAAATAGCGAAGTACAGGGCCCTTATCTCCAAATTACAGAGCAACCGAAATGTAATCATTAGAGCATCAGATAAAGGTGGGAACATCGTGCTACTTCGGAGAGAAATGTATGTGAAAGAAGCACTTCTACAATTAAATGACAGAATGTGTTATACTAGATTCTCTAGTGCAGAACTCAAAAATATGTACTCAAACTGCCATAAGAATCTTTCAAAATGGAAATCAAAAGGACTTATCACCAAACAGGAGCACAAATTCCTACTAAATGATCACCCTGTGGTACCGACCATATACTTTTTGCCAAAGCTGCACAAAAATCCCACAAACCCCCCGGGACGTCCTAATATTTCAGCTAGGAACAGCTGTCTGGAACACATGTCTCAGTATGTAGATTTTTTCTTGCAGGGGGAGGTCAGAAAACTCCCATCATACGTCAGTGATACTAGTGACTTTTTGAACAAGATAAAAAATATCCAGTGGCAGGAGAACTACATACTTATTGCTCTGGATGTTTGCTCTTTGTATACCAGCATAGTACATACTGATGGACTAAATGCCCTTGATTACTACCTACAGAGATCTCTACCCAATATGCCTGAGCATAGGATAATGTTGTTGGAAATGGTCAAAATGTGTTTGAACAACAACGTTTTCATGTTTAATAATCTTATGTACAGGCAGTTGCGGGGTGTGGCCATGGGGGCCAGCTTCTCCCCCAGCTACGCATGTCTCCACATGGGCTGGTGGGAGGAGATGGTCCTCATGGCTTCACACTCAACAACTATGCGGGCCCAGGTAGTTACCTGGCTACGCTTCATTGATGATCTCTTTGTGATCTGGAATGGGGATATGTCATCAGCGGAAAACTTTATCTCCGACCTCAATAACAACAATCTAAACCTCCAGTTCACAGCCACACTGAGCAAATCATCCATTACATTTCTCGATACAGAGGTGTTTATAGAACAGGATAAGATAGAGACTAGATTACATCGCAAGACCACAGCCGGTAACTCTACTCTTCACGCCACCAGTTCCCACGTTAAACACCTCATAAACAGCATTCCCTATGGCGAGATGCTACGCCTTAAAAGGATACATAGCAGGCAAACTGACCTTGAGGTGGCACAGAGGGATAGCGAAACAAGATTTCTAGCTAGAGGGTATTCCCCCAAAATCATAGATGCAGCAATCCTAAAAGCTAATCAGAAAGACAGATCTATTCTATTGGCTGGTAACTCGTCTCTAACAACAGCCTCTGAGGATACCGCCACTACAAATTGTGAATTCAGATTCATTGTACAGTACAATGCCCAACACAAGGAGATAGCTAAAATCATCTATAAGAACTGGCCATTAGTCCTGAGTGACCCAGTGATAGGGAGGGATCTCCCTAAGAGGCCCAGCATAACGTACAGTAGAGGGCAGTCGATGAGGGACGAACTGGTCAAAACTAGCCCTGAGGTACTGGAAGAGTCAACTTGGTACTTAACACATACAGGCATTTACAATTGTAAAGTCTGTAAAGCTTGCCAACAAGCTATCAATAAAAAGAGTTACCATTCCCCCTTTGATAGCAGGGAACATAAAATTACCAAACTATTAACATGTAAGACGGAATTTGCCGTCTACGTATTAATATGCCCCTGTAATCTGCTGTACGTTGGGAGCACTAAGCTCCCAGTACATAAAAGAATTTTGCAGCACCTTCGGGCAATTGGGAATCAGGATAACACTTATCCTGTAGCGAGGCATTTCAAGTTAAAACACAACTCTAGAAGCAGTGACCTCAGATATTATGTAATTGATTGCGTACAGGCTAGCAGGAGAGGCGGCAACAGAGAAGATAAACTACGCCGCCTCGAGACGCAATATATCATTGAGCTTAACACCAAGCATCCCTCAGGTTTAAATATCACAGAGGATTTATACACCTGCCTTTGAGAAAAGTGTACAGACAACATGAATATCCCTCAACATAGAATACACTTAAGTACCTTATGGGCCTCTTTAACATACAGAAATATTTTAGATTATTTATGTCCCTTTGTACTTTTTTACCATACATATCAAATAATTGTTATTTTAACAAATCTATTTATTGATGATTTTAGACATGTGATCCATATTCATTTATTTTAGCCGCTTTATAAAAATAACCATTTAAAGGTTTTTATAGGTTCATGTATGAATTAGGAATGATTTCATGTCTTTTAAATCATTGGGTCATCTTTGGTATATTGTACAAATGATTTTTTCATGAATAATGTTATATATATATTTCTTTCTCTAGTACTGTACATAATGTCCATATTATCACTGGTAGGACGACAAGCACTTGGGCAATATCATGTATTTTACAGAAATTATATATCTTTTTCCCTATTGTGCATTATTGTTGCTACTAGTGGAGAATGTGTCCTCAGAGATTTGGAAACTATCCAGGTACCTTGCATTAGCACTTTATAGCACTCTCCATGACTCTAAATTCTGCAAATTTTATTAGGCATTGTACGAACATGTGGGGCTCCACATGTGTACTTGTCACAACAGTAGGGTCCCTTTGACAAGAGTACTATACTGATATGACTATCAGAATTCGAACACAACAGAAAAGCGCACTTTAACCGACAATGAATTTTAATTATTTTTTTGTCACGAATCCAAAACACTTTTTTTGGTTTAACTCACTTCTAATTTATCATCACCTAATATTTATATCGCACGTTTCTTTATGTCTACAATTGGTCATTTAAAATATCAATGCTGAAAATATACTCGAGCACACTACAATTTAAAAATGCACTCGCAAGACATTTAAGTAAATCTTGAGTAGTTCGTAGGGAGCTAACTCTTCTATTTCCATTTCATTTGTAGTTTGGCCTGTATTGGTAGACTGTATTTAAATGTGTGTCAGGTGATTACCTGTGTCATGTGATCAAGCGCTCTGTGAAGCGCGAAACGCGTCGTGATGACTATGGGAACATTACCTGCTGAATAAATCATCTTTGCACTGAATTTTGGGTTCGAGTCCGTTTTTGCCAGCTGACTGAGAGCTCAGCGCTACACCGGATTATTCCTGGAATATATATATATATATATATATATATATATATATATATAAATATCACTCTCCTCTGTATGTCAGTGACTAGGCCGGCACTCCAATAGCTGATTCCAACGTTTTGTATTCTTTATCAGTAGCTGAAGAATCATCCTGTTTTGCCAAAACACACCAGCTCTGTTTACATTACCAGTATCGTTGAAAGAAGTGCACGGGCTTGCCTGCAGGGCCTGACTGTGCGCAGCGTTGGGATGACCTGCAGCCAACCCCCCCAGGGGCACCCAGCCCCCGGCTGCGCACTATCTTCTGGAATGTGCAGCTTGTAGATGGTCTGGCAGGTCTTGGCCACGATCAGGCAGACTTACTGTCTTTCTCTAAGAGTCACAACACCAAAACATAAAAAGTAGGCCTATTGACTTTATCAAGGGGAGAGCATATCAATATATCTAAAGCATATCTATAATTTTTCTCCAATAATCACAAGCATTTTTAATTAAATATATATTTCAGTAATTCACACAATGCGATGATTAATAGTAATGATTATTATAAAAATATTTATTAAAGATTTATTAAAAAAAGAACTCAACATGTCTGTGAGTCTTTCTTCAAACATTGTTTTTATGATTGCATTTTATGGATCAAAAAATGTTAAAAGAAAGACTCAAACATGTTTTTTTAATTAAACCAACATGTCTCTGAGTCTTTCTTTTAACATTTATCAGCCTTGCACTCTAGTTGAAGAGCATAAAGATCTAGCACAGATTAATTTAAAACATTAGGGGCCCCATTAGGATGGCGGGCGGATCACCCCCACCGGCGGTAGTCATCGCCGGGCCGGCGGAGGCGATCCGCCCGCCATCCTTGCAGCAAAGACCCCCACCATATTACAATGGCTGGGGGTCCGCGGCGGACGGAAAGACCGTCCGCTGCTTTTTCGTCCTGTCGACAAGTCGACCGGGTGGAAAAGGGTTCAATATGGTGACGGTGTCTGTGAGACACCACCAGCCATATTAGAATGTGGGCTGGAACATGCCTTTCCATGGTGGCATTGCCGAGTCTGCTTGCGGGGGCCCGTTGCGGACCCCAAGGGACTCCGGTGGGATGGGGGATACACATGGGGGTACCAGTTCCATGCACAACAAATCAGGCAATGCCGCCACGGAAAGGCATGTTCCAGCCCACATTCTAATGTGACTTGCAGTGTCTCACATACACCGCCACCATATTGAACCCTTTTCCGCCCGGTCGACTTGTCGACTGGGCGGAAAAGTGGTGGACAGGCTACCCGTCCGCAGCGGACCCCACAGCCATTGTAATATGGCAGGGGGTCTTTGCTGCGAGGATGGCGGATGGATCGCCCCGCTGGGCTGGCTGTGACTACTGCCGGCCTGACGGGGCGATCCGCCCGCCATCCTAATGGGGCCCCTACTGTTGTTTTTTTTGTTTTTAATGTTTTTCAGGGGGCTGCTGCACTCCTTGCAGCACCCCACAACATTAAACAAAAATGCTTGGTGGTGCCCCTTATTTAAAGGCACTACAAGCATGAAAATATGGTATTTTAAAATGCCCTAGGCGTTATGGGGGACTCCTTCCTAGAGTAGTGAATAGTAAATGAGTGGCTCCTGACACTCATTTGTTGTTATTATCATTTTAATTATTCAGAACACTCAGATACATTTTTGTGGTGGGGCTGCAGGGGTGAGCCTCAGGACCCTCTCACCCCCACCAATTCCCCTGCCAACACCCATCATGGGTGCTGCTGGGAGATGGCAATGAAAGGGATATAAGATTCATTACCACATTCAACATCAATTCGAGAATCATCAGAAACATCACATAAAATATCAGTTATGTTTAAATTTGATAAAACTCTTAGTGAAATAATAGAGGAGAGTCCCAAGACAATATATTGAAGAAGTAAACCTCTTAGAGATCAAATTAAGAGCAGTGAATACAGTGAAACTCAACAACCCGCTTTCCTGGGAGGGTGGGGGTGTGCTCAAAGGCTTTTTTCTTTGTGGGAATTGTAAGGCATGTGAAAATAGTATCCTGATGAAGGAATATCCTGTACCATATTGCAACAGTAGTAAGAATATCACACAATTTGTTACATGCAACCCTGACTTTGTTGCCTTTGTACACTTGTGTTCATGTAACAGATGATATGTTTGAAGTACAAGCCACCTTGCTAAAAAACATATACTGGAGCACATGAGGGCAATTGACAACAAAGATAAGCACTCTCTGCATGCCAGACACTTTGAAGAATTTCATTTCAGTGACAGAAACCAGATGAAATTGTATGTGATTGAACAGATAATTATGCTCAGGTGGCCTCACACAGTGTGAGGTAAATCACGTATCCTCCCAACACGCAAAAAGCGTTTCATATGAATTTAAACAACAAGTTGCTTGAAGGAATGATTCAAAAGTCAATGGTTTAATGTGAACCTCTTTTCAAAATTTAAAGGCTGCATAAATCTGCGTAATGGATTTCAAAATAAAGTAATTGCAACGTGGCAATGTTTTGAAGGTTCAATCTGTATAAATCCTTAAATGAGGAATCCCCTATGCATTTCGAATACGTGGATATAGCACGAGGGCCAGGACACCACATATTTAGTCAAATAGGCGATGGATGCATGCTGTGGTAAAGTGCTTAGGTGAAAATAAAGCGAAAGTGACATAAACTATGTGACTTGGTGAACATATTGAAAACGTGTGTGAAATCGTGAGAGGACAGGCTACTATAACGCGTTAACAAAACTATAGGAAGGTGGAAACGGTAGGGGTGATCAAGAAGTATGACCTGATGTCGCGGTCTAGGGTGGAGCTGGGAACGCGTCCCACATGCGAAGCAGAAAGGGTGAGGCAGAAATGAGTGAAGTTAGGAAAGAAATGAGCGTGACCGTATACCAGTAAGATGTCCCAAAGTGATGGTAATTACAGGTAAAGCTTACCGCATTGATGTAACAAATGAACGCGTTATTCATTCACCCTAGACCGCGACATCAGGTCATACTTCTTGAGTCCCCCCGAAGCTTCTGAAGTGTGGGGGAGCAATGAGTAACCAGGGATTGATGAATCCAGGAAATGTTCATGTCCTCCAGATCCCCCATAAAGACTTTTGCTTCCACCGGACTAAATTCGGGGAGAGACTCCAGACCCTCTAAGCTAGGGGACTGGGCATGACGAAATTGAAGATAACGGTAAATCTGGGACTGTGGCATAAGGAATTCCTTCTGGAGGTCTTGGAAAGATTTGAGCGTTTGGCCCCTCATAACATCCCCCAGGACTGAAATATCAATGTCATCCCATCTCCAGAAACCCTGCAGAGCCGCCAACTGGGGTATTCCACCATCCCATTCGTCACAATGCCTGCCTCCAAATAAGGAACACCACCCGTGTGCCGACGGCAGCGCACCCCGCAATGGTGCCGAATAAAGAATTGCATGTAGCGAGTGGTGGCCCTTAAGCTGCCGCTTGAGCGCATATGCCGGGTCTCTCCTGTCGCTGTACCACTACTTATTAAGGACCAGCAGATGCGAAGCCTGGTAGTGCGAAAGGATGTCCGAGGACGCAAGCTTCCCACATTAGGGGGACAGGAAGTATGTTCGCAGAGCTACACGCACTTTTCCCCCCTCACACAAAAACTGCCTAAGCACAGCATTCACCAGCCAGAACTTTCGGGGCGGGATCGGGTATTGATAAATCTGTAACTGACAGAGGAGACGGGGAAGAGGCACCATCTTGCATATCGCCGATCTACCATATAATGTCAGGAGCATACGGGATCAGGACTTGAGGTCCGTATGGATCTCCTCCCACACTGGGTCCAAGTTACGCTCCCAGGAGACTGCAGGCACGTCCGAAAGAAACGCGCCCAGGTTTTTCAGTCCCCCCACCGTCAACTGAATTAAGGAAATCCACATGCCCATCCTCGTCTCATCCCCCAGCATCCATAATGTGGATTTGCAAGGGTTCATATAGAGTCCCGATGTCTCCCCAAAGATCTGCATGATGCGCAGGAGCCACGGCCCCGTTCTGTCAACCGCTGTAAGGAATTTAATGCGATCCTGACGGGCAGGCCCGGAGCCCACTCAAAACCCCAGAACTGCGCATCAAATATAGAGACAGGGGACATCCCTGCCGCGTGCCACGCCCGATAGAAAGGGTGGATGAGGTTGCACCAGCTACCCGCACCGACGCCGTCAGATCCGTATATAGGAGTGTTAGATAGAAGAGGAAGCGCGGGCCAAGGTAGAGTCTTCGCAGCAATGCAAATAAGTATACCCAGCTCAGGTAGTCAAATGCCCTATTTATGTCAGCCAAGAGGAGTGCCGCTGGTTCCCCCAACTGCCGAATAGCCGCCACTGCCACGTGTGCTCGCCTAATGTTGTATCTGGTCGCCTTCTGGGGCATGAACCCAGCCTGATCAGGGTGTTCAAGGGTGGAGATGTGGGGTAGAAGGCCATTAGCCAGTGCTTTGGCCAAGATTTTTGCCTCCACATTTAAGAGGTAAATGGGGCGTTACGAGGCATGTTGCTCCGGGGCCGGCTGGGCTTATGGAACACCACCACCTCCACATGCCTCCAGTCTGGGGTGAGTGAGCCCCTCTCCCGAGCCTCCTCCACTACCGTCCGATAGTGAGGGCCCAACTGCACAGAGTAGTGTCAGAAGAATTCACTTGGAAACCCATTGGGTCCCAGGTGGGCCTGGGAATGGAAGGTGCCTTGGCAAAGTCGGTGCAGCATCTTGCTGGACTTGTCCCCCCTATGTGTCGCCAGCCAGGCTTGGCGGGCTTAGTCCATCAGAAAGGCAGGATAATTCTGTTGAATCAGCAGTAGTTGATCTAGTATTGTTTGTAATTGGTGTCTTGTTTTCTTTTGTCTCACTTGACTGCAAACAGGAGGAGGAGGAAGGGACTATCGTTCTTTGCTAGCAAAATGTGGTGGAACTGGCAGGTGACACCCCCTAATGTTTTCTTCAATGTTTTTTTATCAATATATACAATTTGGCACCATTCTGGAAATTGTATTATAAGAAGTAAGTGTGTTTGATTACATTTATTTTATCACCGGACAAAATGCAACAGTATGATTATTACAGATGCACCTGCATTAGGTGCACAGGATTCTGAGGCTGAATTTTGGGGAAAGTATGATTTCAAAAGATGTTATAAGATGGCGTCCAAATAAGTGAGACTATGTTGCAGTCCTTTTTGTATGTTATTGTCACTCTTCACAGTACTTGTACAATTATGCACTATACTGCCATGTACGCGATCAAGGCTGTGGTTTGTGGCCGAAACACGTCATAAAACCATAACGTTGAAAGCAGACAAGTTAACTGAACACCTTTGCACCCTGGTGATTATCCTGAGTGAGCGCTGTTTTCTTTATTCTGCGACAAGATGGATTTGCACAGATCCATACTGTATGAAATTAGGTTACTGGTTGAGAGGGGTTAAACCCTTCTCAAACAGCAACCACAATTCCTACAAGGGTGAACTCACAAGCAATTTTCAAATTAATTTGGGATGAACCCTCTGGCAGTTTAGCACAAAAGCAATCGGGCTTAACTTAGAGGTAATGTGTAAAATATTTGTGCAGCATAGAAACAGTAATAACAGTGACTACACAATTCAAGAAAAATTCCACACCAATTTAGAAGAATACAGTAACATTTGTTACATTATTTGAGAACAAACTACAAAAATCCAAATAGCAAAAGTGGAGCTATACAATTTCAAAGTAGGCTCAACTGTGCTTTTCTGGTCGCGCCATACCAGGACAAACTCACAAAATCAAGCTGACTGCAATGGAGCATGGGCCGGATACAGGGGGACCAATTTAGGCCAGCTGATCATAATACTTTACATCCTGGTTGCAGAGCTTTGGGAGATCCCATGTCAAGGTTGCGTCGCACAGCTGAGGTTCTGAGGAAGCTGCGGGCTTTTGAAGCAGAGTCCTGTGCCATCGTCGAGGCTGCCTTCGACTAGGGTCTTGCGATACGAAGACCTGCATTGAGAATGCATTGCACAGCAGGTGTTCCGATGTGGCTGCATGGAGATGTGCTGCATCAGTTCTGCTTGCAGGAGCACAGCTGTGTTGACAGAGCACCTTCGGTCCCACTTCCAAGGGTCCAGCACAGGGATGGCATGAATTGGGCGATATGAATTACAGCAGACAGGGTCCAGTTGCCGGGTTCAAGGTGGTTGGAGCCTTTTCTGCCCCTGAGGCTCTGATCAGGAGGTTAGCCAACTAGCCGTTGGAGTCACTCTGGTGGTTCTGGGTTCAAGATGCAGGTCCAGTCCTACTAACTCATACAGCAGTGCAGAAGGGCAACGGTGCACAGCATTATTCTGCCTTCTGGGTCTTCCAAAGGTCCAGAGATGTAGTGAACAGTTGGGTCTGAGGGTCCATTGCATGTACCTGGTGGCCCTCCTTTGTAGGAGATGTTTCTAGAGATTTCCATCCTCAGAGGTGCTTGGAATTTCCTGCCTCCCTGCTCTGGCCCCAGGGTAACTGAGGTTTTCCAAAGACTAATGTTAAACCCTTTGTGTGTGTTTTCAGGCAGAACCTTTGTGATGTGCAAAGGTGGTAGGCGTCAGCTTCTCCCCCTCATCAAGTCAGAGATGGTCCATCCTGCCAACACTTATTCTTCTTTGTCTCACTGTCTGGGAGTAAGACACAAAGACCAACTGCCAACTACACCTAGTCATATGACCCAGGATACAGGATACAGGCTGCAGGCACCAAATGGTTATGACTACAAAATTCCAACTTTCTTAAAGTGGAATTTTTGGAATTTTGACTTAAAATCGGACTCATTAACGCTGGTTTTAAATTATAATTCTTTAGACATCAATCTAGAGATTCACACTTTCTCCCAATTGAATGTTAGCAGGTATTAAATGTAATAAGGTTACCCAAATTTATCCTAAGAGAGAGGTAGGACTTGCAGTAATGAAAAATGTAAGTGTTTTTCACTAGTAAGACATCTAAAGGGTAAAGGTATATGTCCAACTTTTTAAATGCACTGCACCCGGACCTCTGCGCTGTTTAGGGCCTAGCCTATGGGTGACCTATATGGATTAAAAGGAAGGTTCAAACCTAGCAATAGGTTTATCTTGACATGTCGAAATGGTAGTTTATACTGCACACACAGGCTGCAATGGCAAACCTGAGACATGTTTAGTTGCATTTATTTTACAGGCCCTGGGTTCATTTAGTACCACTTTACTAGAAACTTACAAGTGAATTAAATGTGGCAATTGGGGTAAGCCAATGTTACAATGTTTTAGGTAGCACAAGCAGTTTAGCAGTGGTTAGCAGTGGTAAAGTGTGCAGAGTTCTAAGGCCAGCAAAAACAGGAGGATAGAAGGCAAAATGTTGGGGGGAAACCACACCAAGGATGCCAAGTCCAACATGTGTCTCCCCGGCTGAAAGCAGAGTGAACTATCCACCATCACAGGAGTTCTCGTTGCTAAGGCAGAATAACCTGGTGAGACCATCAGTATTGGCGTGGTCAATTCCAGGGCGATGCTCCAACATAAAGTCCATTCCCTGTAGGGATATGGACCACCTCAACAGTTTTGGATTTTCACCCCTCATCTGCATTAGCCATCTGAGTGGTCCCTGGCCTATCTGAACCTGTAAGTGAGCCCCAAACAGGTATGGTCTCAACTTCTTCAGTGTCCAGACCACTGCAAATTTTTACCTTTATATTGCACTCTACCTCTGTTCCCTGGGAAGTAACTTTCTGTTAAGGAAGGTTACCGATTGATCTAGGTTCTCTTCGCTTAGCTGCAAGAGCACGGCCCCGGTGCCATGCTCTGAGGCATCTGTCTGCATAATAAACTATTTGAAGAATTCAAGGGTCTTGAGCACAAGTGCCCTGCACATGGCATCCTTCAGGATGTCAAAAGTGTTCTGGCATTCCTCCGTTCAGATCCCCTGTCTGGGCTGCTTCTTCAAAGTCAGCTCTGTCAAGAGAGTAAAAATGGGGCTATACCTTTTGACAAATCTGCTGTAGCATCTGGTGTGGTCCAGGAAGGCTCTCAACTCTGGTATGTGGGGGTTCCCAATCCATAATAGTTTTGATTTTGGCCTGGAGGAGATGTACCTTGCCCCTACCAACTTGGTGATACAAATAGGCCATAGAACACTGACCTATTATGCACTTATTGGCCTTAATAGACATGTCTGCTCTCTGCAGAGCCTAAAGCACTTCCCTAAGATAGCGAAGGTGGTCCTGCCAGCTATAACTGAAGACGCAATGTTGTCGAGGTAGGATGGCACTGAAGGTCTCCAACCCTGCTAGGACCTGATTGGCCAGCCTCTGTCAAGTGGCAGGGGTGTTTTTCAACCAAAAGGGCATCACCCAAAACTGGAAGTGGGCTTCTGGGGTAGAGGGTGCATACTTCTCTTTGGCCCCTTCAACTAAGAGGATCCACCATTACCCACAATCAGGTCCAACATGGGTATAGATCCCCAACAGTGCCCTGGCCACTGCAGGCACAGTCACTGTTCTCAGAGGTATGGCCTCCGGGTACCGGGTGGAATAATCCACCAAGACCAGACTGAACCTGCGGGCCTCGATGTTTGCGGTCCAGATACCCAACAATGTTGATGCCCATGCTTTCAAAGGGGGTGCCAAAGACTTGAAGGGAACCAGGGGAGCCTTAGGCATCCCTCCTGACTTCCCACTGACCTAGCAGGTGGGACATGACCTGCAGAACGCCTCTGAGGCCATCCTCATCTAGGGCCAATAAAAGTGGGTGACAAGCCTGTCAAAGGTCTTGTCATGCTCCAGATAACTTGCCAGGAGAACATCATGGGCCAGCTCCTGTAGGAATACGAGTAGCACTGGTGGACCACTGACACACTGGTTGCACCAAGCTCAAGAACCTTAGGCTCGCTGTAGAGAAGACCATTCCCCCAGTAAATCAAGTGATCACCAGAGTTGACCTGACACCTTAGACCCCCCAGATTAGGGCACTCCTTCTGCCCTCCACGGAACTGCTCTCTGGTGGGACCTCTTTCCGTCTGCCAATTGGTCAGTTCAGGTAGGATTCCCAGGCTGGCAATGTACTCCCCTTTAGCTTCCTGGGCTTCACTGTCTGGCTCTGCCTCCCCCTGGGATGTGGAATTTCAGGAGCGGGTATTCAATGCCCTTTTCCCTTTCTCTTTTTCTCCAAAAGAGGTGCAATGAGAAAAAATATCTTTATTTCTCCACATTTTGCAGCACACATAGAAAGTGAAAAATACCTCTCAGGACTGTTTTCGTGTAGAAAAGTGTCCCTTTCTGCACAGCACATAGGATGTCAGCACAGTGAGAGAGCAAGATGGTGCCCTATCTTAGTACATATAGCGCATTCCTGCCTTCTAAATTTGACTCAGTGCAGCAAGTTGTCTGTTTCTGGGCCGTTTCCACAATGTAAATTTTAGCAGGTTTGACCTGCTGAATTTCGTAGGGTTAAAATCAGACTATTAGATGTTACAGACAAGCTTATAATTCTGACCCTCATAAAAAACAGTGGTTAGTATTGGTATCACATGGTTAATAGCCCCTCCTAATCAACCACTCACATCCTAGGGGCCTTGGGCTGGTTCGTTTCTTTTATGGGTGGGCTGAAAATTCTTCTCCGCTTGCAGAGTTCGTGGAGTTTTTCCCACTCTGCATTCCACTTGAAGCACTGAGTTCTGGAAAAACTTCGCCAACCACCAGGTGGCGGTGTTTTTTCCTGCATGCGGTTCGCCAAAATTAAATTGTAAAGTGAAAATTTGTGTAATTTAACGCATTTTTTGGGAACTAGAACACCTCTCAGTGAGATTTCTCAACACAGGTGGTCGCCACAATTTACTACCGTTCACGTTGAGAAAAGCTGTAGCTCAAGTAAAAAAATGACTCGAGAGGCAGAAAGAAGTAACACTCTGTGGCACACCGTGTGGTGCAGTTCAAGCTGATTTTACTGTGTGGAACAAGCTCCTGGCGCTAAAAATCAGCAGGTTGTGCCACATTCCACCCGCTAGCGGAACTCTGTGGAATCTCACTGAGTTTTTAGGTAACTTTGCGGTATTCCACAGAGTGAAACTCTGCAAGTCGTCCCCCCCCCCAGTTTATTTGCCTTCAATTGACCCGAGGCACACTGAATGAGATTGTTCTCTGAATTTTCAAAGGGGGATTCAAGGTTACATAGTCCTATTAATATGCTTATAAACGACATTGAAGCCATAGTGACAACTAATATCCCGAGTACCTTAACACGGTTAACACTGTAATAATGATCAGATTGGTGTGCAGGCCTGATATAGTAGGATGTGACTCCTAAAAAAGAGGGTTTTTTCGAGTTGGTGAAAGAATTCAAGTGCATTTCAAGGCAAATATAGATCTGACGGAGTGAAATAAATTATTTAGTCTCTTTGATATGCTATCTTTAAGATACACCAGAAATGCTTTTTAGAATCTTCTTCTGCATGTACATTAATGGGACTTTTTCACTTGCTAAAGCGTATCTCTTGATTTAAAATTGAAGTAATTCAAATTGCACAAACCACGCTTCCGCTTACATAATTCTCCTGTGAATTGTGACTGCTGAATATGAAAAAGCAGCGCTCTAAAAATAGAAGGCAGCAAATATAGCTTTGCAGAAAATATTTCTATTTTTTTTGTAAGTTTTTCATTTTACCCAGCATTAAAAGGGTGGAAATTTAATAAGTAACTTAGAGGTCTATTACGATGGTGGTCGCCTCGGGAAATGGAACCGCCCTCTATGTGTATGGCGGTCCTGCACATACAATTGGGATGCGCCCGCCACACTAGCGGAAACATCCCGCATATTTAACACTGCGGCGGGCGTTGCTTTCAGCAGCACCCGCCACAATGTTAAAAAGGCATTTGTGCAATTGCATGCACAACATGGCAGGCACCGCTCGGTGCCTGCCATGTTCTGCATGCAAATGCATGGGGGTAACATAGGTAACATATATTACCTATGGGGGTAACATAGGTACCCCCCATGTGCACCCCCTCACCCCCCAACACCCTGGGGGCCCGCAATGGGCCCCCACATGCAGACTCCACATGCCTTCCCATGACATCACCGCCTGCATCCTGATATGGATGGCGGTGTCTTACAGACACCGCCACCATATTAATCCCCTTTTCCACCCAGTCACCCATCCGCCGGGGTCCCTCCCCCCACACCATCCTAATATGGTGGGGGAAATGGATGGCAGGCAGGGAATAATGGCGATCTGCCCGACATTATGATAGACCCCCTTTGTGTATATTGATCACCTCTAGACACTAGTACCCATAGACATATATAGATTGAAGGCTAAAGCCCTACCTAAAGGTGGCAGATTCCTTACACTATCATTCTCCGTGCCTCACTACAGTTCAGATACTGGAAAAAAGAGAACTGCGGAAACACTCACACTCCTAGAGCAAAAATGGCAACTCTTTACAGGTATCTAGGCTGTGCAAGATTCTGTACCCTCTTGAGTGAATTGGGGTCCTTCATTTTAGGGTACTTGGAATGTGGCATATGAAACCTTGTCATGTGGCAGCTCTCGCATCTTCCAAGATGACTTCTGGGGTGGCCTTTTTGCTACAGAGGATATGCTGTTTTTCGTTGCTGCTAGGCTCTTCCTGGGATCTTTCTTAGAATACGCTTTACCTTCTTTTGTTGCTGTTGCAAGCACTGCTAAAAGATGGGTGAAAAGAGATTTCAGTGCCATTAAGAATTAACTCCATTATGCTTACAAGGCACTGACACTCTGAGACAGAGGGCCTCATTACGATGACGGTGGGACCGCCACCGCCAGGCCATTTGTGGTGGGCCTACCACCATCGGACCATGCAAGACGCCGGCCACATTAGGATGGCGGGCCTGCTCAGGCACTGCCATAGGGATTACAATGTCAGTTTACGCTGGCCGTTTCATGGCGGTTGACTTGCCATGGAAAGCAAGTTGGGGGCCTGTAGCGGGGCACTTTACCCCTTGGACCTCCTACATATCCCTGCACCATGTGGCATGCCTGCCACATAGTGCAGGAATGTGTCAGATGTGTTTTTTTGGAACTACGGCATATGCTGATGCCCGCAGCACCCGCTGCAATACAAAGAATACACATTGTGGCAACCTTGAAGGCAGTGACTTTCTAATTACGATGACCGGACCTCCAACAGCTAGTCAGGGGGTCTCGTTCCCAACAGGATGGCGGTCAGATGAAAGTCCGACCACCATCATAATGAGGTCCAGAGTTAGTGAGTGGAGCTAGTTTAGGTCCGAGGTCTAAAGTGACTCTGAACTGTCCAGGGGTGGTGGCTGGAAGAGGCAGAACATGCCAAGAATGTTAAAAGCTTAGAAACAAACAGGGAAAGATTATCTTCGCTCCATGTTTCTTGTCCTCCTGCCCAAGCTATTTTCGCCCATCTCTGTCTGATAGACTGCGCTGAAAATCTGAAGAGAGCATACAGTCGACCTTTGCCATCTCATCTTCCCCACTCACCAACCAGCCCTTAATTGGCCGCAAACCGATATTTTGTTCTTTTAAATAAGCACAATATTACACTTGAATATGCTAAAATTCAGGCTGTCCATAATCCTACCTGTGGCAGTCAGCAATGTCTTAAACAGGATAACCATGCTGGTCTTGCTCGCAGCAGACCAGATAAGGCTAAACATATGAGATAACTCTGGGTTCATGAATTCAAAATGGGAGCGCACAGGAATGCGGTACCAGTCATTTGATTGATCTTTTTGGTTGACTGAGAGGCAGAAGGGAGTCTGCATTAAAAAAAAACTATTTCAAGTTCATTTAGCCCATTCGGCCACACAATAACGACCAGGTATTAGTGAATAAAAGTTAAAAGGGTTTATTTATTACAAGGTAATAATCATAACAATAAATGTGAAAATCATAAACATATTTTTAAAAAGCGAAGCAAATTAGGTTGTCAATTTTGACTAGATAGCACAAAACATATAATAAATGCAGTGAGACTAGTACAGATACCAAGAAAAAGGAATTGGTGTTACTTTAAAAAACTGCAGCGTCTCCTTCCTGAACATGAATGGGATTCTAAATCTAAATCTTAGGGAAAGGTCTCGAAGAATTTAAGAAAGTGGGAAGGTGTCAGCATAGTGAAGATTTCAGGAGAAATCTTCTAAAGGGAACAAGTGTTTAGCTGGTAGCCACACACTTAAAAAAAGGAAAATATTGAGGCCTGCACCCCTCGAAATCCAAAGGGATCTGCTATCAACTCCTACAACATATACATTCATTAAAACACACAGATACTTCAACATCAATCGCTATCTCTCTCCAATCCACCCCTTCAGGGCCCAATGGTGTTCAACTACACATTGCATGATGGCAGCAGCACCAGACTTTCCCATTCCCCGTACTTGAACAGTCCCAGTCACATTGAGTATCCCTCCGTTCCTGATACATGATGAATAGGAGGCTTTTTCAGCTCGTCAGCTCATCACGCTCCTGCCAAAAGATCCTCTCTCATGCCTCACTAACACCAATAGCACAATGAGAATGCACCTGTAAAAGAAAAACATGCATAGCAAGCAAAATGCCTTTCAAGTTAAAGACCTTTAGTTAAGCTAACTTTAATCTGCGGACTAAATGGGAGACATATTGGAAATATTGGGGATGGTGAGTGGGAAGAGGCCACAGGGGCCTTTCGAGAGGGTGTTCAAACAAAACATTGAGTCAGTAATATCGACTGACACAATTTTTGAGTTGGAAATATCGTGACACAGAAATATCGTGAGCAATAATATCATGGACAGGAATATCAATTATAGGGTAAGTAATATCGATTTTTAAAATATAGAAGTCATTAATATCATTGGAAAAATATAGCAGTTATTAGGATGGCGGGCAGATAGCCACTGCCGGCACGGCGGTGGCGATCCACCCTTCATCCCAACCTGATTTACCCCCGCCATATTATAATGGCCGGCCAGGCGGACTTGGCCACTAACATGGTGGACGTGCCTACCAGGCACCGCCATCCATATTATGATGGGTGCGGTATCTAGCCTTTCCATGGAAAGGCTGGCAGGGATTAGCTATGGGGACCCTTTGCAGGCCCCCTTGGGGGGCGAGGGGGAGCACTTGGGAGGTACCCATGGTCCCCACCTGCAGTTCCCTACACCAACTGGCAGGAACCGCATGGTGCCTGCCACGTGGGACAGGGAAATGCTGTGCATGCCCTTTTCCATTGCGGACGGGGCTGCAGCCAGCAGCACCGTCCGCAATGGTACCAAGCATTTACAATACAATGTTCTCGGCATTATTAAAGGTAGAGCTATTGGCATTGCTCATGACATTTATTTTTTATTTTTTTTAAACATAAATAAATGGTATTGTCATTTACAATGGCAATAGGTGAGCATTAGAGAGTAGTAGAGAGTATTTGCAGACACAGAGCCACACACACAGAGCCACACACACACACACACAGAGAGCCACACACACACACACACAGCCACACACACACATAGAGCCACACACACACACAGAGCCCCACACACAGATCCCCACACACACACACAGAGCCCCCCCCACACACACACAGCCCCACACACAGCCCCACACACACACAGCGAGCTCCACACACACACACACACAGCGAGCCCCCCACACACACACACACAGCGAGCCCCACACACACACAAAGCGAGCCCCACACACACACACAGCGAGCCCCACACACACACACACAGAGCCCCACACACACACAGAGTCCCCCCACACACACACAGAGCCCCCCCCACACACACAGAGCCCCCCACACACACAGAGCCCCCACACACACAGAGCCCCACACACACACAGAGCAGTCGCGACTAGGACAAGGCAGGCGCATGTCACAAATCAGAACCAGATAACATAAAGCAAATGGCATTGGTTGGTTAGAAGCACAAGTTCAAAGTCAAATTCAAAGGTCGGAGCCTAAATAGTAAAAACATAAGTCAAAGGTCAGGACAAATGAACATAAACTTATACCACAGATAAAATAGAACGTGGTAGGCCCAAACCGAAAGAATCAAAATCCAAAAGTGTTCCCAAACAAAGGTGACTGCTGAAACATTGGTAAAGGCAGCGAGTGTGGTGGGAGAGACATGGGAGGGGTGCGTCTGGGAGCCCGGGAGGGGCTGGCACAGCACTGATGTCATTGTCATCTCGGAGCTGCGCGGGCAGCCGCTGCTGCCACCTCAGACCCCAGGAAGATGCGGAGAGGGCATTATTGGCAACTGGGAGCGGCACCATTAAAGGGAGACCGTGGCTGTCCTGGCTGGTACCAGGCTCTACCCACACACACCCTGCGCTCCGGGGCACGGTCCGCTCAAGACGTGCAGCGGCGCCGCTCCCTGCTGCAGCAGTGCCATGTGTCCTGATGCACCCGGGCACCGAGACATGCAGACAGGAGACACTAGATGCACACATGGTGGGTGGGGGGGCAGGTGACACACATGGGGGGCTGGTTAACACAAAGACAGGACGAGGGAGGAGGAACAGTCAGGGAGCTTGCGGACTAAAACACGAGGGGTGGGTGGGGGCGCAGGGGAGAGCAGACAGAAGATTCATAGACGGCATAGACAATGAGTGACAGCAGTGACATCAGGCGTGAGTGTCCACACATGAGGCTTTAAGGATGAAGGAAGAGACAGGAGGCATGAGGGCACAGACAGGAGGAATGAAGTCAACAAGAGGCATGAGGGCAAAGACAGGAGTCATGAGGGCACAGACAGACAATGTTGTGTACAATTAACTAATTCCATAACATTTATCTTCATCACAGACGTCCTTATAGTCACAATGGCTTCACCATCTAGCTGAACTCAAAAATTCCTCTGTAAGGGTTTACTTCTAGAAAGGTCTATAATATACTCATTTGCATGTTTTGTTAATTGGTCATGTACTTGAGCAGCACAGTGGGTAATATATTTGCTCAAAAATATAGGTTCATTCTCCTGATACTGATCCACATAGTTGAAGTCAAGATTCACCCTAATTAGTCTCAACCTGGAAATGTCAAACGACCACAAACTTGGCTGGGCCACTGGGTCATCTTTGACTACCTCAGTCTCTCCACTGTCTGGAGACTCCACAAACAATTGGGGTATCATTCCAAAATCTAACCATCCCAAGGCACCATGGTCAACTGAAGTCATAAACACTACAGTCCCACCTTGTCCTAAAGGCCTTGCATATTGATTGGGACTCCAAATTGCCACCTGTGAATTCTATCTCTTAGGTGTAAACCAGTGGCAGGCACTGCATCAGTATTTCCAGAGCCTATAGGCACTGGACACACAGTTATCAGGGCAATTACAGGAGGGACAGTCCATGTCTGGAATTGTCACTCCAGGGACAGGAATAACTGAGAAAAGCAGTAATCGGGACAGTCACAAAAATTGCTGTTGATGCTGGAATAGTTACATCTGGGGCTACTGGGGCAAATCCCCCTGTCTGCATTACATCCTGGTCCACTGGAGCAGAAGCACCACTCCCAAAACTCTTTCATTGTGGCAGCAGAGCCGTCAAATCACTCTCATTGCGAAGATGTTACAGTCTTTTCAACGACATTCACCTGACCCTCCTTAAAACTGAGATATGCCTCCGTAGACTTCAATAGAATGAGAATCACCCTACTTGCAAATAGAATTACCCTACTAAAAGGTTTTATTCTATCACTTCGATGGGCTCACCTAACAGTATTAAAGGTACAACACAGTCTTTTCAGAAACCACATTGTGCATTGCAGAAATTCCAAAATATGTATCATACTGCGCCGAGAACTCGAACTTCCATTAACGAAGTTAAAATAACACACATTTTTAATTAACGGCCCACCAGTTCGTAGCTTGCTTTAGAGTGCAGGGACTGAGCATCATAACTGTTTCAGAGCAACCAGGTTTTCCGCTGTGGGCCACTGGCATGTTCTACATTACAAGATTCTGGAGGGTTTGGAGATTGCGCGCTGGGTCCATCCTCAAGGGGCCGGGCTGCCCTGCAGTTATTCGCATCTTTAATTAATCTTTGACTTCCGAGGCGGGCTTTCAGTTGCGCGTTCGGCCGGATCCGTCCCGCCATGAAAGCAAGCCACCCTCCCCGGTGGTGGCAGCTAAACTTGTTTTCAGGAAAGGGGCAGATGTTGCTTCTAACGGGCCATTATACAATTTTGCTCCAAATACAGGCCGCTCTGATTGAATCAGTGGCCGGGCTACAAGACCCGACTGAAACGTCAGCCATTTGGCTTCGCAATCTGTCTGCACTGTTGTGTAGACACGTTTAGATGCCGCTGCTAATCACATGACGGCAGGAAATAACTAACACAGGGCGCCACTGATCGGTTTCAACCTTCACAAAACAAGAAAGACAGCACAAACAGGGGGGCAGGGGCACGAAAAACAGCACAAACAGAGTGGCAGAGGCAAGACAAGGGATAGTTACCTCATGTCCTCGGTAGACGCTGCTCTCCTGGTTTTACCGAGCAGCAAAATGGCGGCCGCAAAGCTCCAAACATTTCGGATTCGGGGGCGTGTTTTTTGCATTCTGAGTGACGGATGATGTCACAGGGTGAAAGAACGCAAAAAAACACGCCCCCGACTCCAAAAGAGATGGGGCTTGAACGGAGTGACGCTCCTCTCCTCCAATGGCTGGCCTCCTTTAGGAAGCCAGCCAATGGAGGAGAGGGGCGGGTTCAAGCCCCCCTAACCTAAAAACATAAAATCTTCGGACCCCGCCCACTGCTACGCAGTGCGACAGTCCTCGACCTAAAAAGGCAGGATGTGCCTGCCATTATGGCAGGCGCACCATAATTGGGCAGGTGGGACAGCCGTCTGGCAAACGGTCCCATCACTGTTATGGTGGCGGGAGGACTTATGTTCGCCCGCCATCATAATGAGCACCATAGCTGTTTAAAATATCGATTTTTTAATTAGAGCAATGTATTTAAGTATATATGTTAAATGTATGTGAAGTAATTTTTTTGTATAAGCATTGTTTATGTTTTTTATTATATGTGTTAAATGTTTAGTAGTTATTCATTCATTAAATTTTGCAGCTTTTAGTTCTGTAGCAGGTTGGGGGGTGATAGGGGAATAGGGTGGGAAGTAATTTAATTATAATCAATGAATGATTGAATATTTATATTTAATTATATTTATTTAATTAATATTTAATAGTGCTAATAGGGCTTTTCATTTTTGGGGGGTACATTATATGTGTGGGTTGTGGGGTTTTTAGGGGTAAAAGTTGGCAAGTAATTTATTTTCATTTAATTAATAATTAGTTGTTAATTCATATTAATTAATTTATTGATAAATAATTATATTGTAATTGTGTAATTCTTTTAGGTGCGGGTGGTGAGGTTTATGGGGAAGAAGGTGGGAGGTAATTTAATTATAATAAATGAATGAGAATCTTTTATTTAATTATATATATTTAATAGTTTTAATAGTGCTTTTAATTTTTGGAGGGTACATTTTATGTGTGGGTTGTGTGGTTTATAAGGGTAAAAGGTGGGAAGTGATTTATTTTTAATTAATTATTGATTAGTTGTTAAATAATATTAATTGTATTGTATTTTATTATATTGTAATTGCATTGATATAGCGCTTACTACCCCTGATGTAGCGTAAAAGCGCTTTAATTAATTGATAATGAATTATGGTAATTGTGTAATTTTTTTGTGGTGTTAATAGGGGTGAAGGGTGGGAGGTAATTTATTTTTAATTAATTAATAATTAGATGGTAAGTAATATTAATTAATTGATAATTCATCATGTTAATTGTTTAGTTATATCTTTTTGGGGGGTTGGAATTTTTGGTTTATAGGGGTAAAGGGTGGGGAGTAAATCCCTTTTTCCTAATTTATAATTACTTGTTAAATACTATTCAATATTTAATTGAAAATGTATTTTAATTTTGTAATAATGTTTTAAAAGTTCAATTTTAGGTGAGGCTTGTGGGGATTATAGGGGTAAGTGTGGGAAGTTAATTTTAATGATTTATAATTTGGTTTTGAATTAATAATAATTGTTTAATTGATAATTAATTATGTTATTGTTGAAGTACATTTATTTGTGGGAAGTAAATCAATTGTAAGCAATTACAACTTTTTTAGAATACTATTAATTATCAAATCAATAATTAATTGTGTTGTGTGTTTTTTGGAGGTAATTTGTGGGAAGTATATTAATTATAATTAATTAGTAATGAATATTTTATTTGTTGAATATTTATATTAATAGTTTAAATAATTTGTTAGGTGTAGGTTGTGAGTTTTGTGGTGCTATAGGATGGGAAGTAACTAAACTAAATGTATGTAATAATTAATCTTTTTGTTAATAAATAATTTCTAAATAAAATATTTATTTGTATGGAAATACTTTTTGTAATTTATTTTTTATAATATTTGTAGGTATTTTATGATGTCTATTTAGCATTATACCATGTTTTTATTTTTTACATTTTTAATATTAAATAAAGACATTTCAACATATTGATATCTTTGTTTATTTACGTTTACGTTATTTTTAAAATATTTTTATTTTTGTGAAGATATTTCGTATGTTTTTAATGTTGAACTGACTAGAGTGGGAATAGTACTTTTTACCCCTCGGCTATCCAACACTTTCTCTACTGTTGCACTCGCTGGAGAGGGAATAGTAATTTTTACCCATCCGCAATCCAACACCTTCCCTACTGTTGCACTGACTGGAGTGGAAATTGCTTTTTTTTGTTAATTACAAATTTTGCAGTTGTGTTAAGTATAGTGGGAATAGTAAATTGTAGTATTTTGTAATGTTATATTTCATGTAATTTTATATTTATTGCAGTTAGAATAGTAAATCCTATTTTTGTTTGGTGAAAATATTTTGTTACTGTTGTGTTGTGTTCGGTGGGAGTAATTATTTTTATATTTATTTAGTAGAAAAATGTTTTCTAATGTGGGATGAAAACTATATGTATTTATTTTAATTTGTAATAATTTATTTTATGTTGTAAATTATATAAATATGTGTTTGATTTAATATAATAATGATATTATAATTTGCAATTTATTTTGTTCGTAACTTATTTTTTATTAAATTGTAAGACATGTGTGTTGTTTAATTTTACTTTTAAATTAAATTGATTCCCCTTTTTAATATTTGGTATATTTAAATATATTTATATATATTTTTGATAATAGTATGCTATTTAAGGTTCTTAAAAGTATAATATTAATTAAAATATTAGTTTATATGTTTTCCATATGTAAAATCATATATATATATATATATATATATATATATATATATATATGTGTGTGTGTGTGTTTATATATATATATATATATATATATATATATATATATATATATTCATCAAAGTTTCCCACGCAAATTAAGCCCGCACACGAAACAGGTAAGTTGCTATCCACAACATTTATTTAAAGATGAAGTGGGCATTTTAGTCCGTGTTACTCCTTCTGTAATCCTGCCTGACGCGTTTCAAAGATAACAATCTTCTTTTTCAAAGGCACTCCGAGGTTGCAAAGTCTTTCCTGCCACAATTCCGCTTCCGTTGTTTTAAGGATTTTCAAAGTGCTCCTGCATGGCTTTCACTTCATCAGTTCATTAAGCTCAGGTGTATTTATGCAGGCCATACCGGTATTTGTAGTTTCTAGGCACTTTCTACCCTCCAATGGGTTTCATGCAACTTTGTGAATCTTTTTAAAGAAGAGAGCAGCCCTCCAATAGGCAGAGACTGAAAGTCCCACTTCCATTGATACCTGTATTTCCCATGTCGATCTGGTATAATTCCAAACCTAGGGTCCCTTCATTTTAGGGTGGTGCGTCGACTTCACGGCTGGACCTGCCGTGTAAAATATTCATCAAAGTTGCCCACGCAAATAAGCCCGCACACCAAACAGGTAAGTTGCAATCCCCAACTTTTATTTAAAGATGAAGTGGGCATTTTAGTCCGTGTTACTCCTTCTGTATTCCTGCCTGACGTGTTTCAAAGATAACAATCTTCTTTTTCAAAGGCACTCCGAGGTTGCAAAGTCTTTCCTGCCACAATTCCACTTCAGTTGTTTTAAGGATTTTCAAAGCGCTCCTTATATATATATATATGTTATGTTATGTTATGTTATGTTATTTTAATTTGTAGAGCGCACAGCTACTCGTAAGTGTCCCGGCGCTTACATCAGAAAGGAGAAAAATACACCGTTATCCAATTAAAAGAGCAGCGTTTTTAAGGTTTTCTTGAACAGCAGTGGATCCTGGTTGGCCCGCAAGGCTAAGGGCAGCATATTCTAGGCCAAACCAGCTTTGCGAACGAAGGAATTTCCCCCCAGTCGCTGGCGCTTAAACTTCGGAGTCTGCATCAGCAGCTGAGCAGAAGAGCGCAATTGTCTCCCTGGTATGTAGAATGCAAATCTCTTCTGCAAATAGATAGGGCAAAGACTATAAAGGGCCCGTTGAGCAATTGACAACATTTTAAACTTCAGACGAGATTCAACAGGGAGCCAGTGTAACGAACGTAAATGAGTCCAAACACTGCGCCTGGATGACAACCCCACAAGAAGTCTGGCTGCCGAATTTTGTACCACTTGCAATTTCTTCACAAGGAAACAAGGGCTGCCAACTGAGTGGGCGTTGGCGTAATCCGAATGGGAAAGGATCAATGCACGAACCACCGTCTCTCTGGCCGTACTAGGCAAAAAAGGAAGAAACTTCCTCAAGCTTTTCAGCAGACCAAAACAGGTGCCAGCCAGTTTTTTTACATGCGTCACAAAGTTCAGATTCTCATCGAACCAGACGCCAAGTTTTTTGGCGACACCGTTTTTCTCTGCCGGGTGAGGAAAGCCCAAGGGCCAGAGTCTCTCTCTAAAGTCCGGCGCAAAGGAGCCAAACAGCAGTACTTCAGACTTTCCTTCATTGCAATTCAGCTGGGCATTAGCCAGCCAATGAAAGACCGAAGACAAGCAATGTTGGGCTATCAAGACCGAGTCATCCTCCTTGTTCCAGGTAAACAACAGCTGGGGGTCATCGGCATAGGCCATCACTTTAGCCCCCAGCGACTCCACCAGGTAAACTAGCGGAGTCACATAGATGTTAAATAAAAGAGGGCTAAGCGATGACCCCTGCGGCACCCCAGTGGATACCCGCATGGACACAGAGGCACTCGGAGGGAGCCAAACCTGCTGCAGCCTTCCTTCCAAGAAGGAATTGATCCATTGCAAAGCCGTCCCAGAGATTCCTATTTCAAATAGGCGATCAAGGAGCATGGCATGAGGCACCGTGTCGAATGCCACAGAGAGATCTAGCATAACCAATGCTGCTCTCCCGCCGGCATCCAAACACTCCCGAATCGACTCTGTGACCTCAAGCAATGCCAACTCCGTGCTATAAGTAGCACGGAAGCCAGATTGAGCCGGATGAAGCAAACCTGCCCCTTCAACAAAGTTGATAAGTTGGAACGTGACTACCTTCTCGCATACTTTAGTCAAACTTGACAAAAGCGAGATAGGGCGGTAGTTCTCCGGGACCAATGGGTCGAGTGACGGCTTCTTAAGTATTGGAAGAATCAAGGCATGTTTCCATGACTTTGGCACACACGCTTCACGCACTGATTTGTTAACCATGAGGTTCACCTCTAAATTAATGGTGTCTGCCACGTCAGATAATAGTCTGGCCACACAAGGATCGTTGGGAGAGCCGGAATTAAGGGCTTCAAGGATTCTGAGAGAGCTGGCATAGTCAACGGGACTAAATTCAGAGAGGACGGAGACCGGTTCAGCCCTAGGCAAATGCAGCACCAGCACAGTGCCACAGTTCCTGGGAGAAGACAAAAATGTCTCCTGGATACTAATTATTTTATCCCTGAAGAATGACGCCAAGGTGTTACACCACGTCTCTGTAGCAGGAGCAGCGGCCACCTGGGCGCTGGGAGCCAAAAAGCTCTGCACAATTGCAAAGATTTCTTTGGAGTTGTTGTTAGCCCGCTCAATGCGAGCAGCGTAGAGCTGTCCTTTGGCCTCTCCTATCGCTGTATAATAAAGTTTTTGTTTAGCTCTAAGGATGTTTTTGTCAGAAAGGCGGTAGCCACCGTTGCGCCCGGCCCTCTCTGCAACTTTACAAGCATGTTTCAGAGTCCTCAGCTCGGGAGTAAACCATGGCTTAGAAGGGGGCTCTCGCCTCAGCCTTGACTGACACGGCCTCGACACATTAGCCACTGAGCCTGCAATCCAATCAGCAAATTGAGTTACATTATCCTCCAGACCCCCCAATAGGGAAGGCCGGGAAGCGGCAAGGGAGGCACTTAGCAGACCTGGGTCCATTTTCTTAAAAGCGGGAGGGCGACGGCAGTTGGCCTGCCGGAAAGAGTTTTTCAAAACCCATGAAAAAAATATGGAAAAAATGATCCGACCAGGCCACCGGCCTCGGCTTCATAACTAGTATAGGGAAATTAGCACAAATGATGTCCAAAGTATTCCCACCCAAATGGGTGGGGAACAGAACTCTTTGAGAGAGATTCGCTAGATGGAGGATATCCAAGAGAGCTATGGAGTCCTCCTCCTCAGTGTGGTCAAGGTGGATATTGACATCCCCAAGAAGCGCAAACTTCAAAAAGCGTAGAGCCCGCTCAGCCAGCGCGTCTCCGCAAGCAGCCAGAAAGTTCCTTGCAGGCCCATGAGGCCGATAGATCAGAGAGCCCCCCAAAGTAAAATGGGCTGATAGTTGTAGGCTAAAGTTCAGAGCCTCGCAATCACCCCAAATGGTGGATATTTCACTACGGAAGGTCCAGTCTTCCCTATACCAAATGGCTAGGCCACTGCCTCTGCCCACCTGGCGAACAACCCGATGCACTTTAAATCTGGCAGGTGTAGCCAAGGCCACTGTAGGATTAGAGAAGACATCAAGCCAAGTCTCTGTAACAAACAATATGTCCAAACTGTTATCCGTAACCAAATCAGCCATATCAACAAAATGCTTCTTCACTGATCTAGCGTTAATGAGACAAGCACTAATATTCCTCGAGCTCGATATAGCAGCAGACATACCCGATGTCAGGGGCTCCGGAGTAAAGCTAAACCCACAATCCGCCCGCCATCCTATTAGACCCCTATATTATTGTAAACAATATCTTTTCCCGTGATTTTTGTACTTATCTTTTTCAGCATAGGAAGTCAATATTTTTGCATTTCTATATTTTTACCTCTATTTTTTGGGGGTCGATATTCTGTCAGTGAACCTTTTGGGAGGTGGCTATCAACACTGGGTTCTGCCTTATTCAACTTCATATCCTACACCATTCATATTAGACATATACTGCCATTCATGTAATGCATCACAGTCCTACAGACCTCTGCCTTAGGCACTGTGGGGATATGAGCACATTCTTCCACATCCTTTGGGCCTGCCCCATGATACAACCTTATTGGCTGGCACTACGGAAACTAACTGGGGTGGTTTATAGGGTAAACAGACATAATATCGACTACAAAATATCGAATGGACATAATATCGAGTTCAAAATATAGGCTGGACAAAATATCGAATGGACAGAATATAGACATCAAAAATTTCGTTTTGAAGGTAAGTAATGTCATATCAAATGTTTAAAATATAGAAAGTTAAAATATCGAAGTATATAGTATAGGTTATTAAATTATCAAATTGTTAATATTATCAAATTTTTTATAGTGTTTGTTATGTTATTATATGTGTGAAAAGTGTGTATTTATGTTATATTTATAACTATAAAATATAAATATAATATATATATATATATAAATATAAATAATGATATTTTTTTGCGTAATGTAATTCTGTAGCGGGTTGTGGGTTTATAGGGGAATAGGGTGGGAAGTAATTTAATTATAATTAATTAAATATGTAAATTTATATATTGGTATTCATTTTTAATTAATTGTTAATTAATTTATATTTGGTAATTAATTAAATTTTAATTGGCAATTAATTTTAATTAATTGATTAATTGCTAATTATGTTAATTTTACTAATTAATTTTCTGTAGCGGGTTGTGGGTTTATAGGGGAATTGGGTGGGAAGTAATTTATTTATTATTAATTAAGTATGTAAAAATGTTTATTGGTATTTTTTTAGAATTAATTGTTAATTAATTTTTATGGGTACTTAATTAAATGTTAATTGCAAACTAATTTTATTTAATTGATTAATTGCTAATTATGTTAATTTTACTAATTTATTTTCTGTAGCGGGTTGTGAGTTTATAGGGGAATAGGGTGGGAAGTAATTTCTTTATAATTAATTAAATAATTCAATTCATTTATTTGTTTTTAAATTTAATTAGCTTTTAATTAATTTTTAATTGTTAATTAATTATTTGTTAATTTGTAATTAATTTGAATAGGTAAGTAATAGTAAAAATGAATTGTAATTTGTAATTTTAATTGATCAATTAGTATATTATATTAAATTGGTAATTACTTTTAATTAATTTTTTATAGATATTAATTTATACTGTTTTTAAATAATATAAGAAGTATTTACTTTCTCTACTGTTGCACTCTCTGGAGTGGGAATAGTAATTTTTACCCCTACGCTATCCAACGCTTTCCCTACTGTTGCACTCTTTGGAGTAGGAATAGTAATTTTAACCCCTACGCTATCCAATGCTTTCCCTACTGTTGCACTCTTTGGAGTGGGAATAGTAATTTTAACCCCTACGCTATCCAACGCTTTCCCTACTGTTGCCCTCTTTGGAGTGGGAATAGTAATTTTTACCCCTACGTTATCCAACGCTTTCCCTACTGTTGCACTCACTGGAGTGGGAATAGTAATTTTTACCCCTACGCTATCCAACGCTTTCCCTACTGTTGCACCCACAGGAGTTGGAATAGTAATTTTTACCTCTACGCTATCCAACGCTTTCCCTACTGTTGCACTCTTTGGAGTGGGAATAGTAATTTTTACCCCTACGCTATCCAACGCTTTCCCTACTGTTGCACCCATTGGAGTGGGAATAGTAATTTTTACCCCTACGCTATCCAACGCTTTCCCTACTGTTGCACTCTCTGGAGTGGGAATAGTAATTATTACCTCTACGTTATCCAACGCTTACCCTACTGTTGCACTCACTGGAGTGGGAATAGTAATTTGTACCCCTATGCTATCCAACGCTTTCCCTACTGTTGCACACACTGGAGTGGGAATAGTAATTTTTACCTCTACGCTATCCAACGCTTTCCCTACTGTTGCACTCTTTGGAGTGGGAATAGTCATTTTTACCCCTACGCTATCCAACGCTTTCCCTACTGTTGCACCCATTGGAGTGGGAATAGTAATTTTTACCCCTACGCTATCCAACGCTTTCCCTACTGTTGCACTAACTGGAGTGGGAATAGTAATTTTTACCCCTACGCTATCCAACGTTTTCCCTACTGTTGCACCCACTGGAGTGGGAATAGTAATTTTTACCCCTACGCTATCCAACGCTTTCCCTACTGTTGCTCTCACTGGAGTGGGAATAGTAATTTTTACCCCTACGCTATCCAACGCTTTCCCTAATGTTGCACTCTTTGGAGTGGGAATAGTAATTTTTACCTCTACGCTATCCAACGCTTTCCCTACTGTTGCTCTCACTGGAGTGGGAATAGTAATTTTTACCCCTACGCTATCCAACGCTTTCCCTAATGTTGCACTCTTTGGAGTGGGAATAGTAATTTTTACCTCTACGCTATCCAACGCTTTCCCTACTGTTGCACTCTCTGGAGTGGGAATAGTAATTTGTACCCCTACGCTATCCAACGCTTTCCCTACTGTTGCACTCTCTGGAGTGGGAATAGTAAATTTTACCCCTACGCTATCCAATGCATTCCCTACTGTTGCACTCTCTGGAGTGGGAATAGTAATTTGTACACTTCCGCTATCCTACGGTGATAATATTGCATATTATTTATTTATATTATGTTACTATATATATATATTTTAACAAATATGATAGTAAAACATTTTTTTATGACTTTCATTAATTATTTAATTATTATAAGGTAATTTAAGTATTTTAAGTATATTTTAGTAATTAATTTTTAATATTAATTTAATTTAACATTGTTTTTAAGAAAGTCGATATTTTTATAAACTATATTTTTGTAAACGATATTTTTTACTCGATATTTTCGTACTTACCTGTTTGTAGATACAAAGTCGACATTCTGTCTGTCGATATTTTGTCAACTATATTTTTGATGGTCGATATTATGTCCCTCAATATTATGTCAGTGATCCGGTTTATAGATGGCACTAATATAAGTAATAGAGAAGCTCGAGCTGAGGGCTTTAATAATGCAGACGTTTCCCTCTGTTTGCATAAAAGTGCCAGGAAATAAGTTCTAACCCAATGGAAATCAAATGTTATAATGAGCTGAGGGTCTTGGCTTCGTCTAAACTAAGACAATTGTGTAAAGTCACCTTTTGAACCCTCCTAGCTCAAACTGTGATCCATCTTAACAGTGGATCATCCAATGGGTGTCCCACGCCTAAATACTCATGTAAAATGAAGGACAGAGTGCTCTGAAGGAACAGCTAGGAGGCGTCTCAAAAAGTGATTCTCCTTGGTCTGCAGTTTTATAAAATTCAAGTACCCTCAAATATCACTATCGTAAGAGGCGGCCAAGTCAAAGGCAGATGGAATCGATTTTGCTAGTAGATGTTTTCGTGATTTTTAGGGGGTCCCAGAATTCTTGTGATCATGTGGCATGGAATACCTCGGAACAAAAGGAAAATGGATGATGTAACTTCTAAATCCAGTGGGAACAGCGCCTATGTAAGGCCCGGTATAACCAGAGAAAATGCTAATGCGGGTACTATAAATATGGCCAACCTGACAATTGAGTCTGGTCACTCAACTGTCCATGAAATTGGGCTCCTTGGTAAAAGCCTCATTTCACATATGTAATCTCAGGTTTATTGCTATTGAAAATGCCTTAACTGGTCTGACTACTGCGCATAGTCCCACTACCTCATACTCCATTGATTCAGGTTGCCAACCCACGAAAGCAGATCCTCCAAGGGGTACTCTCCCTCATCCGCCGGCAGTAGGAGTTCCTGCAGGGCGGTGATGTGGGGAGGGGGAGGGGCAGGGTGGGGGGTAGTAATGTATGGATTACGGAGTTTAACAGGTAAGTAAACATAAAAATAAATAAAACGAATTTTGTTGCGTGCACTGCATCACCAAATGCGATGCAGTGCGCGCAACAAAATTTGTTTTATTTATTTATATGTCTACTTACCTGTTAAACTCCGTAATCCAAACATTACTACCCCCCTCCCCACGTCATCGCCCTGCAGGAACTCCTACTTCCGACCGCGGCTGCTCTCCCTGTTCCTTTGCACTAGGAACACTACTCGAGGGTCACCCCCATCTTGATTGTAGTAGAGGTTCCATTGATAGGGACTCAGGGCCGGACTGGCTACCGGGCAGTTATGTGTGCTGCCGAGCAGGGGGTGATTCCTTTGACGGAGACCTGTGTGTGCAAAACCAAATTTGTTTTGCTTTTTTTATTTCAAAGCGCACGCAGGTCCCCATCAACTAAATAAGCCCGCACCACGGAGAAATCATCCCCTTGCTCGGCAGCACACACAACTGCCCGGTAGCCAGTCCGGCCCTGTAGGGACTGCCCATCCTTCCATGTACCAAGACATGATGAAAGGCTCGAGCCCACACATGGGGCACCGTTCTCTCACATACCTCATTTGGGGTTATGTGCACTCAATATCAGGGAGGATCAAAGGCCTGGTGGAAGAAGGGAACTTTCTCTGATACATCTCCCTGTAATGAAATACCATCATTTGTAAAGCGCACAGCAACCTCCGGAGAGGTGTCCACGCTGGGTGCCATCGGGAAGATTGAGCGAGCTATTGCCTAGAGTCACATGGTGCTGGGCTATCCTGCCGCTGCTGCCGGGGATTGAACCGTGAACCCTGTGGTTCGGAGTCAGGCACCCTGGCAGCTGCGCCACACCTCTTCCACTTCTTTTATTTCACTTATTTTCTCTCCCTGTACTGACCCAATCCTAAACAAACTTACCTCCACTGTTGTTTTGATTAGAGTTAGTCAGTACATTTAAATCAATTAAAGCATAATAAAGCAGGACAAGCTATTATAAAGGTGTGTCACAAAGAAAAGTCAAACAAGAGCAGTTCTCCCATAAAGAGAGTACCCTACTCTGCTAAGTCAGGGAAATGTCCTGCTAGGAAATCAGAAAAGAAGGTTATGCCGTAAAGACAAGTGAAAGGGCACCAGCTCTAAGGTGTCAGGAAAAGGCATATGGATCAGGCAAAGAAGCTTCATCAAGCAAGTATAAAAGGCATCAGAATCTGAGTCGACATTGCATAAGCTTAAATCACTCATTCTACAACTTGATACACCTGCACATGGACCAAAGGACTAATCTGAGTTAAGACACCAACTGGCAACTAAATTAATTGTTTTCTCAATCTACTGATCAATGAAGCTTCACTAAATATCTTTCGGACTTACAGCTGTAACATAATGAGATACATTTGGTCCTAGCAGTACTCTGCAGGTCTTTTAAGCGTGTTCTACAAGGATTGCGTAAAGAAAACATTTCACATTCACATGGGAGCAGAAAACGAAAGATACATCATTTAAGATTGCTGTTTGGTTTTCTCCTGACTTAAAGAAAAAAATACGATATAAAACAAGATGGTAATCAGATGGTAAACATTTTAAATTAGGGCCTGCATTAGCTAGAATCAATCTAAATGTGAAAAATACACACTCAATACATTTGCAAGTTACATTTTAATATCAATATTGTTACAACGCATTTAATTATGAAACATTATGAGTGGTCCTAGTTCATCCACTTGCTGGAATTTCTAGCAGAATATACCTAAAAACTGAGGCATTTCAGTTCTCCCTTCCAGCCTCCAGGCCAAACGTTTCCACCATTTACATGCTGTTGCCATGAGGTATCACCTTGCCAAAGCTTGAGAAAGCTGTTTAATACAACTGGTTGAACCCTATAAGTTCACAGTCGCTGTCTCCTGCTAACTTGTTTACCTCACAACCACCTAGAGGTGCAGACCAGCAGGGTCGGACTGGGACAGAAAATAGGTCTGGGTAACAAAATAGAAGTGACCCCCATTAGGGAACAAACATTATTATTTAAAGACAGATAAAGAATAGCAAGTTTGGTGCAACAGCATGCTGTTTGTAAGTAGGTGTTCGGCTGTGTACCTAGTATTGTGATACGGGGCATTTTACTCCCCCCAGAGCACACAGTAAGGCACCACTGACCATGCCACCACCAGAGATCACCACATCATACAGGGGAGGGGAGTCTGCGGTACAGTTGCCTTTGTGGGGAGCCTTTGGTGCAAGGACCCGGCTCAGGAGCTGCATTCCTGGCGGGAGAGGCGTCTGCAGTTGGTAGTGGTAGTGCTCAGCAGCCTATATGTTAATAGAAGCGGTGGCTGCTGCTGACTGAGTTCCTACTGCGCCTTTAATGGCCTGCTCCTTGCACCTCTTCCTGTGTTTGTGTTAGGTCTAGGAGAGGACAGCCCTGGGAGGCAGTAAACAGCGGAAGAAGTTACTGGGTCCCAGTGGTCTTGCAGAGGGAGCAGCCCGAGAGCAGCTCGGACACTGATTAAGGAACCTCCTGCATACCTCATCACAGTTTTTATTGTTTTTAGGGGCCTCATTTATGAGGCCGTGCGTCACTTTTACGCCGCCGGTGCGTCACTTTTTGTGACGCACAAGCAGCGTAAAAAGTGTGCCTTGTTGCACCATATTTACAAAGTGACGCCTCTAGGTAGATGCGTCACTTTGTAAACCCCTGCGCTACATTATACCTACGCCAGGTATAATGTATGCAGGGGGGGGCGTTCTGACGCAAGACAGGGTCATAGACGTGACGCAGTGAAATCTATAAGATTTCACTGCGTCACTTCTAGGACACAAATGCATCAATTTCTTACGCCTACCTCACAGCAGGCGTAAGACTGACGCAGGCCCTTTCACACGGGGCTTCCCCCATGTGAAAGGACACATTGCTGGAGTTGCGTCACTTTTGTGACACACTCCAACAATGCGTCACTTTTGCGCCATACAGATACGTCAGAAATACTGACGTATCTGTAACTCCTTGCACCATGAAGCGCCATATTGTAAATATGACGCATCATTGGTCTCGCAAGGAGGGCGCAGTGAAAAGTGACGCATCGCAGTTTTCACGCCGCGATGTGTCACTTTACATTAATGAGGCCCTAAGCACGGCGTGGAATGTAAAAAATAAAATGAATGTTAACTTGCAAGGGGAACACGAGCTCTGCCGCTTTTTAGGGTTTTAAAAACATTTGGTGGAGCTGCTCAGCACAAAAGAACAGCGAGCGGCCGCCATTGTAAAAGATTAAGTGTGACATGGAAATTAAAAAATATATATATATTTATAATAAAAACATATGGCTGAACCACGCTTCACAAAAGAAAGGTGCGTAGCCACCATTGTTAAAAGGGAAAGTTAGCTCTACACTAGCATCGTATGGTAAGTACGTGAAATAAAACAAATACAAAACACGGCAAGCTTAGGCTGAAGTGAAATGAAAAAAAACACGACTTCAATTATAGGAACAACGGGTTGGGTTGCACATGTTGGTAAACATAATGGTTTGTGTTGTTTAAAACTCCTACAAAACATAATGGGTTGTGTTGTTAAGAACTCCAAGGGCTAGATGTATGAAGCCTTTTTCCTGTTCGCAAACGGGCTGATTCTAAGAATTGGCCTGTTTGCGAACTTATCATCCCAAAAGGCCCTCGCAAAATAGGGAATTGCAAAATTTGCGATTCCCTATTTTGCGAATGCATTTAAGGAACTGCAAATTGCGATACCTTAAAAACAATTCTGGAAGTACCCAAGTTGTGCGAATTTGCCTTAAGACATCGCAAATTACCACCAACTTCAAGTTGGTTGTAATTTGCAATTTCCTTGAAGAATGCACTTTTTTGCATCTTTCAAAGTGCCATGTGGCGTATGTGCACCACATATGCGCCACATGTGCACACATGCATATTTCAGGTGTGCAACAGGGTGTCCTTTTGGCACCCTTGCACCCTTGAAATTGAACTCGCAGTTTGCGAGTACCTATTGGGTACTCGCAAATTGCGAATGTCTTCACATTCATTCCTATGGGCCTCTAGGCCCATAGGAATGAATGGGAAGGTATTCCTTAATTGCAAATCGCAAATTGTCATTCGCAATTAAGGAATATGTAGGAATCACAATTATTATTGCAAAACCTACATACATTGGATATAACGAGTCCTTAATAGCGAATCGTTAAAATTTGCTATTAAGTACTCGCAAACTGCAAAGAGGATACATCTGCCCCAACAGTATTAATTACAGAGATATTTTTCATAGCGATTTCTGTATTGCTTTTTACCTTTGTTTTAATTCTGTTTTAATCAAGGTACAACAGAGTTCTTTTTGAAAACTTACTCTATAGAATTCATGAGATGCAAGACGTAAATCAAGTCACCGCATCCTACAGCCAGCATATTACTCGTCTCCTCTTCCTCATAACCCATTTCCAATTTCATATGAATGGCAATAGCACTATGCAAATATCATCACTCCACTGCATACAAAAAAGCAAAAGTAAAAAACATTGTCATTTTCAACGCCATGAGCTCTAACTTTCGCAAATGCAAGACTGATTGCATTGCAAATGCTTGTTTACTGTAGGTACGAGCACAATTTCCTATGGCAACTACAATTAGAAAACACCACTCTTTAACTTTTTTTAAATTACTAAATTAACCGTAGTTCAAACGTTGCTACGGTGAATTTAGTAATTAGGATCTGGATGGACGTTTTCATTAGCCCTGATGAAGTCAGAGATGCGTAAGCATCAGGACTGACGAAACACGTGTTGGCTTTATGTGATCTGGAGAAGATTTTATCGAACATCAAGAATAAAATCACCATGGATGAGGAAGAGTGATTGGACTTTGATTTTGTAACACATGTGATGTTGTGCTCAGGACAATCTTTGTTGTTTGTTTTTTGCTATTGGACTAACTTGTTAGTCTTATTTTGGGGGGATGAGTGGCTGTCCCCGTTCTTGGAGCACACAATATAAATAATTTGCACCTGAGTAAAGGGGAATACTTGACAACTTTTTGTGCACAATACGCCTTGCACTAATCATCCTTTCTCTCTTAGTATCATTTAAGGCATTTGGAAGGCTGCAGCAGAACATGTTTACTTTCCCCACAATAGATATTTGCGTCAATTAAACAATCAACATTGTGGGATACATTGAGGCAGCAAACACTTTTGAATGTGCAATTTAAAGCAATTTAGTCTATATCATAAACAGCATGTTTGTTTCTCTGAATGATGTTCTTTGGTTTTTATAACAACAACCTAATTTATTGTGCCCTCAATCCTTTTCATATGTCCTCGCATGGTCTTTTAAATACCCATACGTCCTAATTTAGGGTCTGGTTCCCCAAAATTTTTGGAGGAGGCATGTCTTCCCCAGAGAAAATTTTAGAGACTCATGTTATTTTGATGACATTTGTATAACACACTTTCTGCAACACTGTACCAGTCTGTCTCTTGTTAGAGGGCAGTGGCCAGTTCAGTGAGCCGTGGGTGTTTGATTTTCCGTGTCTTAGATGTATACCAGTAGACATATATCACATGCTTATGTACCTCTTAAGCAGGTAACATGCCCTCAGTCACGTTGCTGGCTAGGTGAAGGGTTGTTCTTGGTTTATTTTGGTAGCAAGTATTATTGGGAGCACCATGATAGCCCTCTGGAGGTAATTTTAGCTCCATGTTGGATGTAGGTAAAATGCTTTGTCAGAGGTGTACTGTTGTTTGTGTTGTGTGTGAATCTGGGGTGGCAAGGATTTTATCTCAAGCCATATTAAAAGTGCAGCCTAGTGCTGTGTATGTTTGCTCTGAAAAGGTGTAATCACAGGAGATCGAGTCTATATGGTGACATGAGAAGTGATATATATATAACCTTTTCAAGACAGCAAAACAGCCTACTGATAAACATTTACATCAAATAAGCATGATTAGAACTAGAGCAGCAAACACAGTTGGTTACATAAGCAGAACTTGTGCAACCTTAGAACAGATGTTTCCCACTCGCCCTATGTTTATTGTGCCAGTTTGGGGCAGGGATTCTTGCCCACGCCCTTACTAAGGGGTCAATTAGGATGGCGGACGGATCGCCATCCTTGCCTGTCCGCCACCTATTTCCCCCCGCCATATTACAATGGCGGGGGGACCGTGGCAGACGGGAAGACCGTCTGCCGCATTTCGGCCGCGGTCGCCTTGCGACCGTGGCAGAAAAGCTCTAATACGGTGGCGGTGTATACGGTGGCGGTGTCTATCAGACACCGCCAGCCATATTAGGATGTGCTAGGGGCTATGCATTTCCATGGCGGCAATGCCGCTAACGAAAAGGCATACGGTCCTTGCTTTGGGGGCCCGTTGCATGCCCCCAGGGTGAAGGGGGTGGGGGTGCACATGGGGGGTACCTCTGCAGTTGCATGCACAATGCGGCAGGCACCGCGCGGTACCTGCCGCTTTGTGCATGCAAATGCACAGCATACATTTTTAACTTTGCGGCGGGTGCTGCTAAACACCCGCAGCAATGTTAAATATACGGGATGTGAGCGCCAGGGTGGCGGTCACATCCTAATTCCAATGGAGGGTACGCCGCTGCCCCTGTGGACGGTCCCACCACCTCGGGGTGGCGGACGGACGCAGGTCCGTCCGCCATCATAATCGACCCCTATGTTCCCATAGGTTCTCAGAACTGATGATCTCCAGCCAATGCGACCTTGACTTATGTTACTCAAGCCAGACTCTCAACTTGCACATGGCAGGATGAGTGAGATAAGACTCAATTAGAAGCTGACTGCTGTGTGGGAACAAAACTGATCACCTCTTTCTCATAATAAACCACTGGTCTTCCACTTCCATGTCAAATTCTATACTTTATATTCTCTGGCAGTGTTTTATGTAAATGGTATGGGGTCCTCTTTCCGTCCTTAAGGTTCCTTCCAGGCATTTTTTTAAAGTTATAAATAATCTTTTGGGCAGTGGCGGCTGCTAAGAAACACCGGTGGCAGGGGTTAGAAACAATCAATCAATCAATCAATCATAGCATTTATATAGCGCACTACTCACCCAGAGGGTCTCAAGGCACTAGGGGAGGGGGGTCCGCTACTGTTCGAACAGCCAGGTCTTGAGTTGCTTACTGAAGGCGAGGTGGTCCTGGGTCAGGCGGAGGTGAGTCGGGAGGGAGTTCCAAGTCTTGGCGGCGAGGTAGGAGAAGGACCGTCCCCCTGTGGTGGCTCTTCGGATGCGGGGGACGGCGGCGAGGGCGTGGCTGGTCGATCGAAGCTGGTGTTTGGGAGCGTAGAAGTTGAGGCGGCTGTTGAGGTATCCTGGGCCTTGGTTGTGTAGGGCTTTGTGTGCGTGGGTGAGGAGACGGAAGGTGATTCTCTTGTTGACCGGGAGCCTGTGCAGGTCTCTCAGGTGTCCGGAGATGTGGCTGCGACGGGGGATGTCCAGGATGAGTCGTGCTGAGGCGTTCTGGATCCGCTGGAGTCTTTTCTGGAGTTTGGCGGTGGTTCCGGCGTAGAGGGAGTTGCCGTAGTCCAGACGGCTGGTGACGAGGACCTGGGTGACCGTCTTCCTGGTCTCGGTGGGGATCCACCGGAAGATCTTACGTAGCATGCGCAGGATGTTGAAGCACGACGAGGAGACGGCGTTGACTTGTCTGGTCATGGAGAGGGAGGAGTCCAGGATGAAGCCCAGGTTGCGTGCGTGGTCTGTTGGTTTGGGTGTGCTGCCTAGGGCGGGGGGCCACCAGGAGTCGTCCCAGGTGGAGGGTGAGGATCCCAGGATGAGGACTTCCGTCTTGCCCGAGTTCAGCTTCAGGCGGCTGTTCTTCATCCATTCGGCTACCTCTTTCATCCCTTCGTGAAGGTTGGCTCTGGCGGTGGTGGGGTCGTTGGTGAGGGAGAGGATCAGCTGGGTGTCGCCGGCATAGGAGATGATGTTGAGGTTGTGCTGGCGTGCGATGTTAGCGAGGGGGCTCATGTAGACGTTGAAGAGGGTTGGACTGAGCAAGGAGCCTTGAGGGATGTCGCAGATGACTTCGGTGGCTTCTGATTTGAACGGGGGGAGGCGGACTCTCTGTGTCCTTCTGGTGAGGAAGGAGGTGATCCACTCCAGTGCCTTCTCCTGGATTCCGACGTTGCTGAGGCACTGCACTAGTGTACGGTGGCAGACAGTGTCGAAGGCCGCGGAGAGGTCCAGGAGGATGAGGGCCGCCGTTTCTCCGTTGTCGAGCAGGGCTCGGATGTCATCGGTGGCTGCGATCAGGGCGGTCTCGGTGCTGTGGTTGGCCCGGAAGCCAGACTGCGAGAGGTCGAGGGATCCGTTCGTCTCGAGGAAGGCGGCCAGCTGCTTGTTGACGGTCTTCTCGATGACTTTTGCAGGTAACGGGAGCAGCGAGATGGGGCGGTAGTTCTGGAGGTCGGTGGGGTCGGCTAAAGGCTTCTTTAGTAGAGCGCTGAGTTCGGCGTGCTTCCAGCTCTCCGGGAAGGTGGCGGTGGCGAAGGAGGTGTTTATGATGTCCCGCAGGTGGGGTGCGATGACAGCGTCGGCCTTGTTGAAGACGTGGTGAGGGCAGGGGTCGGTCGGAGATCCGGAGTGGATGGAGTTCATCGTGCGGACGGTGTCTTCGGTGCTGATCGGGGTCCAGGCGCGGAGGGTGGTGGTGGGGGGCGGTGGTTCGGTCGTGGCGTGCGCCGGTTGAGTGCTGAAGCTGTTGTGTATGTCCGCGATCTTGTTGTGGAAGTGGGCGGCGAGGGAGTTGCAGAGGTCTTGCGAAGGGGTGATGTCGTTGTTTCCGGCGTTGGGGTTGGAGAGCTCTTTAACGATGTTGAAGAGTTCCTTGCTGTTGTGTGCGTTGTTGTCCAGTCGTTCCTTGAATGCAGTTTTCTTGGTGGCGTGGATCAGTTGGTGGTGTTTTCGGGTGGCGAGCTTGAGGGCAGTCATGTTGTCTGGTGTTGGGTCTCTGCGCCAGGCTCTCTCGAGGGCTCGGCAGTTCTTCTTGGAGCTCTTGAGTTCGTCGGTGAACCATGGGCCTCTCTTGCTGCAGGGTTTGCTGGGCGGGGTCCTCAGGGGGGCGAGGTCGTCTGCGCAGTCGCTGATCCACTTCGTGAGGTTGGTGGCCGCTTGGCTGGTTGGGTGGGTTCTTGTTCAGGGAGGTCGCGAGCTGGTCGGTTGTGATCTTGTTCCAGCTTCTGCGTGCAACCTGTTGCTGGTGGTGGTGAGTCGTGGTCCTTCTGAAGCTGAAGTGGACGCAGCTGTGGTCCGTCCAGTGGAGTCCGGTGGCGTGGCTGAAGGCGATGTCCTTGCTGGATGAGAAGACGGGGTTGAGTGTGTGTCCGGCGTAGTGAGTGGGGGTGGTCACCAGCTGCTTGAGTCTGAGGTTTGCAAGGTTGTCCAGCAGGGTGGTGGTGTTGCGGTCGTTGTTGTTCTCCAGGTGGAAGTTGAGGTCCCCGAGGAGGATGTAGTCGGCGGAGGGGAGGGCGTGGGGGCTGATGAAGTCGGCGATGTCTTCGTTGAATTGTGTGCGTGGTCCCGGGGGTCTGTAGATGAGGGTGCCTCTGAGGGTGGTCTTGGGGTTGATGTGGACCTGGAAGTGCAGGTGCTCGGCGGGTGCGAGGGTGTCGTCGGTGTTGGTCGTGATGCGGATGGTGTTCTTGTGGATGATGGCGATGCCTCCTCCAGTCTGGTTGATGCGGTCCCTCCGGATGATCTTGTAGCCGTCTGGGATGGCGATGGCGATGTCGGGCGCTGAGGAGGCGTTCATCCAGGTTTCCGTGAGGAAGGCGACGTCTGGGGCTGTGGTGTCGAGCAGGTTCCAGAGCTCGACGGCGTGTCTGTGGACGGAGCGGGTGTTAAGCAGGATGCACTTCAGGTGGTTGCTGCTGTTGCCCGTCTTGGTCTTAGTCGGTGCTGGAGTAGTGCAGGTCCGGATGCAGGTGTACTTGCAGGAGTGGCAGCAGAAGGGTCCGTGAGAGCGTCTCGGGGTGGCTCGATAGCATCCCGGGATTCGGCCGGCGTTGAGTGCGTAGAGTTCGGTGGCGTCGTAGGTCCGGCGGGTGGGCTGGTGTCTGCGGGAGCCAGGGGTCCTGGCACTGGGCGCGGTCCAGGCGCGGACGGGCGCGGACGGGCGCAGACGGGCTTACCTTTGGCGCACCTTCGGCGCTCATTCGGTGCTCCCGCTGCGCGCGGTCGCTCTGGGGGCGTCATAAGTAAGGAGCCTGGGAGGGCGGGTCAGCTGGGCGGCGAATGGGCTGGTGGTGGGCGGGTCCACAGGGGGCAGCGGCGGGAACCCTGGGCGGCGGGCACTCCGAGCGTGGCAGCAGGGGTGTGATCCGGGCGGCCCAGCGGCGGCTGGGTCGCGCTTTCAGCAGGCAGGAGGCAGGCAGGAGACAGCGGCAGGCGTGGGAGGCAAGAGGGGTGACCAGGCCTCGTCGAAGGCGCAGTGGTCACTCCTGTGTCTCCCCGTGTGCCCCTTAAGTAAGGAGCCTGGGAGGGCGGGTCAGCTGGGCTGGTGGTGGGCGGGTCCGCAGGGGGCAGCGGCGGGAACCCTGGGCGGCGGGCACTCCGAGCGTGGCAGCAGGGGTGTGATCCGGGCGGCCCAGCGGCGGCTGGGTCGCGCTTTCAGCAGGCAGGAGGCAGGCAGGAGACAGCGGCAGGCGTGGGAGGCAGGAGGGGTGACAAAGAAATCGCTTACCTGTTTACGGCCGCCACCTCTTCTTCATCCTCTTCTCTTCCTCCTGATTCCCGTAAGCAGGAAGCTCCCAGGCTCCCCTAAGCCAATCATAACATTGCTGTCTCAAGCATGACAACAGCTTTGTGATTGGTCTGAGCAGCCTTTTTGGGTGCTCAGTCAGTGCCTGGGAGCCTTGGGACAGTTCGTCACCTGGCTGTGCAACACAGCCGGGTAGAGAAATGCTACGTTTGCATGACAGTTTGGCCAGCCCAAGATGGCCAGCCAAACCATCATGTGCACTTAGTAGTGCCCATACCACTCCTCCTCCTGTGAACCAGCCCAGACCACCCCGCCCCAAACTGGCCCCGTCCAGAAAAATAAAATGATATTAACAGCTTGTTATTGTTATGGTAATGTTAATGAGATTTTATTGAGCGGGTAAATACCCGGGAGTGTTTTGGCACTATGAACACAGTAAGCCCAGCCAGTCGACTAATTCTGGAATAGGCAGGTTTTTAACCCTTTCCTGAAGGTGGTGAGGGAGTCTGCACTTCTAAGGTCAAAAGGGAGCGCATTCCAGAGTTTTGTGGTCCATAGAGAAAACTACGGCGGCCCCAGCCTGTAGATTGAATTTTTGGTACTGTAAGGAGTCTAGCCCCTGTAGAACGTAAGTGTCTGGCAGGTTCGTACCCGACAAAGAGATTTCTGAGAAAAAAGGGCCCTGTGTGGCTCAATGCTCTGTATGCTAAACAAAGGGCCTTGAATTTGACTCGTTGTGCTACCAGGAGCCAGTGCAGACCGTAAATCTCTTTGGAAATGGATTTGTACTTTGGATTGTTTAACAATAACCAAGCAGCTGTGTTTTTTATACAGTCTGGAGCTTTTTTAGATATTGCTTTTGTATGCTCAGGTAGAGCCCATTACAATAATCCAGCTTTGACTGAATTAGCATTGTTACCACCGTTTTACCAGTGTCGAGGGGGATGTAAGGAAGGATATTCCTTATTTTCTTTATGAGAAAATGGGATGCAGAGATGATGGCATTAGTCTGATGAGAGATTGTGAGTTTATTGTCAATCCATACTCCCAGATTTTTTGCCTTTTGCGCTGGTTTTGGTGGTTCACCCAACTCCGCTGGGCACCAAATGTTGTCCCAACTAGGTTGCAGGTTGCCAAAGATTATGACCTCGGTCTTTTCAGAGATGAGTTTGAGACAATGTGTTCCCATCCACCTATTTATTTCTCTCATCCAGTCCTGAAACTGTAGAGCGGGAGAGGCCTGGCTTCTATAAGCTGCCACGACTATCTGGGTATCGTCGGCGTAAGACGTCAGACTGAACCCAAAGTCCTGGATCAGAGGGGCAAGTTCCGAGACATAGACATTAAATAGAGATGGGCTCAGGGAAGATCCCTAGGGAACTTCAGAAAGGAGGAAAGCAGGGCTAGTGCCGCTCCCTTGACCCCCAATTCCTCTCGCCGCTGCTGCAGGAGGATGTGATCAAAGGTATCAAATGCAGCTAATAAGTCAGGTAGGAGATGGGCTGCTGTGCAGCCTCTATCCCTCACCGCCCTGATCTCCTCCGTAGCTTTAATGAGTGCCGTTTCCGTACTATGCTCGCGACGGAAGCCAAACTGGGAGTGATCGAGCAGATAATTTTCCTCAATGAATTGGGATAACTGAGTGTTCATAATTTTTGCAACTATTTTGGCTGGCAGCAGCAACCGCACTATGGGACGATAGTTGTTTGGGTTTGACGCATCCAGGTTGAGTTTTTTTAGCAATGGGAGGATGGATGAGTCTTTCCATCTAGATGGGAAGTTGCCCGAGCTGAACATGGAATTAAAGATTTCTGTGAGCCCAGGACTCTCCACTTCCACAATCTCTTTCAGAAAAGCAGTCTAGCATGGGTCAAGAGAGGACCCCGACTATTATCATTTTTTTTGTTGCACTGCTCCTCCATCTTAACAGAGGAGCCGCCTCTGCTTGTGGAGAATACAAAATGAAGGGTCCCGCTTCTCAAACAAATATACATCTACACCTGTAGACGTTCTGCTATGTACAGGTGTAGATGTATGACTTTTCGGAATCTATGAACTTTCCCAGTACTAAGGGGCTGATTATGATTGTGGATAATCCGCATCCTCCGGGCCGGCGGAAGCCACCGCCGGGCCGGAGGATGCGGATTAACCGCTGCGGACTGAAGAAATACCCCCCGTCAGATTAGGATGGCGGGGGGATATTTTTTCCGTCCGCAGCTTTTCCGCCGCGGTCGCCTTCCGACCGCGGCGGAAAATCTCTAACATGGCTGGCGGTGTCTATCAGACACTGCCAGGCATATTAGGATGGCTGCGGTTCTATGCCTTTCCACGGCGGCATTTCTGCCGGGGAAAGGCATATGGTCTTTTCTTTGGGGGCCCGTTGCGGGCCCCCAGGGGTGAAGGGGGAGTGGGGGTTGCACATGGGGGGTACCTATGGTAGCCCCCTGCCTTTGCGTGCACGAAGCGGCAGGCACCACGCGGTGCCTGCCGCTTCGTGCATGCAAAGGTCAACATGCACTTTTTAACCTTGCGGCGGGTGCTGCTTGAAGCAGCACCCGCCGTAATGTTAAATGTAGGGGATGTGACCGCTAGAGTGGTGGTCACATCCTAATTGCCATGGAGAGACCGCCGCTGCCCATGCGGACGGTCCCTTTTCCTCGGGGGTGGCAAACGGACGCAGGTCCGTCCGCCATCCTAATAGGGCCCCTAGTTTGGAAACCTGACATTCATGTGACAGTTTAGATGCAATATGAATTGCTGTTTGTATTGTTTCCATAATTATTCACATTGCAGGCAGAATGTAGCACTAGATCCTGTTTGCTTCCCAGTCATTACTCAACTCTTTTCAGTTTCCCTTCCGGTTGGATCTTAGCTCACATCCTGGCGGTGCGTGCACTGTTAGTAAAGTGCCGTCTTCATTAGATCGCTCTTACAACTAAGGCATTGTAGTTTATATTTGTGTGTTTTTATAAACAGGAGATTTGTTTTCCAATATTATTTCCTGTCTCTATCAGTTACTAACTACTCGTCCCTTTATTTTTTATATTTATGGAACGTAGAACGAAGGTAGAAAACGTTCTGGCATTCTAAGATGTTGCAACAAGTGCTTGAAATGGAAATATAAAAGTGCATGCACTATAAACCACAGCACCGTCCACTTAAAAGTATTGAACCTCTGGTTAGAAATGCAGGTACACTTTATCAAATTAAAGAAGTGAAGGTACTCGGCACCTGAGAGTATCTGCCTATTTAAAGCACTGATTACAGCAGCTGTAGGACGCAGTAAGAGGCTTGTGCTCCCCCAGACCGTTTGCCTGCTCATGGACGTACCCCGCACTTCAAAGGCACCCAAGTGACTACCTAAATCCGCGCCGATTTTTATTCTTCAGCAAGGCACTGAGCTATCAAAAAGGAATGCATAGTGCATGCACCCTGTTAGTTAATTCCAGAACAGAACAACAACACCTACTTAAACACAGATTCATATTTAATATGAGTCACTTCACGCTTTTGCTAGTAAGTATATCTTAAGTGGCAAGGAACGTGGAACAACTCACTGTTCTCTTCTCTAAATTGTTCAACGCACACGACACTGTTCCCTTTCTTTCCATCTCTTTCTAGGAACTTTCCCTCTTTGCAGAGCACTTGGCCCATGCAGTCTAACTTCCTGTCTGCTTCAGCAACTCGCTTGTGATGTGAAGGCTATATATTAATACAATGCACTATGTTTTGTGTCCCATCTCAGCTAATGCTGTCTTCACACTCTGGAAGCAAATGTATCTTTTTTCAGTCTTTCCCTTTTCTCTTCTCCCCATCCCTTTTTTCCCATCCTTCACCCTTTCTTCCTTTTATTTCTTTTCTATATTTTATGTGCTTTCATCGTCCATAGTTTTCATAGACACACTGCCTTTTCCACCCTTTCTCTCCTTACTTCTCACTCCCTCTCTCCACTCCCAGTTACCGTTTTGCGCCCACTGAGGTTTCCATATATTTGTAGTGCATATATGTGCCTCTATTGGGTGTGTCCATTTTTGTGTTGTCTTTGTGAGCATATATATCTGTAGGTCTTAACTTATCGGTCCGGATATGTGTTGCTTGTTTAGAAAAAGCTTCCTCCAGGCCCCTCCAAGTGAGAGAGTTACTGTTGTCATTCACTGTTTGTACTATTGTGCCTCGATGTTGAGAGAGCCACAAGGAGGAACTGTGAGCTCTGTGCATGATAAACAGAACTCTCACAGCTATGTTTTCGCTTTTACTTTTATTGCCTGATTACGAGTTTGATGTTGCAGCGCCCCCCCCCCCCCCCCCCCCCCCGCCACCGCACCAACAAACCCAGGTGAGAACTGCCCGCCGTATAATGAGAACATCAAAGGAAGCTCCATCATGGCATGGACTGTGAAGTCCATGCCTTGCTGGAACTGGGGGTGCTTGCTTACAGTGGGGAACATGTCGTGCCCCCTGTGTGCATCCACATGGAGTGAGGCACATTTCTTTCCTCACCGCCACTGTTTTCATGGAGACAAGGCCTTCATGAACTCAGTGGCAGTGAGGAAAGTTGTATTATGCTTGCCTGGACCGCAGCCGTCCCATGAAGCATAATGATGCCCTTTATCCGCGCGCCACACCCATGAAAATGGCGGTTCCCTGGCAGAGTCAGCGGTCCCAGGGCGGCAAAACTACCAAGGTCGTAATGAGGCCACCACCACCCCACCACGATCCTGAAGGTCCGAGGACTACCAGACTCGTAATTAGGCCCTTAGTGCTGCTCAGTGGACACAAACACAGAACTTGAGGGAGCAAGGGGGCCTCAGCTGCAACCCCTGAATGACGTGCATGCATGTAGTTTTCCTCAGATTTGCAAATCCTAGTTAGGATTGGTGAATCTGATACAAAAAATCTGAAAGAAATGTATGTATGTGGTTTGACGAGTTAGACCCAGAACTGCATCTTTGCATTTTTAACTGGTTTTAGGTACCATCTATTTTTATAAACATTTTTTATGGAACACTTTTCTGCTATGTAATGTCCCCTGTAACGTAAATTAACTAATCACACCTGCAATGTAGTGTCTCTCGATATACTTGCTTCTTTGGAGTGAATTTCAAAGTACTGCCTGCAATCTAAAGGAAGTACACCACTGAAAGATGGCTCAGTACTTTCTAAGCACTGAGTTGATTTTCACTGCAGGTGGACTACCTACATTTTTAAGAGAGGGCAGGTATGCTTTATCCTCCACTCCCTGCAGGGAGATGCTTTAGGAATCCCCGAGACCTTTGTACCATCTTCCAGTAGCCACAGTTGGGCATCCTCACTGCACCTCTTCATAGCTGACACACAGATAGTTTGCATTCCAAGGGCTTTTTTGCCCCTGTGCCTCTGTCACTTAAATAGCATGGGTGAAAGTACAAGGGTTTTCCAAATTTGCATGTGGCCATGCCTCATTCAAATACTGGAGTGCCCCCTTGACATTATACAGGTGCAGTATATGCACCTGTGCTATACTTATAACGAAAGGGGCCATGCAGATTGCTGCATCACATTCTGTAAAAGGATGAAAGTGGTCTAGGATTGCAAAGAAAAACAAAAAACTGAGTACCTCAATAATCCAACAACAGGTGAATAAGCCCTTCTATCTATTTGACTAGGAGCCAGATGCATGACCCTTCCAATTTGTGCGTCGCATATTGTGTCGTTTTGCGACTCGCAATTTGCGATTCGCAAATAGGAATTTACAACAGTATCTCAGACACTGTTTGCAATTCCTAATGGAGTTGCACATTGCCTGCCTCATGAATATTAATATTTATGAGGCAGGTGCAATTTGTGACCCCATTGGTAATGGCTAGCACACCCAGGGATTTTGGCCTGCTGAGACCAGCAGACCACCATGTCTGTGACTACTTTATCAATAAAACAGTTTCAGTGGGACCACTGCCTGCTCTCAGATATTAGGGGTCTCCTAAGGACCCCTTCCCATTTGCGAGTGGCTAGCCCCCCATTTGAAATGGGTGGTAAACTGTGAGTGTTTTGCGGCCACAAAACAATCTTACATTAAAGTGCTAGTTTCTACTAGGAAGGGATGACCTTCGCACCCCTTCATAATAGTGAGTTGCAAACCCTATTTTGCGAGTCGGTAATAGGCTACTAACTCGCAAAATAGGGTTTGTAAATAGGGCAGACCAATTTTGCTGTTGCAAACGGGCTGATTTCCCGTTTGCAGCCACCAGAAATGGACGTACATCTGGCCCTAGGAGACAAGACTAACTTACAGAGAGTAGTAGAATCAACCACCATAGAACGTACAGTTAATTTATACATTCAATTACATTATTATTTGAATATTAAAGTATGGAATGACAGGTAGGGGTTCCACAAACTAAACCCCCTGGATTTTGGAAATTCCATACTGTAAAAAAGCTTTTTTTGTGAAAAACTTGGATTGTTGCTAGACAGACTTGCAAATGCACTGATCCTTTTAGGGCTTTTGGATACATAAATGACAAACAGGACCTTTAAACAGGTATAATTTTTGGAGCAGAAGAAATTGAAAAAGGCTTCACTATCTGCCCAAGAAGTAGAAGACCTGGGGCCCCATTAGGATGGCGGGCGGATTGCCCCCGCCGGGCTGGCGGTAGTCACCACCGGCCCGGCGGGGGCGATCCGCCCGCCATCCGTGCAGAAATTACCCCCCCATATTACAATGGCTAGGAAGGTCCGCGGAGGATGCAAAGACCGTCCGCCGCTTTTCCGCCCGGTCGACATGTCGACAGGGCGGAAAAGGGTTCAATATGGTGGAGGTGTCTGAAAATCACCGCCAGCCATATTACAATGTGGGATTTTAAATCCCTCAATGCCGCCACGGAAACGCATGTGGAATCTGCTTGGCGGGCCCGTTGCGGACCCCCAGGGACTCCGGGGGGGGGGGGTGCACATGGGGGGGTACCTATGGTACCCCCCTGCAGTTCCAAGCACAGCAAGGCAGGCACTGCATGGTGCCTGCCATGTTGTGCATGGAAGTGCACAACATGCCTTCCTGGCATTGTGGCTGGCGGTGCTGAGTGCACCCCCCACCACAATGTTAGGAATGCAGGATGCGCCCGCCACTGTGGCGGGCGCATCCTAATGGCACCCACAGGACCCCCGCCCTTATGGCAGGCGGTCCCTTATTACGACGGGATGGCAGGCGGACAAAGTCCACCCGCCATCCTAATGTGCCCCCTTGTCTCCTTCCCTGGGTGAAGGCAGCCTGCCAGATCTGAGAAAGAAAGTTTCCTCCCATAAAATCAGAGGTGATAATGGTAATATGCTTGTCGTTGAGCAACTTTTCCCAGTGACAAGTTTAGATAAACAATTTACAGTTTTGGTACAAGTCCACTACATTTCCACCACTACATCGTCGAACATTGCATTATTAATGGGAAGTATTATAAATAAGCAAATGGATAATGTAAATATAGGGTAAGGTTAACTCAAAAAAGTACATTCAGCAAAGGAGGGATCAAGAGGATCTCCCCGATACAATGTAATGACAGTGATGAAGGACACCTCACTATTTTGATACATAATAAAGTAACATGCAAGGGGCTATGAAATCATCAAATCCTTGTCGATTTCATATCCTCTCAGGAGGAAATTCCAGGATTTTGAGTACAAAGGGTTGGGCAAGGAAAGGGATTATCACAGAAATGTCAATTGGCAAGGGTTTTAAAAGGTGCATGATGTTTCTTATTGTCTCCCCTAATATTTTGATGAAATTAATTAGGTTCAGTCTGTTCTTTTCTTCATCTTTTTCACACTGGAAATATTTATAATATAGATTTAGAGTGGCCTTCATCACTTCAATACACGCGTTGTTTTGGTTTGCGATGTATCGTCATACATCCGTCAAGTTGGGACCCACTATGATTTAGGATTATGTAAACTGACCTACTAGTACATAGGTCAGTCCATTTACTGAAAGCTGGTGTGCAAACCCTTTTAACCAAATACATTCTTAGTACACCTGGCCCTAAATGTCCAATGAAAGATTCAGAATGTAGACATTTATAAACACTTTAAAGATCACAATATGGATATATGACGATACATCGCAAACCAAAACTACGTGTGCCTTTACAACGTGTTTTTTAGTTTGCGATGTACGTCACAACGCATGCAATTACAATGTATGACATTAGTTCGCATGCCCTTAGAAATGCATCCTAAATGAAAACAACTGACCCGAAACTCTCAAACATGACCATAGACTATGACCCACTGCCCCCAAGCCCTAACAGTAGCATACACTACCACCCTCTAACACCACCCCAAACCCTAAGCCCTAAGCCCTAAACACCAAAACAGTAACATACACTAACCAGTAACATACAGTACCCCAAACCTTAAGCCCTAAACAGTAAGATAAGCTATCACCCCTGACACTACCCCAAACCCTAAGCCCTAAACCCTAAACCCTAAACCTTAAAACATACCCTTACCTATGTTTCCACGTGGTTCCTGTGCAGGTTCGCCGTCTCTGCTCCCGGTTCCAGCATCGCCATTACGTCGCACGTGCATGTGCTTGCGCAAGTGCATGCGATGTAATAGTATGCATCGCAATGTCCACGCGTGGTAACGTCGCATGTGTTGTAGCTCCTGCGACGTAAAGCCATGCATAGTGTTGCAGGCACGGTAATGGTTGTTCGCCAACTCGACCTACCTCATGAATATATTAATGATTTAATTGGCAAATTGGACCCATTAAGATTTGCGGGCAACACAGGGATGGTGGCCTTTTCGGGCCAGCAGACCAACCTCTCTATGATTGCTTTTAAATAAATCGATCATTTTTTTAATGCAGCTTTTTTTCCTTAAACAAAAACAGGATGCATTTTAAAAATGTGACAAACTTACAAACTTTTTTAGGTATAAACAGGGGTCTTATGGATCACTACCTACTCCGAAAAAATGTTTTTTCCCCATCATTCACAAAGGGGAAGGCATCCATTGGGAACCTCTCAAAGTTTGTGAATAGGTTACCATCTCTTTTGAGATTCTAGTAAAATATCAATGTTTTGAGACTGGATTATGGTTTCAAAACCTTAATACATGAAATAAGGAATTGGTATTTGGAAGGGACAACCTAAACAGGACATTGTAGCACAACTATTTTGTCTCTCTCTCTTTTTCTGCGTGTTTACCAAAGCTCCCCATCCTCCTTTCCCACCCTACTCCCTTTATTAAAATATTTTCTTTATGCCAGTGCCAGATTATCTCCTTCCCACATCACACATTCTGCTGTCGGCTGCCTGTATACGGGATGGCATTCATCTATGAAAGATTTTTAAACCATTCCAGGTGGATGCACATTCTCAGAGCTCATCTTTCAATGTTTTTTCTTAAACCATAAAAAAGGCATGCTCAGATGGCCATCAAGCATGCACATCCACATGCACATTAGCAATCTTGGAATGCTTTTTATTAAAGCAGAAGAAAAACAATTGCAAGGTGGCCGCGCTTCATATGCATTCACACAGGTGCAGATCCGGCCATCATCTTGCAAAGGATTTTCTTAAAGGGAAAGGAAAAGTGCTCCAGGATGGTTGCACAGAAAAGTCATTTCAAGATGGCTGCCCTGCATGCATACACACACACACACAGATGGCATCAGGGAAAGTGAAAAAAATAGTAAAGCCTATAGGTCTGTGGCCTGGTATCTCAGGCAAGACCTATTGAAGTTGGCAATGCTTGCATAATTGTTAGTGACCATCCCTAGCACTTTCCTAGGTCTGCTCAGGTAATAAATGTATTCACTTTTGGCTCCATGCAGAGCAGCAACGAAACATGCTGCACTGCGTTGCCTCAAAGGAAAAGAAAAAAAGCATAATCTACTAAGATATGGAAGTGTTTTCCTCCCTGCACCACTCCTCCCCTAAAAAGCTCTGGCGCACTTTGGGCTGCCATGTGACAATTGGCACAGCCTTAGACTGCAGTACAAGAGTGTGTGCATTCTCTCAAGCGTAGATTTTGTTTATGGAACGGCCCCCTTTCAGTATAAAAGTAATACTTTGACAAACCTTAATACTTTTTTCCCCTTCGTATGTCCAGTATTCACTGCAGCACACTTACAAAGTTGGAAAAGTGCGGACACTTTTATAACCTGCTCCACTTTTACGCCTGGCTCAGGGAGGTGTAATGTTTTTTCTGCAAATCCCTGTGTTAATAGATAGAAGTCTGCATCAAAACCCATGGGTGCTTTTGTTTAAATGCCCATGTACAACCCAGGGAACATTTCTTGAAACAAAATAGCACATAGTACTTTGTATTATTTAAGGAAACTTCCCAATGCAAATAATGATTTATGTTAGAAAGTAAATCACAGAAAACCACTTTGTGCCAGAGAAAGTGGCCAAGATGGTGGCAGGAGCGGTCGTGTGAAAGCGAGCTCCCTACCCATGCCACTTTCATCCTGGCTTAACAGGGTAGTCATTTCCCCCAGTCCAGCGCAATCTAGGAGGGGAGACCCCTGCCTAACATTCCAACGGTAATGGGGTGCAAGAGGGGTGTACGCCTAAGAACTGGGTGGTCCATCTGCGTGGCATCCAGGGTGCGGAAGACCATGTTGAGCACCATGGGAGACCCGAGGCCTGATCGGGGGTTTACCGAAGGCTACAGCAGGCCTGAGCCTGGGAGAGCAGCACTTCCCCGCCACACTGATCACCTGGAGTCTGCTCCCTGTCAGCAGCTATGAAGGGACACAGTGGCTGGTCCCCACCCCCACCCTGGTAGAGGTATGGAAGCAGTAAGTGTGCAGCCCCACCACAAATCACACAGGCCTCAAAGCACACTGCCAGGCACCTGGGAAACTTGTCATCAACTCTCTGATCAGGAGCAGGAAGGCTCCGAGGACTGCCAGTGGAGCTGCGGCGTCTCTACGGTGTTGGCCTGGGTCAATTGGTCAGCGGGGCTGCCGGGACATGAGCAACGATGGAGGCTGAGAGGTGAGGCTTACTGCGACGGGGTGCTGCTGGTTATGGGGTAATTGAGGCCTAAGCTCATATGGGGAGTGGAGGTACTCATGTAACCTCTGGAGTGAGAGAAGACTTCTTCTGACTGCAGGCCAAAGTAGTGGATTGTGGACCTGTGTAGAACTTGGAAAGCAGTACTATCTCTCTGTTTTGGGCCTACTGTGGTGGACCCTGACTCACCTGATTGGATTCCTCCTATGGCATGAATGGATTTCCCGCATTTGATGCTGCGTCCGAAACAGTAAAGGTCCCATGGGGAGAACAAACCACCTGATATTAGGACACTTTCCTCTTAATTCAGCCTATGAGAGATATTGCATACTACACTGTGATACCAGGCACATGGAGATACCAACCCTGATGAAGTCCTAATGGACGAAACGCGTTGGCCGGGCTTAATAACGTTTTTATAAAGAAATCAATAAAATTGGATTAGAAAATAAATAAACGACTCCAGATGGACTGAATTCAAATGAATGGATGCTGTTTGCGACTTCAGGATGAAGGGAAAAAAGATTTTCTTCTCTTTGAACTTTGATCGCTGGATTGAGATGAACAAATTGTGATTATCAGTGCTCCTTTTTCAGTTTGTGCAAAAAAATGTAATTGAACTTAAATATGCCCTGATATTTCCAGCTAAGCTTAAAATCCTTGAGGGGGATAGGGCATTCATCTTCCGGTTGGTGCAAGAAGCTTGGTAGTGGCTGGAGGCCAGAGTGGAGCACCCTCCCACAGATCAGCTGGAGACTGGTGGGGGATGGAACCAATTACAGAACAGGCGTAGGATGGCTCGGGGGTCACATGCCCGCCCGACCAGGGAACAAGTAGCTTAGAAGGTGGTGGAGGAGCTGGAGAGGACTGCCTCCCCGGGCGCCAGATCTGGTGGCCAGTGTGAGATTGGGACACCATTGCTGAGTGGTTCTCTTCCTGATGAGATGGCGGAGTCCCTACTGGGCGGTCCTCATGTCACCTTGATGACAACCGATTTTCTATGTCTCATTGAACTTTGCTATAACCTTTATTCTGAGGGTCAGGAGCAGAGAGCATTGCTGGCTCTGATGATTTGTATGGCACTGTTGGGGGTTGCTCGAATGGGATGGAGATGGACATACACTTGTTGTGGTACAGGGTTCCTCATGGACTACTTTGAGTGCTCTTAATGGTTGCCATGCACTACCCCACATTATCCACGGAACTGGTTCTACTGTTTGCTACTATGTTTTGCATGGTTTATGGCCAATCGCAGCACGGTTGCGTGCACGCCCGGGGAGGGGAGTTTAGGGGAATTGTTTTATTTGCTTATGTGTGTGTGAAGTGGAACAGGCAGCCCACCCACTACATGCCAGAATGCGCAGAGAACATAAATGTATAGACCCTTTAAGGCTCTGCCTTGTTACAAATTACTCTATTGCAACATGAGAGGTATGGGTTTGTATATTAAACACCATAGGGTCTATGCCTACCCCCAGAGACAGCAGGTCTCAAAGAGTTGCACCTCACAGAGGCAGAACTTACCAAACTGCATAGGTGATGGCGGGGCAGTGCTTATGGTATGGCCCTTTCGGGTTTTGCAAGGTGTGTGTTAGTGTGGGTTGCCCCGGGAGTCCCTTTCACTGTCACACACACCAAGATAGACCCAGAGGGCCGCTTTGTGATTGTGGGAGCAATATTGGAGAGGCTTCCCCTCACACTGGTTGCACTGTACGCCCCAACACAGGACAGGCAGGCTTTTTTGCAACCCTGACACCCACACTGCTAGCAGACCCTGCGGACCCCACTATTTGGACTTTAACTATTGTGCACCCCACGATAGATAGAACTACCCCCCCCCCCCCCCACACACACTCCCAGGGGTGCTGGTAGGCATGGTTTCACAACATCTACACACAGGTGCATAACATGCAACTGGGTGATATTTGGAGGTTGCTACACCCAGCGAACAGGCAATGCTCCCATTATTCGCCAGTGCACGTACTGCACTCCAGACTAGATATAATGTTTGGCTCCACCACACTGATTCCACAGTGCCCAAAGGTAGACTATTTGGGGCGCACCATCTCAGACCATAATCCATTACTGATATCACTCTCATGGGGTAGGCCCCACACATAGCGACTGCCTACATCTGCACTGGAGGTTGCGGGATTCACAGCCCAAATAGGGGATGACATGAAGAGCTATTTCCAAGAGAATAAGGGAATGGCCTTGGCACCACTGATTGAATGGGATGCGTTTAAGGTAGTCCTTTGAGGGCTATGCTTGAAAACAGTATATGGCTGCTGAGGGGCCTCACATCAGAAATCATAGCAGAGGAGGATTGCATCAGAGCTAGGGGTGGGCAAAAAATTCCGCTCTGCAGGCAGTTTGCTGAGTTTTGCCCACTTTGCATGGAGTTCTGCAAAACACTGCAAAGTGAAGCGGAGTGGAGTTTTTTCTCTTGTATGTCTCGCCAACATTAAGTTGGCAAACAGTCCCAAGAAAAAATTGTGTGCTAGACCTCCTCTTGGCTAGATTTCTCAAGGCGGGCTACAGAGCACTGTTGGGCAGGCTATCTCACTTCGACTATAGGTTGTATTTCCAGAGACAACAGAAGCAGAGAAACAATGCTGGCAGACTACTGGTTTAGCTCCTCCAGATTGAATCCTCGAGCTGCCCGATTACGGCTCTCTGTTTGAGGTATGGGGGCAGAGTGAACTCACAAGCTGAAATTAATGTGGCCTTTGAAGTACTACAAGGGGTGCATTGCAGAGAATTTCGGGATAACGGCGGATGCAGCAGACACATATATGGCAGGAATACAGATTTCTCCAATTTAACCCCTGCAGGGCAAGAACTAGATAGTGCACTGACTTTGGAAGAAGTCAAAAGAGTAATAGAACTCAAGTGGAAACCCATCGTTGCCAGTGCCTTTCCATGTGCCATGATTGCTGTTTATTACGAGGCTTCACAAGCACCTAAATTGCTGAAAGTGTATGAAAAGTGCTAGAAATGGGGGTCTCTAGTTGGCAATGATTTGCACCTCGTCCAAGTAGGGACCCTTCTTTCTAGTCAAGATAAAGGAGTTACACTCCTAAAATAACACCAGCTCACCCCCTTGCTAGCTTGGCACAAGCAGTCAGGCTTATCTTAGAGGCAGTATGTAAAGCATTTGCACATAACCAACAGTAATGCAGTGTAAGCACTACAAAAGGACACCACACCAGTTTAGAAAAATATCCAATATTTTGATATACTTAAGACAATACCAAAAACGATAAAACTCCACAATACAGGACTTAGAAATCTTCAGTTATCAAGATAACCTTTATACAGTTTTTTGAAGTTGATATCTCCATCTGGGGCTATTACGGCATAATGAACAAACAAATCCAAACAGTTCTGGCTGACCATGGCATCGCCAGCTATGGTGTCGGGGAGATCCGCAAAACTGTAACTGTAGAAATGCAGGGCATCGGCGACCTCTCGTTGAGCTTCTGAAAGTACAGCATCCACAGTCGTCGGTTCAGGAGTTCAGTGCAGGAGTTGTCGGACCCTCGGAGTCAAACGCATTGCAGCTCGAACTCCTCGCGGTCGAAGTCAGGAACTCTGGCGTTGGCAGACGTCGGGTGCTGCAGTACAAAGTGCATAGATGTGACGTGCGATGCCCTCAGGTCGCGTGAGAGCAGCAGCTCAGTGGCAGCATCAGATGGCATCGTCGGTAAGACCAGGGTCACGGTGCAAGGTGATGCGGTTCTCGTCGTGGTGCTGGCAGGTCACAGTGCAGGCAGCGGCATCATCATTGCTGAAGCGCTGTAGTTGTCTGACGAACTGGAGTCGATGGCACCGGCATCGGTAGGCCAAGGCTGCGGTGAGGGATGAGGACGGTGCGTCATGTAACTTACGAGCGGTGCCCTCGAACCAGTGAGCAGTCAAAATATCGGAAATTAAATATCGACCTACACTAACAGCGAGGTGACAATATCGAGGGGACAGATTATCGATGTTAAGAATATCGATGGACAGAATATCAACCCTAAGGTAAGTAATATCGATTTTTTTTTATATAGAAGTTAGTAATATCGATATCAAATATATCAATGTTACTAATATCGATGTTTCTAATATCGATATTTATATTATTGTTATGTATTTGGTTATGTATTTAATAAGTATGTGTTATATTTGTTTTGTTAAGTGTTCTACTTGTTTTAAAATATATGTATACAATTTTAATATATTAATAATGGTTTTTTTTAGTTATTTGTGTTTTTTAGTACCGTAGCGGTATGTGGGTTTATAGGGGAATAGGGTGGGAAATAATTTATTATACTAAATGAATTCTTTATTTTTAGGAATTATAAATTAATTGTAATTATTTTTTGCATTTAAGTTCTGTAGATGGTTGTGGATTTATAGGGGTATAGGGTGGGAAGTAATTTAATTGTAATTAAGTAATAATGTATTTTAATTTATTAGTATTAATAATCATATTATTGTTAATTAATTATTAATTGGTCATTAATTTTTATTAATTGGTAAGTCATTTTTAATATTTGATTAATTGATAATTATGTTAAGTGTATTATTTTATTATTGGAGTGTGTTGTGAGTTTATAGGGGAATAGTGTTGGAAGTATTTGAAATCTAATTAAGTAATTATTAAATTTATTATTGGATATTGATAATTAATTTATTGGACATTAATGAATAATTGGGTATTATTTTAAATTATAATTTGCAGTTATGGAAATTAATTTATTGTTGTTTTATCATTAATTGGTAATAAAATATTATTAACTATTATGTATTGATACATGTATTTAGTATATTAATAAGTAATTATTAATTGGTAATTAATGTTTAATAAATATTATTGTTGGTATAAAAATCATTTAATTGTTCAATATTTGTTAATTGGCAATAATGTTTTAATAAGTAATATGTTTTTTGTTATTAAAAATCTTTTATAATTCACTATTTATTATTTGGTAATTAATATTTATTAATTATTATTTATTGTTTTTTATTATTAATGTATTTTTAATTAATTATTCATTGGTAATTATGTTTTCAATAATTATTGATTGGTACTAGTAAATAGTTTAGAGTCATTTAGTAATTAATTCATTCATTATTTAAAAAATGTATTTTATTTATAAGTATGTTATTTTTAACTTCTACGGTATCCAACAGTTTCCCTACAGTTGCACTCTCTGGAGTTGGATAGTAATTTTTACCCCTACACTATCCAATGCTTTCCCTACTGTTGCACTCCCTGGAGTGGGCATAGTAATTTTTACCCTCCCACTATCCAACGCTTTCCCTAATGTTGCACTCTCTGGAGTTGGAATAATAATTTTTACCCCTACGCTATCCAACGCTTTTCCTACTGTTGCACTCCCTGGAGTGGGAATAGTAATTTTTACCCCAACGCTATCCAACATGTTCTCTTCTGTTGCACTCTCTGGAGTGGGAGTAGTAATTTTAAGACCTACGTTATCCAACATTTTCTTTACTGTTGTTTTTTTTTGGGGAGTTGGAATAGTAGTTTTATTCCTTCCGCTATTTAATATTTTTTGTATTGTTTTAGTTAATGTACTATATAATTAATTTTAAAAATATTAAAAGTAAATTAAATTGTTTAATTTGTTATAGATAATTATTTAATTAGTATTTATGTTATTGTTTTATGTGTATAGATGTATTTGTAGTTTATAATTTTTTTGATAATTTATAAGTTATTAAAATAATTATTAAAACTGATTATTAAGTAATTGTATATATTATATATTATATGTATATGTTTAATTAATGTTTTATTAAATTATATAAATTACTTATTGATTTTAAACATTATAAAATATTTGTAACTATGTTTATTTTATTTATAAGTAATATTCAGTTCATATTACATATTTTTTAACTAAATAAAACAATATTTTTAATAACAATATTTTTGACATCAATATTTTTTTCCGATATGTTTGTACTTACCATATTTTAGATAGAATATCGACATTCTTGACATCGATATTCTAGCTCCGATATTTTTGTAGGTCGATTTTTTGACCTTCGATATTTTGTCAGTGATCCCCTCGAACCACAGTACAAGCAGCGGAGACGATGTCGGCGTAAAGCGGTGTCATCAGGGATACCAAAGTGGTGTTCTGAAGCGAGACAGTGCGGAGTGCAGTGCCCACAGGTCGTGGTGTGAACAGAGGCGCAGTGGCAGATGGCGTCGCAGTGAAATGAGGGTCACGGTGGGGTGTTGCAGCGGTGCCCTCTGCGGTGCCTTCAGTAGACTGAGTCGGCAGCGGTGGCGTCATAGGCGCCGTCAGGTTGCATTTTCTTCTGTTGCAGCATGAAACACACAGTCCCCAGTACTGAGGGAAGAAGAACTTAAAGTCTTTGCTTTTCCTGAGACTTCTGAACAGGGGGAAAGCTCTACCTCAAGCCCTTGGAGATACTCAAAGAAAAAAAGTTGCAGAAAGTTCAAGCCTAGTCCTTTCACTGCCCAAGACAGAAGCAGCCACTGCAGGCCAACACAGCAAAGCACACAGCAAAGTGGTAGTTCCTCCTCACAGCTTCTCCAGCTCTTCTTCTTGGCAGTATTCTTGTTCCAAAAGAGTTCTAAAGTTCAAGCGTTTGGGCCCCACTTTTTACAGCCCAAAATCCTTTGTCCTCTCACGCAGAGAGTGTTTGCGCCCATTCAGAACCAGTTCTGCTCTCTCTGGGGTGGGTTTGTGGCAGGAGGTGGAGACGGCATTGTCAGAGGCAGACCAGGCCCAGTCAGGTGAAAGGAAATCTCCTCCCCCTACTCTAAATGCAGCCCAGGTCTATTCAGCCTTTCCTGACCCACCTAGACTATCTGGAGCCACCGCCCCTCTCCAGTCCCAGTCATCCAGAACCCAGACAGTCAATCCACAAACCCAGTAGAGGCCTACTGGATGGCTGAGCAAGAAAATACCTACTTTCTAAAAGTGGCATTTTCAAACACAGAATTTAAAAACCACCTTTACTAAAAGATGCATCTTTAGATTCTGAGTCCAGGAATACTAACTTGTATTTCTCTACTTACTTCCCAGGGCCAGTTATGTTTATAAGATGTTATAAACAAACTCACCACTTTGTCCTATCGGACAGGTAGCCTTGCAATAGTGAAAAACGAAATTGGCAGTTATTCACTATCAGGACATGCCACACACATCAGGGCATGTCCTACTTTTCACATACACTGCACTCTGCCCACAGGGGTACCTTGGGCCTACCTTAGGGGTGACTAACATGTGGAAAATGGAAGGTTTAGGGCCTGGCAAATGGGTGCACTTGCCAGGTCGACATGGCAGTTACATACTTCATGCAGACTCTGCAGTGGCAGGTCTGGGTCACCTTTTTACCGACTACTTCTGTGGGTGGCACAACCCATTTTGCGAGCCCACTAGTAGCATTGGATTTCCAGGGCCTGGCACTCTCAGTGCACTTTAATAGGGATTTACCAGTACATCCAATATGCCAATCATGGAAACACCAATCCATAACACAATTTACAACAGGAGCACTTGCACTTTAACACTGAACAGCAGTGAGAAAGTGTGCTGAGACATTAAACCAGCAAAAACAGAGTCATAACCTGGAGGTCAGAAAGCAAAAAGACAGGGGAAACATGCCAAAAGATGTCAAATCTAACAAGGAGGCACTGGCCCAGGGACATCTTTTGACCTCCATGAGGGAGGCAATGATAGTCATACTTCCTAAATCTGGCAGTGACCCCCTGAACGTGACATCCTATCATCCCTGATCATTTTTCAACCCCAATTACAAGGTACTCTGTAAAATGTTGGCCAACAGACTGACGGAGGTGGTGGGGACATGGGTATACCAGGACCAGAATGGTTTTATTCCGGTGAGGAACACGTTCTTCAATCTGAGACTACTCTTTCATACCATGTACTGGGTGGGACGGAGGGATGGGTGGCATCCCTAGTCATGGAAAAGGCTTTTGACACCCCTGGGTGGCCTGAACTAGTGGCAGTCCTGTGGCAAATGTGTATGGGTCCACTCTTCCTCAGGTGGGTGGCACTTTTATATACTAGTCCTATTACCAGGGTGCATATGGAGGGTATAATATCAGGACCATTTTTGGTCACCAAGGGGACGAGACGGGTGCCCATTGTCGCCCTTGCTGTTTGCTCTGGTGATGGAACCGTTGAATTGTCAGTTGAGGGACTGGGCACTGCAGTGGGGCTTGATGGTACAGGGACAGCCACAGGTAGTTTCTCTGTACACTGACGACACGCTTGTGTACTTGAAAGGTGACCCTACTATGCAGCCAGAAGTCATGTCAATGTTAGAATACTTTGGGAGTGTGTTAGAACAAGGCTTGCTTGTTGCCTCTAACACTGCTATCAGGTGTTCAGAGAGAGGCACTGCCAGATAAAGGGCTGCCCTGGCAGTTTGACTCCCTGAAGTACCTAAGGGTCCAGATGTATCATGAGGAAACTACCTTGTTTGAAGGGAGCCTGGGTAAAGCGTAGTCATCTATTCACCGTTCACACACATTCTGGACCAGCCTACCGTTGTCACCAATGAGTAGGATCGTTGTATCTAAAATGTTTGGATTGCCTAGGCTGCTATATTTTTTCAGGCCATCGTGATGGTCCTGAAATAGTCCTTCTTCCGGGACCTGCAGTTTGCTGACACAGCTAATATGGGGCAACAGTAGCAGCCGAGTGGCTCTCAGTAAGCTGCACGCACCACTAGATGACAGTGTATTAGGTGCGAACAAAGCGATTCATAAGGGGATGATGGACGGAGCGTTTGAGCAAATCAAACACTCACCCCAAGTCAACTGATCTGGGTTTAATCCATCACCATTCTTTAGCCCACTCTGCCACCCCAGTTCAGACATGGCCATATGCAAATCAGTCTGACCCTGTGCCTCATGGGAACAGTCCAGCCCGAACTGCCAAGCCATGTCTTCCCTGGACCGGAAACAAGCATCCTGGGACCGGTTTCGGATTCATAATCCTCATCAGCCAGGCTATCTTGAATCCAGTGGCAAAGTGAGCAAGGGACTCACGTCTGAGCATACCCTGACAACTTAGGGTGAACAAAGCGATACGAAAGGGGATGATGGATGGAGCGTTTGAGAAAATCAAACACTCACCCCCAGTCAACTGATCTGGGTTTAATCCATCACCATTCTTTAGCCCACTCTGCCACCCCATTTCAGACATGGCCATATGCAAATCAGTCTGACCCTGTGCCTCATGAGAACAGTCCAGCCCGAGCTGCCAAGCCATGTCTTCCTTGGACCGGAAACAAGTATCCTGGGACGAGTTTCGGATTCATAATCCTCATCAGCCAGGCTATCTTGAATCCAGTGGCAAAGTGAGCAAGGGACTCACGTCTGAGCATACCCTGCCAACTTAGGGCGAATAAAGCGATACAAAAGGGGATGATGGACGGAGCGTTTGAGCAAATCAAACACTCACCCCCAGTCAAGTGATCTGGGTTTAATCCATCACCATTCTTTAGCCCCCTCTGTCACCCCAGTTCAGACATGGCCATATACAAATCAGTCTGACCCTGTGCCTCATGGGAACAGTACAGCCCGAACTGCCAAGCCATGTCTTTCCTAGACCGGAAACAAGCATCCTGGGACCGGTTTCGGATTCATAATCCTCATCAGCCAGGCTATCTTGAATCCAGTGGCAAAGTGAGCAAGGGACTCAGGTCTGAGCATACCCTGCCAACTTAGGGCGAACAAAGTGACAGTGACTGGGGGTGAATGTTTTGCCATTGTGCAACATTCCATCCATCAATTGTTGTTTTTGCATTTGTCACCCCGAGTGGGACGGGTATGATCAGACATGAGTACCATGCTCTCCATGCCACTGGAATCAAGCTATCCTGGCTGATGACGGCTGATAGCCAGAAACCGGTCGTAGGATGCTTGATTCCGGTCCGGGGAAGACATGGCTTGGCAATTTGGGCTGGACTGTTCCCATGAGGCACAGGGTCAAGACTGATTTGCATATGGCCATGTCTGAACTGGGGTGGTGTGGTGATCAAAATAACGATGGATTAAACCCAGATTTGTGACTGGGGGTGAATGTTTTGCCATTGTGCAACATTCCATCCATCAATTGTTGTTTTTGCATTTGTCACCCCGAGTGGGACGGGTATGCTCAGACATGAGTCCCGTGCTCTCGATGCCACTGGAATCAAGCTATCCTGGCTGATGACTGCTGATAGCCAGAAACCAGTCCTAGGAAGCTTGATTCTGGTCCAGAGAAGACATGGCTCGGCAGTTCGGGCTGGACTGTTCCCTTGAGGCACAGGGTCTAGACAGATTTGCATATGGCCATGTCTGAACTGGGGTGGTGTGGTGATCAAAATAACGATGGATTAAACCCAGATCTGTGACTGGGGGTGAATGTTTTGCCATTGTGCAACATTCCGTCCATCAATTGTTGTTTTTGCATTTGTCACCCCGAGTGGGACGGGTATGCTCAGACGTGAGGCCCGTGCTCTCCATGCCACTGGAATCAAGCTATCCTGGCTGATGACGGCTGATAGCCAGAAACTGGTCCTTGGATGCTTGATTCCGGTCCAGGGAAGACATGGCTTGGCAGTTCGGGATGGACTGTTCCCATGAGGCACAGGGTTAAGACTGATTTGCATGTGGCCATGTCTGAACTGGGGTGGTGTGGTGATCAAAATAAGGATGATTTAAACCCATAGAGGTCGCGGGATGTCGGGCCTCCAGGGGTGATGCTGGTGGGCTCCATAGACGCCACAGGACAGCCGAGGAGCAGGGCAGACGCGGGTGGGCACCACGTGCTCCTGGCTGAAGATCAGCAGGTAGGCGGGCACACGTGGGATGCAACCGGCCTCATCTCCAATGTAGCGCGGCGGGGCCTAGGCGATCTAGGCCACAGCAGCACATTAATTAATACACAGGAGACGTAAGGTATCGTGACCAGAAGACCCGAGCGGTCCCCGGCCCCTTTATTTATGCCCTCAAGGCGAGCCCGCCCGAGGGGTGTGGGGATGCATGTGAGAATGATATAGTGTAGTAGAGGGCGCGGGTGGCTCTCCACAACCAGGAGCAAAACATTAGTACATTTCCCCTGTGGTGTGAAAGCGCAGGTAAAGCTCACCTGGTATGCTTAAATCCCCCTATTTCCTACAGTGCATACTACTGCTGTGAGCTAAAGCCACACAAGCTTCTTGCTCTGGTTGGAGAGTGTCTCACCAGACCACACACCCACAGCTCTGCCTCTCTTTCGCATCACAGTGTTCCTTTAATAGAAATCCTGCACAGGGCAAACGTATCTTAGCTGTGGATAGTATCTCTCAACTTAAGGCAAAGCCAGACAGCTCTTTTATTTCATTTTTGTTTCAGTTTTGTTGTATGCTTCGTGGTGTCGGTGCTGGATTATAATAATGTGCAAAAGTTCTTCGCAGGGAGGATGAGTTCTCCTGAAACTCTACACGCACACAAGAATGCAACCTACAAGGAGTGGGGACATTTGCCATCAGTGTATGGCACATTCTGTGTTTATTAAGTGTAGAATTCTGTAGCAAGGCAATTTATTTAATTAAAAAGTTCCGTAGCAACAGATGTCAACACTCAAAATTAACAAACGAGTCAATCGAGCAACTTTGCCCGGTGGCATGTTTTCTTGAGATTAAGCCATTTGCAGGGCCACGCAGATTGCACGGTTTACATCTATTCCCACATTAACGGTTTCCATAGAAGCATGACCCCTTTAAAAGGTTCGCGTGTAAACTCCTACAGCTGAATACAAGAGTGGATGCATTTAGTCTTTATTACATCGGCATTTTCATATGCAGCATCAGTGTTGGATAAAGATGAAAGGAACATTGATAGCGTACCACTTAATTACAAACCCTGAAAGAGTCCTCCTAAGCCGTAGACTGATTTAGTGACCAGAGCATCATCCCTCTACCATGCTCCTCAGTTTGGGATCGTATTTGTAATTTAATTACAAAAGCCAAAGAATGAAAGGGAACACGAGCTGTAGTAAAAGCAATTCCTTTCTATAATCCATGTAGAAATGTATAGCGCTCATGCTTCCGAGAAACAGGCACCATGGATTCGAGCTGCGCTCAATATAGCAGAGGTTGCCCCTGAAGGGGGTGTCGAGGGCCGGCGCCATAACGGCCAACAGAGCCCACAAAGGAACAGATCTGGTTGGCACTGGTATACGCCTGCCAGGAAAGGCAGCGCCGTGAAACGCGCCTGAGGCCCTCAACCTCCACTTCCAAGAACAAAGGGAAGAGAGGAAGGGGAGGGGGATATAAGGCGACGCTCCCCCTGGGCAGCTCAGCTTCACATCAGGGAGCTGGGGAAGCGGCGCTAACGATTTTCGAGTGGAAGAGGAGTCCGATCAGCAGACCATGCTTACTGGGGGTCATCCCGACGTTACTCTCCCCAGGCTCCATGGACCAAGCTTTCCTCTACCTGTGCTGCCACCCTTTGTTCGTGCCCCTGTGTAGGGCTAGATCGTAGGTGGGCATCGCGGCACCCTGAGGAAAAGACGGGCGAAACTGACCAACAGGCACCCAGCTACCATGAGATAGATAATGCAATCCAAAAACACGTGTGAATGGCTGAGGATGCGACGTCTTCCGAGCCTTTTACCTGTAGCACGACCCCCGCCAGAACTGGGCATTCCAAGGCTGAGGGGACCAGAGGCGCGAGACACGACCCTGAGCTCCCCAGGCACCAGTGGATGATTTATGGCTGATGATTTATGATGCTCATGCTGAATGATTTATGACAACAAAATGATGACAGATTTGTAACAGAAAGATTTATGACATCCCGATGATTTATGGCCATGATTTATGACTGTGGATTTATGATGATCAGGCAGAGTGATTTATGACAACAAAATAATGACCGGTTGCGGCAGAATGATTTACGATACCAATGATTTATGACCCCTGATTTCTGATGTTCAAATGACACTGAGTGATACCCAATTTGGGATAATGTATGATAATGATTTATGACCCAGCCCCAAGAAGGTGTCCGGGGTAGTTGTACAAATATGACGTATGTATTGAGTAATAAAAGCGGCCAACAACCACCACAAAATACAATGACTGTTGGCTGTGTTTAGTGATGCAAATACACAAGTATGGTACTGTTCCTTGAATGGGCACAGTGCGGCTGTATAGCAAAGAGAGCCCCTGAAGGGGGCCTCGAGGGCCGGCACCATAACGGCCACCAGAGCCCACAAAGGAATGGATCTGGTTGGCGCTGGTTTGCGCCCCCAGGAAAGGCTGTGTGGCGAAACGCGCCGGAGGCCCTCTCCCCCCCTTCCAAGAACAAAGGGAAGAGAGGAAGGGGAGGAGGATATAAGGTGACGCTCAGTCTGGGCAGCTCACCTTCACATCAGGGAGCTGGGGGAGCGACGCCAATGATTTTCGAGTCCCACCCACCCACACCTACAACAGCAGCGTCACAGTGCTGACAGGGACAAAAGGAACTAATGGTACAATGGATGGCTATGGAGACACACCGACGGGCGGTGTGTAGGAGTAGAGCCACTCACTTTGGGATGCCTCACAGCTGGATGAAGTGGTGCCACTCACTTTGGAATGCCTCACGGCTGAGTTAAGTGGTCTACCAAAAGGGGGCAGCAAACGGAGAGGCACTCGCAGCCCAGCCCCCACCAGACAGCAGGGCACAAAAGAGTCTAACAAGGTAGCGAGTTGGGAGCCTAACTCCAGGAAGAAGCTACCCCCACGCAAAGAGAGCTACAAGAGAGCGCATATCCAACCAAAAAGGGGCGGAAACAAAAAGTGTATTGGTTTGGTTATGGAAACATACTGACAGGGCGGTGTGTAGAAGGAGGGCCACTCCACGGCTGGGTGAGTATGCCTGACAAAAATCGGGGAAGCAAATGGAGATGGCACTCGCAGCCCAGCCCCCGCCAGACGGCTGGGCACAAAAGAGACTAGCAAGGTAGCGAGTTGGGGCCTAACTCTGGGGAAAGGCTACCCCCACAAGCAAAGGGGCGTGGAAAACAACAAAGAAAAATCTACAAACTGTCAGGGTGATTTACGACCCTAGGAGATGCAAATGAGCAAAAGACAAACCAGCGATTTCTGGCTAGCCGATGATTTATGGCTGATGATTTATGATGATCATGCAGAAATATTTATGACAACAAAATGATGACAGACTTGTGACAGAATGATTTATGACATCCCGATGATTTATGACCATGATTTATGACTGCTCAAAACCTTTCTTTTCACTAAACCTGACTAACTCCTAAGCTGACTGTTTCATGAGGTATTATCCCTGTTCCTTAGCGCTTGGACGCCCCAGGGCAGCAGCCGCGCTTAACAAACCCCCTTTTCATTTAATTTCATTTAATTTCACTGCTGATTTATGATGATCAGGTAGAGTGATTTATGACTGCAAAATAATGTCTGGTTGCGCCAGAATGATTTACGATACCCAATGATTTATGACCCCTGATTTATGATGGCCAAATAATACTGAGTGATACCCAATTTGCGATAATGTATGATAATGATTTATGACCCCGTCCCCAAGAAGGTGTCTGGGGGAGTTGTGCAAATATGACGTATGTAATGTGTAATAACATTGCGGCAACAACCACCACAAAATACAATGACTGTTGGCTGAGTTTAGGGATGCAAACACACAAGTATGGTACTTTTCCTGGAATGGGCACAGTGCTTCTGTTATAAATATTGCAAACTGGGCTTTTAGTCGATCATCATTATCCATTGGGCTACTCAAACATTCCTCAAACTGTGCTTCCTCTCACCACAGCACACACGCTAGGCCAATGACCAATACACTAAAGTAATATAATTCCTTCACTTTAAATGACATTTTGCTTGTAGACATGTATGCCTTTTACTGAACAATACAATCCCCCAAGGTTAAATGTTTCAAGACATTTGGATTTACCAATTACTTCTAGTATCTAGCTATGGTAGGGTGTCAACAATTACTTTGATAAAAAGCAAGAAATGTTTTGAAATTTGCAATATTGACCTATAGTCATAAACCGGGTGTGACGTATTTATTTATCCTACTAGCACAAATCATTAAAATAGCAAACATATATATGCAAATGTATATGTCAAAGCCAATCCCCCACAGCTTTGTGAAGGTAATTTGAAGCAGTTGCATCTTACTGGAGAAGGACAGCTAGTAACCCTTGATGAATTGCAGCTTCTTGAGAGAATTTCCTGGCTGTAGCATCTGACTAAAGAGGGACCTCTTGTAATAACTTTGGTTTGTAAATGTAATGGAAAAAAAATAGGAAAAAAGAAATATATATAGTACCTACTGGTCAGTGAGACCATAATTATCAAATTGCCGTTTGATAAATATGCCCACTGGGGTAGAATTGTATAAGATCAATGTGAAGAGCTTGAAAACTCTCATAGAAATTGAATTTATTTATGCCATGGTAAACAAAACATATTGTTTGGTTAAGGGGCCCACTGGGGCAAAACTTGAATACTGGAAGGAATTATTATTTGCTGTTTAATATGGTGTTGTGACCTTAAATATTGTTTAGGCAATTTAATGTTTTGATTGGTTGAATAGTACAAGACATTGTTAATCATCGCTATAAGCTGAGGCTCAGGTTGTAAAAAGTACTGAAATTAAATAACCATCACGTATACATTCAAAGATGGCTACCGAAGTGAAATACATTTCTTACAATGCATTCCGCATAGTCCTACCTTTATGGTGAAGGTAAAGTCACGCATGTATATAGGTGATTTCTTTGTAAACGCATTATGACCCATGACCAAGAAGATTGTGCTTCGAAACGCGACAGGCGTATTTGTGGCTACATACATTAAAACCATGCAAATCGAATCGAGCCCAGGCTGTCCTGCATGTTTTCTACATGATATTGTGCACACAAGAGGACTGGTGTGTTAGTTGATAAGGGGCCTGCCACCCCGCTGGAGGCCGTTGTCACAAGTGGTGAGAGAATGGGCAATGTTCGTGGAAAATATATATATATATATATCCTCCCAATTCGGTTCAGGTTATACGGGAACTGCAGCGCTCATCGTCGGCGCGTTATCCTGCGGCTGAACCACGCCGCTTCACATTCAACAACCCTTCCCCCAGCGAGGGAAAAAATGGGTCGCACACCCAATAACAGTTCCAAATCTGCTTTATTCTGCATATACAGGGATTGATAGCACGTTTGATCTACGCGTTTCGGTGTCACGCCACCTTGCTCACGATCACCGAGCTGACCGCCCATTACAAATGTAAATGTTGTTTTCAATTTGTGACTGTTTCCTGTCACATGTGCATGCTAAAAGGATTGTGGTCCTTGTAGTTTAATGTTGTCTTATACAAAAGTGTAATATTTATGGTCCAATCAGTTTACACTTGTGCATTAGTTCGTGGTTTGTGCTCGCTATTATTTATCATTCTTAACCCGGTGAGCATTGTTTTTGAACCGGTAACTGGATTGTTTCTACGATCTCCTATTTGTGCTCCATTTCGCAGTCTTTTATCATTACTTCACCATATTCATCCAGCTTTTCATTAGTTTCAATGTCTATTCTTTTCTAGTGTTCCAACCATTTCTTATTTATTTCGAGTTGAATATGGATAATTTGTATTCCATTGTTGTATTTTCTCCGTCTTCCAATAGGCTTACTCACTCACATTATTTAGATTTAAATCCTTTACCTGAGACAATGCAACTTACTTCTCTTTAACCGAATTTGATGTTAATCTCTTTCCTTGTATATATATATATATATATATATATATATATAAATATATATATATATATATATATATATAGAGTGACGCATAAATTATGCAAAAAAGAAGGAGAGAACTCTGGGTAGTTCCCAAGTTTAGGTGGAAGGCAGCTCCTGTATAGAGCACCCTCAACACCAGAGACACTCTAAATTTGCTCACGTCAAATATCTGCTTTTCTATCAAAGTTTTTAAGCATAGGATTAGCACAGTGCTATCCACGCCGAGATAGATATGGACAAAGTCTCTATATATATTCGCAGTACTCACCTCGCCAGATTCTTTACAAGAACGGAGCACGGACCACGATTTGTTGCTCATTGAACAGTCTTTATTTCACCCTTACAAGACCATGGCAGCCATGGCACGTTTCAACCCGGGGATATATATATAGTACCTACTGGACAGTCGCCAATAGGTAGTTATAGTTAGGACCCAGTTTCCATAGGAAAAGCTTTTTTTGGCTTTCCTATAACTTTGGCTTCGTTTAACCAATCTCCATTAAATTTTTCCCAAAAAGTGGCAATGTAGGTTCTGTGTATCATGGAAAGTTTTGGGGGGGTGATCCGTGCTGTGTGGAACTAGAAATAGGAGCACAACATAGGGTGCATTTGTATGTTAATTCCCATAGGAATGCATTGTCCAACTTACAGTCCGAACCGCTGGATGGAATTACACCAAATTTGGCAGAAAGATAGATGTTGTTATGCAGATTGTGCTTTTTTGTTATTTAGTGCAAATCCATTCAGTAGTTTTTGAGAAATTTAGGCTGGTAATTTTAGATATATCTCTCGTCGCGAAGCCTTCATGTAAAAAGACGAGCTCGTGCAGGGAAATGCACAGCTCTGATTGGCTGCCAATACTTCAACCAGGAAGTGTTGGCAGCCATCTTGGGACTCAGCTTCACCGAGTCCCCCCCCCAAAAAAAGGTACAGTGAAGCAGATTGCTTTTGGGCAAAAGGAGCTGCATGTTAGCAGCTCCCCTTGTCAAAATGCAAAGCCGGCTCCTGCAGGAGGTGGGGAGTCAGCTGGGACTGTGGCTTCATTAGGGCTCTGCCCGCAATCCCCAACGTGTGGCCAGTCCAGCGGGGTGGGTCCTGGGGGCTAATAGTGACCCAGGGAAGGGGGGCTATGTGGCCCACCTCCCTAAATAAAAATGTTTAAAAAAAAAAAAAGAAGCGAGGTAAAGCCCCGGGGGATGGGGTCCCCGGGGCCAATTATGGCCCTAGGAGAGAGGCTGCACGGGCCCCCTCCTTAAAACTATTTTTTTAAAGAAATTTAATTTTTGGCCATGCCATGGGAGGGGGGCTGCGCATTCCCCTTCCCATTCAAAAAAATTCAAAGCATCAAAATGCTCTGGCCCTGGGGGATGGGGTCCCCAGGGTCCAAAAATAATAAAGGGTAGGAGGGGCACACAGCTTTCTTCCAAAAAGCAAATAAAAAAAAAGCTGGCATCTTGCTGGAGGCCCCGTCCCCTCCCTGCATCACTGTGCAAACGCGCCTCCTGAATAGCTCAGTTTTAATTATATTTTAAATTGTTGCTTTTTGCATGCCCTCTCAATTTGCACAGCAGTTATTTGCACAGTACCTTGATGATTTTTAAGATCTTTTAGTTATTGCATAGACAGTTTTTACCTTGTTAGACCCCTTCTTGCTGGTTCTTGGCTTCTGTCGCCCCTCCCCGGTCCACCACGGGTGACGTCCCATTTTTGTGGAGGGAGGATTAGGCGACTTCTGGCCCAGAGGAGGTTAGCGATCTAGTTACCATTCGCTACCTGGATAAAAACCGAGGGGCATATTATCAAGGGGGTTTATCTCCGCTTTTTTGGCTTTAAAAGCCAAGAAAGCGGAGATAAAATTATCTCCCTATTACCTAGCTGTCGCTAACACCAGTTAGCGACAGCTAGTAGGAGATAGCGACCATCTTGGGCCCCACTTTGCATGTCAGTGATATTTATCACTAATGACATGCAAAGTGGGCGTGCCAAGATGTTAGCGACTGGAAACAGTCGCTAACATCGTTATCTCCTATTACCAACTTTTGGAGATATTCGCGCTAAGCGCGAATATCTCCAAAAGCTAACACCTGCCCTGAGCAGTTCTTAGCCATGTTATCCAATGGGAGGTGGATAACATGGCTAAGAGCATTAGCTCGGTAATACATGAATATCGCTGACTTTTCAGCGATATTCATGCATTGCGGCCGTTTTTTATCGCATTTGCGATAAACCTTGGTAATACCAAGGTTTATCTGCGATAAAAATCGCCGCAGCTCAGCGGTAAATTTTTGTCTCTAACCAAGCAATAGCGATAATTATCGCTATTGCTTGGTAATATGCCCCCAGATGCCTTGCTGGACGTGCGCAGCGGGCGCGCCGAAGGCACGCTATAGGCAAGCCTGTCTGTGCCTGTCCGCGTCCGGAACGCTGCCAGAGCCAGAAACGCTGTCAGTTTAGGTCCAGACCAACGTGTATATACAAGAGAAGAGCTTTGTACACTAAACACTATAGCTATCACTTGTCAACCCCCTACACTCACAGAAAACATCAAAGGTCTCTTCTCCTGTCTTGCATGTAAATATACGTGCAATGTTTCAGCTAAAGAGACTATACAAAATAAGAGGGAAATACAACCTAAGCAGCTATGCTGTGGCCTGATAAACATCAGATCTCTAGCAATAAACGCCTTACATGTCTACGACATGCTGAGTGCCATGAAGCTAGACTGCCTATTTGTAACAGAAACATGGCTAACGACATGTTCCAATCCTGAAATAGCGCAAGCTCTCCCTATTGGCTATACCATCTCCAAACTGAATAGAAATGGGCAGAAATGAGGAGGCATAGGCATAATATATAAGGACCATCTGAAGTGCTCCATCTCTGATATCATAGGACTAAAAGAAGCAGAAAGCTTCTGCTTTAGTTTCTAATTAGATGGCTGTACCACGTTTGCAGGGGCCTTGATTTACAGGCCTCCAGGTCCTGCATATAAGTTTCTAGATATGCTGGGTGAAAGCATAAGCTCTTTAGTGGTAAGGTATTCAAACTTCACCCTATTAGGCAATTTCAATTTACATCGTGAAGCCGCAGATATACAGAGCGCCGGCTCTTTTTTAGAAACTACGAATACACTAGGACTAAAACAGATGACAGAAGGGACCACTTATCAAGCAGGGCATACCCTGGATGGAAATTGCACCAGTGCAGCTAACCTAATTATCTCCCCTCCAGTGGCAATCACTTGGTCAGACCATAAGTTAGTCCCTTTTAAACTTGACCTTAAAAACGTACAACCTGAAAAAAACCTGGGGAAACCAGGGCTTACACGGAAATGAGAAAACTTGTTCTCTAATCCCACTGGATACTGCAACATTCATCATTGTATCCTACTTGTGGAATGGTCTATGGAAATAGAACGAGGAATGGTCTATCCTCTAACTGTGGTGGCTATCTTGGATATGACAACTCACCACATTCCACCATACTGGAATAATCGAGATCTCCACTATTGACACTCGTGCATTGACCACTGGTTTCTCCTAAAATATTCAGATGCTGCTTCACCCCTCTGTCTTCCTGCCTGTTTTTAGCCTGGTTAGGTATCTCCTTTTGGTCCTGATCTGATCTTACTCCTTTTGGTCTATTCTCACTCGATATCCGGAATATGCGCCCCCTCTTATTATACTTCTTTGCGCTATCGCTACCCCAGTGGCCACTTTTTCGACACCCCCACACCACGCCATCACCTCATCTCCATATCACGGCTTCCATTTGAATTAAGTCTGGAATTAACTGCTTTAAAGTCATATATCCCCCTAATCTGTCCAAAGCATCAGCAAAACGGTTCAAGCATAGCACCATTGAATAATTTCCAGATTCGCTCTTTGTTGATCAATTCCATAATGAGTGTCTAGGGAAGATCATAAATTACTTCATTTTCTTCACTCACGACATCCCTTCTTGGTCCTCCCATTCTGCCCCCTTCCCAACTTGATCCCCCCCTTACCTCATCTGCTTTACCTCCGGCTTCCCCTCCCCACCCTGCATCCCCCCTATATTCCAATGCCATCTTTATTTATTTATTTATTTATTTCATTTGTAAAGCGCTCTATCACCTGACGGCATCCTGGCACTGAGAAACTTGGAGTACACGGAAAAAGACAGACAACAGAGCGGCAAGGGCAACTAATACAGAACAGTACCGCAGCTGACCTTTCGGAAACAGCAGAGTTTTTAACCTTCTTCCAAAAGGAAGGAGATCACTGATCTGTCTTAATTCCAAAGGAAGTCCGTTCCAAAGTCTGGCCGCAACAACCGTAAAGGTTCTGCCATCGGTTCTGACTTTCCTAAACCTAGCTACCTTGACTAATCTAGCTGAGGCGGAACGAAGGTTTCTAGCTGGAACATACCACTCAAATTTCCTCTGCAACACAACCGGGCCCATCCCGTGCAGAGCTTTAAACACAAGGCAGAGGGACTTGAACTGAATTCTCTGTCCCACCGGGAGCCAGTGTAATTCTGCGAGGGCCCTGGAGGACGAAGACTTACTGGCTAGCTACAAGACTACCAAAGTCAATCCCCCTCCACTCTCCTCTCCTAATAATTCTACTCAATTCACCATTCAGACCATCACTTCTGTCAGTACTTACCAGCCTCCCTCTCAAGGGGCACCCTCATTCAAGAATCTAATCCCTATCTCCCTTAACAGCCCAAAGACTCCCATCACCAAAACAGTTACATTAGAGCTACATTTTATGCTTCACAACTGCAGATCTGCAACCAAACACAAACTGGAAATCTCGAACACTATCACCCACCACAATCTTGACATGTTCTTTCTCACTGAGACCTGGTTTAATGACTCCTCTCACACTTTGTTTGATCTTCTGATACCTACGACTACTCTATCCTCAGAAACGACAGAACAGACAAGATCAGGGGAGGTGTCGCGATTATCTTCAGAAACTGCCTTCAAATTAAAGCCTTTCCCACCATCCTCTAACGCACATTTGAATGCCTATCCCTAGAACTTCAAGTTCATCACGGCTCACCCTTCAGGTTCCATGCCATCTACCACCCACCCGGTAACTGCTCTTCCTTCTTGGAGGAATTCACCGACTTCATTAGTGACCAATATTCACAAAGCGACAGGCAGGTCATCCTAGGTGACTTCAATCTCCACTGGGGCTCCGTGGAAGACTCGGCCGCCAACAAGCTTGCAACCTTTCTCTCAGCTAACGATCTTCTCCAACACTGCTTGGAAATTACTCATGCCATGGGCTCAATTCTGGACCTTGTTATTTCTAAATCAGACCAGCTTACCATTGCTCCCCCTATCCTGGTAGACTGGTCAGACCATTTCCTCATTCCCTTCCGTTTTCACCTCTAGCACACTATAACTCTCGGCCAACCTAAAAGGGCTTCTACCTGGTTCCTCAACACTAAAAACATTGATCTTGAGACTCTGTGTGATTCTGCTATGCGTTCCCTTCCTAGTCTAGACCCTAACGCCGCTGTCAACGATCTCACCCCCCATTGCCTCTCAATCATTGCATTTGAAATCGACAATGTTGCCCCACTCCAAAGCAAAAGGAAAAGACCCACCCTCTCAGCACCTTGCTTCAATAACGCTCTCTATGACTAAAGGAAAAACCTTAGAATCTTTGAGAAACATTGGAGACAACCTCCATCCACCTCCAATCTCTCTATTTTACTTTCTGCAAGATCCAAATACCACAAGCACATCTTCACATTTCAGATCCCTCCATGATTCAGCTAAAAACAGACCCAAAAAACTTTTTGACCTCACCAAAAACCCAAAACTGTTCTCCCCAAACCATCAAACCTGAGGATGCTTCAAAGAAAGCAACTGAATTCGCTATATTCTTTGATGAAAAGGTCAAATCACTGGTGGATCAGATCACCCACCCCAACCCCATTGAGGAGCGAAAATCCTTAGTCACTTGGCAGAACTTTGCCGCCATCTCGGAAGATGACCTCCTCAAATGCATCCTCGAAACAAACCCTCCAACCATTCTTCTGACCTCATACCTAGTGTCATCTCCATTGATTTCTAAACTAATACTCTCTCTTATTGGACCAGGTTAGTTATTCTCTTCCTCAGTCAAGGATCCCTGCCAGCTGTCCTCAAAACAGGACAGGTTACCCCCTTCTAAAAAAATACTCCGCAGATGCGAACGACCTCAATAACTTCGCCCCATCACCATTCTCCCATTTCTTTCAAAGATCACAGAAAAATATGTTGCAAAACAATTTTCCCAACACATTATGGACAATAATCTCCTTGACGTGTTCCAGTCTTGCTTTATTCAAAATTGCAGCACTGAAACAGCCCTGCTGCAAGTGATCGATAATGCGTGGCATATACTCGATTCCGGGGAATCATGCCTCCTGATTCTTCTTGACCCCTCCGCAGCCTTTGACACAGTTAATCACAACACCCTCCTTAACACTCTTCAACAGAGAATGGGCGTGGAAGGCACAGTGCGTAAACGGTTTGCCTCATTCCACTCGGACTGATCCCAAATATTCAAGATTGCGAACAGTCTCTCGTCTCCACTGGTGGTTGGTCAAGGCGTCCCTGAAGGTTCTATCCTTGCACCCACTCTGTTTAATCTCTATCTGGAACCATTAGGGAACCTCCTAAGCAAATCTGGAATCCTCTACCATCTCTATGCGGATGAAACCCAAATCTACCTCAAGGTGTCTTCCTCACAAGATCTCTCACTACTCAACTCTAAGCTCAACTCTATTCACAACTGGATGTTAGTTCACCAACTCATTCTCAATCCCTCCAAAACTGAATTCCTCCTCCTATCTACCTCTCTCTCCCCGCCTCCTGTTTAATCCTGGATGGATCAGCTGAATTTACTCAACAGTAAACCCATCATTATCGACTGCACTAAATCTCTAGGTGTCATACTTGACAAAAGACTCAACTTCATCTCACACATCAACTCCATTGCCAAGAACGCACGTTATCAGCTGCACCTTCTGTGGATGATTCGTCGGTTCTTCCTGGAGAAAGACATAAAAACCTAGGTCCAATTGCTAGTTCTCTCTAGACTGGATTATTGTAATTCTTTTCTGACTGGCCTTCCCAAATCTCACCTCTCACCCCTCAAATCCATCCTCCATTCAGCAGCCCGCTTCATTTCAGGGTCCAAACAAAGCGACCACATCACTCCTATCCTGTCTTCTCTCCAATGGCTTGCCATCGAGGCTAGAGCTATTTACAAAACGACTTGCATCACCCACAAAGCATTACACTCTTTCTCCCCTCGCTATCTTGAGTTAAACTGAAATTGTCTGGAGGCTTGAGACCTTCTCGGAATGCATAAAAGTTTCTGTTTGAGCCCCCCTCCTTCAAAAGGAAAAAATTGATGGCACAATCGTTCTCCGGTAATGCGGTGAGAATCTGGAACTCGCTTCCTCCATTGCTCAGTGCCACCACCTCCATCCGGATCTTCAAAGCGGATCTCGAATCTCGTCTATTCCAAAGACACTTTCAGAACTAATTCCTTCACTCTCAGACCCCGCCATGAATTTCGTTAGTCATTGTAAATTTGTAATATTTATTTATTTATTGTACATTCCTTGCTTGCTGTGTTTGATATTATGTTCCTCTTGCCTGCTGTGTTTGATTCTGTGTCCTGCTAATTTTGTACATTCTATTTTGTAACATTTCTCTCGTGTAACATAGCTGATTCTATTGTACAGCGCTCCGACACCTTCGGGTAAAGTTTGCGCTTTATAAAAATGCATAAATAAATAATATTTTTAGACCGGACCAATGGTGGCCATCAAACTCAGCACCACCCCCGACTACAGTGGAGACTGTAACGAATCTGGGAATAAAATTCGATCATACACTATCCTTCCACAAGAAAGCTCTTGCTGTAACTGGTACTTGTTTTCAAGTAATAAAAACTTTCAGAAAATGTTTTGTTCTACTCCCAATGTGGGACAAAAAGACAGTGGTAGCAGCCTTAGTGCTATCCCGTCTGGACTACTGTAATAGTCTCTATGCAGGAACAAACAAAAAAGTACTACAAAGACTACAGGTGGTCCAGAACGCTGCAGCGAGGCTGGCACTCAATCTGCCTAGAGATTCCTCCTCTGCAACAGCACTAAAAACCCTTCATTGGCTGCCCGTCTATAAGAGGATTCTGTTTAAGGTTCTTACCATTATCTATAAAATAGCTAACAATATTGGACCAGAATATCTCAACGTTAGAGCTAAGTCATACATCACCCAACGTACCCTACGGTCATCCTCAGAGAACCTCCTAACAACACCTACATTTAAACTTAAAACCAGGGGCAGAAAGACCCTGGTGGCCATAGGGACCAAAGCCTGGAACTCCTTGCCAACTCAACTCCGACATACACAAACCAAACTCAATTTTAGGAAGTCCTTAGAAACGTGGTTTTTTGGTATCCCAGAGAATACGGCTTGGTCTTTTCTCTGATCATCTATCATCTCAGACTATGCCAGTTTCTCTTTCTTCTGGAAGGTACCCTTTCCCTCTGCATACAGCGCCAGATACTGCTTGGAGTGAACGTTGCGCTATATAAAAGCTGTTTCATTCATTCATTCATTCTGGATTTGGAGGCTAAGCCCCCTTGTATACTAAGGGTCCTTAAGGGCCAACTAGCCCATCTGGTACCTCCAGTAAGCCCCACACAGAGGGATTGCTTAGAGGTGGTCCGAGGCCACGCCCTTTTTTACACCACTCTGCAAACACGCCTCTTGGCACACTGCTGGTAAGGCGATGGGGTCTCCTTGTGTCCTGAGGGCTGCAAAACTAACGTAGACTTCATCCCCCAAGCAGCAGTGCGCCAGGAGCTGTGTTTGCAGTGTGGTGTAAAAAGGGGCATGGCTTTGGGCCACCTCTCAGCAATCCAGCTGTATGGGACTTACTAGAGATAACAGGAGGGCTAGTTGGCCCACAGGGACCCACAGGAGGCAGGGGGACTTCATCCCCCAACCAACAGCGCACCAGGAGGCGTGTTTGCAGAGCGGTGAAGAAAGGGGGCATGGCCTCTGTCCACCTCTCAGCAATCCCACTGTGTGGGGTTTACTGAAGGTAACAGGTGGGCTAGTTGGCCCACAGGGACTCTCAGGAGGCAGGGGGACTTCATCCCCCAACCAACAGCGCACCAGGAGGCGCGTTTGCAGAGTGGTGAAGAAAGGGGGCATGGCCTCTGTCCACCTCTCAGCATTTCCACTGTGTGGGGTTTACTGGAGGTAACAGGTGGGCTAGTTGGCCCCTAAGGACCCCCAGCAGCGACGGGGACTTCAATCTCCATCCAATAGCACGCCGGGGTACTCGTTTGCAGAGTGGTGGGCAAAGGGGGCGTGGCTTGCTATGAGAACATAGCAATCCTGCTGTGTGGTACCTAATGGAGGTAATAGAAGTGGTAGTTGGCCCCCAAGAATGTCCTTGGGGGCCAACTACCGCTCCTGTTACTTCCAATAAGTCCCATACAGTGGGATTGCTATGAAGTGTTTGGAGGCCACGCCCCCTTTCTCCAACACTCTGCAAACGCACCTCCTAGCACACTACAGGTTGGGGGGTGAAGTCCACTTTTCACCTGAGGGACTTTGGGGGTAAGAAACCTTCCTGGTACCTCTTGTAAGTCCTATGCAGAGGAATCCCTAAGTGCTGGTCGGAGGCCCAGCCCCCTTTCTCCACCACTCTGCAAACGTGACTACTAGTTAAAGAAGTATTAGGAATGTAATAGGTCTCGCATTTGCGAAAGTTACGGTTATTGGTAAATGTAAAAGTTTTTTACTAATGTTTTTTGGGAGTGGAGTGGATGTACATTCTGTGTAGTGGAATTTTATGCGGTATGTTGTGCAGTGAAATTATGTGGATAGAAAGTATGTGGTATTTAGTGTTTAGGAATTATGTAGAGTGAGATTATATGTTATGGAGAGTAATTATGTGGTATGGTAGTTGAAGTAAGTAAACTGGAGGCTTGATGGAGAGAGATAGATTGATTTATTTGAATGATACTTCCGAGTGGAAATATGTGGCTCTCCCTCTGGCTGGTCAGCTGTTAACTGCCAGAGCATAGAACAGTCAGCTACTAGAGAATGTGGAACGCACTAGGCACAGTGCTCCACTATCTATAGCTGACTAATTAGATTACAACATATCCTCTCTCTTTAATAAAACAAAAGCACAAAAGTCAATATAATAAGATAAGGTTCAAGCAAAGCAAGAGATACAATTCAATAATATTTCATTGAACATGAGTTTGACTACAAATAAGCATGTTCACTTATTTACATATGAAATCTTTCAAATAACCAGGAGGATAGCGATTTCTATACAATCTTACTTCTCGAGTGGGTTGACTTACAATATTAGAATCTACAGAAACAGAAGTAGAAGCAGAAGTGGAAGCAGAAGTAGAAGCACTTACAATATTAGAATCTACAGAAACAGAAGTAGAAGCAGAAATGGAAGCAGAAGCAGAAGTAGAAGTAGGAGCATCACCTCCACTCTGTAACACACTTTGAGAAGAATGAGGTTTAGAATTGTAAATAAAGTCACTATCAGACATGGTCAAAAACGTATTGTCACTACAATTGTTGCTTCTCCTGTTCTTGACTAATACTTTAGAATTACTAAGACTCCCTGAATGTACATTACCTTTCTGGTATAGAGCCACCCGCCTGTAATTCCATCTTTCACCACTTTCCAAAACTACACAATAAGGTAAGGTGAGTTTTACTTTAAATGGACCCAAGAACTTTTTAAACGAAACACCAGGTCTTCCGGAGCGTACCTTTACCCAATCTCCAGGACAAATTATTCTGGCTAAATTCTCTCTGCAAATCACTTTGTCATGTGTAGGAATTCGAGTCAAATTTGTAGGAAGTACATCCTTGCTTACTAGTTCTTTTAACCATGTGGGAACTAATTTCGTGTTGGGAAGCCTCCCACGCATCATCTCAAAAGGTGTTTTGTTGGTAACACTGTGTATACTGGAGCGATAAGCCCAAACCATGTCTGACACCATGGAATCTACATTCTTATTACTAGAAATGGCCATTTGAATGACGCCTTTAATAAGACGATTAGCTCTCTCAACAATTCCGTTCCCTTGTGGATTGTAAAGGGAAGTACGGCTGTGCCTGATACCACATGAGGACAGGAATGCTTTCATTTCTAGAGATGTTAATTGCGTACCATTGTCAGTTAAAAGTACAGAAGGTAAACCTTCATCTCTCCAAATCTCTTTTAAGACATTAATAGTAGTTGAAGTTGTTATATCTCTTGAAAACTTTACCACTAACCATTTCGTGTGAACATCAATTAACACAATACCAAAGCGTAAGTTTTCTTTCAGGCTATTCATTGGACCTATGAAATCCATGCACACTGTGTGCCAGGGTATGCCTGGATCAGATATATGACCAGAAGATGTTTGTAAACCAACTTTTAAGTGTTTATCACTCTCCTTGCAAATTTAACAATTTGTAATATAAAGATTCACATCAGAATCCATGCCTGACCACCACCAATTCGTTCTCAGCCTCTGTTTTGTGCGAGTCTGTCCCAAGTGTCCTTCGTGAGCTAATGTGATTAAATTCTGTCTGACAGAAACTGGAGGAATGAATGTGTCCCCTCTCATGATTACTATATCTTCATAAATTGATAACTCATCTAGAATTTTCACAAAAGGTCTATTTGTGATGGAAACAGTACTCTCTCTTTTACACCCTTTCCTTATCAAATCTTTAAGTTCCAACATGGCATTGTCGGCAAGCATAGCTTTGATCCACGCATCTCTATTTAAAGCTTGAGGTTCACACAAGTTCAAAGCATCTTGGATAAATGTGACTGCCCCCTCATTCTCTTTCTTTAGTACAGCATCTTTGTAAACTAATTCCCAATCTAGCGACAATCTTGAGAGGCAATCAGCTTGTATATTTCTCCAACCTTGGATATGTTCAATATCATAGCAATATTCCTCGAGACGGGAGGCTAACCTAGCTAATCTAGCTGAGCATTTTGTGTCTCCCCCTGGTAGCAGTACTCTTATAAGGGGTTTATGATCGGTTTTAAGTGTAAATTTTGTTCCCCATAGATAAGTTCTAAAATATTCACAAGCCCAGGCAGCAGCTAGGGTTTCACGTTCTATGACGGAATAGTTGCTCTCTGAAGGAGTTAATGTTCTCGATGCAAATGCTACTGTTCTTTCTTTGCCATTGTGAATTTGGGCTAACACTGCTCCTAGACCGGTAGCACTTGCATCTACAGTAAGAATAGATCGTAATCTCGTGTTAAATGATGTAAGAACCTCTGCACAACAAATATCTATTTTTATGTTTTCAAAACAGGGTTGTTGAGTCTTCTCCCAAGAAAAACTTACACCTTTCTTCAACAGAGACCTTAAGTCAGCTGTTTTAGTGGAAAAATCCTTAATAAACTTGGAGTAATATTCGATTAATCCCAGAAAGGACCGCAATTTGTCTTTGTCTAAAGGAACAGGGGCCAATCGAATAGCATCCAAAAGATTCTGTTTGGGTTTAACTCCTTGCTCTGAAATTTCATATCCTAAATAGTCCACTTTGTCTACTAGAAACTTACACTTTTCTCGTCTAAGTGTGAGACCTGATTCTCTGATTTTAAATAACGCTTCACGAAGAGTATGATTGTGTTGATCTACTGTATCTCCAAATATCAATATATCGTCTTGAAAGAAAATGATGTTCTTAATTCCTTTGAATAAAACATTCATCATTCTTTGGAATATACTGGCATCAGAGCATGACCCGAAAGGCATTCTAACACATTGGTAAATACCCTCCGTGGTAATAAACGCTGTTAACGGTTTGGAGTCTTCATGTAATTTTATCTGGTGGTAAGCGTTTTTAAGATCCAATTTTGAAAAGAATTTGCCACCACTTAATGCTAAAACTAATTCGTTTATATTGGGAAGAGGGTATGTATCTACTATGACATTCTGGTTGAGAGATCTGAGGTCAATGCAGAACCTAAATTTGCCATCGGATTTCTCAGTGATAACTACTGGCGAAACCCATGAAGAACTTTCAACCGGCTCAATTACACCAGTATCGAGCATGTCCTGGAGTATATTTTTTACCGCTTCTCTAGCTATCAAAGGTGTTCTGCGTGCCTTATGCTGTACAGGGATAGCATTGGGTTTTAACATTATTTTATGTACATACCCTTTGAAACAACCTAAGTCTTCCCTGAATACATCTTTGGCTTCTTTTAAAATATCTTCTAATGAAGGGTCTTCTACTACCAATACTTGTGTAGGAGCTCTAGGATCTATAATGATATACAAATCAAATTGATGCATCCATCCTAAAATGGGTGGTCCATCTCTTGCTACACATACTTTGCCATCAATTGTTCTACCTTTAAATTCAATAGTAGACTCCATAAAGCCAATAAGATCAATGGTTTCCCCTTGGTACCCTCCAGGATTGATGTCCTTAGGATGCAATTCTTGGTTAGGCCACAGTTTATCAAATATACATTTTGGAATGATAGTGTACATTGAACCACAGTCAACCATTAAGTCTACATTAACACCATTGACTTTAAACTCTGCTTTAGGTCGATTTTTCCTACCAACTTGGTCTTTGGGATCATCAACACACAACATTTTATCTGCTGGTACAAATGCGTCTTCAATATCAGCAAGGGTGGTATCACTATTACTTTCAATTGTCGCAACTCTTTGTTTGAAAGATTTCCTGCACATGTTGGAAAAATGACCTTTTCGTCCACATTTCAAACAATTTTTATCTATGGCTGGACATTTATAATAGTCAGGATTATGAGGACCTCCACATCTGTAACATGACCTGAACTGTTGTCTTCCCCTCTGAAAATTCGTTCTTTGAAAGTACTTTCCAGGTTTCGATATAGCTGCAACTTCTGATTCTGCACTCTGTATTGAAGAAGTATTGTTTTGAAGAACTTCATCTTTCTTGTTCATCTCACGCATACAGAATTGTGAGTGTTCCAGAACTTTCGCTATTTCAATGGCATCCTTCAAGGTTGGGTTTTTGGCTGCCCAAAGTCTTTCTTGTGTCTTCCTACACTTGCACTGTACGATTAGTTGATCGCGTACCATTTCATCCGTCATGGCACCGAATTTACATTTCAAGGATAATTCTCTTCGTTTGGATACAAATTCGTCTATTGATTGATTCTCACCTTGTTTATGAGTGTAGAATTGATGACGATTCATCACTATATTAATCTCTCTTGCAAATCTTATTTCTAAACGTTTTTTCGTTTCATCGAACACATTCTCAATGGCATTGCCATTGGGTAGAGTTGCAACCGGTAAATATTTAAAAATGCGTTGTCCTTCTTTTCCAAGGTTGTTTAATAGCAAAGCTTTTTTTCTATCAGCACTAAATTTCGATCCATCTATTGCATCAATGTAGTTCTCAAACATAGGTAACCAATCTTCCCATTCTATTGCAAGTGGTCCAGGAGAAGCTAAGAATATAGGTGGAGTAACTATGGTGCTTTGACTTGCCATGTGTTTATAAGGACAGATAAATGGTTGCTATGGACACCAGTCAATAATGACAGAATAATTTGAAAATTTCCAATACTGTATGAGTTGTTGGTGCAGCGCAATATAGTCAAGAAATGTAAAAAAAACAAAGAATACCTCTCAAAATCTTCTTAACTTGAAGCTTTTCAATCTAAAGTCTGTCTTTTGATTCCGATCGATAAGTTTTCTGACAGGAGCCGATTTTCGAGGAAACAAAATGGCCGTCACGTAGTTTGTACGTGTTATCGAAAGGAAATCGGCCTTGTTGTCGCTGCGTGATGAACGTGGTTTGCGCTTTGTTTTGACGGAGGATTGGGCGTAGGTAGCGTTACCAGTGCGCAAGCGCAAGATCACATCTACGTCATCCAAGATTGCTCGCGCTTTCCACTGTACTCGCTCGCGCCTCGCAATTAATTCTAACTGACTAATGTCCAATTTCAATAAAACGCTGATTTTCTCAAAAACAGCGGTACTCACGGCTTACTGAGCTCCTTGTCAGTATCGAACAGTTCTTATTATTAGCTCTGCACTTCGAATTAGGAGACGGTTCTTCGTATTAGTACTGTATTTCGAATTAGGAGTTTGGATGAAACGAATTCTCACGCTGGGTCTTAGCCACTTCCACTGTGGAGACTGCAGCCAGATCGTCGCCAAAATGAAGTAAGTAAACTGGAGGCTTGATGGAGAGAGATAGATTGATTTATTTGAATGATACTTCCGAGTGGAAATATGTGGCTCTCCCTCTGGCTGGTCAGCTGTTAACTGCCAGAGCATAGAACAGTCAGCTACTAGAGAATGTGGAACGCACTAGGCACACTGCTCCACAATCTATAGCTGATTTATTAGATTACAACAGTAGTCTGTGTTGTGGAGTGGTAACCTCATGTTTAGTCTTCCTCGTTTCCAGAGAAGCTAAACTATAAACTCAATGAGTCAAAAAACAGAATGAACTACTGAGGAGCACTTCTGGACCTAGTCGGAGGTATGAGCAGGGCCACAGGAATTATACGACTGTTGGGCTGCACTAACGTTTACTCAGTTATACATTTGCCACATAATCCACCATTTGTTGCGTATTCTGGAGATTTGAATAAAAAAACCTTGTTTCTAGCTCAAACTGCTCAAACACTACCAAAAATGCAGCGACAAGTGTTACAGCGTGGTAGAAATCCCTTTGCAAACCTAGAATTGTTACCTGTTACTTATTGCTAAATGTGTGTATTAAATTGGTACTAATGGTGTGCAAACCACTCTTGCTTCTTTCTGCACCTCTTTTGCTTCTTTCTGCATTCCTGTTGCTTCTTTTAGCACTTTTCTTTTTTCTGCACTTTTTTGCCTCTTTCTGCGTATCTCTTCAACGTTCTGCACCTCTCTTGCCTCTTTCTGCACCTCACTTGCTTCTTCCTGTACCTCTCTTGCCTCATTCTGCACCCTTCTTCCCTCTTTCTGCACCTCTTGTGCCTCTTACTGTACCACTGTTCCCTCTTTCTGTACCTCCCCTGCCTGTTTATGCACCTCTCTTGCCTCTCTCTACACCTTTCTTGCCTGTTTCTGCACCTCAGTTGCTTCTTTATGCACTTCTCTTTCCTCTTTTCTGTACCATTATTGCCTGTTTCGGCACCTCTGTTGCTTTTTTCTTTACCTCTCCTGCCTTTTTCTGCACCTCTCTTGTCTCTTTCTACACTTCCCCTGCCCCTTTGTACACCTCTGTTGCTTCTTTCTGTACCCCTCTTGCTTCTTTGTGCACCCCTCTTCCCTCTTTCTGCACCTATCTTGTCTCAATCTGCCCACCTGTTCCCTCTTTCTGCAACAATGTTGCCTGTTTCTGCAGTTCTCTTGCGTCTTTTGCACCTCACTTGGCTCTTTCTGCAACTCTCTTGCCTCTTCCTTCAGTTCTCTTGCCTCCTTTAGCACCTCTCTTGCCTCTTTCTACACTTCAACTGCCTGTTTCTGCACCCCACTTGCTTCTTTCTGCACCCCTTTTGCCTTTTTCTGCACCCCTCTTCCCTCTGTGCAACTTTCTTGCCTCTTTCTACAACTCTCTTCCCGCTTTCTGTACCACTCTTGCCTCGTTCTGTACCTCTGCTGCTTCTTTTTGCACTTCTCTTTGCCTCTTTCTGCACCCTTGCTGCTTCTTTCTGCACCTTTTGTTGCTTCTTCTGCAGTTCTCTTCCTTCTTTTCTTCACCCCTCCTGCCACTTTTTGTACCTATCATGCCTCTTTGTGCACCTTTCCTACTCCTTTCTGCACCCTCTTCCGTCTTTCTGCACCTCTGTTGGTTCGTTCTGCACTGCTCTTGGTTCTCTCAGAACCTCTTTTGCTAATTCCTGCATCCCTCTTGCCTATTTCTTCCCCTCTCTTCCCTCTTTGTCCACCTCTCTTGCTTCTTTCTGCATATATGTTGCTTCTTTCTACACTTATCTTGCCTCTTTCTGCACCCCTCTTGCCTCTTTCAGCTCTCTGTTGCTTCTTTCTGCACTTCTCTTGCTTCTTTCTGCACCCCTCCTGCCTCTTTGTGTACCCCTCTTGCCTCTTTGTGTACCTCTCCTATCCCTTTCGGTACCCATATTGCCTCTTTTTGCACCTCTGTTAGTTCTTTCTGCACTGCTCTTGCTTCTTTCTGCACCTTTCCTTTTCTTTTGTGCGCATATCCTTCCTATGTAGGCATAGATGGAATTAGCATTTAAAAAACCTAAGAAATTCACTGAAAAAACAGAGGTTTAAGGGACGTTATAGTTAGGGATTAGCATTTAAAAAACCCTAGAAATTCACTGAAAAAACACAGGTTTCAGGGACGTTATAGTTAGGGATTAGCATATTAAATATCTTAGAAATTTACTGAAAAAAACACAGGTTTCAGGGACATTATAGCAATCAAAAGTAAGTTAGACAATGTCTAGTACTAATGTGTGCACAGAGAAATTCTCCCCACTTATATGCTCTAATCGCTCAAAGTCGTGTTGTTGTGCTCAACCCCTTAGGGACACACTGTCTACAAGTCCCTCAGCATACTATACATCCTCAAAATGAAAGAAGGAGCACAAGCAATATAAATAATACATATAACTAATACAATTTACACAAGTAATGTTGGGAGGTCTTTCTCCCCAAAAAAAGTTTTCCAACGAAGTAGTTCGATTCTTATTAGATTTTTATTCGGAATATCTTGTTGGTGACAGTCAGCATCCAACCATAATTCAATACATGTATCATTCGATCAACAGCCAATGCGTTTCGTCCCCACATGGGACATCATCAGAGCTCTTATGAAACATTCAGGGAGTCTACGTCCTCAGTTGCCCTAGTTGACTCTGTCAATTCTAAAGTGCACTTCTTTCTCCACTTAGAAACTTATGAACTATAAAGAACTTCGAGTCCTTATTCTTTATCGTGAATGCGAAATCTGATCTCATATCCTTTCTATGGAACCCCATACATTATTCTGTCCCTTTGAAGGTTCAGTCATATCCATCCAAACACTATTCTCCTGAGTCAAATTCTATTATAGCTTCCCTTCTTATTTATTTATTTATTATTACAATTTATAGAGCGCAAACGAATGCCCGTGGGCATCTTGGCGCTATGAGTTCAGTTTATATCTCAGAGAAAGGAGATGGAAAAACCTGTCCGTGGTAGTAAGGGGCAGACAAATTAGTGGTCGAACAACCATGTCTTCAACAATTTCCTGAATTGGAGAAAAGATTGACTTGATCTAATCATTAACAGAAGAGAGTTCCAGAGTCTGGCTGCAGTGACTGTGAAACGTCTGTCTCCCCAAGTGACGGTCCTCGTGCGCGGTACCACTAGTTGAAGCCGTGTCAAAGATCTTAGTTGTCTAGTTGGATGGTAGGCAATAAGCTGCTCTTTGAGGAACTCTGGCCCTTGTTTGTGAAACGCTTTAAAAGTGAGGCATAGAGTTTTAAATTTAATCCGATTTCTGATTGTTAGCCAATGGTAGTTCCTAATTATTTGCCTGATCGGTTTAAATTTGGGGGTCCTGGACAGCAGTCTTGCCGCCGCGGTCTGAATTGTTTGTAATTTGGCAACCACCCGGGCTTGGGCATTAGCGAATAGGCCGTTACAATAATCCAGTGAGGAGAGCACCAGTGAGCTCACCACAGTTTTTCCAGCACTGTCTGGGAGAAACTGGACTATTTTTCTTATAAGCCTAAGTTTGTGGAATGCAGAGGACTCTGTTTGGTTTGCATGGGCGACAAAATGGAGCTTTTCGTCGAAGATGACTCCCAAGTTCCTGACCCTTTGGCGGGACTTGGTAAAGCTCCCAGTGAAGGAGGCCACCAGACTGAGGACCATGAAGGAGAAATTTTCCTGAAAATGACCACCTCCGTCGTCTCAGTATTGAGCCTGAGGCAATTGCTGGTCATCCCATCTTCGATCGTTAACATGCCTTCTTGGAAGCGTGCAGCTACCTCTGTTCCATCGTTCTTGATGGCGAACACCAGCTGGGTGTCGTCAGCATAGGAGGTAAGGCTCATCCGGTAGGTTTTAATAACTCTTGCTAAGTCCGACACATAGATGTTGAAAAGTGTCAGACTTAGGGATGAGCCTTGGGGGACCCCACAGGGTAACGCCAGTTCGGCCGATTTAAATGGCCCTAACGTTACAGCCTGTGTTCTGCCAGACAGAAAGGAAGCAAGCAGATCTTTTGCTTTGGAATGAATGCCCAAATTTCCGACACGGTCAATCAGAATGGAGTGATTGACCGTGTCGAAAGCCGCAGATAAATCCAGCAGTATTAGCACTGCTATCCCCCCCTGGTCTTTTTATCATCAGCGGCTTTAATAAGGGCCGTTTCTGTGCCATGAAGTTTGCGAAACCCAAACTGTGAGTCATCCAACAGGTTGTTTTGTTCGATGTATTCGGATAGTTGACAGTTCATTGCCCTCTCAACCACCTTGGCTAGAAACGGCAGGCTGGCTATTGGTCTATAGTTCTTCAGCACGTCTTTGTCCAGACAAGGTTTTTTGAGAAGTGGTTTCAAAAGGGTGTTCTTCAACATGTCCGGATAGATCCCTGATATGAACATCATGTTACAAATTTGTGTAATGACTTCACTTATAGAATCCATTACAGGGCGAAAAACTTTAGGCGGACAAGGGTCGAGCGCCGACCCTGTTTTTATAAGTTTCATAATGTCCGTTATATGTTCCGTCTTAATTTCTTTAAATTGGATTAGTGAACAATCAGGGGGTATAAAATTAGTTATGGGAATAGCAGGCTTATCCTTGACTGAGAACTCTGAGTAGATGTCTTGTACTTTAGCAAAAAAGAAATTGGCCAAGGAGTCACAGAAGGCCTGAGAGGGCGCGGGGACCAAATCTGGAGATGTCCCAGCCAGTTGTTTCACAACATCATAGAGCTGTTTACTAGAGTTCTTTGCATTGTCAATTTGTTCGCTAAAGAACTTCTTTTTCGCCTCGGTAATCATCTTTTTGTAGCAGACCAATGTCTACCTAAATCGCAGTTTACTGTCCAGGTCATAAGACCTACGCCAGTAGCGTTCGTGCTTCCTGCAAACTTGCTTTTGCTTTCTTAGATCTTCCGTGAACTAGGGTGCAGAGGGCAGCGTCCTGTTTCTCGATATGGTCTTGGATGCCACCAGTGAGTCCATCGCACTGCCTATCCAAACTGAGAATTGTTTCGCAGCTATGTTTGCGTCTGCAGAGATAATTGGGTGGGTTCTGGCCAGTAACGCTCTTAGTGCTGCGTTACCTATATCCTTCCAGACTTTGAAAGGCTCTTGGCTTAAGGGAAGCTGTCTGGGCATGGGAACGTCTATGATGGAGATGGCACCAAAGATGGCATAATGATCGGACCACGTAAGGGGGAGGATGTCTTGTATAGTTATCTCTTTATTGTTCGAAAAAATGCCATCCTAGGTGTGTCCGGCTTCATGTGTGGGTGCTTTTATCAGTTGAACGAGCCCTAGAGTTTCCAGATCAGCCATTAGGGCTTGAGTTTCAGTATTGTCTGTTTTTTCTAGATGGAAATTCAGATCACCCAGGACCATGAAGAAGTCTTCTATTGCGAGGGATTCAAGCAATGAATTAAGATTGGACAGAAATTCCGAGCGGGGACCAGGTGGTCTGTATATAAGTGCTCCTTTTAAATTATACAAAGGGGTCAGGATGATAGCGAATTGAAGGGCTTCGCATGTAGTAGAAGGTATAGGGAATATTCTTACCGAGAAGATATTTCGGGTAATTATTGCCAGGGCCCCTCCTTTCTGTCCCTGTCTGTCCAGTCGGAGTATCTTATATCCCTGCGGTACTGCCACCACTAAATCTGGGTCTGACGCACCGTCCATCCAGGTCTCTGTGATGAATAGTATATCTATATTCCTATCTTGGATTAGATCTACTATGTCCTGTCTATGCCTGCCCAAGGAACGGGCGTTAATGAGTGCTGTTATAATTTTCTTGGTTTTATTGTACATTTTCTGAGATTAGCTTTGTTATTGATGAAGGGTAAGGCAGATTTGCAGCTGGGACAGCTAGGGATTCTGGTGCGTAGGATGAACTCCGGGTCATACTGCGGGCAGTTGCTACAGTAGGCTGACCTCAGCTGAATGAGATTGTTGTGGGAATAAGTAGTCTGGACCGTCACATTGCCTGGACCAGGGATCGTGGCCCTAGGCCCGGTCCCGGTGCGGACGGGCGCAGACGGGCTTGCCTTTGGCGCGCCGCCGGCGCGCCTGCTGTGCGGGCGAGATGACATCATCCTTTTATCCAGTGTGGAGGAGGGTGGGAGCGGCCAGCAGCTGGACCGCAACCCTTTCCTCCCCCAATATGGCGGCTGACTAAACTCTCTCCCACAGCGTCAGCGCGTAATCTGCGGCGCTGGGAGCACGGTTGAGTTGTGGCGTGATCAGAAGGTGAGGCTTTCCGTTATTTTAAAAATTCGCATAAGATACAAATCAAATGCCACCAAAACAAATTTGAAATGCACACTTTTTAAAAATGCTAGCGAGCTAAGCCCCCGGCTTTCCGCCTCAGGGGTGAGACCTAACTGAAGTTGGCGCGTTCGCGCTGAGATGTTCCTTAAATAACCTGGGAGGGCGGGAGGCGGCCAGCAGCTGGACCGCAGCCATTTCACCCCCCCAATATGGCGGCTGACTAAACTCTCTCCCACAGCGTCAGCACATAATCTGCGGCGCTGGGAGCACGGTTGAGTTGCGGCGTGATCACAAGGTGAGGCTTTCTGTTATTTTAAAAATTCACATAAGATACAAATCAAATGCCACCAAAACACATTTTAAATGCAAACTTTTAAAAAATGCTAGCGAGCTAAGCCCCCGGCTTTCCGCCTCAGGGGTGAGACCAAACTGAAGTTGGCGCGTTCGCGCTGAGATGTTCCTTAAATAACCTGGGAGGGTGGGAGGCGGCCAGCAGCTGGACCGCAATCCTTTCCTCCCCCCAATATGGCGGCTGACTAAACTCTCTCCCACAGCGTCAGCACGTAATCTGCGGCGCTAGGAGCGCGGTTGAGTTGCGGCGTGATCAGAAGGTGAGGCTTTCCGTTATTTAAAAAATTCCCATAAGATACAAATGAAATGCCACCAAAGCAAATTTGAAATGCACACTTTTTAGAAATGCTAGCGAGCTAAGCCCCCGGCTTTCCACCTGAGGGGTGAGACCAAACTGAAGTCAGCGCGTTCGCACTGAGATGTTCCTTAAATAACCTGGGAGGGCGGGAGGCGGCCAGCAGCTGGACCGCAACCCTTTCCTCCCCCCAATATGGCGGCTGACTAAACTCTCTCCCACAGCGTCAGCACGTAATCTGCGGCGCTGGGAGCACGTTTGAGTTGCGGCGTGATCAGAAGGTGAGGCTTTCTGTTATTTTAAAAATTCACATAAGATACAAATCAAATGCCACCAAAACAAATTTGAAATGCACACTTTTTAAAAATGCTAGCGAGCTAAGCCCCCGGCTATCCGCCCCAGGGGTGAGACCAAACTGAAGTCGGCGAGTTCGCGCTGAGATGTTCCTTAAATAACCTGGGAGGGCGGGAGGCGGCCAGCAGCTGGACCGCAACCCTTTCCTCCCCCCAATATGGCGGCTGACTAAACTCTCTCCCACAGCATCAGCACGTAATCTGCGGTTTTGGGAGCACGGTTGAGTTGCGGCGTGATCAGAAGGTGAGGCTTTCCGTTATTTTAAAAATTCACATAAGATACAAATCAAATGCCACCAAAACTAATTTGAAATGCACACTTTTTAAAAATGCTAGCGAGCTAAGCCCCCGGCTTTCCTCCTCAGGGGTGAGACCCAACTGAAGTTAAAGTCCATATTCTTGTGCCAAATAGCAAAGTAAAGATCACGGGTCTCGACGCAGGTCTGGCTTCTCGGCTCGATAAATCCGATGTGCAGATCGGATTTATCGAACCGAGAAGCCAGACCTGCGTCGAGACCCGTGATCTTAACTTTGCTATTTGGCACAAGAATATGGACTTTAACGAAGAAGGGAAGCTATAATAGATTTTGACTCGGGAGAATAGTGTTTGGATGGATATGACTGAACTTTCAAAGGGACAGAATAATGTATGGGGTTCCATAGAAAGGATATGAGATCAGATTTCGCATTCACGATAAAGAATAAGGACTCGAAGTTCTTTATAGTTCATAAGTTTCTAAGTGGAGAAAGAAGTGCACTTTAGAACGGACAGAGTCAACTAGGGCGACTGAGGACTTAGACTCCCTGAATGATTTATAAGAGCCCAGATGATGTCCCATGTGGGGACGAAACGCGTTGGCTGTTGATCAAATGATACATGTATTGAATTATGGTTGGATGCTGACTGTCACCAACAAGATATTCCAAATAAAAATCTAATAAGAATCGAACTACTTTGTTGGCAAACTTTTTTTGTGTAAATTGAATTGGTTATATGTATTATTTATATTGATTGTGCTCCTTCTTTCATTTTGAGGATATTCAGGGACATTATAGTTAGTTGGACATTTCACTCGTATAAAACCAGAGAAATTTGGCCGTTATAGTTAGTAGAGCTAACTATAACCCGCACCCCGCAATGCACTGCTGATGATGTCACATATTATATCAGTCATGGCATGGTTTTGTGATTTGGTGTAAATCTTTTTGAGAAATTGAGGTTCAAAATGTATTCATATCTGGATGGTTGGATTTGCAGGACTCTCAGGAGAGTCCTGAAGGCACATAACTTAAAAAACAAAATAGAGAAATCTGGTTGGCCGACGGGGCTTTTTTTTCTCATCAGCCATCTTGTGAGTCCCTCTGAAGCTCTCACTCTTATTGGAGAAATGTTGTAATCGCCATTTCAGGACACAATTCTGTGTCCTGAAAATTCTTTAGAGGTATAGAAGGGTGGTGCAGGCCCTTAGGTCAACTCCGTGCAGAAGTAACTATAACATGCACACCAGCCGTGCACTGCTTAGCACCTCACATAATCACACTTATAACATCACAGGTCACTTGGAATTATAGAATCAGTATTCTTGTACCGAAAATTATCAGTACCAAGGTTATCAGTATCTTCAGCATTTGGGAAATACCCTAGGATTCTATGTTTGCTTCTGAGGGTAGCACTAAAATGACAGCAGAAATTGAATATACTGCACCTACTTCCAGGTGGAGCTCGACCCTCGGGCTGAATCTCCCACAGAAGTGGGTGAACATGAAATAGGACCACGTGATAGGGCTCTATTTAATCAGTGATTTTGGAGCTTTCCCGTGAGTTGTTATAAATACATTTAATTAATGTGATTTTCAAAAACATATCACATGAGATAATGGAAGAAAATATGCTGTAAATTAATAGGTGAACATTTGATACTGAAAGTGGGTACTTTCAAAGAAATAGAAAAAATCCATATTAAAGGCAGGTCATTTGAGAGCAGTGGCAGCTCCTCCGCTAATGCGTAGGAGTGTCACCCCACTGCATTGAAGCAGTGAAGGAAAGAAAAATTAAAATGATAACGATTTGATGTTAATATCATTTTATTTGTTCCTGCTGCAGCAGCATGGGGCGGGGCTGCTCTGCTCACAGAGCGGGCAGGGGATGAGTGTTGGGTACACTGATGTACCAATGATGTTTTGGCCAGCCATCTCGGGCTGGCCAAACAGTCATGCGCACTTAGCTTGTTCGCCCCCCAGGGTGCATTACAGCCTGGGTGCCAGAACAAGCCCAGGCCCCCAAGCCCCCAGGCCCTGTCTGAGCGTCGAATTATGGTGCTCAAATCAATCACGGCGCTGCAATCTAGCTTAGGGGAGCTTGGGGGAAATTAGGGGAGCCAATCACAACACTGCATTGCAGCGTTGTGATTGGCTCAGGAGAGTCTGGCTGGCTACTGTTCAGGCGATGCAGAAGAGACAATGTGGAAGAGAGTGGGAAGGAGGTAAGTGTATTTTTATTTTTTTTTAACTCCCAACCCCCTTGCCGGCCACTCAAGATCCGTGCCGGCCACCACTGTTTAAAAGGCACTGAATCTCACTAGAAGCAAATGCAAACGGAATTAACAGGGTCAGCTTTTGTAGCTATTACTCTGTGAATTTCCCTAAAATTCCTAACTTGTATATTAAATGAAGATTGTGAACTGGCATTAGTCATTTTTTTAAAAAGGAGGGGGGGGGTTAAGGCTTTGCACCAGTGCAGAGTCACAAAATGTGACTTAATCCAGTGCGGAATCTTTATAAACTATTTACTTTTCAGCATAAAACATTGTTTGCAGTGGAAAGTTCTCTAAAAGTAACACAAGTAGCATTATGCACTAATTTGCAATAGTTAGCATCAAGCAGGAGTTCCATAGAGAGTACATGGGTGTTCTCATGCTACCACCCATGTTTTTTGTCGCAAAGCCTTATCTGCTTACATTTGGAGAAGGGGCTTTGCACCCAGAAAATACACCTCCATGAGGCAAGCACAAAGTAGGAAACATTTTTTCACTTCAACATTTTCAAACTTTACATGTGTGCTGTAAGAAAACTGGTTATTAGTTAAGAGATTGGCTAGCCAATTTAAGTAACAAACAAAATCCTTGTCTGTGTGAACCACCAAACTCACTAAATTCATCTGAGCTCAACTATCTGGTGGCTGTGGCACTGAGCTGACAGCCTTAAATTACAGACAATGGGTAAAATATTTGTAAGGTACCACAACTGTAATAAATAAGTATAAATATAATATAATAAATATAAAACAGAATAAAAATCCCCAAACCGAATTAGAAAAATGGAGTAAAGTTTCATAAATAAAATGACACCAATACAACAAAAATCCAAATAGGGGAACTATTGATATACATTTATGGAGTTGTAAATAAAAATTGTGCCAAAAAGCGTTATGCACCAACTGCCGTTAATTGGCCATGGTGAATCAGGACTTAGCCGCGATGTGAGGCAGACTGTCATGGAGCATGGTTGTATACAGTGACCATGTTTGACCTGGACGGAGCATTTACCCTGGGCCTTAGACTAAAAAATGGAAATCCAAAATCTTCTGCAGGGCAGGCTGTGGCCAAGGAGGGCTCCACGAGGTCAGATAGCCATTGGGCAACGTCCCAGTGAAGCAATTAGTTTTGGGAGAGAAAGTTCAGAGCTGGATAAATTAGAATTTTGCACCCAGGAAAGCTCACCGGTTACTGGCATTCCCAGTCGAGATTTCTTCCCAGTCAAGATTTTTTTGTTAGCACTTAAGCCTAGATGTACGAAGCCATTTAGCATTTCTTAACTGGCCGAATTGCTATTTCGGCCCCTTAAGAAATGCTTAATGCCTTTTCAGATATACAAAGCGCCAAAACCCGTTGCAATTTATACCTGGTATAAATCGCAAATTGCGACAGCAATTTAGGTATTGCAAATAGAGATTAGCTATTTGCAATTCCTGAAGCACATGTACGTAGCATTTCCTGAAAGCGAATCGGGCATTTAGGCACTGCTATTACCATTGACTTGAAGACAATGGTAACCATGTGCAAAATTAAAAAAATATTTTTTTAATGTGACATGAAGCGCACATGTGCCCCTAGGGCATATGTGCACTTACATGTACACTTGGAAATTGGGAGTGCCTCCAGGGGGTCTTAAGCCCAGAGTATCCCTTGGCTTTGCAGTTCTTAAATTGAAATTTCCTATTAGGAAATCACAATTTAGGAAGGGCAAATTATTTCCTTGTTTGCCCATAGGCTGGAATGAAATGGCATTTCTTATTTGCGATTCCCTAATAGTGATTCTTACTTTACAGGAATCGCTATCAGGGAGTCGCTAATTTAGCACATATCCTTTTGCATTTCTTGGATAGCGATTCCTAAGGAGTCGCTATTTAAGAAATGCAAATGGGAAGCTTTGTACATCTGGGCCTTAGTCACTTTTTTGAGCTCGGATTCATCCAACAGGGCAAGGCTGCATGCTTTAGCCAAAAAGAGCTCCACGGGCTTAAGACCCTCCACGAGGCCGGATGCCAGCTCCGTGAGGTCCTGCTGCAGAGGATTTGCTTGCAAAAAAAAGGTCAGAGCTGGAGAAACCTAACCATAGCATTTCTGCCCAGCGGTGATGCACTTTGGCTGAATCGGCTGGGCAGATTTTACCCAGTCATCCAGAGGTCTTTGGAGCCAAGACGTTTCTAAGTCCAATGTTTTCAAGGATAGTAGGAGATGTCCAACCAGATATAGCCAAAGATAGCAGGATCTCAGGAGTGGCACTTGGGGGTCGGGACTCATTCCAACAGAGTCCACTAGCTGGATCCAGTCATCCAGCAGGGATCAGTTCTTGTTGGAACTGGTCAGCTGGAAATCTTCAGGAAAGGCCTCTTGTAGCTTGTTGTGTTTCTGTAGCTTGAACAGGAGGTCAGCCTTATGACCCTTGGAGTCCACTTCTTTGTCCTGGGTACAAGAGGGAGAAGGCCCAGTCTTTCAGTGCTCTTCTCAGGTCTCAGACAGCAGGTACAGCCATCTTCTGATCTTTGTCAGGCCAGTAGTGTTCTGAGGAGGGAACTGGGGATGTCACATTTATGCTTGACACCAGCTTGTGGGGCGAGGGTGACCCTGGCGCCTTCCTAACCAATGGGTAAAAGTCACCAGGGGTTTCTCTCTTCACCTTTCCAGCATTTCCTGTGTACCGCACTGCAAACAATCCCACAGTGTGCCTCTCTGTCTAAATCCAAGATGGAAAATCCCTTATCCCATTCTGCAGAGCCGGTATGCCATCCTCAGATATGTGGCCAAAAAAATAAGCACCTCCTCTATTGTCACTTCAAACCAGTTCTTGGGGCATCTCTCTCCTCACTGGGATTGGAGTCTGATTAGCTGGGGTACAAAACAAGGGGCCTGCCCAGGTGTCATTTGGCAACTACTTGTGACAGGGGAAAGCCCATTTGAAGTCAATTAAATTCCTGGGCGCTGCCTAATGCATATATATTCATATATTAATTTATTGTTTGATTAATTAAATCATTACAATCCGTATAAAAAGAAAGTTGCTTGAAATATTATTCAAACATTTTTCACTGGTCTTCTCCCATCATTCTCAATTAAAGTAAGGCAATAAAATTATTGAATATAAGTTCTCTTCTAGAACAGGGTGACCTTCGCTTATGTGCAAACACGAGGTGGCATTGTATCAATAAATACAGTTATTAAAAGTAAAAGTCTCTTCTCAAAACAACAAGTAAGCCACCAAACTGGAAAACGTGCAAAATAGCGCAAAGAGGAGTACATGTTCGTGGGCCAGTGAGAAATCAAAGAGTGTTAATTCTAGGGATGATAGATATGGTCTAGTGGTAGTGGCACTTCCCTGTATTCTCTGTGATTCTATACTGCAATATCAGTGTGTTATGGTGCTTAGGGAGGGGTTCATCATCCACAACCCCAATCGTCAGATCTCCGCAAGAAATCCTATACGTTTATACCAATATCCTAGCACACATAAGCCTTTTTCATTCTGTTTATGACATATAGGTACAAAAGACAGCAGTAATCTTTCTTCTTAGAATAAGACGAAAGATTACTGCTGTCTTTTGTACCTATATGTCATAAACAGAATGAAAGAGGCTTACGTGTGCTAGGATATTGGTATAGAAATCAAAGAGTGTTAACCAGCTGGCGCGCTTAGGAGTGAGTTATCAGCGGTGGTTTGCTGAATGGGTTCTCTAAGTCGGATTTCACTTGATCTGTTTTATGCCACCCCAAATTTTGTAAAAAATTCAGAGTTACAATAGTCAGTAGCAAAACGTTGGTGTGATATATTTTCCTCAGACACACAACTCAAAGTTTCATGGTCCCTTTGGCAAGTTTTAACTGTTATCAGGGGGGCACAGACTTCTAGTGTAAAGGATAGATTCAGGTTCGATTTTGTGAGGGTGGGCCAGGAGTCACCAGTTTACTGGAATGCAGCTTTAAAAATGTGCCATTGTTATGTCCACCTGTGTTTGTTTCCTAGTTTTGACACAGGACCTGAGATTTCTGGCTGAACTTATGATATACAAGATGGACAAAGATTATGAAGCTGATGTTTAGAACTGTATTCTCTGGGTTCAATGCCACAATAATACCCTGCCTGCAAGACTGGACTCCCAATCTGTTCCCCTCAGGCCTCAATTCTGATCTACACAGGGTCATCAGTACTGGGGAGAGACATAGAACTAGCTCCATAGACTCAAACTATTCCCCGCAACCCCTGCACACAAGCTTGTCTGATGGACACCGCCAAAAGGGTACATGTTTCAACAGATTCCACTCACCCAGTCTAAGTCCCAGGAATCCCAGTATTAAATACAAGGGGTATGTACTAGCTAGATATGATGGAAGAGAGGCCAGCTGATAAAAGTTGATTACTGCCTATGAGTGCTTGCATTTGGCAAGGGTCACCTTGTCAGAAGAGTAGGAACACAATTGGGTGTACTTCTTCCTATTTATTTTGAAAGCTGTGTTACTTAGGTTAAGGTTTCAAAGGTCACTTGCGAATAATTGCTGCACACATTCATAAAAGAATGACTGTAAGGCCCACCAGAATTACTGGAGCTGATGTCTAACCATGGCAGAGACTCAAGGGAGACAGGTCTAGCCTGCCTTAACTTGTGGCACAATTTTAAAAAAGCACCTGCACTTAGCATTTAAAAATTTAGGAGGCCTAGCTCTAATTTTATCTGTGCAGCAGATGCAGTTTTTTGCAGCTGAAGAACCTTTTTGTAGATCTTAGTCACATGTTGGTTTAGTGTGAAACTGAGCTTACCTAGGGAAGTTTTGAAGCCGTACGACAAAGTAGGGCCTATTTTGGCTTGCATAACTTCCAACATTGGAGCTAGGCTTGAACCTGTCAACTTTCTGGAAAGTTTAGAGAGGCTAAATTGAAGAGCCATAGCTTTCATAGTGATGTCACTACAATATTTGACAAACGTGCCCCTAGAGATGATGTTAATCCCCCGGTATTTATTTGATTTTTCTACTGAGTACATAGTTGTTGTATGACCAAACATCACCTCTGTTGTGTATCCTGCCATGTATGACCAAATGAATTTTTCTTAAATTTACCTCCAGGTTGTTCATGGCGGTGTAACTGTATAACTGAACACCACCAATTTTGCTGGGGTGACTGTTTATTGCATCTAGCTCTGCTGAAAGGTTAGCTCTAAACAGAATGAAAAACAGCGGAGCTAACACACATCCCTGTTTGACTACCCAAAACGTGTACATTTTTTTAGATAGGTGTGTGTAGTATGAAGGAATGAAAGCAATCACGCTCCGCAGTCCTTGTTAGACTTATAAAATGAAGAGTTTATTTCCTTACGTACAGAAACGAGGGAGCCCATGCCAGAGATGCTGAAAAGTCAGGGTGCCAACAGCAACTGCTGTGGAGGGACAGAACACAGGAGTATGGTACATGCAGAGGTTCCAAGAAAAGAATATATGCAACTATAGAAACAGTAAAAAAGGAAGATACACATACTACATACCCCCCCATACACAACAATTAGTATAAAACATAATCTTGAAATCTGATGGGTAATTTACAATAACGATGGGTGCGAACAATTCTATCATTGGAAGAAATTTGATTAGAAAAAAAAATTCTTGAGGAAGAACATTGAGAAAAATATGTATCTGCATTTCTTGAGGAACATTGAGGAGAAGATGTATCTGTAGATAAATTATCAGATTTATTGATCTCAAAACCAGGACTAAAGTGAAATCAGAATCACTTTCATCTTCTCTGTTGGCATAAACGTTCTTGAAAATTTCAACTTGAGATTTGTTAATTTTGACAATGTTATTCTTGCTCCACCAAACCCTGTTTTCTAAAAGAACAGATGGTTTAGTAACTCTAATTACACGAACAGGTAGAGTGAACTTAGACTGTCCTTTACACACTTTGAAGGGTTTATTAATAAGAACCCAATCATTAACTTTGAAATCAATATTGTGAAAGTTAGATCTGCCATCATAAAATGCCTTTTGAATCATTTGCTTTTTAGCCACAGCATTCTTTGTGATTTGAATATCTGTTACTGCAATCCTTTTCTTTTCCAAATCATATCCTGTTGCTAAATTGCTGAATCATCTAGGCATAAGTTTTGACTTAGCCTCTCTGCCTCTGAGAGCTTTAAAAGGTGTGACATTTGTAGTGGAATGAGGTGTATTGAGTTATACCAATATTTTGCTTTGTAAGAACTCAGCAATATCAACATTAGATGCAAGGGCAGATTGAACACCTTCTTTTATGAACAGGTTTGCTCTCTCAACGAGTCTATTCGAAGAAGGGCTATACAAAGCTACTTGATGATGTTGTATTTCATGACTTTGTAAGAAATCAGTAACTTGATTGGAAAGAAAATGTTGGCCATTGTCTGTGATTACATAATTAGGAGTACCTTTGATTTTAAAAATTTTGTAGGAAAGATATGACCGTAGATGAATTTGCTGCTTGGACAAAAGAATAATAGATCCATTTAGAGTGGTAGTCAATAGCAACAATACAATATCTTTTGTCTGAAGGTAGTAGAGTGAATGGACCTGAGAAGTCCAAAGCTATTTTATCCCAAGGTAGATCAGGAAATAACGTTTTTTTGTTTGTTTTCCAGTGTTTATCAGAAACAACGTAGGTTGTACAATTCTCTATGAAAACACGTACTTGTTCGTCTAAGCTTGGCCAGCAATAGATATTGTTAAGTTTCTTACATGTAGCAGAAATGCCTAAATGGGCCTCATGAGCAATATCAATGATTTTATTCCTCAACGAAGTTGGAAGGACAAAAAGACCATCTCTAACACAGACCCCATTTTCAAATGAAAGTTCTTCACTGATTTGTGCAAAAGATCTTAATTCATTATTGAGATTTTTGATATTAGGCCATTTGGTTCTGATGAAGACTTATACTTTTTTGAGAGTTTCATCTAGTGCCATAGCAGATGCCCATTCGTCTTCAGATATAATATTGGGACACATAGCAACAGCATCAATTAAACCAACAACACATTCTTTATGAAGACTGTCTTCACCTTCACTACAGTCTGGAAGAGAAATACGAGGAAGGCAGTCTGCTCGTACATTTTTTCCTACTTAGATGTATTTGATCATTAGGTTGTACTCTTGTAATTTTGAGAGTAATCTTACAAGTCTTGCAGACAATTTGCCTCAACCATTGCCTGAAAGAAGAGACACTAGTGGTTTGTGGTGAGTGAATACCTCGCAAGGGACTCTCCAAATGTATGTTTTGAATTTTTGAACAGCCCAAACAATGGCAGGAGCCTCACGTTCGATTGTACTATAATTGCATTCAGTTGGTGTTAAAGCACGAGAAGCTAAAGCAATAGTACTTTCTTTACCATCTACCCACTGACCAAACACTGCACCTAGACCTTTTTGGCTTGCATCTACTGACATGAAAGGTGTGGCATTGGGAACAAAAGGGTGTAATGCAGGTGCAATAATGACTAAACGTTTAACATTTTCAAAAATCTCTTGAAGTGCCTCAGACCAAATAAATTTGCAACCTTTTTTTAATAAACATCTTAGTGGTTGTATTAAATGAGTGTAACCAGGGACACACCTGGCGTAGTACTCACAAAGACCGAGGAAAGATCATAAAGCGTCTTTATCGGCCGGAGGAGGTGCATTGTGTATGGCTTCAGTATTGAAAAATGTGGGTTTAATACCATCGCTAGAAATTAGATGCCCCAAGTATTCAACTTCATTTACCAGTAGTTTGCATTTCTTTTGTTTTATGGTCATACCTTTGTTTTGTAAAATAGAAAATACTTTATTAAGAATAAGAAAATGTTCCTCTTTAGTTTCTGTGTGGACTAAAATGTCATCTTGGAATGCCTGTACTTGTGTTAAATGACTGAAAAGACTGTCCATAAGTTTCTGGAAGACGCTCGCAGCTGATGCGAGGCCGAAAGGCAATCTCAAGTATTTAAAGGCACCAAATGGTGTCACAAAAGCAGTGAGAAGTTTGGACTCATTTGAAAGTGGAATTTAGTGGTATGCGGAATGTAGGTCAATAGTATAAGAAAAAATAGATTTACCAATGTTTGCTAACAATTCATGTATGTGTGGTAAGGGGTGACAGTCAACAAGGATATTTTGGTGAAGGGATCTTAGATCAAAACACAACCTGAGATCGCCAGTCTTTTTTTCCGCAAAACTACTGGAGAAATCAATTCAAAGGCATTGACAGGGGCAATGATACCTTCAGATTGGAGATTGGATAGAAGAGCCTTAAGATCATCTCCGACGGGAAGAGGAATAGGCCTAACTCTGTGTATAACTGGAATAACATTTTTCTTTAGAAAAATAGTATGTTCAAATCCCTTGACAGAGCCAACAGAATTTTTAAAAATCTCAGGAAAAGAAAGTGCAAACTTATCAATGACGGGATCTTGATCAGTAATAGATAACATATTGGAGGCCAGTTCGCCTAGTATCAAGGGGGGATCTTGTCCAGGGCGTAGAATGATACCTAAGAGGGCCAAGTCTTTCCACCCAATGATATTCCTACCTTTGACTGCTACCTATATTTTGATTTGATTAATCTGCCTAAACATGTGAGTGTGTCCCAGAACTATCCTATTAAATCAATATCTTGCTCGCCTAAAGCTTTTGGGTTGATGTCAGGAGCAATTAGTGGAGCACTGTTAGGCCATAATTCATAGAATGTAGTTCTGCAAGGATAGTGACTGGAGCACCTGAGTCTGCCATAGATGGGATAATATTATTATCAATAATAATGTCAGCAAAAGGACCTTTGATGGGTTTTTCAGAATATTCTGGAATATCAATAGCCACCACCATGTTTGCAAATTGTGAACTACAATCTTGAGTATCCTGTGTGTCTACAGAAGTATTTGCAATTCTGACTCTGCTGGGATTGTTATTGGGAGTAGTGTAGTTCCTTTTGTTACTAATGGTTTGGAAATGTCCAAATTTCTGACATTTTACAAATGTTTTCCCTATTGCCGGACACAAAGGTTTGTTTCCAATGTAGTTTCTTGAACCGCACTGGAAACAAAATGATTGGCTCCTCATAGGTTGGTTTCTCCGACCCTTGGAATTAATAGAACAAACAGTATTGCCTTCAGAAACAAAATTCATAGTTTGAGGAGAATCAGATGTAACATTTTGTGTGTTATTATGACTGGCAAAGTTAAGTGGTTGATTGCTAGATAAAACTTTATCAACGATATCAATTGTTTCAGTCAAAGTAGGATTACAAGAAGTGAGTAAACGTTCTTGTATTTTTTTTAGAGTGACAATGGAACACAAACTGATCTCTAATGTAAATATCAACACTTGTACCAAAATCACATTTCTCTGCTAAAACTCTTAAGTTTGGTATGTAATCTTCGACAGATTCTTCTGAGGATTGTTTACACATAGCAAAGTTGAATCTCTCCAGAAGGACACTTGTTGAATCAGAATATTGTTTACCCATGCGTAGTTTTGCCTCAATAAAAACGTTCCAAGTAGAATCCTCTGAAGCAGGTGCAGGAAAATGAGGCAGATTTTCAAAAACCCTGAAACCAGCCGCTCCTAGATTATTAATAAGTAGAGCCAGTTTTCTTGTGGGAGAATAACCATCAGCATCGATTGCAGATAGATAATGCTCAAAATCCTTTAACCATTCCGTCTATTTTAGTTGCGGTTTGCCTGGTTTCTGTAGAAAAGGTGCAGGCTCTATAACACCTTAAACAGTTGCCATAGTGAACACTGCAAATAATAAAATGTAAATGTAATATGATGGAAAAATAAATAGTGAAGGACAAATTTTTAATTAAATAAAATTAGGGATAATGACGTAGTCCTTCGCTCGCTATAAACAGCAAGAAACAGTACAAATTAAATGTTGAATGACATGCCTGATAGTAGATGTATCCGGAAGAGAAATCGATGTAGTTGGCGTGCGAATCACCGAAACGTCGCACAGATGAAGGTGACTCAATGTAGATGGTGTGCGAATCACTGAAGCGCCGCACAAATACAGCTGAGATTTTTATAAAATGAGTACAACCAAAATGTTCTTGCAGACGAAATAGCGCTAGGGTGAAGTCAGATATGAATGTAGAAGACTTCGCGACTTACCCAAAATGGCCACGAACGTTTGATGTCCACAAGCAGCTCTCACAATACTTTGCGGTATGGAGGCGTGATGACGATGCGTCTTGGAACACTCTGCCAGGCACGGAGCTTGGAACTTACGAGTGACGCGATGGCAGTGGAATGTTGAAATTTGAAATACAGCGCTCGAGGCCAATAACTGTGAGTCTGAAATTAAATTATTTTTAAAGATTACGTTTTTCTAAGTTCGAAATCTGACCCACCTTCCGGATGAATTAGAAGAGATCCTGATGGGTCGAGATTGCCGGTGGGCTTCAGTAGAAGTTCCAGAAAAGTGAAGGGGTTGGCACAAAAAAAATACAGAGGCACACGAAGAAGTTCACCCCACTCCTGGTACCAAATTGTAGTATGAAGGGATGAAAGCAATCACGCTCCACAGTCTTCGTTAGACTTATCAAATGAAGAGTTTATTTCCTTAAGTACAGAAACGAGGGAGCCCACGGCAGAGATGCTGGAAAGTCAGGGTCCCAACAGCAACTGCCGTGGAGGGACAGATTACAGGAGTATTGAACATGCAGAGGTTCCAAGAAAAGAATACATGCAATTAAAGGAACAGTGAAAAAGGAAGATACACATACTACAGTGTGAGCCGGCGCCAGGCTTAACTTGGATTCAGGTGTTAGTGTGCAGTTGGACCATTGCATCCAGGAGTTTAGCCGGGATTCCCGATTTCTTTAGGTTGGCCCAGAGTGCCTCCCTTGGAACTAACCCTGGGTGTAGTTTGCGAAGTAGCGATATGCGTAGTTACGTGAAGTGCACTACGCAACTACGCGTAGCACTACGTGAACTGCGTAGTAGTCTGTTTGCACTGTGCACTATGTCGTTTTCAATGATTGCACAGTGCGGACAGGCATCCGGCACAGTGGAATCATTGGAAACAGCATCTTGCACAGTGCGAGCTGTCGTTTTCTGCCACTCGAGTAGATTTTTACTCGAGCAGCAGCTTTCTCAACGCAGACTAAGTTTCTCATCGCGAGTGGTCACGAGCATACGCAACCACTCACAATGAGAAACCTGACCTCCCCGCGTTGAGGATCTCGCCAGGAGGTTTATTTTCCACGCTCGCGATTGACAACTTGATGTTGCTGATCGCGAACGACAAAAAAATCTTGCCGGGATGTTATTTTTCATGCTCGCGGCACCAACTTGACGTTGAGGACCGCGAGCAAGCAAAAAATGACCGCTGCACTACGCTATGCGTGTTTGCACTGTACTACATGTGTTTCGCATAGTGCGAAGTAGCGGAAACTTCGCAAACTACACAAGTGTAGAGTAGTGCTTTGCCCAGGAAAACAGCAAAAGAGTGCCTTGGAAGAAATGATTGCTTTATCAATAAGTGTTGATAGGGCTAATAGATTGGACGTAGTGCCCGAGTTTGCTATGAAAACTGTTTGATTTTTTTTAAATCAATTTTGTTTTGTCAGCCTAAAAGCTCGACTCTTCAAGTAGAGGACTCGTCAAGTGCTTCACCTCATTCTCCAATAAGAATATCAGCCTATAGTTGTTTAGGGATGAATGGGAGCCAGATTTATAAATTGGATGGATTATTGCCCCACGCCAAGAGTCAGGAATAATTGAGCTCCTTAGTGAGTAATCAGAAAGGATTGCGATTTGTTTTGACCAAAAACAGATGTTCGACTTAAACAAGGCCTGTGGCAGGCCATTTGGACCTGTCGCTCCATCTGATCTTGCCTTGTTGAGTATTATAGCCAGCCTTCTTTGGGTGATAGAAATTTCCTCACTTAGGTGTTGCTGCATTTCTTGCAGGTGGTCCAGGTACTACTCGAGGGCGGCTTTTGTCAGTGTGACGTTCTTTATCAATGTGGGTTCAACTCTATCGTCAACCTGGAAGTGACCGATTAGGAATATTACCCATTCTTGATCTGAGATGTTTGCACTTCTCTGGCTGATGTTTCTGTTTGTTTGCCTATTTACTAGCGCCCAGAATTTTGTTGAGTTCTGGGTTTTACATTCCCAATAGAGTGTACACCAGAATTGCTCAAGGTGTTGTTATTTGTCCTTTTTGTATGCCCATCTATATTTTTGTTTTGTAGTTTTGTACTCATTCAATAGTTCATCAGATTCTGAATGCTTCCTGGCTGCCCAGAAGTTGGTATTTCAAATTTTCTTTAACGCCATAGTTTGGTTTGAAGTAGGAATCTGTTTTCTGTGTGAATCGGCATAAGTTCATAGGGGTCGTTGAAATTGTCTTAAAAGTTGGGAACAAAAATTTGTTGAGTCTGCTGTTGGGGAGGCTTTCGGCAGGTAACGACTGGTAGTGAGTAACAGACTTTCCTTCATGATGTTTATACTGATGTCGTCGCTTCATCTTAAGCGTTTTAGATTTTCGGAGTGAACTCCACTGTGTGTGATTTTGGCAGGGTCATGATAAACTAAGTTTATGGGAACAGTAACAACTTGTGGACGGTGATCACTCTCAGAACCGTGCAATGATACTGTAATTTTCTAGTAATGGGAGCAGGTCTAAATTACAGATGGTATAGTCTAAGTAAGAGTGCTTTTGGCCGTTTGTCCACTTCCAATTTGGTGCGATGTCCTGTGAAAATCTGCCATTCATTACAATGAAACCAGCACTGTACAGTTGCAGCACACAGTGTTCCCCTAGGCTACAGTGCGGTTGAAGTTTAGGTTTAACCTGTCCCTTCAATACTGGTGGTGGAAATGGTAGGAGGTTTTCGGAGTCCTCGAAGTTCCCTGAAAGAGGTTGGTGTTAAAGTCCCCCATAAGCAGACAATCTTCGTGAGGAAAATCCCCAGCCAGATCACACGGAACTGTGAGCACCGATTTAAGTGAGTCCTTTTTGTTCGGGCACTCAGATTAATGTAGACATTGAGAAGCAGCAGAGGACGCTTCTGTCTCCATGGATTGATTTTAAATCCAAGCAGCCAGTCCTCATCAAAATGTGGTGGTTCAATAGATTCTTTTAGGCTGCATGAGGTATATCTGGACAGTCCCCCTTAGGCCGATCGAAATTGCCATTCCTTACAGCTGATTTCCAGTGTTTGATGTATCCATTTAAGGGATAGTTTTTAGTAGCCCATGTTTCCTGGAAGGCAAGGAGATTATGTCTGGAAATAAAGTTTTGAATCTCTGTTGAGGTCATTTTGTGTTGCAGGCCACTGATATTCCAGAAGCTTAGAGATGAGGAGGGCTGCAAATGCAGTTTAATGGGAGTTATGGGTAGAGGGTGAGGTTGTTTAGTTATTTAGGGCTAAATGTAGGTAATTGACATTTACCGATTCGTAAAATACCGAATTTTACCGATTCGGTATTTTCGAATCGGTAAATGCTATGTAGATAATTTTTCGGTAAAAAATACCGAATCGTTAAGATTCGGTATTTACCGAATCTGTATTTACCGATTCGGTATTTGCCATTCGTTCCTATGGGCCTGGAAGCCCATAGGAATGAATGTCAATTACTAAATTGGTAATTACCGATTCGGTAAAATTGGGAAAAAGTCAAGGATGGCAGGGTATCACTTTGACACCCTGTTACACCCCTGATTAGTGCTTGTGTGCACATGTGGCACACATACATGCCCTAAGGGCATGTATGTCTGTCACATGGCACAGGTGTAAATGCACAGATTTGCATTTACATAGGAATTCGTTATTTACCACCAACTAATAGTTGGTGGTAAATAAAGAATCCTTAAAGCCCAGAAGCACTCTTTGAAGTGCTTCCTACATTTCATTTACCGATTCGGTGAATACCGAATCGGTAAATGATGATTTGGTAAATACCGATTCGTTATTTACCAAATCGGTAAATGTGCCTCCTACATAGGAAAAGTCTATTACCGGTCGGTAACGGCCGATTTCGGCCGTTACCGACCAGTAATAGCCTTCCTACATCTGGCCTTTGGTTTTAGTTGTTGTAAATATTGCCAATCAAGTCAAACTGAGCTTTTGTTGGACAGAGGTGCTGGCAACCATCCCTTGTCTTGGTCTTTATTAAAGTTGAGAGTTGTAGTCTGTAATCTGTCTTTTGTGACTGCATGACCTTCAGTTTTTTTTAAGATTGAGTACAGCTTAATTCTATGTCTGTCCGGTGTCTGTTACAAACATGGCTGCGTAACTGATAAATTTGATAGCGCAGTTGGATATCCTGGTTTGTGATGTGGGTAGATTTTGATTCTCCGTGACCGAAAAATATCTTTGCTGGCTAGGAGGGCTTGAGCCCAGATGGAAGATGTAAACATTGTCAGTGTGTCTTCTGAGGATTGTATCCCTCTTGGAGGGAGAAATTCAATGTACTCGGTATTTCCAGAAACCAGTGTATCAAACCCCGGTGCTCCTTTTAATAGTTTGATGATGTTACTTCTGTTAAGGACATCATGACATCCTTTCGACTAGTATTCAGGTGCAAGAAGAATCTTGGTATTCTTGGGGTCGCTGGCAACTCCCTTTTGCGAGTATTTTTCTGTTGGTGGACCTGAGGCTATTTAAATTGTGCGAACGTTTTTCTTGAATGTTTAGCTAAATAATCAAGTGTTCTCCAGATGACCATGAAACATTCTTGATAGTTAATTTTAAGTGGTTGTCTCCAGCAGTAGACGGGGTGCTCTGTGGTCAATGGTAAGTAAAATATTGAGTCAGAGTGATCAATTCGGTTGTCATGTTTTGTGTCTACTTGCTGATGACCATTGTTTTTTTCCATTCCAATTAAGGTCCCTTTTGGGTCTTCAATAGCTGCCATGTCATGATTCTGTAAGCTGGGACTTGGAGCTTGTTTGTTGTCTGGTGATTTAAACAATGGGTACAGCTTAAAGGATTTGACTGTGGTTTTTGTTGTTTGCTTGTTTCTTAGCTTATGCTGATGTTTCCTTTCTCTCTTACTGGGAAGGCGAGATGATTGAGAATTGAATTTAGAATGTTGTGAATCCAGTATGGGTGGCTTAGGGACCTGCTCTTGGTCAGCTGGATCGATTAAGTCACACCCAGCTTGCGGACTCTAAGACAATGTTATTGGACTCTGTAGATGTTAAAATGGGATACTACACCTCGGGTTTGCCTGCGCTCCCGGTCACCCAATGGTACACAGGTGCCTGTGCTTTTGTATTTATTGTTACAGAGTTTCGTCCTGTACACTTTAGTTGGTCCTGTTCCTGGCACGTACTATCTCTGCCTCCGGTCAATTGCTTTACTTTGTCCAGGACACTATTTAAAAAAATGGGAAGAGCTTACAGACTATCAATAATGGGTGAACAACAACAGACTGACTGGACCAAATTTGAAGATGATTGAGCCCTTATTATCACGTTGTTCAGGTTTTATTTATTTTTATTTTTTTGGAAGACCTTTATTACACCATTTGCAAGTACACGGCTTCAGGCCTACAACCCAGTGGGGCGGCCGCAATTGTTGAAACGGATGCACACATGGTTCTCAGCACACAGCCAAAATGCCGACAGCCAAAGGAGTATCAAGCAGTGAAAAAAAGAAGAAAATTAGAACCGCACTTGCAGCAGCGATGACGAAACTCCTTGTGGTCTCATGTTTTTATCACGTTGTTCAGGTTCTCAAGCTTGCTGTCAATGCTTGCCATAAACAGGGCTAAGATGGGCAGAAAATCAACTTGTATGTCCTGTTTATCTGAATGATAATTTAATGCTGTGACTTTAGTTTGGAGAGTTTGCAGTAGCTGGGGCCATGCTGCTGTCAATGGTGAAGAAATAGGGACCCTTGAACTGGCTTCACGTTTCTGGTTAAATGGCCGGGCAGTGTCTTTAAGGAAAAAAGATAGCTCCAACAGTGATTGGTCATTTAGGTCAGCTCCTATTTGTTGCTTCACTGAGTCAGTTACTGTGACCAGGTTTGGAGGGGTTTGGGGCAAAAGTGGTTTAATATATCCCTTCAATGATCTGTCCCATTGTGCAGCGAGAGGACTAGATACATCAGAACTGATTGAAAGGGATTTTGTTTTTGCTGGGGAACTTGAAGGCAGATGTTGTTGTAACTTGGTGTTAAGTTGGGATGTTTGTTGTGGTAAGATGTTGGCTGTTGATCATTTGTTTGGTGCATCTAATTGATGATTTTCTGGAACTGAGATGGAGAGTGAGATGGAGAGTGTTGAGGATCCAGATGTAGCCCTGAGTTCTGTTATTCGGCGGCAGGTGTGCAATAGCCTTGGTTAATATTTGTTGTGGTGTTCTACCCTTGGGCTCCTCTGGCACTAAGGGGGGAAGGAGGGACACCTAACCCCTCCTGATGTTTTTTGGGGATAATTTAAGATAAAGGGAGGTAGCTGGTACGTAGAGCCCTGCATAGAACCATGTTCCTGGTTACTGGCACAGTCCAGAGCAGGGGAGAGGGGCGTTGATAAATGCAAGAGAGACTTGTCCATAGATTGTTTAGAAAAATGTGCTGCAGTTCCTTCTGCCCCTGCTGCCATCAAATTAGTTTTTTTATGCTTATGTGTTGGGAATGCCTTCCTTATTTTCCCAGATCTCATCACTCTGTTTTGTCAAGCTACCTTAACAACAATACACCACACACATCACGCCACCTCCTCTGGGCCCGTACTCGGTGTCAGGTTTCTGGGTCACGAGATACTGGACTGCAAGGAAGAGCAGAGCTCACCACTTCCACAAGCCTCACACTGGAGCACACACTTCGCAGCAGCCGACTATGACTGCTGCGCTCACCCTCTGTTTGTCCTGTGTGTGAGCACGAAGCTTGGCTGACTTGACGTGGCCTGATTGGCTTAACTGTGGAAACTGTGGGCAATGGGGTGGGAGGCCGAGGGGCGGGGTCCGCAGGACCGGTGTTGCCATGATGAGTTAACCACCTTCTCCATCACCTACTCCCCCGCTTTCCTTGTATCGCCGCTCCTCTCAGCAGCCGCACCAGCCAGAGAAACGTTGCGGTGGAACCAACAGCCCAGCACCAGGATCCCGGATGGCCTCTGGAAACCTGCATGTCACTTCTGCTTGTTGGCGTTGTTATTTGCCCAACGGTCACCCTTCAATAGAAATTGAAAATACCTCCGCACTCTTAGAGCAGTTTTCACACCTCATCAGAGCTTGAGCACTCAGAGTACCCCAGCTGGAGTCTAATGCAAATTAGTCTCCAGAAACTTTAGGCAGAAAAAAGATAACTTTCTAAAAGCATCTTTTTTCTTAATATTTATCAAAAATCCAACTTCACCACTGAATTGGTTTTTAATAAATATTACAAATGTAGGTGTTTCCTAGCCAAAGGTTGCATGATTATTTATAATAGTGCATCCCAGTGTTTCTCTTATTGGAACAACTAGCCTTGCAATAATTAAAATTGCTCATTGGTACTAGTCACTGTAAGGACATGTTTAACATTCACTTTCTACATGCCCTACTCTTAAATACCATGCACACTGCCTTATGGGCTATAAGGTCTACTTTAAGGCTGACATTAATATTTAAAAGGAAGATTTATACATGTCAAAAGGATTTATTTTGGCATGTCAAATTGCACGTTTTAAACTGCTCTTGTCAGGCTACAAAGGTAATGTATTTCGTGCAGACAGGGTACGTTATGGTGCAAAACCTATGCCAGATATTATGCAAACACCTTAGCACTAGTGTGCAAAGGTGTGTGCATGACGCTAAGACTTGGGTTGCTAAGCAGCTTGAAAGTGTGACAGTGCAGGAGGCGGAGAGAGCAACAGCACCATATCTTAGTAGATATGAAGCTTTACTGCTCTCCCCTACTCTCGTAACACAGAATTTCAACTTTTGTTGTTGCACTGTTATGCGTGATATATTATTACATTTGCCCCTAGATGTCTAGCATTAAAATTACAGACTTTAAAACCAACAGACCTTATTTGGAATCTATGATTTCAGCTATTTTCAGTGGTGCCTGGTGAATCAGATAGGTGCCAGTTCTTCTGTGACAGAACTTTGCCTGCTGAGCACTAAGATTTTTGTATGAGGTGCAGTTTTCTCATGGGCGCTTACATGCGTCACCCATATTAAAATTGTATTTTTCTGTGTTCTGTGGCAGACTTTTAAATATTTGAATAATGTATTAGTTCACCTTAAGAGCTCTCTGTAAAATACCTAGCTGTTTATCCAATAAATATGCAAAATAGTACTATGAGTTGCACAGACTGTTTAAAAATAATTTGTGGGGGGGGTAGCACCTGCTCACCAAATACTCACACAGTGAATATTAGGCCAATTCAATTTGCTCACTTGATGTGATGCAGGGCTGGTATAATGTTGTTTGCCAAGGCTGCTCTAAGTTAACCATGTGGCACTGCAACCTATCCAATATGTCAAGCTCACTGTGCAATGTGATGGTGAATGCAATGTCAAGAGACCATTAAACATGAGAATTGCTACCTCCAGGTCCAATTAAAGCTATATCTGGCTGCAAAATTATCAAGATGCCTGTGCAAAATATACGTATTGCCATTAGTGGTTCAGTTCATCAATTTTTATACATTTTAAGAAGAAAAAGGTTTTGAAAAATAGCTCCAGAATTTGAAACAGGAAGACATAATGTTACTCGGTTTTTATATAGCAAACATCTGCCATTTATATGGCTCCCAGTGCAATCCCATTCAGAGCATTTGTATGAGATAGTGAATTTCCCCTGGGATTCTACACAGTTGGATTCCACAAACAAGCTTTGGCCAAACTGAATGATCATGGATTAAGTGTTTTGGTCCGTGGCGTAACACAGGACCCCGCAGCCCCCGTGGTGCGGGGGGGGCATAAGCTTCAGGGGGCCCCCTCAGCACACTACTCTGGCTGGAGAACTCCGGATTTAGTCCAGGGGGGGGCCCTCAACGTACCTTGCAGGGGGTCCCCTCAAGTTCCATTACACCAGTGGTTTTAGTGTATATGTCTGAGCTCTTTCGGAGTGGTGCTGCAACCTGTCATCCAAACCCACCTGTGGTTGATATGTGCTTAGGATGTATCTGCAGGGTGCACCACACTTGGGTTAGGAATATTCTAACCCTCAACCTAGCCAGTGTCAGCTGGGCCAGCGTAATCAGCATAGGCAGATGATTGAGTTCTTAGAACTCTGCTCATGGGAGAATGTAACCTCTTGGTTGCTGACTTAAATGACAGACTTTAGATTAGGATGCATTTCAGATCTCTCAGTGGAAACCACTAAAATACATTTAGAGATTTTCTGCTGAAAATCCAAACTAAATCCTGGGTGGAGAATGCCGTAATGATTTTCACTCTGACCAAAACTAAGCCCATACCATTCACCTTCATACTAAATTTAGATAGAAACCATTGCACAAAGAATGCAGACATTTCTGTTAAGGAAAATGTCGCATTAGACAGCCTACTAGTTTAACCCTGAATAATTTAAACTCAAACCTAAATACTGCCATTCTTAACATGAATGACACGAACCTAACTGAGAGGATGACAAAATCTGATGCGAAGTCCGCAAAAGATACCAGAGAATTTTAAGGGCCAAAGGGACCCAGCACTTTACATGGCTGCTAGAAATAAACAATCAGTCAAGGATGCAGTTTAAGATTAAGCAGGAATAAACAGCCTCTCACATCACCCAGGAAAAAGACCAAGCCCCATTCCAACCAGAAAATGGAACAAATGATAAGCAGCCTAAACAAGAAATCACACAATCTGTTCCTTTGTTCTAGAACTAACCCACCGAAATTGCCACACACTTGCATTGCTTCATTCCTTTGTGCCCATTTAACAACCTAAAAATCAGAAGCAACCAGAAAGAATGTCTTAAAACAGCTTTTCATCCTTGCCTAGGATCCTGGACCCAAAAATGTAAGAATGCTCTACCGTGCTCTCCATGCCACTGGAGTCAAGCTAGCCTGGCTGATGAGGGGCAACACCCTGAAACTGGCCCCAGGGTACTTGTTTCCAGTCCACGGAGGACCTGGCCTGGCAGTTCGGGCTGAACTGTTCCCATGGGGAATAGGGACAAGACTGATTTGTATATGGCTAGGTTTTAACTGGAATGGCATGGGGAGCATAAAACAACAACAGACTTAGGCCCAGATCTCTATACTGCGGAGAATGTTTGACATTGTTCAGCATCCTGTCCATCAATTGTTGTTTTTGCAACTTTCTACAAGGGCCATTTTTAAAATAGTAATTTAAAATCTGACTTCACTATAAGTTAGAATGTTTCATTGCATTTCCAAAGAAACTAAACAGGTACGGGTTACTACCTGTTCCCTTATTAAAAGTTAAAAGGTAACACCAATGTTATCCTTTTGGAGAGGTAGGCCTTACAGTAATGAATAATGAATTTAAGAGTTTTTAACTATCAGGACATGTAAAGCTCAAAAGTACATGTCCAACTTTTAAATGCACCACACCCTGCCCTCTGGGCTTTCCAGGGCCTACCCTAGGGATTACATATATATTGGAAAGAAAGGTTTGGGCCTGGCAAAAGTTTCATTGTGCCAGGTCAAAATGGCAGGTTAAAACTGTACACACAGGCTGCAATGGCAGGCCTGAGACAAGATCAAAGTGTTATTTAAGTAGGTGACACAATCAGTGATTCAGGCCCACTAGTAGCAATTAATTTAAAGGGCCTCTGCACAATTACGACCACTTTACTAGTAAGTTACAAGTAAAATTAATATGCTAATTGGGTATAAGCCAATTCTACCATGTTTTAGGGCGAGAGCACAAACACTTTAGCATTGGTTAGCTGTGGTAAAGTGTGCAGAATCCTAAGGTCAGAAAAAAGTAGTCAGCAAAACAGGAGATCTGAAGGCCAAAAGTTAGGGGGTAAACCACGCCATGGATACCAGGTCTAACAGTCTTACTGCAGAAATTTCCACAGAACCCTTATCTACCTGAATCCAAGACAGTGAAACCCTTTTCCCCTTCTATAGAGCCTGCATGCCCATCCAGCGAGGAAAATGAGCAACTCCACATCTGTAGTCACTTCAAACCAGTTCTGAGGGCAGCTCCCTCCCCACTGTGATTGGAGCCTGGCTGCCTGGAGGAACAAAGAAAGGGCCTGTATAGGAGTCATCTGATACACAAGAAAGGGAGGCCTCTTTGAAGATAATTAAGTTTCCAGCCACTGCTTGAATGGCCATCATACCGGAGGAATAGAAAACACCTTCCAACACCCAAGCCTTTCTCTCTTCTCTAGGAGCAGTTTATCTAACCTCCTTCAGAGTTGAGCCTTCAGAAGGCTGCAGTTGGAAACTAATGCATATTACAGAGAAAGCGAGAGAGAGAGAGGCAGAGAGGGAGTGAGAGAGAGAGAGATAGTTAGATAGATAGGGAGCCGCTTGCAAAGAGGTCTGTTCCCTCAGTGAGCCTGACGTCGCTACAGGAGTAGCCCTGTGAATCTGTCCCCGTTGCCTTGGAGCCGCTGTGAAGTAGACCTACTGCGTGGCCGCAGAGGAGGTGAGAGGCGCGGCCCCGGGACTGCGAGGACCAGCAATCACCACCAGCTGCTGGTTCCTCTTCCCGCGTGAGCCGCGCCCCCTCCCAGTGCCCGCCCCCAGCTGACTCTGCCTTTCATTACCTCTCGCGGCCCCCGCTACGCGGGAGCCGCTTGCAAAGAGGTCTGTTCCCTCAGTGAGCCTGACGTCGCTACAGGAGTAGCCCTGTGAATCTGTCCCCGTTGCCTTGCAGCCGCTGTGAAGAAGACCTACTGCGTGGCCGCAGAGGAGGTGAGAGGCGCGGCCCCGGGACTGCGAGGACCAGCAATCACCACCAGCTGCTGGTTCCTCTTCCCGCGTGAGCCGCGCCCCCTCCCAATGCCCACCCCCAGCTGACTCTGCCCTTCATTACCTCTCGCGGCCCCCGCTACGCGGGTGCCGCTTGCAAAGAGGTCTGTTCCCTCAGTGAGCCTGACGTCGCTACAGGAGTAGCCCTGTGAATCTGTCCCCGTTGCCTTGGAGCCGCTGTGAAGAAGACCTACTGCGTGGCCGCAGAGGAGGTGAGAGGCGCGGCCCCAGGACTGCAAGGACCAGCAATCACCACCAGCTGCTGGTTCCTCTTCCCGCGTGAGCCGCGCCCCCTCCCAGTGCCCGCCCCTATCCATCCCAATCGACCATAAAATAAGCCCTACGACCCGCAGCGCGGGACGCGCGCGGGTCGCAGTCCGGGGCGAAGACCGGGCAAAGAGCGGGCCGTTCGAGGCCCGGAGAGTCTGGTCTGGCCCACTCCCCTTTCCTTGTCTATTGTATGTGATCCCACCATCTACATAGCCACCAGTAGTATCTGATCAGTCTGAGAAAAATGGTTGTCACCAGAGGTACCAAATTAAAAGTCCCGGGTAGCGTAGGAAAACTGCTCGGGCCCATGGACGATTTCATCACGAAGGCGAACTCGTTCATAGATCAAAGTATCTCATTAATGGAAGAAATGGTCTCTTTGGACCTTGCCTTTGCTAAGAGGTCCTCATTGGGAAACCTGGCGGACGCTAGATCACCAGTTGCAGGAGGAGCCACAGTAGCCGAGGCCAATCCAACGCGAGAGAGACGCAGTTTACCCAACACAGTTGATTTATCTGTGTCCCATCTAGCTGATTCACAGCTTAGTACCAACCTTGAAAAAACCCCGGACTTAGTTATGCAAACTTCCCCACCAATTTCCTCCTTAGAAAAAATGATAGAAAGGGGAAGGAGGGAGGGGGCGATAAGCAAAAAAAGGGTGGTTCCAAAAATCCCTATCCCAAATAATTTGACCCTTTTACCAAGTACACAAGAAGATAGACCGGCTAGAGCAGAACATCTAGCCGTCCCAATACTAGTACATCATTCAGAGTCTGACACATTCCCCTCGCTTACCCTGGATTCCCAAATTAACATACAATCCCCCAGGGGACCGAGCGAATCGGAGGTTCCTAACCCTTTATTGGCCAAAATAGCTATAATATTTAAACAATCACTGCAACCCTTGGAGCAAAGACTAGTGAACTTGGAGACACAGATTCTTCAGCTCATAAAAAACCAGCATCATGATCACCCGTAGGCTGCCAAAAAGGAGGGGGAAACAACGTAAAAAAGCCACTCACTGTAAATTTAACTAACGGTAAATTACATTCGACTAATCCCCAACAGAAGACACGCCAAACCACAATCTCCATTGCCCCCACCAACACTATTAACCAGAAGTCACTAATCACTCCGACGATCCCTAATCCCTCAACAAATATATCTCTTTTGACGACCCCAGGAACCCCAATTACTCCGGCACCAATCACAGTGTCATCTAACAAAACTACCAATAAAATTCTTAATCAAACTTCGAATAAATCATCTAGTACAACTCTGGTCCCTCAGCACCCAGGTCCGAACCCTTCGTCGGTGAGGCCCAGGGGAAACACCGTTAAAAATTATGGTAAATCAAGATCTCCAGCAGTTTTCCCTCCTGAAGCCTCACCGTACGTGGCAATTATGACTGGTGTGCCTGAGTTTACTGACCCTAATTCCGAACCTGGCTGGTCTCTAAAAAATAAAGCTCAACACTGGTTGCAGACCAACCGTCCGATCCCGTCTACATGGACGGGAAGGATCAGATCTATTGTAAGAGTACCCTGGGTGGGCAACACTCGCAAAACTATCCCCGGGGACTGTCTAGCGATCACATTTGAGGACCCACGAATAGCAGACTATATCTGCTCATGGGAGGACATCACCTCAAAGGGTGGTATTAAGATCAAATCACTCTCCTTCTTTTACCCTTTCAGACAACCAAATGGTATTCACGAACAAGAGCCCCCTTGGACAGTTCCACTCCCTAGACAGAATGATTCAGATAACTTTAGGTAGCATGGTCCTTCAAGACATTATGACATAGATTATTCCTGGAACACAATAGCTCCGCGCTATCAAGGGGGAGGATGGGAAGATAGGAGACCCTACCAACAAAGACAGTTAGTCAGAGACCATCCTAGATGGGACCCATGGTATAACATCCCTCTGCAAAATAGGTACAGTGGACTTGAAATGGTTGATTGACCATCAAGCGATAATATACCAAATAATCTCCATGTACCACCTAGCCCGGTCTACATGAATAGTCCTCCGATCTCCACAAACCTGGAAGACATACCCCCAGTCGCACAATCAAATGAGGCCACCCCTTTGACCTCTTTGACATCTCTTCTCTACTGGAACATAGCAGGTCTTCGTTCCAAAATCAAGGATGGGAGTGCGCAAAATTTTCTAAATCCATATCAAATAATCTGCCTCCAGGAGACCTGGATCACAGAAGAACTACACTTCCAAGGTTATAAATCCTACTTTATCCCGGCTATAAGCAGCACAATGGGAAGACCCAGAGGTGGGTTAGTAACCTATATAGCTAACACCCTGACTCTGATAAAAGTCGCTATAGTTTCCCAAGATTCCAATTTTCAAATTCTCTCCTTAACCTTTGTTAACAAGGAGACTATCTTCCTGACTAATATATATAACAACCTCCAGGAAGATCAATTCCTAACTCTCCTTGGACATATTCATGAGAGCCTGAAAAAATCCTATCTATGGAAAACTGGTAACAAGACAACCCATCTAATCTGGGGGGGGAGATTTTAATCTCCACCCATGCTTAAAGACTAACCCTCTTTGTTGTGGGATGGCAGACGAACTTGATGTTCCTTTGGCACATTTTACACACAGTAAAGCAGGGAACTTATTAAATTCAGTCCTCTCTGACTTGGACCTGCAAATTGTGAACCATCAACAAATTGAACCCAATGTATTTAGTTCGACCTATGTGGGCAGAGGTCACTCTACGACAGTAGACTATATACTTTTATCACCTGGTCTACGGGCTCTGGTCAAAGACTTCGAGGTCATCGGTAACCCACTCAGTGACCACTCAGCTTTAAAGATTAATTTGCACCTGTCACCAACCAATATTCTAAATGTGGAGATTGCAAGTACGTTAAGACAAAATAAATTAGAGATTGGCAAACAGAATGGCTATACAATCAGATGGGCTAAGATTAACCCGATGGAAGTCACAAAAAAACTTATAGTACATACATACCCAAACATCCTAAAATGCCTTGATCTATCCTCTGATCACGAGGAAGTCCTAGAGAACTTTCATCAAATTTTGGTCACCATTAAGGACCTACTGACATCAAAACCCAAAGTCAACCATCCAATAAAGAAAAGGTGGTTTGACCACAACTGTACAATGGCCCTAAAAACTTTAAAATTAGCTCTTCACAATAAATCAAGAGATGTAGCCCAAATACAACTTCTAAGGCGCAAATATTTAAGTGAAAGAAAAATGAGAACTGCCCAACTAAAACAGAAATTGTGGGACGATCTCCATGAGAGTGCGGCATCGAAAAACAGTATGCAATTCTGGCGTATAGTCAGAACCCCATACCTATCGGATTCAGGCGCCCCTAGAATAGAAGTCGCCATAGATGAAAAGACTTGGGTTGAGCATTTTTCTAACATTTTTAAAAAAATTTCCCCAAAAGATTTAACGCCCCCAGGAGTACAGTATCCTATCCCGCTTAATTTCGATATTCCCGATCTATTGGAGGCACTGCAGAAAAGTAAATTGGAAAAGCGCCAGGCCCTGATGGAGTCCCAGTGGACTTTTTTAAAATTAACTTAGATCTTTGGGCCCCGATTTTGACAAGAGTGTGTACTGCCGTAGTCCATGAGGGAGTGCTATCCTCTTGGACAAAATCAATAATGGTCCCCGTTTTCAAAAAAGGGGACAGACAAGACGTGAAGTGCTATCGGCCCATCTCACTGTTGGACTCGCTCGGGAAAGTAGTGGGAAGAGTAATCCTAGAGCGTCTCCAGCAGTGGAGTGAGGACCGTTGCATCATCTCTGACATCCAATTCGGCTTCCGAGAGGGTTTCGGAACAGTTGAACAGGCCCTCAACCTCACCCTATTGATGGGAAAATATACACAGGCCAAGGCTAATAAAATCTACATGGTCTTTGTCGACCTCTCCGCAGCCTTCGACTGCGTTTCGCACGCTAAGCTGTGGACAATTCTCGCCCAAATGGGAGTAGATCCCCCCCTCCTGGATTTTTTACGTGAACTCTATTCTGGCACCACGGCTAGAGTACGATTCGGCGTAAATGGCGAGATGACGGCCCCGTTTAGCGTAGGGCGAGGAGTCAGGCAGGGTTGCGTCCTGGCCCCCTTCCTCTTCTCTCTCTACACAAATGGCTTGGAGGAGGAGATGTTGAGGGGGGCTCGGGACCTCCCACGCATTAATCATCGCCTGATTCCCGCTCTGCTCTACGCGGATGATGCGGTCATCCTCGCGCGTACTCCCCGCGAGCTTCAAAACTCACTTAATAGGTATACGACTTTTATGAGCAATTTGGACCTCAGGGTAAACGTGAAGAAAACCTTTGTTATGACAGCAGGTAGGGGCTCCCAAAGAACAAAAGCCATCCACCTTGAAGCTCAAAAACTCGACGTGACTTCTCAATACCCCTACTTGGGCATCATGATCGACGACCACCTAACATGGAAGCCAGCAGTAGTTACAAGGGGTAACCTTTTTAAAAGATCAATAGCTGCTCTAACGAGCTTTTCCCAGAGACTTGGGCAAAGGCCTCCTGTGGAGCTATTAAAAATTTACACTGCCAAGTGCCTGGCTACTGCCACATACGGTGCGGGAGTTTGGGGATATGTTGACACCAGTTATATCCAGAAGGATTCCTCCTGGCAATGCCGAGAGGCACCTCAACATACGCCATGCATCAAGAACTAGGAATTCCCTATATAGAGGACCTAATTAAAATAGAACCTGTGATGCTGTGGCGGCGCATTTGGGCATCTGAAAACAACAATCTGACTCAGTCTATCGTCACTGACTCGATGGCGCTTGAAAAATCTTCTAGCATAAAGTGGCTGTCGTATGTAAAAAAAATTCTTACAGATCTAGACCTCCAGCACTGTTACCTTAACCCAGATTCCATTAGGGACATTTCAAAGAGAGCTCTTAAACTCCTAGCGTTAAGACACCTGGAATCGCTAAGATTATCATCAAACGCAATGAAAATGTCGGTTGTCCACGCGAACATGGTACAATTAGCTCATGGCATCCACCCATATCTGACTCTGCAATTATCGATCTACGAGAGAATGCTACTAACACGTTTTAGACTAAATTCTTTTTTTAGATTGGTCACGTTCCCTGAGAAAAACTGCTGGAAAGATACTCTCTCTCCTTGTCCGTGCGACGGAGTATCCACACAATCAACCTTACATGTGATTTTGCTCTGCAAATTCCACCGCACACACAGAAAAATCTGGTTATTGCCAATTTTAAGGACTTGGGGTCTTAGACAATGTAGACCAGCTCTTCTTAGACTCCAAATGCTGGAATCAGAAAATGTTTGTTATTTCGTGAGCAATTTTTTAAAATGCATCTTGAAGCACAGAAATAACTTATAAACCGTCTTATTGATGCTACTTCATGCAGATTGTTACAGAAAAACTTTCTAATCAATCTTTTGATAATAGCTTCTTCATTTTAACCATACAAAAATGTAATGAATGTTGAATATTGTGTCTTTTATGGTTTTTCCACTGTGAACAAACCGAAATAAAGAATGTATTATTATTATTATTATTATTATTATTAGTTAGATAGATAGATAGATAGATAGATAGATAGATAGACAGACAGACAGACAGATAGATAGATAGATAGATAGATAGATAGATAGATAGATAGATAGATAGATAGATAGATAGATAGATAGATAGATAGATAGATAGATAGATAGATAGATAGATAGATAGATAGATAGATAGATAGATAGATAGATAACCATTTATATTTGCAGCAAAATGCAAATATTGGCATTGGCATAGTTTGGAATTGAAATGTGAAAATGCTTACCCCTATCCACATTGTTTTAAACATTCAGTCTACATCTGTTTCTTTCCTTCTCAGAAGCTATTTTAGAGATGAAGGGTAAAAAACCTGCTTCCAAAAATGGAAATTCCCATCTATGTGTTTATGTCTACTCCTCGAAATACATTTAAACTCCTTTAATTAATGTGCCTAAAGCAATTAACCTCAGCCATTTTTAGTTATAACCGCATATCCCTAAAAACTATTTTCAAATAGCAAATTCACATGTATTACTCTTAGTATTGTGCTCCTGTTTCAAGGACTTGTCTGATGAATATTTATTCACTTCCAGCCCATATTGCTGCTAGCCAGAGCTGGAGCAGTTATACTGTTTATTTTTACAGAGGTCACCAGCCAAACTTGCACAAAGCTCACCCTGTAGTTTCTACACAGACCTTATAAACAGAAAATTGTGCTTCGATTTAGAGATCTAAAACCTAATATGCTGCACAGATGTTGACTGTGGACTTCATGTTGATGGTTATCATTAACTGGAGAATGTTTTAAATAAAACATACTTTAAATCAAGGTGCATTTGTGAACAGCAATACCAAAGGCAAAACTCTCCAGTGGAGTAGTTTTCCACTGAAGACTATTGGACCTGTCAGCAAAAGAAAGAAATATATACTTTCACAAACAAAAAATATACATTAAACAAACATATGTAAAACTGAAAGGGCCCTCCCTCTGAGATCAAACTGTTCTAAGCTGTTTAGGTTAACTTTGAGTTGATCTTTCTGTCTTCAAATTCTTACCTCCTCTTTGTAGTTTTCATTTCCTACTTGCCCTCTCTGTCCTACATTTACTAACTGCTTTACGTCCCTGTCATTCCTACGATCTTTGTTTTCCACTTACTACTTAATCTCTCTGTCTTCCATTTACTTCCTGTTCTCGGTGTCATCCGTTAGCTACATGCTCTCTGTCTCTTTCATTTAGTACCTATTCTCTGTTGTCGATTTGCTGTCAGCTCTCCATGTCTTCTTTCCCTTCATTCTATTTCTTTTATTTACGTTCTACTTTCTATTTACTGCCTGTTGCCTGCACCTCCCATTTACTACCTGCTCTCTGTGGGGCTGCTTTAAGTGTGGCCTGTTAACAAAGGTAAATATACACAATATTTGTCTTTACTGACATGTAAATCTACTCGTGCACTTAAATGTAAATCTGCACTTTTGTGCTCTTCACAATTTCTAAGTGTAGATTTACACCTACATTTCAGCTTAAATGATTCCACCCTCTAACTTCAGCTGGTGTAGAGAGCCAAGACTGAAGTGATGAGGGTAAACTTGCTACCAATAACTTTTCGCTTGGAGTGAACATGGACATCATTTAGGTGCCGGCAGGGGACGCACCAGAGACCCCTGTAATGATCCTTGCGACCACTGGCACTTGTTGTGACCCGTGCTCCCAGATAATTACATAGGCAGTACTATTGCACAAAAAGCATTGTTTTATTTCCCCCCCTGATTGTTTCAAGCACAGCAGCTGTCTGGGGCTAAACTTGCTGACAGAGTGCAAAGTTGAAACATTTTAAGCTAAATCTGTTGACATTTCTTCAGTTGTGCCAAGATGCTACCTGGCATCGCACCTACATGGCCTCCCTGACCCCTTATCTGAGCGCTGCCAGGCCATAGTTTGTGTCACACAGCACCAGGTACGTTGGGCAGGAGTGTGTGACGTTTTCCATTAGAAAGGTGGACAGAAGTGCTGCTGAGTTTCATGGGGCTTGAAAGACCTGAAAGCAGGAGATATAGGGCAAACAGCAGGTACAAGTGGTATTTTCTGTTATTTATTGATAGGAGAGTTTATTGGGCTACATAACAACAGTGCAAGTGTGTCGCTTCATTACAGCAAAGCACTTGCAGTGTTGATATGTAGCCCCATTAAAGCATCTTGGGCCTCATTTATGAGGCAGTGCGTGCCTTTTACGCCGCCGGTGCGTCACTTTTTGTGACGCACCAGTGGCGTAAACAATGCGCCTTGTTGCTCCATATTTACAAAGTGATGCATCTAGGTAGATGCGTCACTTTGTAAACCCCTGCGCCACATTATACCTGCGCCAGGTATAATGTATGCAGAGGGGGCGTTCACCCGCAAAAAGCCTCGTAATAATGACGCAGTGAAATCTATGAGATTTCACTGCGTCACTTTTAGGACGCTCTTGCGTCAAAATCTTGCGCCTGCCTCACAGCAGGCGTAAGACTGACGCAAGCCCTTTCACATGGGGCTTGCCCCATGTGAAAGGACGCATTGCTGGATTTGCGTCACTTTTGTGACACACTCCAGCAATGCGTCACTTTTGCGCTTACAGATACGTCAGAAATACTGACTTATCTGTAAGTCCTTGCGACATGATGCGTCATACATTAAATATGACGCATCAGGATTGTCGCAAGGAGTGCGCAGTGAAAAGTGACGCATCGCTGTATTCACGCAGCGATGCGTCACTTTTCATAAATGAGGCCCCTTGTATCTAAGCATTCAAACATATCCACTTAGCTGCCAAGTAGCCCCATGTCATGTGTGAGATATTCAGCAAGGTCTGGCTTTTGATCATGTTGCACTTTACAAACTACTATTTTTGAACCCATGTACACCATGGCTAAAGGTAACCTACTGGTTAGTTGTCTGTAGATATAACACATTGAATTAGAGTACTTGGCAGCTGTTCCTTGGTGTCCACAGACACATGGAGATATATTTAAAGAAAACTGTGTCAGGGATAGTTCTTATATTTTGTGAGAACTACATGACATCAGCCACTGGATTGCACACACTCTTAATTACATTTCAACCCTGTTTTGCAATTTTTATGCAATGCTTGACTTTCCTTATAATATTCCAGAACTGGAGTTAGAATAACTAATAAACATCCCTGACTACTTTGTGAAAAGTTGCTTTTTATCCATGCTATTACAGGAAGGTTAGGGATGCTGAAGCTGGCAAGAGAAACAAAGTTGTAATCAGGGAGAGCAAGTCCGCACCCAGGGTCACGTGTAGTGCAGACTTCACTCAATGCACTGGTAGACTGAGTAAGGTGGGGCCAAAGCTGGCAGTGAAACCAACCTCCAGTGATACTGTAGCTCCAGGCTGGGGATTGGTGGTCGCTCAGAAGTTATGAGTTGTGAGAGAGCATTTTTAATAAACACAAATTCATGCAATTAACGTGTAGAAATAACTTGTAGGCTTAAAAGGAGAAGTCACATTTTTAAAAGGCAGATAGAAGCACTAGGTTATCATATCTGCCCATGTTAAGTTAGAAATGCTTGTGAACGCAATTTTCTTTTCTTCTTACTGACCTTAGGACAATATTCTTACTAATATGAGGAACTGAGGAGTTTAGTGATGCAATGTGCTGAAGCAAAATGATCAAATAAGAAAAAGAATAGTTTTTGACCTTCCCATAGAGCTATTTATCATGGAATACAATAGTGTATTAAATAATGTAGTTGCGTCTTACTTAAGTGTTTCTTCATGAATAAGATTTGTATGTTAGAATATGTCGGAAAAGGAGGGGCGTGGCTTGGCGCCCGGCGAGGACGGCAGCGCAGATGTAAGCGCTCCCGGTCGCCAGGGGATTTCGCCGCTTCCAACGACACACCTGTACCTGCAACGCTCACTTTCTATAACCGGAGACTGCAGCGACATCGGGGCTCTTGTTTGCGGTCCTTTCCAGGCGGCGGTATGGCCGTTCTTCATGTTTTTATAGCGGACGCGGCTGAGTGAAAGTCGCGCCCGCCATTTTGTGTGTTCTCAGCGCGGACTGCGGCGCTCCCGACCCACAACAATGTGCACTTGCCACGGAGCCCTACGCAGCGCCAACTCCTCATGGTGAGGTGATTTCTGCTTGTTTATGCCACTGCTGCCTGCGTATGCTGTGAGCTGCATCTAAATGAATTTTGGCAAGTTTGGTTCGCGTTTTTTTTCTCTCTGGCGGCCATTTTGAGCAAATGCTCTCCCATCTCCTCAGACACCCTGCAAAAGCATTCAGACTGATTCAATTATACATCAACTGCGCTGCTTTCTTCCTTGGCCATATGTCTAACGCTATTTACAATTTGGAGCAGTGCTGAGCACGGTTTTTTCTGCGCTCTCCTTCATTTGCTCCCCTTATACTCATGAGGTCTTCTTTTTGACGGACCTTCTCTGCTCCACAAGGTGCCATTTCTCTACACTTTGTCCCCACGATGGCTCTCTGTTCTCGTCATCTATGTCCTAACTTCTTCAATTAGAGATTTGATTGCTGTTCCATCCATTTTCCTCACTCCATGGCATACCTGCACCTTACGCAGGTTTTCAGTTAGAAGCTCCGACGCATACTCTTCACTGCCTCTGGACTAGTAGTGGACATTATTGTTCTCCGTCTTTATGGAAAAGAAGGCATTCTCTCGCACCTCCAAACCTCCACGCCGCGTCTTCATTAAAAATTCCAAAGTCTTTTCTGCACTAGCGCACCTCGAGGCCTCTCAAGGAATCATCACTCAAATGTCGCAGTCTAACAAGGAGCGGCCCATCCAGCCTCCAGGGAAGGTCACGTCGAAACGTCTTAAACAAGATCCTCCATCGCCAACGGGGTCCACATCGGCTGTTTCCATGGAGCTGTTTTAGAAGAAATACGCGCCCTCAGACCCTTCATGGAAGAAACTAATTCTAAGTTGCAGGTTCTTACCGACAACTGGTCTCAGATGGATGCCAGAGTGACTACAGTAGAACATTCCCTAACAGCTCTACAGGAGTCATCCTCCAAAGTAACACACATGCAATCTCAAATCTCTTCTCTTCAAAAGCAGGTTGAAGAATTGGAGAATCGTAACAGGCGCAATAATCTTCGTCTCTACGGCCTGGCGGAGAATTGTGAGGGGAATGATCCCACTGCCTTCTTCAAATCATTTCTGCCCAAGCTCCTTCACCTACCTGAAGATACCACGCTTAACATCCAGCGTGCACACCGGTTGGGTCGTCTCCCTTCTACTTCCTCTCCCTCTTCACGACCAAGAGGTGTCATCATGTACTTCTTAGAATACACTGACCTCCTCAAAGTTATTTCAGCGGCCCATGCCTCACCTCGATTGCAATGGTCAGGCTCCAACCTTTTCTTTGCACAGGATTATGCAAGAGCTACAGCTACTCGACGCAAGGCCTTTTTGGACATGCGACCAGAACTTCGTGCCATTGGAGCCAGATACGGTCTTTTCCACCCATGCTTGTTCCGAGTGACCTACAACAACAAAACTACGACATATGAAGATCCTGTTCGCCTACGAAGCTTTTTGAATGCAACTCAGGCCTCCGATATGGACTTCTCTAGCTCCTCGTCAGCTTTCCCGCCATGATTTCTGCGTGATAAAGTTTTGAAATTTCAGTTAATCTGCATGCTTGTCGTGCATTGTTGAATGTATTTTTGCTTGTTCTTGTTATGTTTTCAGGCGGCTCCTGTTCTCATGTTCTCCTGTTCTTCCCCTCACTCCCCTTCGTTTTTCTTTTATCTTTGTTCGTTAATTAGTATTGTTCACTGCCGCCTATTTGCGTACCTTTTTGCTACTCATTATTGTCTTGCTCTCACCCTCTCTCATTCGTCTTATTCATTATTGTCTTTCCTCCCTTCTCCTTGCAGGTTTTACAATATGTTTGGCGTCATTCCCCCGACCTGTTGGTTCGTTTGCATTGGACGCTTGCTTCCTTTGCCTGGCGCTCCCCCCTCATTCATCTCCTCGCGTATCCTTCCCCTGGTGATTAACCCTCCCCATTTCTACCCTTCGTAAGTATGTTTTCCCTTTCCTCCCAGTTGTTCACTTTCCTCCTTGTATCTTTTTCGCTTTTACGTCCCCCAATTTTCTCTGTTTCACAGGTGTCTCTTTTTCTTGGTTTTCGAATACTCTTCTATTGCTGTCTTATATCTATTATTTTGACTACTTCTTGGACTACCTTATCCTCTCCTCTACACAACTCGCTTCTACTTTTCTTTTCCTCACCCTCTTTCTTCTTTCCTCATCCTTTTACTCTTTATTATACTGCGCTGCTTTTTATCATCTCTCTTATTCTTCTTGGCTTTTCTATTCTTTTGGTCTCCCTTGCACCCCCTTCTCTCTCTTTTGTTTTCTTCTTTTTCTTCGATATGATATGTCTTTGGACTATCTTCTCATTTTTTCCGCATCGGTTACTCCTATTCTCCTTTTCCTCTTCTCTCTTCTCTCATTCTTTCATTCATTATTATATTGCGTTGTCTTTCATTGACTTTTTTACTCTCCATGGTGTCCTCACTCTTCTGGGTCTCCTTTGTACCTCTTTCTCTTTCTTTGTTCTCTCCTTCTTCCTTGAGATATTATGTCCCTAAAGGTAATCACATGGAATGTTAAGGGCGTCAACTCCCCTATCAAGCGTCAAAGGATTTTATCTCATCTTTCGCGTTTAAATGTGGACATTGCTTTTTTACAAGAAACCCATTTATCTGCCGATGAATCTATTAAACTGAAAAGAAGTTGGGTGGGCGATGTTTATTACTCTCCTGGGGATGGTAAACATAATGGCGTTGCAATCTTATGTCATAAAAATCTTGCTCATTCCCTGCTTGCCCAAGAATCCGATGTTGAAGGTCGATGGATATATACCAAACTTGCTATCAAGAATGTTCCAATTTCTCTCCTAAATGTTTATGCCCCTACCACTGGAGATCCCACCTTCTGGCACTCATTCTCCCAACACATCACCAGATTCATTGATGATAATTTCATTTTAGCAGGAGATTGCAATCAGCCCCTAGATCCCTTTCTCGATAGGAATTCCAGAGCACACTTCGTCCCTAACAAATCTCACAAATCCTTTTCTCAAGCCATTTCCCAACACAAACTCACTGATGCTTGGCGTCTTTGCAACCCAGAACTCCAGGAATTTACCTTCTACTCTCCTTGTCACCACTCCCAGTCTCGGATCGATTACATTTTTGTCACCCATCATATTGCCCAAACTCTCACTCATGCAGAAATCGGCCCGATTTTACTTTCTGACCATGCCCCCACACTAGTTCAATTGGATATTCTACCCAAATCAACAGGCCCTAAACGTTGGCGTTTCAACAATTCTCTTCTCCTAGACCCTAAATTTACTGCCTCCTTCACTTCCTTCTCTCATGAATTTTTCTCCCTAAATGATAATTCTCCTGTCCCCAAACACACCATTTGGGATGCCTTTAAAGCGGCGGCGAGAGATTTTATCATTGGCTTTGTGGCCAAAAAACGTAAAGCTGCTCGTGATTCTACCAAGGCTATCCTTCTGGATATCAAGAAATTGGAGCATTCTTATTTCACTTCTCGCTCACAGCAAACTCTAACTGCCCTAGTTAATGCTAAGATGAAGTTTAATAAAAAATCTACGGACGATGCATCCCTATACTTATTAAAATCCAGTGCCAAGTTCTATGGAGGCAAAAATAAAGCTGGCAAGATCTTAGCCAATTATCTCAAGGTGAAACACAATAAATTAAACATTGAATCAATCTACGACACCGATTCAAATCTCAAACACACAGACGCAGACATTCTCACTGAATTCTCTAGCTTTTATAGGACCTTATACTCTTCTGAAACCCAGCCCTCCTCCCACTCTCTAGACACGTTTTTCTCCTCCATTCAAAAACCATCTCACTTTCCACTTGATCTCTCTCAATTAGAACTTGATATATCCCAACAAGAACTATTCAAAGCACTTCAATCCCTCCAAAAGGACAAGGCCCCCGGACCTGACGGCTTCACTGTAGAATTTTTTTTGCACTTTTCGAAGCTCCTCCTTCCCCGACTCCATTCCCTTATCGGCACCTTTCTTTCCTTAGGTTCCTCCTCAGGTTCTTTCTCAGATGCCCATATTTGCCTCATACTCAAGGAGGGGAAGGATCCTCAACACTGCAAAAACTACAGGCCAATCTCTTTGGTCAATATTGATTATAAAATTTTTGCAAAATCTCTTGCGGCACGTCTTGACCTTCTTCTCCCAGACCTTTTGGGTGAGGAACAGTCGGGCTTTGTCAAGGGCCGTTTCATAACTGATAACACCAGACTCCTCTTCAATATCCTTTCCCAGTCCCGCCTTTCACCCCATCCCCTTGCGGCCATTGCCTTGGATGCCGAAAAGGCATTTGATAGGGTCGAATGGACTTATCTATTTCACACCCTTCGTTGGTTTGGTTTCGGTCCTGTTTTTATATCCTTAATTTCACTTCTTTATTCTAACCCGCGCGCAGCAGTTTGCGCTAACGGTCAAATATCTTCCTTTTTTGATTTAAAAAGAGGAGTTCGCCAAGGCTGTCCATTATCTCCCTTGCTCTTTAACCTAGCATTAGAACCCTTCCTATCCAAGCTTCGTCAAAATCCCTCCATCCATGGTTTCCAACTCTCAGACTCCCATATCAAACTAGCCGCTTATGCGGATGACATTCTGCTATTTGTCTCCGACCCCTCCGCTTCCATTCCTGCTTTTCTCACTGAAGTCCACGCTTACTCCCAAATATCTGGCTATAAACTTAATAATGATAAATGTGAGATCCTCCCCTTAACTAAATTTACGTTCAAACCCGATTTTGCTGCCTCTAATTTTCAATGGAAACCCTCCAATATCAAATACCTTGGAATGCATGTCACTCCTACCATCCCAGATACCGTTTCCCTATGCATGACCAAATGCATTCAGAAATTAACAGATCTCACATCCAAGTGGCATCCCCTTTACCTATCCTGGTGGGGTCGCCTCGACACTATTAAAATGATGTTATCTCCCATTGTTCTCTACACCCTCTCCAACATTCCGGTTCCTGTCCCCTCCAAATTTTTCAAAAAGATCAACTCTATTCTAATGTCCTTCCTTTGGAATAAAAAGAAACCGCGAATGTCTCTAGCACGTCTGATTCGTCCTAAGTCAGAAGGTGGGGCCAATTTTCCTGACTTTCCAGCCTACCACAAGGCGTTTCAGCTGAGACAAGCTTCTTTTTGGCTACAAGACTCTGACACCCCATGTCCTCTATGGACCAAATTTGAACGCCTTCTTCTCTCTCCCTTCTCCTTTGCTGAGTTCCTTTCCTTCTCCCGCAAACCCACCTCCATCTCAACTCCGATTCATAAGTTTACCACTAAATTACTCCTCTCCTCTACGCACTCTCCTCCCACCACCATTGCTGATTTCCTTTCTTCTCCCATATGGCATAACACTTCCTTACTCATCCGTAACAGACCCTTTTTCTGGAAAACTTGGCATGCTCGAGGCCTACAGTGGATCTCCCAACTTTTTTCTCACTCCTCCTTTTTATCTTTTGACACCCTTCGCTCCCTCTATGACTTACCTACTTCCTTTGCACGCAAATATCAATTGCTTACAAATACAGTTCTAACGAAATACAATGATCTCTCTCAGCCCTGTCCTCCTCTTGCTCCACCCACCACCACTGCCGCACTCCATTCCTTGTTACGCACCACACCAAAAGCTACTGCTATTTACAAATTCCTCCATGCTGGTGAGACTCCGAGGCCCAAATCTAAAGTAGAAGAATCTTGGGAGCATGATTTGTCTGTCTCTTGGTCGGTCTCCTTTTGGGACAAAATCTGGACCAAACTTCGCAAATCTTCCAGAGCAGCAACCCTTACTCAGACTTTGTTCTTTATTTACAATAGACTCCTCTACACACCCTCTGACCTTCACAAACGCTTTCCTGCTACTCCCCATACATGCTGGTCTTGCTCGTCACCACAAGCCAATTTATTTCATATGTTATTTTCATGCACTCATGTTCGTAATTTTTGGACACAGGTTTGGGCTCAACTTAATTTAATTTTTCACACCTCTATCCCTTTTTCTCACACACATGTTTTTATGGGTAGTCTCTCTCCTTGTTGGCATGGCATTGATCTCAAACCTCAAATTGTTGATTTATTACTTGCCGCTGCCTTCCAACAAATTACAGTCAACTGGAAAGACTTCTCCAAAATTTCCTTCAAAGCATGGTGGTTTAATGTATGCCATAACCATAGACTGGACACTGCCCATGTTTTCCCGGCATGTATGGCTACAAAACGCATGGATTTATGGACTCCCATCACACTTTATCTGGACTCATGTAGTAAACGCTTGTTTCATCCCACGCCTCCACAACAGGAAGTTCCTAAACCTCCTTAACTGCCTGTTACATTCCACTTATCCTTCAGTGTACCAATTTTGTTTATTACTTTCCAATGTTCTCATGTATTTCATATTTTATGCTTATCGTATTTTTTGTTTACCCTTTCCCTTTTTCTCATTTTGCACCCAGAGTTATTTTATTATCATGCTTGCATTTATATGATTGTATTATTCTGCTTAGATTCTTACTCTGACATCTCGCTGTACTTTGTTTTGACACCTGGTTTTCCTTTTTTTATTACTATTAATAAAATTTTCTTGAACTTAAAAAGAATATGTCGGAAAAGAGGTGATTTTATTTGTTGAATGACAGACCTAACTGTGAACTGTTTTGTCATGTAGAAGACAAGCCGATGGAAACCAAACCACAACTTGTATAATGTTGTTAGTAATGTTACAGGTAACACTGAATATTTCTAGGTGTTTTTCTTCTAAACAGCGTAGACGGTGGAAGATTTCCGTTCCCATGATGACATTGTGATTCAATTGGCTCAAAGGATGGACTGCTGCAACATTTTATTTTAGCTGTAGATATCGAAATGTTATATGAGTGTGTGTTCCTAGACCAGAGTAGAGCTTTTCATACGCACAGTGTCCCAGACACTCTGAAGCTCTGTGCTCCTAGCAGACTTTCCTAAGCCTCTTGCTGAGCTATAAGCTGATACCCACTTATTTTCCTTGCCAGAATCTATGCTATATTTCCCAGACTCCACTGAATTTACTGAAACTTCTCTACATGAGAAGTGCTATCTGAATTGCTTAAAGCTTTATGGTTTCCCCTCACGATTTTGAAACTCTTTAGGGGTTCTAAAATATACTATTACCTCATTTTTAGAGACTTAGAATAGGGATTTGCTTATATGGACATGCTTATGCAATTGTACTGTATTGTTTTACTGATTAATTGATAACTTATTGATAACAAATAAAGAAAATGCATACTAAAAGACTTTAATTAACCTTTTAAACTCATAGCAAATTTTCATCATTGACTCCCAATAACAGATATTGTAATGTGTAATTTTAATGTTGATTTGCAGCTTCTGCTTAATTCTTACCTATGTTAAAGATCCGTAGCCCTATGTCCCAGTAAGAATAGGACTTTTATTTCCACATTTGAGACACAAATTCTGAATTGTAAACCAAATATTTATTATAGTCCCATGCTCCAACACTAGTATGAAAAATACTGTTACTTTGATGGGATGGTGCACGGCACACTTGGTGGAATTTCTGAAACAAATAAATGTTTTAAGAACTGTTAATTTAATTTTATGTTGATTCCCAGACTGGTTTAGTTTATTAAATCCCAACACTGAAACACTTGTCTTTGTTGACACTAGGTCATCTGGGAGAGCATGTGGCTTAATGGCCAGGGCGGTCGACCTCGGAGCTGGGGATCTGGGTTCGAGTCTCACCAGGCATGCTCAACATTCTGTGATTTTGGGCAAATCACTTAAACTTCCAGTGCCTAACAAAAACATCTGTATGTGCCTGTTTGTAATGTAACTGGTGCTCATGTAAAATGCTCTGATACCTTTGGGTCTAGTTTGTGTTATATACAACTTCACACACAAATAATCTTGCAATCTTTTTTAACAGGAGCCTCTAAACGACCGCAGTCTATGTTTGCCTTATACCGACTGATATTTGATTGATATCGCCAGCTGTGTAGCAACAACCTGAAAGTCTCAGTGAGAAATGTGTAAATAAAAAAAGTTACATTTTATAAAAGTGCAGTTTATTACACCACTTTTTTACATAGCTAAAAACTACCTGAGCTTAAGTTTGTCAATCACAGTGAAGAGAACGTGCTCTAAGTTACATTTTGTCACATATGTCACTTATGACCTGCCACAGAAATAGAGGTGAATAGTTGTAAAATAGAGAATTATTTTTAAAACCTTTTAAGACGTAGGGCCTAATTTATAAGGAAGTCTCAGCAGTGCACCTTGCTGCACAGTACTGCGTGACAGGGAAAGGGCAGGAAAATATACCGCATTTGAAGCAATACAAAACATTCCTGTCCTTTCCTTTGTGCTTGCCCTCTTTTGTGCAGGAAGGGGCACCTTCCTGCACAAAACCAATCCTGAGAGGCGTATTACTCCTTCTAGCTGTGCTGCAGAATGCAGCAAACCTAGAAAGAAGAACAGGATTTTAAATCAAGCAAAAAGGAGACAAGGAAATATGTTTGGAAGTTGGAGCACACAGGGAAGAATGTCTAATAATTAAATATACAAGTACTACATAGTGAAGTGGAGCAATAGGGAGTGGGATTTAGTAGTTTCCATGGAACATGATCACACCTAGAGAAAATGGATTGATTTGGTGCAGACCAAAAATGTTTGGCTGTGACTGGTAAGAAACTTCAGGGCATACGAGTGATAGCATGAGAGTTATGGTGCACCTTCCTAGGACACAACATTCATCCAGGTATCCCTTCCCTCCCTGAGCACCTCAGTGAAAAGAAGTGAGAGCCCACTGGTGGATTGGCAAGACCATGTAGAAGTAGAAGACTTCTAGCCTGGTGGCTGAGAGTAGCAAAGTGTTGTAGAGGAACAGGCACATGCTGAGTGAGAAAAGGAGTAAAGAAATGGTAGGAGAACAATGGGCACAGGGAGCAGCAGCTGGACGGAGGAAAGGAATGGGTGCATAGTCATCAAGGGAAGCTGAAGGCAGCAGTAGAGCAATAAGAATATGATGAGAGTAGGAGAAAGGCGTATAGGGATGAGCACATGGTGACAGCAGCAAAAAAAGGAAGAGAGACAAGCGCATGGTGACTGCAGATTTGCTTTGACTACCCTGCTGCCTGTGAATAGGAATGGCTGCTGCCATGCCTAGCAGTAATGTTCTTCAGCCCCACCTAACCTCACACTCTTACTGGCATACAGCTTGCAAATGCTGGCCTGTTGGTGGACCTGCTCTGCTGCAAGAACATCTTAGCTGGCTCGCAGATATACCTTGGAGCTCAACAGCAATCAATCAATCATAGCATTTGTAAAGCGCACTACTTACCCGTGAGGGTCTCAAGGCGCTGGGGGGTGGGGGATGCTGCTACTGCTCGAAGATCCAGGTCTTGAGGAGTCTTCTGAAGGGCAGCAGGTCTTGGGTCTGCAGTAGGTGGATGGGGAGGGTGTTCCAGGTCTTGGCGGTGAGGTGGGAGAATGGTCTGCCGCCGGAGGTCGCTCTTCGCATAGGGGGGACTATGGCCAGGGCGAGGTCGGCGGAGCGGAGCTGGCGGGTGGCGGTGTAGAAGCTGAGTCGGCTGTTGAGGTACTCTAGTCTGGTGTTGTGTAGCGCCTTGTGTGCGTGGGTAAGGAGCTTGAAGGTTATCCTCTTGTTGACGGGGAGCCAGTGCAGGTCTCTAAGGTGGGGTGTGATGTGGCTGTGGTGGTGGATGTTGAGGATCAAGCGTGCAGAGGCATTCTGGATGGGTTGAAGCCGTTTCAGGAGTTTTTCCGAGGCTCCTGCGTAGAGGGTGTTTCCGTATTCCAAACTGCTGCTGACGAGGGCCTGGGTGACCGCACTTCTTGTTTGGGTGGGGATCCACCTGTAGATCTTGCGGAGCATGCAGAGGGTGTTGAAGCAGGAGGAATAGACGGTGTTGACCGGCTTGGTCATGGAGAGGGTGGAGTCGAGGATGACCCCTATGTTGCGTGCGTGGACATTGGGTGTTGGAGCTGTTCCCAGTGCAGTCAGCCTTCAGGAGTCGTTCCAGGCAAAAGGAGTGCAACCGAGGATGAGGACCTCCACCTTGTCGGTGTTCAGCTTCAGTCAGCTGTTCCTCATCCATTCGGCGACGGCCTTCATTCCTTCGTGGAGGTTGGTTTTGGTGGTCCGTGGTGAGGGAGAGGATCAGCTAGGTGTCGTCGGCATAGGAGCCGATGTTGAGGTCGTGCAGTCGGGCGACGTGGGCGAGTGGTGCCATTTAGATGTTAAACAGCGTTGGGCTGAGGGATGAGCCCTGGGGTATGACGCATATGATCTCGGTGGCTTCGGAGCAGAAGGGGGAGACGAACGTTCTGTGGTCTGCCGGAGAGGACGGAGGTGGTCCAGTCCAGGGCCTTCTCTTGGATCCCGGCGTCGTGGAGGCGTGTTCATAGTGTGCGGTGGCAGACCGTGTCGAAGGCGGCTGACAGGTCCAGGAGGATGAGGGCTGAGGTTTCTCCATTGTCTAGCAGGGTCCTGATGTCGTTGGTGGCGGCAATGAGGGCAGTCTCGGTGCTGTGGTTGCTGTGGAACCCGGACTGGGGTAGGTCCAGGATGCTGTTCTCCTCTAGGTAACGGGTCAGTTGTTTGTTGACGGTCTTTTTGATGACCTTTGCCAGGAACGGGAGCAGGGAGATGGGCCGGAAGTTCTTGAGGTCCTTGGGGTCCGCCTTGGGTTTCTTGAGTAAGGCGTTAATCTCGGCGTGCTTCCAGCTCTCCGGGAAGGTTGCTGTCTCGAAGGAGATGTTGATGGCTTTCCGGAGATGGGGTGCGATGGCGGTGCTGGCTTTGTTGAAGATGTGGTATAGGCAGGGGTCAGACGGTGATCCGGAGTGGATGGTGTTCATGATCTTGATTGTGTCGTCATCATTGATGTTGGTCCAGGAGGGAAGGTGGTTGGTGCGGATGGTGGTTGTGGGGGCAGGGGTCTCACTGGTTGTTGTGGTGGTCGTGTTGTTGAAGCTGTTGTGGTTGTCTGCGATCTTGCGATGGAAGAAGGTGACCAGCAAGTCACACAGGTCTTGAGAAGGTGGGATGTTGTTGGTGTTGGAGCTGGGGTTGGAGAGTTCCTTCACTATGTTGAAGAGCTCTTTACTGTTGTGTGCGTTGTTGTTTAGGCAGTCTTTGAAGGAGACCCTTTTGGTTGATCTGATGAGGTGATGGTGTCTGTGGGTAGCGTTCTTGTGGGCTGCGTAGCTATCCGGTGTTCGTTCACGGAGCCAGTTCTTCTCCAGCTTTCAGGAGGTTTGCTTGGAGGCCTGGAGGCCTTCAGTGAAGCAGCTGGCTTTCTTGCTGGTGTGACTGTTGGAGGGTTTCTTAAACGGGGTGAGGGAATTGGTGCAGTTGTCGATCCACTGTCTGAGGTTGCTGGCGGCGGTGTCTGTGGGCTCGGGGGTGGGCTCTGGGTTAGGGTGGTGGTTAGCTTGTCTTCGGTGATTTTGCTCCAGCGGCGGCGAGGCATCTGCTGGGAGCGGTGGTGCGTGGTGGGTTTCTGGAAGGTGAAGTGGATGCAGCGATGGTCGGTCCAGTGGAGTTCGGTGGTGTGGTTGAAGGAGACGTCGGGGCTGGAGGAGAAGATGGGGTCGAGCGTGTAGCCGGCTGAGTGGGTGGGTGTTGTGACGAGTTGTCTGAGTTTGAGGTTGGCTAAGTTGTCGATCAGGGTGGTGGAGTTGGTGTCGTTGTTGTTCTCAAGGTGGAAGTTGAGGTCCCCAAGGAGGATGTAGTCCATGGAGGCGAGGGCGTGTGTGCTGATGAAATAGGTGATGGAGTCACTGAACTGTGGTCAGGGACCGAGGGGTCTGTAGACGAGGGTTCCTCTGAGGGTGGTGTTGGGGTCAGTGTAGATCTAGAAGTGCAGGTGTACGGCGGTGCGGAGGGTGTCGTCGGTGCTGGTCGAGACTCTGAGGGTGTTCCTGTGGACAATGGCGATTCCTCCTCCTACTCCATTGGTGTGGTCCCTGAGGGTGATCTTGTAGCCTTCCGGGATGGCTATGGCTATGTCAGGTGCCAAGGAGGGGTTCATCCAGGTCTCCATCAGGAAGGCGACATCTGGGGAGGTTGTGTCGAGTAGGTCCCAGAGTTTGAAGGCGTGTTTGCGGGCGGAGCGGGTGTTGAGAAGGATGCAGCTGAGGTAGTTGGGTTCTTTCCTGGTCAGTGGGTTGGTGGGTCGGATGCTGGTGTCTCTGCAGTTCCAGCAGGAGAAGGGTCCTTGTGTGCGCTTCGGGCGGCCAGGCAGCAGGTGCGTGATCGTCCGGTGTTGAGCACGTGGAGGGTGCTGGAGTTGTATCGGAGTCAGGTTTCATGGTGTTCACGGGGGCCAGGGGTTCTGGCGCTGGGCGCGGTCCAGGCACCGACGGGCGCAGACGGACTTGCCTTAGGCGCACCAGCGGCGCGGCTGCTGCGCAATGGCCACGCACGCCTCCATATGAGGGGAGGTGGGAGGGAGGGGTGGCGAATGGTAGAGCAGGGGCAAGGCCACAGGGATGCAGCAGCAGGAAAAATGGACGAGGGGCGGCGGGGGCGCCGCGGGAGAACTGGGCAAAGAAGAAGGAAGAACAAGTTTAAGGCACAGAGGAGAGAAAATGAGTTAGAAAAAAACAGTTGCAGGTACAGGCAAGGCAAGACAGGCAAAGCCGTGCAGCAGAGTGGGGAGCAACCTGCCTGTGAGCAGGGTCAGAGGTCGCTCCTTCCACCGCTGCGCAGCCTCCATATGAGGGGAGGTGGGAGGGAGGGGTGGCGAATGGGAACGCAGGGGGCGGGCCGCAGGGACGCAGCATTAGAAAAAATGGGTGAGGGACGGCAGGGGGGCAGCGGGCGAACTGTGCACAGAGGAAGAAAATACAGGATTAGGCACAGAGGAGAGAAAAATGAGTTAGGCAAACAATTGCAAGTACAGGCAAGGCAAAGACAGACAGCGGCAGGAAAAACAGGTGGGGGACGGCGGTGGGCAGTGGGAGAACTGTGCACTGAGGAAGGAAGAACAAGTTTAAGGCACAGAGAAGAGAAAACGAGTTAGGCGAAAACAGCTGCAGGTACAGCCAAGGCAAGACAGGCGGAGCCGTGCAGCAGTGTGGGGAGCAACCTGCCTGCGAGCTGGGTAAGAGGTCGCAATCATAAAGCCTATGTAAAAAGATCTTCATAGCAATATCTGAGCACTGCCACCAGATTGTATATGCTGATTTTCACTGCTACGAAGTTTTCCTTGCCCACAGAGTTGAAGCTCCAAAATACCGACAGGTGGAATTCTTCAAGATGGTTAGTGATCTTTTGCAGACCGAATGTACAGCCATCATTGTTTGTTAAATTATGGTTTAGTGACCTCCATAGACAGTATTGCCTCATTTTTCTCAGGCCAGTATTTTCTCATTCTTCTCAGTCCAGGGTTTCACAGAAAAGTAATCCTGGGTTTTGCCGAGCATAAATCCTTCCTGGCTAAAACTAGGTAGGTTTGTGACGGAAAAATATGCTTTATTATCTTGTTATACCTACATTATAAGTCTGGAACATGGAATGAAGAGGTAATATTGCTCCCAGTAAATACCATACCACACCACACAGTATTGGTATTCATTGGGTGTCGTACTGAAGAACATTGTGGTGAACATTATTTAACATCTGTGTTGGTGCTACTGCTGATGGAGAAGAACACCTTCTCTTGACCAACAGGGCAAATCTTGCACTGGAATAATTAAGCCCATGCTCAATTTAATGTCACTTCATGTTAACTGTCAATATTTATTGGATTTTCTGGGAGCTGGGGCACCAATTTATAACTCTCCTCGAAGAGCTTTGAAGCAGTGGTTGTGTGGCTGACTGATTTCCCTAGGAGCAGAGAGTTATCTGTCACTGGGAAAAGCACTAGTATTCTCTCTCTCTCTCAAGGACTTTTCTTGTCCCAACTCCAAACTGCTATATTTAGGTAAAGTATTGGGAACTTGATTGCTGATTTAGATCCTGGTGGGTGGCTCTTAGGTCCACCAGGTCTGCGACTGCTTAGACCTCTCCTCCTCTGGTGGGGGACCACCCACCATATATAGCTCTATCGCTGCCATGGAGATGCTTGTGCTCACTGAACTTTCTTGAATAGGTGCCATGACTGCAGCACCCATTCAGCAAATGTTTACTTTCTGAAATCAAACCTCAAAAGGGGGAGTTTATTTGAATGAAACAAAAATATGACACCCATCACGTTTTCTCCCTGAACATGGTAGCCATTGTGAGTTTTTCTTTCCAGGGTCCCCAATACTTTACATGTTTTGCATGTTAGTACTAGATATGGATGTTCATTACTCTGTGAAAGGTTTAGGATGGAGGAGTCAGCTGAGGCTCTACTGATATAAACCAGTCCTTTCCCTAAATCTAAATAGAGCTGGGGAAATGTCAATTTGGCGGGTGAACACCTTCAAAATATGGTAATGTTACAGCTCCACAAAGTTCTAAATGACTCATTTGGCCTTCATCCATTTAAAGAGGCTTCTTCAACATCACACACTCAAGTGTTCGAGCATGTGCGGTGAATGATTTACTTATGGCTTTGGAAAGTGACTGTATTCCATTCGTTGGCATGTTGGACCAGTCATTCTTGCGACCACTTTAATCAAATATTTTTCTTTGTTAACTCTCTATTGGAGCACTTATGGTAGCAAAGTCTCATATGTATCTTGAACAGTAACTGGCCATGCCAATAAATGAATGTATCATAGATACATCTTGCGGGGGATCAGCATTTGACAGGGCTTGTACTTTTACAGGATCAGGCGTCATGCCACCATTTGAAAAGATATGGCCAAAGAACTTAAACTTTGTCCTGTGGAACTCAGACTTGTCGGCATTCAAAGTCAAACCTGCATCAGTAAGAAAATGACATACTTGTGTGAGAGCTTTATCATGCACCTTCTGTGTATATCTGAAAATCAATTGTCATCGCTATAATCGAAGGCATTCACAACAGACTGTATGACATGTCGCATGATGTCTTGGGAAAGTTCTGCAGACGATGACACACCAAAACTGAGTCTCTTGTATCGAAGCAGACCAACGTGTGTAGAAAAGGTTGCAATGTACCAGCCATCTTCAAGTTCCAACAGATGATAGCCTTTATTTAAATGAAGGCTAGTGAAGACCTTTGCACCATTTAATTGCGCTATCATGTCAGCAATGTGTAATTTTGGATGTCGTTCTCGTTCAATTGCTCTGTTTGCTTGACGTATGTGAACGCATAAGCATACAGCTCCTTCACTATCCTTTTTAGGCACTACCATTATGGGAGAAACCGATGGGGTCGGGCCAGTTCAACACTTAATAATGTCATGCTTAAGTAATGATTCAAGTTCTTTTTCAACAGTAAATGAAAAGCAAATCATCTGTGTCTCTGAGCAACAGGCCAGACATCTTCCTTAACATGCAACTTTACTTACATGGTCTTAAGCTTTCCTAACTCATGAAAAAATGGAGGGAATTCATTTACTATTTAATGATGAGCATTCATGTTGTAATTCACGGAAATCAGTTCAATACCAACTGTACTGAAACTGAGCAGACAGGCACTTGACGTTGTACCTAGAAGCACATAGATGGGTGCTTGCACCTTCGTTTTCTTGTGTCATTGTCGCTACAAATGAACCTTGACTTTTTATGGGTGTAAATGCTATCCCTGGGCGTAGTTCGCATAGTAGCGCTATGCGTAGCTACGCAAAGTGCACTTTGCACTACATGAGCTACGGGAACTGCGTAGTGCACTGTGCAAAATGCTTTTCGCACTGATTGCACAGTACCGGATGCTTGTCCGCACTGTGCAATCAGTGCAAACCGCATCTTGCACAGTGCAAGCGGTCGTTTTCTGCCACTCGAGTAGCTTTCTACTCGAGCGGCAACTTTCTCAACGCGGACTGGTTGTTTCTCATCACGGGCGGTCGCGAGCATACGCGACAACTCGCAATGAGAAACCTGACCTCCCCGCGTTGAGAATCTCACCAGGAGGTTTATTTTCCACTCTCAGGATCTGCAACTTGATGTTGCTCATCGCGAACGAGGAAAAAGTTTCGCCGGGATGTCATTTTGCTCGCTCGTGGTCGTGAACAAGCAAAAAAAGACTGCTACTCTACACATGTTTGCACTGTGCTACGTGCAATTTGCATAGTGCGAAGTAGCGCAAACTCCGCAAACTATGTGCGCATAGCGTAGTACTTTGCCCATGGTTAGTCAATGCAGCCCATGTGTACACTTTGGTTTTTAATAGTGTAAGTTGTGGCAACTGAGATAATTAATTGTATTTCCCTTCACGCATATTATTGATGCACTACTGTAGATGATGAGAGGTATCTAGCAACCATTTATTTTCAACGTAAACTTCGAACAATGGTTGTATGACTTTGGTGTGTTGGCATGTCGACTTTTCTTTGACTGATATTTGTCCTCACGTGCAACCAGTCCGACATGCTCACATTTGTCTGAGGTAAACAGCGAAATAGCACATCCATCTTCCTCACTTTCACTTAATACTGAGGTGGAAGAACTGTTTGACTGTGATTTAGCTAACGATCATCTTCATCTTCATTCAGTGTCAAGTGTCAATTTGACTCAATTGATTTCGCCGCTTGACCTTGTGGGTGTGCATGGAACGTTGCCTCTGGAATGCTCTGGTGGCCGTTTTGTCTCAGCGCCGTGATACAATTACTTTTTCCTTCACTTTGCACACCGTCACAAAATGATTCTCTTTCCTATAGCCTTTACATATCTGTCCTTTGGCGGGACATTCATTTGGAAATGAAACTCCACATAAAAAACATAACTTAATTTTACGTGTAGGATCACTTTGTGTCTTTCAGTCTTTTGGTTTGGTTTACTTTTTATACTCATGACTGATTCACTCTGAGCACTTCCGGCATCCATGTCAGCAGCTTGTCTTTCAGCTCGCTCCTCATCTCTGGCAGTCATCGACACTCACCCCAGACTAAGAGTTTCTCTTAGCATTTGTCATCTGAATGAATCTGACAATCATCCACCAAACACTCTAAGATGTATAGCTTTTTCATCATTAAATTTATTGAACTTACAGTGTTTGTGCATTCATATATGGTTTCAACAGCTTTTTGATGTTCTTGAATGAAAATGTATCTTTTGTATTCAACGTATGGTATTACATTGAACTTGAGCCACGAATTGCCATGTGTCACCTATCCATACCTTTAATATGCTGCTGAACAAAACTATTTCCATTTTTAGGTCTCACTATAGACAGTTTTGGCTGTCTAGGAAACCTCATGCTACCAATTCTTTCAAAAAGTACATGTAAAAACTAGTACAAAAAGAGTGAGCTTGAGTTAGGCCACTTCGGCCAATGACTATTGTGGGTTTTTCATGATTGCCATTGCTTGGATGGGCTATCCATCAAGGACACAGCATTTTGTGTATTTAATTTATCCCTTTTGTTTTCCCAGTAGTGATGGTTCTCAAGTAGTCCCTTTGTTTGTCTTCAGAAGCTACATAGCGTGTAATGTGTAATCCAGAGCTCATATGTGTTCTTTCATGTATTCTCTGATATGATGACAAATTAACTGCTGGTTTATTGCCTTTAGTGGGCTTAGGAAACTAACATTGTTTTTTTTTCTGGCAGGCGAACGCTATCACTAACCGCACTAGAAGTTCATTTGTTTTAATTTTTCTGTCTTGAGAATATATTTTTTGAATTACAGTTATATATTCATAAACTAAGGACATATACACTCATAAGCTTTCTTACAGCCGCTCTAAATATTTTGGCCCATTGTCTAAACTATCTGCTATAAAATATTTTGCTATTTTTTTTTTTACATTCACCACTTACAATAAAAACCTGGTCGTCTGACTCCATTTTACGACAGTTAAACAAACAATGGTTCTGTTGGGTAAGACAGATAACTTGAACAACGCTCATAAATGTAGACAAATGAAAAATAGCTCTCTGATACACAATGTGCGCTTTGAGAAATAAATGCTCAAAAGACAATGTCATAAGTTCAACTTGTTATATTATAAAATTATAACAAATACTTTTCAAAAAATATCCGAATTACTACATTCAAGGATAGGTTTTCAATACATGACAAGACCGTCATACAGACATGAAGAAAAAATATTTTTTGTTGTGACTTTTTGTGAAGTAGTGCTCAATGGGTGTGGTGACATATATACAGTGAGAAGGAATTAATACATATACATATATACAAGAATGTTTTCAATGGCCAGATGTTATCATTCAAGGATTCCTAAGATTGTTGTGAGGATCCTGGTGAGTCTGGACCAATAGATGCGTCGACGTTTCGACCCTCATGCGCCCCTGTGGGTGGTCGCGGCGGGTCTTTCTCAAGACAAGGAAGGATGACAGTTCAGGTAAACAGACAGAGGACCTTCAGTCTGAAACTTTGTGGCACAATGGCCCGTGGTATCTTAAGTGTGGAGGGAGGGGCATGGAAGGCTGCTCTCCGTGTTCGCATCAGACTCCTTTTAGGGTACTGTTAACCTTGCTAATGCAGTCTGTTCAAGAAATGGGCTCTGCGTCCAATGTCCACATTGTTAGTCCAGGAGGGTGCTTCATTGTGGGATTTAATTTCTAGAAACTGTGAGCAATACCCTACCCCTAACTAAAAGCCATACATATTAACTTTGCCATTGCATGGTTAAGAAAAGCTAGACCTAGTTCTGTGCCAATGTTTGTTCTATTATGAGATAATTGGCCAGGCGATATCATTGAGAGAAATGGTCTTCAGTTGGAAATTAGTGTATTAGCTGTGTGACCAATGTAAAAAAAAAAACAATTGATGGACAGAATGCACAACAATGTCATACACTCACCCCAGTACAGAGATCTGGGCTTAAATCCATAGTTTTTTTTTGCTCACCATGCCATTCCAGTTTGAACCCAGCTTTATGCAAATCAGTCTTGACACTGAGCCCAATAGGAACAGTCCAGCCTGAACTGCCAGGCCAGGTCCTCCCTGGACTGGAAACAAGCATCCTAGGACCGATTTCGGGGCTTCACCCTTTTTCAGCCAGGATAGCTTGACTCCAGTGGCTTGGAGAGCACAGGATCCACTTCTGGGCATACCCGTCCCACTTGGGGTGACAAATGCAAAAACAATAATTGATGGACAGAATGCAGAACAATGTCATACATTCACCCCAGTACAGAGATGCGGACTTAAATCCATCGTTTTTATGATCACCATGCCATTCCAGTATGAACCCAGCCATATGCAAATCAGTCTTGACCCTGTGCCCAATGGGAACAGTCCAGCCTGAACTGCCAGGCCAGGTCCTCCCTGAACTGGAAATGAACATCACAGGACCGGTTTCGGGGTTTCACCTTTCTTCAGCCAGGATAGCTAGACTCCAGTGGGATGGAGAGCACGGGACCCGCGTCTGGGCATACCCGTCCCACTCGGGTGACAAATGCAAAAACAACAATTGATGGACAGAATGTAGAACAATGTCCTACATTCACCCCAGTACAGAGATCTGGGCCTAAATCCATCGTTTTAATGCTCACCATGCCATTCCAGTATGAACCCAGCCATATGCAAATCAGTCTTGACCCTGTGCCCAATGGGAACAGTCCAGCCTGAACTGCCAGGCCAGGTCCTCCCTGGACTGGAAATGAGCATCCTAGGACCGGTTTCGGGGTTTCACCTTTCTTCAGCTAGGATAGCGTGACTCCAATGGCATGGAGAGCACGGGACCCGCATCTGGACATACCCGTCCCACTCGGGTGACAAATGCAAAAACAAGAATTGATGGACAGAATGTAGAACAATGTCATACATTCACCCCAGTACAGAGATCTGGGCCTAAATCCATCAGTTTGTTTTGCTCACCATGCCATTACAGTTTGATCCCAGCCATATGCAAATCAGTCTTAACGCTGTGCCCAATGGGAACAGTCCAGCCGAACTGCCAGGCCAGGTCCTCACTGGACTGGAATCAAGCATCCAAGGACCGGTTTCGGGGCTTCACCCCTCTTCAGCCAGGATAGCTTGACTCCAGTGGCATGGAGAGCACGGGACCCACATCTGGGCAAACAATGTCATACATTCACCTTAGTACAGAGATCTGGGCCTAAATCCATCGTTTTTTTGCTCACCATAACATTCCAGTTTGAATCCAGTCATATGCAAATCAGTCTTGACGCTGTGCCCAATGGGAACAGTCCAGCCTGAACTGCCAGGCCAGGTCCTCCCTGGACCGGACACAAATATCCTAGGACCGGTTTCAGGGCTTCACCCCTCCTTAACCAGGATAGCTTGACTCCAGTGGCATGGAGAGCACAGGATCCACGTCTGGGCAAACCCGTCCCACTCAGAGTGACAAATGCAAAAACAACAATTGATGGACAGAATGCAGAACAATGTCATATATTCACCCCAGTTCAGAGATCTGGGCCTAAATCCATCGTTTTTTTGCTCGCCATGCCATTCCAGTTTGAACCCAGCCATATGCAAATCAGTCTTGACCCTGTGCCCAATAGGAACAGTCCAGCCTGAACTGCCAGGCCAGGTCCTCCCTGGACTGGAAATGAGCATCCTAGGACCGGTTTCGGGGTTTCACCTTTCTTCAGCTAGGATAGCTTGACTCCAATGGCTTGGAGAGCACAGGACCCGCATCTGGGCATACCCGTCCCACTCGGGTGACAAATGCAAAAACAACAATTGATGGACAGAATGTAGAACAATGTCATACATTCACCCCAGTACAGAGATCTGGGCCTAAATCCATCAGTTTGTTTTGCTCACCATGCCATTACAGTTTGAACCCAGCCATATGCAAATCAGTCTTAACGCTGTGCCCAATGGGAACAGTCCAGCCGAACTGCCAGGCCAGGTCCTCACTGGACTGGAATCAAGCATCCAAGGACCGGTTTCGGGGCTGCACCCCTCTTCAGCCAGGATAGCTTGATTCCAGTGGCATGGAGAGCACGGGACCCACATCTGGGCAAACAATGTCATACATTCACCTTAGTACAGAGATCTGGGCCTAAATCCATAGTTTTTTTGCTCACCATAACATTCCAGTTTGAATCCAGCCATATGCAAATCAGTCTTGACGCTGTGCCCAATGGGAACAGTCCAGCCTGAACTGCCAGGCCAGGTCCTTCCTGGACCGGAAACAAATATCCTAGGACCGGTTTCAGGGCTTCACCCCTCCTTAACCAGGATAGCTTGACTCCAGTGGCATGGAGAGCACAGGATCCACGTCTGGGCAAACCCGTCCCACTCAGGGTGACAAATGCAAAAACAACAATTGATGGACAGAATGCAGAACAATGTCATATATTCACCCCAGTTCAGAGATCTGGGCCTAAATCCATCGTTTTTTTGCTCGCCATGCCATTCCAGTTTGAACCCAGCCATATGCAAATCAGTCTTGACCCTGTGCCCAATAGGAACAGTCCAGCCTGAACTGCCAGGCCAGACCCTCCCTGGACTGGTAACAAACATCCTAGGACCAGTTACGGGGCTTCACACCTCTTCAGCCAAGATAGCTTGATTCCAGTGGAAACAACAATTGATGGACAGAATGCAGAACAATGTCATACATTCACCTCAATACAGAGGTCTGGGCTTAAATCCATTGTTTTTTTGCTCACCATGCCATTCCAGTTTGAACCCAGCCATATGCAAATCAGTCTGGACCCTATGCCCAATAGGAACAGTCCAGCCTGAACTGCCAGGCCAGGTCCTCCCTGGAATGGAAACAAGCATCTTAGGATGGGTTTCGGGGTTTCACCCCTCTTCAGCCAGGATATTTTGACTCCAGTGGCATGGAGAGCACGGTATCCACATCTAGGCATACCCGTCCCACTCGGGGGAACAAATGCAAAAACAGCAATTGATGGACAGAATGCAGAACAATGTAATACATTCACCCCAGTACAGAGATCTGGGCCAAAATCCATTGTTTTTTTGCTCACCATGCCATTCCAGTTTGAACCCAGCCATATGCAAATCTGTCTTGACACTGTGCCCAATAGGAACAGTCCAGCCTGAACTGCCAGGCCAGGTCCTCCCTGGACTGGAAATTAGCATCCTAGGACCGGTTTCGGGGTTTCACCCCTCTTCAGCCAGGATAGCTTGACTCCAGTGGCATGGAGAGCACGAGACCCACGTCTGGGCATACCCGTCCCTCTCGGGGTGCCAAATGCAAAAACAACAATTGATGGACAGAATGCAGAACAATGTCATACATTCACCCTAGTACAGAGATGTGGGCTTAAATCCATAGTTGTTATGCTCACCATGCCATTCCAGTTTGAACCCAGCCACATGCAAATCAGTCTTGACCCTGTGCCCAATGGGAACAGTCCACACTGAACTGCCAGGCCAGGTCCTCCCTGGACTGGCGACGAGCATCCTAGGACCGGGTTTGGGGTTTCACCTTTCTTCAGCCAGGATAGCTTGACTCCAATGGCATGGAGAGCACAGGACCCAAGTCTGGGCATACCCGTCGCACTCGGGATGACAAATGCAAAAACAACAATTGATGGACAGAATGTAGAACAATGTCATGCATTCACCCCAGTACAGAGATCTGGGCCTAAATCCATCGTTTTTCTGCTCACCATTCCATTCCAGTTTGAACCCAGCCATATGCAAATCAGTCTTGACCCTGTGCCCAATGGGAACAGTCCAGCCCGAACTGCCAGGCCAGGTCCTCCCTGGACTGGAAACAAGCATCCTGGGACCGGTTTCTGTGTATTACCCTTCATCAGCCAAGCTAGTTTGAATCCAGTGGCAACACCGGAAAGTGAGTACTATTCATGGTAAAATGCAATTTTATGGTTAGAGCGTGCTGTAGCTCCATCCCAATGGCATATGGTAAGGAGGGTTCTAACCGTAGCTACGTAAGTGGGGCAATCCTCAAATGTTCATAGAGAATCCACCAATGTCGTGTTGTCTTATAACGAAAAAGAGTAGCCAAGATATAAGTCCTAAGACATATAGGTAAATAGTTATATGTAGCCGGTAAGTCCTTAATGTTGTTTGAAATCTGTTGCAGTCTTTCAAACGTTGTGGAAGAGCTGCAGGAAGAAACTATTTCAGCAGTTCATGTGGTCTAGAGTTCTCAACTGAGATTGCAAACACATAAGTAAAATAAAACGGTGAGTGAAAGAAGAAGAGAAGAAGCTGCAGGCATTTTTCTATTTAGTGTGGTCCAATTTAAATAACTGTGAAAAGTCACTTACGCATTTAAGTGCTAGTCATAGAGAGGGTAGGATATGGGCATGAACTCGTCACAATTCATTAGTCGATTCTCCAAATAGGTAGTCCTACATTCCTAATCTGTGCAAGGTTGTCCTGGTAATCAAAATATAAGACATAAGTGCAAAATAATATATCCAAGTTTGCGCTTGGGGTTCGAAAAGACATTAGAGCTAACGTGTCACTTTCGCCAAAATACGTTGAATGCCTGTAAGTTGTGTGATTAAAAAAGAAGAGGTACACGAAATGCGCAACTTAAGGGCAGTGATATGTCCTGCTAGATAAAAGGAAATTCCGTAAGTTAAATGCGGAAATTTTATATTGTATAGATATGTTATTTCATTATCTATTTACTGTAGTATAACAAATGCCAGTATCAAAGTGTAAATGCCCCAGTATCTGTAGTGACATTTATGAGAATTCACCAAATAAGATAAAATCGTTATCTGTTTAGTACAGTTTGAGATCCTGTACCAAAATATGAAGCGCCCAAGTATCTAGAGTGAACATTAGAAGCGTTTGCCAAGTAAGATATGGTCAATCATACTATGTTAAGCTGAGTCCCAGAGGGCGGCCAATCCATTTAGGGGGTAGAAGAGAAGAATGTTATACCCTACTTACTTGTATAACATGTACTCTAGCCCTGCTACCTCTAGCTGCTCAGCCAGAGTGTGAGTTGGTCTTAGAATGTTGGTGTGTCTGTGATGTGTGAAATGCCTGGGTGTCTGAGTGGGAGGAATGTTGGCAGTTAGAGATGGGCTGAGCAGCTTGGCAGGCTGCTCCTGGTGGGGCTGGTACCACACTAGGCTGGGGGAGTCAAGACAGATGTAACCTGAACTGAAGATTAATAAAGAAGACCTAAATATACACCCTGGCTCCTGGTGTCTTTCTACATAGGACACAACAAAGAAGGTAAAAGGTCTGAAATAAATAAAATGTACTTATAAGTCTATTGTTTGTCAACTCTTGGCTGAAGTACGCCCCCTTAAATAAAGATGAAATACCTGAATATAGTTACAAAAACGTCTCCAAAGTCGGACTGTTTGAGCTAAAGTTACATAAAACATTTCAGGGGAAAGTGTCTCCCCTAATGGCAGCACAAACACTTACCGGTAACTATTCAGATGAGTCCGCTGTCTCGTGGCATGCTGGTCCAAGTAAGGAACCGGGTGCAAGTGAAGCCTTCGTATTTAAAGGTAAGCAGCAGGTGTGGAAGGTCATCCGACCAAGGAAGTAAAAAATGGCAGGCAGGCATTGATCTTAAAAATAGAGAATAGACTAGTGAGTCCATGTTGGGATGTTGGGTGCATGGTGGCCAATTTGAAGTGGGTCCCCATGCCTATAGTTACTATGAGGAACTTAAACTTAACACTAAGGAGGGATATTAGTGTAAAACTGCCAGAGATATCTATAACAAGTATTCTCTCAGCTATTTTGATATAAAAAAATGGCAAACAGGCATCGATTTTAGAAAAAGAAAAGACACAAGAAAATCCATGTTGGATGCATAGTGGCCATTTTAGAGTGGCAAACAGGCATCAATTTCAGAAATAGAAAAGAGACTAGTAAGTCCATGTTGGATGCATGGCGGCCATTTTGGAGTGGGTATCCATGCCCAGGAGTTACAATGAGGAACTTAAGTGACCAGTAAGGAGGGATATAGGTATGAAGCTGCCAGAGAGATGTGTATCCATTATTCTTTCAGTTATTTAGACCTATGCAACTCAAGAAAACAAAGGTGACAACAGGAAGTGTGAAAAGTAGTAAAAGAGGGACTCCTGCTGTTAGAAATGGAATTTCTGGTTGGCTAAGGCTTGCGCCAAAGCCAGGCAGAAACCACCACTCTAGTCAGGGCAAGGGAGTCACATGCCAAGATAACCCCTGCTCACCCCCTTGTTAGCTTGGCACGAGCAGACAGGCTTATCCCGGAGGCAATGTGTAAAGCATTTGTGCACGCACACAACAACAACATCCCAGGCACACCACAAAAGGAACTCCACACAAGGTTATATAAAAATAACTTTTGTATTCTCAAAACACATCAGATAGTAATCACACAATATACATTGTGCCAACTGGCACGGGCAATATTTACAGGGGATTATGTACACAGGACAGGGCCACGTGGACCACTGTCAGGAATAAGCACTTTTAGAACATATAATATTTGTAGCACCAAATAGCAAATGTAGCACACAACCAGTAACCACTGGTAAAAAGTAAGTACCTCCTACGCAATCCTTACCACCTTAGGCATATTTCACGCGGAGAACCATGAACTCACTAGTATAACCCATACTAGATAAAACAACCTCCTAAGCATAAACATATGTCTGGAGGTATCAGAACACAGGGTGCGCAAAACATACTACACACAGTACATTTCCTAACACCCAAAAAGCAATAGCACATGAATCATAACAGCACATAAATCACATTAGGGTCCAGGTTGCGCCACTGCGCCAAAACCTAAACGTAGCAGCTGCCCACTACTTGCTGGGCAGCTGAGGACAATAGCAAGGGGCCTAAACGCTACAGCTAGCACTAAGTACTGTGCAGCTGGGGAAGGCCAAGGTAGGGATGAAGGAGTGTGACTCACTCCTAGATGCAAAGTACATGTTCCTAGAAGGAAAAACCTCAACGTAGCAGCTGCCCACTACTTGCTGGGCAGCTAGGAGCTCAAAACTGCGACTGGGGCTTTCACTAGCCCTTAGGAACAAACACTGCGCACAACATGGGGAGCCCCCCAGGCTCTGACACAAAACAGGCCCATCGTTGGAGCCCTCTGGCTCTGGAAGTAACTGTGCCTCTCGGGGAGCTCTTCTAGGCTCTCAAACGAAGTGGGCCATCAGGGGCAAGAACACGGGTCCCTCTAATCGTCGGAGCAGCCCGCTGACACACGGGGCCGCTCTGACACAGTGCCTCGCACCGTGCCTCAACATCCATCTGCACCCACCTGGAGCGGTAACCGAAATGCCCCGTCGTGGGAGCCATCCGGCTCTGGACACTGAGGCCATAACGTGGGAGCAGCCCGCTGTGCAAACGGGGCCGCTCTGACCAGGTGCCTCTGCCCCCCCTTCCCAGCCGTCTTGTACTCACCAGCTCTCTGGGGTGGGGGCCTTGGGGCTTCTCCCTCGCTGTGGAGACTCCGGCAGCGGTCTCTCCTCTCTGGCTGTGGGCACTCCAGCGGCAACCCTGTTGGCGGCCCCGGGGCTCTCCATAACTCACCAGAGCCCCGGGCCGCGAGAGGACATCTCTCGGCCGGCTATTGGTTTCCTCTCCGCTTCCCGGGCAGACTCAGCACGGCTTTCTCGGGACTCGGCCGCACTTCTACTTCAGTCCTGCGGCCTCGCCCACAACCAGGCGGGCCGCGGCCGCAATCCGGGCATTTAGATGAGGGGTAGGCTCCCTCGGTCGATGGAATAACCGGCGTGGTGGGCACCCGCTTAAATAATTAAATAAACGGGGTGGCACCAGTATGCAGAAACGAAGGTGGGCAAAGTCGCAGGGTAGGCACCTGCGCACACCAATGCTTAGATAAGCGAGGTGGGCACCCGCAAGGGCCACAAAAGGGCAGGAGCACTTCCCCCGAGGGAACACGACAGCGCTCTGCTCCTAAATGCAGAATACAGCGCTTCCCAGGTGCTAGGGAAGAAAGAAACCCCAGTTCAACACAGCAACTGGAGCAAAAGGGCTTTCAAGAGGTCCTGGGCATAAAGACATGGAGCAACCAGCTCCTCCGCACAGGGAAGCCCTCCAGCAACAAAGTCCATCAGCAATCCAGGGGCTGGGCAGGGCCCAGGGAGGCAAGCCTTCCCCTGGACCCCAGCAGCCGCACGCCCCTGGTAGATTCAAGTCAGGAAAAACAAGAACATTTTACAGGAGGTTACAGCTTTTTTTTATACACACACTTCCTTGTTTCCAAAGGTGCAGGCAAGGGGCGAACCAGATGCAACTGGTTCCTGAGCACTTTGTTTTGCTCGGCCCCTCTCTCTATTCACAAGGTGGGTCAGGGACATCAGACACACCCCAGGGGGTGGAGCCAGCATTGTGGAGGGAAAGCCCAGCCCTATTCAGGTCCCAGGTGCACCCCTACCTCACATCAACATGCAGATCTCTCCATTCACCACCGAGGCAGACCCATCCTGACTCCAGGAGCCAGGCACACCAGCCAGCTCCAGCCAATCACAAGCCAGACAGTCAATTCACATTCACTGCACAGACACACCAACTTCTAGAAGTGGCACTTCCACGCTAGACACATTAAATCCGCGCACATCACCGCGCAGCATTTAATCACACGAGTTTGCACATACCAAACTCGACCCTGCACTCCCCACACATCAGGAACTACCATGGTCACACATATTCCCCATGCATTCCTATGGGAGGGCAGGTCACTCTCACCACACATACACAGAGAGCGCATGCACTTTACACTGGACCACAGTGAAAAAGTGCGCAGAGGCCTAAAATCACTAACACCAGGTTACAGAAACAGGCTAGGAAAAAGCAAAAAGTTTCAGGGTGAACCCGCCAAAAGGGCCAGGTCCAACACCTGCGCTTGTATCGAGTGCATGGCGGCCATTCAGAGTGGGTACCCGATCACAGTGGATATAGCCAGGAATACATATGTGAAAGGAAATGTGATATTAGAACACTGCCAGAGTGCTAAGATCCACGTTCAAAGGTCAAAAGTTCTCAGTGACATACAGATCAAAAAGTATACAGCACCAAGTGTATCAATAGGTCCAACGGAAATGGTCATAGACAAGTAATCTCCCAGTCTGTTGTTTAGTGCGAGCTATGCGCTTGTAAATATAGATAAGGAATAGGATAGATGTGACAGACGACACCAAGTGTATACCTAAGCCCATTTGTAAGAGATATACAGTAGTAGGTTGACACATTGGTTAGGGAAACCTGTCCATATTGAATGTCTATCACAAGTAACAGAGCTATCCATTCTTAGAACAGAAAACAGTAATAGTAAATTGATAGTCAGTATACATCAAGTCCCCTCATTCCCAACTTATTCCGCCATACAGAAACAGTTCAATGTTATAAATGTACCTTGTAATACACATTAAGAAGTAACATTCTGTCATCAGGGCTACCCATGCCTTGGTGTAGAAATGTTATTCTGTTAGAAACACATGTAGTTCCCTGTCAATGTTCAGGCCCATATCCACAGCCCGTAACTTCAAAATCCACTGTGTTTCTGCTCGTCTAAGTGCTAATGTCCTGTCCCCACCCCTTGGGTGGCAAGGTATTGGCATTATCCTATGAAATCAGATATTGGTCATTGTCATGGAAGGGTGTACTGTATTAAAGTGGACCGCAAGAGGATACTCCATGCTGTTATTACGTATGACCCTCATGTATTCCTGAATTCGCTGAATGAGTTTGTGGTGGCCCCATCGCCCTGGGACCACCACAGGCTGAATTATGGGCAAATGTGCATTTTTAATAAAAGGCCCAGCAAATCATTATGAGGCGAGTTTCTAGCGCCGTGAATAATATAGTAACGGTTCTCCCGCTGCGTTGGGGACAGCGAGCCGGCAAGAGGTTTGCCTTTGTTGTGTTTTGCAAAGACTACCTCGTGACACGCTTTATCAGGGTTTGATGAGGGGGGCGTGAGCCGGCAAGAGGTTCGCGCAATAACTACACTCCACGCTGTTACTTGAAGCATAAAAGGCCATTTTATTAGGACAAGGTTGCAATCATTTAGACTTATTAACAGTAAATCAATGCAAGAAATATACGTTCCCATCCCCATACCCAGGCATTCTCCATTCTGCCTTCTCAAAACAATCTCACCTGTTTGACTCTTGCCCATTCACTCGATAACCTCCTTCCTTTCCCCATTCTCACCTTCACTTGCCCTCCAAGGGGTGGATCTGCCCGTATGTGACTACCCACCCCTCCAAAGTACCGTAACGCCTCAGCTCCGCAACCTGCCCTAAACTGGCACCCCAGACCTAAAACCACCCCTAGTCCTTCGCTGAAACCTATAGGGTGGGTGGGTGGACAAACATTCTAAAACCTCCCGGTGGTGCTCAGGTGTCAGGAAGAGGCCGGATCTTCCTCTCCTGACACCTTATATGGCCTCCCAATCCCACCCCTTCCTTTGACCCCCATAGCCCCGCCCCCCACCTTGTCCTTCTGCTATTGCACGAATACCCCGTGGGAAGACTGGTCTGTGACCTTCACTTGCCCCGGGGGCTGCATCGTGCAATAACTACACTCCACGCTGTTACTTGAAGCATAAAAGGCCATTTTATTAGGACAAGGTTGCAATGATTTAGACTTATTAACAGTACATCAATGCAAGAAATATACGTTCCCATCCCCATACGCAGGCATTCTCTATTCTGCCTTCTCAAAACCATCTCACCTGTTTGACTCTTCCCCATTCAATTCAATTCAATTCAATAATAACTTTATTCGGTAGTTTTACAAAAACACCATAAAAGTTCAAAATAAGCAGTTTACAAATTTTTCAAAGTAGTTAAAAACCGTTAAGTATGCATTTGTTAAGAGAAAACATGTTAAAAATAGCAAGTACCTCTCAGTTCAATTTGTGTAAGTTTTTCAGCATTTATAGTAACATACACTTTTCCTATTATCTTAGTTTCTTTCATTTGTGCAAAATTGCAATGTTATTCGTGCTCATAAATTCATGCGGTGGCGTATACAAAATTTAAGATAAAGTACAATCGCTTTAGCATAGTTTTCATTTTCAAGATACTGAAGTGCCAGATACGCTGGGCGACATTGTCGAAGACCCCAGAATTTCAGTATGGGCAGTATCCAGCGTTTACGAGGTTCAGTAAAGAATTTACAGAATAGGACTGTATGTATAGTTGATTGAGGGGACACTAGATCGCAAGGGCACATAGAAAATGTGGATATCCAGACATTTTGCTTTGGAAATGCAACCAATAAATGGAACAGGTCAAATCTGAAACGAGTGAGCAACATTTTTTCAAACTGTGTTAATTTAAAATTCAAATAGGGTTCAACAGTGAACACAGTCTGGGCAAGTAAAGAGTGTTGAACAGATGATTTATGGACCTCGGATAGTAAGCGTAGCTGGCGCGGATGGACAAGGCACTCCCTTTTTAAGTTCTTTTTTGGGATTTCTTTTATCAGCAACGGATGGTCAAAGTACTTCCTATATCCTAGATCTGTTAATAGTGCTTTGACATAGGACAACCATTTAATCTTCTTAGAGTGATCTAATGTTAAGATGTCTTGAATGATCGCCCTAGTCAAATGACATTGCTCAGTGACCCATATTCTGCGCCACAACATTATCGGCTGCAGTTTTAAAATGTCTGTGATATAGTCAATGCCCAACTCAGTATGGCAGGCATAGGTGGAACAAGTTTTTGGTACCGCCAACAGATATCTCAGGAAGGAGTTCTCTATTCTTTGTATTGAGTCCACTTTTGTAAAGCCCCAAATCTCCGCCCCATATGTTGCTGTACTTACACATTTTGAATTATATATTTGCAATAATTCTTTAATAGGTCGCTGCCCCAATCTTTGTGAAAAGGTTTTTAGCGAAGATGTCTCTCGAAGAAATGACAGTTTCCTTGCATTGATAGCTGGGCTCCATTTAAATTTTTCGTCAATGACAATCCCTAAATAGGGATAGGTAGTAGTCCTATCCAGATGTTCACCCTGTACCATTAGTTTCCTGTGTTTTACGTTTCGTTTCTCCCCTGCATGCATTGTATAAGTTTTTTTTGCATTTAATTTCAGGTTCAGACTTGCCATAAAGGTACAATATCTGTTCAAGGCCAACTGTAGTTCATTTGGTGTTCTGGCTAAAATAACAGCGTCGTCGGCGTATAGGAGCGCTGGTATCTGCCGACGAGCTATTAGGGGAAGGTCCTTGCTGCCTTGTAACATAGCGGCCTCCAAGCCGTTCGTATAGAGGGTGAATAGAAAGGGGGCCAGGACGCACCCCTGCCTGACCCCCTTTTCCACCCTGAAGGTGTCCGTGAGTTCACCCCTCACCCCGAATCTTACCCTGCCTGTAGTGCCTGTGTACATTTCTCGAAGGAAGTCCACGATTGGGGTAGGAACTCCCATTTTCAAGATAGTTCTCCACAACGTTGAATGTGCCACGCAATCAAACGCTGCGGAGAGATCCACATATGCCATATGGAAAGGAGACCTTTTAGCTTCCAGATATTTGCCCGCCAATAAGGACAGGTTTAGGGCCTGGTCAACTGTTCCTAGCCCCTCCCGGAAACCATATTGTAGGTCTGAGATTATCTTATGGTTGGTAGCCCACTCCTGGAGACGCTCAAGGAGTATTCGTCCTGCCATCTTACCTAACGAGTCCAGGAGGGAGATCGGCCTATAGCATGATGGACTGTTTCGATCTCCTTTTTTAAAAATAGGTACCAACGTTGATGTTTTCCAAGAGTCCAAGAGGCCCACTTCAATGGTAGCGTTCAGGACGTTAGTCAATAGGGGGGTCCAAAGATCCAGGAGATGTTTGAAAATGTCAACGGGGACACCATCCGGGCCTGGGGCTTTAGCTGTTTTTGAGAATTTTAAGGCTTTTTGAACCTCTTCATGGGTACGATAAAGGTTTAGTGGATAGGCAATGTGTGGCAGAAAATCAGGTTGATCTATATCTTCTGTCGAATCTTTCGCAAAGACTTTTGTAAAATGGCTCACCCATTCATGTTCACTTATAGCAACATCAATTGAGGGAGAATTGTCATTATCTGTTAAGAATGGGGAACGGACTACCTGCCAGAACAAAGCACTATTTTTTAATTCCGAGCTTTGGATCAGAGTTGACCATAGTTCAGCTTTCACTTCTTTTTTCCTGTTATTTAGGGCAGCCGTGTACTCCTTTCTGAGTCTAGTAATTTCAGCTCTATCCCTGTGATCACTGTTTAGAGTTTCTTTTAAACGTGTGGATGCTTTTGTGCATGCTGGATTGAACCAACCTTTCTTTAACTGGGGCCTTTGTTTGTGCGTCCTAGTTAGTTCTTTTTGTATACTTGTTGTAATTACCAGGAAGCTCTTTATAGTTTCGCATGATTGTGTAGTAGAGTCCAAGCACTTTATAATATCAATTTGATTATTTTTGACTATTTTTTTGGTGGTTGCTTCCTTGTCAATACTGCCCCACTTCAGTGTAAAGCCATTCGAGGAGCCTAGTTCTAAATCACATTGATTTAGGGCAGTCATGATGTCATGTGGTTTATTCGTTATTGTTTCAGCGAGAACCATGATGATTGGAAAATGGTCACTTAAAGGATTTTTAAGGACCTTAAAATCTTCTATGATAAATCCTATAAGTGGTGAAATCAGTATAAAATCAATTAGGCTTATTAAACCTCTTCCATTAAATGTGGGCTGGAAAGGAACAGATGGGATCTTTGTTTCATTAGCGAAGCTTAACTCTAGTTCAGCCATAATTTCGGTCATTGTTTCCCCCATATTAGAATGTGTAAAGTGCGTAAGGTTTGTGTCAACCTCATCGCTAATACCGCACTTATTGTTATCGCTGTTACTGCATAAGTGAAGGTTAAAATCTCCTCCCCAGATTATTGTACATGACTTTTTGATGTATTTAGTACGTTGCTCTTGTAATGTTGCAGAGATCTCTGGGAGCAGAGTAATCATATCAGCAAGAGAGAGGTTGTTATAAAAGTTTATAATTAAGTAGAGTCTTTGTTTGGTGACCTTTAGCACTATAATCTGGAAGTTTGTATCTAGTCTTAGGGGGAGTACCTCATCCACAGGAAGAGTATTTGTAATGTAAGTGGCTAAACCTCCGCTATTTCTACCAGAGGTTGATTTCTTCGCAGGTGACCAGAAAGTTTTAAAGCCCACGATATGTATTGGCCTTATGGCCCAGGTCTCCTGACGGCAGATACAACCGCTCAAATTGATCTGTCTCAGGAAATCGGGGTCTGTCTTCTTTGCAGAAAGACCTGCGATGTTCCAAAAATTGAAATGAATCTGCAAAGTATTTGAAATGAGATCAACGGGATTACCTGTATCAGCTAACAGTTGAGCGGCTTCCAAATTATTTGGAGCCGATGTTACGGTCGCCGTAGCATCTGTATTATAATGATTTGTTGTTGGGCAGTTAAGTTCGCCGGGGGTTGAGGACAACTGTGTTGACATTTTTTCAGAGACAGTGCATGAATTAGATGGTAAAATTATCTCTGTTTTAGATGGTTGTGGGAATTCCCTGGTAGAATAGGTATTGGGCAGTCAGTCGTTAAAGTCTAAACCGGAAAGAGCATTAAATCTATTGTAAGTTGGAATATTATAAGAAGTAGCCAATGGAACGGCCGCTTGTCTCCAGCGATTATCTCCATTCTCTTGATGAGGGATTTCAAAGAGATAAGGATGGGTAGCTGGCGGTATGGGCGTTTGGCTCTGGTGCCACTGTACCGAACCTATTGGATAGAGGAACTTAGAATTCTGGAAAGAAGTGGAAGGGTAGGAAGTGGAGGGGAAAGATCTTTCTGGAAACGAATTCATAGAGGTAGGCGGGATATTGTTGTTTGTATTTAGTAGATGCCTATAGAAATAGCCCAATGGGAGAAGGGTTGTATTGAATTCCCATGTGGAAGGTGGAGGTGCCTTAGCTAGTGTCTTTTCGGCCCACTGGGGATTTCTAAAGGTAATAGCTACACAGTCCCCCTCAAATTTTTTGCGTAGGGGGCCTATCCAGCCTACTCTTTGAGTGTGGGAAATTTCCCCGGCACATTCTATTGGAAAGTTACAGTTCAAGCTTAACCAGTGAAGTATCTTGTTTTTCAGGGATGATGTTGTTTCACTCTGTTCTTGTTTGAGTGTTGGTACGTTTACCAGTACAAGGACATAGGCTCCACATTCAGGGGGAAGGGTGATACGTGTTGGAATCTGTCTTGACCTATATGGTTGTTCATACGGTATCTTTGGCTGCTGAGCCTTTGCAGTCAAGTGATTAGATTGGGTGGATTTCTGCGGTCCTTGTTGGGATGGTACATGAGAGTTCCCTGACTGAATAGTGGCTGGTTGGATGTTCATATTAGGAATGAGGGATGAACTGTTAGATGTTGGGGGTTTATTTGCGACAGTTGTAATATTACTGTGGGGATTCTGTTTCGGGAGAGTTATTGGGGTAGGGGTAGATTTCTGCGCTGTGACTGCCTTAGCATAGTTAGCAGTCGTAGGAGCTAAAGAAGGTAAGGTGGTAGTGGGTGGTTTAAGATAGCTAGTATGGTTAATTAATCCAGCAAACTGCTTTTCGATGTTGTTTAATGTTCGCTCTATTGGTAATAGTTGGGTTTTTATAAGATCCTTAATTATGTCTAGCGCTTGTGAGTTAAGCTCGAGATAGTTTAAATTGGCAGCATCATGTCCCCTGTAAGCGTCGTCCGACGATGGAGCTGAAACAAAGGGGGCATCCACATTAATCGGCAATGAATGGCTTGCATTATTTCGAAGGTTGGTACGAGGCGTTTTTTCAGACCTGGTGCACTTTGGTAAATAGTGTTGCTTAGACTTTACTACTGGTCCTGTGCTGTCTTGATTAGAAAAGGCACCCTCCCTTGGCTCCTTATCAGTTTTTTGGGGGGAAGGTGCTACTGAAGATGGCGACTCAGTTAAGGGTTGCGACTCAGTCAGAGTTATCAGGGCAGTTTGGGTGGGGCTAATCACCAGAGAAGGTGTTTTCTCCAGGTCTTCCAGAGTAACTTCCCCAAGTGATAAGTGTGTGACAGATAAGTCAACGCTCGTTGGAATGGTGTGAAGTTCAGCACGGATTTCCTGCAATAATGGGACATTAGTTCCCTGTTGATTAGGTGTTTTGGCTAAAGCCAGAAGGCCCAATGAGGATCTTCGTGCTGCTGCAAGATCCTGGGAGACCCGTCTTTCTAGGAGTACGATCCCCTGATTGATCGCGTCATTGGCTTTAGTAATAAATTGGTCGATTGGGCCAGTCACCGAACCCAGTCCTTGTGCCGTCTTGTTCCTCATTGCCCTAGTAGTCATGATGGCGCTGTAACACACGTGGATTAATGAGTGTTAAAAACAATAGCAAAGGGCGACCAAGATGCAGTGTGGATAACAATGGGCAAATGAAGAGGAAAATGGGTTGGCCCAGACCAGACTTGCCCAGGCTTGAACGGGCTTAAACGGGCCCGCCCTTTGCCCGGGCTTCGCCCCGGGCTACGACCCGCGCGCGTCCCGCGATGCGCGTCTATGCTCTTGCCTTAATACTCTATCAGGTGAGAGGGGGGCGTGCACTGGGAGGGGGCGCGGCTCGCACGGGAAGAGGCAACAGCTGATGGAGTTTAAGGCTGAGCCTCGCAGTCCCGGAGCCGCGCCTCGCACCTCCACTGCGGCCACGCAGTCGATGATACTTCCCTCCTCACCAAGGGGCTGGAGCAATGTTAGTGCAGGGAGCTACTCCTGTAGCGGCAGGAAACGTGTGGCAGAAGAAACCTCAAAGCGAGCGGCACCCGCAGAGCGGGGGCCGCGAGAGGTTATGAAGCTTGGTGGGCGGGCACTGGGAGGGGGCGCGGCTCGCACGGGAAGAGGCAACAGCTGATGGAGTTTAAGGCTGAGCCTCGCAGTCCCGGAGCCGCGCCTCGCACCTCCACTGCGGCCACGCAGTCGATGATACTTCCCTCCTCACCAAGGGGCGGAGCAATGTTAGTGCAGGGAGCTACTCCTGTAGCGGCAGGAAACGTGTGGCAGAAGAAACCTCAAAGCGAGCGGCACCCGCAGAGCGGGGGCCGCGAGAGGTTATGAAGCTTGGTGGGCGGGCACTGGGAGGGGGCGCGGCTCGCACGGGAAGAGGCAACAGCTGATGGAGTTTAAGGCTGAGCCTCGCAGTCCCGGAGCCGCGCCTCGCACCTCCGCTGCGGCCACGCAGTCGATGATACTTCCCTCCTCACCAAGGGGCTGGAGCAATGTTAGTGCAGGGAGCTACTCCTGTAGCGGCAGGAAACGTGTGGCAGAAGAAACCTCAAAGCGAGAGCCACCCCTCTTCCCCATTCACTCGATAACCTCCTTCCTTTCCCCATTCTCACCTTCACTTGCCCTGCAAGCATCCTCTGTTGACTTTGCCTTCATTGCTCATTGCCTCCCGTGCCCCGCTATCAGTCACCTGTGTACCGTTCTCCCCCCACCCGAGGGGTGGATTCGCCCGTATGTGACTCCCCACCCCTCCAAAGTACCGCCAACCAGGGAACCCCCGTAGGGCGGTTACCTCCCCCCCCCCCACTGTCCTGCACACCTTTCACCTCCTGCCAGCCGACCCTGCGGCCTCCCAGTGGACGACCATCCATCACCTCACCCTGCGTCCTGCAGCAAAGTACCATTCTTGTTAAAAACGGGAATCGCGAAAGATGCCTCTCCAAAGCGGGCCCAAGTGCCCATCAGTCCTGTGCACCTAAAGGCTGCCCCACTCTGCAGCACCTGGTGAACGACAATCCACCTAAACATGCATCCCCTGCAAGTCAGGAACGTTCCCGGGACAAAAACCCCGCCAAGAAAAGATGATCTCAACGCTGTGATAGTGCATCACCCCACCTGTACCTGCGTGCCGGGTAAGCAAATAACATCCCATGGGGCCACTCCCTGCCGTAACCGGCACCCCCCAACGTGGTGAACGACCATCCACCACCTGGACTGATGCCCGTATAAACCAGCAACATGTCCGGGCCCAATCATTTGACCGAAAAAAGTTGCCCCCTCTCGCGGATAACGGCCATCTACCACCTGGCCTGCATCCTGTGGAACCGGTAATCTTGCAGGAAAAACCCTGTCCGCAGACAGACACCTCCCTCACCGTGAACAACCAGACACCACCTGGACCTGTGTACCATGTACATGCAAACTTTTGTCGGGCCCAGTCCTCGACCCAGAGACAATTGCCCCCCTCTCGGCGAACGACCGTCCACCACTTGTACTACCGTCCACCACTTGTACTTGTGCCCAGCAAAACAAGCAACCTTTCCGGAACAATCTATTTTTCACCCAAGGTGCCCCCTCTCTCCGAGGTGAACAACCATCCACCCCTTGTACATCCGTCCTTTGCATTCCTCGATAAACAATGAAGTTTGTTTTACCGCTCCTGGTCCAGAAAGGTGCCCCCCCCCCGACGCCGTGTAACATGTAAGTTTTGTTCCCCTTCCATATGTAATGACATCACATCTGTAAGGAAAGATTAACCTTAGAAGTTCCTGAATGACCAAGAAGCATTCTAGAGCGTGAGGTGATCTGCAGATGATCATACAATTCCAATATGAACAAACTTTGGTCTTAGTTAAGCATCAAACTCCTGCATGTACATCCTCACTTTATCTCTTATATCTTCATGCGTTGGATAATTGCCCCCCCCTCGCGGCAAACGACCGTCCACCACTTGTACTTGTGCTCAGCAAAACAAGCAACCGTCCCGGACCAATCTATTGGTCACCCAAGGTCCCCCCCCCACATTTTCGAGGTGAACGACCATCCACCCCTTGTACATCTGTCCTTTGCATCCCTTGATAAACAAAAAGATGTGTAGACCACTCCTGTTCCATAAAAAGGTGCCCCCCAATGCTGTGTAGCATGTAAGTTTGTTCCCCTTCGATATGTAATTGCACCGCATCCTTAAGGAATGTTTAACCTCAGAAGTTCCTGATGACAAAGAATCATTCTAGAGTGTGATGATGTGAACAACTTTGGGTCTTTGATAAGAATCAAAACTCTTGCATGGTCATCCCCACCTCGTCTCTTAAATCCTCGAGCATTAGATATTTTACAGTGGATCCCACTACACGCAGTGGACGACTATCCACCACCCGGGCCTGCATACCGTACACAGAACGTTCTCGGGCCAAACTCTGGCCATGCGAGGTGCCCCCCGTGGACGACCCTCCACCATCTGCACCTATGTCCTAGTGTAAGTGAGTAACAATCCCCGACCATTCTTGGACCTGGACAGGTGCCTCCCCTTGAAAAAATGCCCCCACCTTCAATCTCCCACAAACAGTCCCATCACCAGAGCGCCATGGCCTGGACCTCCAAATCCTCAACCCCCCAAACCGTCTTCTACCAAGCACCAACCATGCGCTTGACCAGGATACCCCCTGCTCCAGTTGTCCGAAACACCTCTGCAAAAAACCCATGCCCCAAGTACCTTCATCGCCACAGACACCATACTGTACTCCCAGCACCCCGAGTCAGCAGCCCCCCCCCCCGGACCCCAAGAACCACATGCCTCCGCACGATAACCCTGCCACAACACAGCCTGCCAACGCACAAGGCCAATAAAACCAGGAGAAACGCCTCTCCCCATCTGAAGGAAAACAACACTCCCCCCCAACGTCCTCCACTCTCAATACGTCATGTTTGACACACATCCCCTTGCCCCCCAATCAAACCGACACTAATAATGACGCTACACCCGGCCCCCACTGCCCCAACGTCCGGGCACCTTTGTCACAACTGTATCGCACCGCCGCTGCTCTGCTCGAAATGCCCGTGCCCCTACTGGGCACCACCAACCGCCCAGCGCAACCCAACCTGCTCCCCTACAGCCCCCATTTTATCCGCAGCTCCCTCTAAACCATAAACTCCCGCCTCCAGGGTGTGCAGTACCAAGCACCCAGCTCAACGGAAAAAACTCAGACAGTATAACACTGCAGCTCTATACCTCTATCATGCTCACTTATCCAGACAATGTCCACCCAGAGCCGCCACCTGCTTCCCAGCACACATGCCCCACTTTCAGAATCTCCTCGTTCCTCCACCAAAACTCCCCCATCCCCTACGAATCCGCCAAAATACCCCGCCCATGCCTTCGCGTCAGTCGCCCGACACCTCATTACTTACACCTCTCGCGTAGTGCCATCATACCCGCTGTCGCAGACTGTACCTGCCACCTGCACTCGGCCCACATGACCCCCCCCCACCCAGGAACCTGCAATGCAACAAATCCAGGAAACTAAGACCTTTAACCATCCGTTATAACTCGTCACAACCGGCCACCACCCTGGAGTGGCAAGCCCATCCGACAAGCACCCCCTGCACATCCGATGAGCCACGATGTGAAGCATGCCGCCACCTACAACGCACAACCAAAATCTGGCTGCTTCCCAGTAAACCTCTATGGCCATGACCCCATGACCCCCAGTTAGCCAGGAAAGGACCCCCCACCCGCAAATTCTTTCTGCTTCCCCAAGCCGCAGCTGTAATCGCGTACCTGAGGGTTAAACCAGTACACCTTCCGCTTGCTCATAGCTGCCGTGCCCACTGTGGCCATAACCGCAGGTCATTCCGTGGCCGCACTTGACCCATGCAACAATAAGGAAACAGTCCAGTTACCAAGCGCCCCCCCTCCCCCGCAGCAAACCCACTCAGCCCCAGCCATTCTCACACAACTACCATTCCACACGCTATCCCCCTCACACACCGTCCCAGAGCCCCACTGCTCCCCACACACCACGCCAGCCGACCCCCACGTTCCCTTCAACATCCATGCCATCACTCATGCATTCTTTTCATAACATTATTCGTGACATTGTCAGAGTAAGAAAGCTGTTGTGGTCACTGCGCGATCCCCTGACGGAGGGCAGGCCGCCGCGGACCCCCCCTACTGCTTCTGGCCAGCGTTTGGAGGCAGTAGTGCGCCCCGCTGGCATCGCACCTACTGCCAGGCTCGACCACCAGCCTTGGTTCGCCCCCCCCCCACCGGGTCGTCACAACCAGGTGGACCGAAGCACCACCGGGCCTTGTGCCGTGCTGGCAGTCCCTCACCCCTGACTCCTATACCCTTCACCGCGCCACCTGCAAACTCCAACAGGAAACCCGACGCCCAACCCCCCTATCCCACCCATGCCGTGAACCCCCAGCTATCTCCAGTGCACCCTGACCTACTAACTGGCGCAGGTTCCAATAATGGATGGGCCATACCTCCACCTCGCTGCTAGAAAAGAAGTCGCCTGATGGAACCAGTACCGGCCCCCAAACATCGTCGTTAAAAGATGCCCACAGCCCACTACCTGACCACACATAAAAAAGCCCGCTACACAATTGAGGTGCCATTGCCTGGAGTACGGGATGGGATGCCACTGAAAAAACGAGAAACAGCTGCCATCAAAATTCAATCCCAAAGCTTAATATGGGCCTAAAAACGCCCCCCCCACTATAGGAACCCCGACACGGGCCCCACCCCCAAGCCAGAAAGCGGGAGAGAAGCCCCCCCACCACCACTACGATGCTCCCACGCAGACGCGCACGCTGGCTCCAGCCCCCTCCCCAACCCCCGAAGGTGCGCACGCAGCGAGGCTCCACCGCCCGCCCCAGCACAGGATGCCCCCCCATACCTGCCACATCCGACGTGTCCAGAGGCGGCTCCTCCACACAAAACCACCACCGCTGCAGCACCCGTCCGTCCCTCGCACGTGCAACTTGTCCTCGCAAAAAACCCCTCCAGGCCTAGGTCTGCGCCTCCTGTACAAGTCCTCCGTGACCTCTCTCCTCGGCCCGCTCCGACTCACACGCACCTCGTGGCAAAGCCACCCGCCGCGCCACAAACCTCCCTGGGGACTCCGCAAAAGGAAACGATCTCCCTGGCCCTGCCACGACACATTGATAACCCCTCCCCCCCCGCCCCCGACCCCCCGGCCGGTCGAAAAATCGGCCTCCCATCCCTCCCCAAATCACCCCCCCCCCAGCTACCACTTTCCTAACAAACTTTCTAAAACCTCCCGGTGGTGCTCAGGTGTCAGGAAGAGGCCGGATCTTCCTCTCCTGACTAGGGTGACCAACCGTCCGTAAATTTCACGGGCAGTCCGTAATTTTGGCCGTCTGTCCGTTGTCCGTGAAGGATTCTTTAACGGACGCCATTTGTCCGTCATTTTAGCTGGGCCCTGGTCGCCCCCACCCTAAAGCCGGCACAGCTTGCCCCCACCTCCCTTCTTGACTCCGATGCAGTATCAAAGCGCAGATATCTAGCAGCATTGGAAGGCACAGCGGGATGGCAGCCCTGACACCTCCAGCCCTCAATGAGCTGTTAAGAGGTGCTCAAAGGTGACTGAGAGGAGGGGCTGCAGCTTCAGGAGCAGGGGCATCTATTCAGATGCAAACAGCCCTGAATGACTCATGTCTCTGCAATTTAGAGGGGCCTTACACATTCCATTTCTACCCAGGGCCCCAAACATCCTAGACTCCGCTCAGCCAGATTACACCGAGGCAGCACGTGGTTCTCTTCACAGAGCTTAATTACTGTCACTAAATTGTAAGCAAACTTCGGTTCTTTGAACATGCAGTCTATAATGTAATACAATAAAGAAAAGGTACAATCGCACCTACACTGATTGACAAAGTATGGAGGACAATCAGTTCAATCAGTTCTCTTAGAGTATCTCCTGTAAGTACTGTACATCACAGTGGGGGATGGCATTTTAGACAGAGAGCCTCTTGTGCAGGAGGGGGCGAGGAGCCCAAGATGTTACTTGAATACTGCATGCCCACCCCTGTGCCCACCCTGGTGGATCTTGTTCCCCCTCCTGTGATGGCTCTTGTCCCCCCTGTGGTGGATCATGTCTCTGCCCTGGGTGGCTTCTGTCCCAGTTGTGAAGTTCTTGATGGGCCTCTTCTCAAAAGGGCTCAGCTCAAAATTAATATGGAAAGGTGGGCGAGTAAGTAAGTGAAGGGATGGCTGGATGGCTGGATGAATTAGTGAAAGGGTAAATGGATGAATGAAAGAGTGAATAAATGGATAATGAGAGAGTATGGATGGATTGATGAATGAGGGGAAGGATGGATGAGAGAAAATGTAAATAGCTGGATGTATGGGTGGAAGGGTAGCTGGATGATGGATGAGGGGAAATATGGATGAGGGGAAGGATGGATGGATGGAGGGGAAGGATGGATGAGGGGAAGGATGGATGGAGGGGAAGGATGGATGGATGAGGGGAAGGATGGATGGAGGGGAAGGATGGATGGATGAGGGGAAGGATGGATGGATGAGGGGATGGATGGAGGGGAAGGATGGATGGATGGATGAGTGGGCGAAAGGATGGATGATGAGGGGAAGGATGGCTGGATGGAGGGGAAGGAGGGTGGATGAGGGGAAGGATAAATGGATGGGAAGAATGGATGGATGAGGGGAAAGATGGATGATGGATGAAAGGAAGGATGGATGAGGGGAAGGATGGATGGATGAGGGGAAGGATGGATGGATGAGTGGAAGGATGGATGGATGGATGATGGGTGGGTGGAAGGATGGATGGATGGATGATGAGGGGAAGGATGGATGGATGATGAGGGGAAGGATGGATGGATGATGAGGGGAAGGATGGATGGATGATGAGGGGATGGATGGATGAGGGGAAGGATGGTTGGATGAGGGGAAGGAAGGATGGATGGATGAGGGGCAGGATGGATGTATGAGGGGATGGATGGAGGGGAAGGATGGATGGATGGATGAGTGGGTGAAAGGATGGATGGATGATGAGGGGAAGGATGGATGGATGGAGGGGAAGGATGGCTGAGGGGATGGATGGAGGGGAAGGATGGATGGATGGAGGGGAAGGAAGGATGGATAGATGGATGATGAGTGGGTGGGTGGAAGGAAGGATGGATGGATGATGAGGGGAAGGATGGATGGATGGATGATGAGTGGGTGGGTGAAAGGATGGATGGATGGAGAGTGGGTGGGTGAAAGGATGGATGGATGGATGAGGAGTGGGTGGGTGAAAGGATGGATGGATGAGTGGATGGGTGGGTGGATGGTGGGTGAAAGGATGAATGAGTGGATGGGTGGGTGGGTGGGTGGATGGTTGGGTGGATGATGGGTGGGTGGATGAGTGAAATGATGGATGGATTGATGGATTGATAAGTGCAAGGGTGAATAAATGGACGTATGAGTGAAAGGGTGGATGTAAGGATGAATGAGTGAGTGAAAGGGAGGGTAGATGGACAAAAGGATGAATAGATGTGTGAAGGAGTGAAATGATAGATGGATGAGTGATAGGGTCAATGGATGGATTCATGAGTGGATGAGTAGATGGATGGATGGGTGGGTGGATGGATGGATGGAAGGAAGGAAGGTTGGCTAAGTGAAAAGGTCGATGGAGAGAGAAAGGGAGGAAGGATGGACGACTAAAAGAGTGGATGGGTGGAAGGATTAGTAAGTGAAAGGATGGCTGGATTGGTGAAAGGGTAAATGGCTGGATGGATGAGTGAATGGATGGATAGGATGAAGAGTGGATGGATAAGTGTACAGATGGATAGGCTAAAAGGGTGGATGGATGGATAATGGATGGATGAGTGAAAGGATGGATGAAGGGATGGATGAGTGAAATGATAGATGGAAGGATACATGATGGATAGGTTTGCAAATGGTTGAATATGTTTGGAAATGGCTGGGCTTACTTATATACTATTGCGCGACCTCTGATGTGTCTGTAAAACTTACCTATTGTCCTGAAGTTTTGTCCTGAATTTGTGTCCTGAATTTTGACCCTTTGTCCTGAATTTTTACACTCACCGTCCTGAATTTGCACCAATGCCAGTTGGTCACCCTACTCCTGACACCTTATATGGCCTCCCAATCCCACCCCTTCCTTTGACCCCTCTAGCCCCGCCCCCCACCTTGTCCTTCCGCTATTGCGCGAATACCCCGGTGGAAGACTGGTCTGCGACCTTCACTTCCCCCGGGGGCCGCATTGCCTTAGTATTGTTTTGGAAAGATGCCCTCCTGCCAAGCTTTATCAGGGTTTGATGAGGGGGCCGGTCCCACTCGGGCACCCCAGAGCTTGACAAAGATGGAGGACAGTGCGGGGAGTCCACCACTGGCTGCCCTTACCGGCTCCTTGAGCCGGCAGCACTACTGCGTGCTACATACAGCCTTTCCTAGTGTCTGCCAGCTCCTGCGGGCAGGCGTACACTCTTCCCTGGCCGCCTCCCAGGAGTGGGGAGAGCGAACCACACAGGCATGCAGGGTCACTGCCCCATCCTCATCCTCCTTAACAAAGGTTCAGGGATGGGGTCCTGTGCCTGTTCTGCCTTCAGCCAGGGGAGCGCGACGGCGCCCCTTCAATCTTCAGAATCTCGGAAAAGCGCAAGGGGCACTTCTCACCACCAGGGACTACAGACGTTCCGGGAATGGGGTCCCAGCCCTCGTTAACATAATTACACCTGGGGAGGTCCCCGGGCAAGATGGAGGCACAGGGAGGGGGCCCCAAGCGCACCCTCTCCCACAACGTTGCCACAGCAGCTTTCTTGCCCTGTCCCCAGGGCTCTGGTCCACACCAGGGGAATCCGATCAAATGGCTGCAGAGCCCCACGTGCTCCATATGTGAAAAGGCTTAAAAGGCATAACTCGGGCCCCATTAGGCCGATTTGCACAATCCATGTCTCGTTTTACTCCTGGTGGTGAGCAGTGTCCAAAGGTGACATTTGAGAGTGGTGGGGCATTAACGTGGCTGTCGATGGAAAAAAACAAACGAGCAAGTCCTACTGCCAATTGGGATATTAATGAGGACAAAAGGATGCATTTTCTAGTAAATGTTTTAAAGATAATTGGTTTAAAGGCACAACCAATTGTGAGTGGCTAATTTTTCATTAGAAATTAATTCGTAAAATCTGGTAGCATAAAGAAGTAGGTGTGCTGCCTTCAGAAACAAACAACTACTGCAACAGTGTGCCAGCATGTATGCCCTGCACAGCCATGTCTAGTTAATGTGCAGAGACCTCATAAAAGGAATCTGTACAAGCAGAGGACAAATAAGGTGGAGAAAACTGTCTCTCATCAATAAAGAGAAATAAAGCAAACAAAACCGCTGTTACTAGAAGACAAGAAAGAAAGGAAAATGGCTTGTTTAAAATATGAATATTGTCTTCACAAGGGCCAGCAGCTGAGTAAGATTAAAATAGGAGGCAAAATGGCTACCCGAGGGGGAAAAAAACGGTTTCTGCTTCAGATGGAAAATGTAGACCATGCATGCTTGTTTAAAAACGAAAAACGCCTCTCAGAATTCCAAAACTCATCAATTCAAAGACAACACTCGGGGGAAAAAACATTCAATTTTAAAACAGTTCAGGTAACTATTCAATTTTGAAATGCTTAAGGTAATTCAATTTCCTATTAAATAGATGCTGAAGTTGCCAATAGAAACTCATGAGCTGCAGTCCGGCCATGCTGAATGCCTAATTGGGCCTGTCCAGTGCATGCAATGGCCAACAGACAGCTCTCTCAGTGGCAGCGCTCTCATCTTCACTCACAGTGTTGCCAGCTGTGCAGCGTGAAGGGAGGGAGCAAACTGCGAGAAAGAGGGAGACTGTCACAGGTGAATGGCTAATCACTGTGTGGCTTCAAAACAAAGTCATGCGATGATTGGTCATGTTGAGCAATTCTCCTGCCCCATGTTGCACTGTGAACCCTGGCCATTGGGAGTACAGGCCAATATCTACAACCAATCTAGATGCTGCTCTCATACTGTTGGAGAGCAGCACTTGGATTGGTTTGGTCAGACAAATCTATTGCTCCATAGGGAACTTGGGAGCTGCATCTGTGTTCTCCCTGGCTTCTAATACAGCGTGTCTTTGAGAGGCTTTAAGTGCACGTCAGGTTGGACAGCCCAAAACTAGCATCCAACCAGACATGCACACTACAGATGCATCAACCATGTCCATTACTCTCTCTCTCTTCTGCCAGCATTGGCCCTGCCCTGAGCTACATCACCTGACCTAGCCGGCACAACAGAACGAGTGCCACGGTCATAGCATTGGCATTGAGATCATAGAAACTTGTGAGTGTATATTCAATTTTAAATATGTAATACGTGGATCACAGCAGGGGAAGGTGGCAAAGCTCCTCCGCCCGAAAGGCGGAACCACTTCTGCTGGTGATCTCTATCCATCAGGTATAGTTGGAGCAACCCTCCACACCTCCAAAGCGGTGCAGTCCTCCAAAAGCTGGTCCTCCTTTGTGGCTTTGTTGGTGGGTGCAGAAAAGTTCAGGGCTTCCCCCAACTGGTCCTCAGGGGGAATAAAGGGGCCAGCCTCACTGTCCCTTATGGAGACTCACTGGCCATGATGTCAGCTAGACAGAGTCCTGGGTCCTGAGGGGAAATCAGGGGTTCCTCCTTTCAGTTCTCCCTAGCAGTACCAGGATCCAGCAGCAAAGCAGGTAGAAAATTAGCAGGCAAGAGAGAGTCTTCCCCTTGTGCAAGAGTTGATAAAGGGGAGAGGAAGGTTCCAGAAGACAGGCACCCCAAACCAATCCTGGGGTGCCACACCACCTCACCACCTCTCAATCCTGTCCCAACCATCCTTCTCAGTATGCTGGGACAATCCAAAATGGCATCATCAAGGAGCCACTGGGCACATCAGCTCCTGGAGTCTCAGCTCCACCCTTTGCTGACATCACTGCCAGGGACTTGCACAATGGAATTTCAAAGGCAGCCCGCCGGTGGGTTTGCTCCAGTTGTCTGGGCACTCTACTTTGTTCAGCGTGCTTGGGAAGGCACTTCTCTGGTGCAGTGTGACAGCTGAGTGATTGATGCAGATGATTCCGCCTCACACCTTTCCTTCTAAGGAGCTGGGAGAAGTACTGCTAATTTCTCCTGTTGTGTGGGGGCAGCTTTGGCTCGCGGGTAGTGAGGCTCACCCACAGCAAAGAGTCCAAAAATAGGGTGATCGGAAAAGCAAATAAATTCAGGCATACTGCTGGGCAGAACCCAGTGCAACAATCAGCATTCTACTTAAACTGAAATCAGATTTTTTAAGATGATCCCGATATACCCTTTGAGCTCCTGACAAACGATGTTACTAAAATGTCCACATGCAAGATGGCAAAGTAGCTAAAGTTGAACGTATTTAAATAGAACGAATGATCATGGGTTTTGTGAAATCCCTGAGGTAGTTGGGGTAGTCTGAGGAAGTGTGATCCCTAATTATGTAGTGGTGTGCATTTACTTAGTAATAACCAGGATGATTGGTATGACCTGTGCAAGCATCGTTACCTCTTTGATACCAGTCAACCTGTTTGCAATGAAATTGTTTATTTTTTTTATTTCCACAATATCTTCCTGGTTTGGTTGCATTCCCTCTCTTTAGATGTGCTGAATCTCATATATTTTAAAGAATAAATAAATATTCATAAATAATGATGATTATGATATATAGCACCAAGCGGGAACATACTGTGTGGGTGCATTGCTCACCACAGGAGCATTTCCATTCACTTTCTTCCTAAAGGCGATTTAATAGACAAAACAACTGCTTGGCATTGTTCTTCCTAAGGACAAAACAGAGCTACAGGTGTACCTTTTGAGGGGATTTTAGAGGAGCGCCATGAGACCGCCTCACTTGCCATATGTATGGATTGTGGTTATCATCATACCTATAGATTCAGCCAGGCAAGAGTGGATGAAGTTACTGCAGTCTATACTATAGGATCTGGATTTCTTGGCCTTCAGCCACTACAGGGCTGAGAGGAGATAAAGAGTCTGCCCACTGTGCTGGAGAAGGACCGATGATCTGCACTATCACTCTGGTCCTGATCCAAAAATACCAGAGCTCACACATCCAGAGTAGATTTCCATGGATGCTCAACCACTCTAGGAGACGCCCTGGCATCCTAGGGGACCCCCTAACTGTAGTTTCTCATGGCTAGAGAAGAGGGACTATTATTTTGATTTGTGTAGCCCACTAATCACCAACTAGGGAATCCAGGTGCTTGGGCAGGTGTGTGGGGGTGTAGTTCCCAAGATGTTTAAACAAAGAGTTAGGTCTTCAGCTTCTTGTGGAACTCAATAAGCAAGGAGAAAGCTCTAATATGTTGAGGGAGGTAATTTCACGTTTTGGGTGTGATGCAGGAGAATGAGCAACCTCCAGTTTTGCTTTTGCAGATGCAGAGAGAGTGAGGCAGAGTGTAGGTGTCTGGTGGGTTGGTGAAAGTGTAAGCGGCTGTTTATGTATTCTGGTCCTGTGTTGTGTAGGGTGTTGTAAGTGTGCAAGAGAAGTTTGAATTGTCTGCACTTGTGAATGGGGAGCCAGTGCAGCTTCCTGAGGTGCGGTGTGATGTGGGTGCAGCATGGAAGGTCAAGTATGAGTCTTGTGGAAGTTTTCTGGATGGTCTGGTATCTGTGTAGGAGTTAGTTAGAGAATCCGGCACACACCGTGTTGTCATAATTCAGCCTGCTGGTGATAAGTGCTTGTGTGATGGTCCATCTGGTGTTATGAGGCAACCATTTGAAGATCTTTCACAGCATGCGTAGAATGTGGAACAAGTGGTTCACACTGCATTGACTTGAGCCGTCATGTTGGGCTTGTAGTCTAGGATGATCCCTAGATTTCTTGCATGGTCTATGGGTGTGGGAGTTAGTCCTAGCTATGACAGCCACCAGGTGGAGTCCCATGGGGAGGTCTTCTTGCTAAAGACCAGCCCTTCCATCTTGTCGGAGTTAAGCTCTAGGCTGTTGGTTCTCATTTAGTCTGCTCCAATGGTCCTGCAGTTGGTGAAGTTGGTTCTGGTGGCGGTTGTTTTGACCATCATGGAGAGGATGAGTTGGGTGTCATCTGAGCAGGAGAAGACCGTGATGATTGTGATCGTATGATGTTGGTGAATGGTGTCATGTATATGTTGAAATGGGTGGGGCTGAGGGACGATCCCTGTGGGACTCCATATATCAGTTTCTTGGTTTCTGATGTGAAGGATGTCAGCCTGATATTTTGGGTTGTTCCTGTGAGGAAGGAACGGATACATTTGAGAGCTGATCCATGGATGAAAATCTTGTGGAGTCATCTGATGAGGGTGTTGTGGGATACAGTGTTGGAGGTCGCGGAAGGGTTGAGCAGGAGGAGGGTCGCTGTTTCTCCGTGGTCCAGAATGATTTGAATGTCATTGGTGGCCACAATGAGTGCTGTTTTGGTGATGTGGTTCTTTCTGAATCATGATTGAGCATTGTCTAGAAGATGGTGAAGTTCAAGGCAAGTTGCTTGTTGATGCCCTTCTCAATCACTTTGGCTGGATACAGGAGCGGGGAGATGGATCAAAGGTTGCTTAGTTGATTTGTGTATTCGCTGTGGGCTTCTTGAAGGAGGGCATTGATTTCTGTAAGTTTCCATCCACCTGGGAAAGTGGCAGACCTGACGGAGGTGTTGGTGATTATGGTCTGCTTCGTGCTGATTGGTTATGTTCCCATGTTGTAGATTTGGTGGGGGCAAGGGTCCATTAGGGCCCCTGAGTGAATGTCTGCATGCTTGCCGCTTTGTCATTTCTGGTGAGGGTTGTCCATTCAGTCAGGTAGCTGTTTTGGTTGGTGGTGGGTAGGTTAGCAAAGGGTTCTATGGGGTTGGCTTGGTTTGTGAAGTTGCTGTAGATGTTTGTAAATGTGCTGTGAATTTGCTGTGGAAGAAGTTAGATAGGCTGTCATAGAGTTTTTGGGAGGCAGCAATGTTGGTAACAGTGGCCGAGGTGTCTTGCCACCCAGAATAAACACCTGGGTTTTCACGAATAAGGACTTGGCTGACCAAACTAGATAGAGGGCGAAATTGTACTTCCAGGAAAATGAGGAGTCGGTTGACTCAGCATGCACCCTATGGGTGGCTTTCAAGCCGGTAATACGTGGGCATATCCAAGCCCACCTGGGGGAGGCTCCAAAAAGGAAAAAAAGATCCAATGGGATATGTTGGAGACTGAGGTCACTGGTATAGAGGCTAGGATTCTGGCTGGGGAAGAGGTGGACCCACCACTTATGCACCAACTTGAACTTAAGAAACAAGAGATGAAGAGTCTTGCAGACAACTCTGCGTGGGCCGCTGCCTTGGCAACGCAGCGGTGAGTGTATGACCTAGGGGATAAGACCAACAAAATGATCGCCTGGTTGGAAAAGAGGGACAGAGAACATAATTTGGTGGCTGGAATATGTGACCCACAGGCGACAACACACATCACTGGGGAGGGGATAACATAAACATTTGTGGAGTACTACGAGGAGATATATGCCTCCAACCTTGCCAGAATGGAAGCAGAATGTTGAGAGCTGCTGGTTGACGTACAGCTACCCACGCTGCCCACCAAAGACAGGGAGGACATGGAAAAAGACATAAAGATCGAGATTGAAGGGGCGATCCAAGATTTGCAGGCCGGGAAGGCCCCTGGGCCAAATGGCCTACCAGAGTAACTCTTCAGAACCATTACGAGCGTTCTGGTGCCGTACATCCTGACTATGTTTGAGGAGACTATAGACATGGGCCACCTGCCATTGGATCAACAGACAGCTACCATTGTGGTTATACCCAAGGAGGGCAAACCACCGGACCGCTGTAGCTCATATGACCCATATCCTTACTGTAAATGAAAATTAAGATACTCGCTAAAGTCTTGGTGAACCGCCTCTTGGGAGTGATCACATCACTAATACATCCTGATCAATCCGGATTTATGCCACACCAGAGCACCAGACTAAACCTACGCCGCCTATATGGCGTGATGCATCTGACCAAATCCCGACCGGATTAGGAGGCAGCACTACTGTCATTGGATGCACGTATAGCATTCAACAGCATTGAATGGCACTATCTATTCGCTGTCTTGGACAGATTCGGGTTTAGCCTCCGGTTTCAATCCTGGATTAGACTACTCTATACAGATCCTCTGGCTCTGTGCTGGTTAATGGTTCCATCTCTCGGTCCTTCACCCTGCACAGTGGGACGAAACAGGGATGTCCCGTATCCCCATGTTGTTTGCGTTGGTACTGGAGTCACTCGCGCATCGTTGTGAGGAGACCCAATGGCCTCCGGAATCAGAGGTGGTGGGCAGTGGGAAGGGAACATTTCTTTGTATGCGTATGAACTTCTGTTATACGCAACTAGGACTTGTTTTACAATTAGCAGACTCCTACACATTTTTCTATTATTTGAGGGGTATTCTGGTTACTAATTTAACAGGGATAATTCCCTTATATTTATGCTCTCGGATGGCCCACATCCCACTCTCTCCGAGGGGATACAACTTCAAGTGAAAGATAGCTTCAAATACTTGGGCATTACCATCGCCAATACTGCAACAGAATTCATAGAGAGTAATTTGCTGCCCCAATTGGAGAGCCTGAAACAAGACGTGGCACACTGGAGGACGCTACCGATCTCCCTGATGGGGAGAGCAGTTTTGTTTAAGATGATGTCACTACAGCATATGATATATGTCCTCCAGAACACCCCGTACAAGATACCTGAAGGATTTTTCCCAAAAATAGACAGTGAATTGCGGAAATTACTGTGGGACAGAGATAGTGGGAGAATAGCATTGGTCAAACGCCAGCAAGGCGTATATGAGGGTTGGCTGGCCATGCCAGACCATAGGAAGTATTATTGGGCATCACAGCTGATGACTATCAATGACTGGATCTTTGGGGACAGGAATGACCCGGCATACCGTGTTGATCATCTTGTGCTGGGCACTAGAGGCTATCCAGCGGCGCTGTATTGTAAACAGGCAAGGAGGTCTATGTCCCTGCATACGCACATGGTGCTAGAGGCATGGAATGGGGCTAATAAGTTCCTTGGGTGGGATAGTATATTGACAGAACGTACCCCACTATGGTATAGTGACATGCTAGTGGAGGTCGGCAAATTACAGGGCTTCGGTAAATGGAGGTTGCTGGATATTGCCCACCGTGGTGATGAATGTAGGGGGCAGGCGATCATCTTGTTTGAAGACTTACAGCAAGAATTCCAACTAGAAGAAGCGGAAAGGTATAGATATATGCAATTGGGTCACACGCTTCGTAAACATATCAGGGAGGGGGACTGCATTCCGTAATATAGCCCATTGGAAGACGGACTCTTACTCGACCCAATTTTGGAAAAGGCATTGTCCCTTACGTATAAGAAGATCGTTAATAACTCACCTGATCCCTTAGGGGCATTGTAGGAGCCCTGGGAAACCGATATTGGACTACTAGAGGATGATGATAGGATACAGGCAATACAAAGTCCAAGACAAGCGGCGATCAGAGCGAGGTTCAGACTAGTACAACTAAGAATCCTCCACAGGTCCTTGGAACTTGGACACCCCTATACAGATAATTGCATAAGTGGTTGTGGTCAAAAAGGTACCTTTTTTCACATTCTTTGGGAATGCCCCGTTACACATCACTACTTGGGTAAGGTAGTACGGGTGATGTCAGATGTCTTAGGACAAGACATTCCTATAGATGCTAGGTGGCATATACTATGTGTAACGGGGGAACAAACATGGCAGAAATATTAGAAACTCTGGCTTATGGTGGCAACAATGGTGGCCAAAAGAAATATTGCCAAGGGGTGGGGGGCTGCCCTTCCACCAAAGATGGATCAATGGAAGTTCGACCTGGATTGGTGTTGTGCTGTAGAAAAAGTTGTGTTTGAGGGCAGGGGATGCCACAAGAAATGGGAAAAAGTGTGGCACCACTGGGAGGTACATAGGGGCCTGTAAGTTGAGGAGGGGCCTGCCGTCAGATGGGGAAAGGGCTATCACATGTGGGAGATTAGAGGCATAAGATCTGGAATATTCAATGTACCAAAGGTTTAAGGAACTGACAATGTATGCTTTGTTGTCTTTAACGTTCATTCTCCATGGTTAGTGTGCTCTATACAGCATATGATATACATCTAATAAAAAGACTTGTTAAAAAAAACACAGTGGCTGAGGTGAAATCCTTGACGATTTAAAAGTGCCCCTTGGAACTTTTGGAGCTTCCTTCGATACAGTCCACTAGTGCTTTTTTCCTGGTGTCTCTTATTTGCTGCTGGTAATGTCTTGATGCAGCCTTGTAGGCAATTCTGTCAGTGGTGTTGTGGCTGGCCCTCCATTCCCTTTCTAGCTTTTTTTCAGTGTTGTTTGGTGTCTCTGATGTCTGATGTTTGATCTATTATGCTTATTGGGTTTGATGGGTGTGAGGAAGTCTACACAGTTCTTGATCCAGTTGTTGAAGTTGTTGATGTCTTTGCAGAGAATTTCTGTGGTGCTAGGTTGATTTATTTTGCAGCTTGGAATGCTGAACCTGGTAGGGGTGTTGACTTGAAGTGTGTTGATTTTAAAGTGGATGATGGAGTAATGGGTCCATGTGAGTGGTGTGGTGGAGTTATTTGGTGCTGTCACTTTTGGTGAAGATGCGGTCAAGTGTGTGTCCTGCAGTGTGTATTGTTTCTCAGAAGAGCTGGGTGGGTCCAATGTTGCTCAAGCTTTTGAGGAGTGCTGTGCAGCAGGGGTCGTTTTTGTCTTCCAGGTGAAAGTTGAGGTCACCAAGGAGAATGTAGGCTCTGGATTTGGTGGTGATCAGAGCGACGAAGTTGATGAAGATGCTGGTAAAGGTAGCTCATGGACCAGGTGGTCGGTAGGCAAGGGTTCCATTCAGGTGACGTTTTCGGAGATTTAGAGCTTGAAGTTCAGGTGTTCCATGAATGTGGTGGCATTTTCTGTGGATGTTGATCATTTGAATGCTTCCTTGTAGATGATAACGAGTCCTTCTCCCGGCTCTAAAGGCGGTCTTGTCAAGTGATCTTGTACCCTGCTGGGATTGCCCTGGTGATGTCGGGAGCCGATGAAGGGTTGAGCCAGGTCTCTCTGATGAAGAGGATGTTGGATCTGCCGCTGCTCAACAGGTCCCATATTTTTGTTCTGAGTGAATATGTGGTGAGAAGCATGCATGCAAGTGGGTGTTGATGTGTGGGTTTGCTGTGGCATGTGCTGGAGGGTGGGGGTGTAGGCATTGTTGGTGCTTATGTTACGTGCATGTTGGGAGGGGCTGTTGAGGGCATTGTCAGTATATGGTTAGGGTATGATCGAGTGGCTGCTGGAGAACTGGCAGTATGTGCAGGTGAATGTCCCTATCATTGTGTGAGGTGCTAAACTGCAGCAGTTGGGGGAATGGCATCTGGGGTAAAATGACCTAAGGAGGGCTGCGGAGTATCACTGGATGGTGATCAGACCAGGGATCCTGTCCCTGACACGGCCCTGGCGCGGATGGGCTTGCCTTTGGTGCATCCACTGCACGTCCATGTTGCAGTCACCATTAAGTAGGTCTTAGAAGGGGGAGTGCAGGGTGCTGTGATGTCAGTTCCTGTCCAGATGGATTGTGGGAAATTATGTGCTGTCACTCCTGTGCAGGTGGATGCTGGGAGCTCCAGTGAGGTCACTTCCTGTGCTGATGAGTGATGGAAAATGGACCCGCTCCTTACTCTGACTTGGTTTAAAGTATCTGGAGATATAATAACCTCATATATTTTTTCCTGATCAAAGGAGGATCACAACACCCTGGAGTCCGGTGGTTTGCTTAGTTCACTACAATCTTGAGTAAAAGAGGTGGCAGCAGTGAGTCGCTGTCAGCATTCCAGTTGAAAGGAAGGTCTACAATGTTCTGGTACCAGATGTGCCTTACAACAGTCTTCCCAAGGTGTAGCATGGACCAAGGTGCAAAGGCTTCTCTATTCTCCACCTTGTGCCTCTGGAATGAAAACAGGGCCGGACTGGCTATCGGCAGTTTAGAATGCTGCTGAGCTGGGGGTTAATTTCGTTGATGGGGACCTGCGTGTACTAAACGAAATTCATTTTGTTTTCGTTATTTCGAAGTACACGCAGGTCTCCATGTACGAAATCAGCCCCCACTGCAGTAAAATCTTCCAGCAGCTCGGCAGCATTCCAAACTGCCCGGTAGCCAGTCCGGCCCTGAAAGTAAAGCCAAGGAGAGCTGCTGCTTCATTGCATACAACTTTGCTAGGCCCCACCATTTGTAGCAAGCACCCCATATTATGTCATAGTGTACTCTCAGACATTTTCATTTCTGCTTGCACCCTTACCCCCTCTGTGCTGGGAGATCAGAGACCACCAGCTTCCTGAAGCAGACCATGAGTCTGCACCATCTCAGCAGAGGCATGCTGCTGTGACATACTGAATTATTATAAGTATCCTCCCTCCGTCACAAGGGAGGGTTGGGTGGTCTTACAACTGTATACCTAAGCCCACAAAGAATGGCCGTCTAGCTTGTGTCAGGGCAGGTGCTCCATTAAAGTTAATGCAGGTAGCTGTCTAAGTATGCAAATGTTCAGCAGAGGGTGCCAGATTGTAACAAATGGCTTTGTTGCTAGGGAAAAGAGAGTACAAGATTCTCCTGAAGTTCCAAAAACCCTGAACTTTAGCTTTTTGAATGGACTTGCAGAGACTCAAGACTTTCTAAGCTGATCACTGTCCATGCGACTTTGATTCCATGGTTCATCCCTAGTAGTCGAGGCCGGCATGGCTTGCGGGTAGTGGGACAGATGTGGAGGGGAGGCACAGGCACAGGGAGGGGGTTTCACTTGGGGAGGGGGGTCACGGGGGAGGTCGTGCAGGGGGAGTTTAATTTAAAAAGATAATAATAATTTACACTTACCTTGAGGCCTAGTCCCGCGTATTCTCCACGCCTGCTCTCAGGCTCTCCTGCTTCCGACAGGAAGCAGGCAGCCAGGCTCCCTCCCCTAAGCCAATCACAACGCTGCAAGCAGCATTGGGATTGGTCGGGACACCAGCCAGCCAGGAGCCTAGAGGGTGGCCATGTCTCTGCAGCCTGCATGGAGAAGGGCAGAGTAGGCATGACTGGTTTGGGAAGCTTGGAAGGACCGACCAGCAGTCTATGTGCACTCAGGAGTGGGCACACCACTCCTCCCCTGCCCTGCTCGCAGAGCAGCCTGCCCACAACACAAACATAAAATGGTCATAACTAAAAGTTATTACCATTTTATGTTTCTGCTTCTCACACTGTGAGAAAGCCGTGGGGCGACGCTCCTTCACTATAGCGGAGGAGCCGCCTCTGATCCCTAGTAAAAGTACAAGTGAATATCAAACCTTCAGCCAAATCTAAACTACACATTTGTGCATGTAACTTTTTTTTACTTAATTTCCATTAGATACATATTTCTTCCTGTGCAGAAACTCTTTTCAGTGCTTAACTTGAGCATGTGCTTTCAGGTGCTCAGCACCGGCACTTCTTTCACAGGGCCGGGGCTACAATTTCTGACCCTACAGGTGGTGGTCTCATTATTAATTGCTCAAATTCAAAATAAAAAGAATAACATACATTGCATGGTAACTGGCTGGTAAATGTTCAAAGACAGGCCAGCATAGGCCTGTCCAGGCAGGCATAAATGTGTATCACCACGTTTGTGATGATGTCATCATGCCGATCCCAAATCCAAGAAGTCATCGGCAAACTACGTCTTGCATTCTTTTCCATGAGTCTGCTGCACCCTGCCACTGCCTGAGCCTAAGCCTCCCATTGGATAATTGTAGCTGGGAGCTGGCTCATGATGAAGTTGAGGCAAGGAAGCTGCAAGAGCGAATTTGGAACTTGAGAGTGAGGGCTCTCGAGGAAGAATAAACAAAACTAAGTGTGGACTTTCCACTTGCTGTGTATCCAGAGTAGCATATCCTGCATTGCTGCTAACCTCAACGTGCTCGATGCGACTGTGGCCCAACACAACTTTTGTGCGCCATGGCGTCACCTGTAGAATCTGTGCACTGCACCCCAGCATGGTAATTGCTGAGCGTGCAGGAGTCCAGTAGGCACCACAGCCATACTTACTAGCATTGGCAGCATTACGGTTGGGGACAATGCCTGTGCTGTAGCAGGCAGGGTCACAGCAAGCTGAGCAGTGGATGCTGATGCCGTTGCCATCCCTGGACCTATCAATTACAGGCAGCACTAGCAGTGACATCACCTGCTGTGCTTGAGCAGCTACCTGTCCTGCAGATAACCCAGTTATACTGCACTGATTAATATATGCAAAAAAATCATTTTCATTGGTGTACATTTTGTTTTTGCACTCGGTGTAGGTAAGAAAGTAAAACGCATGTCATCTTCCTCTCCTTTAGGAAAGACAACAGGAAAACGCAGAGTTCAAAATAGCAGGGACATGTACAGGCTGACGACAGGGGTCACAGGCAGCAGCAGTGTTATAGATGAGAGAGAGAGCAGGAGTAAAGAGGAGAAAGAAACAACAGGAGAGGAGAGAGATAAGACGGAGCTGTGTAGAAGAAAAGGAGAGCAAATCAGATACAAAGAGAAAGCAGCCATGATGTGAAGAAGAGAGCACTAAGAAGAGAGAAGATAGAATGAATGGAGTAGAGGACAGGACAGAGGAAAAAAAGCAGAGAAATGATAAAACGGAGACACAGATAATCACTGCTAGAAGAGTAATAGTAAAGAGCCAAAATCGAGGAGAGAGAGAGCAGAGCATGGATAAAAGTGAGAGGAAAAAGGGCAGGGTTAGAATGAATAGAGAGCAAATCAGAAATACAGGGAATAAGGTAACACACCAGGTGTGACAAAGATGATAGAAAACAATTAGAGAGGTGAGAGGATAGACTCTTAGAGCAAAGACTTAGGGGACAGACAACAGATCAATGTTAGAAGATAGAGATTGAGGCAGTGAAGTGGGGCTCATCGGAGGAAGAAGTGAGCTGTGGCCTCCTTGGTAAAATTTTCAGCACCTGCACTTCTTTTTTTTTTACAAATTAAGCACTGCTTACACTTACTGAAAATACAGCGGACTCAGGCCATTAAGGTTACTTGCGCAGTAGTGTGGATGTGTACAAAGCATTTGTGGATGTGTGTAAACAACACCCACAAAGTTACGACTTTTATGGTTGTCCCATCGTTCTAAATGCCTGCTACAACAGACAAAAATGCACTTTCATCTTTATACAAACAAAGAGGGTTTCCTGCCGTTATATGTTGAGTTTGTGGTCTGAAATTTCAACATGTCCATAATTCCTTAATCAAATTCCAAATTTTACACTCCTATATTATCCTTACGACTGCAAAGCATTGGGAGCAGGTCTCATTTATGAAAAGTGATGCATCGCTGGGGAAAAACAGCGATGCAACACTTTTCATAGCGCCATTCTTGCAACACCATGGATGCGCCGTATTTACACTACAGCGCACCGTGTCCCAAGGATTGCACAGATACGTCAGAAATCCTGACGTATCTGGTGGCGCAGTAATGATGCATTGCTGGAGTGTGTTGGTAAACTGACACAACTCCAGCAATCTGTCATTACACATGGGGCGAGTCCCATGTAAAAGGACCTGGGTCACTAAGCAGGCGTAAGGATTTTGAAAGAGTCATGTCGTAAGAGTGGCGCAGTGAAATCTCAGAGATGTCACAGCCCCACTTCTACTAAGCTTTTTTGCTTGGGAATGCCCACCCTGCATACATTATACCTGACGCAGGTGTAATATGGCGCATGGCTTTACAAAGTGATGCATCTGCCTAGATGCATCACTTTGTAAATAGGGTGCAGTGTGGTGCATTGATTACACTGCCGCAGCATCGCTGAAAAGTGATGCAACGCAGACGTAAGGCCTTCATAAATAAGGCCATTTGTGCCGAGTTGTAACTCAAACCTGACGCAAAGTGTATTGGTGGGATTTACAATCCAATTAAAATCTCGGTTTGCGTTGTATTATAACCAAAAGTAAAGCAAAGCTACCTTGTGTTAATGTGCATCAAAGGGGCGTTCCTTGGGTGTTCCCATTCAACCACTCATATGGCTTGATGTAAATCACTAGCTACAAAGAATTCAAGACAAGAAATATGCACCAAAACCCTGCTCCTCCTTGAAGCACTCCTTACTAGGAGAAATGCACACATACAAAATGGGAAACTACTTGAAATATAGGGGCATATTATCAAGTAGGGCGTTAAAACTATCGCAGTTTTAGCAGCAGAACACTGCAGCTAAAGCGGCGATAATGGGCTTGATAATATGCCCTGGAGAATTCCAATAGAAGCCCATGTTCACAGCAGAACATGGGTTTCTATTGGAATTCACAAGGCCATATTATCAAGCCCATTATCGCTGCTTTAGCAGCAGTTTTCTGCCGCTAAAACTGCAATAATTTTTAACTCCCTGCTTGATAATATGCCCCATAGTATTTGTAATGGAAGGGACCCCTTCCTGTACAAAAACTATGCTTACCACAACACAGACACCCTTTCTTGCACTATGGTGCAATGATAGCAGCGTTGGTGCATGACAGCCAAAGGTGTGTCAGCTCAGAGACAGAGCAGCACAGCGCTCCCGCAACGCAGCTCAGCAACTTTACTTGTTGCAATGCCTTGTGTGATCCTTTATGCAATCTGGGGCAGTATGCCTTTTGTAGTCAGACTATAAGACAACATTCTGCTAAAACGTCCGATGTTTTCATACCATTATCAATACTCAGGGCAATATTATCAAGAACGGGCGATAACATTATCGCCGCTTTATCGGCAGGAAACTGCCGCTAAAGTGGTGATAATGGGCTTGATAATATGTCCTTGTGAATTCCCATAGCAGCCCAGGGTTCTGGTGTTAACCTGGGCTGCTATGGGAATTCACAAGGACATATTATCAAGCCCATTATCGCCGCTTTAGCGGCAGTTTCCTGTCGATAAAGCGGTGATAATTTTATCGCCTGTTCTTGATAATATGCCCCTATATTCTGTAAGAAATATTGTTGAGCAAATCCTGGTGAAAAAGCATGCAACAGAAAAGCTCACTTTCGGGGAGAAGGTTGTCGCCAGAATTGATTCCTGGCTTCCCACCTTGACAACCCCATTTTCTTTGCTGGCACACTGCCAAACTCCATTTTTAAACAAACTGCAATCTCGGAGGCACGAAATAGCCCAGCAGCTGCTAGCTTTTAGAGTAATTGTGTGAAAAAGATGGAAATTATTCAGACGATTCAAATGCAAAGTAGAGCGCATTAGCTGTACATTTCTACCTGCAAATGTGGGGGGTAAGGTTAGTATGAAAGAAACTCCCATTTACTAGCCATGCGTGTAATGTTCCTAAAATGGTATTGCTGCCTGCTAATGCTGGTTTTTCAGCGACGGCTTTTTAGTTTTAGAAAACTGAAATCACTTTGAAAGCTGAAACATTTGGAATCAGAACATGATTTTTTTCCTATAATCCAATTAATGTCAATAGTAATTAAAAGATGTTTAAGTGACCTTATAAGTCATTTTTAATGACTAATAAATGACGACAAACCTATCTTGGGGCACTTCAGTTTATCAATTTATCGTGGGGACTTTATATCGATAAGACGGGTAATCAAATAAAAATGTCCCACAATATATCCACAATATATTGGTAAACTATGTAGTGCCCCACGGTCAACACAAAGTAGTGACCACAATGTAGTGGTCGTACAATTATGTAGAACATCTGATGTTGCAGTATCCTGTTTACACATTCTCTCAAAGGACATCATTACGGTACAAAGTAGTTTAGCAGGAGTGTGCCAAAGCTACTCGATTTGAGAGCATTCGGGGACTTAGTTAGACAAACAGCACCAATGTTATAAGCACACCAAAAAGAAGCTTAAAGAGTCCTTACAGTGTTGTTGATAGCAACTCTAGTTATTGTTAGGTGATATTTGGTGTGATTATAACTTTGGCGCCAAATGACATTTCTGCACAAAATTTTCCAATAAAAAAAGGAAAATGTCTTTATTTTCAGCATGTGAAGCTTCGTGCAGAGCTGTATGGGGGATTGTTACTTAAGGAGGGGGCGTTAAAGAAGTATTTCCCATTTTAACTCCCATAGGGTACTTTGTTCTCCGCTACAGAAAGAAGGGCTAAATGGAATTACACCAAAACTAGGCATGAAGCACGAAAGGGATTCCAATTCCTTTGATTGGTGTGGTGAGAATCTGTTCAGTAGTTTTTTGAGAAAGTAGCATTACAATAATGTGTCAGTGGGCTTCAAAGTGTTAAATTCTAGAGATATTTTTGCAAATGGTCGATGACCCAAGATTTGCGGACTGTTCGTGGATTCAAATTTACAAAATAAAAACATCTGTTTGGACTAGGGACCTTTTTCTACCATACTCCATTTCAGTTCTATGGACCCAAAGACACTCTGATTAGTTGGATGAAACCAAACATTTTTCTGTTGTGACTGTCTCTACTGGGCATGATGCTCGGCCCTGCACCTTAAAAATAAGAAAAGCAAGTGGGTGACAAACATGCTGTTTGTGGACCCTATGGCAGGGTCCATGACCACAAACTGTACTGCCAGAGGGAGGTGGGCTGGACTCCCGGGTCCAGTGACTCTGATCAACCACTCTTGGACCCTTGTTGGCTCTCCCGCTTGGGTTTATTGACCCTGAAGTCACGTCTGGAAGCACTAAAATATACTGCGGTGCCTTAATGGGGCTTCAGCTTTCTCGGGGGTTCTTGAACCTTGATTTAGGGTGTATAGGTACAAAATGTTTTTAAAAGAAAAAATACAGGAGCCAGGCCCTACAGTAAAAGTAGGCTGGGTGCAGGGGTTGGGTGCTGACGGGTAGGGTAGTGTCAAATACTTGGACAACGGAGTGGATCATTCAAGCCTTTCTTAGAGGCAATGAAGAATGGGTGACCCATTTCTGAAGCTACACTGTTGGTCCCACTTGTAACATGGGTTACAGAGAGGATGCCCCTGAAAAGAGGTGCCTAACAGCACAAGGAGGAAAAAGCCTAAGGGGCAAAAAGGTTCAAAGTGTTGGGTCACGATTACAGGATAATACTTGCAAAGGCTCAGGTTCGGGCGTGGGTATGAACAGGACTGGAGAAGAGCTGTAGATGGCAGGCTTGGAGAAAATCTTGAGTAAGACCAAAACTGGGAAGGAGAGCTGACAGGCCTGGAGCATAACTGGAGTAAGAAAAGGAGTAGATCAGAGCTGGAGGGTCGCTGGTCTGAAGCAAAAGCTAGAGCAAAACTAATACTGGAGCACAGCTAGAGTAACACCAGTACTGGACCACATCTGTAGTTAGACAGAACTGGGGGCACAGCAGAACCTGCAGCACCATAGGAGCTGGAGGAGTGCAAGTGCTAAGAATCCAACAGCAGGATCAAGTCACTGGTATTATGAATAGAGGCTCTCCTATACCAGAAGGAAAGGAAGCACATGACATGAAGGAGCTGGTTTGAAAAAGGAATCTACTGGAATAGTGTTGAAATTTGATGGACACCTTGGAATGGAGTATGGGTTAGATGGTGATCCTACCATTCAGTCTTACTAAAGGAGTGTTGGATTACACCTTCCCTGTTACAGCCAACCCCTTTGCTGGTAATGAGTAATAACAGGTGGGCAGTCTGACCAATGGCTGGTCCTGTGTCCACACCCTTCTGCGCAGGGCTAAAGGCTATGCACAGGAGGAGTGGTTACCCACAGGGATTTGGTGCAAGGCCTGGTTTGTGTTCATCTCTCTCACCAAACCCTGCTGTGCATGGCCTAAGGACATACACAGTGAGGATTGAATGTAGGCTAAGTGCAGTGCCTAAGGTCTGTCCTCGCTGTGTATGGCTGAAAGCTGTGTGAAGAGCGGTTGGCTAACCAGGCAGGTTGAGTAGGTAGAACCTGACCTACTCCCACTGTGCAGCCACGGCCCGTGCAGGTAAGGTAGACCGGGTGGGGATTTCGACTGATGACAACGAGGGAAAATGTATTATTTATTTAATTTTCACTCGTGGTCATCTGTCGAATCCTACCCCAACCGAGCCCTACCGTTCTTACCTGCAATGGGCTGTGGCTGCCACTGTGTACAGTTAAAAGCGAAGATTGCCCACCTGTAACTGATCCAGCGGGTTACCAACAACAGGTAATCTAACACCACATACTGACCTGGGCCCATAAATTCATTCACAACACACTGGCCATAACCGCTGAGGCCATATTTTGTAATTCTCTAGAGTAGTTATCTTTTAGTACCTAACCTTTCACTGATCAAAAGTTCTTTCCTCTGGTCGATGGACCATTAGTTGGAATTAGTTGATGGTGAAATGACATAAGATTTCAATTTACTTACATATTGGAAATGATCACAGAGACGGGATGTATTTTAAAGTTTTATCTCAAATTAAATTCATGTGAACCACTTACACAGCACAGAACAAACTCTGTCTCTCGCAGGAAGGAAAATTCAAATAATCAATCAAGAAACATTCATTTATAATTTGCAATCACACTGCATGAAAGGGAGAGGATACTGTGCCTTGGAAGCTTGCCACTTTTGAACTCTACCTCCTGGGCTGGTTGTTGTGCCCATTTCCAGTTACTGCTCGCGGTACCCGCTTCGCGGGTCCCGCGTCGCTGAGGAGCATTCTACTGCTGATCCAGGGGTGACCAGGTAATTAACAACAAGGGGTGGTGATGGACAGAGTCTCTGAATTAAGCAGAAAACTCTCACCCAGTCAAGAGATCAGGGCTAGATCCAACACCGTTTTTTAGCTCACTGCATCATCCCAGTTTCAGAACCTGGCTGTATGCAAATTAGTCTGTTCCTGTCCCAGTGCATGATGGGAACAGGGCAAACCAAACTACAAAGCCAATTCTTACACTGGAAAGGAAACAAGCTACCGGGGACCGGTTTCTGGCATTTTAGCCTCTTCGGCCCGGCTTGCTTGAATCCTGATGGTGCAGTGAGCAAGGGACCAGGGGTCACCCCTGATCCAGGGGTGACCAGGGGCAGGGCAGGGCTGCGAGCGTGTGTGCGGGGACTCCATCTCCCAGGAGTCCCTGCTTGGCCGATTGGATCCACCTGGCCCGCTCTCCCTGCTAGCCCCGCCCCCTGCACACAGGTTTGCAAGAACCTGCTCTCTGCTGTTGCCGGTGGGATTATCACCGCGTGCTGTGCCTTGGAAGCTTGCCACTTTTGAACTCTGCCTCCTGGGCTGGTTGTTGTGCCCATTTCCAGTTACTGCTCGCGGTACCCGTTTCGCGGGTCCCGCGTCGCTGAGGAGCATTCTACTGCTGATCCAGGGGTGACCAGGGGCAGGGCAGGGCTGCGAGCGTGTGTGCGGGACCTCCATCTCCCAGGAGTCCCTGCTTGGCCGATTGGATCCACCTGGCCCGCTCTCCCTGCTAGCCCCGCCCCCTGCACACAGGTTTGCAAGAACCTGCTCTCTGCTGTTGCCGTCGGGATTATCACCGCGTGCTGTGCCTTGGAAGCTTGCCACTTTTGAACTCTGCCTCCTGGGCTGGTTGTTGTGCCCATTTCCAGTTACTGCTCGCGGTACCCGTTTCGCGGGTCCCGCGTCGCTGAGGAGCATTCTACTGCTGATCCAGGGGTGACCAGGGGCAGGGCAGGGCTGCGAGCGTGTGTACGGGGACTCCATCTCCCAGGAGTCCCTGCTTGGCCGATTGGATCCACCTGGCCCGCTCTCCCTGCTAGCCCTGCCCCCTGCACACAGGTTTACAAGAACCTGCTCTCTGCTGTTGCCGGCGGGATTATCACCGTGTGCTGTGCCTTGGAAGCTTGCCACTTTTGAACTCTGCCTCCTGGGCTGGTTGTTGTGCCCATTTCCAGTTACTGCTCGCAGTACCCGCTTCGTGGGTCCCGCGTCGCTGAGGAGCATTCTACTGCTGATCCAGGGGTGACCAGGGGCAGGGCAGGGCTGCGAGCATGTGTGCGGGGACTCCATCTCCCAGGAGTCCCTGCTTGGCCGATTGGATCCACCTGGCCCGCTCTCCCTGCTAGCCCCGCCCCCTGCACACAGGTTTGCAAGAACCTGCTCTCTGCTGTTGCCGTCGGGATTATCACCGCGTGCTGTGCCTTGGAAGCTTGCCACTTTTGAACTCTGCCTCCTGGGCTGGTTGTTGTGCCCATTTCCAGTTACTGCTCGCGGTACCCGTTTCGCGGGTCCCGCGTCGCTGAGGAGCATTCTACTGCTGATCCAGGGGTGACCAGGGGCAGGGCAGGGCTGCGAGCGTGTGTACGGGGACTCCATCTCCCAGGAGTCCCTGCTTGGCCGATTGGATCCACCTGGCCCGCTCTCCCTGCTAGCCCTGCCCCCTGCACACAGGTTTACAAGAACCTGCTCTCTGCTGTTGCCGGCGGGATTATCACCGTGTGCTGTGCCTTGGAAGCTTGCCACTTTTGAACTCTGCCTCCTGGGCTGGTTGTTGTGCCCATTTCCAGTTACTGCTCGCAGTACCCGCTTCGTGGGTCCCGCGTCGCTGAGGAGCATTCTACTGCTGATCCAGGGGTGACCAGGGGCAGGGCAGGGCTGCGAGCATGTGTGTGGGGACTCCATCTCCCAGGAGTCCCTGCTTGGCCGATTGGATCCACCTGGCCCGCTCTCCCTGCTAGCCCCGCCCCCTGCACACAGGTTTACAAGAACCTGCTCTCTGCTGTTGCCGGCGGGATTATCACCGTGTGCTGTGCCTTGGAAGCTTGCCACTTTTGAACTCTGCCTCCTGGGCTGGTTGTTGTGCCCATTTCCAGTTACTGCTCGCGGTACCCGCTTCGCGGGTCCCGTGTCGCTGAGGAGCATTCTACTGCTGATCCAGGGGTGACCAGGGGCAGGGCAGGGCAGGGCTGCGAGCGTGTGTGCGGGACCTCCATCTCCCAGGAGTCCCTGCTTGGCCGATTGGATCCACCTGGCCCGCTCTCCCTGCTAGCCCCGCCCCCTGCACACAGGTTTGCAAGAACCTGCTCTCTGCTGTTGCCGTCGGGATTATCACCGCGTGCTGTGCCTTGGAAGCTTGCCACTTTTGAACTCTGCCTCCTGGGCTGGTTGTTGTGCCCATTTCCAGTTACTGCTTGCGGTACCCGTTTCGCGGGTCCCGCGTCGCTGAGGAGCATTCTACTGCTGATCCAGGGGTGACCAGGGGCAGGGCAGGGCTGCGAGCGTGTGTACGGGGACTCCATCTCCCAGGAGTCCCTGCTTGGCCGATTGGATCCACCTGGCCCGCTCTCCCTGCTAGCCCTGCCCCCTGCACACAGGTTTACAAGAACCTGCTCTCTGCTGTTGCCGGCGGGATTATCACCGTGTGCTGTGCCTTGGAAGCTTGCCACTTTTGAACTCTGCCTCCTGGGCTGGTTGTTGTGCCCATTTCCAGTTACTGCTCGCAGTACCCGCTTCGTGGGTCCCGCGTCGCTGAGGAGCATTCTACTGCTGATCCAGGGGTGACCAGGGGCAGGGCAGGGCTGCGAGCATGTGTGCGGGGACTCCATCTCCCAGGAGTCCCTGCTTGGCCGATTGGATCCACCTGGCCCGCTCTCCCTGCTAGCCCCGCCCCCTGCACACAGGTTTACAAGAACCTGCTCTCTGCTGTTGCCGGCGGGATTATCACCGTGTGCTGTGCCTTGGAAGCTTGCCACTTTTGAACTCTGCCTCCTGGGCTGGTTGTTGTGCCCATTTCCAGTTACTGCTCGCGGTACCCGCTTCGCGGGTCCCGCGTCGCTGAGGAGCATTCTACTGCTGATCCAGGGGTGACCAGGGGCAGGGCAGGGCAGGGCTGCGAGCGTGTGTGCGGGGACTCCATCTCCCAGGAGTCCCTGCTTGGCCGATTGGATCCACCTGGCCCGCTCTCCCTGCTAGCCACGCCCCCAGCATTGTCCCCTCCCTATAAGACCCAGTCCACTATCTGCGACGCGGGAGTGCGCGGGAGCGCGCCGGGAGAAGCCCGGGACAAGGGCGGGACCGTCTGTGGCCGTCAGGGGCCAAAGGAGGCCGGGCTGGGCCCGGTCCCTAATATTTGCCTTTTGTCTCTGTCGTTCTCAGGTGAGTTGGGCTTTGGAGCTCCCAACACCCAGAGATTGTCACAGTCATGTCCAACTCACTACCTACATGTGTGGGGGTCTCGATCCTTGGGCCTCTGGATAAATATTTTGAGAAAGCTAACAAGGAAATCGACAAAGAACTCCTTCTAGCAGAGAAACGTGCTGAGCGACGTCGATCTATTGAACATTTGAAAAAAAAACCTTTGTCCCCTTCGCTTGAACGAACCACTAAGCAAGACACGGGAAGTATTGGAAAGTTGGACAGAGATGCCGATCTATTTTGTACTGATCATTTTCCAAGCATTTTTCGTGACCACAATGCATCTGTTATTAATTTTGGTATCAATAGTGATGACAACTGTATCAGCCCACCTGTCTCTAATAGTCTTATAGACCTTAACACCCCAGCAGCCCAAACCATAGCCCCACAACTTCACTCTATACCGTCTATTCACCCAACTGATAGTGTAGTTCCCATCGAACCAATTCCGACACATAGTAAAAAAAGGCACCGGAATTAAACCTATGACCCTTCGTAGGGTCTCTCACTCCCCGCCTAGAAAGAAGAGGAGAAAGGGAGGGGTCAAAAGGAAATGTCCCAATAATTTGGGCTCTCCACCACCGGTAGTAACACCTAAAACCAAAATAATTGTCCCGTCTGTGAGGGTGGTTTCACCAGCTTCCAATATCCATCCCATTCAACCCGCCATTGAAGAAACATCCCTTATGTCGAAAAAAGAGTCTATTGAACTCTGATCAAATTTTAAAATCCTACATGCTCCCACTTATGGAGAGAGTTAGGATTTTGGGGGAAAAAATGGATAGCCTTTTAGCGACTGTAGATCTGAATAAAATCCCCCTTATAACTAATCCTAAGGACCAGCTCCTAACGAAAGGCAATCCTATCACTACTTCTTTGTTCCCAAGTATACCATCTAAAATAAATGGAAATCCATCTGTTAAAAACTCTACTGCCATCCCATCATCAATTAAATCAACATTAGTACCCAAGCCAGTTAAAGAGAAGCTTGTGTCGGCTTCCAGCAAACCGATTCCCACTATAAATAAGCAAACTATGCCCCCAGGGGTTGATAAAACAAATCCCACAAACCTAAGATCATCCTCAACTCGTAAGAATACAGTGGATCTTCCCCCGGAATCGTCAAACTTTGTGATCCTTTTAACTGGTGTTCCTCCAATCACAAATGGAAAGCCTGAACATAATGTAAACTTGAAAAATAAAGTTATCTTTTGGCTGAGAACAAATAGACCCCTCCCAGCTCACCTAAACGGAGATATCATTTCGGTGAGAAGGTGTAACTGGGTGGGTCTCCGCCCAAAGGATATAGAAGGCGCCATTGTGATCATTAATTTTAAGGACCACAGAGTTGTCACCCATCTAAGTGATTGGTACCCCGGAAATAATGAAGGTGGTGTCTCCACTAGTAACCTGAGCTATTTCTATCCGGAGGTCTTGCTGAGACCTCCTGTCCACCTTAGCTCTAGTGGATATACCCCCTTCCTGAACATGCCAAACCATACACCCTTCTTTTCCTATCCTATTAATAACACCAACATTTCCTACCCCCTTCCTCCCCGCCGCTATTCTTCTAGCCACTTCCCTATAACAAGTAACCGTACAAATTCCATCTGTTATCCTTCTAGCCACCCCCCCATAACAAGTAACCGTACAAATTCCATCTGGTACAATGAGCATTGGAATATTCCTCTGCAAAATCTTTATGAACCACTGTCGGGGTTGGACTTTAACGATTGACTTGCTCTTCCATCCTTGGTCACTAAGGATAACTTAGATTGTACGGGTACTTCTTCTACCCCAGAAATGGTTTTCCATTATGGAGTAACATCAGATGAGAAGTCAATATACTGTGGTAATGAGAAGCATGATCTCTCTGGTGGGGTTTGGGGTAGGAAACAGGAAATAGAAGTGGCGGTTCAGGTTGTAGCAACTGTAGAGGTTGATGATAAGGTTAATGGCCAAAACGGGGGGTCGTGTCATGAGGGCTTGGAATTTGAGTCGGTAGAATATGGGGTGGCCGAAACTGACAAAAGGAGTGATTATGTACCCCCAAAGGATAGTGGAAATCCTGGGGGCTCTTTGGATGATAATATAGTAAAGGCAAGTATTATTGCCGGGGCGGTTTCAAGTGGTACCAAGTTTGGCACTTGGAACATAGCTGGGCTTGAATCTAGGATGTGTAATACGGAATGGGTGGACTTCATAAAACAAGGTGATGTTTGGTCATTTCAGGAAACCTGGGCACTCTCATCGGTGTTCTTTGTTGGATACCTAAATTTTAGTAAACCTGCAGTTAAAGGTCATAGAGGGCGTGCAATGGGAGGTTTGTCTATTTGGGTTCACCAATATGAGGGAGTAAGAGCAGAGGAGGTACCAATTGATAGCCCTGACATATTGATTGTTAGAATAAGATCTCTTAAAGGTCTTGATAATTTGTTGATCAACATTTATGTCAGGGGTGTCAGGGGTGGAAGGGTTGCCCCTGCCCTCTACATTTTGGACGATTTTTTATCAGGTGTACATGTAAATGGGTTCACGGTTGTAATGGGGGATTTTAATTCCTGTTTTGAACCCCTGAGTGTAGGTGACAGCCTACTTACCGAGGCTGAGGATATGATTTGGGGGATTCCTCAGCTTGAGTTAGCCCCGATTAGGAAATGGACGCAATCTGCCACATTCATTAAAGGGTTGTGTCTAGACAAGGGTTTGCGTGCACTAAATGGTAGAGTACGCTCTGATAGGACAGGTAGACATACCTTTAGTAACGGCAGACATAGTAGCCGTATAGATTACATTTTGGTCGATGTAAAGGTGTGGGCCACAGTTGAGGATATGGTGGTCTCGATCCGTCCGGAAAGCGATCATGATCCGCTGGTGATGGAATTAAGGGACCACAGTTTTTTGGGGCTAGAGAGTAGTGAGCCAAATGTCGTTCAGGATGAAGTTGTACTTAGTAACGACATGAGAAGGGTACGATGGCCAAAAGTGTCTGTTAATGTTGAGGCACGCAAGGAGATCAGAACTCTGGTGTTAAACTCTCTGGAAGAAATTTCTAGTTGTGGGTCACAGGAAACTATTAATGCAACAATCACTAATATCCACACTAGTCTGTTTCTAGAGCTGAAAAGCTATTTGTAAAATCCATCTCCAAGCAGGGTAGGAGGGGGAAACAAAAAACGATATCTTGGTTTGACTAGAATTGTCGTCGAACCCACGGGGATCTGTTTAAATCAATAAAGCTTAAAAACCTTAGTCAAATAAAGTCTTGTAGGAAGGCTTACAAAAATGCAAGGCACAAAGCCAAGTCCAATTGGGATGAGGAACGGTGGGCACTGCTAACAGATGCATGTAGCACCCGGAATATGTGTCAGTTCTGGCACCTACTAAAATGGGGCAAATCACAGGAAGATCGCCAAGTCCTACCTCGGTTGGTCAGCTTCAGTGGGTTTGCTACTTTGAGGAACAATTTAGGAATAGTAGTAACACTCATGAAAATATTCCTTTTCTTATTCCGATTGCCCCTCTTAACTTTACGAGTTGTGAGGTTAAACATATTTTGAAATCTATTCCAAGGGGCAAGGCACCCGGCCCGGATTGTATCCCAGCCGACTTATTCCAACAGGATCAGGACCTCTGGGTCCCTTACATAGTCCAACTGGCAAATGCCTTAGCCACTGGTGCCAAGGTCCCTGAGTCTTGGTTTGGGGCAGAAATCCTGCCAATCTACAAGAAAGGCGATTGGTCGGTTCCTTCCAACAACCGGCCTGTCAGCCTGATAGATGCAGTACAAAAAATCATGGCCCGACTTGTGCTAGGCAGGATTCAAGACTGGATTGACTAATTTAATATTCTTACACTACTCCAGGCTGGCTTTCGGTCTCGTGTGAGCACCCTAGATCAGGCTCTTCGGTTCACTCTTCTATACTGGAAGACTGTTACCCTAGGCAAAGGTAACCTCTACGCAGCCTTTGTGGACTTAAGGTCTGCATTTGACCTTGTACCAAGGGCTAAGTTGTGGGACTGTTTAATAAAGATGGGTATGCCAGCTCTTCTTATACGCCTCTTGGTGAACCTTCACACCCATGCATATGCTCAAGTACGCTGGGGTAAACCAGGGGAGGTAACAGATACATTTCCAGTCGCTAAAGGTGTAAGGCAAGGGTGCGTTTTAGCACCCACCCTGTTTTCTTTATATATAAATGGGGTTACTCAATATTTTGCCAATCATCCTACTGATGCCCCATCCCTGGCTGGAATGAAAATCCCATTGCTCATGTTCGCAGACGACACCCTTTTAATATCCAAGACCAGACAGGGTCTTCAACTGGCTCTGTCAAGGTTTCAATTGTTTTGCTGCGAGCATGAGCTTGAGGTAAATGTGTCAAAAACCACATTTATGGTACTAAGAGGACAATCCTCGATTACAGCTAGGGTTACTTTGGGAGGTACGTCCCTGGAACAGACTAAACTGTTTACCTACCTCGGAGTCACGTTTAGCGAGACCCTTAGTTGGTCTCAACAGGTTCTCCTATTGGCATTAAAGCATACGCAGATAGGAGCTCTGCTTAAAGAACATAAAAGCTCCTTCACCAGGCCCATGTCCCCTTTAATGAAAATCTATGGCATGAAAGTCCTACCATCTGTCTTGTATGGAGCGGAGCTTTGGGGATATAGTAACCTTGACCCTTTGAAGGTTGCCCAAAATAAATTTCTATGGTTAGCTGTTGGTCTCCCACAGTCATCCCCGCGGATCCCACTTTTGTATGATCTCGGGTGTCAGCCTGTGGAGGACCTGGCCAGATTGTGCCCATTGGCTTTCTGGAGACGCCTCTGGACTACGCCCGAACTCCAGCTTTATGCAAAAGCATGTATAGAGGTTAGGGATCTTCCTGGATCCTCTAACATTGGCTGGTTCAAAGCTTTAAGAACCACTCTGTGTGCCATGGGCTATGGGGAACTCTGGTTTCATCCTGACGTAGCAACCTTCCCCTCCAAGAAGGACTTGAAGATGCAATATTGGGACTGGGTGGCGAAAAACAGACACTCTGGACTGACAGAAACTAACCTTACTGGTACATTTGTTGTTGTTATGAAAGATGTTCCCAGTTTTGAAAATTACTGGGATCTTATAACCAAGCCCCTGGACCGCAAAATATACCATCAATTTAGGTGCGGTTCTTTGCCTTTAAGGGAATATACTAAACAGTGGGGTAAGGGAGGCCCGGGGCATTGTCCTAGGTGGTCAGGACAGGACGAAAGTGTTAATCATTTCCTTTTTGTCTGCCCGTTGTACATTGCCCCCCGAGTAAAGTGGCTAAGCCCAGTTTGTAGAAACCTGGGAACACGTTCAGCAGCGAATGCTAGTAGGTTATTAAAATCTGACCTGTCACCCATAATTGTAACTGGAGTTGCAAAATTCTTAGGTTGGGCCTGGATCCTGAGAGCCAGATTTATTAAATTGTCCTAGGTTCCAGCTTACACTTACAGATTTGCAATTGATTATGTGTAAATGTATTCCCGCCTATATGTTTCTGGATTATTAAGGTTACTTGATCAAGGATCTATTGTATTTTTATCGAATTTTTCAATGAAGTTTTGTCTAAATGATTTAATATGGTCTTCGACTGTTTTAATGTTTCTTTTTCTACTTTTTCCTTTTGAAGTGAACATGTATTTTAGGTATTTGTAAATTGTGTTACTTGTCATGTATTTTAGCTATTGTAAATTGTGTTACATGTCTTTTATGATTTAATTATCGAATAAAGACTTCTTGAAATTGAAATTGAAGCACATAAGCGCATATACAGATATAGTTATAGTTACCAAGTATGGTGTGGAAACCAACTCCCAGGCCTAGGAATTGGAAAGGGTCCCCAAGGAAAGGTCTGACGAAGAAAGGCTTCAGGACAGGAATTAGGACAAGGTTCAGGACAGGACAGATGACCTATTACCGATGCTTGCGTAGCACCCCTCTCTGACACTCTCTTCCTCCTCGAGATTCGTCCGCGATCTTCTTTTAAATTAATTTTCTTAGGATAATTGATTCAGCACTTCGATTCTTTTTCAGTATCTCCGTCTGGGACTTTTCCGTGCTCTCTGACAGCATCCCGGTCTTGAGCTCTAAATAACTAATGCTATCTCAATTATACCTTTTTGTATGCTGGTACCACCCATTAATGTTTCAAACTTACGAAAATGCTAACTCTGATTGGACAGGCAAGGCAAGGGGAGGTGATCATCACACCATGCTTATTTCCCATTATTTCTTTCAGCTCTTTGTTTAAAATCCCACCCCTTAAGTTTTATACATCAGTCTTTATTCTGACCCGTTATTCACAATGTAATTGTCACATATTAGAAAAAGTCAAAAAGACAAATGTTAAAATCAAAAATAAATGGTTTCACTGTATACCACCTATCTCTACTCTAATCCCATTTACTTATTTTTACTTTTCCCGCCTTAGCATTAGTAGAATAGTTGGGTTAGTTTCTCAGCAAGCAGGTGGCAAGCATGTGAGTTTCAAGCTGCCATTTTGTTATCTACTGCACAAGTGCAGAAAGTTCCCTCCAAGCGAAAGATACGTCATTGCTACGTAGATGCAGTTGACGCATGCGTAATAAAGAATTTCAGTTAGTGGCCATTTTTAGGATCACCCTCGAGTTACTGGTTAATAAGACACATAGGCAGGCTTCAATCTTATTCTTAAATGTCGTGTAATGCATATTATTTCCACAATACAAGTTTAGTACAAGGTTAGTGGTTACAGGAGAAGATTGCATACAAGCAAGTCTCTTTTCCACAAGTCCTTGCTCCATCAATCCCCTCTCTGATGGTATTTTAAAACCATCGCAAAATTTACCCATCCCTCATCTGATGCCAACTTTAGCATTTCTCAATTTCTTTCCTTTTCCACACTTGTTCTCATCTTTGTTCTTTAATCCTTTCATTTGCTCATTTAACTTGCCTTTCATTTCTTCCAACTGAATCTCTTCATAATGTCTTTTGTTTCCTTTTCCATTTATTTCATATCTTCTCCTTCTCAGTTTATTAGTACAACTCTTGCACCATATTATTATTGACAACACTACTATTGCTATACCTACTATAGGGAATACTATTTGTCCTAGAATACTTTTCCCTATATTTGAAAACCAACTCCCTACAGAAGAAATAACTTTTGTTAGTCTTTCCCATACATTATCAACTTCCAGTGGTTTCAATTTTTCTTGCATTTTTGTAATATTCTTTATATATCCTTTAATTTCAGTGCTTGTATCTGGAATATAAGTGCAACAGTGTTGTGCCTTCAACGTTTTACAGACTCCGCCCTCTTTAGCTAAGATTACATCAAGCGCAAGTCGATTTTCCAAAACCATATACCTAATCGCAACCATTTCTGTATTAATCATCATGAAGCCTTCAGCAGTATCAGTCGAAAGACGATCAACTACTGTTGACAATTAACAGATTGTATGTGAATTTAGTATGACTCCCACTGAAGGTATCAATGCACTAAATATGTCACCTATTATTTCTGAAAAACTAGCTCTCTTTCTACATGTTAGTTCATTAGCATTTTCGTAGCTTCCAGTGATTTTCTTTACATAATAAATCTTTGGAAAAACAATTCCAAAATAGCAAATCCCATACCACCTGGCAGGTAGCTTATTCCCACACGCGTAGTCAATTTCCAGGAAATACTGGATCAGTTCCCCCTTTTAGTCCCCAACCTCCCAAAATTAGGAAGTTATGTTCACATTCACTGGAACCAATAAATGCATTGTCTTTAATCTACGCAGGCATATTTTCCCCGTCTTCACAAAATCTAGAGCTATTGCAGCATGTTCTTTGCCAGCTAAATAAAGTCATTCTTTTTCTGCCCATGATGGAATATGATGTTTCTGTTCTGCAGCTTTTCTTTGGAAATCCTGCCTCCTTTCCTCAACTAAATTCAAAACCACTTTTTCTTCTTCACGTAATGAACATGTTAATTATTTTTGTGTGCCTTTTCTATATCTAATGGCTTCATTGTTAGGAAGAATGTGCCCATAAAATCTGCATCTAAACTAGTTTTCACTGGATTCATATTCTTTCGAGCAGGAATTTCTGTAAACACTACATCTATATTAGAATAATAATTTGGTAATTTTCCTGTTCTATGAATAATACTTGACAGAACACTACAAGAAATACCATATGTTAAAGGTAAATGGTGATACATCACCCCCTCAGCTACTAAAGTAGGTAATTTCATACAAACATAACAATCACTGATCTCCATTGTGTCTACATACTGAAATAATAACTTTGTGAATACATTTAAAGAGGTACCATTGTCAGTTACTGGGTGATATAAATCTATCTCATCTGATGCTTCTATTTCTAATACTACCTCAATTATACCTTTCCGTATGGTAGTACCACCCATTAATGTTTCAAACTTATGAAAATGCTAACTGATTGGACAGGCAAGGGGAGGTGATCCACACACCATGCTTATTTCCCATTATTTCTTTCAGCTCTTTGTTTAAAATCCCACCCCTTAAATTGTATACATCAGTCTTTATTCCCACCCATTACTCACAAAGTAATTGTCACATATTAGAGAAAAAAACAGTAGTTCCCATCCAATTCAGTGGACTCTCGTTCAGGTTCCCATGAAAGTATCCACTGGAAACCTTGGACGAGGTATAACTTGACATCGCGCCTGCCAGCTTGGTTGCACTACGCATGTGTGGTAGAACATGATAAAATAGACTGTGATTCGGACCTTTAGGCCCATAATAAGCACTATCGAAAAAGTAAAAAAGACAAATGCTAAAATCGAACATAAATGGTTTCACTGTATATCACCTATCTCTACTGTAATCCCATTTACTTACTTTTACTCTTCCCGCATTAGCATTAGTAGAATAGTTGGGTTTAGTTTCTCAGCAAGCAGGTGGCAAGCATGTGAGTTTCAAGCGGTCATTTTGTTATCTACTGCACAAGTGCAGAAAGTTCCCTCTAAGTAAAAGATACGTCATTACTACGTAGATGCAGTTGACAAATGCGTACTAAGGAATTTCGGTAAGCGTACATTTTTTTAGGATCACCCCCGAGTTACTGGTTAATAAGACACATAGGGAAGCTTCAATCTTATTCTTAAGATTGCCTTCAAGCATGTCTCTTTTCCACGAGTCTTTGCTCCATCAATCAGTTGACCATCTATAATAGATTCGGTGTAGTTGTTTTGGCACAGGGTAGCTGCCAATTCCTGCGGTGCACAGCCGAAGGCCATTTACCGGGAGCTTGGTGTCAGAACCAATAACATTGTAGTCTGGATTCAATGGGACTATGCATGTTTCTACATCTCTCCAAATCCCTACTCAATCATGCATGAAATAATATATAGGTTAGTAGCAGACCCAGAGAAACAGGAATTGGTTAAGAGCGAAAACAGATACACTGGATATCACCACTTGACATTCAGCTGGGCACTGTCTTCAACTGGATGAGTGCTGATATATATAAATAAGAAAAAGCCTTCAGTTTCTTGTTACTCTTGGTACAGCATGTAATATATTCTATCACAGTTGACATACCTTCAAAATATCTCTCTTTTGGACCTTCCAAATTAAGAGGGAACTCTAAATTTTCCTAAACGGAAACACAAACATTATGTATGAATTAAAAATCCAAAGTATTTGAACAATCATTCTTCTTTCACTATAAATAACTACTTTCTCGCTTATAAGCACACACTGTCTAATTCTAAACTACTTTCATGATAGTAAGGTGATTTTTTTCATAAACTGCAATGTACCAAAAATTTGATTTATAAAGTCCATCTGTCCAACAAGCCGTCACTTTACCAACCTACATGGCTACCTCATAAAACAAATGAATAAAACACAAATATATATTTGAAGGTCTTTGTTGTGATGAGAATCTTTTCTGCTCTGTGTTAGACCTGGCATCCTTGGCATGGTTTCCGCCTATCTTTTTGCCTCTACCTCCTGTATTTTTGATGCTGTGCTGGATTTCGCTTTTGCTGGTTTAGATGCTTTGGGCACTTTGCCACTGCTGATCAGTGTCAAAGTGCAAGTGCTCCCTGTGTAAATTGTTATTGTAATTGATTATCCAGGATTGGCATATTTATATCACCAAGAAGTCCCTAGTAAAGTGCACTGAGTGTGCCAGGGCTGGTGATTCAAATGCTACTAGTGGGCCTGCAGCACTGATTGTGCCACCCACATGAGTAGCCCTAAAATGGTGTCTCAGGCCCGCCAACACAGTGCCTGTGTACAGTCTGTGAACTGCTGTGTCCTCCTGGTCAGTGTCCCCACTGGACAGGCCTAACCCTTCCCTTTCTGTACACATTGGTTACCCCTATGGAAGCCCCAAGGTACCCTGTTGGGCAGGGTGCAGTGTATGTGAAAGGTAGAGCATGTACTAGTGCAGGTGACATTCTCTGGTAGTGAATTATAGCCATTTTCGTCTTTCACTATTGTAAGGCCATTTTACCCCATAGGCTATCATGGGGAATGCTGGCTAGAGTGGCTACCAGCATGTCTTCCTATAGGAGCAAGATAGGACATAAAAGTCTGGTATTCCTGAACTCAGAATTTAATAACACATCTTTTAGGAAAGGTTGTTTTTAAATCCTGTGTTTGAGAACAGCACTTTCACAAAGTTGCTGTTCTCTTGTCTGACCTTTCTGTGTGCCTTGGCCTGTTTGTGAATTGACTGTCTGGTTTGTGAGTGACAGGGGCTGGGTGTCTCCCAGAGGCTGAGTGGGCCATCCCTGGGCTGAATAGCTCCATCTGCATCTAGAGTGGTGGGAGGGGGTAGCACCTAGGCCTGAATAGGGCTGTGCCTGCCTTCCACAATGCTGGCTCCACCTCCTGCTGGGCGGCTGAGGACCCTGCCCCTCTCTCTGAAAGGAAAGGAGAGGCCAGGAAAACAAGGTGCTCAAGGAACACCCAGAACTGGTTCAGACCAGGCTCAGAGCCCCCCTGCACAAAGGGAACAGAGACTTTTAGGAGTATACGTACAGGACCCCTGACTACAGAAAATTAGACCATCCTGGAATCAAGAAGGAACGTCTGCCAAGGAGAAAGCTGGAAGACTGAAGAAGGAAAACTGTCCTGCTGTTACTTTGCTGCCAAGGAGAGGGGAAGGACTTTGCTTTGTGCTGTGTCCCCTTGCTTGAAGGAATCTCCAAGGGCCTGAAGAAGAGTTGGCTCCCTGTTAAGAAGTCCCAGGAACAAAAGGACTTCACCCCCAGCTTCCCTGAACTCTGCTGAGAGAGTTCTGTCCTGCCTAGAGTGCTTGGGCCAGTTGTGGTGCCTCTGGAAGTTGTACCTGTGTTGGGAAGCTGGAAACCAAAATTTTAAAGACTTTCTGCAAGTTTTAATGCATCGATCGCTTGAAAAGCGCATCCCCGTCAGTGCGAGGAAATTCCCGCCGTTACGAAGGCCCAGAAATCGTCGCAGCGCCTGTTGCAGCTGCAAGAGTTATTGCATCCTTCGTTTGCTGGACGCACCAGTCCGGTGCGGAAAGATTACCATCGCTGCGAGTATCGTCGCAGAGCCTGTCGTCACAAGGTGAGATCATCTCACCTCTTGCTTGCGTACCGCATCACTTCGCTGCGAGAATCGTCGCAGAGCCATCGCATCAAGGAGCCGCGAGAGGAGAAGATCGTTGCTGAGACGCGCATCGTTGCCGCACCGGAGATCGTCGCCGCCCCGAAGATCGTCGCATCGTACCTTTTGCAAGCTGCTTCCACCGAAACCTGTGCACCGGAATCCATGCAAGGTATCGCATACAGAAAGGAGTCACCGCAACACGCCCGCTGCGTCCAGCGGGGTTGTCGTATCGCATCCCTAGGGTCTCAGGAGTGGCGCATCGCTTGCTTTTCAATGCTACAGCTTTCACTTGGAACTTTTGTCGCATCTAAAGGTACTGTTGGCTAAAACGTGACGCAACTGTGGATTATTTTACCGCAACCTTAAGAACTCCTTTGAAACCATATTCTTGAACTGTGTATGTTGGATGTTTGTCATTTTGGTCTTGTGTAGTTTAGATTAAAATACCTTTATTTTTCTAAACTGTTGTGGAGTCAGTTTGTGGTATTTTCACTGTGTTACTGTGAGTGTTGGTACAAATACTTAGCACATTGCCTTTGATAAGCCTGACTGCTCGTGCCAAGCTACCAAGGGGGTGAGCAGGGGTTATCTAGATAGAGGTTCCTCCTTACCCTGACTAGAAGCAAGGGTCACTATTTGGACAGTGGTACCTACCTCTGCCAACCAGAGACCCCCAGTTCTAAAACTCCTCAAGTCAAATAATTTGTTATGCAAAAATATAGGTTTATAGACCTTAAATGATAATTCTGAAGCAATACTTGAAAAATTAAGTTTGTTTGCATAAATAAGAAAGGGACTTCTAAGAGTACATTTTAATATTCGGTGCAGTCTTCTGAACTTTCCAGAGTTTTCCTTAACTCTGGTAAAAGGTCCTGGCTGCACCAACAATTTGTCTTCTCTACCTAGGAAGGAACCTCCAGACCACAAGGAACGTACACTCTGTGACTTCATAATAGCCTCCACTGCTTGCAAACCTGGTTGCTTCCTTGAATGTAGACATGTGTCTCACGTAGTGCATTCAGTGAAGACACAAAGCCTCTCTACAAAAATGAGCCATTGGATGTACCTGTCCTGTAACTGTATTTCTCTGAGACAAAAACCTCCCATAGCATAGCAAAACCCTATACCCACCCTCAACCCTAAAGCCTAAAATTTCTCTTACCACCCTAAACACTAAAACCCGTACTATCCATAAACCCATACCCACCCTAAACTCTAAAAATAATCTTGCCACCCAAAAATCCATGCTACCCTAAACCCTAAAAATACCCTTACCATCCAAAAACCCATGCACACCCTAAAATAGCCTTGCTACCCAACAACCCATACCCACACTAAACCCTAAAAAACCCTTACCACCCCAAAGACCCATACATGCCCTAGAACCTAAAAATACCCTTACCACCCAAAAACTCACACCAATCCTAAAATTTCCAACGCCCCCCAAAACACCATATCTACCCTAAACCCTAAAAACCCCTTAGCACAGCAAAAAATCAATACCTGCCCTAACCCTTTAATCCTAAAACTGTTCCTTACACCCCAAAACCCCATACCCACCCTAAATCTTAAAAAGCTCTTACCATCCAAAAACCCATACCCACCCTAAACCCTTAAAATAACCTTGCCACCCAAAAACCCATACCTACCCTAAAATAAACCTTAAAAATACCTTCAAAACCCAAAAAACCATACCCCCAAACAAAACTTTGCCCCCCAAAAACCCATACCCACCATAAATTCTAAAAACACTTACCACCCAAAACACATTCCTGCCTGTAGGAAAGTAGGATCTGCTCAGTCACCCCTCTAGCAGGCCTTGACAATCCTGAAGGTTGGGTGCTGTGTTTTACGGGAGAGGGTGCCCCTGTATGAGCAGAGCACCCCGGCAGCCTTCGGAGACCATTCTCTCGGGTTGTTGGTGACTCAGCCAGACATATAGGTAGAGGTGCATTATATGCTTGCTTAACTCGCAAACGGCTGTAACAAACCATGTCATGTTTGGTAACAAACACCTTGGAATCATACCTCCACATCGGTAACTGGTGTGGGAGGTATGATTCCACCCTTCAGAAGCGGGTTTCGTGGGGTCCCTGGTCTTCCTGGTACCAGCCTTCTCGACCCGGACTGCCCAAATGGTTGCTGCTGACCAGAGACACATTTCTACCTTCCTGCTGCTGAGCCAAACTCGAGCAGAGTAAGGCATCACCATAGGCATCCTGTCACAGGGAGGTGTGACCACCTCCCAGACAGGATTTAGTTAATTGGGGCTGGGTGGGTGCACTTCCAAAGTGCTTGAAAGTCTGCACGAGGGGCACATTTGGTGTCCCTGTGCATAATCCAGTTCAAACCAGTCCTGGGAGCCGTTGTCTCCTGCTCTGGTGCAAAACTGGACAAAGGACATGGGAGTAACCTCCACACTGGGTTCCCTGAATCTGTCAAACCCTCTCCGATGGGTACAAAAGGGCTGTACCCTAGGACCCTAGATTAGACGTGGATAAGATTCTGATCAAGAAACCACTGACCTTCGACCGTCACGACACTCTGGACTTCGCTGGACTTCGACTGGGCCCGAATTCGTCTTCGTCCAAAGCATCGCCTGTGCCCATGCACCATACAGGCTCCGTGCAGGACCTGTGGAGCATCAAGGAACACTGAAGTTATCTCCCTTGGGGAGAAGGAGTCACTCCCCTGCATTCGCAGGCAATGTAACGCAACTGACCAGTCTGCTGATCCTGAGCTCCTACAGACTCCGAAGGCTCCAGCAACACAGGAGTTCGGTTTCTATGTTTCTTGAGGTTGAGCTGCCCTCTCACCAAGTCTGAGGGCAGTATCCCTTGTGGGGACTGCATAACCCAAACCCCTGTGCACTGGGTACTTTTGCAAGTACATATACTTGTTGGTGTTCCCCAACTAAGTGCATTGGGGTATCGCTAACCCCAACCTCTGCGCACATTTCGTTCATTCTTTGAAGACTCTCATTGAGATCGACAGCGGTTTCTGATGCCACTTCAGCTCTATGCATCCGACTTCCCTGGGACAGGTAACTCTGGTACTTCGGTATCCATGGGTGGGGTGGCTGTCAAACCTTCTATATTCCAAAGGCTTTCTTCGTAATCCACTGGGAAGGGTCCTTAAACTTTAAAAATGCAACCGCAACTCTCCCACTGAATTGTACGTAGCACGCGGGCGTGTTCTCACACTGCACCTGTCCTCTGTGGGGTCCCTCCTTACTCACCTTGGGTGGTTCCTTGGGGTCTCAACGATTCTACATCCTCTAGACACTGTCTTGACTCAAGTTGTGCTTCTTATACCACTACTTTAGTATATGGTTTGGTCTCCCCATGGAGAACACTATGTATTAGTGCTACTTACAATTGTTTCTGTGCTACAGTATTGTGTGCTATGTGTTGATCTGCATGTAGCATATACTATGAGGTATTTAAGGTGTGTTATACTAATAAATACATATTTTTACAACCACTGTGTGGTTCTCCTTTCATGTTACCAACACAATAAGGTTGCATTCTGGTAAAACAAGCTACTTAATATTCCTTCAAGACTAAGCCTGAAGGCTGCTCTCCACAGCTGCCACTTGGATAGCTTTCTAAGGTTAGCTTTGACCTCTTTAATCACCATAAGGGTTGTTTGGACTGGTGCAAGGTGCCCACTTTAATTAGTGGACATCATATACCAGGCAAACTACTCACACTGCCCGAAACCCAGAAAATACCCTTACAACCCAAAAACCCATACCCACCTTACAACTACCCTTGCCACCCCAAAACCCACTTCCACCCTAAACCCTAAAAATTGCCTTGCTATCCAAAATCCCAAACCCAGCCTTTAACCTAAAAATTCCTACAACATAAAAAACCCATAAACTCGTACCGGCCCCAAACCCTAAAAAAACCTTTCCATAATATATATATATATTTCTAATTATCTAAAAAAAACACTTAAACCCTATAATACTTACATATACTTAACTTTAAAACTTTTACAACAAATATGCCTTTACCATTCATACCTTTACAATGAAATTTGTTGTAATGGAAGCTTGGTAAAGACATATTCGTTGTAAATTCCTCCGTGGTAAAGACTTGCATGGTAATGTCACCTGCGTGGTAAAGGCATGCAGGGTTCCGACTGCGTGGTAAAGGTTGTTTCCCTTTGACAAGAGGGTTTAAATGCCAAGTTGACAAAGCAGTGTGACACTGCATTCAGGCTCCAATGGCAGGCTTGGGACATGTTTTGGAGGGCTTTTTAAACGGATGGCACAATAAGTGCTGCAGGCCCAATGGTAAAATTTAGGGGCTTATTTACAAGTCCATTTTGTCGCTGGTGCATCACTTTTATTGACGCACAGGCAGCGCAATGGGATTCCCCATATTTGCAAGGCCATGTACAGTGACTTTTCTTGGCCTTTTAAATATGTTACTCTTTCAGGTATAACTGCGTGAAAGGTGCATTCGATGGGTGTTGCTGTGAGTGTTCCCATGCAACATCCATTCATAGATTTACAACATTTTGTAAACCTGGGAATGCTGCAGAATCCTATACCTCCCTAGGTGTGGCATAAGGATAAGCAATGAGGGGAAATACTTTTATTTCTCCTTGTTTTTTCCTCTTTCTATGCATTCTGCAGCACACATAGAAAGTGGAAATTGTCTTTAATTATTGTGCAGGATGGTGTCCCTTCCTGCTAGCAAAAACAATCATCCCTTCAGCAATAGTACCCTTGCAAAAAGACACAAGGGTTTCATGCGCTGGCTCATGGCGGCTGGCGCAGGGGAGAAGGACAGGAAAGCACTGAATCTTGTGGATACAGCGCGTTCCTGCCCTTTTATTTTGATACACGGAAGCGTAGCAGGAAGGCCTGCTGCACTGCCGTGCATCAAAATATTGTGAATGAGGCCCTTAATTTACAGGGCCTGGGTATACCACTCTATAAGGGACTTATAAGCAGATTTAATATGCCAATTTGGTATATGCCAATCAAATCACGTTTAGGGGAGTGAGCACAAGCACGTTAACATTGGTTATCAGTGGTAAAGTGCACAGAGTCCTAAGGCCAACTAAAGCACAAATTGGAGGTAAGTAGGCAAAAAGGTTTTGCGGAAGACCACCCTAAGGCTGACAGGTCTAACAGAGGCTTACAGGAAAGCTGTAATAAATCTACCAGTCCCTGCAGTCCCGTTTAGAGCCTTCATATTTTGCCAACAGAACAATGTACAATCTGTATTGAACAACCAGTGACACTGAGTGAATTTAGTCAAGAGCGAGATGCAATATAATTGTATGGGCTGTGAGACTGAAGGGGTAGGTAATATGCTGAGAGTGATTCACAAACATTATGCTAAGGAAGTGTATGGAAGAGACGCCTGGCAGACACACACACACACAGCCTCTCAGACCGCAGCAGATCTCAGCCACTTATCTGTGCACTGATGAAAAGGAAAAGGCTGCCAGCAGAAGGTCGTTTGCAAACAAGCCTCAGCGAGGTGCCAGACAGAATCATCCTTAGAAAGGATGTGTCCTCGCGTGACCGAGTGCGCGGCGCACTTGGAATGCAGGTGGCGCGAGCTCTGTCTACTCCCGCCTCTTCGCTCTGGAGGTTTTTTACCTCATTGGTGAATGGTGATTCTTCAGCAGATAGCGCTCGTGACCTCCATAAACCCGCATGCAGCCAGCAGGAAATGCCCATTTCCATGCTAATATGACAGGAAGCATGTGGCATCCGAGGACATCCGCTTTCATTATAGCTTGCATAGATTTTTTTTCCGTGTTTATGATTCACATGACAAGGCGCAGTTATTCCCTGAGTCACTCAAATTTACATTTGAGATTAATGCACTGCTCTCTCTGGGCGATTTATGGAGGCTAAAGATATAAACGTTAACATTTGAGAATGCAGTGCGAATATCAGTGGGTGGCGTCTTTTTACACGTTTAGACAATGAAATAGAGGCAAAAAGACAAGAGCTATGTGATATGATTTTTTTATACAAAGTTGCAGTTCACCTATGTAAGCATTGAGCCAGAGAAGGAAGATGTGTAGCCTGTTTACACCTAGCCGTAGAAGACTGAAGGTGTACAGTAAAGTAGGTAGGAAGAAGGGCGGGTTTTTTTTGTTGCAGTTTTATACAGCGCTTTACATGAACACCATCTACAATACACATTCAAATGAGAGCCCCGAGCAACACAACAATCAATCAAAAACGTGAGTTAAAACAGGTCTTGATCCTTTGTACTTTTTTTCTTTGTTCCTTTAATCCTCCTTCTCCACAGGACACAGTAGTCACTCATAGAATACACTGTACATTCCCGTCAATCCTGTAGCTGTGCGAGACTGACTACGATTATACTTTTTGACTTTAACGATGAGGAACAGGTGAGTTGCCCTGATGAAGTCAATTTGGTTTAACGACTAATGACGAAACAAATTTTGACTGCGGAATTGGCTACAGGATTTATTACCTCAGGGTCCTGAAAAGAGTAAGCCATTCGGTCTCTTTTCTACAAAAAATTACAGTTCAGGGCTAATACTAGAACTTCAGCTACCCCCTCCTAGTGGGCGTCTCACAAGCCAACCTCTTGCCATTGAAAACTGTCCTACATGCCAAATTAGAAATATCTCTTTAGCTCTGGAATTTTATCACATTACTCTAATTCTTGTCGAATTACATTGGCCTGTTAATAAGGCAAGGATAACATTTAAATTTGATGCCTAGCCTACAAAACCATCAACAACAGTTCTCCATTATATTTCTCCCACCAGGGCATAAGTCCTAAAAAAATAAAGGGGGTACTAACCAAGTTAGGCAGTATGTAAGTGGCATCTTGGTGATGACATCACAGCGCGTGACACCACAACCCATGACCTCACAGGAAGTGTTATCATGAGAAGTGACATCAGATTCTAAGACCTCACACATATGTTAAGCAGGTCTATCATGAGTACATTTGAGCGCATTACAATATTTAACAAATTAGATTTTGCACCGGGGTTGTGCCAAATAGTGATGCAACCCGGGTGCAAGATCTAGGCCTCAACTTATACATTTATGTATTCAAACTCCACCAGAAAGAAATTGGCAACACATAGAAATGCGGCAGTATATCTGTTCTGCTTAATTGGTTGCAAAGTCTGCATTTTAAAATATCTTATGGGGTAAGTCATTTGCTGCATAGATCTTTATGTATCTAGTAAATCTCAGAAAATTATAATATTGGTAAGAACTCTGAAGGCTAATTCGCTTAATGATAGGTGTTTGGTCTAGTCCCAGCTTTGAATCAAAGTAGCAAAGCGGGTTAATATGTCTCCCACAATCATGTGACACACAGATGACAAATTTTAATTTTATGTAGATGGGTAAGTGGGTTAGCGCTTTTAGCACAGATATCCATTGTTACTTGCAGTTCATAAATTGTAATCTTTCTAATATAGCACAACATGTGACTCCTACACCTTGTAACGCTCACTGTTTTACACATTCTGTACATTAATTTACATACATGATTTATTGTCAATGTATAATGTGTATGTGTGCATTAAAGTGCTCCAACATCCTGGATTGGGATGAGTAGGGCTATAAAAGAAATAAAACAAAATAGTGGTATTTAAATTATTATATGAATAAATATTAGGACAGACCAAAACATTCTTACAGTGCATGCATTTGTTTCATGTACAGGGACTGAACAAAGTCAAAATCATGCCTCTTTTAAGGACCTGTGAAATAAAACCTAGATGTGTGCCTATGTTTCCTCTCCATTGCATTTGCAGCTAGTTGTGAGGTTCCAGATAGCTCATAGCCACGAGACTCAATCAAGAGGAGGCCCGATGGCCTCTTAACTTTGCCTGTGTTTTAGGCTCAGTTGGAATTTTAGATAACAAAGACCCCTTACCGCCTGTACATTGCTGCTCTGAACTAAAGCAGACAACGTGCAGGCCCTGCTGAATGTGTCCAAGTGTCTGAAAATTATAGCAGGACCAGTTTAGAATATTTTGTGGAGCCCAACTTCTTAGCAGGGGAGACGGTATCCACCATGTGAAAAGAGTGGGTAGACACTGTCAACCCATGTGTACCCTCAACTTGTCCCCCATCTCCCACCTTTTCAAACTTTTTTGGAGTGGCTTAGATTTAATGCCTCTGACACACCAATCCTTTTCAGGAGCTGCTATACTGTTATGGAACTCACACTCTCTCCTTGCTGACCTCAGGACTAAATCCAGGGGGATATGTATAAGAAAATGTCTGAGCGCAGTGTAACAGCAAATTTGGCAATGCCACACTCTGACATTTTTAAATCGCAGGGATGCACTGTATTTATAAAAATACGTCTCACCCCTGCATTTCCCCTAACACTGGCACTAAAAAAGCTGACCAGCGCAGGCACCCTTGCTCCATGTTGCAAGGGTGCCTGCGCTGCAGGGTCGATTGTTTATGTGCAGGAAGGGACACCTTCCTTGATGTCGCATAATAGTACGTGGCTCTTCACAGCAGCCATAACAAGCCCTCTCTTGAAAAAGTCATCTTTAAATCCTGCAATACCAGCAAACTAATGCCCAAACCCTCCACTTCGTATCTTATCCAAACAACTGGAAATATTAGTCTGCTACCAGTCACATAATTTCCAGGTTAGTTCTAGTTCAAATTATTGGTAGTTGTGGCCAGAGACAACCGAGACACAGTTTAGCGGTGTTGTGCCTCTTATTTTGTAAGTTCTAGACACTTCCAATAATCAGGTCTCACCGTTCTCTTGTAACATGCTGTTTGGGAGGCAGCTCTGACATTCATTCCCACAACTATGCCTTTCTTGGTGTGTCCTCCAAGGTTCTACGCTTCTGCCTCTTCTTTTTAATTTGTAAGTCAGTCCCTTGGACTACTTAAGACAATTGTGTGGATTTCTCCTCCATATGTATACTGGTGAAACTCTAGCATTATAAGTTAGGTATGATGGTTCACTGACACAAAATCGATAAAAAAAATATCGAGTAAAAATATAGACAACCAAAATATCGACTCCTATACTTAAACAGGTAAGTACATAAATATCAACCAAACAATATCGATGTAAAAACTATAGATGTATAAAATATCGACTTTCATAGGATGTAACATAAAATAATATATTTTAAATATAATTTTAACAAAATAAAACAAATGTAATATACATTTGAATAAAATATAACAAATAAACTTAATTAAAAAAAATAAACACACACACAATCATTTATACATATATATTTACTTTAAAACAATTAATAAACTATTACTTTTAATTTATGTTAAAAGCTTAAAATAATATAAAAAATAAAAATATATATTAATGATTTAAAATATAAAAAAACAAAACTCTATAATACATTAAAACATTAAACTATTAGAACATATTTAAACTTACATTTCACAATACAATCAGAGGAACAGTAGGGAATGTTTTGGATAGCAGAAGTTAAAAATTATTATTCCCACTCCACTGAGTGTAACAGTAGGATAAGTGTTGGATAGTGGAGGGGTAAAATTTGCAATTCCCAATCCACTGAGTGCAACAGTAGGGAAAGTGCTGGATAGCGAAGAGGTAAAAATGACTATTCCCACTCCAGTGAGTGCAACAGTAGGGAAAGTGTTGGATAGCGAAAAGACAAAGGGGCATATCATCAAGGGGCGACGATAATATTATCGCCGCTTTAGAGCCCGTTTTCAGGGCGAAAAGCGGTGATAATATTATCGCATTATTATCAAGGACACGCTAGTGCGTGATTCCTTGACTTATCGCCTGTTTTTTACATGCCTTGCATCGATAATGAGATGCAAAGGAGGCGTGGCTGTAAAAACAACATGGGATAATATCGCAAAGGCAGCTTCGGGATATTATCAAGGAGGGTTAGCGATATATAAAATCGCGTTAAGTATGCCTTAACGCAGGAATTTAACGTCTGTTAAATTCCTCACTAAGGCATACCTAACATGGGGGGTGGATTGTGTGGCTATCATCTAGGATATCGCCGTTTTCCACCATGGAAAATGGCGATATCCCCACTATCTCTGGAATTTTTGTCGCCTCGGCGATGCCCCACAATGACTATTCCCAATCCACTGAGTGCAACAGTAGGGAATGTGTTGTATAGCAGAGGGGTAACATTTACTATTCCCACTCCAGTGAGTGCAACAGTACGGATAGTGTTGGATAGCAGAGGGGTAATTTGTACTATTCTAACTCTAGTGAGAATAACAGTATGGAACGTGTTGGCTAGCGGAGAGGCAAAAATTTAAATTCCCACTCCAAAGAGTGCAACAGTAGGATAAGTGTTGGATACCGGAGGGGTAAAAAAATTCTATTCCCACTCCAGTGAGTGCAACAGTAGGAAAATTGTTGGATAGGGGAGGGGTAAAAATAACTATTCCAACTCCAGTGAGTGCAACAGTAGGAAAATTGTTGGATAGCGTAGGAGTAAAAATACCTATTCCAACTCCAGTGAGTGCAATAGTAGGGAAAGTGTTGGATAGCAGAGCGGTAACATTTACTATTCCCACTCCAGTGAAAGCAACAGTAGGGAACGCATTGGCTAGCGGAGGGGCGAAAATTACTATTCTGACTCCAAAGAGTGCAACAGTAGGATAAGTGTTGGCTAGCGGAGGGGCAAAAATTACCTTTCCCACTCCAAAGAGTGCATCAGTAGGGAAAGTGTTGGATAGCGGAGGGGCAAAAATTACTATTCCCACTCCAAAGAGTGCATCAGTAGGGAAAGTGTTGGATACCGGAGGGGTAAAAATTACTATTCCCACTCCACTGAATTCAATGGTAGGATAAGTGTTGGATAGCGGAGGGGTAAAACATTTTATTCCCACTCCGGTGTGTGCAACAGTAGAGAAAGTGTTGGATAGCAAAGGGGTTAAAATTACTATTCCCACTCCAATGAGTGCAACAGTAGGGAAAGTGTTGGATAGCGGATGGGCAAAATTACTAGTCCAACTCCAGTGAGTGCAACAGTAGGATAAGTGTTGGATAGCGGCGGGTTAAAATGAACTATTCCCACTCCAATGAGTGCAACAGTAGGGAAAGTGCTTGATAGCGGAGGGGTAAAAATTACTATTCCCACTCCAGTGAGTGCAACAGTAGGGAAAATTTTGGATAGCGGCGGGGTAAAAATTACTATTCAAACTCCAGTGAGTGCATCAGTAGGGAAAGTGTTGGATGGCGGAGGGGTACAAATTACTATTCCCACTCCAGTGAGTGCAACAGTAGGGAAAGTGCTGGATTTATTATTCACACTTAGTTATAAAAATATATATATTTTAAAAAACATAAAAATCATAAAAATAAATAAACAATATTTACAAAATGAAAAATCAAATATATTAAATATATCAAAAGAAAGCATATACTATTAATAACATATAACAAAAACCTACAAATATCATATGAAATAAAATAATAAATACATTAAAATAAAATAAATTTAAACTAGAAAATATTGACAAATAAAACAAATATTCATACATAAATGTATTAATTTTATTTCCTACCCTATACCAATACACCAAAAACTAAACACTTCAACATTTTAAATTACATTTACTTCCATTATTAACATAATAAATAGTCAGTTAAAAAATATTAATAAAAAACGAATAAACATTAATTGACTACACACAATTTAACACTATAATATCCACAAAACACATCTAAATTAAACTATAAAATAATACAAGACAATTAAAACTAATTTTTAAATTAAAAACTATCACTAACAATAAAGTAATTAAACTGTATTTAATACCCACCCTTTAACCCTTTAAAAGTTAAAACAACACACAAAAATGTAACAATTGCCCAAATTAACAATCATATATTAAAGACAAATTACTTCCAACCCTTTACTCCGATAAACACCACAACACACACCTAAAACTAATTGCACAATTACCATAATATAATTTGAATTAATAACAATTAACAAAAAATTTATAATAAAAAATAAACGTCTTAACATCCTTAACCCTGATAAACCCCAAGACACACACCTAAAACTAATTACACAAATACCATAATAATTTACCAAATATTTAAAATTAATTAACAACCAATTATTAATTCATCAATTAAAAACAAATTACTTCCCAACCCTTTACACCTATAAACACCACAACACACACCTAATATTAATTACACAATTACCATAATTAATTAACAATTAATTAATTAAAATTATTTAACAATCAATTATTAATTCATTAATAATAAATTACTTTACACATTTAAAACTATTAAATCTCAATCAAACAAATATTAGTAAATAAAAAATATCAATAAATAATAATTAAATTACTTCCCACCCTATTCCCCTATAAACCCACCACTTGCTACGGAACTAAAAACCCAAAATAAAAATAAAAATGTATAACTTCTAAAAAGCTAACATATATTAAAAATACAAACAATTCTTATACAAAAAACATACATAACACATAAAATATATACTAAAATACATTAAATTAATTAAAAAAACAATATTTTTAACAGCTATATTTTTGCAAACGATATTAAACTTTTCGATATTTTTAAAATCAGTATTACTTACCTTAAGTCGATATTCTTGACCACGATATTCTTGCTGTCGATATTTCTGAACCACGATATTTATTGCTCGATATTCGTGCAACTTGATAGTTTTTGCTCAATATTCTGTCTGAACACCAGGAAGGATGATAAGATCTCACTGCTGCCTTCATGCAGTAGATGTGTGTAAGTACCGTCAATCAATCAATCAATCAGGGTTCTTATAAAGCACTGCTAATCTCCCGTTAGGGTCTCAAGGTGCTGGGGGGGATGGGTTCTGCAGGTCAGTCAAAGAGCCAGGTCTTGAGGTCCTTCCTGAATTGAGGCAGTGAAAGCGATTGCCTGAGATGCAGAGGTAGCGAGTTCCAGGTCTTTGCACTACTTCGCTGCTACAAACATTTGAAGCTAAATGGAAATAAGACTGACATTTTACCCCAATTTATTGAGGATTTCTTTATGGTCTTACTAACAATAACAGTTTACCTCAGCAAATAGTGTTGAATAATTTGATGGGGCATGTTTAACCTGCAAGATAGGGAGAGGATGTGGTCTGACGGCTAGACTGCCAACTTTGGAGCGGGGAAACCAAGGTTTGAGCCTCGGGGTCGCATCCACATCTTGTGATTCTGGGCAAATCACTTAATCTCCCTATGCCTACTAATAAAATGCATGTGTCCTTGTGTAATGTAACCGGTGCTCATGTAAAGTGCTCCAATACCTTTGGGTCGAGTTCACGCTATTTAAAGCAGCATTTAAAAAAAAAGTATTTAAAAATCTGTAAATCAGAAAGGAACAAAAATACTTACAGAGGATTGAAAACTGCTTTAGGCCGAATGAACCCCAAAAATCACATGGATTTGGTATTCTAATTATATCTGACTAGTGGAATCCAGTCGGTCATGTTAAACTTGACCCTTCTAAGGTCCTTCTACCTTATATTGTGCTGTTTGACCTTCATTTTTCAGTGTCCTTGTGGCCAGTCTGTCCGTGGGTCTTACCTGTCCCTGCACGAGAATCTTATATACCTTTCTTAAGCATGGTGCTCAACTGAGAAGGGAGGATCTAAGCTGATGTTTGACTATTTTTTTTTAAAAAAAAGGGAATTCAGGAATGCTTCTTGTTACAATAAAGTTATAGATAGAAGATGCTAATTCCCTTCCTTCTTCCTACATAACAGAACACACAAGGGATCTTACCTTGTACCCATATTTTAGCTGCCATGATCTTGAACAGTGCTTGCATCAGGCAATGAAAATTGTCCTTCTCTCGCTTACACTGCCTTAGGAAAACATTGCAATCAAGCACACTTATTAGCCACACTATTCCAACAGTTTAGTAGTTTTTTTAGGCCTTGCACTTACGCCATTCTAGCATGTTAAATCCACAAACAGTGATAATGTTAGCATACTGCCAGGCCCGCATTGCCTGCTAAAAGTACAAATAAAAGCTTTGCTACTCATATCAGAGGGTTCTTGCTGCAACACAAATGCCTAGTCATCAAGGATTACTAATCGTGAGGCCCAATAATATTTCTATAAAATAGGCAAGCATGTACCTCTAGTCTCCTACCAGTTACTGCCAAGCACAGCATGATGGACCAAGCATGGTGTTCCCAGCATGGCGGTCCCAGGCAGGAAACACATTCATGCAACTCACATGCTGGAAGAAAATATCCAACACTTCAGGAATCTTGAGTATATATTTTCTAGAGACTGTTTTTGGAAAGTAAAATAAATGTCACCAGCACTCAGCCATTTTATCAGCAGTGTCAGCAAAAGCTCTTTTATCAACAATTCCCCACCTGGTCAGAGACAGTCTGAATCTAGCAGGTGGGATGCAACTGAAGTAGTGGAGGGAGTGATACCACTAACGCCACATCCACTGGGTGGCAAAAACACTATGATATGTAGCCTCTTGGCATATTTTACTTTATGGCGATACAGATAGTTTTGAATTCAATTCTTTTTTTTTCAAACAGGTAACCAGTGAAGACTAGTCAGAGCAAATGCAACAATTGTGCTTTTGAAATGTTCAGCAGAGTTCTGGCTGCAGCATTTTGAATGACCTGCAGCTTTCTGGTGACATATAGTTGGCTACCCAGATAGAATGAGTTGTCGTAATCTAGACGCAACATGATGAGCCTCTATATAACTGTTCTGTGGTTTTCCATGGGAAGCCATTTGATTGCCTTCCTAATAGCAGGTTTCTGTGAGGGCATGGTAAGTTGAAATACCTGTGAACTAATAAATGATTAATATATGGCATGCTGCTAATCACTGTAATCTGACCTATAAATGGAATACTGGAACTCCACCTTATCAGATATCAATAAACCCACCAATGCTTCTCAACTACAGATCTTGACTCAGAGAAGGTGGTATGTAAATAACTTCATAACATCCCTAAACCCACGTATTTATTCAGCAGCTTTGAAATGATCTGCACCGGCCAGATATCAAACCCTAATATTAGAACACTCAAAAATATTATATTCCACTGACCCACCAGTCCAAAAATCACATTTGTCTTATTTTACTAAACCTGGTCTCATCCTTTCCTGTCAAGATATACAATCTGCTGGATGACTATGAAGGCTGTATGCGGCGTAATAACATCCGCATTTTGGGAGTGCCGGAGTGGGCCGAGGGGTCAGCAGCAGATCTCTTTGTCGAAGCAATAATCCTTAAACGTCTGCTGCCGAAGGGACTCTCCCAACATTTCTCCATCGAACGTGCACATGAAGTACCGAGGGGAGTGCGCCGCCTCAACCACTTTTGGCGAGGGTCTTCAACTACCGCAACAGAGATGTCATCTTGCAAATGGCACGAACGGCTCTGCCTCTGACTGTGGACAACAGTAAGGTTACTATTTTCCCGGACTTTACCCAAGGGTCCAGAAACAACGTTGCAGCTTCCAGGATGTGAAGCGAGCGCTCGGGGACCAGAACATCAAATATGCCATGCTTTTCCTCGCCAAGCTGTGTGTGGAATCTGAGGGGAAGGTGTGGTTCTTTACCAGACCCGAGGACACCTGGGACTGGCTCGAGGGCTGGAGAACAGTCAAAAAACGTCATCACAGACCAGCTGCCGCACAATCCACAAATGACAGGCCCAGCCCGCGGTCAAGATTTCCGCTGAGTGAAGCTTCGGCAACGCAGAGCCCCACTGGGTAAGATTTGGTGGCTTGGCATTGGGTTGACTGACCTTTGATCGAGAATGTCTGCTGAGTAGAATTTCGGCCGACAAGCTGTACCATGCTGACCAGGTACGGCCTTTGCAGGGCGTTATGCCAGGGCGGTGACGTCAGGCGGGGGAGGGTCAGGGTGGTGGGTTGTAAAATGCGGGATATGGACCATTACAGGTAAGTACTGAAAAAAAAAAATTTGCCCGCGCTGCATCACATTTGGCGATGCAGCGCAGGTAACAAAATTCGTTTTATTTATTTTTTTCGGTACCTATCTGTAATGGTCCATAACCCGCATTTTACAACCCCCCCCCGACCCTCCCCCGCCTGACGTCACCGCCCCGGTATAACGCCCTGCACGGGCCATGCCTGCTGCTGACATTCCCCCATGTTCTAACTTCCCGAGACTACATCAAGCCTGACACTGTCCACCTGTTGTATGACAGCTTGCCTAAGAGGGGGGTGTACCACCTACACATGTACTCTGTGAACTGCCTCTCTGCCTTGGGTCCCATGGACGGGATTGGCAGTTGAGGGCATTGCGGGTCGTTGCGTGGCCACCTTAACTTTCCAAACAACGAAGTGAGGGTGACAGACTGCTATGGAGTCCCCGGCCCTGCACTTGTTCTCTAACGAACTACATACCCTAAATGTCTAGTCTGTCAACACAGTATATCCCATAGAGGTGGACAATGTTATTTCTTGTGTTCTCCTTGACTATAGTTTAACATGTTTGACTCACTGGCCGGGGAGCATAACTTGATGCTTCAGAGAGTGGGGTTGGATCACGTCTCTCATTTTGTTAAGGGTGGGCTACAGGCAATATCCAAGTTTGGGGTGGCAGGTGGTTCTATACCCGCTGTGCAGGGAGGCAGGGTGGGGGGTGGGTGTTTGGTGCTGGGGGTTGGGAGGGTAAGTTTACGTTGTTTTGTTCTTAATATTTCTATGCTGTTTCATTCCATCTCCCCTAGTGAATGGGGGTTTTGTTATCTATTGCAGCACACCTCATTAATTGCAGTACTGTATGTCCACACACAGGTTCTTGCCGTGGCGCCGTGGGGAACGCGTGGTGCCCGCGAGATCACAAACATTAGAGGGCTTACGCTATTTCAACACCTGCGCCTTACACCTGGATGTAAGTGGGGCCGACTCGTACGCCCTACCCTCAATGTATGCACACGGACACATTCTCGGTCTTTAAGCCGCACACCACCTATCCCTCCATCTACACATCGGACCACAACTGACACTTAAATTTCCTCACATGGAATGTGAACGGGTTAGGAGACAAAATTAAGAGGGGGATGGTCCTGCAATATTTGAAAAGCAAGAGCGAGATATTGTCCACCTTCAGGAAACACACTTAATTGGTAACTCCTGCACCCCCCTGAGCAGATAGGGGTATCGTCTGGTTGCCCACTCTGGATTTACATCGGGCTCCCGAGGGACGGGAATACTTTTACGCAGGGGATGTCCCTATTTAATCAACCAAACCTGGACGGACGATCAGGGTCGATATGTAGCACTCTCCAGCACATGGGAAGGGCAGGCCGTCAATATTGTCTCCGTATATGCCTCACCTGGACCGCAACGTTCTCTGTTGCGAGACCTAGGGACGCTCCTACTCGACTTACCCCTGGGGCTGCTGGTACTAGAGGGGACTTTAACATAGCAGTGGATGGTGCTGTAGGCCGCCTTCCTGCCTGCAGGGACCCTCCCGGGGGTCTCCACTGGCGGAGCACTTGGCCGCCGTGGGTCTGGTTGATGTCTGGCGCCGATTGAACTCGGCTACGGCACAGTTTACATTTCACTTCGGTGCCCATAACAGCCATTCACGCATAGACCATGTGCTCACTCACGCCCAGGATGTCTGCATGATTACTGATTCCAGGTGCCATGCGCGTGGAATCTCTGATCACTCCCCCATTCTTACGACACTCTCATTTGGCCAGCCCAAACGACGTGCCACCCTAACTATAAATCCCTGGTAGCTCAAAGTGCCTCACATTAAAGAGACACCAATCAGAGAAGCTGACTACTACTTTCAAGAAAACGTGGGGTCGGTCGCCTCAGCCCGCACCCTGTGGGGGGTTTTTGGTATGGTTATGAAGGGTAGGGCCTTTTCATTGATGGTCGGCCACAAGAGGGAACTTGCCAAGAGAATTACAGACCTTGAGGAAGGTATCTTCACCCAAGAAAAAGCCCTGGTACTTACCCTGGATCCTGAGCAGCAACACTCACTCACGATGATACGTCTCCATTACACCCAGCTCGTCAGGGAAGCTGCCAAAGCACGCTATATCTCCACACGCCATAGGATTTATGAACACGGGGATCGAACGGGCCAACTCCTTGCTTGGCTAGAGAAAAAAGAGCAGTTGATGAGGTGGGTGCCCTCCTTGCGTGGGGCGAATAGTGACACAATCCCTGATACTCAACAAATCACAGATACTTTCGCTTCCTATTTCTCATCGGTATACACGCCCTCTGCCACGTCCCAGGCATATGCGGCTGGGGACCTCCTTTCAACCATCAAGGTCTCATGTCTGTCCCCACAGAACCGGGAATCTCTGGAGGACGTGAGAAAGGACGATGAGATTCAGAAAGCAATTCAAGACGTCCGAACGGGCAAAGCTATGGGGCCCAATGGGCTCCCTATCGAATTTATGAAGCAACTGGCGTCCAAAATCTCCCCCAATCTGCTCCAAATGTACTCCGATAGTTTAGATGACGGGGCGCTATGGGCCGTGTTCGAACGGCCACTATTGTGGTCATCCACAAGCAAGGCAAACCAGCGGATGACTATAGGGCGTATAGCCCGATCTCACTCCTTACAGTCGAGGCTAAAATCTTGGCCATATAACTGGCCAACAGACTTATCCCTTGTATCATGGAGCTTGTGCACCCTGACCAATCTGGGCTTATGCCAGGGAGGAACACAGCTTTGAACTTGCGGTGACTTCATGGGGTCCTTCAAAGACGCAACACGATCAGAGAGGACATGACTCTGCTATCGCTAGATGCATCCATGGCATTTGACACAATTGAGTGGGAGTTTCTCTTCACAGTTTTGGATCGGATGGGTTTCGGCCCGAATTTCATGAAGTGGATCTGACTCCTCTATGCCCATCCGACTTCACATGTGACAGTAAACAACCACGTCTCAAGACAATTCCCACTAGGGAAGGGTACTAGACAGGGATCCCCCCTGCCACCCTTGTTGTTTACCCTGATGTTGGAACCTTTGGCAGTATGGATATGGGGTGACCCGAAGATTAGGGGACTGGGATGGACTGAGGATCATGAAGATCACATCTCCCTATACGCGCACGATTTTCTCTTATATCTGGCCTCGCCCTCATGATCTCTTCGTTGGGTCCTCCATATCTTTCATATCTTTCGCTCCCACTCGGGCTACACTATCAACTGGACTAAGTCCCAGCTCTATGTGCTGTGGGGCGCACCGTTGTGTTGCCCCCGTGGCTACGACATACCAGTGGCAACAAAGGGATTCAAATATCTCGGCATTTATGTCACCCCGGACTCCACACTGTTTTATGAGTACAATCTACTCATGCCCCTCACTTGCCTTCGGTCAGATGCTAAACTTTGGCGATCCCTTCCCCTAACGCTGCTGGGGCATGCAGCCCTCTTCAAGATGCTAGCACTGCCGCGATTTCTCTATGTGCTACAGAATACGCTCGAAAAACTGCCAGACAATTGCTTTGTCAGCATTGAGGGTGTTGTGCGTGGACTGCTATGGGACGGACAGGCCCCCAAAATAGCTATGTTGAAATTGACAATGGGGTTGTATGAAGGGGGTATCGCTTTACCCGATATGCGGCTCTACTATCAGGCTTTCCAGTTGGTCACAATCAACAAATGGGTGCATGGGGAATTTGACATCCTGAATTTTCGAACTGATCATTGGCTTCTTGGCCGGGGGCTACGCTAGAGCACTCTATACAAATCCTTGCAAACTTACTCTCACGGGGCCCACAGCATGTACAGTGCAGATTTGGCATGGTGTGAATAGAAAACTGGGATGGCACGATACACTCACGAAAGCCACACCACTCTGGGGACCAGACCTGTTGGAACAGCTGAGCCAATGCCTGGGTTTTGACAGATGGGATCTCAATGGTAGGGGACATATGGACGCAAGTGGGGCCGACTCGTACGCCCTACCCTCAATATATGCACAGCAACCTGTCCTCCGTGGGCGGCCTGTGCTCATGGCGGCGTGATTCCGTCGTGCGTCTACCGCTCCGCCCACACAGCATTAATTCCCTGCCTTAGAGTGGCCTTACCCCAAACTGTTTGCCTGCTTACCTCCTCTTTTTGCTGTATCTTCTTGTTGACCTTAGGACTCGCAGCACTTTAACACTGCTAACTGGTGCTAAAGCGCATGTGCTTCTACTCTTAACATGGTGACATTGGTGTATACATAATTGGCATATTCTGTTTACTTATAAGTCCCTTTTAAAGTGGTATACTATATATCCAGGGCATGTAATCTAAATGCTACCAGTGAGCCCCCAGCACTGGTTGTGTCACCCGCACAAGCATCCTTTCAAATCTGTTTCAGGCCTGCCATTGCAAGGCCTGTGTGTGCAGTTTACTGTCAGTATGAATTGGCATTTAAAACCAATTGCCAAGCCTTAACTGCCCTTTTTTTACACATAAGTGACGCCTAAGGTAGGCCCCAGGTAGCCCAAAAGGCAGGGTGCTGTGTAACTAAAAGGTAGGACATGCACTTTTAGGTTTTACATGTTTTGGTATTGAGAAACAGCTAAATTAATTGTTCACCACTGTGAGGCATACTCCTCTCATAGGCTAGCATTGGGATCACTACACGGGGATCCCAACTGTACAAAAAGAGAACCACCTCACACTGGAGGAAAGTCTCCCGGGGTGGCTAGTGTAGTTATGGGGAAGGAGTTTGTCCCAGTTATTGCAGGGGTCTTTAGTGGGGTTACCCTAGTGTCCCTGGTTGACAGTGAGATGGTTCCTAAGATCCACGTGCCCTCAAATACTGCTATTGCCAATGGATCACCATCGGTGGGCAAGGTGTTGAGGCTCTGAGGGATACAGGTGCCAGCATGACTATGCCAAGGAGTCAGCTGGTGTCCCCAGATCAGGTAATCCCCAATGTATTCCAGGTTGTGGTGGCTGACAACAGAGAGGGACATTATCCTATGGCCCTTGTTCTATTTAAGTGGAGGGGGTGTCACAAGTCTTCTGAAGGTTGCTGTGGGCCTTGCTATGGACTACTTGCTTGGTAATGGCCTTGAGCACGCTATCTAAAAAGAAGTGGAGCTCAAGGCTCATGTGGAGATGTTGGGGTTACCTGATTGGATCTATGCTACAAGGCCCATGGTTGCCCAGGATGGGAGTCAAAAAGGGCTGGAGCCTGGAACAATGGCCCAGTCAGCTGCTAAAAAGGGGATAGGCAGGGGATGTGGGAAACCAGCCCCTGAGTGTCTTCCCAGTGAGGGGGGGTGGGGCTCCTCTGGTGGCTGCCCCAGAGCCAACTGAGGCGGGCACTGCTTTCCTTGGTGAACTGCCTACACTTACTGAATGGTATGTAGAAGGATGGCCCTTCAAGGAGGAGGTCTGTACGGCACAGAGGGAGTGTTCAACATTTGAGGGTATGAGGCAACAGGCTGAAGCCAAAGCAACATGTGATGTCTCTGGGAGTTATCACATTTACTGGGAGGACAACCTCCTTTAAAGTGAGTCTAAGGCTCCTGTGCATGAGAGAACAAGGGCCCTGGTGATCTACCAATGCTTCAGGGCCTTCGTACTGGAGATGGCTCACGAGATTTCCCTCGATGGGCATCTGGGCCAAGACAATACCTCTTCAAGGCTTTCCCACACTTTTATTGGCCTAGGATCAACAATCCCTCAGGTGCAGTCTGCAGACCTTGTGTAACCTGCCTGGCCAGTGGGAAGACAAGGCAGAGGCTGAAAGCTACCCTTAGTCTCTTTCTTTTTGCTGGCACACCCTTTAAGCGGGTAGGCCTTGACATTGTTGGGCCTATGGATCCCCAAAAGGCAACAGGCAACAGGCTTCTCTTGCTTCTGGTGGATCAAGCTACTAGGTACCCAGAGGAAATTCCTCTGAGGACCATGACTACACCTGCAGTCGCAAAGGCCCTGATGGGAATTTTTAATCAAGTGGGTTTACCCATGGAAGTAGTGTCTGACATGGGCACACACTTCATGCTTGCAGTCAATGTGGAGTGTGGGGTAACCTACAAGTTCTCCACTCCTTACCACTGACAAAGAAATGGGCTTATTGAGAGGCTCAACAAGACCCTAAAGAGCATGATTAGAGGCCTACGTGAGGCTCTGAGGAATAAGTGGGACATCCTCTTCCCATGCTTGTTGTTTGCCTACAGGGAGGTATCACAGAAGGGAGTGGGCTTCAGCCACTTTGAGCTTCTGTACAGGCACCCTCTTAGAGGAGCTCTGAGTTTGGTGAAGGTGGGGTGGGAACAAGCTCTCAGGAAGAATCCCTAGGATGTAGTAAGCTACATGTTGGCCTTCAGAAGCCAAATGGCTAATTTGTGGAAGCTAGCTTCTGACAACTTAGAAGCCAGGCAGGCTGTAGTAAAAGAGTAGTACAACAAAATCTTCTACCAGTGTGAAATTGCAGCCAGAGCAGAAAGAGTGGGTTATGGAGCCTGTGGAACCCAGGGCCCTCCAGGACTGATAGACTGGACCCAATGAAGATACGGGGAAGAAAGGTAGGGCTATCCACCTGGTGGACCATAAGACCCCCAGGCAACCCCCAGGCAACCCGGGTGCTTCATATCAATTGCCTCCAACCACACTTTGAGAGGTCTGAGATCAATATGCTGTTGGTGATAGATAGAGAAGAGGAGGAAAGTCAACCTCTCTCCTAGGCTCCAAGGAGAACGAAGGCTCTGTGAAGGACTAATCCTTTCCCCAGATTAAATCCTGAACAGCAGAGATACTGCCACAAAGAGTTGGGACAGTACTCCTCTCTGTTCGCCCTTTTTCCTAGGACTACCCACCTGTGTACCCATGATGTAGACACAGGGGACAACCTTCCTGTTAACAATAAATCTCACAGGTTGTTGGATAATGTGAGGGCCAGCATTAAGAGTGAAGCCTCTAAAATGCTGGAGTTAGGGGTGATAGAACCCTCCAACACCTTCATGTCTAGTCCTGGGGTTCTGGTACCAAAAGCTTCCCTACATGGCAACACACCTGAACTGAGGATCTGTGCAGATTAAAGAGGCCTAAACTCTGTGACAAAGACAGATGTTTTTCCCATCACCTGGGCTGATGAGCTTATTGACAGGTGAGGGGCTGCCTGGTACTTAAGTACCTTTGATCTTGCATCAGGGTACTGGCAGATCGCCCTAACAGAAGGTGCAAAAGAGAGGTCAGTCTTCTCCACTCCAGAGGGTCACTACCAATTTCGTGTGATGCCCTTTGGACTCACAAACGCCCCAGCGAACTTCCAGAGCTTGGTGAATCAGGTCCTTACAGGTATGGAGGCCTTCTCAGCTGCCTACCTGGATGACATAGTTGTCTTCCATAACATTTGGAAGGACCACATATTTCACCTCCAGGAAGTGCTTCAGGCTCTGCTACAGGCAGGCCTGGCTATCAAGGCCAGTAAATGCCAGATAGGGCAGGATCTGTAGTGTACTTGGAACACCTGATGGGCAGGGGTAAGGTGCAGCCCCTCCAGTCCAAGATAGAGACTATCAAGCCCAGGGAGACCAACACCTTAGACTAAGATCCTGGCATTATTGGGCCTCACTGGTTAATGCAGGAGGTTTGTCAAGGAATATGGCTCCATTGTGGGCCCCTCGACAGAGCTGACCTTTAAGAATGAGCCCAGAAATGTTATTTTGACGGAGGTATGCCAAAGTGCATTTAACTCCCTGAAGCAGGCCATGTGCACATCCCCTGTGCTCAGGGCCCCTGACTTCTCCAAGGAGTTTATTGTTCATATAGATGCCTTAGAACATGGCATAGAGGCAGTGTTATCACAGCGAAATGAAGATTGCCTGACACACCCAGTAGCCTTCATCTCCAGGTGTTTACTCTCCAGGGAACAGAGGTGGACTGCTAATAGAAAGAGAAGCTTTTGCTGTAGTCTCGTTACTGAAGACATTGAGGCTATACTTTTTGGGCACTCACTTCCTGGTTCAGATTGACCACAGGCTCCTAAGGTGGCTCATTCAACTGAAGAGTGAAAATCCAAAATTGTTGAGATGGTCCATTTCGCTACAGGGTTTGAACTTCAGGGTGGACTACAGACCTTAGGTAGACCATGCCACTGCTGATGGTCTATCCAGGTTTTTCCTTAGTGATAAGAACTCTCTAGAGCTTGGGTAGATCTCCCCACTTTCAGCTGGGGGGCACATGTGCTAGACCTAAGGATCCTTCTGCATGTGTACCCCCACTTTGTGCCTGGTGCTAAGCTGGTTTTTGACTAGTCTTACTGGGATCCCTCTAATCAGGACCCCAGTCTATCTGCTTTCTCCCTAAACTGCAATGTTATGTACTTAGGTACACTCCAGAATGATACTGGGGTATCCTTGTAAGTCCCTAGTGCATGGTAACCATGTACCCAGGTAATAGGTACCCCAGAGGCCTCCCATGGGCTGAAGCATCTATTATGCCACCCATGGGAGGCCAGGCAAAATGGAACCTACAGGCCTGCCATTGCAACTTGTGTAAGTTGGTGCATGCACCACGTAACTAAGATATAGGTTTAATATATCTAAGGGTCACTACGCTTAAAACTTAGAAGTCACCCCTATAGCAGGCCTTAACAATCCTGAAGGTAGGGTGCATATTCTAAGTGAGAGGGTACCATTGCATAAGCAGGATACCCCTGCAGCCAACGGAGTCCATTCTCCCGGGTTGTTAGTGAAGCAGCCATTTACAACATATAGAGTGGCATTATGCGACTGCGTAATGATCAGCTTTAAAACAGCTCAAATTAACACTGTGGTGTTTGGTGTCAAACATTGTGGAATCATACCCCCATACTGGTAGTGGGTGTGGGAGGTATGATTCAACACCTCAGAAGCGAGCTTCGTTGGGTCCCTGGTGTTCCCGGTACCAGTCTTATAGTCCCGGGCAGAACAAAATGGTTGCTGCCAACCAGAGACACTTTTCTGCCCTCCCTCTGCTGAGCCAAGATCGAGCAAAGGAAGATGGAACACTAGGCATTCTGTCACAGGGAGGTGTGACCACCTCCCAGACAACATTTAGTTTATTAGGGCTGGGTGAGTGAGCTTGCCAGTGACCGAAAGTCTGTATGAGGGGCACATTTAGTGTCACTGTACATAGTCCAGCTCAAACCTGTCCAGGGAGCCATTGGCTCCTGTTCTGGCACGAAACTGGACAAAGGACATGGGAGTAACTTCCCCACTGTCCTCCCCTGAATCTGTCCAACCCTCTCCCATGGGTACAAAAGGGCTTACCTAGCTGTAGGACCCTAGATTCAACATGGACAAGATTCTGAAAAGAAACCACTGACTTTCGACTGGCTGGACACTCTGCACTTTGCTGGACTTTGTTTTGGCCCGACTTCGTATCCCTCTCAGTCTGAAGCATCATCTGTGCCCGTGCACCATAAAGGCTGCATGCAGGACCTGTGGTGCATCAAGGACAACCAAAGATATCTCCCCTGGGGTGCTGGAGTCTCCCCTGCATTTGGAGGCACCACATCATGACTGACTGGTCTGCTGCTCCTGAGCTCTTACAGACTCCGAAGGCTCAAGCAACATAGGAGGTAGGTTCCTACTTTCCTTGATGTCTGAGCTGCCCTCTCCCCAAGTTTGAGGACAGAATCCCTTGTGAGGGCTGCAATACCCGTACCCCTGTGCACCATGTTCATTTGCAGTTGCATTTGCTTGTTGGCAATTCCCGAGCAAGTGCATTGGGCTCTGAGTAGCCTAATCCACTGGCACCATTTCCTACCAAGAATTCCGGCCCCCTCACACCGAGTGCTCCGTGGGCTGCTGTTTGGTGAAATTGCTTGAGGTCCTCTTGCTACTCCTGTGCCTCTGGCCTGTAAGTCCTCTTTAAGGTCAACTTTGCTTTTCTTGGGCTCCTCTGGTTGCTTCAGGCCTGCCCTGACTCCCTTGCTTTGATGAGTCTCGTGGACCTTGCTGGTCTAACCCGTCACCTTCCTCAACCTTCTAAGTGGGTTGCTGTTGCCAAGGCTTGTTGGTGCTCCCGCCGGACACCGAAACCCTCAGCACTCAACATACTTTGTGGGACAGCTCGTATCCGGCTCCTGATCATCCTCAACATCTCCTGTTCCCCGCGGCTGCAGAGTCAAGAACCCCCTCAATGCACCTGAAGCATCCAATATCGATGGGCATTCGTCTACTGAGCCCCTGGTCACTCCTGATTGACCCAGACTTTGTCCCCTCTGCTTTTTGGTACTCTTCAACCAGAATCCACCTTTGGATTCCAATAGAAATGTTTTTTTTTCCTTCCAGCAGTGGCTCTTCTTCAAAGTCCTCCATAGAGATCGACTGCAGTTTCCGTCGTCACTTCAGACCTATGCACCCAGCTCCCCTGGGATAGGTAACTCTGGTACAATGGAATCCACGGGTGAGGTGGCTCTCCAACCTCCTAACTTCAACTGGGTTTCTTTGAAATCCACTGGGAAGGGTCCTTAAACTTTAAAACTTCAACTGTGACTTCCCCAAAGATTTGTACGGAGCAGGCAGTTGTGTTCCCACACAGCACCATCCTCCGTGGGGTCCCTACTTACTCACCTTGGGTAGTTCATTGGGGTCCTAGTGATTCTACGACATCTAGACACTCTCTTGACTCGAGTCATGGTTCTTATAACACTATTTTAGTATATGGCCAGGTTTTCCGCTGGAGCCCACTGTGTATTAGTGTTATTTACTATTGTTTCTGGGCTACAGTATTGTGTGCTTTGAGAGTGTCTTTGTGTAGAAGAAACTGTGTCGTACTAGAGAGTGTTATATTATGAAATACATCTTTTTATAACTACTGTGTGGTTCTCCTTTCATTTAACCAATTCTATAAGGTTGTATTCTGGTAAAACAAGCTGCTTAAAAATCCTTCAAGACTAAGCCTGAAGACTGCTTCCACAGCTACCATTTGCATAGCTTTCTAAGGTTATCTTTGACCTCTTAAATCACCATAAGGGTTGTTTGTACTGGTGCAAGGTGCCCACTTTAATTAGTGGTAAGTTATAACGGGGTATACCCTAAGAACTCTCTGACCTGGGTCAGTTAAATAGATACGAAAAAGTGGTCAGAGTCTATTGATTAACAAAAACACCAAATGGCTCATATGAATATTGTCATTTGTAAATTATCAACATTCCATCCATGTAGTGCAAAAAAAAAATATTTACATTTAAGCACCTTGTTATCTCGATACTTAGTATCATTCAATAAGTACCAGAAATTGTGAAATCAAAATTAAACATTCGAGAAAGAATTATTTCAATTACTTCATTGAATCAGACAAACAATTAGGGACATAAATATCAATTTAGTGCATAGACAAAACTTCATGTGTAGAAAAGATTCACACATATTAGCTCCATTATAACATATCTCGACGCGCTCAAGGTGATGAGGAAAAGAGGTAGTTAGATGGGATGGGTGTGATTGGGTAAAGGTGGGGACTGGGTAAAGGTTGTTGTGACCATAAAACAATCACAGTGGTATTCAGTACTGCCTTTACAGTCTTATTAAGATCAGTGGTTCCAAGTAGCTCTTTAGCATAGGATCTGTATTACTCCATTAGTTCTTCCTATGGTTAGAGAATAGGTATGGTCTGGTCTACGTTTCGACCCCCGATTTAAGGGTTGGTGGAAGCCTCATGCTGGGGTCTTCTTCAGGACATAAAAGAACAGGAGCGCCTATGAATAATACAATTAAAATGAATGTATCTGGCCTCTCATAAGAATCATAATTGCACTGGGACAGGGTAGAGAAATTGAGATTCTTACTTAATGTAAGGCCGTTCAGTGGCCATTAGGGTTGGACCATCCTCGGTTCCTATGTGGACAAATAATACCTGCAATTGTTTAAAAGAGGGATCAGTGTTACTGTCGGGTAACAAAGGGACCCTATCTGTATTTGGATTAGCGAGAAATAGCAACGGGGCACTTACTGGGACATCGTGGCTTTCAAATCAGCATATCTATTATTTCTGCTTCGTAATGTGTCCAACGGAGACCATATGTGGGTGCGCGAAAAAATCTTGCAGCCCTCGGGGTTCTGGAGGACAGAAACATAGTGAGAAAATAAGTCAGAATGTTGCTTAAAATGCTGTCGTGGAGTGAAACATCGTGAGAGATAACTCAAAGTGTTGCACGTCATGTTAAATTAAGATATGGGCTGCGGGTCAGCGAACCATACAAATAATGGCCTAGAGCCATACTAGGCATGGAACATGTGTTTAAAAGGCTCACTCGTGCGCCGCGGTGTAAACCACTTTTAGCAGACCCTCATGTTATATAAAGAATACGCTCTGGACAAAGCGGGTCGGAGATCCAAAGGATACACGTTCGGTATATATTGCCCTTTGAAAAATAATGAACAAATGATGGCCAAAGACCGTAATGGGCATGGTGCATATGTTTAAAATGCTTACTCGTGCCCCGTGGTCTCAATCATTTCTACCCAAACAAAATCAATGCCCAGATACACCTTGGTAAATAAATCTAATCTGGCATGTTTAACGATTAGACAGCAGTTTCAACTGCTGAGTCGTGCATGCGGGGGTCTCTATGGGTCTCAGGGCATGTCTCACCGTTAATTCTGCTCCGAAAGGTCTGTATCCATCCTCGCTGCCGAGCAGTAAATGGTCTGCCTCGAGGTGCAGCCGCTCAATACTTCCTGTGGGCTCGTCGCTGCTTACGGGACAACTTGCCCTTCGGGCAATTCCTCCGCATCCGGAGGAACTGCACCTTGAAGGACGATTACTTTACTGAATCGGATGAACTCATCTCTCGCCTACTGGAAAGAGGATATCCCAAAAGGCTGGTTAAAAGAGCACGAAAGAGGGCGTGGTTCAGCGATAGAGAAACTCTGCTAGTGCCCAGGAACCGAACGCCTCCAGATGACAGGATGATCTGCGTCACCACGTATTGCAGTAAGAGCAATGAAATACGCAAGATCGTTAACAAACATTGGAAGATCATATCAGATGTAATCGAAATGCCAGACCCTCCTATGCAAGCTTTCAAAAAAGCCAAAAGCGTAAGAGACTATGTGGTACGTTCTATGCTTGACACCCCACCAGTCCCGACTATACAAACGATGTGGAACCTGCCTATCACATTGGGAAACTATAAATGCAGCAATTGCAAAGCATGTGCATTATGCATAGAAACCAAGACAATCACGCATAACAATGTAACTATCAATCTGAAAACGCTCACAAATTGCAACAGTAATGGAGTCATTTACGCCATTTTCTGTCCATGTGGATTGATCTACTTAGGTCAAACTAAGCAGAAAATTAAAAATCGGGTACTGCAACACTGTAGTAGAATAAGATGCCAAACAAGAGGGGCTCCCCTAGTAGACCATTTTTTGGCTAAAACACACACACCTGAATCTCTTAAATGGGTAGTCATCGAGAAAATCACTTTGGGACCCAGGGGTGGTGATCTGAATTCAATCATGAACTTAAGAGAATGCAAATGGATGCAGTCCTTTGACTCCGTCCAAAATGGATTAAATGAATTGGATGCCACTTTCTCCCAAATGGCTTTGATTAATCATGATTAATCCATCATGTTGGTTAAATAGAAATGTACACACTGACATTGTTTATTTCTTGCGTGTATTTAATAACGTAATTACACTTAACAATGACATCTCTCTGTATATACAGGTTTGCATGCGAAACGGACTTACGCTAAGTACAATACACCAGTCACACATCTCGGGTTTATAGTTCTTATTGTACTGATATGTTATGCTTAAAGAACTTGCCTCCATGTCCGAATGTGTATCAAATGATCCACTGTTTGATCCACTGTTTGATTTTACATCTTGATGATAAATGTCCTCTACCTAATTTAAAGGGTATGATCGCATATAGTTAGATGCCATGGAACTATGCATCACTTTGCATTATTGGTTTTGAATGTCGAATGTTCATTTTTGGATTTGCGCAAACGTACTCAATGTTCTAACTTTGAATGACAGCCTTTCAAACACTATGTGCCTTCTGAAACTAGCACAATTAAAACTAAGTATATTTCGTCTATTAAACATAAGTTCAAACACTCCCTTTCTACATAATCGCAAGGACATCCCATGGAGTAATCCTACTTTACAAATGTAAAACCTAGGGACCCGGCTGCCTACACGAGGGCCTTTTTAGACACTCCGTTAAGACAGCCTTTCCCCTGATTGGTCTAGCAGCGACGAGCCCCCAGGAAGTATTGAGTGGCTGCACCTCGAGGCAGACCATTTACTGCTCGGCAGCGAGGATGGATACAGACCTTTCGGAGCAGAATTAACGGTGAGACATGCCCTGAGACCCATAGAGACCCCCGTATGCACGACTCAGCAGTTGAAACTGCTGTCTAATCGTTAAACATGCCAGATTAGATTTATTTACCAAGGTGTATCTGGGCATTGATTTTGTTTGGGTAGAAATGATTGAGACCACGGGGCACGAGTAAGCATTTAAACATATGCACCATGCCCATTACAGTTTTTGGCCATCATTTGTTCATTATTTTTCAAAGGGCAATATATACCGAACGTAGGCTTCAACCAACCCTTAAACCGGGGGTCGAAACGTAGACCAGACCATACCTATTCTCTAACCATAGGAAGAACTAATGGAGTAATACAGATCCTATGCTAAAGAGCTACTTGGAACCACTGATCTTAATAAGACTGTAAAGGCAGTACTGAATACCACTGTGATTGTTTTATGGTCACAACAACCTTTACCCAGTCCCCACCTTTACCCAATCACACCCATCCCATCTAACTACCTCTTTTCCTCATCACCTTGAGCGCGTCGAGATATGTTATAATGGAGCTAATATGTGTGAATCTTTTCTACACATGAAGTTTTGTCTATGCACTAAATTGATATTTATGTCCCTAATTGTTTGTCTGATTCAATGAAGTAATTGAAATAATTCTTTCTCAAATGTTTAATTTTGATTTCACAATTTCTGGTACTTATTGAATGATACTAAGTATCGAGATAACAAGGTGCTTAAATTTAAATAATTTTTTTTTGCACTACATGGATGGAATGTTGATAATTTACAAATGACAATATTCATATGAGCCATTTGGTGTTTTTGTTAATCAATAGACTCTGACCACTTTTTCGTATCCACTTTAATTACTGGACAGCATACACCAGGCCAACTTCTCACAGTGATCTTCCCCCAAACTTTTTGTCTGCTTAACTTCTCTTTTCACTGTATCTCTTTGTTGACCGTGGGATGCTGAGCACTTTACCACTGCTAACCAGTGCTAACATGCATGTGCTTCTCCCCTAAACATGGTGACATTTGTGTATACATGATTAGCATATTTAGTGTACTGATAAGTCCCTTGTAAAGTGATATACCATATACCCAGGATCTGTAACCTGAAAGCTACTAGTGGGCCTGCAGCACTGGTTGTGTTACCCACACAAGTAGCCTTTGAAACCTGTCTCAGGAGTGCTATTGCAAGGCCTGTGTGTGCAGTTTACTGCCACTTCATCGACTTGGCATTTAACACCCCTTGAAAAGTCTTAAATTCCCCTTTCATTGCATATAAGTCACCCCTAAAGCAGGCCCTAGGGCAGGGTGCTGTGCAACTAAAAGGTAGGACATGTACTTTTACTTTCTATATTTCCTGGTAGTGACTAACAGCTAAACTCGCCTCATAGGCTAACACTGGGAATTCCTTAAAAACTTTTACGCTGAAATTCCTGATTAGAAAGGAGTAGCTGCATCATGCTTCATAACTTTGGAATGGTAATGATAAATCCTCTTTAATGGTAAAGTTGGATTGAACATTGTTGTTTTAGAAATGCCACTTTTACAAAGTGATTATATTATGCCAAGGGGGGTAGGCCGAAATATTGATGGCTAGATAGGGCCTAAATGTAATACAACAACATTGTATCTAGCTGCCACTTGTGTTGCTGTTGTCTATTTGAACAAACTAAGGCCAATAACAGATTTCATTGGTCCTGGTTATTTAGTAAACCATTATTCTGTATTTTTTTTTTCATTAAAGTGCCAGAAACAGGAAACACACTGCTTGTTTCAATTAAGTTACAATGGAAGTACTGAATAATACTCATGCACATAAAACGTGACAAAACAATACAACTATGAAGTAAATCAGTGGAAAATAAATCACAGTATTAAACCATCATTCATTTCTCAAAAGTAACAACGATGTTCATAATTTGTTTGAACAATTTATACAATCCTTTGCAAAGTTGCTGCACACTGGGAAACAAATTTCATCTAACTAAGGTTTTGGAATTTTGACCAGTCCCTTAGAGCAGATCCTACTCCTATGCATATGTTTCCCAAATGGTAAAAGATGCCATTTTACAAAGTGGACCTTTCCCCACTATTACTGCTCTTTGTACCTTGCAGCTTGTCTCCAATACATGTCTGGAGTGGGTGACAGCTACACTTCGCATTTTCCTTCTAGACGGACAAAATCAGAAAGGGTGGGTGTGACAAGGGAACTCATCTGCATTAATCTACATTCTGATAACTCTTCCTGGGCAGTGTCTTACGTCCCAACAGAGGGTTGTTTACCCCCACCAATAGCTTGGCAAACAGGGCTAGAACGAAAGCGGACCTTTACGCTTTAAGGACTTGCTTTAAAGTCACCCCCACTTCAAAGGCATAATTGGGTATAAGTACTGGAGCTCAGACCCTACCAAGAGAGTACACTACTGGACCTGTGAAGAACTCCGCCAGGAGTAAAGACTGGTGAAACAGCTATTACATCGCATGTGTTACAATGCATGCACTTACAATACAGTTGTTACAATGACCGCATTGTTACATCGCAGTAAATTACAACGTAAGTCGTTACCTTGACTTGATGTAGGGGGCGCGCTAACCTAAGGAATAGTATAATTTACTATTCCAACAACTTCCCTACTGTTGCGTACACTGGAGTTGGAATAGTAAATTATACTATTCCCAAGTCCAGCGTGCCCCCTACAGCAAGTCAATGTAACGACTTGTGTTGTAATGTACTAAGATGTAACAGCGCGGTCGTTGTAACAACCGCATTGTAATGGCATGCGTTGTAAACGCATGTGATGTAAGGTGTTATCAGGCACATGCATCAACTTTTTCTGCGAGCGCAAAGGGTGCGATTCGCAAAAATTGGCCGTTTGCGCCCACTAAAAGGGCCTCTGCGATGCATTAAACTGAAGGACTTTCGCAATTTAAGAAATCTCAATTGATTGTGATTTCTTAAATTGCGATTGCATTTAAGGAATCGCAAATTGTGATTCCTTAAATGCAATGCATGATGGAATCGCAGATAGCGATTTCGCTAATAGGGGGCGCAAATTACCATCAATTTGAACTTGATGGTAATTTGCAAAAACTTTGAAAAATGCACAAAGTTGTAGGTTACACACACACATGCCCTTGGGGCAAGTGTGTGCGCAACATGTGTGCACAGTTCAATTTCAGCGGTGCAACAGGGTTTCCTTTTGACACCCTTGAAAATGCATGCGCAATTTGCGAGTACCTATTGGTAATCGCAAATTGTGCATGCAATCTCCCATTCATTCCTTAATTGCGACTCGCAATTTGGGAGTCGCAATTAAGGAATGTTTGGTAATCGCTAATTTTATAGCGATTCCTACATGCATAGGCTTTTGCAACTCCTTAATTGCGATTCCTTAATAATCACAATTAAGGAATCGCAAAAGCCTTCCTTGATGCATGGTACCCTATATTCAAAGACTGCTGTGCCACAAGGATTGCCACTTTGCCTAACTGCTGCCTTTAAGGAACTGCTTTCTGCTTTGCTGAGCTGCCCTGCTGCCGACTGATCTCTGTCCTGCTGAGGACAAAAATTGGACCACTCTCACTTGAACCCGGCATGACACCAAGGGCTTGCCGGCTTGCAGCTCTTCTGAAGCCTCAGGGCCATCAAAGACTTCCTTCAACTCTGTAACAGCACCTGGACTCTGCCATCTGTGAGTCTCCCTCTGCCAATTGTTGCCAACCCAGTCCTGAGCCCTTGAAAGGTGATTTCTGCTGTCCAAAACCATCAAAACCGATGCAGTGATATCTCTGCACCCCTTTGAACTTATGCATTGCCCTTGCACACTGATGCAGGAGCCGAACAACGACATCACCTCGATGGACTTCTTGGCTCGATACCAACAGACAGCGCGGCTTGACATTGTCACAGTGCCTGCATCATAAAGGGGTTCAATGCCAAAGCCTTCCCCGAATAAATGGATCAGCGCCAACCCTTCACTTTCATCCACAGGATTGAGGAAGACACGGCGCCTCCTCAACTCCTTTCATTAAGTCTTTGATGTCAAAGCTAGCTACACCCAAGGTACTTGGTCAGCAGGACCTGCCTAAGTCTACTGGCTAGCCTGTGCTCTATTTTAGCCAGCCTTAACTCTGCATTTACCCTGGTCTAGTGTGACCGCAAATAAGCCCTAAATAAGCCCTAAGCGCTATTGACTTCTAGGCACTATTTTTAGCTTATTCTTTAAAAATTCTTAACTCCAGTTCTACTTATTGGATTTTTGTCAGTTGTGGTCTTGATTTTCACATAAGAATATTCTCTATTTGTCTAAACCTGTGTGGAGTATTTTGTGGTGTGTTCCATGGTGTTAGAGAAAGAGAGAGAGAGAGTGTATGTGTGTGTGTGTGTGCATGTTTGTGCGTGTGTGTGTGGGTGTGCATGTGTGTGCTTTAGTGTGTGTGCGTGTGTGCTGTATAAAGACTTTACTCATTGCCTCTTTAGATAAGCCTAACTGCTCTGTGCCAAGCTGTGAGAGGGTGAGCACAGGTTATCTTTTAGTGTGTAGCTAGCTTACCCTGACTAGGATTGTGGCCCCTTATCGGATGGGGTGCATCCCTCTGCCAACTAGAGACCCAATTTCTAACATAGGAATTCTAGGCTACTCTGACAGGGCTCTCTAAGAGCCTTGTCAGTGCAACATTTGCTCTCTGCTCAGAATGCAAGCAGAAGGTATAGATTCAGAAGGGAAGAGAGCAGGATTCCACAGAGGGTGGTTTATTTGGTGGCTGGAGGTCACCTTATTTTTACACTTGGGATAGGAACAAGACACCATGTTATTTGTGTCTTCCCATTACTCCACTGCCTGTGAGTAATAGTTGAAAGCATGTGTAGATGCTATCACGGACCACACATAACATAAAATTATTTTAAAAAATGTTCACAGGAGGCAAGAAGTACTGAAGAAATAATTTAATCGCAAGGCACAACAACCCCAGAGGCACCGAGGTCCTTCTCCCTGAGCAACTGCCTGCTCTCTGTCCCCTGGACTCCACACTCCAGAATCCAGTGGAGATGGCAACCAGATGCTGGGGCTTCTGAGATACAATTTCTAAGATACAACACATCTTCCCCCTTAATAACCAACAAGGGAAAAAAACATATCGACAAAAAAAGTAACTCGGACATTAATACAGGTTCATAATACATAGAAGATGCCTGATACACAATGATCTAAGTACAAATATAATTATTTTGCTAAACAGTTTTGGATTTGATGCACTCCATATTCTCCATATTCCTGCATTCCTTCACATTTGCAGAATTTATGTGTGGAGTTGCTGAAAATTGCTCTTTGAACCACACTTCACTCTCCAACTTATCACACATAGTCACCTTTCGCACATTCCATCTTGTTCCATCATCTAGCCACACATAGTTGCCCACTGCCTTTGTGACTCGTTTGAGTTTGGACCATGATTGTCAAAAACGTGGTCTCCTATCTCAAAGACCTTGTCTTGAGAGCCTCGAAGCTTATCAGCATAATCCTTCATTATCCTTGTGAGAGGTGTGAATGACCCGAATCTCATGAGGGTCTATTGCCTGACTGGTGGTCCATTGTGGTATCTTTGGTCCAAGAGCTCTCCCAGACAAGGTGACAGGACTTTCTCCTGTTGTGGAATTAGGAGTCAAATGGTAGGTGCGGATGGCTGGGCGTAAAGCTGACTTGAGGTCGATTCCTTCAAGCACAGCATGCTGAACCACCCTTTTCAAAGTACCCATAAATTGTTCAACAATGCCATTTGTCTGTGGCAGGAAGGTGTACTTTTCTGATGTTTGCTGTTCAAATGATTAAGAAAGTCTTTGAACATTCTGCTATTGAAGGAAGCATTGTCAGATTTGAGAATGCTATGCACATGCTGTGAAAATGTCATCCAGCCTTTCGATGACTTTGTCATGTGTGGTTGATGATAAGTCTTTTACTAGAGGAAAACGTGAGCACTCATCAACAACTACCATGAGATGATATCCATTACTGAGGGGTCCAAAGAAGTCAACAGCAATCCTCTCCCTGGCCTGCTTAGGGAGATCAGATATATTCAGCGGATGCTGAGTCATTTTGGGAGACAGGCAGGTGCACAGATGACACACTTTCAGTTCCCTTTCAACTCATTCATAAAGGCGCAGGAACCACACTCTATCCCTGAGGGCTCTTTTAGTCGTAGCACTGCCACGATGTCCTTCGTGTGCCAGATCAATAACTTGATGCCTCAGGATTTCAGGAATAACTATTCTTACCTGTCTTATTATGGCACCATCATGTGTAACAGAAAGTTCTTTTACTCCTTCACCTCCATTTTGTCATCTGCTTCTTCTATAGCATCTATTAAGTCATCGAACATTTTGATCCACGCAGTCCATCTGACGCTAATATTAAGCTTTTTGGTGGTATCGATTGGAGGTGGTGGTTTTAGGAATAAAGCAGCGCCATATTTGATGTGGTTTTCAACAGCCATTGGAGAGCTTCAAAGCTTAGACACCTTATAAGTTGTGCTGAGTGCCATCAGCCGCTTTTGCGGGGACCAACGACTTTGTAGGCACAACCCCAGTGCATATGCTTGGATTGTTTTGGATGCCACGTGCTACTTTGAGCACACCGGCCCCCGAGCCAAGTATTGATTGGAGGTTGGGTAGCGCTTTTCCCATTCTCCCAGGTGAGTACAGTTGTATTTTTAGTACCTGGTTGTCTCTGCCTCTAGTATATTCTTTCACCTTGCTATCGCTACCCTGAGTGTTTCTCTGTGCCAAGTCATCTTTGCCTGCAGCACTTTCCCTCACCTAGCTGTCACTGCCTTGAGCACTTCTTCGTACTTGGTGTCACTGTCGTTAGTGTTTCTGCTTTGTATTGGTGTTGGCTCTGTGTTATGCTTTAGCACAGTATCTCTTCTTTCGACTTACCAGTAGACGTCTGGCGGAATTTCTGACTATACGATACCGTAGGGCCCGCACCTTCTTTGAGGGCCTCTCAAGGCCCTCTCAAAAGCCGGAGTTGCGCTTTGACTCCACATACTCCAACTGCAGATCGCTTCTTGGGGTGCACGTGGCATGCACAAGTAGTTTGCTGGTTATTTGGAAAACCGAAATTAGGAACAAGGATATAATGTGGACATGGACTGACATCAGACGAGAATAACTATATGTTGACAATATGCATGGTACAAAAAATATATATTTATTTTATTTAGTAATGGTTTTTTAAAAAGAAGGTATTTTGTACGTTTTTATCTCCTTTGTATTTGTGATATATGATCTACAAATGCATACTGTTGTACATGTTTGTTCTATGTAGATTACAATACATTACATTACAGTTCATTATACGGAGACATTTTTTGCTATTTAGCAAACATATTACTACGCGCGTTTCGGCTATTAGCCTTCATCAGGAAGCCATGATTAATTTTCCAATTGTACCTATATAAACCAAAAATACATAAGAATTCATGTCAGTGTCAGTGTGTTGTCCTAATCATACAGAATTACAAAAACATATAATGTTTCAATATTTACAAAGTCGTGATTAAAAACAAGAACAAAATGCCTTGAATGTACACAAAGCTATCCTACTATATACATATATACATACATATATACATATGTGATGACATTTATTCGCTTCACATATTGACGCATACCGTTACATTGTTTTATTATCATTTCAGAGAAGATCTATGTACTTAGGCAAATACAGAGTCTCAATTCTTCATGGGGATCAATAGGATCACAATAAATAGCTGTACTGACTCATGGTGTCCTATATTGTATGCATGACAGTTTGAAGGGTATAGGATGCCTGGGGTGGTGTCTCAGGAGAAAGCAATGAATAATGAATAGCGGACCAAGGCAAACACTCAGGGAGAGCAGTCTTGTATCCTTGGGGCACGTATCCCATCCTCGTCACCAGTTGTAGCTTCCTCTCCAGTCCAGGAGATTAAATGGACCACACCACACATGGCGCTCTGGTTTGTGCGTCTTTATTCTTCAGCATGCAACTGTTAACATATTGTGTCACAAGCTTTATTAACCACACCCAACAGGTTACAGAAGGTGTCTGCCAAGGACCACTAGCGCTCTTGTACACACAAAGGACACAACAGCCCTCAGCACTCCAAGTCGGTTCCACTCAATCCAGTGCATTTCCTTGCTCCCTCCTGTGTTTACTTTTAAGTTGTAGAGGTGGGATGATGGTTGTACATGGCTGGAAGATGTTCTTAGCCACAAAGACAACTAATAGTTTTGGTGGAGATTTGAATAGCTTTCCTAGTGTTTTGTTGAGGTGTAGGTTTGGACAGTTGTTACTTGCTAAGTCGAGCTAATGCCCTTGTTGGCCCACTGAACCTCCACTTTCTTTTTTTGATACCACCACAATGGGTAAAACCCACGGCGTTGGACCAGTAGAGAGGTCGATGAATCATGCCGGGAATAATTTGGGAGAATGATGGGCACAACCAGGTGTCAATTAAAGCTGTAACGACCCAGAGTGGATGGAGCCATATGCCTTGGACTCGTGTAGAGGAGCTGGTTGGTCTTGAAATAACCCAACACTAGACGAGACAGATCCCCCTATACACAAATGGTGTGCTTGAAATGTGCCCTTTTATTAAGTAATTACACTAAATGTAACCATGTCTATCTCCCATCTTTCTAGCTATAGCATGTATTAAGGTAACAATATGACCTTTTATATAGCATAGAGGACATCAGAGCCCTTACAAGTAGCCGTGGTAATTGTAACATTGATATTATGTAACGGATTACGTGCTTTTTATCCTCACACAATTTTTTTTACCCTGCCTGCTTGGATCAAACTCAGAATGGGTTTTTTCCAAAGATCACGTGATGGTTAATTTATTAATATAAACTTAGCGGCTGTTATGTTAGTCAGCCTGTTGGAGGCTGATCAATGTCCCATTTGTTTAAATCAGGAAAACACGGCGGAGTTATCTGTGCCAGGTTAAATAATGAAAGGTGTCTGCAAGCAGCACCAGCAGCTTAAACAGCAGTGCATTTATGCTCAAAGAAAGACTCGTTACTAACATTCCTTGGTGCCTGGAGAGAGCTGTGGTTCGTTGCAGTTTGCTCTCAGTTTTTCATCTGGAAGATTGATTTGTCAAATGTTAGTTTTACATGCCTACATCTATCTAAGTATCTTTAAATCTATATGTGATGCAATGCACATGTCTATGTTTATATCTATATACCTTTAAAAATAGTTTCAGTAAACTGATGGTAATTGAGCAAAATCACCTCTCCTCCCCCGAAATTCGCCATAAAGCACACCCCGCGTGCAATGCTGATGACCTCACCACTGACATGACAGATGACATCAGAAATTTCATTGTTGGTATCACTGGTGACATCACCTATCATAACCACTTGGATGCTAATGACAAGGGTAACTTGTCATGGAGTGCCCATTCATTTCAATGGAAATTAAGGGAGAAGCATGAGAGTGCCTTAGCATCCAAGTGGTTTTGACATCAACAGTAACATCACTATGTTTAAAGAATCTTTCTTTGCATACATGTTATTATTTAATTACGTTGTGTTGTTAAGTCCTGTTATTTATTGATAGAAATATTGTGATTGCAAGGAGCATTGCACTCGGGGTAAAAAATATGGTTTTCATGGTGGCGCACAACAGATGGTTTACTCAGTTAACCATAACTGGCCAATTTCTGGGGGGTTTCAGTATTGACCAGTAAACCTAACTTCACTGTAACTGTGTTTTGTAGAATTTCAGAGATTTTATTAAACATACGTTAATATCTTATAAGCAGAAGAAACCATAACTAGCCTATAACAAATATTTTTAATTTACTTTTTGAAGTTGATAGTTGGCATACTTAATATTTGTCCCACACCTGGGGCCCACACCTCCCAACTATGGTTGAGCCAAAAGTCTAACCTCCAGTGCATCCGACTTTGGATTCAAAAGACCTTCGGCCGGACTCTATGGTCAGCCTTTGAAGCACCTAACTTCACACGGTCTATAGCTTTGTTCCATGAATGTTGTCTTCAGGCTGTATGCAAAATTTCTTGTACACCCAAGCTCTGCTACACTACATAACCAATGTGTATGAGTTCAGCCACTTGCGGCAGGCTCTGGGTGTAAGCTCTCTGTCAGCCGCCATTGCACTGAACTAGCGGAGTTTAACCTTCAGCAGCGTGCAGCATGCTCTGGGCACAGGGCCTTCCCTGCAGCAAGCCTCTGTGTCACCAAACCAGATGTCCACAACCTTTCTCAATGCATAGGGACCAGTTGTGTGCTGCTGGTTTTGGGCACACAGCCAGGCCACTTGCCAGGCAATGTGAGATGCCCCATGTGAGGCTTCTACTTCCAATGGAATTTGTCTTTTTTTCCCAACGTATTATCCATGGTGCATTTGAGGATCCAGATGAAAAGTGAATAGTATACCTTTAAAGCACGCCTGTCACTCAGAAAGGAGCATCCTGGCGCTGAACGGCAATAAAGAGGGGTTTCATGACAAATATGTGCCCAGAAAAGGAGAAAAATCACTGAATAGGCGAGTAACACTGTGAATAGGCGGCAGCGAAAACCCAAGTCTTCAGCTGCTTTCTAAAGATGGATTCTGGTTCAATAAGTCTCAAGTGACTGGGTAGCTGGTTCCAGGCCTTTGTATCCATAACAGTCAATAATTTGCCACCTTTAGTTTTGAGTCTAAAAGTAGGGGGCTTTAGAAGATTGGCATGTGATGACCTCAGGGTTCGATTGGTGGTATAATGTCTGTTAGATGGCCAGGTGGAGCAGGTGGCGTGATTGTGCTTTAGTCGACGTTATATCGCAGAGTAAAGCCCCAGCTATGAATTCAGAAGGTCAACTCCCATCAAAAGAAGGACATTGTGAAGACGGTGCTTACCCTGGGGATCTACGGTGCTTACCCTGGGGATCTATAGTCTGATAAATAGGCAGACCTTTTCTTATTCTCCTTCATGCTGCCATATTTTTTTTATTACAAAAACTGTTGTAAAGAGAATTATGGCATCACAGTGGCTTGGACTGTAAAGTGCTGGTCCGGACCCCTGGAATGCTGATGTGAAAGCCTGGCTACTACCGAAAGAGACACTACCCGCTACCGTCCTGGGTGTAAGACCCGTGCTGCAGGAGCCCGGTCACCGATGGTGAGGCTGCCTGGTCACCGCAGCAGGCCTGAACATCGAGTCTGGCCAAGAGAAGCATCTTAATCAACAATGAAGCCAAGTAAGCAGCGCCGAGGATTCAAAATGGCGGATCACGAGTAACGACTTTAAAGTTCTTTAAACGGCATCTAAACCTTTGAATGCTTATTCAACAAACTGAATCGCAAGCATTTGCCCGGATACACCTTCCGGTAGGAGGTTTTTCTTTTTTTTGCCTTCATATTTTATTCATGGACTTTACGGTGCTCCTTGGGTGACGAGGCCTGACCTTAAAAATGGTGGCCGTGAATCTATAATGTGATCTGTTTACAGCGGGGATGTGAATAACCGCTACTATAGCACTGTGACTGGTTTAAGTACACCGCTAGTCAGAGGGACTGTCTGCACTTATTTGGCGAACTAATTAAGAACGATGCCTGACCCTAAGATGGCGGATCCGTAAAGCCGAGAAGCAGTTTATATTTATTTATTTCTTTTTCTTTTTACCCCCTGTGATATGAACGCGGCTGCACTGAAGAATTTAAACTCTCCGACTGCCACTCTGCTCAAATTGCCGAGGACGGGAGCCATGAACTGTGTTTCTGCTTATTTTCCACTCGATCTCCCAGTTAACCCACCTCACCCCGCAGTAGATCAGTACTGTCGGCCGACCCCTTGGGGTAGCTTCCTCGAGGGTGAGTTGGTTGGTGATACCACCCTTGCGGTGCTGGCATGGCGAAACCTGCCCTCCCCTATTTTGTGAGACACACAAACTACCACCGGAGATCTGGGGCGGAATTCATCCACGGCGCTCAGATCACGATTCATTCTGTTAGCTCTGTTCATTTTGCTGCAGTAAGGAGACAAGTTTGTTAACTGGAAGGTCTCCATTTCACAGAGGCTCCGCCAGGACAAAATGGTGGCCGGTTGAATCGGCTTGGAGCGGAATGACTCCCGAATCTCTGTATGGGTGACAATAGCTCTGACTGTCCCCTGGCGAATAAATTGAAAAACAGAAGAGGGGCCCTGAATCTAAAGTTTAATGAAAAGGAGGGGAACAACCCGCCAGGGCGAGAATACTAAAGAGAAAAACATGAAAAGGGTGTTCCCTAAGTACCAGGAGAACAAATTTCTATTTTCACATTCAGCTAACCCACACAACCGCAACAGAAATGAATTTGTTCAAAAGATTTATTTAAATTTTATTTTTCATATATATATATATATATGTATAAATCATTTTTATAGAAAAAATAATTTCATTTAGACAGTGTAATAACATCTGAGAAACATTTCGTAATCATATACAAGACTACAGTATAAAAACTAGGACACACAATAATCATTCAAGAAGGCACAAAGTACATTCACTCATCCACTCAGACACACCTTTTGTACCATCAGATACATGCACAAACATTCACAAACATATCACCACACACAGAAAAGCGCCGACGCGCGTTTCGGACAAGTGCCAATACAGGCTTCCTTCATCAGGGCGCACTTGGAATAGAACATACAGACACAATAAATGTCGTCTGACACAAGGTCCTGGGAAGTGGTCTGCATAGGTCACATGCAGCGTCTCCATAGGGCACATACAGATGCTCATGAATATATACACTGGAGCTCCGTGACACACACAATTGAGGTTGGGCAGAAGATCGCCATGGCATTTTAAATAATAGTAGTATCACCAGCATTATTTTTCAACTGAAAAGGCGGGCTCCACGGAGCTCGTTAAAGAAATCATAAGCCTTATCACAATTACTTTATTTTAACGAACTCCATGGAGCCCGCCTTTTTAGTGTAAAAATAATGCTGGTGATACTGATTAAGACAGGCCAAACTCATTGTTTCATTTTCTCACAGTGGGTCTCAGTACTAAAAGCTACTGAAAGCCAATCCAATCCAAAAATTCTTTATTTCGGCCTCATGGGCCATAAAAGAAACAGTAAAAATACATACAGATAAAAGACAATATATACAATAAAAACCAACTGGACCTGCAGTGTTTAGAGAAGCGTGGTAAAATAGATTAAACAGACATTTTCTTTCTTATTAACCATGCTGCCATTAGGAATTTGGAAACCGCAAACACAATGTGGCCCAGGGTATTAGTTTTCAGCACCCTGTAGGCTTGTAAGTAGTTACTAAAGCCCAGATTCCGACAAAGAGGGGCTAACCAGCGCCTCCTCGGGCTCCCGTAGGCATGGCAACAAAACATTATGTGCAAGTCATCTTCTTCCTTAACTTTACAGCATGGGCAGAGCTTGTCGCCCCCTAGCGACCACTTATGGGTAAAAACTTTAGTAGGGAGCGTACCAAACCTCCATTGCAGGAACAGTTTCCTCGCCAAAAGAGGGTAGATAAAATCCATAAAAGGTTCAAAAACAAAAGAATTTTTGGAAACAATAAAACATCCTGTCAGGGTGCCACTATCATATGCACTGTCCATATCAGCAAGGGTTTTGTTCTTGTAAAGCTGTGCCAGGGTTTTGCGCGGAATCCTTCTACATCCCTGAGCTGGGTCATCCCATAGGTCTGGCAAGTTCAAGCTGGAACATTCCGATTTGATAAGTGCCAGCCAAGGGATCTTACCATTTACATCCAGCCTCAAGACATGTATGAGGTCCTGCCTATAGTGGTGCAACTCCTCAGTGGACCATAGCCGATGCCAATACTTGACCGGTTTCGACCGCAAGTCCTCTGCGATTGACGGGAGACCCAGGTCAAGTCTTAGGGGGAGGAGTGGTGTACCCTGCGGAAGAGCAAGAAGACGTCTAAGGAAACAATTTTCCACCCCTGCCATGACCTTCCCAGCTTTATGGCCCCACAGCTCACTGCCATACAAGGCAGCCGCCTTCGCCTGAGTCCTATACATTTCTAAGGCCGGGCTGACAGGCTTGAAGGTGGACTTATTAGATACCCTCAGGAGTGCGCCCGAAAGCTGGGAGAGTTTCAGCCTAGATCTCGCCACCTGGGAATCCCAAGTCAGATTTTCTTGGAGTGAGACCCCCAGGTATGTAAAGGTAGAAACCCTTTCCAGACTGGTTCCCTCGAGTTTTGGGTTGGGTCTGGTCTTGGTCGGAGGGTTGAAGATCATGAACTTAGTTTTTTCTGTGTTCACCTCCAACCCGTGTTGTCTGCAAAAGTGACCAAAACCATCCACAATCCTCTGAATCCCCATGGGGGATTTGGAAAGAAGGAGGGTGTCATCGGCAAACATAATTGCCGGGACCCTCCTTCCTGCCAAAACCGGGGCATCATTGTCCCCGACAGCGTCAAGGTGTTGAATGACGCTGTTGATGTACAGACAGAACAGTGTCGGAGCCAGAACACAGCCCTGTCTGACACCTCGGCGGACCGGGAATTTGCCCGAGGGCTTGCCATCCCTCCCACACCTTACTACCGCAAAGTTGTTCTCATGCAGTCTAATGATGATTCTAAGGAGGTGGGGGGGGACTCCTAGCTTCTGCAGAACCTCCCATAACTTCCCCCTCGGGACGAGGTCAAAGGCTGACCTCAGATCCACGAAGACCATGTACAGTCGACCTCCCTCTAACGTAACCGTCTTCCAGTACAGAAGAAGGAGGCGAAAGATTTGATCCATGGTCGACGTATTCTTTCTGAAGCCAGCCTGTAAAGGGCTCAAGATGTCATTGGCCTCGACCCAATCTAGGAGATGGTCCAAAATGAGGCGCGCAAAGATCTTTTGGGGCACATCTATGAGGCTTATGGGCCTGTAATTGGAAGGGAGCAGAGTAGAGCCCTTCTTGTGGATGGGCACAATCTCTGCCCCCAACCACGACCCAGGGATCACCATACCTCCAAGAATGGCATTGAATAGAACAAGAAGGTATGGACCCCAGATATCCGGGTGATGCCTAAATAGATCCCCGGGTAGCCTATCCAGGCCTGGCGCCTTCCCCACTGCTAGACGTTCTATGGCAAGCTCCACTTCCCCCAGGGATAATTCCATTCCGGACTCCTCAGTACCCAGTTGCATCTCCTCGGCCGGGCAGGAACTGGTATCTAGGTAGAGAGCCCCAAAATGGGACTCCCATACTGCAGGGGCTATGTTAGGCTCAATCGCTTTACTAAGATTCCCTGACCCATTATTTATGAGTGCCCAAAACTGCCGGGGATCCCTGGATTTGAGGGCCTCATAGAGGTCCTGCCAGTACTTCCAATCCCACTCGGTCCTTGCAGCCACCAGCACTGATTTATGATGGTTCCTCAGGTCACGCACTTTGGCCTTATCTGACCCCTCTTTTATGGCTGCAATAAGGTCAGATTTTGCTGACCTGCAGTCTGGAGTATACCAAGTGGGAACAGGAGTCCTTTTCTTTCGAATTGGGACCTCCGGATGAAATACCTCGGCCAAGTCCCTCACTAAAGCCTGGTGAATGTTTCCCAGTTTCTCAGAGTACTCAGCGGTTCTAGGTTCATTCAGGAGGGTCTCAACCTCCATGAGACTTGGGAGCGCCAGCTCGTAAAGTTTCTTAATTGACTCCTCCGAATTTACAAGCTTCCCCCACTTAACTCGGCGCCTATTTGTGGTCAGGAGCAGATCCCCCGTATCAGCACCTTGGCCAGCTGGGGATAAGTCCGTCAAGGGCGAAGGACACAGAATATTTAAACAGAGAGCGTTATGGTCGCTGTCTGTCCTCTTGATAACCCTAAAGTCCCGCACTTTGGGCCAGAGTGAAATATCCACCATGATGTAATCTAGCCTCGACTCGTGGCCCCTCCTGTTGAATGTACACATCGAGGGGGTATCAGAAGGAGTACGGCCGTTACACGCCCTCAGCGCGCCATTCAAAGTAAGGGACATGAGCTGTAAGGCTAGAGGGGACCAGGCTTTAGGGTGAGGGGAAGAAGAGGGTGGAACCCCCCAATGGTCGTCCTCGGCCGTAAGGGCACCATCGAGTAAACCTTCCAGGGGTTCAAAGTGGCAATTGAAGTCCCCTCCAAGTACCACCTTGCATTCACCCGGAAGTTGACCCAGGAAGGAAGCTAGATCATTTAAGGTAGGTGATTCACTTGACGAGGCAACCGGGCGCGAGTAAACGTTGACAATGACCCACGGAGTTTTACCAGGCCAAGTGAGCCGCACACACTGGATGTCCTGCGAACACGTATGTACCCGTTCCGCCTGACACCCAGTGTGACTCGCAATCCAGATTGCCAACCCACCAGATGGCCTCCCCCTCCCAGCCCATGTGGCGGGGATTTCAAAGACCTCAAACCCTCTCCTACTCTGAGCAGCCCTCGCCCAGGTCTCCTGAAGGAGAACAATGTCACATCCACCCACCAGGGAGTCCCATTCAGGAGAGCCCTCCTTGTTCGCTATTCCTGCCACATTCCAGGAGAGGATTTTCAATCCTGGGTCAAGTGGCAGGCTGCCCTTAGCTCCAGCATGAGTTTGCAGGATAGCGTTGGGTGAACCGACGTCAGAGGCGCCGGTTCCGCCGACAGTGATGACGGCGCGGCCATCCAGCTCTGCTGCCCCTGCTTGATGATGAATGTGAACTAGCCCGGTGTTAGGTGGGGGACTCAGTTGGCACAGATTATCAATCGTATCAGCCCCTCGCTCATTAGCATCCTGGAACCGGGTTAATTCCGACACGGGGATCACACCCAAACCCGCGTGGCTTTGCGCCCCATCCACCCCATTTTCATGTCCAGACAAGATTGGCCTAGTTTGTGGTCAATCAACCTGGTCCAGACAGGAAAACCTATTATGATGGGTGAAGTTTACCTGAGCAGTTGGCAAGGAGGGCCTTGGTCTGTATCGGGAACCATCTACGGCAAAGCCCACCCTAGTCCATCCTTTCTCACTCCCTCCCACCGTATTGCTACCACTAGGATAGAAATAAGAAAGGGGTACAAGATCGATTGTGGACTTATCTGGCCTTACAAGCCAGTTGCAGATGTAATTAGCAACATGCGGGCTCCTAAAACTTAAAACGATACAATCCCCTGACCTGTTCTTTTTGGTAGGGCCTATCCACGGTATCCTCCTTACCATTAGAACCTCACCCCTCAAATTTGGGGGCAACGGCCTATTGATGCTGAGCCAGCTTATAACCTTATTACGTAGGGAGTCTTGGGACTCCCTAACACCACCAGCTAGCTCAGGAACTCCCAACATGATTGCCGTGTATGGGACAGCCTCTGGGGGCAGATTAACCTCCCTGCGTCTATCTAGGGGAGGGACACAACCATCACTTCGGGAGTTTGTAGGACCCACTGTCGCCCTTGTCTGCGGCACAGGGGGCGGCTTAGACCTCCTGGGTGCCGGAACAGGGGGCCCAGGCACTGAAGGTAGCAAAGTGCGTGTCTGTGAGGTAGACACACCATTTGCTCCAGGCAATGCCCTGCTTGAAGCCTGTAGTGATGCAGAAGGAGGTAGACTGTCCCCAGATGGTTTCCCGGTGGCTACAGGGACATTTGGAGCTACGTCAGGGCTACTCCTAATAGGAATGTTTCCCCGGGACTGAAGTAAGTTCTCTATAGCCTCTAGTCTAGCTAAAATGGGGGTTAACAGGTTCTTAATAGTGGCTGTGAGGGAAATTATTACTGCATCTGAACTATTAGATGATAGCCCACCAAAGATAAATGGGCCCGCCACCACTGGTGATAACACGGGAGCTGGCGAGGCCCCAAGATTCGACCCAGAACCAGGTGAAATAAGCTCAGGGGAGACCGAGATGTCTGTACTGTCTTCAAGTGTTAATTCAGATGCAACAAATTTTGCCCTTTTTGCCCTCTTTAATTCGACTGGCCTTTTCCTTTTTAAGGGCTGGGTCACCCCACTGTCAACAGAAACTGTTGTCAAAACCACTTGACCCGCTTCCAGCGTGGTTAAACCCATACTATCCAGAACAGCAGAGTGGTCGGAAGTCCCCGCTGGCCGTGGGGAGTCACGATCCCTCTGCGTAACCGGAGTTCTTAGCTGCCGGAGTACCGACTCGATAGTCTGGTCGATACTGTCCAGCAGAGACAAGTGGGTAGCGTCCGTAGTGATGGGTGTGCTAGCATCATTTGAGGCAGATTCCTCAAGGTCCAAGAACACACTTTCGGGACCCGTCTCAAGGTGCGAGTCCGTGGATAAGTGACACTTGCTGATTTGGGAAGTCGCCTTGGGGAAAAATTTTTCCAAAGTGCTTGTGCCATGTTGTACCGACTTGCTCCTTAGAGCTCTGGATGCCATAACAAAGTAATTAAGTAAATGGGGTGCAAATTAGCGGGGGCGTTAGAGGAGTGGCCCGGTCCGGTCTCTCCCGGCCTCTAACGGCCTAAAACGGCCCGCTCTTTGCCCGGTCTTCGCCCCGGTGACCGCCCCGCGCGCGTCCCGCTGCGCGTCTGAGGCGATTCACCTAAGTATAACAGGGGGGCGTGGCACTGGGAGGGGGCGCGAGGCGCGGCGGGAAGAGGAACCAGCTGGCGCTGCCAGATGGACTGCTGGTCCTCGCAGTCCCGCTCGCCTCCGCCTCTCACCTCCGCTGCGGCCGGTCGGTCCAAGCAACAGGAATCAGCAGGAATCCCCAAGGTATGAGCGCCCAATCACTCCTGGTGCAAGGGAAGCAGGCAGCAGTTCACACTCCTAGCGCGAGCGGCACCCGCGCAGCGGGGGCCGCGAGGAGTTAAGTACACCTTCAGGCAGGGGGGCGTGGCACTGGGAGGGGGCGCGAGGCGCGGCGGGAAGAGGAACCAGCTGGCGCTGCCAGATGGACTGCTGGTCCTCGCAGTCCCGCTCGCCTCCGCCTCTCACCTCCGCTGCGGCCGGTCGGTCCAAGCAACAGGAATCAGCAGGAATCCCCAAGGTATGAGCGCCCAATCACTCCTGGTGCAAGGGAAGCAGGCAGCAGTTCACACTCCTAGCGCGAGCGGCACCCGCGCAGCGGGGGCCGCGAGGAGTTAAGTACACCTTCAGGCAGGGGGGCGTGGCACTGGGAGGGGGCGCGAGGCGCGGCGGGAAGAGGAACCAGCTGGCGCTGCCAGATGGACTGCTGGTCCTCGCAGTCCCGCTCGCCTCCGCCTCTCACCTCCGCTGCGGCCGGTCGGTCCAAGCAACAGGAATCAGCAGGAATCCCCAAGGTATGAGCGCCCAATCACTCCTGGTGCAAGGGAAGCAGGCAGCAGTTCACACTCCTAGCGCGAGCGGCTCCCGCGCAGCGGGGGCCGCGAGGAGTTAAGTACACCTTCAGGCAGGGGGGCGTGGCACTGGGAGGGGGCGCGAGGCGCGGCGGGAAGAGGAACCAGCTGGCGCTGCCAGATGGACTGCTGGTCCTCGCAGTCCCGCTCGCCTCCGCCTCTCACCTCCGCTGCGGCCGGTCGGTCCAAGCAACAGGAATCAGCAGGAATCCCCAAGGTATGAGCGCCCAATCACTCCTGGTGCAAGGGAAGCAGGCAGCAGTTCACACTCCTAGCGCGAGCGGCACCCGCGCAGCGGGGGCCGCGAGGAGTTAAGTACACCTTCAGGCAGGGGGGCGTGGCACTGGGAGGGGGCGCGAGGCGCGGCGGGAAGAGGAACCAGCTGGCGCTGCCAGATGGACTGCTGGTCCTCGCAGTCCCGCTCGCCTCCGCCTCTCACCTCCGCTGCGGCCGGTCGGTCCAAGCAACAGGAATCAGCAGGAATCCCCAAGGTATGAGCGCCCAATCACTCCTGGTGCAAGGGAAGCAGGCAGCAGTTCACACTCCTAGCGCGAGCGGCACCCGCGCAGCGGGGGCCGCGAGGAGTTAAGTACACCTTCAGGCAGGGGGGCGTGGCACTGGGAGGGGGCGCGAGGCGCGGCGGGAAGAGGAACCAGCTGGCGCTGCCAGATGGACTGCTGGTCCTCGCAGTCCCGCTCGCCTCCGCCTCTCACCTCCGCTGCGGCCGGTCGGTCCAAGCAACAGGAATCAGCAGGAATCCCCAAGGTATGAGCGCCCAATCACTCCTGGTGCAAGGGAAGCAGGCAGCAGTTCACACTCCTAGCGCGAGCGGCACCCGCGCAGCGGGGGCCGCGAGGAGTTAAGTACACCTTCAGGCAGGGGGGCGTGGCACTGGGAGGGGGCGCGAGGCGCGGCGGGAAGAGGAACCAGCTGGCGCTGCCAGATGGACTGCTGGTCCTCGCAGTCCCGCTCGCCTCCGCCTCTCACCTCCGCTGCGGCCGGTCGGTCCAAGCAACAGGAATCAGCAGGAATCCCCAAGGTATGAGCGCCCAATCACTCCTGGTGCAAGGGAAGCAGGCAGCAGTTCACACTCCTAGCGCGAGCGGCACCCGCGCAGCGGGGGCCGCGAGGAGTTAAGTACACCTTCAGGCAGGGGGGCGTGGCACTGGGAGGGGGCGCGAGGCGCGGCGGGAAGAGGAACCAGCTGGCGCTGCCAGATGGACTGCTGGTCCTCGCAGTCCCGCTCGCCTCCGCCTCTCACCTCCGCTGCGGCCGGTCGGTCCAAGCAACAGGAATCAGCAGGAATCCCCAAGGTATGAGCGCCCAATCACTCCTGGTGCAAGGGAAGCAGGCAGCAGTTCACACTCCTAGCGCGAGCGGCACCCGCGCAGCGGGGGCCGCGAGGAGTTAAGTACACCTTCAGGCAGGGGGGCGTGGCACTGGGAGGGGGCGCGAGGCGCGGCGGGAAGAGGAACCAGCTGGCGCTGCCAGATGGACTGCTGGTCCTCGCAGTCCCGCTCGCCTCCGCCTCTCACCTCCGCTGCGGCCGGTCGGTCCAAGCAACAGGAATCAGCAGGAATCCCCAAGGTATGAGCGCCCAATCACTCCTGGTGCAAGGGAAGCAGGCAGCAGTTCACACTCCTAGCGCGAGCGGCACCCGCGCAGCGGGGGCCGCGAGGAGTTAAGTACACCTTCAGGCAGGGGGGCGTGGCACTGGGAGGGGGCGCGAGGCGCGGCGGGAAGAGGAACCAGCTGGCGCTGCCAGATGGACTGCTGGTCCTCGCAGTCCCGCTCGCCTCCGCCTCTCACCTCCGCTGCGGCCGGTCGGTCCAAGCAACAGGAATCAGCAGGAATCCCCAAGGTATGAGCGCCCAATCACTCCTGGTGCAAGGGAAGCAGGCAGCAGTTCACACTCCTAGCGCGAGCGGCACCCGCGCAGCGGGGGCCGCGAGGAGTTAAGTACACCTTCAGGCAGGGGGGCGTGGCACTGGGAGGGGGCGCGAGGCGCGGCGGGAAGAGGAACCAGCTGGCGCTGCCAGATGGACTGCTGGTCCTCGCAGTCCCGCTCGCCTCCGCCTCTCACCTCCGCTGCGGCCGGTCGGTCCAAGCAACAGGAATCAGCAGGAATCCCCAAGGTATGAGCGCCCAATCACTCCTGGTGCAAGGGAAGCAGGCAGCAGTTCACACTCCTAGCGCGAGCGGCACCCGCGCAGCGGGGGCCGCGAGGAGTTAAGTACACCTTCAGGCAGGGGGGCGTGGCACTGGGAGGGGGCGCGAGGCGCGGCGGGAAGAGGAACCAGCTGGCGCTGCCAGATGGACTGCTGGTCCTCGCAGTCCCGCTCGCCTCCGCCTCTCACCTCCGCTGCGGCCGGTCGGTCCAAGCAACAGGAATCAGCAGGAATCCCCAAGGTATGAGCGCCCAATCACTCCTGGTGCAAGGGAAGCAGGCAGCAGTTCACACTCCTAGCGCGAGCGGCACCCGCGCAGCGGGGGCCGCGAGGAGTTAAGTACACCTTCAGGCAGGGGGGCGTGGCACTGGGAGGGGGCGCGAGGCGCGGCGGGAAGAGGAACCAGCTGGCGCTGCCAGATGGACTGCTGGTCCTCGCAGTCCCGCTCGCCTCCGCCTCTCACCTCCGCTGCGGCCGGTCGGTCCAAGCAACAGGAATCAGCAGGAATCCCCAAGGTATGAGCGCCCAATCACTCCTGGTGCAAGGGAAGCAGGCAGCAGTTCACACTCCTAGCGCGAGCGGCACCCTACTGAAAGCAGCAGCTGGCATAAATAAGGGTTTGGGACCAGGCACACAGTTTGCATCACTGGAGCATGTGTGTGCTCTCTGTTGCATCTTCTGCCTTTTCATTGACTTACGTGTGCTCCACTGCACTTTTGCAGTGGTGTGTGTACTCCACAGCTTTTGCTAAATTGGTGTGGGTGTTGTTACATTTGCTGCGATGGTTTGTATGTGTGTGCAGGGCTGTATTTTCAGCATTTGAAACTATTGTTGTGTGGTTAAAAAAAGTTGCATGAAAACATATTTGGCTATTAATCTTTTATGGTTTCTCACTTAACACATTTTTATTAAACAACTGTTATCCTTGTATTTTGTTACAAATATAATTATAATACCTTCATTGCATCCCAATTCATTTAAGAAAGGCAACAGGAAGTACTCCCGAGGTTGGGCTTACATCCCCCCCACCCACCCACCGGTAAAAAAATGGTGGGGAACCACTGCCAACTGCCAATTAGGTCAAGGGAGCCACGGCCCAAAAAAGTTTGGGAACCACTGGCTAAAGAGGAGATGGGCTTTGGACTTCCCCCTTAGACGTCAGCTACCCAGCCGGACTGGGGGCAGACTTCCCTTTCGTCTCCCTGTCCTATATTCCCCTTCCCCACCTTCCCTACCCCCTTACCCTTCTTCGCATCTATGCTCTTAAAATGTTTTTCTAGCAACTGATGTAACCTGATTCTAATATACTGTTTTATTTTGTGGAACCTTATGTTAAGCGCTCTGATACCTTCGGGTCTAGCCAGCGCTATATCAAGCATTTTGTCCAATGCTCGGTGGAGCTGCTCTGTTCAGCTAATTGAGGAGATCAGCCTTAGTTTTTCTCCTGACCGTCACCTGCCCAGCCTGACACTGGACACTGTTTCTCCCCTTCTCCCTGTCTCGCCCTCCCCCCCCTGCGTATTTCTGCTGTTCTGCCTTTTCCCTGTCTCCTTTCTTTCCATTTTTCTGACCGATGCCCGTTGGAGCTTCCAAGAGAGCTATAGAGGAGACTGGCCTTGGATTATCACCTGCCCACTCGGTCTTTGGGCTGACTTTTCCTTTATCCCTTTTTCATCTTCCCCCTTGTCCTCTCCCTTCTCCCTCCACTTCTTCCCTTTCCCTCTCTATTTGTCTCTCCGGACATTGGACTCAGTTCTTCCTCATCTACCTGCTATGGCTCCTTCCTCCCCTCCTTTCCTATCAATTCTCTCAAACTCGTTGTTTGTTTACTGTATCTTACTACGCTATTGTAACTGATGTAATTTGTAACGCAATGTTCCTCTGCTATAGCGCTCTGATACCTATGAGTCTGGCCAGCGCTTTATAATACTCTTGATGTACCTTCTAATGCAACGCTCCCCTGGTTATGCGCTCTGATACCTTCTGGTCTAGATAGCGCTATTCTAATAAACTAAAACTGTTTTTTCTTGAACGCTGAGACCTGAGCAACATGGCCGATGACCGGTGGTGCTGCTTGATAGCTAATGAGGAGTCTGGCCCTGGTTTTCCCCCTTGACCGTCACCTACCCAGCCGGACATTGGGCATTGTTCCCCCTCGTCTCCCTGCTTTTACTCCTTCCTCCCCTCCCTCCTGCGAATTATTGAAACATTGTTTATTTGTACTGTACCTTACTATGCTCTTGTATCTGATGTAACTTATAACGCAACTATCCTAAATGTAAAGCGCTCTGATGCCCTCTTGGGTCAAGTTCGCGCTATATAAAACTTTATAAATAAATAAATAAATAAATATTGGCCCCAAACCTCTGTAGGCTCTAAAAGTGAACAGGAGAATTTTAAAAAGGACCCTCGTATGTACTGGTGTACTGGCAGCTAGTGTAGAGCTTTTAGCGCAGCTGAGGGTGATGATCGTCGAGGTAGTTGCAGTACAAGCCTGGCAGCCGCGTGTTGTACCACCTGTAGATTCTGAATCGTTTGTTTTTTGGCACTTGCATACAGACTATTGCAATAGTCCAATCTGGATATTATCAATGCAAAGGCTACTGTTTTTCTTGCTGCCAGTGGGAGGTGATAAAAAATGTGTATTACATTGAAGTAAAACACGTTCCTGCCACTGCAAAAGCTTGTGGAAGAAAAGATAGAGATAGAGAAACATCGAATTTCACTCAGGTTTTTTGCGATCATCAGCAGGCAGCAGGGCCCTCCATAACACAGGGACAAAGGAATTGGACTTATCAAACAGCATAATCTCCGTCTTATCGGTGTGGTATTATAAATGATTGAATTGCATCCACGGGGTAACTTCAGTTAAGTAGTGTTTGAAGTTAAGCTCAGAGGCGATAGATTCTTTATCCAAAGCCAAGATCAGCTTCGTGTCGCCAGCATATGATGTAGTTTCAATTCCAAAGGAAATGATCAACGAAATCAAGGGAGACATATATATGTTGAATAGTGCAGGGCTGAGTGTTGAGCCTGCGGTCCCCTGAGGTGACCGTCTTTTCGGGGATAGAAATGATCCAGGAATAATGAGAGGATAAATTGCCAAACCATACAGAAGCCCCCATCTGGTTATCCCTTTGAAGCCTTTTCAGCGCCTTTTTGTAATGCAAAGTTCTCAAAAAATACTGAACAAATTTACACCAAAGCTAGCAAAGGCACTCCTCTAACTAATTACTATTTACTAAGTTTTGATTTGGAGCTATCAAGGTGCAAAGTGATGCAAAGAAGTACATGCTATTTACTGTCCATTGAAATTGAAGTTTTGCGCACAAAATGTGAATTTTTCTTAGAGTAGAGTAGATGCAAATCTCAGTCTTCTAAGATAGCCAGATCTGAATAAGTATCATAATCTAATCCCTCTGTGAAAAAGATGCATACAAGGGGAAATGTTTAATTTCTCAATAGAATGCTTAGGATTCTTCTGAGTTTATCTAAGCCATGAATTTGGGAATGCCCCCAGTACAAAACTTGAGCTACACAGAGCATGCTGATCTCTGCACCACTTTACGAATCTGTATGACTCGGGAAGTAGCATGCTTGTATGCCTGCGCAGGGGATGACACCAACAGAGGGTCAATCTTTGTAGATATGGACTCTGCTGTGTTTTCTTCTTTTTTCAGTGCATCACAGAAAATTGGATGCTGTGTTACAGTAAAACAGTTGTAAATTTAAGCCTAAATTTCCAATTTCAAGCCGTTTTGGTTAATTTGGTTCTGCATAGTTTTTCCTGCAGTGGAAAGTAAAGTTTCCTCTTGGAGTTAAAATACAAAGGGGCTTATTTACAAGCCCCTTGCGTCCCCCGTGTGTCCTTCTTTGTGACACACTGGTGGCTGAACCTGCAGCCCCATTTTAACCAGAACACGAAAACCCACCCAGCGTGCCTTTTCGTGTCCTTGTAAATGTGGTCCCTTTACATGCAACGCTTTGCGTGACAGGGGCGTGCCATGGGTTGTGCTGTCGGTCTTCCCATGCAACACTCCGGGCTTCTACCACATTTCCAGATCAACGAGAAATTGTAAACCTGGAAATGCGTCAGAATGCTATGCCTCCCAGGGGAGTTGTGGCAAGGCGCAACGAGGAGAAATGTTTTCATTTCTGCTCGTTTTTTTTCCTCTTTCTATGCGTATTGCATTGTGCAGCACACATTAAATGCGGAAATTACCTGTTATGATTGTTTTTGAGCAGGAAGGTGTCCCTTACTGCACATATGTTGCAGGGAAAAAGGTCCCAGTAAGCGCATATAGAGAACACAAACAATACTTTGTACTTAATTTCACTAAACCCCGATCCTCACAAAAACCACTTACCCACTCCCTTTCTTACCTTCCTTCGGGCACATTGTATTTACTCAGTGAAGAATTTTGTCATGCATATGTTTTAATGAGGAGGTGATTAAATAACATCTCTCTTTAATTCAACTGTGTAATTGTGTTTTGACTCTAAATTAAGTACAAAGTATTGTTTGTGTTCTCTAAATGCGCTTACTGGGAGCTTTTTTCCTGCAGCATTCAATACCCAGGTCCCAGTTCTTTTGGGTTTACCCTTTTGTGTAATAAATAATCCTTACTGCACATAAAAAATCATTTAAAAAAAAATCAACTTCTTTATGTGCTGCATTAAGCAGCACACATAGAAGTTCCAAAACGTCATTTTAGATTGTTTATGTGCAGGAAGGGACACCTTCATGCACATAAACAATAATTTTCCTGATACAGACACCCTTGCACTATGGTGCAAGAGTGCCTGCATCGGCGCATAGCAGTAAATTGTGCGCCAGCGCTGGGGAGACCAAAGGGAGCCGTCATATCAGTGTAGATATGACACATCCCCTTGAGTCAGAATTAATCCACCATTTACCCTTCCTTTGGGGGGAGGGCGCTGACCCGGAGCCCACCGGTGCAGCGGGCGGATTTACCCCGCTGCTCTGGTGGACATACTGTGCACTATATTTAGAGCTCTCCACCTTCCTGAAGATCTTTAAGCCAGCAGAGGAGCTGCCATTATTGCACCTCCTCTGACGACACTGAAAGTTTGCTGAGTGGATGCCATGGTTTATACAGCTTTTAAATTTCACTTTGCCTTTGAAATATGGGTTTTTAGAGCACTGCATTTTGTGCAATAAAAGTACACATACATAAGCACACACATATATATTCACTGAAAAAAGCACGGCTAAAAAGTGAGCTATGGTTCTGTCTCCTACTCATCAAGCCACTGACATTTGCCCGTTATGATTAGAAACGCACACAACACATGCCAAATCCCATGTCATCTGCCATGGCGTCATGTTGTTTGCTTGATCACTTGTTTGTTTATTTGTGTATCTTTGCCAAATTGGTGTTTTGAGCATGGTGGGTGTTGTGAGTCATGGTACGTGTTGTGTTTGTGATCCGCGCAGAAGTTCGCCACGCTTGGTTGGTTGGGCACAGGCTCTGGTCGAAGAGAATAACTTTAAAAATTGAATTTAGTATATAATCAAAAATTGGAGAATGACAAAAAACTACAGTTAAAGGAAAGTTACGGATGGATTAGTTATGTGTATAAAGAAACCCTAGAAATTCACTGAAAAGCACACTTAAACTGAAGTTATGGTTACAAAACAAACCTATAAACTGCTGAAATTCATTATTGTTATTGTTTGCAAAGGCTTTCTGGAAGGTCTCTGTCCAGATCCCCTGTCTGGGCTGCTTCTTCGAAGGCAGCTCTTTAGCGGGCCATCAATGGTGCCATATCCCTTAACAAACATATAGTATCCTATGAGGTCCAGGAAGGCCCTCACTTCATTCTGTGTTTTATGGGGTTGCCAGACAAAAGAGGGCCCCTGTAAAAACAAAATAAGGAGAAGGCAGAGGGAAAAGAAACAATGTAAAGAAACCAAATTGCCAACTCCACTGAATAAGTTGGGTAATAATACATAATAACAGGGTATATATGTTAATTGGTAACTATTTCTCCCTTTGGATTTGAATTCACCGACAGTTGGCACTCTTGGTAAGAAATATTTCGATGTATGCATATAGGAACATATAAAGTAAATATTCTGTGTAAAAAATTGGATTAATAAACAAACTTTTGAGAATGTCTGACTTTTGAATTGATGCCTTTCAACTAAGTTAGTAGGGTTATCCCTAGTAAAATGAGTGGAGTTATACCCAACTTATTCAGTGGAGTCAGCAATTTGGTTTCTTTACGTTAGGGGGATGCCAGGCCAGGATCGTCTCCATCTTGGCCTGGAGGGGCTGTACCTTGCCCCCGCCCACCATATGGGCCAGATAAACCATGGAACTGTGCCCTATCTGGCACTAACTTTCCTTGATAGACAGGCCCGCCTGCTGCAGGGCCTGAAGCACCTCATGGAGGTAGTAAAGGTGTTACTCCCAGTTGGAGTTGTAGATGGCTAGTTCATCCAGGTAGGCAGCACAGAATGCATCCTTCCCACTAGGACCCTGTTGACCAACTTATGAAAGGTGGCAGGGGCATTCTTCAAACCATAGGGCATCACTCTGAACTGAAAGTGTCCCTCTGGTGTTGAGAATGTAGAACTCGCTTTTTCCCTCTCAGTCAGAGCAATAGGCCAGTACCCTGATTTTAAATCAAAAGTATTGCAGATGTTGGTAGCGCCCAGGCTATTGATGAGCTCATCAATTTGCGGAATGGGGTGTGAGTCACTTTTTGTGACGGAGTTGAGACCCCGGAGTGGCGCCCTGTGAGGCTGCTTCTGGTACCAGCCCTACAGGGATGCACCGGGGACTGTTGACGGGCTCAGTCACCCCTAACGCTAGCATCTTAGAGACTTCCGCCTTGATACTGGGCCTCACCTTATCTGACAGCCTGTAAAATTTAGTTCTTAACAGGTGGACTGTCTCCAGTATTGATGTTATGTATGTACAGGTGTGTGAGTCCAGGGATGAGGGAGAACAGAGAAGCAAACTGTCCCAGCAACTGGTAGCAGTTCTTCTGCTGTTCAGGAGTCAGTGTAGGGGAGAGATTGACGCCTTCCACTGACCCAAGTGTGAAAACCTTTAGGAAATGCAATAATTGGACACAAAGTTTCAGCCATGACCAACATGAATCTTCTCCAGTATTGAAACCATGTTAAAATAATTGAATTGTAGTTATTCTATGGAGTGTAGAGGAGAGACCCCGCCCCCCGGAGGGAAAGACAGCAGCGGAGGTGTTGCGGCAATGGCGGTGTGCGGGAGACGCTGAGAGCGCAAACCGAATCCAGGGATAAGGGACTCGCACGTATTTGCCGGTCTCTGGGAAGCCAAGTCAGCGTCCTGCCAGGAAATTCTCTACCAAGCGCGAGCGCGGCAGAAGGACGCAATTACTGCCTCATTACTTGGAGACAACCGACCACGATACCTCGCCTGCTTTGACCGGCAGAAGTGACAGAAGTGGCAGGCATGGGGTGGATTGGAGACAGACCCCCTTCACACGCTGGACAGCGCTTTGCAAAACAGGTACCAGGGAAAAAAACACACACAAAAAAAACCAAGAGACTGTTACTTTGCACCAGAACTTTTTGCGGGAACCTTTTGCTACTTTGTCATGGCCCTGATTACCTGCCGCCCACGGAGCAAACGCCAGCACTGACAGGGGAACCCCTGGTGGAAAGAGGGGTCCCAGGGGTAGCACCATGCTCGAAACACTGCCTGCAGACTCCAGGGGAACTACAGTCCTCAGAGTGCACTGCTGCTCTGACCAGCTGCTGCGAGTGAGAGGGAGGCGGGGTCAACATGCTTATAGCGCAGCCTATTCCCCTGCGGCGGGGACGCAGCCCGGGCGAAGGGCGGGCCCGTCTAAGCCCGTTGAAGCCAGGAAGAGGCAGGGCTGTGCCAGGGATCTAACATCGCCACCTACATATCTGATTACTCCGCTTTGGTGACTACACACTGCTATAGAAGGCAGAATAGTACTTTGCTGCCGATCTTATACATCCTAAGGGTTGTTGACCTTGCTATCTATTATTGTGCAGTTTAAGGCCGACCCTGCTGATCCCCGAATCGCGATGACTAAAGAGAGAATCAAACTAGACAACGTGGGAGGGAGCCTAAAAGGGACATTGAATGCTTTCTTTATCAGGGCAGAATCAGCTTTGGATCAAGAAATTTGTTCTGCCAAAAGAAGACTTTCTTTGGACTCCAACACAGCCCAGAAACGACTGTCCATGGGGGGTTTAGCCAAGACAGAGACTCCGAAGGCTGTCACCCCGAAAAATGTAGACATTGTCATTACTTCCCACAGATCGGCAGCGAAAGCCTGTGCTGAGGCAGGAGTAATTATGTCATCTACCAAGGACATGACATCTGTAATTGTAATAAATGGAGTGGAGGAGGGAGAATCGGGCTAATCCATGTTGGCATCTACGTCATCATCAAGGGGGGGGGAGGAGCCGGGGAAGAGGGGGCGGAGAGGTCTGAAGCACCAGAGCCCTGTGGGCTGCCACCTATGGAACCTGCAGAGGTTGTAACACGATCTAAAAGGGCGCGCTTAGATCAACACATGTCTAGTAGAGATGTTATGCCCGTAAATGTCCCCACAGCCTCAGCCAAGAGCGCACGAGGGCGAGGGGGAGGACGAAATAGGGCTATCAGAAATGTGAATAAGAAAGAACCATCAAAGGAGGATAGACCCAAAGGGACCATAGAAGCCACAGGCTTCTCGCAGTGTTCTAAATGCAGAGGGATGGACTTGGGCGATGAGGAGGACTCACCATTATGGCTAAGATTGGAATTACTTATCACTAACTAACTAGCACCCCTCTACACGAAAATTAGCACGCTCGAAGAAAATATGGCCAGATTGGAAGCACAGTGGACGGGCCCAACCACATTAGTCACTCCCCGACCCACAGCAGCTCAGGATATGGACATTCGAGGTAGTGAGGGTACGGGAGGAGTACCACAGGGGGACCTAACGCAGAGAGAGAGGAATAGTACCCACTCAGGTAGTGCGCAAGCAGAATCCCCGGGGATCGGTAGAAACGAAGATACCAGAATGAAGGAGAGCGTTCTGCCCACTAGGAAGGAAGGGCATATGATGCCACAACAAAGTGGGACAACAGGTAAGAGGGCTCAGGGGGCCAGGGGGGATGGGACTGGTGCAATTGCAGTGAATGAGCCAGTAGGGAGCGAGTTTGTCAAGGGCATGACGAATCTGCCTGTTATGGATCTTCTTCCCGCCGCGAACCCTTATACAATAGTTCTGACAGGGGTTCCTGCTTCTACTGAAATTTGTGAAGAAACACCGCAGATGTTAATCAACAAGGCAGCACATTGGCTAAGTAAAAACACACATTTTAAACTGGAGCACTATAGGCAAATCTTAATGGCAAGAAGGGTGCCCTGTATAGGCCAGAGCAGAAAGTGTTTTGAAGGAGACATAGTGATCGTAAATTTTAGATCACCAGGGCTGGTACAGGACCTCCTTGCCTATGGGTGGCCTCAGGGGGGAGAATGACTCATTCATCCAAATGTTACCGCTGGGTTTCTTTTATAGGGACCCATGGACAAGTTCCCGAAGAGAGGTCGACAGGCAGACGTATAGTGGGGTGATTGGCAAGGGGCCCTTGTCTTTTACAAAAAATTGTTTTGCTCCTCTGGCAAATAGCCGGGGACTGGAAGACATTGATTGACATGAACGGAGGTCTCGCCGCGGCGACGCCCTCGCCAAAGCGATTGCTCCACGCATATATTCTAGTGGAGGCCTCCCAGTAACCCCAGAATGCACACAAACATCCATTCCCATGGAAAGTGATATGGTTAGCTGTCCTAAAGAGGACAAAGGACAGACTTTAGGAACCCATTGGACTATCCGCGGCGGTCTGACATTGCCGAGCACAAGTACCATGACCCAAGGCACTATAAAAGTTTTATCATGGAACGTAGCGGGGCTGTCAGCAAAATTAAAAAAATATGAATGGGTGGCTTATATAAAAAAGTTCCAGGTCATATGTTTACAAGAGACATTGGAATGGAACAGAGACCAGCTAGTTCTTGAAGGCTTTAAGATGTTCTTTGTCCCGGGAAGGAAAGGGAGGTCAGGAAGAGGTAAGGGCGGCCTGATGATCTATGCAGATTTAAAACTGATAAGGAAATGGGTAGACCTGAGTTGGAACTCTGATGTTGTACAAGGGCTAAAACTAAGTATGAGGGGCCAGAACATATTATTCGTGAACTTCTATAATGCTATAGTTCCAGGGTCACCACTCATACATTTTAGAGAATTGGGTAAAGGCTGGAGGGAGAGACTGATCAAGAGCGGCGCAAGTACGAATGGGTGCTCGCAGGTGATTTTAATTGTCACCTTTGCCAAAATGTGAAAAATACAGGGGGTGTCTGGTACTCCTGTCCGTTGGAAGAGGGCCCCCATTTAGAACACACTGCAGAGGGAAAAGAGCTCAATATGGTGCTGGAAAGGCATGATCTCCAACACACCATGGATTTGCTAAATGGAGATGATGAAGGGCGGATAAACCCAACTTTTAAAGGACGAGGCTGTGATTCAGTCATTGATTTTATTTTTGTATCTCACATAATTAAGTAGGACCTTTTGGGGTTCGAAATACAATATAGTGCATTTAGTGACCACAATCCCTTAGTTATCACCCTGAGGGACCCAAACACCACCAACACCCACGACAAAAGAGGTCCGAAAGGGGAGCTAATGGCGACTGATCAGGGCAGAAGGCTGAGATGGTCCAAAATTGACTTTGATGCCTTTTATGATGCACTAATGGCAGACAAAGACCATCATATATGGAGGTGCTTGAATCTTGAAGTGACAGAGGTTGAGCTGGTTAAGGCCTACGAAGGGGCAACACTGCACATTGATAGACTCCTCAGGGTCAAGCCTGGAAAAAAGAACCAAGGGAACATGGGTGGTTCGACCAGGCTTGTTCGAAGGCTCTGAGAGAGCTGAAAATGGCTTTGAAATCCTGCCCGAGGGATAAAACTAGGGTTAAGGCATGTTGAGGCTTATACAAAGATGCGGCTAAGCACCGTAAATCTTTAATGCAACAGCAGGCGTGGGAGAACCTGAGGGAAGCAGTAGATACTAAAAATATGACGACATTTTGGAAAATCATAAATATCCCTTGCTTCCAAGACAGGGATAAACCCAAGATTGTAAACCACATCTTGGCGGAGACCTGGCATGAGCACTTTAAAGGTCTATATAATCTTAGCACCCAGGAAGATTGCCTTGTGACCAATGAAGGGCCAGGAAGGGGGAACCCACAATTTTCTCTCTTAATGAGATTAAGGCCGGCATAGAAGGACTGACCAGAAACAAAGCGCCGGGTCCAGATGGTGTCCCCCCCGGCTTGTTCTTAGCGTATGCAGAGTTGTGGGCCCCGATTTTAACTAGGGTTATAAACTCCTTTGTTCCTATGCTATAGCAATGCTAACTGTACCTTGTGTTCCTTACATCCCCTTGTACACCCATGATTCCCTTCCGATTGTACAAACTTCTTGACTATGTAAAGCGCTCTGATACCCTAACGGGTCAAGTCGCGCTCTATAAAACTCTAAATAAATAAATAAATAAATGCTGCAGTGTGCACAGGCATGCCTGAATCTTGGTCAACAGCCATAATTGTGCCAATCTTTAAAAAAAGTAACAGGGAGAGCCTGTCCTGTTACAGGCCCATTTCCCTGATAGATGTGTCCGTGAAAGTTCTCGGCAGGGTTATACTTAACCGTCTATTAGTTTGGTCAGAAGAACACAAGATCATAACGGACACACAGTATGGTTTCAGGGCCGGCCGGCCGGTCTACAACGGACCAATTTCTCAACCTGTATCTCCTGACCGCCAAGTACACGATAGCGAGCCAAGGAACTGTGTACTTGGCGTTCATGGACGTCACAGCCGCATTTGATCGGGTAAACAGGAACAAACTGTGGGAACTTATGGAGGGATTGGGAGTGGATCAGGGCCTAGTAAATATCTTGAGATCCCTACACATGAATACCCATGACCAGGTTAGGTACAACGAGGAGGGCAGTCTGACAGATCAGTTCCCCTGTACGAGGGGAGTTAGACAGGGCTGTATTTTAGCACCTTTTTTATTCACCCTCTATATTAATGGCTTAGAGAAAGCACTGGCTGGGCTGGGAGTGGACTCGCCTAAGATAGGTCACAGGGGGGTTCAGGTTCTGCTCTACACAGATGATGCGGTGCTTCTGGCCCGAACCCCGCGTGGCCTACAAACTTTGTTAGACGGTTTTATCCACTTAATGGAGAGCCTGGATTTGTCAGCAAACCTAGCCAAATCCTACATAATGGAGGTATGGAAGGCGCCACCAAAGAAATATAAATACACGATTGGGGCACACTGTATTGAAAAAGTTCAGTCCTTCTCATACCTATGGATATTGGTTGACTCGAGGCTTAATTGCTGGAGGATAAATATTGTTCAGTAAGCAGAAGCATGGGGGGGAATTATGAATCACGCACATAGGCTGGGCTGTTGGGCTCCTGACCAGATCCTGATTCTCTACAATTCAATATGTTCCGCCAAAGTTCTCTATGGCAGTGAGGTCTGGGGCTTTGTGGACACAAAGTCGCTCCATACCGAAGAGAATAAACTTTTAAGAAGACTGCTGAAAGGGCCACAAAGTACCCCGGGCTTCATTGTACATGAGGAGCTGGGTGTTGCCCACATCGAGGACAGGATAAAATTAAAACCGGTTAGCTGCTGGATTAAGATCTGGTCAAACCCAGAGGCGGCCCTGACAAGAGATATCATTCAGGACTGCCTGGCACGGGACAAGGGGATGAATATCCCATGGCTCAAATATGTCAGAGATTCTCTTAAGGGCACTGGTCACCTGGAACTTTTTACTCATCCCACTAAAATCTTGGCAAAGGATAAGACCATTGTTAAAGGGGAGTTTTTGAATTTACTGGGTTGTATCAGGGAAGACCAAGAGATAACAAAACCTGCAGTGAGGAGCCATATACTGACAAAATCTTGCCCAGACATCGAACCTTACCTGTATCTCATACACAGTGCCCAGGATCGGTTCCTCATGACACGCTTCAGGTTGAACTCCATACATCACAGCCTAGCGGTGCCTGCAGGTTTTACTAAAACGGTGGAGCAGAAGGGTCCCTGCGGCTGCGATCTCCGATCTCCACAGGACACCCTTCACTTCGTGCTGTTATGCCCGTATTACATGCTCCCAAGGAAAAAAATGTTTTAAAGAGTTTTTAAAAAGGCTGGTTTTAGACAGGCCAAGGTAGCTTTACTGTGCCTGAAACTTTCTGCAGATATTTTAACATTGCACTGTACTGTAATCTTTCTAAGAGTAGCGATGCGCCTTAGGAACACAAGAGGGGATATGTGAACTGTGTATTAGGAATGGTTTTTTCCCTTTTTTATGATACTGGAGCACTTTAACAACCTTTGGCTGTTTACATAATGCACATGCACTTTATTGAATTTGACTCATTATCAACGTTAGGCCCCGCGTTCCCTATGTATTGCACATGCACTTTTAGTAAATTACAACATTTTAGACGTGCTCTCTGATCTACTTAGGAAGTCTGGGGGGTAAGCGGAGCGCTGTATGTACTGTAATGTTGTTTTAACTAGAATAACTGCCTGTTTTTCATATTGTAATGTTAGTCTCTTTTTATCTAATGGCTTGTACTGTATTTTTTAATCTGTGTTTTTTTGCTGTTTCGGACGAAATAAAGATTCTTGATGATGATGATAGTTATTCTACTCTCTAATCCATGCTGTGTCCTTACCTACATATAAACTGTGTATAATACTTCAACAGAATATTTATGTAGAAATAGGTCATGTATGAGTGCGTAAGTATGCCTGCATGCCTATAATAGATACCATGGACCAACAAAGTGTTGATTACTGAATATCTATATTGCACACATTGTGTAACTGTTTTTTACAATATATATTTCTCTATTTTGATAAAAAATTATATTAAAAAAACATGATATTTGTATAAATAAACATTTATTTTTTGATATTTCACTATACCTGGGTGTTCACATATTGTTTTTGTAAATTTGAAGGTCCACCTTTTTATTGCATTTCCTAAAGGTTTTCACACTTGGAATTCAGACCCTGATTTAGAAAATTAGTCAAGGGTGCCCCTATTTTTACAAACACCTTCCACTGACCCATCATGTTCCTGGGCAGACAGTCTTCCACTCACTCACCCGTTATCAGGACCATGCTAATTTTGGACGTTTCAAGTGAGGCAATTCATGTGGAGCACCCGTAAGGGGTTTTTAAGGGTCTTGAGATCCACCAAGTAGGTGAACGCTCCCTTCCTCTGGAATCTATACATTTTAAAAGGATTATCACAATTAGCAATAAATAGCATGTCTACAACAAATAACACCATGGCCAGGTCTTTTTAAAATGCTACATTCCAGTGTCCTCTGACGAAGGGATCCTTCCTGAAATGAATGGGGTTGTACGCATATGGATGTATTCTGAATATTTACATGGATGGAATTCAACCGGAGAGGGTTTTACCACAAATTATGAATATCAGAATTGCCAATCCAGGTCAGACACGGGCTGAAGGCGCAGCCCCCACTCACGCCCCACCAGGGACACAGAACATCATTATTTCATTGTGTTCACAACTGGATTAAAATGGATAAAAGTGTATTAAATAAGTTTACTGTTGGAGTCCAATTGGTCCACGAGCTTGCAAACAGGCTGTGCACCTTGAGACTGATGAACCACCTGGTCATCAGCTTTCATCAAGTAATTGTATGCAGCTACAAGGCAGAGCTCGCAGCAGGAGCTGCACGCCAATATTCATGCCTTTGAGTGTTTCGTAAACATTGTTTAAAAGAATTGTTAAAGAAGGAAAGAGAATGATGTGCATACTATCATTTATATTTCAATCAAAGTGTATTTTGCCAGGTTGAAATTTCAGTTTAAACTGCAAACACAGGCTCTGCAATGGCAGGCCCGAGTAATGCAGAAAAGGCTACTTAAGTGGGTGGCACACCAGTGCTGAAGGCCCACTAGTAGAATTTAATTTACAGGCCCTGTGCGCATGTAGTGTTACTTTATTAGAGAACTATAAGTCAATTAAAATATGACAATTGGGGATAAGCCAATATTACAATGTTTAGAGGAGGGAGCACAAGCACTTTAGCACTGGTTAGCTGTGGTGAACTGTGCAGAGTTGTAATATCAGAAAAAACATGGCCAGAAAAAGTGGAGAAGGAAGGCAAAAGGTTGGGGGGAAGTCCACCCTAAGGTTGACAGGTCTAAAACATGATATCACGGATGACATCTCAAATGTCCTCATCGGCCACGTCACTGATGACAGTAACAGTATTATCAATGAAGTCTTTGCTGTGGACGTTTATGATTACACAAAATGATTCCAAGTTGTTATCAATGCAAACATGTCTTTAAATAAATATTTGAAGGAAGAGTTTGAGATTTTTGTCTCTCCTGACACCACCCACTAGTACTTTTTAAAGGTACAAACTAATTTGTTGATAGGCACACAGCATTGTCTACACTAATGGCGGATACTGTTTTGACTCTCATCCGCATTTATTTTTCCCACTGCATGATTAGCTCAACTACATGATCAATAACCTTTGAGAATATTTTGCACACTTTTAAATTACACAAACACCAAGTATGCATATCTGTGACCCACACTTGGTACTGCATATCCTCTCAAGATACCTTACAGTAAAACGTGGTGTAGTCTTATCTAGCCCCTGATAGATACTATAGTCAATATTTGGCCTGCATGAAATATTATGCTTTCTGTCCTCCATGAAACAATTCCCTTGGCTTAACAAGTGAAACATTAAAGAAAGAGTTATGAGACCAGAGCCTGTCAGCTACCTTTAGTTTCTATGAGAAAAGGACTTGAACTCTGTCTGTTATGCATAGAGTGTAAATTTAAAATGGACCCTAATCGTCTTTACTATCTCTCCATATGTCGTACGAGTAGTTCACATTATGTAAAGTCCTTAGTCATACATTTGACCATTCTTTCTGTCTTAAGCGTTCACAGAAATGGGCGTGGCCATCTTTCTGTTACCATGAACATATGACTTTTTACAAATAAGGTCTGTAACTGGGAATCAGAGTAAAATATAGTTTTGAAGTTACTGGTATTTCCATTAGAGGAACTTTTTATATATTGTTAAGGTGATCTTTGGGCTTGATGTATGCATTTAGGTCGTTCATTTCCACCGAAAATGTGTCTGATCAATTATATTGCCCTGTACATATGTGTAAAGAATTGTTTCACTGAAAGATCTCATTTATTTAATTAAACATACATGAGGAAATCTGTACCACCTACGTCACATTGCGTTCTGTATATAAATACATCGACACGTACCATAGGTGTAAGCCTAATTAGACGAAACTGACTTAAATTAAATAGAGTTGTGCTCGTTTATAGTAATTCTTAGAGATTGACCTTTTGTTGGTGTAGGACACTCTCTAAGTGAGAACACTGGAAGAACAGTCTGGTGGCTCCTTTTATTGCTAAAGTGATTGATCAGGACGCCCTTGTTTATACCAATAACCCTTGTTTTTTAATATATGATTCACTTCAGTTGAGTTTAGCTATTACTTAATTCTCATCACTTAATTCTGATCACTGTTCACTGAAACTGTATGCGCATTTATGTTTTTGCATTATAATGGAAATAAATGACTCGGCTCGGCTGAGCTCTGTGACAGCACATAGACTGGACTTTAGAAGCATTTTTTTAGTTTCTGTTCTGGTTTATCCATGAATTTTTGTGTGTTTTTAATTAAATCCACATAGACTTTTCCTGTGAGAATGAAAAGAATTGCTTTTTTGAATGAATTCCATGTGAACAATTGTTATAAATTTAACTTAATACTCAGTTTGCATGGACATATGGGTTGCTCTAGTTCTTTGAAATATTGTTTTATTTGCGTCTCTATAGTGGCCTCCTCACCACTATGGTCTTGTCCTTGCCATGCTCCTTGCCTTGTCCTGGTGGCCCTACTAGCATATGGGGTCACCGTCCTCACTCTGTAGACAGGGAACATTTTGATCAGCGCATCCTCACTCTGAAGACAGTGTACATTTCGATCAGCGCATCCTCACCCTGAAGACAGGTTACATTTCGATCAGCACATCCTCACTCTGAAGACAGTGTACATTTCGATCAGCACATCCTCACTCTGAAGATAGGGTACATTTCGATCAGCACATCCTCACTCTGAAGACAGGGTACATTTAGATCAACACATCCTCCCTCTGAAGACAGGGTACATTTCAATCCGCACATCCTCACTCTGAAGACAGGGTACATTTAGATCAGCACATCCTCCCTCTGAAGACAGGGTACATTCGGATCAGCACATCCTCACTCTGAAGTCAGGGTACATTTCGATCAGCACATCCTCACTCTGAAGACAGGGTACATTTCGATCAGCGCATCCTCACCCTGAAGACATGGTACATTTCGATCAGCACATCCTCCCTCTGAAGACAGGGTACATTCGGATCAGCACATCCTCACTCTGAAGACAGGGTACATTTCGATCCGCACATCCTCACTCTGAAGACAGGGTACATTTTCATCAGCACATCCTCACTCTGAAGACAGGGTACATTTTGATCAGCACATCCTCACTCTGAAGACAGGGTACATTTAGATCAGCACATCCTCCCTCTGAAGACAGGCTACATTCGGATCAGCACATCCTCACTCTGAAGACAGGGTACATATCAATCAGCACATCCTCCATCTGAAGACAGGGTACATTCGGATCAGCACATCCTCACTCTGAAGACAGGGTACATTTCAATCCGCACATCCTCACTCTGAAGACAGGGTACCCTACGATCAGCACAGCAGCAATCTTCATGGTGGCTCCACCTGGCATACGGGCAGGGACGGATTGACTACCGGGCAGCTTGGAATGCTGCCGAGCTGGGGGCTGATTTCACTGCGGTGGGGGCTGATTTCGTTTATGGAGACCTGCGTGTGCTTCGAAATAATTACAGCAAAACGAATTTCGTTTAGCACACGCAGGTCTCCATGAACGAAATCAGCCCCCAGCTCAGCAGCATTCCAAACTGCCCGGTAGTCAGTCCGGGCCTGGGTTCACAGAGTTCACCCCTGAACACGGAAGATGACCTGATTGCTGCAGCAAATTTTATGGCGGCTCTCCTCTGGCATTCAGGGGTCACCTACTTTTCCCTGCGCACGGGCAACAATCCATTTGTGCAGCATTACAGGCACATAAAGAAGGACAAAGTTAATCGATGAATAGTAAAACCAAAATATATAAATAAAAATATGTAAATCCAAAATTGTATAGCTGAGATTATCTAAACTTACCTTCAAACATAGCACGTCTACTTTTAAATAAGCAGGGGCTTACTTATTCTTAGTGTAGTAGACATGGAAGCTCCATGGCTGAGAAGCGGGAGCTCAATGCACCCCAATTATGTCTGTGTTGTACAACCCACCCTCATTGATACCGGAACCCCCTCAATTTGTCAATTGTAGGTCTGGGAGAAAAGGGGGACAACAAAAAACAAGATTCTCAAAAGCTCCCACGTGACCTATATTTCTTTTTGGTGGGGCTAGACCCGCTCCAATAGGCTACTTACATTAGAGACATGACGTACAAAACAATTGTTTTTTTATCAAAACATTGTTTTATTTATTCAAAAAAATCATTTACTTCATTATCTGTATCAAAAAAGTTAAAAGCCATACATTATATTCATAGTTTTTTCAGTTTTCTTTTTTTACATATGTGTTGTTCATTTCTTTAATAAAGAAAAGCAATCTTTATGAATGTTTTCATCCAAGTGAAAGGTCTTTCATATGTAACCCCTATAAATCCACCACATACATACAGTAGCCTCTCGAATCCACATACACACTCACTCAGGCAAAACAGATTATCTTACCCACCCAAGTACACAAACACATAATGGTCATACAAAGGACAAGGATGTTTTAGTCTTCGTGATCGTGTTGTGGGCTGGGTGTTACACAGACAGGTCAACGCACGTTTTGGTGGTATTTGTCAAATTGTGACCACCTTCTTCAGGACTGCCAATGTTACAAACTTTAGGCGAGTGGTTGGGGTATATCATCTAGGAAAAGAAGAGTGTTGTTGTTAATCCACTACAGGGTGAGTCACTCAATATGATGAGATAGCATCAGAATTATTTGGGCCTCTCTCCCAGGAAGAATACACAAGTCTTTATTCTACACTGATATCAGTGATGTCACACTGCAACTGTCTCTCTCCGTACTAGTTTGAAATGGAGGATTTCATGGGACCCCCAACAAGTGGTATGGTTCTCACCAGGACATGTTTATATACCTTCTACTATGTAGTACGATGTTAGGTCATGTTTAATTTGACAGGTGCAGAGTATAGATTGTAGAGACATGCGGGATTGTCTGAATCTCCAATCCGCCTCTGCGGTGCAGCGTGTCTACGGGCGAGGCCAGCTCTCATCACCATGTGAACGCAGGATCCTGTGTTTCACAACTCAACCAGTAGTATCTGGAGTTATTTTCCGTGTTTGCATAAAGGCCCATGGTATACGTGTCATGACACTGCAAATAAAGACAACTGAAACAACAATGCAACATGTACAAAATAAGATAGCGGTGTGGAGTCAATCACGGTCTAAATGAAAGAGTGAGTATCCCCCTCCCTCAAGGACTCCAGTCTAATGTGAGTGACCAGCATGTCCCAGTGAAATGGAGGGAGTGAATATAAAAGAGACAGTCAGGGCCAAATTAATCAAACTTTCATGCAGTGCAGCAAGCCACCTTGCTGTGCTGCATGAAAAGTAAAGGGCAGACGTGTTGTATTTAACATTGTACATCACATTTCTGTCCTTTCCTTGCGCTGGCACTGTTTTGTCTGCCTAGCACCAATGTAGTCACCCTAGCACCATGGTACAAGGGGCCCTGCTTTGTAAGCAGGATTGTTTTTGTGCAGGAAGTGGCATCTTCCTGTAGAAAAAATACATACTGTGTGTGCTGCAAAATGCAGCATACATAGAAAGAGGACAAAATGAGGAGAAAAAAGATATTTCTCCTTGTTACGCCTCACCTGGGGAGGAGTAGCATTATGACACATTCCCAGGTCTATCAGTAATAGTAAATCTGGGAATGCCCCAAAATCCATGGGTGATGCGTGGGAACACACATGCTCCACCCATGGAACGACTCCCTGGGGCAAAGTAATGAAAGGCATCAATTTGTGCTGCGTTATGTTACTCTAGATTTATCAAGCCATCCATGGCAAAGCAAAGTAGCCATGTGTGGCTGGTGAATCTAACTTAGTAGTTGTGTCGCCCTTGAACCCCATTTCGTGGTTCAAGGTCGACGGAACTGAATGATAAATCTGCCCCTTATTGTTTTGCAAGATAGCACTGTAAATTGGCTAGTGCTCTTTAAAGGCAACATAATCCTTCCCTGATTAACCCCTTCTCTGTGGGGCTAATTCCCCCGCTGTGCTGGCGGGAGGAGGGGGGCGCGCGCAGCGCCCTGGTGCTCGTGACGAGCTCAGCTCATCATGACCACACCCTTTCCAATGGAACGCCCAGCAAAGCAGGGGAATTATCCCCGCGTGGGCGCGGCGCAACGCTCATGACAAGCTGAGCTCGTCATGCGCATGGGAGGGGTTAAAGAGCTTTATTTCTTCTAGAAGTAAGACATTTAAAGTTCCTTGTCAAAATGTGTGAGAGGGTAGATGGACCTGGAGGCACAGGATGTTATGGCAAAAGTAAGGTGGACTGTCATCATAAGTAAAGGGAATGGGTAACCGGAGCAGCTAGACAGGCAGTCAGCAGCAGGCTTTTGGATGCATGAGGAAGAGAAAAGCCAGCAGCATCCACGTCTAACCAAGCCCCTCCAGTAAACCCAGGCGATTGGAAAAGGCCACCAAATCAAGAAGATTATACCTTTGTTTGTACTGCCCCACACAATTATTAAAAGTGAATTCATAATAATGAGACAGTCTGGGGTAGGGCGCCATGCTTACAACAGTTAGAATGAGGATTCTTCCATCTGGTACTGTGGCATGAGTGGCTCTATTCACTGTAAGAGACCGCAATGCCTTACCAAACTAGGTCCCACAGAAGACATGTGAGGTTATGACAAAATTTTTACATTTAAATTCCAGACTTATACAAGAGTACTGCAAATAGTTTTTAAAAATGAGGTCCTCATTTACAATATTTTGACTGTGCTGCCCTACGTCAAAAGAAAAGGGCAGGAATGTGCTGTATTTATAAGATAAAGTACATTCCTGTCCTCTTTCACAATGCTGGTGCGCAAATGTCTGCCATGTGCCAATGCAAGCGCCTTTGCATCATGGTGCAAGAGTGTATACAATGAAATCAGGTTGCTTTTGTGGGGGAAGGGACACCTTTCTTCACAAATCAATCAATCAATCAATCATGCCATTTGTATAGCGCACTACTCACCCGGGAGGGTCTCAAGGTGCTTGGGGGGAGGGGTATGCTACTGCTCGAACAACCAGGTCTTGAGTTGTTTCCTGAAGGCGAGATGGTCCTGGGTCAGCCGAAGGTGGATGGGGAGGGAGTTCCAAGTCTTGGCAGCCAGGTAAGAGAAGGATCTTCCTCCGGCGGTGGCTCTTCGGATGCGTGGTACGGCTGCGAGGGCAAGGCTGGTGGACCGTAGCTGGCGGGTGGGCGTGTAGAAGGTCAGGCGGTCGTTGAGGTACTTGGGGCCCAGGTCGTGGAGAGACTTGTGTGCGTGGGTGAGGAGCCGGAACGTGATCCTCTTGTCGACGGGGAGCCAGTGCAGGTTCCTCAGGTGGCTGGAGATGTGGCTGCGTCGGGGGACATCCAGGATGAATCGGGCGGAGGCGTTCTGGATGCGCTGGAGTCTTTTCTGTAGCTTGGCTGTGGTTCCGGCGTAGAGGGTGTTTCCGTAGTCCAGTCGGCTGGTGACGAGTGCCTGGGTGACAGTCTTCCTGGTCTCGGTCGGGATCCAGCGGAAGATCTTGCGAAGCATACACAGGGTGTTGAAGCACGATGAGGAGACGGCGTTGACTTGTCTGGTCATCGAGAGGGAGGGGTCCAGGATAAAGCCCAGGTTGCGTGCGTAGTCGGTTGGCTTGGGTAAGGTTCCCAGGGCTGGGGGCCACCAGGAGTCGTCCCAGGCGGAGGGCGAAGATCCCAGGATGAGGACTTCCGTCTTGTCCGAGTTCAGTTTGAGGCGGCTGTCCTTCATCCACTCGGCGACGTCTTTCATCCCTTCGTGTAGGCAGGTTCTGGCGGTGTCGGGGTCTCTGGTGAGGGAGAGGATCAGCTGGGTGTCGTCGGCGTAAGAGATGATGTTGAGGTTGTGCTGGCGTGCGATGGCTGTGAGAGGTTTCATGTAAATGTTGAAGAGGGTGGGGCTGAGTGAAGATTCTTGCGGGACGCCGCAGATGACTTCGGTGGCCTCAGAGCAAAACGGGGGGAGGCGGACTCTTTGTGTTCTTCCGGCGAGGAACGAGATGATCCACTCCAGTGCCTTCTCTTGGATACCGATGTTGCTGAGGCGCTGGACTAGGGTGCGGTGGCAGACCTTGTCGAACGCAGTGGAGAGGTCCAGGAGGATGAGGGCCACTGTTTCCCCCTTGTCGAGCAGGGTCCGGATGTCGTCGGTGGCTGCGATGAGGGCGGTCTCGGTGCTGTGGTTGGCTCTGAAGCCGGACTGCGAGGGGTCGAGGGATCCGTTCATCTCGAGGAAGGCGGTCAGCTGTCTGTTGACGATCTTCTCGATGACTTTAGCAGGAAAAGGGAGGAGCGAGATGGGGCGGAAGTTTTTGAGATCGGTGGGGTCCGCTGTAGGTTTCTTCAGGAGGGCGCTGATCTCAGCGTGCTTCCAGCTCTCCGGGAAGGTGGCGGTGTTGAAGGAGGCGTTGATGATGTTCCGGAGTTGGGGTGCGATGGTGGAGTCGGCCTTGTTGAAGACGTGGTGTGGGCAGGGGTCGGTCGGTGATCCGGAGTGGATGGTGTTCATCGTGCGGGCTGTGTCTTCGGTGGTCACCGTGGTCCAGGTGCGAAGGGTGGCGGTGGGGGGCGTTGGTTCGAGGGTTGGGTGCGTGGGTGGGGCGCCGAAGCTGTTGTGGATGTCGGCGATCTTGCGGTGGAAGAACGAGGCGAGGGAGTCGCAGAGGTCTTGTGACGGAGTGATGTCATTGGTGCCGGTGCTGGGGTTGGAGAACTCCTTGACGATAGTGAAGAGCTCTTTGCTGTCGTGGGCGTTGTTGTCCAGTCGTTCCTTCAGGGATTTCTTCTTGGTGGTGCGGATGAGCTGGTGGTGCTTGCGGGAGCGTGTATGAGGGCGGTCATGTTGTCGGTGGTCCTTACACCACCCCTGGAGAGGTGTAGGCTTTTGACGCATTCTCACGTTTACAGCATGTTGTAAATCTGGGAATATGTCAAATGCCATTGGTGTTACATGGGAACATCCACCGTAACACCCTTGGCATGCCTCCCCATCGCAGTGTGAGGCAACGCCTCAACTTGTGCTGCTTTGCCTCACACCATATCTACGAGGCCATGAAGTGACATGCAGGGTGGCTTTACGAGGCCTCATTGATATGGACAAGCAAAGTGCGCTGCTGGAAAGTCATAAAAAGTGACGATCCAGCGGCGTACTGGGCTTGTGAATTACGTACATGTCCCTTGAGCCACAGGTAAGCAATTTTTTCCCATAGTAAAAGTGACACAACGGTGGCGCAAGGGGCTTGTAAATAAGCCCCTTACGGCCAGATTCATGAAACGAAAATCGGCTCGCAAAGGGCCAGATTCTCAGAATCTGGCCCTTTGCGAGCGCAATTTTTGCATTTGGGATTCATCATCCCAAATGCAAAAAATCGCTATTACAGAATTCGCATTTTAGCGAGGAATTGCATTTAAGGAATCTCTATTTGAGATTCCTTAAATGCAATTCATTAACCAATTTTAAATTGCGAATTCGCAATATTTGGTCGCTATTTACCACGAAGTCAGACTTCGTGGTAAATAGCGAAAAAAATTGAAAAAAGCACTTTAGTGCATTATTATCGCGCAACACCTGTGTAATGTTGCATTTCAGGGGTGCTCCAGGGTGTCCTTTGGACACCCCTGGCACCCTTGAAATCGCATCCTTATTTGCGATTAGCAAATTGCTAATCGCAAATAAGGAAAAACTCCCCATTCATTCCTATCGGCCTGTAGGCCCATAGGAATGAATGGGGAGTTATTCCTTATTTGCGATTAGCAATTTTGCTAATCGCAAATAAGGATTGCGTAGGAATCGCAATTTATTTAGCAATTCCTACATGAATCCCGTTTTGCAAGTCCTTAATAGCGATTCCATATGAATCGCTATTAAAGACTCGCAAAACGGCCCTTTCATGAATCTAGCTGTTAGTCTTTTTTGCTGCAATATATGTATCAAAGAACTCTTCATGTGGGGAGCTGTCCCTTCCACTGGGACTTTTTCTACTCACCCTTGAGCTGAAGACATGTCAAATAAGCTGGGTGAAAATATGCCGAATATCCATTATCAATGAATTCATTGCCTCTACATGATCAATAGTTCTGATAGTCCCATGAATCTGAGTGTCAATATAGTCACATCACGAACAAAAGAGAGGACAATTCTGTCCCAAGTTCAGTGCAACGTGGTTCCTGGAAAAGGAGATCGATTATGGGGAAGTAAAAAAACTGGTGTGTGAGCATAGTGAAGCAGGAAGCAAAAATAATCCGCTACACAGGTCTTTGGGACCAGGGCAGATTCGATCTGAATCCCGTTCATATCCTTATTTTGAAACGAGTGACTGATTACCTTCCTCGGGTGCGCCACCGTGTGGTACAAGTAGAAATCAAGCAGAAAGTGCCACTGTAAACCTTGTACACAAAAATGGAAGCACATTGTCCTGCCTATATTTCAAACATCTTTTGACACCTATATAAAAAAGCTTTTAGTAGCATGGATAAAAGCAAGAGGACCTTTAATTTTAATATCATATATACTTATGTGTCATTGTCTTTCACCATCTATTTATAGCTCTGTTGAAGATGAAAAGGAGTGGGGAAATATTGGCACTTGGTGGGTAGATCCAAGGGAAAAGACACAATTATTTAACTGAGGAGTTAGCTCTTTAAAAAGCACTGTTGTTCTCTTCTTCCTGCACAGATTTTGGTTGGTAAAACCTACCAAAAGTATGTTTATGTTTGTTTGTTTATAAAGCGCTCGAATGCCGAAGCGTCTTGGCGCTGGAGTGTGAGAGTAGAATAAGCGTGGTGGCCAAAGCCTATGTGGCTGTGAAAAGCCAGGTTTTCAGATGTTTTCTGAATAGCTGGAGATTTGGCTGGCGTCTCAGGGACCGGGGCAATTTCTGTCCTGGATGGAAAAGCACTGCTATGCAAGTTGGTCTCTTCTAATTAACAGAGACTATTCAACTTTTCAATTGTCCTCATATGTAAACGCTGATTCGTGGTGTATAGTTGCAATATTCATTTAATAATCCATTCAGTGAAAAAATATCAGCCAACGCGTTTCGTTCTGAAACCAGAACTTCTTCAGGGCGCAATAGTCATGTCGAGGCGTGACGGGTTTCCAAATTCGTTGTTTATCCCATTAATAATAGAAGCTATGACTTATATGTCTTTTTAGCCTTTTTAGACAGTTCCAGGAAACGGAAAGACTTCGTTTTCCGACACGATTTGTTATTTAATTATGCCTTGATCAAAAGGAAAACGTCCTGTATAGTTGTCAGTTTTCGTCTTCTTGTTTTTTCTGTTTTTTCCTGACAGGCGGTGGAGACGACGGCATGTTGAGATAGTAAAGACGCCGAAGGGTTGACCTATTGTGATCAACTTACCAGGTAACTACCAACTCTCCATTGTTCATTGGCTGGAAGTGAGTCAGCTTGCATTGAGGGCTGATTCTGGGCGTCACCGTGTCTTGAGATCTGATCGGGCTTGAAAAATTATTATAAATTTCCTGCACCTTCTCTTGAAAGTAGTCTGCCACTTTATTGCATAGATTTTGATCTGGCTTAAACGCTTTGTCTTGCTGGGGTTTAGCCAGCGGATTAACTGATTAAAAAAGTTCCCTAGAGGAATTGCCTGCCTCTTTTATTTTTACAGTAAAGAACTGGTTTTTTTGAGGCGATGATTGCTTCTTTGTATATTGAGATCGTCTGATTATAGATGACCTTTTTTGAGTGATCATAGTTTTGCTCTGCCCTTCTGCAATTGATTTTTAAAATTTTCAGTTCTGGAGTATACCATGGCAAAGTCGTTTTGATTCTTTTTACTCTCATTAGCTTCTTGGGCGCAACTTTATCGTCTGCTGATATTAGCCAGTCATCAAACTGCTGAGCTGCTTTATTATTATCGCAGTCTAGTGCCGTCGGGAAAAGGTTAAGTGCTAACTCAAATTAATCTCTTTGATTTTATCCCAACGCCTAATTAATACCTCTGAGACTTTAGCTTGAGTTCCAGATTGTGGTAGAATATGTTTAAGTTTAAAATGAATGGCCTTGTGATCTGTCAAGTTAGGGCTTATGTGTTGGAAACTGTGATATCGGGGTCACTGGTAAAAATTGCATCCAGCGTGTGGCCTGACAGATGAGTGGGTCCTATTACCAATTGCCTGAGAGTAAAAGCCTCTATGTTGTCTAGCAACCTAGCGGTATCAACATTATCATTTGCTTCTAGGTGATAGTTCAGATCTCCTAGAATAGTGAGTGAGAGCGAATCAGTATAGGATTCCAAAAGCGTCAAGAGGGCTTGGGAGAAGGCCGCTCTAGTTCCAGGTGGGCGGTAGATCAGTATCCCTTGGAAGATCTGAAAGTTGTTCATTTTGATGGGGAAGTGTAGTGCTTCCGCCGGGAGGGTTGAGATCATCTCGAATTCTACTTTGAGATGATTGCGATAAATGATCGCTATCCCTCCCCCTTTGCCTGTCGCTCTATCTTGAGAGAGGTATGCATAACCCTCTGGGATAGCAGCGTTCCAATCGGGAACTGACGTATTATCTGCCCAGGTTTCAGTTAGAAAGACTAAGTCTGACCGGGTGAGTTGGATAAGGTCTTCCGGCTCGTATTTATGCTTGGCTATCGAGCGAACATTAATTAGCAGGCAATTAACATATTATATTGCTGTTGCCTTGCTATTCTGCTTCGTGTGTCCCCTTGTCCTGTCTCTTTCATTAGATCCCCTACTTCTGTCATTAGAAGGTTCGTTATCCTCCACTTCTTTCCCTGAAATGGCTGTGGCTGAAGTTCCCACGCCAGTGTTGGCTGGGAGTTTGAAGGTGCAGTTTAGGCAGTGAGCCCCTACTTTACTGACAGTCTGTGGGATTATATTGTGTGGGGTACATGTATTTATTCTTAGGCGTAACAACGCTGTCTCCAACAAAGTGTGGCCAGGCTGAAATCCTACCCCCACACGAGTACGAGGGGTAATGCCCGGATTAGGTGAAAGACATGTGGAAATGAACATACAAACACTGATTCCTGCTGTCATTCCCCAATGTGAGGGAGAAATCTTGAGATGCCCTAGGATTTTTAACCCGGGATAATATCGATTCACCCAGTATCAAAACTTCCCTCTGGTCTGATGCCCAGCGCACAAGAGGGCCTTAGTAAAGTTACCATGAATCCCGTAAAGACATCCTAAATCGCATCTCCTGAAGCAAAGCCCAAAGAGAGGATTGGGGTACAACAGGTATAGGAGCATGTCTTGGGAATCGGGAGAACTTTTCTGTGTCTTGTGACCGAGTTCTACAAATTTCATATCTTGTTTATTATCGATCCTTGTCGCGAGGGAACAGGAAACTGCCCTTCCTGTCCCTCTACACAGTGATCTCTCAAGATCAGAAGGCCTGATTCACAAAAGTAATCTGAGACAAAATCCTAACTTTACGACTTTTGGTATTCACAAAGGGCATTTAGGAGTAGCAAATATAGAAATCCTACCTTTACTACTCCTAAATGCCTTTTGTGAATAACGAAAGTCGTAAAGTTAGGATTTTGTCTCAGATTACTTTTCTGAATCGGGCCCAGAGATCTTACGATAGCTGGACAATAAAACTATCTCTGGGTGAGAGATCTTACAACAACCAACAACAAAACTATCGCCCAGGGTTGGAGATCTTACAACAGCCGGACAACAAAACTATCCTCCAGGGTCCGCGATCTTACAATAGAAGGACAACAAAACTATCCCCCAGGGTCAGAGATCTTACAGCAGATGGAAAACAAAACTATTCCCTAGGTTCAGAGATCGTACAACAGATGGACAACAACAATATCCCCCAGGGTCAGAGATCTAACAACAGCTGGACTACGAAACTATCCCCTAGGGTCAGCGATCACACAGCTGGACAACAAAACTATCCCCAGGGTCATAGATCTTACAACAGCCAGACAACAAAACTATCCTTCAGGGTCAGAGATCTTACAACAGCTGGACAACAAAACTATCCCCCAAGGTCAGAGATCTTACAACAGCCGTACAACAAATCTATCCCCCAGGGTCAGAGATTTTACAGCAGATCGACAATAAATCTATCCCCCTAGGGTCAAAGTTCTTACAGCAGATGGACAACAAAACTATACCCCAGGGTCAGAGATCTTACGACAGCTGGACAACAAAATTATCCCCCTAGGGTCAGAGATCTTAAAAGAGCTGGACAACAAAACTATCCCTTAGGGTCAGAGATCTTACAGCAGATTGATAACAAAACTATCCCTCAGGGTCAGAGATCGTACAACCGATGGACAAAATAACTATACCCCAGGGTCAGAGATCTTACAACAGCTGGATAACAAAACTATCCCCCAGAGTAAAAGATCATACAACAGCTGGACAACCAAACTATCCCCCAGGGTGAGAGATCTTACAGCAGATGGACAGCAGAACTATCCCACGGGGCAGAGATCTTACAGCAGCTGGACAACAAAACTATCCCTCAGGGTCAGAGATCTTACAACAGCTGGACAACAAAACTATCCCAGGGTCAGAGATCTTACAACAGCTGGACAACAGAACTACCACTAAGGTCAGTGATCTTACAACAGCTGGACAACAAAACTACCCCCCAGGGTCAGAGATCTTACAACAGCTGGACAACAAAACTATCCCTCATTGTCAGAGATCTTATGACAGTCGTACAACAAAACTATCCCTCAGGTTACACGCATTTTACAGCTTGAGAAGTCAGTTATAGCCCATAAATCAGTCAATAAATCGGTTAGTCTGCCAATATACAGTTTTCAAATGAATACAAATTATAGGATCAAAATTTTAAATATGCTCAAACTGACAAAATACAAATCTAAATAGGTACCTGGCAGGTGATATAAATTGAGCACGCCGAAGTATGTTTTTGAGGGTCCATGATGTGCGGAAGATCACCTAAGCTGGATCTAAAAAGGACAAAGCCCCTCACCCACTGAAGTAGCATGTTTCATCTTAGGCCTCTCCTCACTGCGAACCCCTAAATAAGAGGTGTAGTCAGTGGGTACTCCCTGGAGCTCTTCAAGATGACTGTAGAGTAAACCATCCTAATAGAAAGATAACTTGGAACCTCAAAGAGGACGGTGGAAATCTATTATTTATTGATGCCTCCCTAGTGCATCAATAAAGTGAATAAGGTATCTCAGGATACTGTGATCGCCGAGGCTTGGGAGAAAAGTTATTCCTCTGGTTACACAGATCTTACAGGTTCAGGTACAGATACAGATGTTCTGCAAGGTAAGTCATCGGACAGAAGAATTAGCCTCAGGTCACTCAGACAAGACAGGAATCAGACACAAAGTGATCGTTTACTTGGCACATCTTTCAGAAGCTGAGATATCTGGCAGCAAAGCAACCCCTCAAGTTACTAGTCTTGGTTATTTGTCCAGCCTCCGAGGAGACTGGTTTTATAAATGACTGTCCCGAGACTAAGGGCCTGATTTAGATCTTGCCGGACGGGTTACTCCTACACAACAGTGACAGATATCCTGTCCGACGAATTATAAATTCCATTATACCCTATGGAATTTATATTTCAGCGGGTAGGATAACCGGCACCCTTGTGATGGAGTAACCCCTCTGCCGAGATCTAAATCAGGCCCTAAGTTGTGGAGCACGAAAACCTAAAGGCAACAAAAACACTTCACAATACAATTTACATGCTCTCAGTACATAACTTTCAAAGTCGCATTACCTTTCTAATACCACAATTCCAAAACCATTTATTCTCCTGTCTTAAGGGGTACGCACCATGGAGGACTTTCAGCCTTAGAGGTTTCACACAGACAAGACTTAGAAATAGTTATCCATTCACTTGATGGACTCCATGGATGTCAGGAGGCAGCAGTGAACAGAGTCGGAGCAGCCACATCACAAGGTGCAGCTGACGGCAGTGAAAGCTTCTCAGAGCTGGCACAGTGCAAGCAATAGAACTGCAAGCTTTCCTCAGGTAGAGCAGGTGTGTCACAGTAGTAGTACAGCCTGCCCTTGCACACAAATCAACTACAATGCAGGCAGTAGTAGGGCAGCCTTTTGTTACAGAGAGAACAGGCACAGCAACGGCAGCAGGACAGTGAAATAATACACTTTCAAAGAAATCCAGTGAGGAAGAGGATTTATTCTCAATTACAGCACCCACCGCCAGGCACTCCCGCTGCGTACCAGGATCTCCACCAACTGATCAAAGTTGGCAGAATCCTGGCACGCATCGTTCAAGGCCCGACTGTTGAATCACATTTGAAGGCACACATAAGCTATGAGAGACATTCAAGTGCAACAAGCACGAGAGCGTCCAGCATTGATGTGCAGCATACTACAACTTCTCTCTTTCTAATTAACAAAAGTGAAAATAGAACCAAAAGAAACAGAAAAACAAATTAACATATTTAAGATAAAACAAAGTCATTAAGTCTAACAGGCAATCTTCTTGAGCGAGTACCCAAAACAACAGGTGAAGCAGATGTATGTCCAGTAATATCACGAGGAACCTCATTCTGCAACTGTCCTTCATGAGGAAGCTCATTATGCAATTGTCCAACAGTTGACTCACCAGTTTCCTTTTGAGAAACAAATGGAGAAGCAACAGATGAAGAATCAGGTAACCAGGTCGTCCAATCAGATTGCTCCAACTGCTGCTTGGATAATTTGAGTAAAGAGGACACCTGTGAATCGAAAAGGCAGACAAGTGATCTTTTGTTCCACCATCCCATATAACCAAGGAATGCTGAACTTTTGCTCACATTTATGACCTGCACAGGAGAAGAAAATCTATACAAGCCTTTTATCACCCTTTTTGGATTCTTGATAAGAACCCAATCATTGATCCTCAAATCAGAATTATTAAAAACGTTCTTTCGATAATGCACATCTTTCATATGAGCTTGTTTTTCTAGAACTCGAGTTGCAAGATTTTTATCATTATGTGTACTCTTGATTTGTTTACTTTGCAACCAATTGGGGCACAACGTAGTGTGAATCTTTCTACCTCTCAACAATGAAAAAGGAGGAAGACCCATGGTGCAATGTGGGGAAATGTTATATGATAATCAAAAATGGGGGAAATGTTATATGACCATAACTTGTCATCAAGAAAATCCTGAACATCTTTACCTGAGGAAAGAGCTGCTTGAATGGCATCCTTGACCAATCTGTTAGCCCTTTCTACCGATCCATTGGATGATGGTGAGTATAAAGCTACTTTGAAATGGGTGACATCCCTTTCTGCTACAAAATGCTGAACATTTCGGAGAAATGAAATGTGTACCATTGTCACTAACAACAATGGAGGGTAAACCTTCAATGGCAAACACCTTCCTCAACAATCTGATGGCATTAGTGGAACTGGGAGAGTCACAAAACATATGATAAATCCTTTTGAAATGATAATCAATCAACAAGATAAAAAAAATTTAAATCATGAGATAAAAGATCATAAGGACCTGAAAAATCTATTGCGACTTTTTCCCATGGTTTACTTGGAAATGGAATAGGATGTAAGGGTGTATTCATAACTTTCCACTTCTTGTTTGATAAGAGGCACTCTGAGCATGAATCAATCTGAAACTTGGCCTGGGCTTCTAAGGATGGCCACCAATAATACAACTTAATGAGTTGCAAGGTTTTTGAGATGCCCAAATTACCATGATGTGCATATTTAATGATATCCTCCCTTAAACTTGATGGGGGAACAAAGGATTCATGCCTCATAACCATGCCATTGACCAAAGAAACTTCAGAAGCAACCATGGAAAAGGCTTTTAACTCATTGGAAAGTTTCCTATTTTCTTGCCAACCCTTTACAACATATTGCATGACCAGTTTAAGAAGATCATCCTTACTATAAGCTTCTAACCATACTTGTTCAGCAATATTAGGACACTCTTTGATCAAGTGCTTCCACAACACACTCTGTGTCCTCAACATCATCAATATCAGAAGCATCATGAAACGCCATGCGTGAAAGACAATCCGCCCTGAAATTTCTTCAGCCAGAAAGGTGTTTGATAGAAAAATGAAATTCTTGCAATTTTGCAAAGTAACCTGACCAATCTGGCAGAGGTTCTCCCAAGTCCATCACCATCAAGTAAATGGGCAAGTGGTTTGTGGTCAGTAAATAGTTCAAACTCATGCCCCCAGACACAAGCAAGTGCTTCGTGTTCAATTGTACTCTAATGGGTCTCTGCAGGTTTAAGCATTCTTGATGAAAAATCTATGGTGTGTTCCTTTTCTGCAACCCATTGACCAAGAACTGCACCCAAACCTGTGAGACTGGCATCCACCATTAAGGAACATTTGGAATCATCTTGAAAAGCATGAAGTGCAGGGGCTTCCAGAATGAGTTTATTGGTTTTGGCGCAATAGGGCGCGCAAAGGCTCCTCCGTCTGAGCATAACCTTTAACAAAACGGGCATAGTACTCTGCCAATCCTAAGAATGAACTAAGAGCATCTTTGTCCCTGGGGGGAACAGCATGACTGATGGCCTTGACCAGTGAAAACTTTGGCTTGATTCCTTGATAAGACAAGGTATGACCTAAATAGTCTAACGTTTGTGTGCCAATTTGACATTTGTCAGATCTAACAGTCATACCTGCATCATTCAATTGGCTTAGGACACAAGTTAGGTTTTTTACATGTGTTTTCCAGTCATTGGCAAAAAGTAGAACATCATCTTGATAAGCTTGAACCCCCGGCACATCCTGAAAAAGATTATCCATCATCTTTTGGAAGACGCTGGCCGCGGAGGCCAGTCTAAAAGGCAGCCTAAGATATTTGTAGACACCAAAGGATGTGACAAAAGTGGTGAGATCTTGGGAATCGGATGTTAAGCGAATCTGGTGATAAGCTGAGCTGAGATCTATTATGGAAAAGTATTTGGCACCCCCTAAGCTGGCAAGAAATTCATGCATTTTTGGGAGCGGGTGACAATCAATAAGGATGTTTTTGTTCACAGTGCGCGAATCTGCACATAGCCTAACCTCACCAGATTTCTACCGGACAATAACGATGGGAGAAACCCATTCTGAAGAGTTACATGGTGCAATGACCCCATCATCACACAATTTTCTGAGCGTAGACTTGAGTTCATCCCTAGCACTGAGGGGTAATGGGCGAACTTTATGTACAAAGGTTTGAGCATGTGGTTTCAATTTTATCTGATGTCGGAACCCTTTGACAGTACCCAGTTTGTCAGAGAATAAATTGGGAAATAAATCGAGAATCTTTTTATCATCATGTGAATGATCTGTGACCTCGATACAATCTAATGTGTTCAATTCGTTTTCTGACCATCCGGCTGGGGAATAACCTTGGGGAGGATCACCAAGTGCAATGGGATTATCAGAACCAGGAACAAGGTGCAGACCCATCCTGGCAAGTTCCTGCCATCCAACTATATTGCGTCCCCTAACAGCAACATAAACTTTTGTGAATATTGACTTTTCAAAACATTCCAACTTTGAGTTAAAATATCCTAACATTTCTATGTCAAATTCTCCAAACGCTTTTGGATTAATGTCTGTTTTGGTCAAGGTAATGGAATTCTGCCACTTTTCAAAAAACATTAAATCGGATAAAATAGTTATTGGAGAAGCAGAATCTGCCGTAATTGGAATCTCAATTCTTCCAAATAATGCAACACCTAGGGGACCTTTAACATGATGAGGATTGAAAATCGAATTACACTCAATTGAAACAATCATATCATGAAATTGTTGTGTACAATCCTCAATAGATTCTGTAACCTCTATACTATTGACTCTGGTAGGTCTCTTGGCAGATTTGCAAACACATTGAAAATGGCCAATTTTTGGACATGAAACACATCTTTTTCCTGAAGAGGGACACATGGGATGATTGCCAAGATGTGATCGGGAACCACACCTGAAACACATTGTGTTTTTTAAAAGGTTGCTTAGAAGATCTAAAAACATTAACGTAATTTCCAGTATCACTCGAGATTGACTTGAAAGAGTTGATAGACTGATCTTGTTGAAGGGCTTTTGATGTAATGTTAGACCTTTCAATGCGCTTAGCGAAATCAATAGTGTTTTGCAAGGATGGCTTTCTACAGCTGAGAAGACATTCTTGTGTTTTTCTGGAATAGCAAGCAAATACGAACTGATCACGTATATATATATTTCTGGATCTGCCTCAAACTCACAAGTGGATGCAAGAACGCGTAATGCAGCAATGTATTCGTCCACTGTTTCATCTTCACGTTGTTTTCTCCTGTGGAAATGATGTCTCTCAAGCATAATGTTTGGTTCCTGGTCATAACGTCTTGGCAAGCAAGCTAAGGCTTCTTTATAAGGATTCCCATGTTCCACATCGCCAGCTTCCCCAGCTGGCGTGGGAAACTTTGGTAAATTCTCAAACACATGTTGCGCAGCAAGTCCCAGACAACCATAAAGAATAGCCACTTGGCGAGCAGGAGACATTTTTACAGCGTCAATGGCAACAATATGGTTTTCAAAAGCCTTAACCCATTGCCGCCATGGAATTCCAGGTTTGCCAGGTTGTTGTAAAAAAGGAGGAGGTTGTGCAAACTGCTGAGAAGTAGTCATCAAATAAATTGGATAGGCAACATTTAGCTGCAAGTGAAATTGTGGTTAATACAGTAAAAAAAAAATTCAGTAAGTGCCTTATAATGAATAACATAATCTTCAATATGCAGTAATGAAATGAGAGTTAGTCACTATTATTCACAGTTTCAGGCAAGTCTTTGTAATAACGTAAAGATAGTTTAAGCAAAATTGATAATGAACAATATTAAAAGAAATATATGAAAAGTGCATATGAAAGGTGTGCCTGTCACCGTTGAAAAGCGCAGGCTGAAATTTAACCAAGAAAAGAGTGTGCCTGTTACTGTGAGGGTGTGAAGATTGGATCCTACCTGGGATCTTTAGATCAGCAATGCGGAGAAACAAAAACCAAGTAGTGAAGCAAACTGTAAACTTTCAGCATTGAGTTGCCGGTATAATTATGCAAATTAAAATGGCCGACAGCGTAAGGGCGTAGAGCGTGATGAGCAAGGGGCGTCGAAATGCCTCGGAGAAGCTTGCTTCCATTGCTAGGATATGCTTATGTGGAGCGTAATGAGCAAGGAGCGTCAGCTTCAAAGAGGCTTCCTCAGTTGCTAAGCAATGGAATGTCGAGGAGGCGATGTGGGCGAAATCGACGTCATCAGCCAGCCAAATTGGAAGAGGCACGCCGGAAAAGAAGATCAGCCGAGGACCTCCAAGTTGAAGCAGGGAAGAGGAGCAGAAAAAACAAATGCGGCCCAGGGGAAATGAAAATACGTCAAAATGTCCAAACTATGCTGGTGGGTGCCGGATGCGCAGGCTCGTTTTCGTCCTTGTCGCCAAATGAAATAATACGCTTTCCAAAGAAATCCAGTGAGGAAGAGGATTTATTCTCAATTACAGCACCCACACACGCTCCCACTGCGTTCCAGGATCTCTACCAACTGATCAAAGTTGGCAGAATCCTGGCACGCATCGTTCGAGGCCCGACTGTGGAATCACATTTGAAAGAACACATAAGCTACGAGAGACACTCTCGTGCAACAAGCACGAGAGCGTCCAACATTAATATGCAGCATACTACAGACAGCAACCATTCCACATGCCCAAAACTGGCACAGCACTGGAGGCATCAGAGAAAAGGGATGTGCAAGGTTCCCTCGAGACGAGGCACAGCACACATCGCTGAGGTGTGGATTTCCCCCAACAGGCACAAAGCAGGGAGCCGCAGTGTAAGTTTACCCACAAAGAGGACATCTCCAACCCTGCAGTATCTTCAGTCTGTCCTGACTGCTTCAGGTCTTGTAGATTTCTGCCTAAAAGTAGGTGGCACTCAGGCCCTCTCTCCCTCTTGCTGGATTACTTCGAGGCAGCAACCTGGTTTGACCACATCGGGGCTGCTGGTATATTCAGCATCATGCAGGAGCCCTCCTTGTCCCTTTCCATATAGAGCCATCTCCACCAGGCTGTACCCCAAATCTTTATAGAGGTACCGAGTGGTGTGGAGCTGGCCTTTGCTTTCCTTTTTTTTTAACCATCTTTATTGAATTTCGTAGCAGTACATAGCATGGAATACACTATGGTCAAACGATCCATAACATTAGATCCAGTAACTTAACAAAAGTCCCTGCAGCCCAACGGTGCGGGGGGCCCTGACTTGCGGCGGACCCCTCTGGCACTGGCAGGCCCCTGGCCTTAAAGCTTTGGGCTGGATCTGGAACATAGGGGTCCCCCTCCATGTACTTTGCAGGGTGCCCCCCTCACGTTTTGTTACACTACAGATTACATCATGCACTCATCAGTTCAAAAGGTTGCCTTTGCTTTCCTTACACCCCTCATTGAGACCCCTTTGTCCCTGAGAAGCTGCTCACCACTCTCCTGACCTAGGTGAGACCTACAAGCCAACACTGCTGGCAGCACTAGTTAGCCTTCTTGCCATCTATTTGATTTGCTCTAGTGGGAAAACAGCCTTTCCAATGAGGGCTGAGCCACGCGTGCTATTTTCCCACAAGTGAAACTACGCTTGCCTTAACCACGCATATGCCTTAACCACAAGGGTGTTCACAATGCCACAATGGAGAGCTTGGAGCTGAAAGTAACATGCCACCAAGGGGGCCATGAACAGGGAGTTTGGTGCTCTAGAATGGGATCAGTATCTTCTATAGGCCCATCATGGACAGAGACTACTTATCTCTAGAGACGAGTAAGGAACCCATCAAAAGAGGCAAAAAAACTTGTAGAATTAAGAAGTAGCTGCTGTTACTAGACATTAAAGCCTCGGTGCTTAGACCAGTGGGAGTGGGAAGACCTTTGGGCCCGATTCACAGAATTAACTTAAGACAAAATCCTAAACTTACTACCATTTTGGTATTCACAGAAGGCACATACTCATTTTGGTATTCACAGAAGGCACATACTCATTTTGGAATTCACAGAAGGCACTTACTCATTTTGGTATTCACAGAAGGCACATACTCATTTTGGCATTCACAGAAGGCACTTTCTCATTTTGGTATTCACAGAAGGCACTTACTCATTTCGGTATTCACAGAAGTTAGGAGTCCTAACTTTAGGGCTCCTAAATGCCGCTGTGAAAACCGAAAGTCTTAAAGTTAGGATTTTTCCTGTTTAGGAGTAGTACAGTTAGGACTTCTAACTTTAGGACTCCTAAATGCCTTCTGTGAATACCAAAAGTCTTAAAGTTAGGATTTTTCTCAGTTTAAGAGTCCTAAAGTTAGGACTCCTAACTTTAGGACTCCTAAATGCCACACTGTGAATACCGAAAGTCTTAAAGTTAGGATTTTCCTCAGTTTAGGAGTCCTGAAGTTAGGAGTCTTAACTTTACTACTCCTAAACTGACAAAAATCATAACATTAAGACTTTCGGTATTCACAGAAGGCATTTAGGAGTCCTAAGGTTAGAAGTCCTAACTTTACTACTCCTCAACTGAGAAAAAAAGTGCTTGGCCACTACCAGCTGTGATAATTTTGTTTATTTATCCAGCTGGTTGTGTTTGAACTTTCAGTGGCACACAGTAACATTCTAATGGTGTAAACGTGTCTTAGATAACTAGTAATGTGTGCAATTTTATTTCTCTGGCACCAAGGAGGGCCATCTTTAGCCTACATGGATTTGAAGGTCTGGCTTGGCAGTGCAACTGTCACCTGTCCTTTCAACCTACACCAATGTTATTTTAAAGGTCTTTACTTCCTTAGAAAAAAAATGTTGGTTTTCATGCTATTTAGACTCCACCTTTGTCTGTAACTACAGTGCATGCTTATTAATTGGAATCATTTCAGAGCGAATTCGTTCTTAACAAATGCAAATTAACTATTAATCTTAGTGTGTAGCTTGACGAGCTAGGTTCATTATTATTTTTTTTTGCTTTGGTGAAGAAACAGATATTTCTTACCTTGCAGTGCCATCAAGAGGTCATTACGAAAACATATGATTGAGTGATAACTTCCAAAGATATATTTCACTTTAGCCCACCATCTATGGATTAAACAAACTCGTTGAACTTCAAATATTATTCTATTTTTTTTTAAACACTATACAAACAACGTACAACTGGCTATTTAATTAAAATACACATTTCAGTTACGATCATTAATAAATAAATATGTTTGAAAAAATGAAGACAAAGACGAGTCTTACTTACACAACTCAGTCCAATTAATCACCTTTGACCAGCATCTTCAACTGATCTTTAGGAACTTTTTCTAGCAGTTTTAGGCAGTTACTTTATAAATATATAATCAGTTAATCTCCGTTACTTCGCTGCTGCATTGTGCAGTTAGACATTAATTCAGTCTCCTGCACTTTCCATAGCTAAATCGAAAATAGAAATAGTATGTACATTATCGGTTCATTAGAGGAGAATCATAAAATGTGATTGCTTCAGAAACAGAATGCTATTTAATCTTACATCGTTGAACACATAGTGGACCTAATATCAGCGTGTGCTGGCAAACACACAGCAAATGGTCCGTAGATTCGAAGTCAAATAAACATAGGTGACACGTTATGAAATAAGTGAACTTATTTCTTCCAGGAGTTTGTACTCGTCACTGGGTCCAAATGTCTCGCACAATACAGTAAAAACCCACATCTAACTTAAGAGACAATTTGTACTGCTAAATAAATCCCATATTTCATACAAATCCATACAGGTCTTTAACTTACGCAATGAGGTCATATCATCAATATAAAGATGTTCATGAGTCTCATACTTTGTATTTCCATTGGGGGCGTGGTTTCGGCGCCGACCGGGATGGCTGCGTGAGCGAGTTGCTCCGCGCCGAGTCCCGTCTTTCCTCCTGCAAAACTTCGCCCCGTACCGCCTGGCGGCTGAAATCGTGGTCCGGAGGGGTCGCTGACCTAGTGGGGAGCGTCTGACCCCAGTCGGAGCCCTGGGCGACGCGTGAGGAAGGACCTGGCGACCTGATCGGCCTGGCAGGAAAACAAAGGCAAGATGGCGGCGCCGACAGTGTGAAATCTCCGGGGGCTGAGCGGAGAGGGGCGCTGGCCCTGCTGCAGGCACCCGGAGGGCCCTCGCGAGGCCGAGGAGTGGACCGTGGGAGCAGGTCCTGAGCAGCGGAGGAGGTCGGCGGGGGAGTACTGGTGAGAGCGGCGCCCCTCCCCCACCTGATCCCTCGGACGGCTGGAGAGCTGGGCCTGGGCTCGCGCTGCGCCGGTGGAGGCGCTGCTGGAGTGTGGGGCCGCCCAGCCACTGAGTGTATCGCAGCAGGGGCCGGTACGACACGGAGGAGTGCAGCGAGTTGGCGAGGCATTGGGGGGGCGGCCGCCCACGGCGCTTGAGCCCCCCGAGAAACGGGCGGGCAGGGCGGCGGCCGACGGATCGGTCTCTGGAGGTGGGCCCACCCGGTGGAAGGCTGGGGTGCGCCGGGCTGGCAACATGGTGCTTGAACCCCAACGTGCTCTGCGATCCACGAGGGCCAGTGTTGCCGGGGGCAACGGGCTCAGTTTGCCCAGGGTCACGAACTCATAACTGACCGCCTTTTCGGTTGGGCTTGCTCCCCCTGGACCTGGTAGACTTTGCAGGCGCACTGAGAGTGACAGTGGGGCAGCACGGAGTGCACTTCTGGCCTGGAGGCTGACGGCTGAACGTGGAGGGAGGACGGCTGGCACCGCGTGCTCCCGCTTGACCTGGGGATTGGAGAGCCGCGCTCTTTGAGATATTCCGTTGGGCGATTCCGGGTGGGCCTGGCCGTCGTCAGAGGGGGCTGCTCGAGTGGCTGATTTCCCACGTTCATGATGGCCGCGCAGGGAACTGGCGACACCGCGCCGCCAGAGCGGGGGGACAGGAAGCCAGAGGACACGGATGGCGGTTTCCCAACGGGGCCCTCACCACAAGAACAGAGACTGAACCTCCGCCTTGATGCAATCTTGGCCGCGATCACTGCTACGAAGGATGAGCTGCACCAGGACATTGCGCAGGTGGCGACGGGGCTTGGCCTGCTGAGAGCAGACCACGCCAAGCTCTCTGACAGAGTGAAATCCAACGAACAACTGCTCCAGGAGCTGAAACCGGCAGTGGTCACTGCGGAACATAAGTTTGAAGACGTTATTCACCGACTGGCGATACTGGAGCGGCGGGCAGAGGACGCGGAAGGCCGCAACCGGCGGAATAACGTGCGGGTGGTGGGGCTTCCGGAGAAGATCGAGAAGGGTGACGCGGTGGCCTACATGGAGGACTGGTTCAGGACGGTGGTGGCGCCGGAGGGCCTGTCCCCCTTCTTCTCTCTGGAAAGAGCACACAGGGTGCCCGCCAGGCCGCCCCTGGAGGGCCGACCGCCCCGACCGATGGTGGTCAAACTGCTGCACTATAAGGATCGGGACCTGCTGATCCAAAGGGCGAGATCCGAAGGGCCCTTCCAGGTGGATAACAGCAAGGTGACAATTTTTCCGGACTACACGCAGGAGGTGCAAAGGAGTAGAGCTTCTTTTCTGTCGGTGAAGAAAGAGCTGAGAGAGGAAGGGATCCAATACTCCTTGCTTTTTCCGGCCAAGCTGCGGGTCATCGTTGATGACAGGACTCACTTCTTCCAAACGCCCGATGAAGCTTGGTCCTGGCTGGAACTGTACCGTGCGGGGACGGATCGTGCACACAGGCCCACCAGGGATCGGCAACAACCGGTCAAGGTCAGGAAATCACAGCGCATCCGCTCCCGGAATAGGCGCCAACGGGCCGAACGAGAGGCACAAATGCTGGCCGACAGACAGAGCGCATTGGAGGCCACGGCGAGCATCACAGGATCGCAGCGTGAGGACGCTTCCAGAGGCTCGGCTTCGGACGCGGAAGGGGAGAAGACCGGTGATGATGACTCGGAGGTGGGAGGAGCGCAGGGGCCAGAGGTCACCCCACAGACATCCGATGGTATATTTAATGGATGAGGCCAATGGCAACTGAACATTTTTGGGAGACCTGGAGGTGCGGACACTACTAATTTCTATTGGACTGCCAGGTATGGGGCTGCATTAGCAGTGTGGGGCTACGGGCGCGGGGTGGTAGCTCTGTCGTCCTGGTCTGGGGCTCCATAGCCTTCTTCAGACCCTTAAGGTCTTCTGTGGTGACGACCACAGGTTAGCGTGATGTGTTGGGTGTTTAAGGTTTGGAACGGGGCTGAAGCTGGGTTATTAGGCCCTGTCCTGGGGAGGGGGTTGGTGGTAGTTCAGGGGGATGTTTTGAGGGGGCTACACAATTGCTGCAATGCGGGTCACATTTATTGGCGTGCGCCAATGTTGGGATTGATGCTTTATGGGGACGTTACCTAACCTGAAATGTGTCACATGGAATGTCCGAGGTATTCGAACTATGGTGAAGCGCCACAAGGTACATGCCTACTTAGTGAGGCGGGGCATTCAGATAGCGATGCTTCAGGAAACTCACCTGACGCAGCAGGAGTGCGGGACATTGCAGAAGAGGTGGCGGGGTCAGGTGTTTGGTACGACATACTCGGCATTCGCCAGAGGGGTGTTGATATGGATTAGGGCGGGCACGCCATTCCAAGTCACGAGTCAGAGAATCGATCCGGAGGGTCGATATGTAGTAGTGGAGGGACGGCTATATGGTAGGGAGGTGGTGCTGTGTAACATCTATGCCCCCAACGCTGATCAAGCACATTTCTTCGAGGGTTTATCGCGCTCACTGGCGTATTATTTGGCGGGCCCTGTATTGCTGGCGGGGGATTTTAACTCCATTACTGATGTGTTGTTAGACAGGTCGCACCCACCCCTAGTGGACTCCCCGGTGCGCCGACTTGCGACCCATAGGCGGGATTGGCAGGAAAAGTGGGGCCTGGTGGATGTGTGGAGGGCACAACACCCCGAAACTAGAGATTACTCCTACTTCTCCGCGCTGCACGATCTGCATGTTAGACTGGATTCAGTGCTGTGCGGCGCCTCACTGGCGAATGTGGTAACCCACTCTGAGTATTTGTCCAGGACCATCTCGGACCATAATCCCCTGTTGCTCTCTATGCAGTGGCAGCTGGCGAGATCTGCGGTCCCAACGTGGCGACTTCGTCCGGAGACGCTGGAAGATCCGGTGTTCTGCGACGCGGTCCACCAGGGCATAGACAGCTATTTTACGGACAATGCTGGGTCGACGGCGTCTAGAGCGATTGAATGGGATGCAATGAAGGTGGTGGTGAGAGGGGTGTGTATGGGGCGGTTTCTGACCGTGAGAGGAACAGTGCTGAATGATCTTGCGAAGGCGGAGGAGGTGCTGAGAGGGGTGGAACAACAGAGACCTGAGAGGCCGGAGTTGCAGGAACGATTGTTGCAAGCTAAGGAGGGAGTGGCGACTGAGACGGAGAGATTGAGGTGTTTTGATTATAAATTGTATGCTGTCAGAGTGCATGAGGAGCGGGATAAAGTGGGTACGCTCCTTGCAAAGCTGGCTGATCCGAACCCTAGATGGTGCCCGATCATGAGTGTGCGACAGGAGGACGGGGAAGTGGTCTACTCGCAGTCAGCGGTCCTGGGGCGCTTTCAGTCCTACTATACGAGACTGTATGCTAGCCACCTCGAAGCAGCTGCTACGGAGATAGATGATTACTTGGATCAGATCCCTTTGCCGTTACTGGATGTGGAGGACGCCCGGGACCTGGGAGGCCCCATCACCCTAGCAGAAATAAAAGGGGCAATTAGTCATATGGCACGGAATAAGACCCCGGGGGTAGATGGACTACCGATAGAGTTCTACGCTAAATTTATGGAAGAGTTAGCACCCAGGCTGCAGATTGTGTACGCGGAAGTGAGCCGAGTGGGGCGGTTGCCTGACTCTATGAGGGAGGCGCTGGTAGTGCCGCTGCTGAAGCCGAGCAGGGATGTGTTGGATGTCTCTTCTTACCGTCCATTGTCTATGCTAACTGTAGACTACAAGATCTTGAGTCGTATCCTAGCTAGCAGGCTCTTACCACTGATGACCTCCTTGGTGCATAGGGATCAAGCGGGATTCATCCCCTCTAGGAGCACATTGATGAATATCCGTCGGTTGATCGGGGTCATTGATGATGCTGCTACGGCGGAACAGGGTCCGGTAGTGTTGACGGTCGATATCGAAAAGGCGTTTGACAGTTTAGAGTGGGGTTATCTGGATGGCGTGCTGCAGAAGTTCGGAGTTGGGGAAGAGTTCCGGGGTTGGACGAGAGTGCTTTATTCCTCGGCAACGGCGCGAGTGCGGCTGGGGACCATGGTCTCTCCGGCTTATCCGGTTTATAGGGGCACGAGGCAGGGCTGTTCACTGTCCCCTCTGCTCTTTGCCTTAGCAATGGAGCCGCTAGCGGCGCAGGCAAGGTCGGGCATTGTCTACGACGGGATTGCACAGGGACCTGAATCGCACTATATATCGTTGTATGCCGACGACCTGTTATTGTACCTGGCGGATTCTGGGAGGGCATTAGAAGGCGCGGTGGACATGTTGGGCAGGTTCGGTAGGCTATCAGGCCTCAGGGTGAACTGGTCTAAGACATGTGTGTTTCCGTTGCGAAAGTCCACGCTCTGCCCACAACTCACAAGACCGGTAGTGTGGGAACCCTCTTGTTTTGTTTACCTAGGTGTGCGCATCTACCACGACGCAGCGGACCTCCTTGAGGGGAATGTGGGGCGCTGCATCCGAGCGCTGAGGGGCAGTACGGACTTCTGGGCCTCTCTCCCACTGTCCGTGCTAGGTCGAGTAGCACTGTTGAAAATGGTGGCACTCCCGCGGCTACTTTATTATTTTAGAACGTTGCCGGTATGGATCCCGCAGGGAATCTTTAGGGAGCTGAGGACATTGGTGACTGGCTTTCTCTGGGGCCAGGGTCGCCGAAGGGTGGCTTTGGCCACCTTGACGAGACCCAAGTGTGAGGGGGGGATGGCAGTCCCCGACTTTGAATTATATTATCTGGCGGCGCAGCTCCAGGTCCTGACACAGAACGTGGCCAGAGAATTTAGGGGGCCTGATAACGCCCGAGGGGTCGGCGTTCGGAGACATGTCCTGTTGTCTATCGTGATGCAACAGAGACTGGCGGGAAGGGATCTCACGATGGAGGAACGGACACTGAGATTGTGTTGGAATAGGAACCTGAAGAGGGCTGGGAAGCGCCGGCCGTATGCGCCGGAGATTCCGCTGGGAATGCTGACCGCCTTGCCGCACGGGGGGATTGGTCCCCATTATTAACGTGGGAAGACCTGGGCTTGCAGATGGTGGGAGACCTCTATGTGGACGGGACGCTGGCCCCATACCAGACCTTACAGGAACAATTCGGCCTGCCGGGTGGCACCTTCCTGTTGCATGCGGCGGTCGTAACGGCGATGCAGCGGCATTGGGGGGGTGGACTAGTGCAACCGGAGGTGACGTCGGTGTGCCAATATGTGGTGATGGCCGCGGGCACCGTCAAGGCGGTGACGTGCCTCCACAGCAGAATGTTACATGAAGGACTGGTGCCTTTGGTTGAGTTGAAATCGCGATGGGAGGCCAGTATAGGCAAGCAAATCCCGGACACCGTGTGGGGTCAGGTGTTACACAGGACCTGGAAAGGGACGAGGAATGCAAGGTTTCAGCAGGTGCATTTTTTCGTTCTCCATCGGGCGTATCTGACCCCGGAGAGATTACGTCGACACTTCCAGGTGCTTGATGCCATGTGCCCGAGATGTCTAGAGCCTGAGGTAGATCTAGACCACATGCTGTGGGGGTGCCCGAAGTTAGGGGACTACTGGCCGGAGGTGGGGGAACTCCTGAACGCTGTCACGGATAGGGAGGTGGACTTTGACATGGCTGCATGTCTGCTTCTTTGGTTCCCGCACACTAAGAAGACCAAGGTGACGAGCAAATTCATTGGGATGGGCTTAATACTGGCACAGCGCGAAATCACTTGGCATTGGAAATCTAAAGAGGGGCCGTCTGTGCGGAGATGGAGGAATGAATTGTTGAAGTGGTCGGGCTGTGAGAGTGTGCTTAGGATGCGTCAAGCGACCAGAACTGGCAACGAGAAAAGTTTAGAACTGGCGCGGTCCTGGGAGCTGGTAGTGCAGGCGTTAAGGGACTACATAACTGAAGGCGAGGAGCTCGATCAGGTATAGGAAGGGATTCCATGGGGACTACTTGTTTGTCTGAATCTCCTGGTAGATGTCCATCCTTAGAGCAGGAAGGGAATATTGGAACCCGCATTAGCAGCAGTTGGTGGGGGGGGGGTTATGGGAAGAAACCGAAGGAGGGGGTGGTTGCCGCCAGGCGGCAGCCTCCCGGAACCGGGTGGCCCTGGGAGGTTGTCATAGCGATTGGTGAGAAGTGACAGTGGAGTGGCCTAGGACTAGATGGAGAGGGATGGGTTGGTTGTTATGGGGTAAAAGCAGATATGATGTGTTATAACTGACCTATGGCCCGGACAGGGCCATAGGCCACTGAGGTACCTACAGCGAATTGGTCAATTGAAGTGCCGCCCAGCCTCCGGGATGTGGGCTAATCGGCTGTGTATTGGTTTGCTGTTATACTGCGTGTTGGGGGCCGTCAGTGTATAGGTTGGCCTATTGAACAGGTTTATTTCTGTTTCTGCAATAAAAATATATTTAAAAAAAAAGAAAAAAACTTTGTATTTCCATTTTTTCGTTTCCCGAGATCGCCATGCCCTTCCAAACGGCCCTCAATCTATATTTATCGAGCACTGAATTTAAGTCATGCTTCCGACCAGATGTCCTTAACATTGTTGTATGCTTACCTCTATTCCAACTACTAAGTAAAAAAGGGGGAAACATCATTTGCCAAGCGCAGAGTATCGCGAGGCGCGCACTTAGGACCCGGCACCTCCGGGCCCCGCCCCCCCCCCAGTTATGGTTGGGCGGCCGGGCGGCCCAATCGGCGGCCGGCCGCCTCCCCCCCCTTTTTGACTTCCGGGTCACGGGCGGCGACGCACGTCCGGAGTGGTGAGGGGCGGAGACCTTTGGCCTATTTAGGGTCAGGCACCAGTGACCGGGGTCTCTGTTCCCTCCACCGCTCCGAGACTGCGTGCTGCCCCGTTGCTGCCCTCTCCGCGAGGCACGGCCTTTGAATTTAACTACCAACCTCGTGTTCTCCACGGCAGCGGATTCGGGGCAGCCGGCGTGGATGAGTCCAGCGATGGGATGCCAGGACTGAATTTAAAATGGAAGTTTGGAAACGAGCGGCCGGCTCGGGAGGTGAGGTGTCGGGTGTCCCTGGGGGCCTCGGGCAGCCGTGGGTAGCGGGGGGGGGGGCAAGGGAGTAGATCCCAACCATCCCCTGCCGCCTGCGGCTGTCGGGGGTTTTGTTCCGGAAAATAGTTTTGGCACACTCCGGCATTTCAGCTCCCGACCCAGAGCCCGGGGGAGGTGAGCGGAAACGCTGCGGGCCTCATTGTAAGGGGCAATGGGGGCTTTGGGGGTGTTTGGAACAGCTGTAGTAGCGGGATTAGCAGCGCATTGCGTAACAGGATGCCCTCAGGCTTCAGCACGGGCTAGAACAACCATGGGACAGCGCTCTAGATGGGAACACGCTCTGGCAAAGTGTCACAATATGGCTGAATTTTACGTTCTTCAACATTGTCGGTGGGTGGAAATTATGCGTTACCGCCCATAATTCTGTGCCAATAATTGAAAGAGGTAGATTTATTTCAAAAGTCGGGGCGTTATTACACGATGCCGAATGTTTTTTACAAGCGCGTGGAATAGGTTGAAAGGCTGATGAATTGGGAGGTCTTCCTTTCTGTCTTGCCATTTGAGCAGTTGTCGCCTCGGTGCAAACAGCCCAGCCAGGTAGAAAAGGTCAGAGAGTTGACGCCCCTGGGGAGAGATCTGTGTATAGTCACATGTACTTAATCCTGTTCCCGCCTAAAAAATTGGTAATGTGTTAAAACCACATCTGCGGAGTCCGAGTACAACAATGCTGACCATAGGTCCGTAATCCGTTTGTGATTGTAGCAAATTCATTCACCTTTTATCGGGATAGGTGCCCCAACAGGCCATGCGTTTTAATCACGATAAAATAGCCCGGTGTACTGAAGACTAACTGCTTTACATGTTGTGAGGTTTGTAGGTAAAGTGGCTAAGAGGGCGTTGGAAAGTAGCGGACACATAAGCGTTTGAGCAGGCTAAATGGTGCAGGAATTTGGCTGTGATTAAAAGGGCGTGCATATACTTACGGCATTTAAAGGCTATATTTAGTGCGTAATAAGCCTCGCGTTAAAAGTGCAGTTCCGCAAATTGAGGAATAGCTAAACATGAGGTGCTTGTGTTAATTAGCAGGGGTATTTTTCTAAAACTGCCTTTAGTATGGCAAGTGGTTGATTAATTTGTGCACCGTAAGCCATTGTGCTTGAACTATTGAGGCCGGTGTAGAGGTCGCCTTCAGGACATTGAATGAATACGATGTGGGGTAGGTTAGGGGAAGTGCACTACCTAACCAGTGACATGGCAGATTAAATTTAGATTTCGGAATGCGAATACATGTGTTCCACTCCCGCGTTGGCATGCAAGCAACAAGCGTGGGAGTCTAGGCGAATTCGTTTCTCTTCCTCCACCTCAAACTTTGGATTTGTATATGGAAAAAGAGTACACTCTTCCTACTGAAGCTCCTCTCTGCAGTCGGGCCTCAACGGGCTAGTCTTACCTCACTTCAACGGCACAAAAAAATGGCCTTTTGGAAAACCGGCTTGGGGGCCTTGTACCAAGTTATGCACGAGCCCGGGAGTATTTGTGGGAGCATCTAGACTAGAGTCCTAAACCGGGATATGGTTTGCAGCACTCATCTTGATAGGATTACAGCCTACGACTGAGGGGGGCAGTTGCACCTCAGTGGGTATTCTTGGCCCCTTCGAGGGCATCTATCTAATTAGCAGCCCAATTTTAAATCTAGTAAACACACAATTACCATTGGCTCTTTCCGAGTACATTGACATATCTTCAGAGGACTTCTAGATTACGATAGTAACATTACCATGTTTAATTTATTTGTATAGAGACTGGAACACGTTGTAATAGCTCTGTCTTGTCTCCCTCGTAACAAAAGTTAGGGACTCGTTTAGCGCATCGCTTGTAATTATAGATAGGTAAATTGAACTAGATACAGCTGTAAATAGACTGTTGACTGACTAACTAAAATCAGCACGGTAAGGAAGTTTAGCTGTGTCCGTGGCGCGGATTGGCTCACGCACCCACACGACGGCTTGCTCCTCCTTAACAACGTTGGAAAAGTCTCCTCTATCTACTAGATGGGCAGCAATAAGGTTGTAGGCAGAAGCGCGCATATTCGTGTGTTCGCACCGCTGGGTTGACAGCCGGGTCATGTGATCTTGAGCGGGTCGCTTATTTCATAACCGAGCCTTTGACTTGTGTGAACCTAATCCTCCACGGTGTCCGACATAACCCGAGTTTCACCAGTCTTCTCCCTGACAGGTCTCACAAAGCCACCTTCATTACTGAGCGATCCTCAACTGGAGCGCGGCAAGGGCGTGGAGTCTTGCCGCAGGTTATTTGCCGATCTGCTGTGGGTGTGAAGGAGTCCGAGTTGTGGCCTGTTTATGCCGTATGTATAGACAACAAATGTCACATGGGCTGAATGTAACAGCCATTTTATGTGAAAGTGTGTGATGGGGATGTACACGATTGCTAAAGAATGGAAGGGTAGCGATAACAATGCCTGTGAGTAATGGAAGCAGGCGCTCAGTCTACGTCGTGCAATCATGGGCCTTGTGGCAGGGGGCGCATAGCGAACGTCACTGGTGCCAAAGTAATGGCCAGGTTGTATAAAAATGTGGGGAGGAGAGGTGCATGACTGCTAGAACACTGACGGCTCCTGAGGGGAAGAAAATGCTGTGTGTACTGATAAAGAAATGGGGGGTGCAGTGTGGCTTTCCTCTGGGATATTGGTAACGTTGAAGCAGACAGTCAAACAGGAGGGGTGTCTCCGCCGCACAGCTGCCAGAGGGTGTAATTCACCTGCGGGAGGCTAGCCCATTCAGGATGGGGGGGTCCTCGGGATAGGAAAGCATTCTTTTGATAATAATGAGTCCGGGCCCCCTAGGGCAGTCATCCGGTCATCCGGTCATCCATCTCCTCGTGTCCTCATAGTCAAAGACCCACAGACAACGTTACCTGACTTACGCTAAGTTCTTGGAACCAGTGACTGTTTCATAGTGAAACCCGCCTCCAGCAGCTCGGGTCTCCCCCTTGGCTGGATACTGAATTAGCCAGTAATCGGGACTTGACTGGGGGGGTGACTGGGGTGGGAGGCCTCGGGCCACGTTCACTGGGGAATCACACGTGGAACTCGTTCTCTACTTAGTCGGAATATGTGCAGATTTATCCAAGTGAGAAGGACGTTGAGTACATAGTTTATGCCAAAAAATCTGATTCTCTCGGAGGCTGATCAGCTCCGTTCCTGGTTTAGAGTGTGTGAAGTCTGGTGGCTCTGTTTGGGCCAAGAATGCTGTCTTGGTGGCTATCGAGCGTTTTAATTCTTTTTATTCTCCCCTGTGCAGAGGAAGGCCCGCAAATGCGGTGTGAGTGCGGGGGGGCACTCGTTCGTGCGTTACGCTACGATACAACTATAGCGGCGGCGATGCCGGGAGGCTGGTCGGCCAGGTTGCGCTCAGTGACAGGCCGCCTGTGTTCTATCCTGCACCAGATGGTCACCGGTGGGGTGAGGTATCACATGAATGGAGTGCGGTCACCGGACATGGTGAGGCGACCCAGGGAAGAATTCGTCAAGGAATGGGCCGCTAGTGTCGTGCTCTGCGCAAGATGGCCGTGGTAGACCGGGGGCACCTGGCGGTCAAGGAAGCTTTACTGGCAGAATTTGCATGGTTGGGGCATAATTTTCCACCAACTAGATTGGCCTGGTCAGGCACGTTGTCAGGCAGGTCATGGGCCCGGAAGGCGGCCCAGTTCGTTGAACGTCCACTAAGCCGACTAAATGGAGAACTGGCAAGGTTGTGCTCAGTGACGGGCCGCTTGCACTACATACAGCACCGGATGATTTCTGAAGTAGCAATGTACCATCGTCATGGGGTGCAGCTGTCGGACTCAGGCACAGATACTTCTGACAAAGAACTTTGGGTTGTTTATTCTGATCGCAGGTGGGGAGGGTGGCAGACCTGAGGGCCTTGGCCACCCTTGTGGCGGAAGTGGGACCTGCGAGCAGTAAACAGTGATTGAGGGGAGGCCGATTGGCGGACTCCATAGGCCAGCTCTGAGGGGGGATATGGTAAGCTCTCCGTCTGGAGGAAGTCACCACCGGCTGGGGAGGCTAGGGCGACAGAATTCGAGCCTCCTGGGCGTCCCAGGGCAGCCGGGTGGTAGAGGGGTGGGCCCTGGTAATACCGGACAAGGACCAGGGGTGCGGGCCCACCACTCTAAGGGGCAGGTGCACGGCACCTGGCGTAGGGTACCCAGTGCGAGATGCGAGCCAGATGGGGCTCCTCCCTTAGGGCTGGGAATGTAAGAGGATCATAAGGAATCTTGGAAAATGTGTTTATGAATATCAGATATGCACGTTATTTGCTTGTCATGTTTATTCAATGTACTGATTAAACATGGCCGTTTTTACCCCACAAGAATCTCTTGGTTATTGCAATGTGGGGAATTATGCATGTCTGTGTCCATGTCAGGGGGGAGGCGGGGGCAGATCTGGAGGGTACGGGTCCTAAACTACGAAGGCATTACCACGCGTAACGTTTACTACGGTTCACTTACCACGCAAACATCTTTTTAACGCGGGTGCATTCCACGACCGTCTTTAGCACACAAGTTTAATTCCTTCCTGTCTTCGTTCCTTCGTCCTGCGTGTACGTCATTAAGTTAAAGGTCCAATAAAAAAAGGGGGCTTGGGAGGTCTCCCCCCCCCCAATAAAAAACAAGCGGATTTTAAAAAATAAAGAAAACTTACATAAAAAACGCTATTAAGTGCCTCTGTCATTCAAGGAAAGAGCCTCCCCAACGACGTGGCGTGTACGTCATTATAGAAGTCCTTTTTCAATTTTGCAAGACGTGTTTTGACGCTTGTTTCCATGGTTGGTGGAAGTAAGGGCTGCTGGTGAAAGGTGTGGAGAAGTCAGATAAGAATCTAATCTTTCTACTTAAAAAAGTATTATTTAAGCACATTTTAAATTAAATGCAATTTTAAATGTAAGGTAATCTGTTGTTTTTGATTGATATATACATCGATCTTTTGCTTTGTTCTAGAGTTTTGACTATTTTTTTAGCCTATCACTATCATTATGTACATTTCTAAGGGACGTTAGATGTTTCGTAACGTAATTTTTGCGGTGTATAATCCTGCGTTCTCAAATGCTGCCATGGTAATGACACAAGCGAAGTAAAATTTGCGTGGTAATGCCATGCGTGGTACTTGTTAGCGTTGTATAATCATATATTCGTAAAAAGGCTGCAAAAGTGTTTGATGAAGCATATTTAAAGCATATCAGATAATGGACCCCTTTCATACATTATAAGGATATTGCAAGTCACAGAGGAGTTCCCTGACCATGTCGAGGAACGGAGTCGAAGGCCAAGTTTCATTTTAAAGTTATGGAATCTATAATTATACTGGACTCTACCCAATTGCACGGATTTGATCTTGCAGGTCCACAGCCAGACTGTACATGGAGACGTTTATATGCTTGTCCTTTTTGAAATCAATAAAAACATTTAAACCATAATGTTATGGAAATTCGAGATGACAGTATCCTTATCATGTACAGCACAGGGTATTTTATTCCTTTTAATACATGTCACATCATCAACTTTCCCATAAACCACTTAAATCCTTGGTGCGTAGCTGTTTTATATGAAAGAATGAAAATCTCTAGTGCAAAAATGAACACATCATAAAATCTGTAAGATACGTGTTGCTAAAAGATATTAAACTTTGTTTAATACAAGTCAGTTTTATAAAGCAGTGGTTGGAAATAGTAGAAATATACAGAAAGATTCTATCTTTTCTGTAATTACTGAAGGAGTCGATAAAATAAACATCCTGCCATAAATATCCACTTTCTGCCTGTCAATGTACAACAAGAGGAAACAGAGCAAAAGAAAGAAAAGCCATGTTTCATTTATGCTCTTTAAACAGCTGCATTAATAATGCTCCGGGATCTGACCTGCCCTTCCACTCGGCTGCTGGGTTTGGCAGCAGGCATTGTGATGTCAGAACTCAACCATAATAAATCATTACAGCTAAGCAGCTATGTAATTTCTTTATAATAGGCAACAGGGTGCATCACAAGTTGCCTACTAGTATAAAGACATTATAGGCGTGTTTTTGCAGGGTTTGCTGAATACGAAGTCTTATAAATAAAGTATAGCTGGTTTGCATACAGGGATTGCAAAATCCTATGTATTATAAAAACATCATAACAGCCATTTTCTAACCCTATATAATGCAAAATTCAATGCATAATAATGTTTAAGAAGCAGCACTTGACTTCACAAATTAAATATGTATTATGAAGCTTCACTTTTGGTGATATTTAACGCTTGCCTAACAAATCATTGTAAACCATGAAACAGTAGAACAACAGTGACAGAAGTTTGTAAGGAAAACCATTCAATAACGGAGCCACTGGTAACCCTACATATTTGGAATGAAATATTTTAACCCATTGCATGCCATCTTAGATATATTGATTAGATTCTGAGTCTGGAAATACCAGGATAAATTTCTTATGATACTAATACCCAAGTAACACTAATGTTTTCCTGCCCAAAACTTACGCATTTAGTCACTATTTGAATTTGCTACCCTTACGAACTAATCTTAGTACTTTTGTTTTATTAACCCCTTCGCTGCGGTGGCAATTCTGCCGCAGCGCTAAGGGGGTGGGGCGGCCGCACGGCGCTCGCGTACTCGTGACGGAACCGCTCCGTCACGAGACGCGGTTGCGCTGTGCTTATGGCGGAGCGGTTCCGTCACGGCCCCGCCCGCTCTTAAGAACATTCAGCGCAGGCGCGGAATCGCTGCCGCGCAGGCGCTCCGAGCGGGCCGTGACGGAACCGCTCCGTCATCAGCACAGCGCGGCCGTGTCTGATGATGGAGCGGTTCCGTCACCAGCAGGGAAGGGGTTAATACTGATATTTAACTGCTTGTTAGAGTTGTGTGAAGACAGCTTATCCTGCAGTCTTTGCAAGCCAACTGTTATTACCTGGACGTGGAGACTTCTCTGACAGCTTGGCCTTGGCAAATCCTAGCTAAGGCCACCTTGCTCCCTCATGAAATAGACCGAAAACGATCAAGGCTCTCATTTATGGGATTTTGGCATAGGGCAGTGAAGCAAGTCACCTTGCTGCACTACCAGTCTAACACCAACGTAGGCATCCTTGCACCATGGTGCAGGGGTGCCTCCGTTGCATGGAGGATTGTTTTTGTGCAGGAAAGGACACATTCCTGCACAAAAACGATCCTAAGAAGCGGTTTCCTCTTTCTGAATGCAGCACACATAGAAACAGGAAACAATTAGGAGAAATAAACACATTTCTCCACGTTACGCCTCACCTCAGGAGGCCTACGGGTTTGGAGCTTCCCCAGGTTTACATGATTTTGTCAATCTGGGACACTGTCAAATTCCATCAGTTTTGCATGGGAAAACCCACAGCAACGCCCATGGAACACCCCCTACCTCCCCCAGGTGCAGAATGATACAATGCAGCGATTTGCTCTGTGTTGCCTTACTCAATATTTATGAGGCCATTTAAAGCCACACATGGTGGCTTTCATTGGCTTCATAAATGAGATTGAGAGCTCTGCATCACACATGTACCACTTCACGTGGTGCAAACATGACACAGGGCTCTCATAAATAAGCCCTGATCAAGTGTCTGTGATAAAGGGTCACAGTCTCAAAAGCAGGGAAGGGTCCCAAAGGCATAAAAACTCCTTAGACAATTTGATGGAAGCAGAACCAGGAATTTAGCAGTCTCAAAAAAGATTACCACAAGAGACTTGGAAACAGGACTGAAGTATAGAATCAGACTAGATCTAGAACTGGCGTGGAAACAAAGAAGACACTTGCACTGTGTTGTGGCACAGTGCATAGAGACAAAACATAATGAATATTTTGAAAATTATATAGCTTTGGGTTCGGGAGTAAATTACCAGTTTCTATGGTCAGACCACCAAAAACATGGCTCCTGCCTTGTCAACTGGAAGCAATGGTATATTGGAGTGTCGACCGACCGCCAACCAAAGCAGTGCAAAAAAACCAAGACCAAGGAGTGTTCCATTCCAGCAGCTGCCAGAAACCAGAAACCAGACACCTAAAATGCACAGGGTGAGAAAAAAGTCTCCAGGCATGCAGAATGGCTAGCAATGCAAGTGACGTGTAGACCTAAACCCACTCCCAGACCGAGGTATATCTGGATCACCTTGTTTAAGACCACAACAGATGTGAAGTCCTAACACCAAACTCTGCCTGGTCTGTTATGACCATATCATCAGTGTAAGTTTGTATAGATACTTATTGGTCCTTAAGAAACTTACCTGATCACCCATGTACAAACCAAAGAGAGGCGGGGCCAGAATACATCTTTATTTTATTTAATTTCATGTTACATTGTGTTATGTTATGCTATGTTATGATATGTTATAGGATTTGTGGAGCGCAGCCTATCATCTGTGAGGGCATCCAGGCGCTAGGAGGGTGTTTTCTGAGTCTGGTTGAGGAGGATGGAGGGACTAGCATGCTAGGCGAAGAGGCAGGTCTTCAGATTCTTTCGGAAGTCCAGCAGCGTCTTGGCATTCCTGAAGTGGTCCTGAACACATTTCCTGTGTTGATTTTTCAATGTTGTCTCCATAACTACTAAACTGCACTTTGACTCGACTACTTGAATGAAAGGCCACTACAAGAGCTAGGAAACCTATATCAATTCTCTTAGTAGACAATTTAAGCCATAATCCACCCCTATGTATACAAACAAATACTGTAGAATAGTCTACGATACAGGGAACTGACTGTTTCACCCGCTGTTTTTTCTTTCGTCCCAAAGGGAGAAAAGAGTCAAGATAGTATCTGTCATACTTACACTAATTCTAAGCCTAGATTCCTCAATGGGTAAAAGTGGCGTTCACTTGATCCAGCTATTTAGATGTTAAATGGTCGTTTTTGCATATAGTTCACCCTTGCAATCCAGTAGAGCTATTGTGTGGCAATTTGTATGACTAACTCTTGTCTCTCTATTGTGTGTTCACCTACGGTCATCCCCCTTCCAAGACTCAGAAATGCAGCAAGTTGATGAGTCAGCTGCAAAAGAGAAGATATGGGGAGAGGGTGTGGCCTAACAGCCAGATCTGCTGACTTTGGAGCTGGGGATCCAGGTTCGAATCTAAGCTCAAAATCATTTGACTCTGGGCAAAATCACTCAATGTCCCAGTGCCTAGGAACAGTGCCTAGAGACCCTTGCGGGGGATTAGCTGCACTATACAAATCCCAGTATTATTTATTACTAAAAAGTGGAAGGACTTGAGGAGCCAAGAATTTTGCATTTAATTCACCTTTAAGATTAGGACCTGATGCTCGTTTAACTGCTGATTTTTTTTTATTCTCACTTCTTGGCCCTCTAAATCCACCTTCGCTTCACAGCTGTAAATTTTGTTAAAACAAAAAGATGTACATCGTAGGGATTTGCAATATGTTATACCATCCTGGTTCTCTGTTTGCTTTCCTGTGCTTTAAATCACGATTCTTTCACATATTTAGATAGTGCTCATGCATCACTAATGGGAAAGATATTACTATGCATTCCCCAGAGCAGGGATTGGCAAGGCTAGGCATCAGGATGCAACAATTGGCTTCAGAAGTAGAGGGATCACCAGACAGGCCTGAGGGATGGGAACGGGATTTGTCTATCAATGGGCATGCTGTTCCAGATCTGCGGTCCAAGCGTTCCCTTTTGGTTTATGTACTTGGTAATCTCCCTACAATCAGGAGCCACTGCTACGTGGTAGTAGTGGTGGGGCAGGGAAGGAGGGAGGCGTGGGTGTTATGAATTTTTTTTTAAGTCGCATACCTGCGCAGTCGGCGCCGCTTCTCGTCCGTCCTCTTGATCCGGCAGGAAGTAGACTCTCCTACCCAATCACGATGCTGCTGTCGCCATGACAGCAGTGTCGTGATTGGTCTGTGCGCTGTGATTCAGCGTTCAGACAGGCAGTGGGAGCATGTGCATGTTCTCCAGCCAGGCTATGCATTACAGCCTGGAGGAGAACATGCTAAGTGTGCATGACTGCTAGGCCAGCCCAAAACGGCTGGCCAAACCGCCATGCGCACATAGAAAGTGTTCACCACTCCTCTCCTTGCTCTGTGGGCAGCCCCGCCCGCATCTTCAGAGCCTTCTGAAAAAATAAAACAATATTAAAATTAAGTTATATCATTTTATTTTTCCTGTGGGGCGCCGCTCCTCCGACTTAGCGGAACAGACACTGTTGTCAATAATTCCCCTAACTAGGCATCTGGGACAAATGCGTAGTGAGGATGCACAAGCTTCCAGGGAAATGACGTGTGCAATATTGCCCGCTCCTATTCTCGGCATGGGAGGGGTGTAAATGTCCAAAAATCCCACACTGAATACTTGGCCTTTGTATGGCTCTGACGGACAGCCACAAGTGAGATGGCCAGTTTGTAAATCTCGTTATTCACTGCTATAATTTAGGTACGAATGAAAACAAAGGTTGTTTCCCACTGTTGTTACATCATAAATGAACTCTAGCCTGCTCTGACAGGGCTCTCAGGCAGCCTATCGGTGCAGAGCTAGCTCACTTCTCTGAAGGGGAACAGACACAACAGCTTCTGGAGGAGAGTGAAGAAAAGGCACAGAGGGTGGTGAGGGTGAATGGCAGGAAGCAAGGTATTCTTTTTTGTTACATTTCGGGCAGGGAGGAGAGGCTTTATGTGTGTGCCCAATTACTTCTCTGCCTATGCGTAGTAGCTAAAAGTAGGGGCTGGTGATTTTGGGGGCCATACATAACATAAAATATAGATGAATAAAAAGTGAATACCAGGGATATTTTTCACTTCAGGGTTCTGTGTGATATCATAGAAAGCTCAAGATTCACGCTCATGGTCTATCTGACGTCACTCTGAACCCTTCTGTAAAAAGCATCCTTGTTATTCACTGTTACCCATATATGTACAATGCAGCAGGGTTCAATATGCGTCCACTGTTTGTACGAAGAAACAATCTGCTAACTGATGGTTGTTTTATTCACAATGTTTTGATGCTTTTACTGATTTTATGAACAATTTGTTTGTGGTGTGTATTCAATTAAGATTTTAATTAATCACCTCGATCATGAGTCTTTAAATGGAAGATCAAATGACTAACTATTCTTGCCTATCTATCCATCCAGGAGCTTGGGGTCCATGGACCACAGCTTGTTTTTGCTCAGACTGTTCCGCTGTATGACGATTGGCGGAAGGTGCTGTAGTATCCTCTATGGCCATTCCCTGTATGTTTGAGCTAGCGTCTGAAACGCTGAGAGTGAATGATGCAAAAGAATGATGGTGTGTATTGTGGAGTGGTAATTACGTGACTTGGACAGTTGGATGTAGGGTGGAGTCCTGACAGGACCTACCTGCTGTTGCTGTAACCTACGGGCCTAACTTAAAATAAAGAAATTACCTTCTAACTGAATAGGTCCATTCTCTTTTAGGTAGACCATGCCCTCTAACTTCAACATTTTGTCAATGATCTTAAAAGGACCTGTGCGGTGGAGACTTGGCCATCATGAAGGAGAGTAGTAAACCGATGTCTAATTGTGAAAAGTCTTGAGACATTGAAGAGAGACTACCCAAGTCCTCTTGGTTAATGTAAAAAGAGAAATAAGATGATCTCCAATGACAATCAAGACAGAAATATGACTGTGTTCATCGAGGATATACTGTGTCCTGAAATCATGAGAAAGTAAAACCTCACCTCCTGAGCATTCAATTGTGGTGTTAAAATATGACACTTAGCAGATTAATCTGTGGGGTTATTTGGCATTCATTGAGTTATTATTGTATATGCGCTGATGGAAATTGTGCTGGGTGTTAGGACCTGTAGGCAAGCCATTATTGCAGCACTGAGCCCAGATAATACAGACTTAAACATAAGACTAATAAATCTGATCCAGCATGCTTATCGCAATTTTAAACAAAAACAGCCTGTCATTGCTTTACCCCTACCTGTTTTAAATTAATCAATGTATTTTAAATAACCCCAAAGTACCGGGCAAACAATGCTAACAATGGTTTAAATAGTAGTTCATGTGCACGGGGTTGTTCTATGTACGGACTCGCAGCTCAGGGGTGCAGTTTTAACAATTGATTGCTTGTACCGTTTTATTGTTATGAATAATGTGAACCTGAAATCCTCTTTTAAAGATATTTGTTTTATATCTAAATAAAGATATTTTTGATTTGATTTGATTTGATTTGATTTGAAGTGTACTACATTTGTGTATGTGTTGGTGCAAACTGGAGTAAGAGCAGTAGCCTGTTGCTAGAGGTAGTATGTAGGGAGTAACCTGTAGTATGCGCATTTGTGGAAGCGTAGTCTTTTATTGTGAGAAGTTGCATGGGGAAGTACCCCATGGTGTGCTAAGTTGGAGAACAGTAGTACCCTGTTGTGAGAGGCTGCATGGGGAAGTAGCCTGTTGGTGAAAATGTAGGAAGTGTAGTGCCGTATTGTGACAAGTTGCACGGGGGAGTACCCTATGGTATGGGATGTGGAAGAAGAGAAGTACCATGTCATAAGACGCTGCAGGCGTGAGTACTAAATGCAATGAAACCTTTGTGAAAATGCAGTACCCCGTGGTGTTTGGGTGATCGCCACAAGTTTCACCAATGTGTTGTGAGTGATAGCCGCAAATTTCTTCTGATTTGTCATTCGTACAAATGGAAAGATTTGGCAGGTGCGTGATACAGGAGATGGAGTATGTTTGCGATTGTGTTGTGGTGCATTTAATTGATTTTACCTATAATGGAGTCGGCCAGTGTTATGCTTGAATGGCAGTGTTTGATGAAGCCCTGCTGTGCTCTAGGTGAGTACTTCTTTACTTGCTGAGGTGGTCTGTTTTCAAGGGTTGTAGTGCTGGACAGTTTCTTTGTTGTGTGCTGTCACATTTTCTGCATGTTTGTACTCAAGACTCTCGTCATCGTGTTCGAAATATATCCTAAAGTTTGTTGCTGAAGTTTCTACAGAGTGTGTTAATGGGTGCAGATTAGATGTATTGCTCAGCCAGGCAATTTCTGATGTTAGTTTGACTGGATATAGTCTCCAGCTGAAGAGCTGATATCACACAATAAAACTGAGAGTTCATAGCCAGCTGGAAAACTTAGCAGGGAGTAGTTTTTCAGCTTGTTATAAAGATATTCAAAATATGAATTCCATGCCTGGGTTTTCAAATCACCCAGCTAAGTGTGTGTGGCCATTCACCAGTGGCACGTAAAGTATCAGTACATGTTGTTGCACCCAGGATAATGTACTCCGTGGTTAAATACTTAAAAGGTCCTAAAGGCGAGACCTATTGGTTATGCTAACGCTTGAGTGTTCGTGAATGCATATCCTGTATTCTTCAATCAAGTGAGTTGACTAAGGATGTGGTGTAAGCTCCATAAAATGGGTATGCATGCAGTTTTAATGAAACTGTTTCAGGCTTTGCATTCAAAGAATTGGATAGGAGACCAATTTGGAAGTGGCAGTGCAACAAACCTTGGTAAATATGCACAATTACTTCTCATGTATGCTAATGATCTGGGTTAAATAGTACAAATCCAAGTAGGCCTACAAAGATTGATTAGTTAATTAGGAGATCATAACATTGCGAACTACCTCTCAATTTATCTGTTAAAAATCCAAGGGGCATTGTCACATGAAAATATTGGACCGCGGCGCTGTGCCAAATTTGGCCGCGCCATGTTCCGACATTTTCATAATGCAGGGATGCCCCCTATTCACAAGACTACGTCGCACCCCTGTGTTTTCCCAAGCACTAAAATTAGGGGCCTAGTGCCAACGTAGATACCCTTGCACCCTAGGGAAAGGGTGCCTGGTGCCTGTGCAGGTAATAATTGTTTATGTAAAGTAACGTGTCCCTTCCAGCACATAAATAATCACTAATGGTGATTTTTACTTCTGTGTGCGCTGCATAATGCAGCACACATAGAAGTAGCAAATCGTTATTATTTAATGATTGTTTATGTGCAGGAAGGAACACCTGGCATTGATGATATTTTGCTCTTTCTATGTGTGCTGCAGAATGCAGCACACTTAGAAAAAGCAACAACGAGGAGAAATAAAAGTATTTCTCCTCTTTTCGCCATTCTAATGCCTGCTCATGCATGGGGTTAGTTTTTGGCTCTGCCTCAGATTTACACTTCCTTGTAAATCTGGGGCAGCGTCAAAAGCAATGGGTGTTGCAGTGGAATGCCCACAGCAACAGCTCTTGCACACCTCTTTCATTCTAATTGATGCGTGTAAAGAGGCCTTTTTTACAATTCGGCATTAAGCCGAAAAAAGTGGCTTAACGCTGCTTTGTAAATATGGAGAAGTGCATATTTCCACCAGAACGTCACTAAAAGTGACGTTCTGGTGGCGATTTACAAGTGTACTACATTTACTACATTTACATATCCCCTTGTAAATATTGCCTAAATATTCTTGTTTTAGGCAACAGAATAAAAATATTAAACACAACTTTTATGTAAATGAAATTAATAAAAAAAAAACATCACTTCTTAGAAATTACTTTGATAAAATCATTAGATTGGTCTCCTTATTGACAATAATAAAGTCTAGGTTTGAAGCAATTACCTCAGGGTTATGAATATTTGATAAACAATCTGGGTAACATTCATTAGAACCTATCTTTTCTTTATTAATCATTTTTTATTTGTATTCACTATTACAGACCGATTAAAGCCAGCATTGATTAACTGCACAATCCTGCCCAGTGTATGGTGCCTCCAGACATGTGTGCACAATGAATGGCAAGTTAGATAAGAGTGAATGTCAGGCGTTTTAAACAGTTACTGCAGTTGCATTGCTCAATGTCTCATTCTCTGTTGTGCTTGGAACTTTTACAACAAGCACTGACTTACTAGTAGAGTACCATATCATCAAGCATAACTGGCAGGAATACGTGACATGTGACTGAGGATTTCGCAGTAGTGTGGTGGAAGGGCCACTGGAAGTTTCGCCTTGTGTTCACCCATTCTATTTAGAGGGAGCGCACAAATGGCTAGTTTTCACTGTCCGTCACCGCTAGGTAAGCCTGTTGGTAAGGGGCAGTGAAAAATGCAAAATGACCCCCACACCATGGGAGGAAACTCCCATGGCGAGGGGGTCATTGTTTCTTTTTATTTTCAAATACAAAATCTTGCTTTAGGATTTTGTTTTTGAAAATAAAAAAAGTTGAAAGTTTGAAGTATGGCTCTGTAATATTGAAATAGCAGCACATCAAACTTTCAACGCATTTACATAGAAACCTGGGAACGTGTCGAAATTGAAAACTATCTTTAATTCTCCTCGATTTCTTTTTGATTTCTCCAGAGGAAAACACCTCTCCGGATTGTTTTTGTGCAGGAAGTACACCACTGATGCAGATTGTTGCCACATGATCAAGCAAGAGGGCAGACATTAGAAAGTAAGCTGACTCAGAAATGCCTAGCTGGAAGGACAAACATGATGCTGCAGGAAAAGTGGAAGAAAAGAGGTACTGCATCAAGGGGCACACTAGTCAGGAACCAGACACGCCGAACCAAACGGTTGTGCCCATCTGCTCATCACAATACCACTACAGAATAGGAGCAGGCTGTCAGGTAACACATAGGCACAAAGAGAGCCTTCCTACACAGCTATCCACAGCCACTAGCTGGCTTTCAGAACCCTCACCAATTACAATAAGTACCAGCCATGAACGACCGCGAATACACAGGTGATGAAGACCCCAGTGACAACCTGAAAAGGCTGGTGAGCAGGCCGGATGAAAAGCCCTAAGGAGACATAAAATGGGACAAGGAACATCTTTAAGAATACCCATACACTAAGTGGAAAGGCTGCAGGAATCTTCTTACTCCATTCTACAAACTTATTGACCCAGCAATGGCCACTCTGAGATTGCACGTTTGGCGCTAGACTAACAATTAAAAGGTGACAAAAGAGACTGACAATGGTGTCAAAAGATTACTGCTGCTGCATTACACTGGTGGAGAAACTTTCAAGTTATTAGAAAATTTGCCCAACAACGGGGCTGGCTATGATAACGTAGTGACAGCTTTAGAGGCACACTTTAACTCGAAGATGAATCCTGTTTATGACAGGTTCAAACTATGACAAGCCAAGCTGCATGAAAATACGACCATAGACGGATTCTGTATCCGACTACTAGACTTGTTTATCATGTGCTCGGAAGACAACCCATCCACAGAGGTAATAGCGCAACTCATTCAAGGCTACTTGTCGTCCGAGCTGTGGTGCTTCATTGTGCATAAACAGGGCAGTTGCTAGAAGATATCTTAATGTTCTGGAGATCTCATGGACCATCTAATGACAGCTGGATCCATGGAATGGACACCAGCCATGCTGTCCGTCAACAGTGTTGGACTGGGACAGAAAGTATACATACACAGACACCAAAATAAAACTGGCCCAATAAATAAATTAGATCACTGAAAAAGTGTCCCATGCTTGCAAATTGGGCAGTTTTGAACTAGTAAAGACACACTGTATAAATGTTTTTTTATGGTATGGGAGACTGCATGGATTTGAACTTGCTGCTGGTAATGTTTATTTTAATATCAGGCAAATGAACTGTAAAAACCAGCTTACCACAAAACAGGTCGACAAACAGCCTAAAAGCCAGTCCACACACTGACTTGTCTGGCCAGCCCATTGAGCACTGCCTGATTGCCCTATAAGCTAGTCCAACCCTGTCCATCAAGGACGATCTGAAGAGCATTCTGACCATAAAAACAGAAAAGACTGAATCCTTCAGAGGGGACCCAGCGCAAGAGGAGACTCACACACATGTAGCAATGTAGATGGAGAATTCAGGGCCTGCAGCTATTGCAGTGCTTGAACCACATTCTGCATCCCAATGGCCTACACAAGGAAAGACATACTCTAATGGGGGAAAACAAAACACTAAGCAAGGGCAGATGCAGAGGGTGCTGTCCGCAAAACCCATTGCCACTATCAAAAAAGTGTCTGAGCCAGCACCTTGGGTGTCCCTCATGGTAATGAATATGAAACCCAAACATTCAGGCACCAATTCAATTTATATGGATATGACACTCCCTAACAAGGCCATAAATAGGAAAAGCCCACCTTACCCCTATCAACAACATATTGAAGGACCTAAATGTAGCACAGTGGTTCTCCAAACTAGACTTGAATGCGGGATACCACTAACTACAATTGGAAGAAGCCAGCTGCAACATAATCACCTTCTCCATGTGTGTAAGCCTGCACCAGTAAGTATGCAAGAACATTGTCATCATCATTAAAACTTTATTTCGGTCAATCAGGCCACAAACGTGCATAAAAGACAGTTCCCAAATATTCATAGATTATACAATGATTACTTTTTCATACTGTATGCACAGTTGAGAACACATATTGTCAAATTCAGTTTTCTAAAAAGAGCAAGACAATCATTGAACTAAACTTTAAAAATAAACGAGGGGTTCCTCAAATTGATCCTCCCCTATAGAAGTTATAAAAGTCCTCTCCTGATGTGCCACATGTCATTTAAAAACCGAGATACAGCAAATACAATAGGAGGATCAGTATTGTATTTTAAAACTCTAAAAGCCTCAGCACATCGGGTGAACCCTAAGTTTTTACATAATTGGATTACCCAGCGTTTGCAGGGTAACACATAGGCTGGGCAAAAAAACAGCTCATGCAGATCCGTTTCGGCCATTAGTTTACAGCTGGGGCACACACTCGAGGTCTCCGGAGCCCATGAACTAGTGTACGCTGCCAGAGGTAGATTCCCCATTCTAAATTGCACATACAATTTCCTAGCCATAGGTGGCTGGATCACATCCAGAAAGGGTTCCTTCATGTACACCTCTTTTACTTGTAAGAACTCCATTGTCAGCCTGCCCTCTTTAGCGCTCTCCAGTAAAGACAGCAGATTGAATTGCCTGTAATGTTTTACGAGATCCACCCTGGATATCAAGGGACAGGATAACTACGGAGACGACCAAAGCTCCTGTCTCCCAAGCATGTTCAAAACACTCCTGATATGGGCCAGCCATGGTATTTTGCTGAAATTAAGTCTAGGGAGGAGCTCCTTCAGCTCTTCTTTGAATGCATTTACCTCGGGAGTTACCCAAACCTCTGCCAAAATGTCAAGGACCTGAGGGCAATCTCTTGATCGATTGGCCTCATACCCAATTCCAAGCAGAGGGGGGCCAAAGGGGTGCTTCGTGGTAGACCTATGAGCTGTCTGATGAAGTTATTTTCTAGCTTCACAAGTCAATGGTGGAACTGTGCCCCCAGAGCTCCGCGCCATATAATGTGCCCCTCTTGCTTGAGCCTTGTACATCCCCACCACAGGGGCTGCTGGCTTAAAAGCAGATGTTCTCAGCATTTTCATTATCCCCCCCTGCTGTCTCGGTGAGCCTAGGCTGTGCTTTGGACATCTGGGGCCCCACCCAAATTGCTCGGACAATGTAATACCCAGATACTCAAATGTCCTTACTTTGTCTAGGGGGGTGCCGTTTAGAGAGGGGTTTGGACGGGTGTGCTTTGGAGTGTTGAAGACCATGAATTTGGTCTTAGATAAATTAAACTCCAAACCTCTCGTATTGCAAAACTGTGCAAACCCATCCAAAATGCGTTGAATGCCTTGGGGTGATTTGGACAATAACAAAGTATCATCCGCAAACATCAGTGCGGGTATCTTCCCAGTGGCAAGCTTTGGGGCATCAGTGTCTTTTATATTATTTTAAAAAGTAATAAGCCTGTTAATGAAGAGACTGTTTCCCAGTCTTTCTTTTACTGAAGCAAGATTTTCCTATGCTTTATTCTGGCCAATTTAATAGTTAGCCTGTCTTTAGCTTTCACAGCATTCACAAGCTCTTGTTTTGCTTTGCGGCATTTGCTGTTATACCAGGAGCATTTTGGTCGATCTATTGCGTTCTTAGATGTTTCCGGATAGAATACATCTGCCAGACTTGCTACAAGCTCCTCATGAATTATTTTGGCTTTGTCCCTTTCCTCTACGGATGCCCTCATTCTGGCTATCAAGGGTATTGCAAGCTGGTACACTTTTGCCAACTTGGGTCGGGATTGCTGGACACGATTCCATCTAACTTTCCTTCGGTTGTTAGTGATTACTAGGGCAGCAGTGCTTATTACCGGGTTTGAGCAGATGGCCGATATGCCCAGATTCCCCAGCTTCAATGTTACAATCAGAGCGTTATGGTCACTGTCCTGCCTCCGTTGAACATAGAAGTCTTGGACTTTCTCCCAGGTTCTCGCTTCCACTATAATGTAATCAATTAACGAGGGATGGCCATCGCGATTAAATGTAAATTTACCCGGAAGGTCAGACTTAGTCCTCCCATTGCATGCCCTCAGTGAGTGCGACAGCATAAATGAGTAGATTTGCATAGCCAAGGGGACCAGGCTTTGATTGGGGTGATCTGCGGGTCAGGGATTGACCAATAAAGGTCTTCTTCTGTGGGATCCTCCTGTGAATTGTCAAATAGAGGTTCAAATTGACAATTAAAGTCACCTCCTATAACCAGTAGAATTGCTGGAGCAAGGGTTGGAATGTAGTGGCCAAGATGGTCTATGGTGGCAGATTCTAATCTGTAGATCACGGGTCTAGAGTAGACATTAATTAGGGCAATTTTCATCTTGTCAGGGAATGTCAGCAGGACACATTGAATGTCGGTATTAAGAGTAATCAACTGCTCTGCTTTGCACCCAAGATGTCTGCCCACCCAGATCGTAAGTCCACCAAACGGGTGCCCCCTCACCCCCTTTATGGCCAAAATGTTAAATGGCGCAAAGCCTACCTATGGTGTTCTTCACAGGCCCACGTCTCCTGAAATAGGCAGATGTCTTGATTGTCTGCGAAACACCCCCATTCTGGACATGATAATTTGTTATTCAGTCCTGCTAGATTCCATGATAGGATTCGTAGCCCACTCTTCCTCAGATCTACCTCTATCGGTGCCTCCAGGGAGTGTGAATGGGGGGTGGGATAAACAACCTGATGGACCCTGTCTAGTCCTACAGGTACTGCACTAGAACCTCCCATATCTATACGACCCAGATGGTTATCAGGTGGGATAAAATCAGCCTCCTCACTCGGTTGGCTACCCACAGCTTGTGTGTTATGACAGTATTCCAATATCAGACTGCTAACTCCATTCGCACCTCTCTCAGTACAGTCCCCTTCAGTAGATTGGTCCGGAAGCTGTTTCTGACAAGTGTCATCGGTAAGATTACCTACCCTTAGTCAATCAACCCCCTCCAGTTTTTCATATCTGTTGTTTACTGCAATATTATACAGAGGGTGCCTGCTAGGGTTGCTCCACCTTCCTTCCATGCGGGAACCGGGGCCCTCGAGGTGGATTGACAGGAGTATACTGCCTTTATGGTCAGAGTTTGGTTGGGGGTAAAAGTAATCCAACGAGCGGAGACTTATTCCTGTGGGTGTATGATGACCTGCATTAGGGGTAGCTAGTAGTCTGCTTGCGGTCGTAGGGTTGTTAAAGTTAATGACGACACACTCCCCTGCTTCAGTTTTTTGAGCATCGCCCAGCCAGCATACTCTGTGGACCATGATTATCTCCCCCGCCCATGCGTACTCAAGGTGCTTGAACCTCGCGAGCCAGAATAAACATGTATTCCTAAGGTCAAGTTGGGATTCCTTGAAGTTATTGGCAATTTGGGGGATGCCTGTAATTATGGCAACATAAGGGGCACAGGCTGCGGGAAGATTTATACTAGGGAGGGAAGACACCTTATTCTCTCTGATGGAAACCTGGGATGGTGGCACAGTTTGTTTTCTGGTGGCCTCCACTTGCTTCCATTGTGCTCCTCCTGTGTCTAAGCTCTTGGGTGACTGTTGCAGTTTTAGCACTTGTTTCCCTTACTAAGCCGCTTAATGTGGGGATATCAATTGTGTGCACCCGCCCACCTAGTGTGTGTTGAGCACTGGGTAGCCTCTTGTCTTCCAGAGTCAGACCCCTCCCCTACTTTCCCAATCGCAGGGTCAGTTTGCGCTATTGCTCCTAAGCCTTCCCAAGCTCTCTCCATTCTATCTAAACGGGCTACAGGAGGTGCTAGTTCTTCCTTAAGGGTGGCTCTTAATTTAGTTAAGAGGTCAGCCATCAGGTTGTATACCCACGATGGATGATCTGTGGCTGGATTGTCTATTTGGGATTTGCCCTTTGTTCTTGTTTGTCAGATCCCTTTGAGTAGTCCTGGTTGTTTGCACATGATTTTTTGTTTTTTGGCCCGCACCAAGTGCTGCTTTACGTTTCACTTTATTTGAAGTGTCGGTGAGCGGGCTGGCCTTATGTGGTTGCTTCCTGGTTCGAGCAAAATGGGGCTAAGGCGCCAAGATATATATTTGCCCATCTTGGGCCCCAGTTGGCGAGATGAGAAGGTGGCCAGAAGGGGGGAGTGATAGTAAACTATGCGGCAATGTTTGAACGGTGGTTGGTGACGAGGTCGCCTCAGATAGTTGTGTGCAAATATCTGGGGTGAGAGATAGCCTTCTTTCTGTACGCTCTATTTCCGTGGACACCACCCCGATTGCCCTCTGGAGCATTTTATCTATTGCAGTGGTTGGAGGCTCACATGTTGTTTTATTTCTACTAGCAGCTACCCTTTTTCCCATTTTCCCAGCAGGTGTCGTTGCAGCTCTCCTACAGAATGTGCCTCGTCCCACCACTACCCAGATGTGACTAAACACCCTTAGGGGTTCAAAGAGGGCTCGAAATCATAAAGCAAACCACCTGTCAACACAATTGTACAAAGATTTTACCCCGTTCAGCCCCTAGTTTGTTTACAACATATCCTTCCCTCCAAGGTAAAGCTCAAACAGTAACGCCAAAAAAGACAAAATAGGGGAAGGGACATACAAGTGTTCTTGGCTTTTAAAGCAAAGTCATTGAGTTATTGTGGGCACATGGAAAAAAGAGTCTTACCCCTGGGATTGGCCGTAAAATAGGAAAAAGTGCAGCTGCTCAGAGGGGTGACCCTACCCTGCCTCTTCCTGTCGCTGACGGGTTCGTCCTTGGCCCGGTATGCGCCCGGGCACTGCCCGCCCACGTCCCACGCTGCGTGGTGCAAGGCGGCGATTTATAGCACGATGTCAGCGTCTCCCCGTGCAGCAGCTGTGGCCAATCTGGAGGGAGTGGTGCACCCTGGGACCAGGAGTCCCACCAGGGCGATGCGGCGTGTTCTTTCAGGTCCTCGCAGAGATCAAAGGCTGCCTGCCAGCAGCCACGGGCAGACACAAAGTTCAGAGGATCCCGCGCTGCCTCCTCGCAGAGATCAAAGGCTGCCCGCCAGCAGCCACGGGCAGAAACAAAGTTCAGAGGGTCCCCTAATGTCAGTGATGATATTCTTATCCATGCTGAATCTGTGCCAGCTTTATGGCAGTGCAACTGGTGCTGTCACACCAGGCGCCAAGCTCTGGCGGTGTTGCAGTCTGAAATAAACTCTTGGGGATAAAAGAACCAGATGCAGACTTCTTAGAGTGATCAGCAATGTTCAGGCAATAACAAAAATTCAAGATCATTCTGATGATTAATGTACCTATTGGATAGATCCGAGTTTTGTCTAATAGCACTTTTGACTCAACTGAAACAGTGGCGGCTGGTGAAGTTTGAGAGTGGTGAGCTGGGCTTACCGGGGTGGAGGCGGGACCTTGGGGGTTCATGTTAGTGGGGCACAGCATTTTTTGGGAGCTATAACTGAACTCGAGGGCACAAGGTTATTCAACTTGGAATGATGACTGATTTGGCTCTCCCGCTGAAGTGCAGGTTGCACATATGCTTCAGAAAATTGCTCATTAATCTGAGCCCCCAGCACATAACACTAAGTATTATCTGAACGCTGTACCAGGCTGCCACACCTATGGGGTAACCCAACACCCACAGTTGCCTTGACTAAACACCACTCTGCCCCTCATCACCTCGAATTATACCTCGCCTGAACGCACATACAACTGTCAGGGCCCATTGCAACCCTTCAGTGCCAAGTTGGCACTGAAGGTTTGTGATTGACCCTGACAGTCTCTCAGTGTTATCAATTCGATGTGCTTTTCAGCTCCCTCTCATTGATTCACATGCACTTATTCTGTAATATAACTGAAGGTTGTGTAAAGTGCTCCAAAACCTTCGGGTTGAGTTCGCACTACATAAAAACTGCAGAAAAATGCACAAAAAGGTAAAAGCAAAACCTTAACATACAGAAAGACAAATAGATACCCACTTACTTGCTGATCTGTACAAAGTGAAACCAGAAAACCTGGGGGTAAAATCGAGGCTTCCCCACTTAAATTGCATGATTTTAGGCAAATATTTTATTTCACCAAAAGTCCTTTTTTGTGATTATTTATGATGTATGAAAGTACTTTCAAATACATAAATTCAGAAAACCAATTACACAAAAAGCTAATGCTTTTGATTTATTAGACTGTAATGTTGCTCAATAATAATCTGGGCCATTACAGGGTTTACATGACAACTGTCTTGCCTCATAGTTCACTGATGGTTCAAATTAAAAACCATCACCATTAATAAGTAATTCTCAGTGCAGCCCGCGTAGATGCCTACTATTGGCTGTAGCAGGTTCCAGAGGGATATTTATGTGTGCCTCTCATCTTCATTGCTTGATTTTTGCCCGCAAGATAGTGTCACTCATATGCGTTGAAATGTCACTCATAATTACACTGGAATTACGAAAATGTCACATTGCAATCTGAAACCTTGGCAGCTATGAAACAGAGGCAAATGGGAAGGCCTGCTTAATTACTTGCTCTTTGGGGTCATCCTCCTGTGTAGCAGCACCGCCATCCGCTAGGACATTAACACCTCGTCGTCATGCCATGACGCACTGGACTTCACAATACCAGGGCGTTCGTGGGTACTTGACTACCTCAGAGGCCCTGCGGCGTCTGCACCTCCGACACCAGGAAATACGAACACCTCCGATGCTTCGACTCCGGACATTGGAAAGGGACAAGGGGGTGCTTGGCGCATCTAATTGGCATAACACTCCGTGAAATTACCCCCTCTGCCTCCTTTTCATGTGTAAAATAACCCTGAATTGAGACACTGACCTCATGCATATATTTCTGGAATCACAGTGCCAAGCGCCTTGCTATCAGGGGTGATAACATCAGAGAGCTGCAGAGAAACCGGAAGGTATGGGTTTAGGAAATCCCTGTTATTTTGCTAAACCTTATTCTGAGATCGATATAAAAAATTTAAGGGTTCCATTAGGTAGTAATACATTCCTATTAGTATAGTCAACCCCAACTGCCGAGTTTCGATTTAGATCCTGAATTTTTCCAGACCAAGCACTATGGATTACTGCCCCTGTTCCACCGCAGTTTGTGTTGCTTTTCTTCATGCCTTCCTCCCATTGTCTGTGTTCACTTTCTTCCCGCCCCCTCCCACCTTAGTTTGCATTGCCTTTCTCCCCCCCCCCTTGAGCAATGAGAACCTTTAAAAAGATGCTGCAAGTACACAAATCACCTTGAATCTAGGACAATAGCCTACTGATCTGTTACATCCTAAATGTTTCCGTGCACTCCAGTGCTCCTACTTGCTGTACCACAGACAGGCCACACTGCTGTCTCAGGTGTAATATTTCCAGACCATGTTTGGCTACATGCACCTTACCAGAATAAGACTTATCATTAAATTCAAACCCCTATGTGAAACCTTTCTTGCACATACCACATTTAAACCTCTCCAACCAGGCTTCACTCTCTGGCAGTGTTTGGCCCTTCTTGACTGGGCACTTTTTTTTGCACTTTTATATTGCACAAAGCTGACTTAAAGGTATTGGAGTGTTTGATATGAGCACCAGTTATACTACACAAGTATGAATTATTGGTTTTAATTTTAGGCAAAGGGAGATTAAGTGATTTACCCAGAGTCACAGGATGTTGAGCGTTGACGCAGATATTTGAGCCTGGTTCACTAGTTCTGAAGTTCGTAGCTCTGACAGATAGGCATATCCTCACTTACCAACTGAAAAATGCTGCAGGTCCGGTGTAGTGGTCTCTAGCAGTGGGCACCGGAGCGCCGTGGCTCATGACGAGGTCATGAACATGGGGGCACTGCGCGCGCTTCCCCTCCCCCCAGCAGAGCAGGGGAATCCTGCCAGCAGCGAAGGGGTTAAGTGCAGACGCACTGAAATTGGTGTCACGCTGATTCTCTTTTTTAACAGATTCATGGAGCTCAGTGCAGTTTGTAGTCTGAACTGAGCGAGCAGCCGCCAATCAAGGACAGTCACAAGCTGGTCCGAACTTTTAAAGACAGTGAAGCAGTGCTCACCTACACATCTGTTCATCTATAACCCCCAACAAACATGGTAGGAGGGTAGGTAAACTGTTGCTTACTTCCCAAGCCATATGGCAACTGCGATGTATTGCCGGGGGAAGGGGTCAGGCTGCTGCAGTATTGGGGCAGGAGATAGGCAGAAATTTCAAAACACTGTGGGGTTGCATGTGAACCGGATGAGGTACCTCTATCATTTCAGCAGGCACAGCAAGGGACAAGCATTGGCATAGCCAATAGGTCTCGTCTTTGGGACCTCATAAGTATTTAATCATGCAGCACAATATCCTTGGTGCAACATCAACTGTTACATGGCTAAACACTTATAATGTCCCAAAGGCGAGACCTATTGGCTATGCCAGTGCTTGTATTCAACGGCAGTCCTTTAGTAAAAGATCAGCTATGTGTTCCCCTCCAAAAATAAAGGTGGTGATTATGTTCTAAGTCCTTATCACCGATATTGAAGCCCATACCTTGCTAAAAGTCTCTTGCTTCAAAAGATGACTTTTTTTGCACTTTTATATAGCGTGAACTTGACCCAAAGGTACGAGTACAAGTTACATCACACAAGGACACATTCATGTTTGGTTTTCGGCATGGAGAGATTGTGTATTTCCCAGAATCACAGGATGCTGAGTTGACGCAGAGACTCCAGCGAGGTTCTCCTATTCCAAAGTCGGCAGCTATGGCCCTTAGGCTTCATCCACATCTTGGGGTGAGCTCATTCTCTTACTTGTCGACTGTGCGCTGCCACAAGCTATCCCTTAATCTTCACCGTGGAGTTAACCATATGCCATTTTTGAGGTCATCAGAAGTCAATTAATTTGCACTCTAGCATCCATTGGTTGACTTCAAAGTAAGTGCTAGTGTAGATACTGGTGTGCTATACTAGCTTAGTAATCAGTCAACCAATTAACAAATGACCTTCTACCAATAACCCTGGTCTGAAATTGGCACATTTTCAATCAGATTCACAACCCAATAAATTTGGTTTCATATCCAGTTTGCAATGCTTCTTTCATCTTAAATGTAAGTCCACAATTGAATACCATTTAGTTATATTGTACCACTTTTATTTAGTTAGAAGAACATTCGGGCTAGACGGTTTGAGGATGCTTCCATGACTGCAGCATATGTATGTGTTAGTAATCCACAGCAGCGATTGCATAATTGCTATTTATATTAGGCCACACCAGGCAACTGCTAAATGTGTTTTTTACTTACATCAGATGGTTATGGCTGCAGGGCAGCGCCTTCAACTTGGAGACGCTGATTCCTCTAAATTTTTAACAGACACACACACACCTGCAGTGAGTACCACTTCGCTCCACGTCATTAGTCTACTGGTTGGCAGTGAAACACCAGAGTTAAATGGCGTCCTGCATTCACTGCAGAGTGGGAAGCAGACATGGCGAGTCTGTGCAGTAAATCTGTGGAAGTCCTGATATCAAATTGTGCAGATTCAATTTCTAGGCTTCCCACCTGCCTACAGCCTCTACACCACCCTTTCCCAACTCTGCCCCCTGTGAGTTTGGAATGGGTGGGGTGACCGTATTGAGTGCTCTCCACTCCCTGATTGACGTGAAGCCCTGGCACTACAGAGCTTCCATCAAAACACCCAGGGCTAATTTTGTCCCTATAACATCAGGAGGTGGAGACTGGTCCCCAATGCTAAGTCTTTGCCGAGCTGATGACCCAACAGGCCTCAGAGTTGTGAGATAATCTGCCCGGTAAATAATCTAGACTTTGGGCCTGCCCAAAGGCAGCACCTTTAGGAAATGTGAGTGTCACTGCACAAACAAGTGCGGTGTGTGGCACTGTGCAGCAGGCTGCAGCCCCCGGCACCCAGCAAGACAGATAAAGACTGTGTACATTTTTTTTTTTAAAGAAGCAGTTTTTACCCTTAACAATTTGCTGCCTTTGACTTGCCCTGGGGGTTGAAAGTAAAGGGGCATAGCCCCGACATCCTCTACCACCAACCGCCACTGATCAGAAAGTAGCACAGATGGTTAATGTTCCTGCTGCAAAGCATATGGAAGATGCAGATAACAGAATTGTATTTCATGTAAATAGTTCAGTGAGTTACAACGTTTGGCACAGACATCCTTTTGTTAATTGCATTTCCTATGTTACCATCCTTCTTATATAGCAGAGTGAGCGATAAAATAGCATCAAAGAGCTGCATGCACACTGTAAAGGCAAATGTGTAGAACCTTATGTTTTTCCCCAGTCTTTCCTTATCCTAAGGTTGCTAAAAAGGGTTTGGGTAAAAATAAATTCTTAGTGAAGCCAACCCCAACCACTGTGTTACCTTTTAAATCAAGACTTTGTGCTTCTCCAGACCAAATTCTCCTAAAATATACTGCTTGCCAGTATGGATGACATGTGACTACTACACCTTGGAGTCCTCAGTGTCTCATGTAGCATTTCATATAAATTGATTTACACACTTGTATGATTCACTGTTACGGTCTAATGTTTGTGTGAAGTAAAGGTCTCTGACACCCTACACTGGTAGTAGTAATGCAATCAAAGAAATGTAACACACATGAGAGAGGGATTGTGGTGAGTTGAGGGGCACCCTTGGACAGTGAATGTGAGGGAATGCATGGAGTAGGAGGTAATTGGGGCAGGGCAACAAAGATTGTTGCACCAGGCGCCACCCGAGCTAAAACCAGCCCTGCGCCAGATTGTTCACTGAACATCACCAGAGGCTCAAAGCAACACCATAGAGGATATCTAACTGAGGCCTCACACAACAATGCCAGAAAGGTGCCTTCCTCATGGACAACATCCATTTCAATGGATGAGTGTAGACTCCCAGATGGTCATAAGCATTAGAAATATCAATGCCCTTGAAAATAAATCGAAAATGAGCAACTTCCTTGGGATATCTACCTATTGCAGGAAGTTCCTCCCCAACCTGGCTCTTCCCACAGACCCCCAAGCCAATAAATAAAGGCCAAAAGTCTATGACTGTAGAAGGACGAACACCCAGAAGAATTTGTGAGAATCAATAAGACCTTGCTCGGTGACAGCCATGAACTACTTCAACTCAAAGCTGAAGATAGAATTGGCAGTAGATGCAAGTCCAGTAAGAGCTGTCAAAACAGCAAGCAAACACACAGGTGCCAATGGCGTTTGAAAGCTACACACTGTCTGACAAATAGGCTTGCTCCTCTCACATCCACACAGAGGTTCTGGCTCACAAATGAAGCTGCACTCATTTTTATCACTAACTGTAAAGAACAGGACTTCAATATGTTCAGAGACCACAAACCGCTGATACATTTATTTGCAAATGACACCAAACCAGTCTCAACTGAGGAAAGGAAAATGGGCCCTACAACTACAGAAGTATCAGTTCAGTGTGTTAGACCATCCTGGTTGCAGCAACCCAGCTGACCTCTTCTCTTGCTGGTCCGGAAACCGCTAATTGCTGCAACAAGACAACCAAGGAGCACATGAGCGTAGTAGGGCGTGTGGCATGTCTAAAGGTGACATACATGGAAAACATATAAGATGCCACAGCGGGTGATACCTCGCTCCAACTCATGCTAGATGCATCAAAGTCAAACACCTGGATGGCTATCCTAGCTAAAGTCAAAGACAGAGAGCATGAAAGCCAAAGAACCCTCATGGCCCAGTGAAAAGTACAGGATAAAATCCACACAACCAAGGAAGACCAGGTATTGAGGGAATCCGAAATCATTGCCCCATCATTTGTAAGAGGACACGTAGTGCGCCTGGCACACCGAGGCCACCAAGGAGTTATGAAGACCAAGGCCCAGTTATTATTATTAATAGACAGTTTTAGAGCACAAACATACACCTAGCAGGTATCATGGTGCTATAATACAGACTGAAACTCAACAATATTTTCCTGATTTTGCAGCAAGTAACCATCCTAACCATTATCCCACTCTCCAACTTAGAAAGAGCCAGGTTTTTTAATTCGTCCTGGAGCTCTGCAGATTGTGGTTAGCTCGAAGGGGGGCTGAGAGTTTGCTCCACAGCTTAGCTGCTTTAATCTGAAAAGATCTTCCACCCGGCCTTATTTTCCTGAACCATGGCACATATACATAATTGGCCGTTGAAGATCGTAAGGATCTCTGAGCCATGTAGAAGCTGAATTTCCTTTGTAATATAGCAAGACCTGTACCACTTACAGATTTATGGACTATGCAAAGTGCCTTACAAACAATTCTCTTCCTGACTGGCAGTCAGTGTAGCTTTCTAAAGGTGCCCAAAACTCAGTCAATCTTGACTTGTTCATGGCCAGCTTAGCTGCTAAGATTTGTATCCTGCATAGTCTCTTAATAAGGTAGTCTGGTGCTCCTAGCAGAAGTGCATTGTAGTAGTCAATTCTACTTAGTACATTGCAATGTACCACTAGTTTTCTGGCTGGCAGAGGTGATAATGGAACGATTTTTCTGAGATTCCTTAGCGGTCTGAAACAGGTGGCAGCCGTCCTATTGATCTGATCTCCCATGGACAATTTCTCGTCCACATAAACTCCCAGATTCTGTACCGCCTGGGCCATCCCAGGAGGCTCCGAATTGGACAGGGCCAGAAGCTAGTTGGAAGACTTTTGTAAATATGCCACACACTGTCTCAACCTGATAAACTGTTCACAAAATGTTTTTTATGTATGTGATGCATGTTCTAATGTGTTATCGTTTTGTTTTATTGAAGTTGAGGAGGAATGCAATGTAGTACACCCCAATGTTTGGCAGAGTGGTGGTATAGTTGTTGTCACCTGCCTTTTAGACCTGGCACCATTGGCTTGGGTCTCCCTTCAATTTTTGCTGTTGCCCTTATGTATTTTTGCTGTTGTTAGATGCTTTGGGCACTGTGCCACTGCTGTCCAGTGCCACAGTGCAAGTGCTCCCTATTGTAAATTGATGTATTAATCAGTGGTTCCATGTTTGGCTATTTGGTTTACTTGTCAGACCCCAGTCTAGTGCACTGAGTGTGCCCAGGGTGTGTAAATCCAAATGCTGCTGGTGGGCCTGTAGCACTGGTTGTGCCACCCACAGAAGCAGCCTTGTAAAATATGTCTTAAGGTCTGCCATTGCAGAGCCTGCGTGCAGTCTGGTACTGTCATGCTGACTAGGCAAGTGCACCCACTTGCCAGTCCCTAAACCTTCCCTTTTCTTCATATCAGTCACCCCTATAGTAGGCCCACGTTCAGGGTGCATTGTAAGTATAAGGTAGGACATGCCCTGGTGTGTGTGGCATGTCCTAATAGTGAATTACAGCCATTTTCGTTTTTTACTATTGCAAGGCTACCTGTTCTCCATAGGCCAGAATGGGCTGTTAGAGTTATTACATTTTATAATCCTGACTCAGAGAACATGGTAGAAATTCGAGTTTAGTATGCCTGGACTCAGAATGATAAAATGCATATTTTAGTGAAATTGGTTTTAACATTCTGTGTTTGCACATACCACTTTTAGAAAGTAGGTATTTCCTTGCCTAACCTTTCAAGCCTGCCTCTGCTAGGTTGTGTATTCCTTGTCTGGAGTTTGTGAGTGACAGGGCTGGGGGATTCAAAGAGACAGGATGAGTCAGCCCAGTGGTGAATAGAGAGATCTGCATCTAGATGGGAGGGAGGGTTTGCGTCTGAACCTTGAATAGGGCTGTGCCTGCCTTCCACAATGCTGGCTCCACCTCCTGCGGTGTGGCTGATGTCTCTGCCCTGCACACTGAAAGAGGAGAAGGAGTCCTTTCAACAAAGTGCTCCAGGACTGTACTTGCCTTCCACAATGCTGGCTCCACCTCCTGTGGGGGCGTCTAATGTGTCTGCCCTGCACCGTGAAAGGAAAGCAGAAGTCTGGTAAACAGAGTGCTTCAGAACTGGTTTGGACTGGTCAAAGGCCCTTATCCCCTCAGAGAACAAAGGATTTTGGGGTATAAGTATTGGGACCCTGATCCCAAGATATTAGATCACTTTTGGACTACAAGAAGAAACCTTTACTGAGGAGAGGAACCTGAAGAAACTGGGAAGAGACTGTTCCCAAGCTGAAGTTCTGCTTGGGGATTGGCCTGCAGTGGTTGCCTTACTGCCAAAGGAAGGAGAAAGGAACTTTGTGTACTTTCCTTTCAACTTGAGAAGGATCTCCAAGGGCTTGGAAATGAGCTTGCCTCTTGCTGAAGTCTCAGGGACACAGACTTCAACCCCCTGCTCCCCAGAGTTCTTTTGGAAGTGCCTGCTGCTGTTTTGGGCCTTCTGAGGAACTGCGTGTCGCAAGGAGCTGGAAGCACGACGCAATGAGATTGAAGCGTGTCGCAGTCGCTGCTGCTGCTGTCGCACTTCTGAACAAGGGTGTCGCCGCTGGAGTTGTCGCACTGCAATGCATCAAGAGAAGCGTGCCGCAATGAAGAGGAAGCGTGTCGCCGTCGCTGCTGCCTGCCGTCGCACTTCTGAACAAGCGTGTCGCCGCTGGAGTTGTCGCACTGCACCGCATCGAGAGAAGAGTATCGCAACGAGGTAGAAGGGTGTCGCCGTCACTGGGCCTGCCGTCGCCCTTCTGAACAAGGGTGTCGCCACTGGAACTGTCGCATCGCACCGCATCGAGGAAAGCGCCTCGCATCACCGAGAAGAAGGCCGCCGTCGGAGCCGCTGCCATCGCATTTCTGAACAAGGATCTCGCCGCTGTAGTTGTCACATTGCGCGGAAGCTTCACGCATCGTGTGAGAAGAGTGTTGCAGTTGGAGCCTGTCTGCTCGTGCCAAGCTACCAAGGGGGTGAGAAGGGGTTATTTTAGGAGTGTAATCTCCTTATCCTGACTAGAGGCAAGGGCCTCTATTTGTCACAAGTACCTACCTGTGCCAACTAGAGACCCCCAATTCTAACATTGGCGGTCAGCGGTGAGGCTTCTGGACTTGTATTTGTGACTTATTACAGTGATTGGTGAACACTACTTAGTGAGTGCAGACCATAATGCAGCCACATACTTTTTCGGAGATTCCTTTTTGGATTATCTATTTTTTTTTTTAAAGATGCCTGATTCAGTTGTAGTGGAGAGAGCAGAACCCATTGCCTCTATTGATCTTGAATGGGAAGAAGAGAAATTGGAATGCTACAAACTATCACAGCTTTAGTACTTCTGCAAAAAGTTCAAAGTTTCAACCTCTGGATTCAGAGTGAAGGAAGAATTCTACAAGGTGCTGAGGGCCTGGGTAGAAGCAAGGAATACCCCTGAAATTGAGGTAGGGGGTGACAATGCAGATGTACAACAGGAGGAGCCATTGGGCTCAGGAGGAAGGAAAGTACCTTCCCACGCATGTAGCAGTGCTTCTAACAAGAGTCTGTCTCCAGAGGAGTTGGAGGACAGAGAGAGATCAAGGAGGCATTAAATGGGGATGACCAAGTTCAAGGTGAATACGCAACTGAAAATAGAAAATAGGAGATTAGATATGGAGGAAAAGAAAATACAGTTTGAGCATGAAAATGTTTTGAGGGAGTTGGAGTTTAACCCCATCGCTGCGGGCCGAATTTCCCCACGGCGCAAGGGAGAGGGGGGCCGCGCGCGGTGCCACGGTGCTCAAGATGAGCTCGGTTCATCATGCAGCACGGTGGGGGTATGCTGATGACAAGCTGAGCTCGTCATGACCACGCCCGTTCCAATGGAACGCCCAGCACAGTGGGGTAATTATCCCCGCGTGGGCGTTCGGGAACGGTCAGGACGAGCTCAGCTCGTCGTCAGCACATCGCCACCGTGCTGCATGACGAGCTGAGCTCGTCATGGGCACCCAAGAGGTTAAAACCAAAAGTTTAGAGGTTACTCCCTCTGGTGGCAGCTTACTGTCAGTGCCTGTGGAAGCTAGAGTGTACATTCCCTAAGATGTGGTGAAGGAATTTTACAAAAATGATGATATTGGTCAGTGGTTTAGAGCCTATGAGGTAGCCATGTCTTCCCACCAGGTCCCTGAGAGAGATTGGGGAGCGGGGTTGTGGGGAAGGATCCTTAGTGAGGAGCGGGACAGACTGTTAGACTTACCTTCTGAAGTCCACAATTCATACAGCCACATGAAGGATGCATTAATGTCTAGATATGGTTTGACTCCTGAACTCTATAAATAGAGGTTCAGGAAGTGCAATAAGTTAGGAAACAGAATCTGGGTTGAATATGTCACTTTCTTTTGCAGAGCATTGGATGGTTAGGTGAAGGGCAACAAGGTTAATGATTTTCAAGGTCTCTTTGATTTGATTGCATGGGAGCACTTGTCTGATAATTGTTTTCCAGAGCTGCGCCAACATCTGATACATTTTAACAGAGACAGTGGTCCCTAAACAGCCAAATCAATTCAATGAACATAGACTAGATAGTTCTATATTGATGTCCAGCCGGACAGTTTTATTCTGTTGGATGATTATTCATATCAAAATCTAAAAAATTTAAGTGGGACACCAGCCGGTGCCCGACTAAACACACTCCACCAAGGGGGACATACAACATAAATTGTAGGCAAAACAAGGGGCAGTCTGATTGGCATAAATTATATACAGACCATTCATAAAATACACATATGCACACAAAATTCTCAATAAATTAGTGACATTTGCGTATGTTGTCGACGACGTTTCGAACTTCAATTAATTAAGAGTTCATCTTCAGGACTATTGATCCTTTGCCTATTCTCAATGGCAAGCCTGTCAAACTGATAGAGAACCCACGACTGGTTTAGGGTAACTCGAAATGTCGGAATTTGTATTGCCTGACGAAAAATATGGGCGGCAACAACACCGATTACCGCGGTCCTCAGTAGAAGTCCGGTATGATTAGGACTGGAATCCGGTACCAATGCAGGAAGGGTCCACAATGGGGATTCGATTTCCAGAAGGGGTCGTTGCCCGGGGCTTTCGGAGTAGCAGGTCCTCAATGGGGATCAATTCTGCTTACGGCTGAACTCGCGCGAGTTCCCACTTACATTTTTTAGATTTTTATATGAATAATCATCCAACAGAATAAAACTGTCCGGCTGGACATCAATATAGAACTATCTAGTCTATGTTCATTGAATTGATTTGGCTGTTTAGGGACCACTGTCTCTGTTAAAAAGTACTACCCATAGGTCCCTAGCGATTGCACCTTGGGTTCCCTTGTTTTGTAAAATAAACATCTGATACATAGCAAGCTTACCAACCCTAGGAAGCTTGCTGAGGAGGCGGACCGCTGGGTGAGCACCCGGGTCCACAAGGGTCACATGGGAGACTCAGCCAAAGGTGGGCAGGGTCCCCAGCAGAAGAGTGGGGGGGACAAGGGTAAACAAAAGAAGTTCCACAAAGGGCCCCAAAGTAGTCCCCAAGGGAACCAAGGGAAAGGTTTCCAGCCTCCCCCTGAGAGAAAGCAAGGGGTCCCAACAGGTAGTCCTGTGCCACAGGGACCCCGCAAATGTTACACGTGTGGTGACCTGGCGCGCAAGGCGAATGATACCAGGTGCTGCCTGTTTGGTAAACCAGCACCCGCTGGTGCTCCGCCCGGCAGATGGCTAGTGTAGCCTTGGGGGAGGAGATTGATGCCCAAGGTGGGTGGGTTCTCGCACAGAGGACCCTTGTCTCTTTAGGAGACTGTGAGATGGTCTCAGAAGCTCAGCTGGCCAGGAACAGTAATAAATATGGGCAGTGGGTGACCATCAATGGCCAAAAGGTGGAGGCTCTTAGAGATAAAGGAGCCAGTGTGACAGCTGTCAGGTGTCACCTGTTGTCTCATGAGCAGATTGTCCCTCATGCATTTTGCTGCCAACAACACAGAGAGCCCTTGTCCAATGGCTCAGGTTCCCTTTGAGTGGGGGGGGGGGTTCTCTGGTACTCTTCAGGTAGCTGTGAGGCGCGCCATGCCTGTTGACTGTTTGTTGTGGAACGATTTAGAGAGCTCACCTTGGGAGAAGGTGGAGAAGAGGGATCCATGTTCAAATATCAATATCAAAAATATCGACTCAAAAATATCGATGTAAAAATCTTGATAACAAAAATATCGCCTCCCTATACCTAAAAAGGTAAGTACAGTATTGACTCAAAAATATCGATGTAAAAAATATCGACTTTAAAAAATACCATAACTTAAATTAAATTAATTAAATATTATTATTATTATTATTAACAAATTTAATTAATTTTAATATATATTTTAACTAATTATAACAAATAAACTAAATAGAATTAATATGAACACAAAAAAGTGTACATATACATTTACTTAAATACATTTTATTAACTATTATCTTTATTTAATTTATACATTTTATTAATTATATAAAAATACAATAAAAACATATATAAATAAATAAAAATATTTAATATATTCTATATTTAATTAACACATTAAACTATTAAAAAATACATACATTTAATAACAAAATAAAAACATTAATAGTTAAAACATTAGATAACGGGAGGGTAAAAATTACTATTACCACTCCAGTGAGTGCAATAGTTGGAAAAGCGCTGTATAGCGTAGGGGTAAAAATTACTATTACCACTCCAGTGAGTGCAACAGTAGGGAAAGCGCTGGATAGCTTATGGGTAAAACGCACTATTCCCACTCCAGAGAGTGTAACAGTAGGGAAAGCGATGGATAGCGTAGGGGTAAACATTACTATTCCCACTCCAAAGAGTGCAACAGTAGGGAAAGCGCTGGATAGCATAGGGGTAAAATTTACTATTCCCACTCCAGAGAGTGTAAAAGTAGGGAAAGCGCTGGATAGCGTAGGGGTAAAAATTACTATTCCCAATCCAGTGAGTGCAACAGTAGGGAAAGCACTGGATAGCGTAGGGGTAAAATTTGCTCTCCCCACTCCAGAGAGTGCAACAGTAGGGAAAGCGCTGGATAGCGTAGGGGTAAAAATTACTATGCCCACTCAAGAGAGTGCAACAGTAGGGAAAGCTCTGGATAGCGTAGGGGTAAAAATTACTATTCCCACTCCAGAGAGTGCAACAGTAAGGAAAGCGCTGGATAGCGTAGGGGTAAAATGTACTATTCCCACTCCAGTGAAAGCAACAGTAGGGAAAGCGATGGATAGCGTAGGGGTAAAAATTACTATTCCCACTCCAATGAGTGCAACAGTAGGGAAAGCGCAGGATAGCGGAGAGGTAAAAATTACTATTCCCACTCCAGTGAGTGCAACAGTAAGGAAAGCACAGGATCCCAAAACAATAAACAATAAAAATATCAACATTTTCAATAAATTTTATTTCTAATTTTAACATAATTAATATATAAATATAAATATATTATTATTAACAAAGATTTAAAAAAAAATGATTTGCACTATAAAATCCACAAATACCTAAAATGAATTACACAATTACAGTTAATATTTACTAATTAATTAATCAAATTATTTTTTATTATTTATTAATTAAACAATTAATTATTTACCAGCTTTCACACCATTTACACATAAACACCACAACACACACCTAAATTTAATTACACAATTACATTTATAATTACTAATTAATTATTTAAAATTCTTTTTTATTATTTATTAATTAAACAATTAATTACTTACCAGCTTTCACACCATTTACACATATATACACCACAACACAAACCTAAAATCAATTACACAATTACATTTAATTACTAATTAACTATTTAAAATTATGTTGTATTATTTATTAATTAAACAATTAATTACTTACCAGCTTTCACACCAGTTACACATATATACACCACAACACACCTAAAATTAATTACACAATTACATTTAACAATTACTAATTAATTAATTAAAATTATTTTTTATTTCTTAATAATTAAACAATTAATTTCTTACCAGCTTTCACACCATTTACAAATATATACACCACAACACACACCTAAATGTAATTACACAATTACAATTGATAATTACTAAATAAATAGAAATTAATTTTAAACTATTCAATAATTAATCAATAAAAAATTAATTACTTATCACCCTTCACACCATTTACATATATAAACACCACAACACACACCTAAAATAAATTAAACAATTAACATACTTAATCATTAACTAATTGAAATGAATTAACTAATTATTAAACCATAATTAATTAATAAATTAACGCATTCATTAATAAATTAATTTTACATAATTAAATTACTTCCCACCCTATTCCCCTATACACCCACAACCCGCTACGGAACTAATAACGCAAAATTAAACTTAAAATAAATTAATAAGTAGAAAAATTCTAAAACATATAATAAAATAACAAACAATTCTTATTAAAAACACTAAAATACATAACATTATTAAAAAATCGATATTTTAGTAAACTATATTTTGGTAAACAATATTTATTACAACGATATTTTTGAAATCGATATTACTTACCTGTCAGTCGATATTCTTGTCATCTATATTTTTGGACTCGATATTTCTTCCAAACGATATTTCTGCGGCGATATATTTGTTGCAGGATATTTCCCCGTCGATATTCCTGCTCTGCACCGGAGAAGAGTACTCACTTGAAGATGGTGGGTCTGCCTGACTGAGCGTGCGTGACCACCCGGTCAATGGCAGCCAGTAGGGGTGCTCAAGAAGACCTGGAGCCTGAGAGGGAGGCTCAGGAACCTGCCTTAGAGAGAAGTGGCGGGGCGTGGGAAACCGGACCCCGAAGTTCCCACGGCCCAGGAGGAGGTAGATACTGAGGGGGATGCCGTGGAGCCTACCGGGGAACAACTGGCTGAACTGGGGGACCTTTCTGAGCTGACCCATTGGCAGCAAGAATGAGGCCCCGCCAGGGAAGAATTCTGCAGGGAGCAGATAGAATGCCCTTCTCTTGAGGGCTTGCAGGAACAGGCTGCAAGCCAGGCAGCAGGTGATCAGTCACGATCACATTGGATTTACTGGGAGAATGGTCTCCTGTATAGTGAGCCTGAGGTTGCTGAGCCTGGGTCAGCCTGTGTGCTGGTGGTACCCCAGAGTTTCAGAGCCTTCCTACTGGGGCTGACTCATGATGTGCCGTTGGCAAGACATTTGGGGCAGAACAAGACCTTTGAGAGGCTTGTCACCCACTTTCATTGGCCCCAAATGCGCAATAGTTCAGACACTCATTGCAGGACATGTCAGACTTGCCAGGTAAGTGGAAAGAGTGGGAGGAAGCACAAGGCTCCTCTCCAGCCATTCCCTGTGGTCAGTAGCCCCTTTGAGCGGGTGGGGATTGACAGTGTGGGGCCACAGGACCCCAAGACAGCCATAAGCAACAGGTTCATCCTGGTCTTGGTGGACCATGCCACCCGGTACCCGGAAGCCATACCTCTGAGGACAGTGACGGCCCCCGTGGTGAGACGAGCACTAATGGGAATTTTCTCCCGAGTGGGGTTCCCTAGTGAGGTAGTGCCTGACCGGGAGAACAACTTCATTTCCAAGTATATGAAGCCCCTGTGGCATGAGTGTAGTGTAACTTACAAGTTCACCACTCCTTACCACCCCCAAGGAAACTGGTTGGTTGAAAGGTTCAACCGGACCCTGAAAGGCATGATAATGGGTCTTCAGGAACCCATGAGGCGTAAGTGGGATGTCCTCTTACCATGCTTACTCTTTGCATACCAGGAGGTGACACGGAAATCTCTACCTCTGAGTCTGGTCAAAGAAGGCTGGGAGCAATCTCCCAGGAGACCTCCCCAGGATGCATATAGCTACATGCTGGCCTTCAGGAACCAGACTAGGCGTTTCAGGCAACTCGCTGAGGTGAATCTGGAAGCCAGCATGGAGAGGATGAAGCACTGGTATGACCAGAATGCCACTCTGGTAGAGTTTCAACCTGGTCAGAAAGTGTGGGTCATGGCCCCTGTGGAGCCTTGTGCCCTCCAGGATAAGTGGACCAGACCATTTGAGGTTGTGAAGTGCAAGAGTCCAGTTACCTACTTGGTGGACTTGGGGTCTCCTAGGAACCCCTTGAGGGTCCTACATGTCAACCACCTTAAGCCCCACTTAGAGAGGTCTGAAGTGGGCATGTTCTTAGCAACAGATGCTGGAATGGAGGAGGAGACTGAGCCTCTTCCTGGCCTCCTGTCTGCAATGGAGCAAGATGGGTCAGTGGAGGGTGTTAACCTCTCTTCCACCCTGACCCATGAGCAACAGAATGACTGCCGTCAGTGGCTGGGACAGTTTTCTGATCTGTTCTCCCTGGTTCCTGGTGTCACAGATTGGTGCGTCCATGATGTGGACAAAGGAGACAGCTTAACTGTGAAGCATAAAACTTACAGGGTAACTGACAGGGTGAGGGCTTGCATCAAAGAAGAGGTCTCAAAGATGCTTGTGCTGGGGGTGATTGAGTCCTCTAGCAGCCCTTGGGCCGGCCCAGTGTTCTTGGTCCCAAAGGCTGCAGCGCCGGGTGCCACACCCGAACTCCGGTTCTGTGTGGACTACAGAGGGCTCAATTCAGTCACGAAGACTGATGCGCACCCCAGCCCTAGAGCTGATGAGCTCATTCATCGGCTAGGGGCTGCATGGTACCTCAGCACGTTTGACTTGACGTCTGGGTACTGGCAGATCGCCTTGACTGATGGGGCAAAGGAGAGGTCAGCATTCTCCACACCATATGGGCAGTTCCAGTTCGGTGTTATTCCCTTTGGGATGAAGAATGCCGCCAACTTTCAGAGGTTGGTCAACCAGGTGTTGCTTGGACTGGATGAGTTCAGTGCCGCCTACCTGGATGACATCGCAGTGTTCGGTGCCAGTTGGGAGGAACATCTGCGCCACCTCTGGGAAGTGTTGTTGGCGCTGTGGAAGGCAGGCCTCACGATCAAGGTGAGAAAGTGCCAGATCGGGCAGGGTTCTGTGGTGTACTTGGGACACCAAGTTGGGAGCGGCCAGTTGGTGCCCCTACAACCCAAGATTGAAACCATCCTGGCTTGGGAGCCACCCAAAACCCAAACAGAGGTGATAGCCTTTTTAGGACTCACAGGGTATTATAGGAGGTTTATCAAGGGGTGAGGCAACATTGTTGCACCCTTGACAGAGCTGACTTCCAGGAAGCAGCCCAAGAAGGTGATCTGGACTGAGACCTGTCAGAAAGCTTTTGAGGCCCTGAAAGCTGCCATGTGTACGGCGCCCGTGCTCCAGGCACCCAACTTCTCAAGAGAGTCTATCGTTCAAACAGACGCTCCAAAGCATGGTGTGGGGGCTGTTCTGTCACAGATGAATGAGGAGGGCCTAGATCAACCTGTAGCCTTCATCAGTAGGAGGTTACTTCCACGGGAACAGAGGTGAAGTGCTATTGAGCGTGAGGCATTTGCTGTGGTATGGGCACTGAAGAAGCTGAGACCATACCTGTTTGGGACTCAGTTCTGGGTTCAGACAGACCACAGGCCCCTCAGATGGTTGATGCAGATGAGGGGTGAGAATCCAAAGCTGTTGAGGTGGTCCATTTCCCTACAGGGTATCGACTTTACGGTGGAACACAGCCCTAGTACAGGACACGCCAACACTGATGGTCTGTCCATATTTTTCCACCTTAGTGATGAGAACTCTCAGGAGTTAGGGTAGTTCTCCCCACATTTCAGCTGGAGGGGACACGTGTTAGACCTGGCACCATTGGCGTGGGTCTCCCTTCCATTTTTGCTGTTGCCTCATGTATTTTGCTGGTGTTAGATGCTTTGGGCACTGTGCCACTGCTGTCCAGTGCCACAGTGCAAGTGCTCCCTATTGTAAATTGATGTATTAATCAGTGGTTCCATGTTTGGCTATTTGGTTTACTTGTCAGACCCTAGTCTACTGCACTGAGTGTGCCCACGGCGTGTAAATCCAAATGCTGCTGGTGGGCCTGTAGCACTGGTTGTGCCACCCACAGAAGCAGCCTTGTAAAATGTGTCTAAGGTCTGCCATCGCAGAGCCTGCGTGCAGTCTGGTACTGTCATGCTGACTGGGCAAGTGCACCCACTTGCCAGTCCCTAAACCATTCCCTTTTCTTCATATCAGTCACCCCTATAGTAGGCCCAAGGGCAGGGTGCATTGTGAGTATAAGGTAGGACATGCCCTGGTGTGTGTTGCATGTCCTAAAAGTGAATTACAGTCATTTTCGTTTTTCACTATTGCCAGGCTACCTGTTCTCCATAGGCCAGAATGGGCTGTTAGAATTATTACATTTTATAATCCTAACTGACTCAGAGAACATGGTAGAAATTCTAGTTTAATATGCCTGGACTCAGAATGATAAAATGCATCTTTTAGTGAAGTTGGTTTTAACATTCTGTGTTTGCAAATACCACTTTTAGAAAGTAGGTATTTGCTTGCCTAACCTTTCAAGCCTGCCTCTGCTAGATTGTGTATTCCTTGTCTGGAGTTTGTGAGTGACAGGGCTGGGGGATTCCAAGAGACAGGATGAGTCAGCCCAGTGGTGAATAGAGAGATCTGCATCTAGATGGGAGGGAGGAGTTGCACCTGAACCTTGAATAGGGCTGTGCCTGCCTTCCACGATGCTGGCTCCACCTCCTGGGGTGCAGCTGATGCCTCTGCCCTGCACACTGAAAGAGGAGAAGGAGTCCTGCCAACAAAGTGCTCCAGGACTGTACTTGCCTTCCACAATGCTGGCTCCACCCCCTGTAGGGCGTCTGCTGTTTCTGCCCTGTGAAAGGAAAGGAGAAGTCTGGTAAACAGAGTGCTTCAGAACTGGTTTGGACTAAGCAAAGGCCCCTCACCTCTCAGAGAACAACGGATTTTGGGGTATAAGTATTGGGACCCTGATCCCAAGAAATTAGATCACTTTTGGACTACAAGAAGAAACCTTTACTGAGGAGAGGAACCTGAAGAAACTGAGGAGAGACTGTTCCCAAGCTGAAGTGCTGCGTGGGGTATTGGCCTGCAGTGGTTGCCTTACTGCCAAAGTAAGGAGAAAGGAACTTTTTTTTTTTTTTTTTTTTTTTTGGTGTTCAAACTACTTTTATTGAAAAATATAGACAGTACACAGCTTCTTACGCCTACAACCCGGAGGCCGGCAGCTTGGCGTGCAACTCAGTAACTTAGTTGTAGTATGTATAACACAGCTGTTAAACCGGCATCCCGGGGCCCGGCAGCGTCAAATAGCACAATATCATAAGTGTCCAAAAGCTAGTACCGGAGGCTGAAGCATCAGGATTTAACATAGCAGAACAGGGATGTTTTGGGTTTTCGTTTTATGTGTAACCTTAAGAAACAGTCCCCAACGTAAAACAGAACAGTGAGGTCGTACAGACACACGTAGAAGTAGATTGCTAGGTCAACATAAATAGCAGTATACATCTAGGGTCTTTCAGGGCAATATATTGGCGGGTGAAAGTCACAGTGGTGCTCGTCAAACTGAAGGATTAAAGCGTAGTGCAGCGCCATAGAGCAGAGTCGGGCCTGATAATAAAAGTGTGGTGGATTGAACGGGCTAAAAAAAAGTGTGTGTCCAACAAGGGTCTAGCGATAATGTCTGCGTATGTAATGTCAATGAATAATGTGCAGGAAGGAGCTATGTATATGTGCGATCAGTGGAGCAACCTGCGGGGTAGTATGCAAGGTGATGCGCTGGGAGTGGTGGATGCACCTACAAGGAGCTGTCTGTGTCCCTAAGTGCTTATAAATCAGTTAAGCATTATCATTCCCTCCCTCAGGGATATCAGTTTCATCCACCTGGGCAAGCAGATAGTCAACCAACGGGCTCCAGATGTCTTTGGGTCGGCTAGGAATCGGTAGCAGGTCAGCAAAGGTAAGGTGCTGCTTCTGACAATAAACTATGTCTGCCAGCCACTCCTTGAATTTAGGGGCTCTGCCTCTGCCCCAACGACATGCAACACGTCGCTTCGCTAAAAGCAATGCCATGTCCACAAATTTTCTGTTGGTTTTTGAGATATGGGGCGTGTGTCCGAGTATAGCGAGAAGCGGTTCCGCCGCTATGGTTTCATTAGTCATTGCAGTGAGAGCGTCCGTCACCTGTTGCCAGTATAGACGGACAGGGGAACAATCCCAGGCCAGGTGGAGGAAGCCGCGTGTTCGGCGTGACATCGTTCACATCTGTCATCATCGGCTAGGCGAAATCTATGTTTTTTGGCTGGGGTATAATACAGTTGGTGCAAGAATTTGTAATGTATCATCTTAAATCTGCTACTGGCTGATATTCGAGCCGTCAAGGTACAGCAGTATTTCCAGTGGTCGTCGGTGAGTTCTGTGGCTAGATCCGAACTCCAGCGAGCTCGAGCTCTCGCTTCAGGTAGCGTAGCGACAGATCTGAGTTGGCGATAAAGCCCAGCAACAAGGTGCGTCCCGTCCTGCGAGCACAACAGAAAGTGGAGGGGGAGAAAAGTCTCAGGTTCCTCGGGGAACAGAGGTAGGATGTCCTTCATGCCCTGACGGAGGCGCAGGTAGTAGAAGACATCCAGGGGGGTGCGGTCGTGAGAGGCGAAAAAGACTTCTGCGGTCTTGAACTTACCGTCCACGAAGAGCTCACCCCATGAGGTGATCCGCAGTCGTTCGCAAAGCAGCCGGAACCCTCGCTCTTGTAATAGGGCAAGGTTAGGGTGAAACATCAGAGGCATTCTGGGGGAGTATGGCAGGCTGCAGGACATCCTCTTCGCTATGCGGCGCCAGGCATCCAGAGTGCAGGAGACCGAGGTGTTAGGTGTCGGTATTAGTGACTCCGGGCAGAGAAGCAGACCGTTAAGCGGGATGGGATGCACGATCCAATCCTCCACCGCCAGCTATGGCATGAAGGGTGTCGGGGCCAGCCAGTGATATGCGTAATGCGCTTGGGCGCATAGGTAATAGGCCTCGAAATCAGGGACGTCGAAGCCTCCAACCTCGCACGGCATGATCAATGTGGACCATTTTAATCGTGGGTTCTTACCTCCCCAGAATAACCTACAGAGTTCTGTCTTCAAGGATTTAAAGAAGAACGCGCCCGGATAGTACGGGATGTTGAGGAAGAGATACAGGAACTGGGGTAAAACTACCATTTTGATGAGGGACGATCGGCCGGCCATGGAGAGCGGCAGTGTGATCCAACGGTCGACGGTAGCTGCAAGTTTTGTAATCGCCACTCCATAATTAGCACGGATCGTTTCTCTTTATCGCATGAGATCATTATACCGAGATAACGGAGGTCAGTCCGACACCACTCAAGTGGATAGTCATGGGGGAAGTCAGGCACTGCATCAGTTAGAGGAAAGAATTGCGATTTGGACCAGTTAATGTGTATGCCCGACATCCTTCCAAAAACTACAAATTCACGCAGTAAGGGATTGAGGTGAAGGTCCGGGTATTTTACATAAAGGGTAATGTCATCGGCGTATAGGGACACATCTATTTGTCGTTGGAGACACTGTACCGCACCGGCTCGATGCAGCTGGCGCAGTCTACAGGCTAGTGGTTCAACCGCTATAGCGAAGAGGAGGGGAGAGAGAGGGCACCCCTGACGCGTTCCCCTAGTGATGGCTATGGAATGTGACAGATGACCGTTGACGAGGACCTTGGCGGTGGGTTGTGTGTAGAGTAATTGGACCCAGGAGATAAATAGTCTAGGAAACCCCATGCTCACAAGGACGGAGAACAGATAGGGCCATTCGACAGAGTCAAATGCCTTGGTGGCGTCCAGAAAGACAGCCGCCACCGGCAAGTCGGGGTGGACCGTGCGAAGCAAGGAGAACAGGGTTCGTAGGTTATGGGAGGTAGAGCGACCCGAGACGAATCCTGCCTGATCAGGCAAAACAATCCTAGTCATAAGGAGGGACAGTCGAGTGGCTAAGACCTTCGCTAGAATTTTCACATCACAGTGAGGAGAGAAAGTGGGCGGTATGAGCCTCGAGAGCTAGGGTCCTTGCCTGGCTTTAAAAGCGAGGTGATGACCACTTCTCGCATAGAGCAGGGGAGGATGCCATCGGCTAGCGACTCCTCGTACACTTCTCGGAGGACGGGGCCATGATGTCAATATAGGCTTTGTAGAACTCGGCAGGAATGCCATCCAGTCCCGGCGCTTTACCGTTTCCTAAGGACATTATGGCATCGCGAATCTCATCGGTTTCAAAAGGGGCGGCAAGGAAGGCCCTATCTCCGTCACTGAGCCAGCAGAGTGCCACATCACCCAGGAAGTCAGCATATGGCACCTCAGCCGAAGTGTCAGTGGTGTATAGCGTGCAGTAATGATTTGTAAAGGCATCGAGTATAGCATCCGAGTCTCTAATGACTTGGTCGTGGTCATCAGTGATTTCAAGGATAGTATTGTGGTCCCGAGGGACGCGCGTAAGGACCGCAAATGTTCTCCCCGGCCTGTTTCCCTCGCAGTACTGTCTGGCTTGCCAATGTTTCCCCCGGAATTTTGCCTCTCTATTAGCCTCCTCCTCATATTTCGATAGCTTGTCTCTGAAGTCTGCGTGGATTTCGGGACTATCCTCTTCAACCATACGGAGCTCCAACCCCCTGAGTTCCCCATGCAACGACTGGATAGTGTTTTGTATGTCTCTCAAGACCCCGAAGCTTTTGGAGATATAGTACCCCTTTACAGTGACTTTGAAAGCTTCCCAGATGCATTCAGCGGAATCCACTGACCCCTTGTTCCTGGGAAAGAAGGCGGCAATTTCCTCCCCTAGTTCAGCTCGGAACAGGCTATCTAGCAGCGCCGCCTGTTGCAATCTCCAACGTGGCCTAGGGTTGTCCCACCCGGGGACACGTGTGTGCAACAGGACAGGGCTGTGGTCAGAATATGTCCTCGGTAAGTGCGTAACCCCTAGGATCCCCGAGGTAATCCCCTTGGTGAGAAGAAAGTAGTCTAACCGTGCCCATGTACCCGTGTGCGATACAAAGTGTGTGCCTTCTCTGCGGAACGAGTGTAGGTGTCTCCATGCGTCCACTAGTGCGCCTTCCGTTATGATGCCCTCCAGTGCCTCCCTGGCCCTCGGTTGGTAATGATGTGCTCCATCCGACCGATCCAAGTGAGGTATTAGTGATAGATTAAAGTCCCCCCCCCAGATGACATGGCGAGATCCCACAGCCATGACCTTGCCCCAGAGTGCGGTAAAAAAGGAAGGTATGTCAGAATTGGGGGCATAGCAATTGATGAAAGTAATTGTATCATGGCCCATTCGTCCCCACAGTATAACATAGCGCCCCTCTCTGTCCAGTGAGTGCCCGAATTTATGAAAGGGTACTGCACGCTTAATCAGGATAGTTACCCCTCTAGCATAAGTGGAGTAGGAGGAAAATGTACGAATTCCAGCCCATTTGCTTGCAAAAGTGGCAGTAACCAATGGTGAAAGGTGAGTTTCCTGTAGCATGGCAATGTGAACATTATGTCTATTTAGATAAGCAATTACATCTCGACATTTACGAGCATTGTTCAGCCCTCTGACATTCCACGATATGCAGTTCAATTGTGCACCAGACCCTAAGCCCTCCATAAGCAACTACTTGGCAGCGCACCCGAGCGCAAAAATGACGAGACAGAAGGTATTGTACCATGTGCGGTAGAAAGTCGACCGCAGTCTTGTGTGATTTGAATGTCATCTTCATGTGCAATCTGTTTCACCTCAAACATTCCCACCCCTCCTCCCACTACTGCATCCCAATCATGCCAGCAGCCGCCTATCCCCACCCTCTTCCCCCCATCCCCCCCCTACCTGCAACTCGAACCCCCAAAAAAATGCATGGGGAACACCCAAAAGGGAAACAACAACAAGGGCGCACAGCCACTGCTCCCGCCGGACGACCTCCCAATCTGTACCGCCCTCGGGAGAGGTCGTGGCAGGGAGAGTGGTCCTAGGGGTACTTTACCATCGACGAGTGGAAGTAGTCCAGGTCAGTAGTGCAGCGTCTGCGTCTCCCGCCCTCCCGTGGCAGGGGACAATGGGCACTGCGCCGACGCGCACAAGGTCAGGGCATGCCTTGTTCAAATGGTCACTGCTCCTCCGCTGCTAATGACGGATCATCGTCCTCCAGATCTTCCTCAGCATTGCGGTCATTCCGCCGAGCCTTGTTGACTGATTTCAGAAAATCTTCAGCTTTCTGGGGATTGGTGAAAAAACGATGTTTCCCCCGATGGGTGACTCGCAGTCTCGCTGGGTACAGAAGGGCGTATTCCAACTGAGCCTCTCTTAACTTCTTTTTAACAGGAAGGAACTTTCGTCTCTCTTCTTGTACTAAGGGGGTGAAGTCAGGATAAATGGAGAACGTCACTCCATTATATTGCAAAGTCTGTTGAGTCCGGGCCGCTCGGAGCGTGACGTCGCGGTCGCGATAGTTCAGCAATGATTGGTCTAGGCGGCAATCCGGGCTTGGGGACAGGTGCCAACGACCTATGCGCTCTTTCAACTATAAAGTGCGGCGAAAACGCTTCTTCCCCTATCGAGCTTTTAAGGAGTTTCTCAATATATATCTCCATTCTGACAGTGTCTGTGGACTCCGGTACGCCCGTGACGCGTATGTTGTTGCGTCGGCTGCGGGCTTCTAAGTCCTCGTTCTTAGCCGCTATAAGTCGGAGCAGGTTATCAATGCGGGCCAATTGTGTGGAGTGGGACGATGTGATGTCGTCGTTGTCAGAAATCCGCTGCTCCGTGACCGCAAGTCGCTCCTCGTGTCGATCTACTTTATGGACAAGGGCGTCTAGTCTAGAAGTCATGCCATCCACCTTTTCAACCACAGTGGCGAACCCCTGCCTCATCTCCTGGAACAGGTTGTGCAGATCGATGTCTCTGGTGGGGGAGGCAGCGGCCGAGGATGGAGCGTCCAGGGGCCTTGAATCGGCGGGCACCGACTTGGTACTTTTCTTGGCGTTATCAAAGCTAAGTTTAGGTTGGCGATGTTCAGGGCGCCCCATTTTGACCACCGAGCGTGTCTGCACCGCCACCCTGTGTGCCTCTGCACCAGCCCTTGGGAGGATGAGGCCGCTGATTGAGTCGTTGGTTGGAGACAGGTGGTCTCAAGAGCCGCTATCAGAATGCACACTCACCCAGCACTGGTAGGAGGTTATGCCACCCGGGGTAGATGCTCCCAGCCCACACCCGCACTCAAGAGGTAGGGAAGAATCGTGCAGAGGAAGGGCACCAGTGTTCCGCAATGGAGGCCCGGCAGACGCGCGGGCGCGAAGTACCAGTCGCGCGTATGGCCGCGGCAGGCAACAAACAGGGCCTCCTAGTGCATGCACCAGTCCACAAGCCTCTCGATGTGTGGTGGCAGCAGGCCTCAGTTTGCGCTCTGTTATTGTGGTTCTCGCTGTGCAGTGAACGATGCGGGTTGATCGCCTCAGTGGAGTCGCAGCAGGTAGGCAGGCCCAGAGTCTCCCTGACATGCACCGCCGTTCGGCCGATGCCAGTGTCCCAGCGGCGCGGCCGGCAGTGGTGGGTGCGTAGCGCGTCCAAGTATCGATGCTCCTTACCCCACATACGGTGTAGACAGGTGCAATGGGCGTCCGGCTCCCCCCGGAGTCTAGTGGAGCAGCGACCGCGGTCACGGCTCTCCCTCCGTGGTACTCTCAGTCATCTAGGCCGCACAATGTGCGCGGCAGCGCCCGCCCAAAGTAGCGATCTCGAGTGCCGGATTATGCAGGCAGGGTGCAGTCGGCAGGTCGGGCAGCCAGCAGCAAGCAGGATCAGTAAGTAGCGCTGTCCCCGAGGGCCGAAGACTCTCGCGTCTCAGGCGCCAAAGCCAAGGGTGCCGGTGCGGCTCACCTCCTCGTGGCGAGCCCCGGTCTTGCGTGATCTCCTGTGGCCGGCTTCCTCGAGGAGCACGTTCCGGGGTGAACGCCGGCCAATTTTCAGACGCCGATTGCAGCAGTTCTATAGCCCCGGGAGGGCTGAGCTTCGGGTCGAGTGTCAGGGGCTGACCGCTGCAACGAATGGTAGGCGACTTAGCGAAGGCACTCGTCGTTGGCAGCAGATAATTGCAGGATTGTGCATCAAGGAACGGGAGCTGCTTAACTAGGCAGCCATTCCGCTTGTGCACCCTCTAGCGCCCCAAGGAGAAAGGAACTTTGTGTACTTTCCTTTCAACTTGTGAAGGATCTCCAAGGGTCTTGGAAAAGAGCTTGCCTCCTGCTGAAGTCTCAGAGACAACAGACTTCAACCCCCAGCTCCCCAGAGTTCTTTTGGAAGTGCCTGCTGCTGTTTTGGGCCTTCTGAGGAACTGCGTGTCACAAGGAGCTGGAAGCGCGATGCAACGAGATCGAAGCGTGTCGCCGTCGCTGCTGCTGCCGTTGCACTTCTGAACAAGGGTGTCACCGCTGGGGTTGTCGCACTGCACCGCATCGAGAGAAGCGTGCCGCAACGAAGAGGAAGAGTGTCGCCATTGCTGCTGCCTGCCGTCGCACTTTTGAACAAGGGTGTCGCCGCTGGAGTTGTCGCATTGCACCGCATCGAGAGAAGAGTCTTGCAACGAGGTAGAAGCATGTCGCCATCGCTGGGCCTGCTGTCGCACTTCTGAACAAGGGTGTCACCGCTGGAACTGTCGCATCGCATCGAGGAAAGCGCCTCGCACCCCGAGAAGCGCGCCGCAGTCGGTGCTGCTGCCGTCGCACTTCTGAACAAGGATGTCGCTGCTGTAGTTGTCACATTGCGCGGAAGCTTCACGCATCGTGGGAGAAGAGTATCGCAGTTAGAGCTGTTGCCGTCGCACTTCTGACCAAGGGTGTCGCCGCTGCAGTACACGCATCGAACCGAGAACTTCTCGCATCCCCGGAGAAGCGTGCTGCATCTGGAAGATCTTCACGTCTTTATTTCTTTGCACCTGAACTTTGCCGCATTTCCCTTGCTGCGACATTGCTTGTCTTGGAAGCGCAACGCATCGTAAGGTACATTGACGCAAAGTGTCGCATTTTAAGAACTGAACTTAACTAAGATAAAACTACCATCTTAAAGTAACAGTAGTGTGTATTTTTGTTGTGTATGGCCTTGTGGTAAATCTATATAAAGTATACTTTTTTTTAATATAAAACCTTGTGTGGTGTCCATTTGTAGTGTTGTTACTGGGTTACGGCATGTGGTCACAAATGATTTACACACTGCCTATTAGATAAGCCTGTCTGCTCGTGCCAAGCTAACAAGGGTGTGAGCAGGGGTTATTTTAGGAGTGTAATCCCCTCATCCCGACTAGAGGCAAGGGTCCCTATTTGTCACAAGTACCTACCTGTGCCAACTAGAAACCCCCAAATCTAACACTGCCTACCTTCGGTTTTTGGTTTGACTCGTGCACGGACGTGGCTGAGGCTGAGGAGGCATTCACACACCGGTATGGAACCAGAGCAGTGTCTCTGTGCCGTTTTCTGTGTGCACCGTGTGTTGTCCTAATGCAGGGGCCCAACACAACATAAGTAATGCAACAGGTGAGATAGTTAAGCATGGTAAGTATTACCTATTGACCTATAAGAGGTGGCCTGCAAGTCACGTGATTAAATATGCTAGCTTTCATCCTCCATTCTTCTGAGGGGGATCAAATGTTTCTAATCTTCAGTCGTGGTTAGAATCTAAAATATCACTTGCCCAATTATTCGCTCCTTTAAACAATAGTTTCCAAAGCTAGATTTTTAGGATGGTGTCAAAAGCAAAACAAAAGTTAATTTATTTTCTGGAGAATTTATCTAATCTAATATAAATGGGGGGTTTCAGCGAAATGCGCCAAAACATTAACGAACTCCGTGATGAATATATTCTTGTCTATCTAATAATATCCCTATTTTCTGAACACCTTTAGATGGATTTACTAATGTTCATGCGGGCACTCACTTAGCACAACTTAATTTTCCACTGTGTGTGTAGGCCTCTATAACGTGTGTTAACTAGACACTGCATGTTGTGCTGTGTTGCACAACGGAAGGGCCCTTGCAAAACTTTTGTAAATTTACTCCCTCTTTATTCAGAAATTCAACTAGAGAAAAACCTTCTCGAAAGTCATGCCAGTCCTAGAACTCACAGGTTTACACGCCTTGCGCTACACTGCCTTCTCTAAATAACCCTCACTTAGATGTACTGTGTGCCCTCCATTTCAGGTCACCTTTTCAGAAATTGATTTGTCTATTGACCCCCAGGATAGGGTGCAATAATACACTTAAGTTTGAGCCTGGTACCACACTAATCCCTCCAGATCGAATTTTCTAGATCTTTTAGTGATAATTTGAAAAACGTAAGAATGGTAGGTTTATTCATCTGCATCTTTAGAGTCACTTCAACTAGTTGGTCTACATCCTTCATTTCTAGCAGACTTTGTTCCATGGGGGTGGGGTGCACCCCTATGGATAACCCTACCCTCTAGAACTCTACTTTGGTGACCATTGTAAGGCTAGGAGGGGCACTCCTATGTATTAGTATTCCACAAACTCTATTCTGCATGTCAGGCGGTTGTAGCTGGAAAACCGACAGGACATATTTTGGCTGGCATTGGTTCAGCAGGTGCAGAAGGTTTAAAGGAAGGCTTGGGATGACAACTGCTACATCAGGCTGCAGTATTCCCCAGAAATCCTATAGAGATTATTGAGGGGTTTGCTAGTTCTATTTACAACTCATGCCACAGGTTTGGCACCATTCCAGTCCTCTTTTCCAAGGGACATACGCACTGAGGTGTTCACTAAACTTCCATATGAAATGCGTTCTCAGACTGAGGAGTAAACTTCGGAACAGAAGGGTCTATGTACTAAACATTAATGGCTCTTTAGAGCAAACAACTTGTATGCGTTTCCTAACCCAATCAAACACATTGTCGTGGGTCTGTTGTCCTCTTCCCAAATGGCTTCTAAATCTTACCTTGGACGTGCAGTGGTGGGCTCATAAAACACTTCCATACAAAGATTACGATGGACACCATCCATGGTAGTGAACTAGAGGCTATGGGGCCTCAAGGGTGGGCTGACCTCCAATCACAAGTGTTAAACACAACTGAGCCACCCGATAAACTATTTAAAACAATGCTACACCTTACAACAGCCTGTCATTGGGCATACACAAAAATGTGAGGGGATGTCCTCACACTTCACCAGGTCTCATGCTTCATCATAGGACTCCTCACACTCTTCAAAAACCCTGTTTTGATGAAGAACAGGCACACACATGGAAATCAGGGAGGCGCTTCTAAATGGACCTGTGACAGTGAAAACCAGAGTGATATGCCAAATTGACCTTTATATTAAATGAAATACCACTTAGTATTAAAGATCAATGTGAAGAAAAGAGGAACTAGGACCCCATCACCACTCAAACCATCAACATGTATCTGCCTGTTGGCTCCTGTGAGGTTGTGGCATTCTTCAGGATGGAAACAAGGGATCGCTGCATAGCACACATCCTTTTGCATGCCACAATCAGTTTAGGGCTGACCTTTGTTGACCCTGTCAAATCTTAGGTCTCTAGGTACCCCAACTTTGCGTTATCTTGGCCCCATGGAGGAAGGGCTCAGGAACCCCTGTAGTCACACATTCGTCAAGGTCTATTCCTCTCCGTAAACCTACTGGCATTGGCTCCTGCCTCCCGATGAACCTACACATCACAACACTGCCTCAGGTCTCAAGTTACAGCACAGCCTTCTTCCTTGCCCCATTCAGATTTATGTTTGTGTTCCCCCAAATAAGAGTCACCTCTTAGCCCAAGTATGTGCACACAGTACAATAGGCAGACAGAAGTCATGTTCCATACATGTAATGTATATAACATAAGGTACACGTAATGATCTCATCAAGGCCTTAACACTCCCCATGACTGACTCAATCACGTGGAAGGAGGATGGGGGCAGCATACTGGTTAAACAATCACCTTACCTGTTAAAGAGACGGAGAATTACAAACACACAGTCATCTTTTCATCAGCTGATTTGGGTGGGCATTCTGAGACTTTGCTGTTAGGCGTGGAAAATCCCAGAATGGGGTACTCTAACCCCTTATGTGTGAGACTTGGCACAGCTGCTCTTTGGCTGCTGCCTCTAGCTTGGAATCAGTTTTCAAGTTGCTTAACGTACAGTACATAAGACATAAAAACATAAAGTAACAAAGTGAGCCTGAATTCAAACTAGGGGTGGGCGGAACTCCATAGAGTTACCTAAATAGTCAGCGACATTCCGCAATGTTCCACAAGTGGCGGAATTTCAGTCCATCAACCTGCTTCCACTGATTTTTTTAACGCCAGGAGCCTATCCCACGTTGTAAAATCAGTGTGCACTGCACCATGTGGCATGCAAGAGGGCTCTGCTTCTTCCTGCTGCTGGAGTAGATTTTCTACTTTAGCGGCTGCTTTCGCAATGTGAGCGGCAACTTTTTAATGTGAGCAGTAGTGACCTTCTGCGACTGCCCACACTGAGAAATCTTGCTGGCAGGCGATCAAGCGCTCGCTTTTCTCGCTCATGCTGCCATTTTAACATTAGCGAGCCGCACACAAGAAAAACACTGCCAATGCTTTGTTGGCTGGGTTTTGCACGAATTCCGCACTCCGCGGCAAAACTCCATTAACTCTGCTGCCAGAGCGGAGTTTACCACCCACACCTCATTCAAACATTTCCTTGCCACAAAGTTGCAAAACACTCCATAAATGATTTAGTTAGGCGTCTGATTAAATGAATGGGGAATAACAATTATATTGAGAAATGTGCCACTAAGACCCCAGTAAATGCACCAATGCAAGTGATAAACTCTTGACAGTGCTGCAGCCATATTTGTGCATTCATGACAAAGGAGGAACACGGAGAAATGATCTGCAGAGTAAACCCCCACCGGACCCCACCACAAAGATATCACAATAAAAAAACAAGAAGCAAGCTTGGGTAAATTATCAGCATTGTTGGATTTAATGTCTTTTTAAATACTTCGTTGCGTTGAACGTATAATACTGCAAAATACAAATAAAAAAGTAGCAAGATAAACCATATAAAATATATTCCAGTTCGAGGGGTAACGTTTCACTTAATGCACAGGAAATGGAAACTACCAACCTGATGACCTAAGAAAACTACTTAGTAGAAATTCCAGTTAAGCGTGATAGCGGGATCCCGCGTCTTTAAAATGTGAACAATGAATCTGTCTGTCAACACGAGTGCTCTTTTTCAACCAGTGCAGGAGTCCACAATTGGCTTACGTCACATGCATACACCTGTTAGTCCGTCCAGCAGTTCTGAAGGTTGTGTTTGTGCACCCAAGAGGCTTTAATTCTTCTGAATTGACCAAACGCCTTGCAGGAGAGGCGGGAGTCGAACCTCCCCGACGCCAGGTTTACATGCCTGACCTGTCAATCAGGCGGGTTTGTGTTCAAAACAAAGGTGGGTTGTCAAAGTGCACCGTTCCCGCCCAGACTCAAGGAGCGCGTCTTAAGCATCCGTGACTGTTCTCGCGCCACGTTGTGCAGGCGCTAACATCCTATCTCTGTTTTCAGCCGCATCACCTGTATAGTTTTTATTGTCTTCACATTGTGCTTTCCGTCTAGGCTGCTTGTGGACACCGGGGACTTCCCGTCCGACAGGCTGTCTTTGGATCCATTTCTCCTCTGAAAAGAAAAAGACAAGTGAAAAATCTAGATTTTGAATATGTGGAACAAGTCGATACTAACCACCAGGTGGAGCAATTGCACAATTTATGAAAAAGCTACTGCTGGTTAAACATTCACTACTAACGCAGATATCTGTAGATTATATACTATAGCGTGCATTAATGCTGAGCCTTCAGTCGATTGACGCAGAAAGGGAAGTGGAAGTGAAGCCGAGTCACATGCACTGTGAGGGGAGAGAAGAAATAAGCAATCCTTCGCAGCAGGGGGCATGCTTCTGAAAGAAATGTAAATGGGTACAAAGAGCGAATCGGTACATCTGAAGCTACGCGGGAGGGAGCCTGTGGGGTTTTCATTGATAGAGACATCTGAAGGTTTGTGCAGGGTCCTATGCAGGTTCCACCCTTTGTAGGGGGAGGGAGCATTTAGCCCAAGATCAATCAATAACTGTGAGAAATGGGAGACTGATGTGCCCCTATTCACATTCGATTCGTCAAAGTGGACCTAGCGCATTTCAGTGGTTCGTTGCATTTCAGCCCCAGAATAATGGCTTAGGTATTTTATGTATATATTCACAGAAAAAAACATATATACATAGACGCACCTGCTTGTTCTCTTCACAAATAATGTTGCCCCCCTTCTGGTGAATTTCTACAACTCTATACATGTACCTCACATTTGTGCACCTTTCTAAATCCAGGTATAAATTATAGATTAGATCCCATAAACTGCATTTCAAATTAAAACTCTCCAAGGATTTATTTTCTTAAGCACACACAAACTGCTGGGTGGATTCACAGCAAGCTTGAACAAGAAGACAGCTTAAACTCAGATTCTGGACGCTCGTAAAATGTTTCAGAACAACAATTTGCATGAAAAATCTGATTTGATTTTCTGGGTACGCACCCTGAATAGTGAACGCACAATATCAGTCAGAGAGAATATTGTGGAAAAATATATTTAAAAAAAATATTTCAGGCATGTAATCTAGATTTTCTATACCTTTACTCCACATGTATGTACCTATGCAGCGGATGTATGACACTACAACGCATGCTTTTACAACGCATTCCATTACGTTGCAGGTTTTACAACGGAAGTCGTTACAACGACTTGCGTTGGGGAGCGCTGGATAGGATAGTGAATAGTTTAATTTACTATTCCAACTCCAGTCCCCGTGGATAGTAGGGAAGGTGTTGCATAGTAATTAAACTATTCCCTATCCTAGAGCGCCCCCCGAGCTCAATTCGTTGTAATAACTTGCGTTGTAAAAGTTGCGTCGTAATGGTAGTGCGTTGTAAAAGTTGCGTTGTAAAGGATGTTTCCCCTATGCAGCACATATATCTTCAAGGTACATAGATGTGGAATTAGGTATAATAAATCTATACTTCCCTATATGTACTTACCTTTCGATATTTTCCCCCCAATATTCTGTCTTCGATATTCTTGTCTCTCGATATTGTTGGTGCCATATTCAGTAGCACAACCGATTTTCTGAGGAGTTTTTTTCTCGTAAACCATGAAGCGATTTGCACATTAGTAGTCTCCATTCATTGCTCTTGCCATGGAAAGTGTGCACTCTTACTTCTCCCTTAAATTCATTCAAGAGTCAGGTGAATAGATTTACGATTTAAAAAGAGGGCCCGAGGCCACAGCTTCCTTGTTACTCCTGCACTGCCTGCAGGAAACGTTCATGGAATAAAGGCTGCCCCTCCGACGCCATATTAAAGAGGCAGTGATAGCATTCTGTGATGACTGCATCAGTCAGTCCATAGCATGGGTACTCACAAACTTTCTCTCTGGGGCCAAATTTACAGTGTGGTTTGTGGCCGAGGGCCGCACCGGTGGAGGCGGGGTCAGTGGGGGAGGGGGAAGGGGCGAGAAAGAAAAAAACTGTGACCATGAAGTTGAACACAGGCCCCTGCGGCTGACGCGCTCATCCACTGAGCCAACAGACCAGCATTCACACACATCTCTCTTTCTCTCTCTCTCTCTCTCTCTCTCTCTCTCTCTCTCCCTATCTCTCCCTATCTCTCTCTCCCTATCTCTCCCTCCCTCTGTCTCCCTCCTTCTATCTCTCTCTCTCTCGCTCCCTCCTTCCCTCTCTCTCTGTCTCCCTCTGTCTCTCTGTCTTACCTCTCTTTCTCTCTCTGTCTCCCTCCCTCTCTTTCCTTCCCTCTGTCCGTCTCCCTCCATCTGTCTCCCTCCATCTGTGTCCCACTGTCCATCTCCCTCTGTCTCCCTCCCTCCGTCTCCCCTCTGTCTCCGTCCCTCCCTCTGTCTGTCTCCATCCCTCTGTCTGTCTCACTCTGTCTTTCTGTCTACCTCCCTCTGTCTGTCTCCCTCTGTCTGTCTCCCTCTCTCCCTCTGTCTGTCTCCCTCTGTCTGTCTGTCTCCCTCCTTCTGTCTGTCTCCCTCCCTGTGTCTGTCTCCCTCCCTCTGTCTGTCTCCCTCCCTCTCTCCCTCTGTCTCCCTCCCTCTGTCTCTCTCCCTCTGTCTCCCTCCCTCTGTCTCCCTCCCTCTGTCTATCTCCCTCTGTCTGTCTCCCTCCCTCTCTCCCTCTGTCTCCCTCCCTCTGTCTCTCTCCCTCTGTCTCCCTCCCTCTGTCTCCCTCCCTCTGTCTATCTCCCTCTGTCTGTCTCCCTCTGTCCCTCTGCCTCCCTCTGTCTCCCTCACTCCCTCCCTCTGTCTCCCTCACTCCCTCCCTCTGTCTCCCTCTGTCTCCCTTCCTCTGTCTGTCTCCCTCCCTCCCTCTGTCTCCCTCCCTCTGTCTGTCTCCCTCCCTCTGTCTGTCTCCCTCTCTCCCTCTGTCTCTCTCTCAGTCTGTCTCCATCCCTTCATATGTCTGTCTCTCTCTCTGTCTGTCTCTCTTTCTGTCTCTATCGCTGTCTGTCTCTATCGCTGTCTGTCTCTGCCTCTATCTGTCTCTGTCTGTCCCTGTCTCTGACCCTATCTAGCTCCGTCTGTCCCTGTCTCTATCTGTCTCTATCTCTATCTGTCTCACCTCACCCAGCTCTCACTCCCTGCGGCCCTCTGTCACGCCACCCGGCTCTCACTCCCTGCTGCCCTCTGTCACCTCACCTGGGCTCTCACTCCCTGCTCTGCCCTCCGCCTCCCTCACCTGGCTCTCAGTTCCTGCTGTCCTCCACCTCCCTCACCCGGGGTCTCACTCCTTGCTCTGCCCTCCACCTCCCTCACCCAGGCTCTCACTCGCTGCTCTGCCCTCCACCTCCCTCACCCGGGCTCTCACTCCCTGCTCTGCCCTCCACCTCCCTCACCCGGCTCTCAGTTCCTGCTGTCCTCCACCTCCCTCACCCGGGCTCTCACTCCCTGCTCTGCCCTCCACCTCCCTCACCCAGGCTCTCACTCGCTGCTCTGCCCTCCACCTCCCTCACCCAGGCTCTCACTCCCTGCTCTGCCCTCCACCTCCCTCACCCGGCTCTCAGTTCCTGCTGTCCTCCACCTCCCTCACCCGGGCTCTCACTCCCTGCTCTGCCCTCCACCTCCCTCACCCAGGCTCTCACTCTCTGCTCTGCCCTCCACCTCCCTCACCCGGGCTCTCACTCCCTGCTCTGCCCTCCACCTCCCTCACCCGGGCTCTCACTCCCTGCTCTGCCCTCCCACCTCACCCGGCTCTCAGTTCCTGCTGCCCTCCACCTCCCTCACCCGGGCTCTCACTCCCTGCTCTGCCCTCCACCTCCCTCACCCGGGCTCTCACTCCCTGCTCTGCCCTCCCACCTCACCCGGCTCTCAGTTCCTGCTGTCCTCCACCTCCCTCACCCGGGCTCTCACTCCCTGCTCTGCCCTCCACCTCCCTCACCAGGGCTCTCACTCCCTGCCCTGCCCTCCACCTCCCTCACCCGGCTCTCACTCCCTGCTCTGCCCTCCACCTCCCTCATCCAGGCTCTCACTCCCTGCTCTGCCCTCCACCTCCCTCACCCGGGCTCTCACTCCCTGCTCTGCCCTCCACCTCCCTCACCCGGCTCTCAGTTCCTGCTCTGCCCTCCCACCTCACCCGGCTCTCAGTTCCTGCTCTGCCCTCCCACCTCACAGGGCTCTCACTCCCTACTCTGCCCTTCCACCTCACAGGGCTCTCACTCCCTGCTCTGCCCTCCCACCTCACCCGGCTCTCTGTTCCTGCTGTCCTCCCCCCCTCCCCCACTCCCACCCCCTCTCCCCTGTGTGTCAGCCTGGCTGACACAGCCTCCCGGGCACCCCAGTACTTCACAGGTCTTTAAACGACCATTTGTTTGTTAATGAGGCTTTGTTCACCTCTTAGCGCCCCAGCAGCTCCACTCTTGACTGTGGCTGGAATCGCCCGGGCACCCACAGAGCAGTGTCTCTGACTCGCACTGCTGCTCCCCGAGGTTTTTGCTGAAGTTAACAAAAAAGGCACAGGTGCGATGTCTCAAGCTCCGCGGGCCGCCACTGAAGGCTTGCCGGGCCGCTACTGGCCCGCGGGCCGTACTTTGAGTACTCCTGGTCCATAGGATAGGCAATTATGTTTTCCTAATAAATTGATTGAAATTGGTCCAAAACGGATGAAGCATTAAGAACATATTTTGTAGAACTGTTCAGTCCTCGGATATTTTGTATATAATGGTTAAGGCGGCGGGAAAGCTTTAGGGAGAACCTACCAGTTTTGGGAGGAACTACAGAAAAAAACTCAGTTTTTAAGAAAAGATATGGGATATGATTAGATGTTAAGTGATGGACATTTTTAATCTATTCCCTATTTTGTGATGACACACACTGTCTGTGGATTGCTATGAATTCGGCTTACCCTATTCTGGAAAACATGGGCATTGGGACCCTGGAGAAAGGGGGTGGGGCAGGGGGGAGTCACATCCACTGCTAGGGAGCATGAGCAGTCCCCAGGGCTTGGAAAATATCCTTCCCACATTCACGGATATAAATGACTAAATATAGCAACATGACTCAGCAAAAAATATAGATTGTTTTTCAATGAACGTTTATGGTGAGATAGCATTAAAGTTTCTTTGCCATATAAAAGTATAAGTAAACCTATTCATAGCATGGGCTCTACACTGGTGCCAACATAAACTGTGTGCAGGAAGATGATTTGTTTTTTCAGTACCAATTGGTACTTTACAGACAGTTATTGTTTATAGTTACAGAAAAATCCTTTTTGGATTGTCTATGTTTTTGCCTTTGTGATACAAATCTGCGTGAGATGTTGCAAAAACAGAATGTGTCCACCTGAGTTTGAGCTTGGGAAGCGGTGTGCAGGTTTGTAATGGGAAGGGATAGTGAAAAAGGTTGTAAAGTTACATTTTCAACACACTTTCTCGGACAGAAAAATTGATATGGAGGAATCAAACCATTTTTGCCTACGGGTCAAGGTCAGTCAGTACTGCAAGGGGGGCATTGCACAGTCCATGCTTTGAGGTCAGTGCCTTCTGGGCATGACCGTGTGTTGTGGCATTTAGGATGGAGCTTATGGTGCTGGGCCAAGTCAAAGGGCACATCTTCCTGCTACTTTCACCTGGGCAACACCAAATTCTGTTGACACTAGGGGCGAAGGCTCAGGTTGTATTGTTAGTTCTTGACGCAGCAGTTGGGCACAGCCAAAAAAGCAGGTGCCCACTACCCACTGGCCATGGCCTCAAGCAACATTCTACAACACAATATCGTGCAAAACATCTGCAACAATCACAATGGCTTCAGGATCAGGAGGCAGTCTGTGTGTCAGCTTGAAGAAAATCAACCACACTTCAGTGGCTCAATAACCCGGCCTCTGGTTTTGGTAACGCTCAATGTCAAACTGTTTGTTGTGTGACTTGCACAACTCTTTTTTCAGTAATGCAACATTAAGTAACCCATGTGCAGCATATCCCTTCCGGATACATTTTCAAAATTTTTGACCTGGTGCACATATCATTCTGTCATATCAGCTGGAGCAATTTCTGTTCGCTCCTCTTAGTATCACACACGCAGCAAAGATGGTGCAAACGGATGTCCCTGCTTCTTTGCACCATTGTAAAGTTTTGTGAGAAGGCCCATCGACAGTAGTACGGGTATGAAAGTTGCCTTATAACAGAAAAACTGTGCTCAACAATACACATTAATACATAGGTATATGGGAAGGGCAGGTTTTGTGTTTGTTACTCATACTGACCTGCTGTGAAGCGGGACCACCAGAACACTGTCCATCGGAGGCACGTGTCACAGGTAATGGAGGCACCAAATCATTCTTAGCGCTGAAGAAGAAAATTACAGTTTTAACTCACACAAAACTAAAATGCTATAAAAAGAACAATTCTGTATGATTGCCTTTTTCATTCCAGCTAGCAGCCTGTCTACTTTTAGGAAAGGCGATCCGACTATTATCTTGGTAAAAGTTCACGGGATCTCAAAGCAAAGTACATTTTTATCTCCTGTTAATTATCATGCGAGAACACTACAGTTTTTTAAAAAGTTTTTTTTAATTTTTTTTGAAGGAATAGCCATATGTACCCCAGATTATGAGTAATGTGGATTTATGTGGAGGGATACTTTGTGGCAGGAAATCTTTCCGGCCACTATCTCCACACATCAATCTGGCAACTATGAGTTAATCCCACAGAATGGAGGAATGCTTAAGCACACCCGTTTCTCCAAGGTCATATTCTGCATGGAATTCCTAATTCCAAGTATATTACCTATCAAATTTACCACCTGCTCTGAGACAGTGGTAAATGGATGGTGTGGGGTGGGAGGAGCAGCGGGCAGGGGTAGGTACAGCTTGGCGCCAAAAGGCCCCCCACTGAAACTTACAAAATCCAACAAGATCCCTAATCACGGGAGTGGGTACACCCCGGAAATAAGGACCACCAAGCACAACTGCCACCTACTAGAGAAATGATGGTGTGCCACCAAGAAACTCGCCGACAGAGCAGCTGACAAAACAGCCCTCAGCATCTATGTACCACTTACTTGACTTCAGATAGGACTGATCTCTCCCCATCCGAACCTTGAGAGCGTCTATTCTGACGGAAGCTCCGAGGTGAATGGGAATGCCTTATGCGAACAGGGTCCCCCTGAGTCCTGAAGATATAATAATTTAAAATATTTATTTGCACATGTACTCTGTTATTGCATTTCAAAAAAATACCACAAGTTTCACTAGGCTGTATGACAGAACACTATAGCAGAGAGACATGCTTTGCAAACTATTTTTGAGTACTTCACAATTAAATGTACTTAGAAAAAAAATATTTCATGTTAACTGAAAACATTCCTATGCATCCAATTTTAAAAGCAAGGGATTCCACCAAGATGAAGTCGAGACAGAATTTTTTTATTGATTAGACAGAGCACTTCACTCAGTAATTTAAGCAGGATATGGATGCTCAATCTATTAGGGTAGGAATGATTAAAGGGACACCGTAAGTATGCCTAATGTAGGCTTTATATCCAATACAATATTTCCCAAAAATGACAAAGCTCCTGTTTTTATTTGGAAGGCCTGGCGAGGAGTCCTCTATGACAAATGCCACATCATGACATTTCAGGAAGTGTGATGGCCAGGAAAATTCCCATTCAAAGAGCTTCTAAAATGTAGCTTAAAACTTGACAGGGATCAAAATAAGGTAAAATTTACTTATGAGTCCACTAAGAGAAGGTTTTGTGATAGAACAATGAAAATGTGTCCAGAGTTCCCCTTTAACATAATTTGATATGTTCATATGTAAATGACTAGTGTTCATTATTTCCTGCTTTAGATACGGTCTTCATCATAGATGAGGACCAATATCTACTGCATGCTGGAAAAGATAAAAATTGTTCTACCATATGTAGTACATTTGCCACAGAAACTTGTGGTGAAGACAGTATTGCTATCATATCAGCAAACACTAAGGGCCCTATTATGATGGCAGGCGGATCGCCACCGCTGGGCCGGTGGTGCTCACCGCTGGCCCGGCGGTGGCGATCCTCCCGCCAAATGTCCTTGCTTCTCCCCCGCCATATTATTATGGCGTGGGGCACCGCGGTGGGTGGAAAGACCGTCCACCGCTTTTCCACGACCAAGCCGAAAAGGGACATAATGGTGGCAGTGTCTGCAAGACACCGCCATCCATATTATGATGATGGCGGAAATTAGCCTTTCCAAAGGCATGTGGTCCAGGGCCGGACTGGCTACCAGGCGTTTCGGCATGCTGCCGAGCTGGGGGCTGATTTCGTTGATGGGGACCTGCGTGTGCTGAACGAAATTCGTTTTGCTTTGTTTATTTTGAAGCACAAGCAGGTCTCCATCAACGAAATCAGCCCCCACCGCAGTGACATCAGCCCCCAGCTTGGCAGCATGCCAAAATGCCCGGTAGCCAGTCCGGCCCTGATGTGGTCCTTGTTGTTGGTGACCCGTTGCAGGCCCCCAGGGTGTTGGGGGCGTGGGGGGTGCACATGGAGGGTACCTATGTTACCCCCCTCATTGCAATGCACTACGTGGCAGGCACCATCTGGTGCCTGCCATGTTGTGCATGGCAATGCTGTGCACACTCCTTTTACATTACGAGCGGATCTGCAGCCAGCAGATCCACCCACAATGTGAAAGGCCCAGGATGCGCCCGCCAGTGTGGCGTGCACATCCTAATTTGCATGGCGGGACTGCAGAACATCGGCAGGCGGTCCCGTGCTCCGATCCGCCCACCATTGTAATATGCCCCTAAATGTCCATGGACCTGACGTACCAAACACTAGTCGCATTTTACGATCAATGTGGAATTTTGTCAACCAACTTATGTGGTAATAGGTCAGCTTGCAAAATTCCCATTTGGAGTGAGTTGCAATTCGAGGTAGGTCGCAAATTGTGGCTTACTATGACTAAATGCCACGACAGGGATGGTGGCCTACTGGGGTCGGCAGACCACCATGTCTGCGATTACATTCAAATAAATGTACTGAGTTTAAAAAAGAAAACAGTTTATTATAAACATTTTGTTTGAGAGTTAGCAATGGTCCCCTGGACGACTATTTACTCCCCACCAACCTTTGTTTTAATTCACAAAGGGGAAGGGATTCAATGGGGACTCCTTCTGTTTTGTGCATGGCATACCATCCTAATTCCAGCATCATGAGACTACATTTCGGTCTCAAAACACTAACTCATCTACTACAGAATTGTTATTTGGAAGGGACGTCAACAACCCCTTCCAAATAAACATTCCTAAAGGAGTTGCAGCTGCGTTTTAGGAGTTAATAAGACAATTAAAAAAATAGGATTTTAAAATTTTTCTTACAGGCACAAACAGTCCGAGTCTGAACAACATTTAGTACATCAAGTCCTATTTTCTTCATTTTCTAGATAAAACCTTTAATGCATGCTTGCATTCTAAAACAAGTACAAGTGGTTCAGGGGTTAAATGAAACTGCAGAAACAGTAGAGGGCAATCCTGACTGGTTCCTTTGGTCAGACTCACATCTCCAGAAAGCAGTCCATTTGTTTGAGAATCTTACCAGAGAAACTTTATGTAAACTTTATATAATTAGAAATGTACTATTATAGAAACACCCCCCAAAGTTAATTCTTCTTAAAGGTAGATTTAATCAGAACATATTGTCAAATGCATCTAGACTTAATAAAACATGGTGATCTGGCCTATTTTAGTGAATGCATAATATTCTCTTCCTGAACTTATCAGAATCCTTTCTTCATTTAATACATCTAGACTGATTGGTGTCAATTTATTCTTTAACAAGAGAGCTCAGTCTTTTTGCCCAAATTTTGGTTAGGATGTTGCGTAAAGATAGGATGATAGTTAACATTCACACTCTTGGTGATCTTTCCCTGCTTTTGGTGCTAATGTAAAGTAAAATAGTTTCATATATTTTGAGAAGGTTTTATGTTTGATAAACACATTTACAATAAGCCCATCCGATCCAGTGATTTGCTTTTTAAATAATGTTAATTATCTAAGAGAAATACATATTTAAATAAAGACTATTTTACTGGGCACATTGAGCGATGGAATGTTCAATCTATCGCTGCATTAGAATTGCTTTTTGTATCTTTGTAAGCTTTTCAGAATGAGAAACAAAGTTATCATTATTGTTTTTGTTAGCTGTAATAATTGACCCCTCTATGTGATTATTAGTGGATCTCCTTCTTGTACTTAGCTTGTAAATATGATGATCCCTGCTTCTTCTCGACCTTCACAGGATTTTCGTTGACATTTCAAGTATTTAATTTTTGTTCTCAATAAATTAAATTCCACTTTCTTTGTGTACATTTTGGTTATTCGGTGTTTAGGAGTTTCAAGTTGCCTTTTCAGATCAGTAGATGCATTATTTATCTAAATGTCTTTGTCAGTTTTCCTGAGAACTCTATTGTCTCCAGCTCTTATTGCTCTGTCCTTTCACATTTTGATCATTTGATTAAAAAATACAATTCCCTGATGAAGCATTTGAAGCTTTCCCACACTGTGACTATGCTACTTAGGATGGAAGCACAAATAATATATTTGAGGATAAATATTACCATAGATACTAATCTATAGAAGTGAAAGTTCTACCGATAATTTTATAGATCTTCTAGAACAGAAATGCAGTAGCTCCCTATAGGGTATGGCAGATACCATGACAATGAGCGTTATTTGATCTCTCAAGATCTTTTATGAGACTCTCACTCTGTCATCGTCACGGAGACTCCAAAATTGAGCACAATTTGAAGTATGGCAAGGAATATTGAATCTTTTTCAGTACCTTTATTTTTCTAACACTTAAATGCATGCTCTTTTACCCAAGATATTATGAAGTTCAAAATATTTTTTACACAGATAACTAGAAAATTCAATGAGAACGATTTCATGTTGAGTGGGTTGCTATCTTAAACTATACTAAAGTGACTATTCAAAGCAAAAATCTGTTCTGGAAAATTGGGAGCACACGGGAAGTATTTCTTTCTATACAGTGTTAAGAGACAATGAAAGGATTTTCTTTGGATCACTGAGGAAAATTACTGTTTACGTAAACATTACTTATTTCACGGAGGAACAGACTATTAAATGTTGCGATATTGTTAGAATTTATGTTGCACTCCTACACATAACACACTCAGTAGAAAGGCTGGAGCATTTCACCAGTGAGAATAATAATTGACGGACAGGGAATCTTGTTAGCATGGAAAAGTTACTTACTTCGCTTCCTGCAGTGACCAAGAGAAGAAGGATGCATGTGAAGGATTTGCAGTTTAGGGACCTAGGATTATACCTAAAGGTTTCTCCCTACGTGTGTGAGTTTGTGATGGATGCAGGATTTTATAGCATCCTCCCTGCCAGATGGTTGTACCCAGTGAAAACAAGTTTTAATTTACTTTTAAAATATATGGAGGATAAATGAGTAGTAACCATCAGTTTCCGGCATTGCTTCTCACTTGTCTGTTTTATTAAATAGCCTTCAGGGAGGTGTATAGTTGTGGATTCACCTGCAGGTACACTCACTTAGTTGATGGCTGCCTGCGGCTGACATTCTTGTACGGGCAGTACATTAGGCTGGAATGCACTGAAATGCTCTTGCACCGCTCTCAACGTAATGAAACAGGGACCATTACCATTCTCCCCATCAAAGCGCATTAGGCACCATGTAGGGTAAAGTTTGTTGCTTGACGCACACCATTAAATGTTTTATAACTGCAGGCTAACTTGAGAAACACAATGCAACATCCACATTGTATTTACTGCTATATACATTCAATGAATAATTACAGCTCTTTTGCTCTCAAAAATAGGACTAACGCTCCTAAGGATGGAAGAGTGCGGTGGAGAACTGTAAATGGCTCATCATTTTGTAGAGTTGTAATGATTAGCTCTCAGTAAAGAATGGTCAAGGGTATAGTTCCTCTAGCCATGTGAGGTTAGTCATATTCTGTGTCTAACTTTAAAGGATGCCTCACCCAACCCAAGATAGGTTGGGCAGCGGCAGAGTTTGCAGTTTGATAGTGGCCAGTGTCGCTATATCTGATGCAGTTGGCAGTGCCGAGTTCCGCTGTTTCAATGGGAAAGTCCCATGCAGTGCCAGGGTGTGCAATCACAGCGTGCATTGTCATGAAGGGCTCCGTCAGGCTGAACAGGCTCTACTGTTTTCAGTGAATGCAGTGCCAGCCTGTAGTGTATCCAAGTAAATAGTGTTGGAGTGTGTAATACCTTTCAGAGCCTTGCCCAGATGATTTGGTTGCCGCTGAGTTTTTTTCAAATTAGTTGGCCGGTTTGTCTTGCTTTCTGTTTGTTCATGATATCCCTCACAAAAGTCCATGATCTTCTGCGTAGGATACCTAATTTAAAAGTGATATCCACTGAATGAAAGTTCATTGCCCTCTGTTGAACACTCAAGCACAATTGTGTGATGGTTTCCTCAGCTATGTTCTAAAACCTTCAGATGGCTTCTGTCATTGACATTACTAAGTAGATTTTGCTCTATTTTATTTCCCAAGCCCTTTGATGCAGCCTTGCTAACCCCAGACTGAGGTAAATAATTAAAAACAGCTAGTCATTCTTGCACAAAGTGACCATAAAACACAGTCTTCACCTGATCAGCTACTGTGCCACTAGAAAGCGAGAGCAATCATGAGTCTAACATTTTGCCCAATCTTAATGGCAATTAAAGAGTGCAAACAAATGTGCTGCAATTAGGCGGTGCATTATTTTGCCTGTACTAAGAGTTTTAATTCATAAACTGGAAAATAAGTTTTGGAAAAATTATAGTATTGTTTTTCTACATTTATGAGTGCAAAGGAACTGTAAGATATTTGCTGGCAGTAATTAAGCACATTGTCATCGTGATATAGCATATTACTGCAGTAAATACCATTCGTTGATTGGTCAGAATAAATAGTTTTGCCACATTTTTGCCACATCCTCACCTGACTGCTGGAGCTCACAGAGGCAACTCAGTGCAATCTAAATTTTGCTGATATCTTCCGAGATCATTTAAAAAGAATAACATCTCTTTTTACCAAAAACGTAGTGTCTGTTGCACACACTGCAGCACTTTATTTTCTGATGATGCCTTGTTGACCATGTAGTCAGGAAAACAAGTAAGGTCAAGGTATTTGAAAAACAGAATCAAAAACAGTGGTATAAACAATACAAAAAGTGTGTAACATGAATAAATATGTGTTTAATCGCCTGTAGGTAATGACAGATCCTTGCATGATAAATGCTTTGTTTTTTCCAGTTGTCCTTAATGAAGTAGGGAACATGGACCTTCCACTTTATTTTACTTTGTAAATAAATAGTCCATCAAATCAGACAAAGTGATCCGTAGACCTCAAAAAGATATATTCGAGTAGTTTCTATTTGTAACTTCCACCCGCCTACTCTAGGAGGACTATGCAACTTACATAAGATTTACAAAGCTGTTGCACCTCAGGCTCTTCATAATCAAGTGCACCGAACAAATGGGCAACTGTTCGAATATATCTGTTTGGATACACAGATCACTTTTGTCGGATACGGAGGACGACTACTTACTAAATTACAATAACGTGAATGATCAATGTATTCTACTTCATTAAAAGTAACTGGGAAATAATACATAGGTTTCAACTTAGGGTTTCTCTGATTATCTACAGCTGATTAAATTATGTTTCATTCTTTTAGAACAACTTATGTATTGCTGTGTATCAATGTTTTGGGTTTTGCGCAGCCTTGTCACGCACTTCTGTGTGTTTCACACCCCAACCACTGTCACAACCAACTCTTTAGGTGACAAGGGTTGTCACAAGTTTCAACACCCTTTATGGGAAAATTGTTTTTCATCCCAGCTGGTAGCAAAATTAACGCTGAGAAAATGCATGAATAAGGCTAGGCATACTTTCGTCACCCTGTTATAACTGGTTCTAATGACTACGTAACATGACAAAGAAGAGCGCGAACAGACCATGTGTGAGTTTATGAGAGGAAGGTTAACCTGGATTCGGCACTACTCAACTACCAAAAATGATCTGCAAAAAAAACTAGGCTTAAACTGAAGCCGTACTGCACTGCCATGCAGCACTCGTTTTATGGAGATGCTGTAATGGTTAGCAGAAAAGAAAGGAAAGGTCTGAGTTTTGTGTGCTCTTTTTAATCAGTAGGTCCAGTAGCTATGATCTGTAAGCTTAAATTATTGTGAGCTTAAGGCTTTAGTTCAAACTGGTCAGAACAGCATGAGCAATTCAAGCGTGTGCATAAACAGCCTGCAATGGGGAACTCAACCAGTTACACATAGGCACTGGAGTGTGCAGTAATGTCTGTTATAGACTGGGGTTTGATGCATTATTCTTTCCACCACACAGTGAGGGCGGGCAGTCAGTACCTAAAAGTAGAATATCTATCTATCTATCTATCTATCTATCTATCTATCTTTCTTCCTTCCTTTTAGGTTCTGACTGCCTTCACTTTCCTATGTTCATCGGAGATTAAGCTTTTTAGTGGCATTTCTCTTTTTCACCTGATACACCTAACTTCCTTCTTGAAGCTGAATGACATTTTACTGCCTCTATTTTGGCCTATTAATAATTTGCTAAACTCTTTCTCTTTGTGAACTCTCTGCTGCTTCAGGTACCCACCTGCAGTCTGATACTAAATTCCAGGGACCTTTGTACAACTTTGTAGGAAGACCCTAAGAGGTCCTAGGAGGTTGCACTCACATACACATATATACAATATCCCGTTCATCAACCTATGTGTGAACCTATCCAGGAATTATTCACAAAAAGTAGACAAATACTGAAAATGTATCCACTCACGCTATCTTCGTGTATGGAATCTCCTTTAATTGGTCGACTGACAAACCAGATGGGTCAACTAGTTCCTTCCTGAAAAACATTAACAAGGAAATTGCACACATTATTGTGAATGAAAAAGGAAGGTAAAACTGCTCTGTTTAAACAATATGGCCAGATGGCCCTGCCATGTACATAAGGATCAGGACATGAAGAGGGCTCCTGGCATTAATTAATGCTTCCTTCCAGCACTGGACTGCTGGGCTTCAAGGGACAGCTCAGCTCCCTGTGAAGACACTCCCTCCTCCCCAGGGTCAAGGCTCCTGTTTTTGTTATTGTACATTCTGTGGTTATGTTATAATACTCACTGTATATATTTCCACAGCTCTTCCTTCGCTTGCACATCTGGACTTCTCCTACAAGAATGCAGAAAAGAAGAGGCATTTTAGAAATCTGAAACACCTTGTGATGCTTCCTCATGCACCTGCCTGTTCTCAAGGCAACAAAGAATAGCCAGTTCATTCCCTAGGTCTCAGAACTCAAGACTTTTGATTGTAAGAAGTTGGGAAATTTGTTGAAAAAGGTGGGAGCCCCACCTCCACCCAAATAATAATCACAATCCTTGTCCGGGTGAACCACACACATCACTAAAAAAACTTGTGATTATCCCTCTGGTAGTTTGGTATAAAGGACTCAGCCTTAACTTACAGGCAATGTGAAAAGTATTTAGACAGCACTCAAACAGTAATAAAGTGAAGACACAAAACAAGAACAATTCCAAATCAACTTCGAAAACGAGATAATTTGTTAATAAATAAAATGACACAGAAACAACAAAAATCAAATGAGTAGAGCCACAGTTATGAGTTTTTAAAGTTTAAGGTGAAAATAGCTCCAAAAAGGCGCAAAGTGCCAACTGTGGCTATCTTGTTGTGCCGACCGGGACAAAGTCAAATTTTCAGGCCGACCATGACGGAGCACCGGTTGAGTATGGGACCAAGTGCAGGCCCCCAGGAGTTGCACCTTTTTGTCATTGAAACAGGACATAGTAACGCCGCATCCCATCCATTGAGCCACTAATCAGGAGCTGCGCGGTGCTGCGATGTGAGTCTCTGCATCACTCTACATCAGATCCAGTAGAGCCGTTGATCGGGAACTGCACAGTGATGCAATGAGAGGCCCTACGTCATTCTGCAACAATTCAAGTAAGGCTGCTGATCAGGAGCTGCAAGGCTCTGTTATATGGGGCTCTGCATTGTTCGGTGCTGTGCTGCATCGGATCTGGAGAACCCTTCATTTAAGCAGGGAGGCATACACACTGACTCCAGCCAAGGATCCAGGACGGTGAAGACAGCACTTGGGGAGTCGGGAATCCCTCCCACAGAGGCCAGCAGAGGGGACCAGGTCATGTTCAGTTGGGTCTGGTCACCTGGAAAGCCGGCGAGGCCTCTGGAAGCTTGTTGTGTCCTGGTAACTCAAACAGGAGGTCAGCCAACTGACCTCTCATTTTAGTCACTTCTGAGGTCCTGTGTTCAAGGCAAACAGGTGCAGTCCACCCCCTTCAGACAGCAGGCCAGTCCTTCTGAATGTACTTGGGTCTAGGAGTGTTATGATTGTTGGTTCTGAGGGTGCCACATTTATGCCTAGTGTCAGCCTATGGGTGGGGAACACCCCTTTCTAATGCTAAAAACTGGGTCTTGCCGGTTTCCCCCTTTCCACTTTGTTTGGCTGAAGTCTGTCTACTGAAACAAAGGCTAGGCAGACCCAGTATGAACTGCCTTTGCCAGTGACAGGATAGGTATCTTCTGAAGTCAGAAAGGGGCTGGATACAGTCCTCAGACTACCCTCTGAAGCCCAGGAAGGGGCTGGGTACAACCCTGCAGGCCATCCTGCTCAGCAAAAGAACACTCTTACCCCACACACACAGGTCCTTTGTCCTCTCTCAGGTAGGAATACACATCAACCCATGGAGAGCCATTAACAGTCATGTGACCCTGAACAACACAGAAAGACTCGTGTGATTTAGGCAGGAAAATGCAACTTTCTAATAGTGGCATCTTTGAAAATATTAATTTAAAATGTGAACTTACCATATAGAGGATTTAAAATTACAGTTCAGTGAGTGGAAGAAGTATTTTTCTAGCTGCTCCCATACTGAACTTACCACGTATTAAATGTAATAAGATAAACCATTGTTAGCCTATGGGATGCCAGCCATACCACAACTAAAAACAACATTGTTTTTTTTCACTGCCAGGACATGTAAAACTTAATTGCAAACGTCCTACTTTTGAAATATCATGCAACCTACTCTACGAGCCTTAAGGGCATACCTTAGGGGTGACATTTAAATATTAAGTGGAAACATTTGGGCTGGCAAAAGGTTTATTTTGTAACCACAAAATGGGGAAAAGGAGGGAGAGATAGTTGGCCAAAGGTATCACCTGTCTCTTTTTTGAGAAAAACGTGAGGTTTGTTAAAAACTGCCATCATCCACTAGATAGTGGCTTGCCTTATCATAGGGCTGCTACATCATCCCAGAGCCGACCAACGCCAGGGATGGAGTAAAGGGAGAGGAGGACAAAACAAACATGAACATGTTGGGATCCGTGCAGTAAACAAAAGGACAGTGAAAGAAATAGTCTAAAACTTACTCCGAGATACCATAAATCAAACTTTATTCTTGAGTTTCCTGGATGGAGTTAAAATATAAAGAGGCGAAGGTGGTTTGGGGGAAATTAGGGCCCCCTTCTTCTCCTGTACTGCTTCTATGTCAACATATTTCGTCCTTTACCATTGCCCATAAAGAGTAATTTCGGCCTTGTTCAGGACTAGAGACCCCTGATCTGAGTCACTCCCTTTCCTAGTCAATAACCAAATCTTCAAGGGAATGTCCGTGTTTGACGTGATAAGTGTTACCTACACACACATAAAGGGGTAGTGAGGAAAGAGAAAATGAATGACAGATATAGCATACAATGACACACACTAAGTTTGTCAAAGTTGCCCTCACTCACACACACAAGTGTGTGTGACATGCTTCATCATTGGGTCTGCTTACAATACATCCTGGCGTTGCCACGCACAAGATGGAGCATAAGGGTGGAGGTAACATAAAACAGTACAGACAGACGAATACAAAAACAAAAGGTGGGTGCACAGTGTTACCAACCCAGACTGGGAAAACGTGATAAGAACAAGTGCAGTGAAATTGTGAAGTTAACTGATCCCCTGGGGGTTGGCTCACTATTACATGGTTGGTCATGTTGACTTCTGTTGGAGGAGATGGAGGTGTGTGGGTACATGCCTCTTCAAGGTCTATTACAGTTGTGAGCCCATCTAGTACATGATTTCCCGATCTCCTGTGAATCTGGGCTCATACATCTCTTTGCAGACCCTGTCTCCATTTTTGGTTCTATCTGGAATACATGGAGGCTGTTTCTGGTGTAACTGGCTCATTGAATGGTGGTGCTTTCTATTAACTATTTACCCCATCCCAGGTTGAACATATATAACAGAATTTGTTATTTGAGTGAGGCTTTCCTGACTCCTGATAATTACGTTCTCCTTTTCCTTTAATGAACAGATATACACTTATTGGTATTCTGCCTTGAGTGGCATTCGGCCTGTTGGTATGTGCCGGTAGCGCTACATACTTCATAGTACTTGTGGCTGATAGATAAGGATTTGAGGGGGTTCCTGAGGCTTTTTCTCTAATATACGAGCCAGGATCAGCCTCCCTATGACATCACACTTGACATGCGGTCACGTGGGAGGCATGCTGTCAGGTGATTGGCCCAGGGACCGGGAAGTGTAGTATTTTGAGACAACGTCTGCCAGACCTGCTTGCACTTCACGGCAGGTCTGCGGCTGACCGATTGGGTCTGAATCTTCCCAGGGACATTAAGTTTGAACTAGATTTTTGATTCACCAAGTTAGTAATTAACCCTTGATTCTCGGTCCGTGTAATGTACGGGCTGACTATCGATTATAGTCACATCGGGGCCAGTGCTTCTGGACTGAGGTTGGGGATGGTTCAGCATGTTCGCTGAGCGTTTTTTCTCTTTTAAACCTACAGGTTGTGTCCTAGGAAATTCATCCAGCCCGCTGCCTTTTTTAGCCCGGGGTTTCAATAGACTCGGTGAGTGGGGCGACCAGGGGCTGGCTTTGTCTTTGACTTTCTCTATACTATCAGGTAACAAACACCACCACTAAAGGTGCGAGTGTTTTTAAATGGATAGTTCTTTTTGCCGAGTCTCCAGGGGGGGTTTGTTTTTAATCTCTTGGGAGCCATGATCAACACTCTGAACACTGGGTACACCGATTCAGGACCCAGTGTGATTATGTGACTGATTTTGGTCGCGTTTGGGGGAAATGTATCACATGACCACGCGACCGAGTTTGGCCGCGATTTGGGGACAATGTACTATATGGTTTAAAAGAACGCCGTTTGTGAATGGTATGAGTGTATACTACTTCATCCACAGGGACCTCTGCAATAATGTTGATTGTATGTTTCTTACGTTCACAGTATACGTTTCCCGTGATGTGAAAGGGAATTCCTCCACTAAGCAGTATATACTGCCATTCTCCCTGGATTTCAACCTTATTAAGGTAACAGGGTGGACTGGGACGGATATGGAGTCCTGAGGAAGACCGGCGTGACCCTTGAGTTTGGGCACTTAATACATCGGTCGAAACATGTTGACTTTAGCAGTTTATCTGGGGGGGGCTGATGTGAGTCCTCGATTCTCATAGATATATCCACCCCTTCACTTTTTTAATCCTGTCCATGAGACTCTGGAATAAAGGTATAGACGTAGGGTACTCATGAGGCAGTTTTAACTTCACAATTTCACTGCTCTTGTCCTTATCACATTTTCCCAGTTTGGGTTGGTAACACTGTGCACCCACCTCTGGTTTTTGTATTCGTCCGTCTGTACTGTTTTATGTTACCCCCACCCTTATGCTCCATCTTGTGCATGGCTACGCCAGGATGTATTGTAAGCAGACCCAATGATGAAGCATGTCACACACACTTGTGTGTGTGAGTGAGGTCAACTTTTACAAACTTTGTGTGTGTCCTTGTATGCTTTATCTGTCATTCATTTTCTCTTTCCTCACTACCCCTTTATGTGTGTGTAGGTTTTAATTTGAGGGTTGGGGTAGTAGGGTTGAATACCCTCTCCCCCTTATTTTTGTGTGAGGTGATAAGTGTTACTACATATAATGACCTGACTAGTCAATTTCTGTGTAGACACTCATGTGTTACTGAAATGATAAACACACCACATAAATATAGGTACAAACCAGTACAAAACAATACAAGACCTCACGTTTTTCATATGTCATTTAAAAAGACATGTGTATGTATATGCACATATCTTTTGACTAAGGATTATAGGGAATACGCCCTTCATATGTTATACCTTATCCCATGTGTCCATAGGTATAATCAAGGAAATCCCTTGACTACCACCGGCCACAGTTGTGATCACTTATCAATCAAAACTCCCATCCCATTCGTGAGTGGGAAATTGATGGTTTAGATAAATTCATCAAAGAGAGAGACATGTCATATGATTTCTGACCAAGTCTCATCAGTACGTTGCTCAAAATGGAGTGCAAGTGGGAGCATCCCCCTGTAGTCACACTCTGTGTAAATAACTGCATGCTATCACTCCAGACTCTAATCTGATGCAATATAGAAACAACCATAGAAACGGCTTTCCAGGGTGGTTTTAGCACGCTTATTGTGTTGGGTTTTAATATACATAATTGTGTCAAAGGAAAACAAACCAGGTTCAAAACAACTGACTGCCAGATTAATTATATTGCATAGTGACTCTACCAATGAGCTGAGGGACAAATACTGCTGCTCTGTCACGAGACCAAAGAGGCTATCTGCAGACACGTGTAATGCGTACACAACTACATTGCCTCATAGCAGGCTAACAAATTGCTGAACAGAAGAGTTTATTTCCAGACAACATATCTGGCTCACAATATCAGATTTCCTACCAGTCAGCTGCCGCATCAGTCTTCTGACTGCCTGCAAGAAGCCTAGAATAATCGACTCAAATGGGCGTTGCACCGACCAGGTGATGCAAGACAGCTTCCAGTCACCGCACAATCTGGGAAGCAGAGAGCTGCTCGAGACACGTGCCAAGATGGAGGACAATTAATGTGTGTTGATCTGAGATGCTGAGAGAGAAGAAAAAGAAAACAAAAGTTGAACGGACATGGGCAGGGGCTAAGCCCATTGCAGAGCGTGCTCCGCGCGCACCCAGGAGGGGATATGTTGCCACAGCGGCTCCACGTGTCGGTGTAGCGACAGGACATGAGGTGGAGGTGGGCGGGCACTGAGGAGGAAAGAACTGGGCAAGGAAAACTCAGACAGCCAGAACGAAAGAGGAGATTGAGGAACACCGTCAAAATCTGAACACCTGGGATTTACAGCAAGACAGAGAAGAAGCATAGACGTGGAGAACTGTAGTTGGTTATGGCAGTGACAAACATATAACCACAGTTTAACAATCAAGCGTGCTCAAGGCCACATTAGAGTGTTTATTGTCATTCCTCCTACTCTGTGTACATCCTGCCAATTGAAATGAGCCCATCTGAGAGCAGAACTCCTCCTATAAGTAAAGGCAACTTGTCACATCGATGCAAATGTACTCTTCGTTAAATGATGGAGCACACACCAAAGCAGCGGGTCAGTTCACAAAATGTGGGGAAAATACAGTTCACTATGATGAAAACCACTTGCAGAAAGCTTAAGCTTCCTGGGGCTGGTCAAGCTTCTGTATTCCTGGCATATATACATTCCTCTACTAACATATCAGATGTGAGCTGTGGGGTAGCATGTCATCCAATAGCTTAATCTAGTAGTATCAACCACTGGGGTTCTCTGCACGGTCGAAAAAAGGAAAATGGACTTAAACACACTCATCAGTCCCTCCTCAATAACAAGGTAAGTGAATAGCCCATTTTGGAGAGGGTTCATTAAGAATGTAATGCCCACATAGTAGAATAGCTTAATATAAGTAGTAGGTATCAAGTTGGGCATGATGGTGAGAAGTTAAAACGAGGGTTTTTTGGAACTAGATTGTTCATCATTTGATTTTAGCATTGCCATGGACAAAGGAGCCTGCCAATGCCTGCTGGCATAGGCAGAAAGGTCCAAAAGAAGTCACCTGGTGCTCATGATGTAACGTTGCAAAAAGAATAATCGATGGACAGAATGCAGAACAATGTCATACATTCACCCCAGTAGAGAGATCCGGGCCTAAATCTATTGTTTTTTTGCTCACCATGCCATTCCCTTTGGCTTTGCCATGATGTAATGTTAGCAGCTTTTTGCTCACCATACCATTCCCTTTGGCTTTGCCATGATGTAATGTTAGCAGCTGGGTTTCAAAGATGAGACTTAGAAAGGCAGAGATTGATGGTATATTCTATACTAAGAGAAAGGGCCGGACTCTGTCCTACTCATTTAGTATTTAATATCCCAGCAGCCCCTGCTCTTCACAGGGCCTGCGGGCAGGCAGGGGGAGCTATAAGGCTGGGTAGCAGAAGGGGCTGACTGGGCGGAGGGAAATCGGTCATGATGAGATTACTGCACCAAGCAGATGCTTTTCAGGAGCTACAGAGAAAATACAAATGGTGGTGCTACTAAGATGGTGCTGCAGCAAGAGAGCAACAATGCAAGAAACTCTCCTGCATTCAGAGCACCTCAGAAACAGGTATAACAGAAGTGGTGCTGAGCTACCTAGTTGTGTTATCACAAACCGGACTCCCTTACAAATTGCACCTTTTTTGAGCAAGTAATAACATGGCTGACGTAGTTAAGAATAATCTGCTGCTCACAGCCACTGTGGTGCTGGTGGTGGCAAGAGCAGCAGCTAGGGAAAGGCAGTTGTGCAAACTGTAGCATGTCTCTAAGCAAAGCCCATTTGTGAAACCAGGACACTGAGGAAAGACACCGGGCCCCTCACACGTAAGCCTCAGTTTCACTCTTTTATAATCCAAAGAGAAATCTGCATCGTGAAAATGTACACATATGCAAAATACTACTGAGTGTTCCAGAATATAAGTGAGACTTCACACAAACAATGACGGAAAAGGACTGACTCAAAGCATCCAATGGGTGAAGGGGGGTGATTCAAAGCAGCCAATGGGTGAAGGGGGTTGACTCAAAGCAGCCAATGGATTAAGGGGGCTGACTCAAAGCAGTCAATCGATTAAGGTGGCTGACTCAAAGCAGCCAATGGATTAATGGGGCTGACTCAAAGCAGCCAATGGATGAAGGGGGCTGACTCAAAGCAGCCAATGGATCAAGGGGCCTACTCAAAGCAGCTAATGGATGAAGGGGGCTGACTCAAGAGCCCTTGTTGTTATTGTGTTGATAAGCTCCAGAAATAACAGCAGTAAAGCTGTCTGTAGCCAGACCTAAAAATTAATGCAGCAAGGAATGGCACCTGCAGCAGAATCATTCACTGGAGCTGTAATGTCTATGTTCGCCTAACTCCACTTCCCAATGCACATTTTTTAAGATATAGCTCTTCGCAAATAGTCCTCAGCTCCCTAGTGCACACAAACAGCTGACTAAACTACTTTAGCACAACCACTCAAGTCATGTAAGTCACTCCTTTTCAGTCACCCTAAGCCAACACGTGTCAGGGCATAGGACCGCTCTATAAAACCCCAAAATCAAATCATCAACCTCACCACCTCTCACCTGCCCTCTGCTTCCCAGCCCAGACTATCACCAGCCCTTCCAATCTCACGAGGTGCCACTAAGGCTGTCCCTCCCAGTGCTCATAGTCCCAGAGCTCTGGCCCTGCCCCCAGCATGTTCACAAGGGTGTGACGTGGAGACTGATGGCACCGCCCCATCCTTCGAGAAAAGTATCAGAAAGACAGGAAAACGGCATAGTGAAGGGCTGGGCACTGGGACAGGGTCACAGAAAATGGACGACCTAATGCAGGAACAGCCACAGACTGCAAATAACAGTAGTTATTCCCTGAAAATTAAGCATTCTGATTGACTTTCAATGTTCAAACTCTCCACCACAAGGGCTAATGTCATTTAAAGAAGTCTCTACATGTGTGTTGTCTCTTTTCATTGATTATTTAAGTTGGTAATTGAATTTACACAACGGAAGCATCTCGGCTTTTTATGTTGTTCTTGAAAACAATGGATAAGGTGCTTGATAGTAAGGGTCCGTAATATATGCAATCTCCCTGAGTTCCAGACATTGTCAGTTGTCTAAAGTCTAAGTACACTGAGTAGTGGCAACTTGATGCATAGGTCCTACAGGGGGTATATTACAAGATTGGTAAAGTCAATGCCGCAAATTTCCAGTTGACGTACTGCGATGAAGTTGATACAGTGTATACTGCCACACTGTAAGTGCCAAAGCAGTCGTCTGATCTCAGGCAAGAAACAGCTCTGCAGTTTATCGCCAAGTCAAGCAGAACATTGGTACACAAAAAGGTTTTGCTTCTGGTAAAATTTGGTGTGAATTTTAGCGGCAGGTGAACACAAGTTCAAGGAAAGAAAGATATTTTTCGATACATATTCCTAAAAATCTAAAAAGACTGAAATAAACGTCTACCATATTTGACGTCAACAAATGCCATGGGACCTTGGGCATTCATTCAACTATATGAAGGCTGTTTTACTCTTGGTAAAAGGAAAGCTAATTTACAAACTGAATTTAATATAGGAGCATCTCTCCGACATTGACATACAATTGAATATTTTAAGGATAGACAGATTCTGAGCCTACTGGAAGTAGGTGCATGTATATGTACACCCCTATAAAAGCCCAGGCAGGCACAGACATACGCCCGAATTTTCAATCGTCCTCTAATACTTCAATCTTACTCCAGTCTTTGAATGTTTGGAGAAAGTACTTTCTTGTGTCTTTGCCCCCGTGTCTGCAAACAAGCGAGAATAAAATGGAGGCATGTCAGTGTGCAACCTTACAACTGCTCTGCATGCCACCTCAGTATAATTAGGAACACAAGCAGCACTTCTCTGGCCGTGGCCAATACTGGCACTTACCAGGAGTCTTTAAATAAACCAGTATCTGGCCAACATGTTTGAAGCCTGTTAAAGTACTTATACCTTTTGGACTGCACTGACATGCCCTGGAAAGTATCAAAGACGTGTGTGGAAAAAGCTTTGCATACATCCTGCAGTAACTACCTGCTACAGTTGCTACCACAGCTTACCTTCTGCCTCTGTCTTCACCTATGCCACTTGTAGACGTGATAGTGCCAATCTGAAATGCCACTCCCTCTTCTTGTTGGATATGATGTGTCCTCTGCTGCTGCCACACTTTTTGGCAACTGCTTGTCCTCCCAGCATCGCCACCACCTTCCAGGTATGGCCTTCCCCTGCCCACCAAGAGTACACAAGGCTGGGAGAACCTGCTCAGCATCATACACAATGCTTGTGAGGCGTACACCCTCGAATCCTGTCCTCCCTTACATGGAGTAGAGGGAACGCAGATACTCACAGGTCCATCACTTTCTTTATACCCCATATTCTGGCTCATCTGATGAGGCTGCCTGCCATCACACAGCCACAGTGTCACCTTAAGCCACTCTACCTACACAAACCCAAGCAGCAACCCCTCCTGGACTGAGCTCAACGCCTGCAGATCTGGATAGTTATGCTGGGGTTTGGCGCTGTTTTAGTGCTTTATCCATTAGACTGTCCTAAATGCCAAGAACTTCCCCAAAGCAGACACTGTGTGCCCCATTTCAATACTCAACGCCATCCACGCGTTTCACTGCACTACTTCTAACAAAGCTATGGCACCTAGGCAACTGGGGGAGGGTAGGTGTGGGGCAGTAAGTGGGGGGGGTGGGGTGGGGTGGGGTGGTGGCGGGGTCAGTGCTCAGAAAAAATTACACAAGAAAGTTGGGCATGTGTTGTACATTAATCAAGTAACGTATTTGCTACGGTACGGCACACAGAGAAACGGGAGACCTTCTGAGAAGTTGGAACCTACAAATGTTTGGGCACAGTAAACGCTGAGACGTTTTAAGGAATCAGCAAAGTCGGCTCCGGCCCAGGGGCCCCATCATTAAGCTTTCACGACAGACCTAGACAGTGGCATAGCGCAAACATAATGGGGCCCTCTTCACAATATGAAAAGGGTCTACAATATCTCATAAATATTCAAAGGCTTTGCACTGAATGGGGCCCCCCTGAAGAACTGGGGTCCCCTTAAATGTTTGGGGCCCAACGAAGATGATTGTCAAAAGATATTTGGCCCAGGCCCCCAAAGTCCTTAAGCTGTCCCTGAGTAAACGAGTGGGGTTCGTTCCATAAGGTTGGAAATAGGTTGTGCTCCCTCTCTCTGCCTGCATGGTCATGATTCTGGCAATAGCCAACCTGCCCAACGGTTTGCAGGAACAGCGAAGAACTGCGGAGTACTGGGGCAGAACGCCCCAGGTCTAAACAAATCTCTACAAACTAAGGAGTGATGCCAAGATAGGATTCCCACTGCTGGTGGGATTCACCCAGTGGGATGATTAGTGAATAAAAAGCGTTCAATGTCTCAAAAACCTTGAGGGGCACATCCACACACCAATCACCCAGCTGTCTAGGATGTAAGAGGGTATCAGCATGTACATCACTTAATGGGATAAATGGTAACTGTACATATGGGATGGTGCGAAAGGCTGCTGGTGTCTGGTGTATCTTCTTTATGCATGTCTGCGCTATGGCTAGTCCTGCATAAAGTCCACCGTAGACAGCTGCATCCCTGCATCACCACCAGAAACCACGAGAATGGTCTTGTTTCTAGGGAGAAGGGAGTTCTCACACAGCTAAGTGCACTTCTGGGAGTCCGAACATTCTTGCAGCGGAGCTGGTCAGGACTTCTAAATGTCTCAGATGTTTTTCTTTGACTGCAAGATCAGAGTGTAGCCCTCTGTTTTCTTTTCAGCCAGTCAGCGTCTGCTTATAACTACAAATGCCCAGTGTATGAGGATGCTTCCAACCACAGACAGTCGAACATTGGACACGAACATTTTTCTAATTATTCCAATGGGATAAGAAAATGCAGACCACTTCCTTTTTCGTAATGCCGCTCTCGTCCCCCACCCAAATACCTGTTTACTCATTGCGCTTCATATCCAGATCTGTTCGTTCACTTCCACCCCATTTTTATTTACTAAGTCACACTCGTCACACTCACAGAGATAACTTGCTTACCTCCGTATCAAATATTATGTTAGTAACTTTATATGTGTGATATAATAAATTAACGACAGGCAGAATTTACGCCACTCTCACAGAACTATACAACTCTTCGGCCACAGTAAACCACACAACCAGGAAAAGGTTTGTAAGCGACACACCCATCCAGTTGTCAGTCTCTTCTTTAAATTAATCTGAAGGTGCCACAGCTAACAGATTCTTCATACAGTCATTCGATATGGACTTTCTTCCACCTGACAGGGTACTTCCACTCATACCACATATTAATACCTTTGGATTAGTAACAGGTGTGGCAATTTGGTGTCTCCCTAGGGCATTTTCGTTTTATTGTGCTGCTATGTTGACAAAAGCGGTACAAAAGGGGGTGGTGATGGACGGAGCATCTGAACCAATCAAACACTCACACCCAGTCAAAAGATCTGGGTTTAATCCACCACCGTTCTTTAGCCCACTCTGCCACCCCAGTTCAGACATGGCTATATGCAAATCAGTCTGAACTGACATGACATTAAAATGTGCAAACTGCAATACGTAGCTTGTTAGCACTAGGCCACAAAATGTTTGAGCAAGCTTCATTTTATAAGCAACTAAACCAAATGTGGTGAGACGTGCACAAAATGCTTAAAAGATTGACCTTACCTGTACAAGCCTTTATTAAAAGCTTCACATCATATTGCAGAATTTTCCTGAATAATAATAACGTTTTGAAATCTTTGCTAGAAACACTTTATTGTTAAATACAATTAATTCTTATTTCACACAATAAATACAATGCAAAAATAGAAAATGTTGATCTTTTAACATATTTGTCCTCGTTTTATAATAAAAGATGTGGTGCTGAATAGTACTCGTTGCAGATGATGTTTCCATTTAACATAGACTATTGTTTAGTAAACATACAATTTATTTTACTAGATGGTTAAGACTATGATCATACCCGGGTATGAGGAATTAGGACAGGAAATCTCCCTGGAGCCTGGATAGCACATTTTGTGTGTGACGGGCGAGCAGGCATGGGAATGGAAAAAATATCAGAAGCTGTGCCTAATGGAGGCAGCAATGGTGGCCAAGAGAAACATTGCCAGGACCTGGGTGTTGAGTCCCCCCTCCCCCACGCCCCATAGGGTAGAGCAGTGGAAGTCCAACCTATACTGGTGCAGTGCAACAGAAAATGTGGTCTATGAAAGCAGAGGCTGCCCTTGGAAATGGGGGAAAATATGTGGGTGGAATATAGGGGAATTTGAAGAATAGGTGGCAGGGAAGGGAGGGGGAGTACACATAAGAAACTATTCATGCTGATGTAAAGCATATGGATGGGACATGGTCCACAGTAAATGTTGTGATATCAAACCGCAAATCTAAAATGTAAGGTTTCTATGTATTCCCAACACTCATGTTCACGTGATAATGTATACTGCAACTGACAGAACTTTAACAAAAAGACAGTTTAAAAAATAAATATATGATCATACCCATGGGGAAGGAGCTTTAAGAACCGAAAGGCCTCATACGTAGACAAATATGCCCCTAAGTGCTTTGAGGGGGAGATGGTGTGATCAAGTGGGGTGAGAGGACTCGGGGGATAATGAGGCATATTTAAAAAGAAATGGCCCAGTGCGACACTGCAAGCAATTTATCAGCACCGCAGTGCATCATTTAAAAAATGCAGGGATGCGCCGTATTCACAATACAGTGCACCCCTGTGTTTTCCCTTGCGCCAGCACTAAAAAAGTTGCCTAGCGCCAACGCTGACACCCTTGCACCGTGGTGCAAGGGTGCCCGAGTTACAGGGATGATTGTTTAGGACACCTTCCTGAACACTCATTAAAGGTAATTTGCTCCTTCTATGTGTGCTGCAGCACACATAGAAAGTGCAAAAAACAAGGAAAAATAATAATATTTCTTCTCGTTGCACCACTCTAATGCCTGCTTTTCAATGGCATTAGTTTTTGGCGCTGCCTCAGATTTACAGACTCTTGTAAATCTGGGACAGCGTCAAAAAGCAATGGGTGTTGTGGTGGAACGCCCACAGCAACACCTAGTGGATTCCCCTTGGATGCAGAAAACTGTGCAAAAGGGTACAATATTTACAATGCGGCGTTACGATACGCAAAGTGGTTTAGCACCACATTGTAAATATGGAGCAGGGCATTGTACCCAGTGCTTGAAATTGGAAAATAGAAGTGCAGGTACTCTGTAACCGAGTACCTGCTTGTTTCTGAGAAGTGCCGGTACTCTCCAATTAAAAGTATTACGTCGGACTTGAAAAGTGCCGGTACTCTCCCTCACAAAATAAAAATGTGCCGGTACTACGTACCGGGCAGTACCGGCCCACTTAAAGCACTGATTGTGCCACCGGAGACTCCTAATATGGGACGCTCAGGTGGTGGAAAGCCCTTGTAAACATGCCCCAATCAGACCCTCCAGCATTTCGCAATTCACGAAGAAATCGCGAAATCGGCTAACTAGCGCGATGGCCGCGATATTTACAATTATCGCCGCGATATTTGCCAAAGTGTCTGCAAAACAAACAATGCCCCATAATAGGCTGTGCGCGCACACGTCACTACATGCCGCCGTCCAGCCGTCGAATACCTGCTTCCGCCTGTCCAAGATCCTTGCTTGTCTGTTATTCTGACACTGGCGGATGACGCTTCAGCATGAAAAAATACTACAGTATGGAAAAGCAGAACTTTACCAGCACAGAATTCTGATGGGTACATTTTGGTTGTTTACATGTATTCAGCCAGTCAGTATCATTCTGTTATTGTTGCCCTTACCAACACGTGTAGTAGGCAACAAATTGTGCATTCTAAGCTCCAAGAGTGCACTTTTGTTCTGGGATGAATTGTATTGTTGTAATTAGTAAAATAAATCTAGGACACCATGCGTGTTTGCTTTCTACCGCCGTCAGCATTGGAGCGCTGGAGCTGCAGCCGTAGCGGTTCTGGGGCAGCCGAGTTGGATTGAACATTGGCTATTTTGACAGTGTTTATTGTGTTCCCCCCCACCCCCCCCCCCCACCCCCTTACTCCCCCTACTTTCCCCCTCGCCTCTTGTGGGTAAAGGACTGTGCCAAGCAGGTAGTTCTTCACCAATAATCTCACACAGTGTAACACATTTTAAAGTGAGCCAGGAAAAATATGTCGGAGCTGAACGTAGGGAAGGTAGTTGCAATGTCAGATGCACTTCGGAACCTTAAAGAAATTAGTATGGATAGTGTTTTAGACAAGACTTTCATTTCAAAATGCTAAACACCTTAGGTCTTCGGATCCCCCTCTTTCACCCTTCAGCGTTTCTTCAAGCAGTAATTAACAACATGGATATATCTAGTCAAAAGGCATGAGTTTGGCAAATACACGGAGACAGGAGATAGCAAGTCTGAGAACCGTAGAGGACTTTTTATTGCAGGGCTTTCATACCACTGCTACCTCAGCTACATACCTCTTTCTGGTCGGAGGTCACCAAAATGCTTTTTTGAAGGAAGCATTATTAGACATATAAGTGTAGCTTTTAAATGTAACAAAACATATTCCATTTAATAAAACTGTCATTCAATCAACTGACGTACTGTTATGTAAATACTATATATGTTTAAAATGTTTTTACAAGCAAAACAAATCTTTTAAAAACGTCCACCCAAAGACACCGATTTACTGTGGTATTAACTGTGCACAAGACCCACCTTTCTTCAAGTGACACAGGCTCATGCAAAACTAACAATCCAGCCACCTATAGTCAGCATTGTGTCAGGGGATTTATTGTACTGCCAGCTTTTAACACTGGGCAGCATGTGTCTGAGTCAGCATCTGTTTGACTGTTATTTCACGGACCTCTGTGTGCATGCCACTCACTCCTGCCCTTGATATGTGGGACCTAGAGGCAAGCCATCAAGGAGGAAAGCAGCAGGCCCCCGGTGTGTATCTCTTTGCTGCAGTTGCAAGATATTCTTAGAGTTTCTACTTGCTCAAATCGGGGTAATATCTGATATTTATCGGTTTCCCTAGACTTCATTGCTTGATTTTGTTCAGGAGAAATTGCCACTCATAGTCATTGAATGTTACACATATGTCACTCATATGTACAGTGAATTTATGAAAATGTCACACATAAGCAATCTGAAACTTTGGCAGCTATGTACCCTGCAGCAGTGCTTTAGAACTGCTGTGGATATTTTAAGGCTCCTTTTAAACCATTGGGTTTCAGAAAAGAGGATAGTTTTTTAAATGAATATCCTTGTCTTTGTCCACTCACAAATTCGCTGCATTACTTTCTAGTAAATCTAGTGCTCCAGCAGCTAAGCAGGACTTCCTCTATGGGCCATATTTGTATTATCGATATATTTTCAATGTTAAAAATGGTGATAGAAATTACTGTTTTTTAAAACAGACAGGTGCAGAAGGCAGCGGTGCCCTGGCAGGGGTACATACATGGGTGCTAGAACACCCCAGTGAGAAACAGGGCCCCCTCTAAAGAGGTACAGATTGAAGCTGTGCTTCCGTAGAGCCGCGGACACTTTAAACACGCCAGTTTTCACAGTGAAATACCCTGCTGAATCAGTTTACATTGATTTAAGGCTGAAAAGGAATGATGCCGCTAAATTTCCACTTTTGTGCCGCAAAATTTGACAATCTATGCCGCAATATCCTGGGGAGACCCAATGTGTCTACTGACGGTCGCCTTGCACTGTAAAAAGTGGCGACGTTATTCTGTAATGCACCACTAGGTGGCAGGAGCACGCAAGAAGTCACCATTTATAACTCCAAACCAACCAGTTACAATGTCACCTTAAGGCTTAACCTGAAAGAATCGCTTCTAGCGTCGTATCGCGGATGAAACTTGATCCAGCTGGTGGATCAGAGTTCAACCACTGCGGACAGTAGTACAGCTTTCACCTCTATTCAAGAGTCAGGGGATAGGTGGGTGGTTGCGCCCCCACCACAGTACACAAGGTGAGTCTCGATGGTGATGGAGCACTTAAAATGGTGAGGCCATACATAATATTGTGTGTGCTCCTTCCGCAAGACTAGGAGAAGGATCCGTGTTAGCGGGGTAGTCTAATTACCTTGCTTACAATAAAAATGAAGTCGACGCACACAATATGAAATGCAAGGTAGGTAGTAAAAACATCCAGAATGTTCACTGTATGAAGGGATGCCCTCTCCGCTGCACAAGAGATGTATGACTGATGGATGTGCTGCTCAGGAGAGTCAGCTCTTAAACAACACACGTGGCACTGCGCCAAGAGTGTGCGCTCTGCTGAAATCTGTGTCACTTGTTCACGCTGGTATAGCGCCTGCGTGTAAACACCTACGATAAAGAGCTACTTTAGCCCGAAACACTTGCTTCCAATCAAAAAGGGTTGGAGTGATTCAGTGTATTCCTTTTGCAAGGCAAGAAAAGAGCTCATAAGTTGAGTCCCACGTGACAGCTCCACCCTACTCTTCCCTAAGGAGTAATCAGTGCCTTTTCGATGACCTCACAGATGGACACGCCCCTTCAGTCTTCCAGCCAGGGCAGCCTTTAGTCTAACCTGCCAGGGAGTTCCTATATCCAAGACCATTATAATTAGTTCAGGCCTAAAAAATGTGCTTTAAAGAGTGTTCTCTCACAACATTAAAATAAAGAGTCAGAGACCTACTGTTCCAGTTTAAGGAAAATGGGGAAGTTACAGCAGGTGAGCAGCCCTCCCAAATGGCCCCTCTTACATTTACTATTCTGCCTTTCAACTTCAGGCTCACATGAAAAAGAAACTTGATCGATAGAGAAAATAAGATGTTAGGTGTGTCACTGCACAAGGATGGGAGTGTACTTACGACCGGGATCTGTGCCTGGATCTCCTGAAGTTGGGATCTGCCTGGTTTTTCTCTTTTTGTCGCCTCAAAACAGCTTCCCACTGAGGCGCAGAATCCACCATGTCATTCTCCTGCCGCAGCCTGCAAGGGAGGCACGCACAGAGTGAGCCTTTCACAAATAATGCACTGATCCCTTGCTGTACATACATCACAGTAACGTACACTAAACAATAGCAATAACAGTTATTTACAGCCCTTAGAAGCGACAGAAGTGCTGTGAGAAGCACTTTCTAAATACAAGTTACCAGGAGGCCGCTGTAGAACGGATCCTTGACACCCTGGCTGTCAGGGGCGGCTGGTGACATTTGAAAGTGGTGGGGCGTAAACTAATTTGCATAATGCACCGCAGCGAGCGAGCGAGCCCGAACCACCTTGCATCCATCCATACATCATTCATGCATCCACCCATCCATCCATCCACCCACCCACCCATCCTGCATCCATACATCATTCATTCATGCATCCACCCATCCATCCATCCATCCATCTATCCTGCATCCATACATCATTCATTCATGCATCCACCCATCCATCCATCCACCCATCCATCCTGCATCCATCATTCATTCATGCATCCACCCACCCATCCATCCTGCATTCATCATTCATCCACCCATCCACCCATCCATCCATCCATCCACCCATCCATCCACCCATCCATCATCCATCCTGCATCCATTCCTGCATCCATTCATCTATTCACCCATCCATTCATCCATCCATCCATCCATCCTGCATCCATCATTCATTCATGCACCCATCCATCCATCCACCCACCCATCCTGCATCCATACATCATTCATTCATGCATCCACCCATCCATCCATCCTGCATCCATCATTCATTCATTCATGCATCCACCCACCCATCCATCCTGCATCCATCATTCATTCATCCACCCATCCATCCATCCACCCACCCATCCATCCACCCATCCATCATCCATCCTGCATCCATTCCTGCATCCATTCATCTATTCACCCATCCATCCATCCTGCATTCATCATTCATTCATGCACCCATCCATCCACCCACCCATCCTGCATCCATACATCATTCATTCATGCAGCCACCCATCCATCCATCCACCCATCCATCCTGCATCCATCATTCATTCATCCACCCATCCATCCTCCATCCTGCATCCATTCCTGCATCCATTCACCATCCATCCATCCACCCATCCATCCTGCATCCATCATTCATTCATCCACCCATCCACCATCCATCCTGCATCCATTCCTGCACCCATTCATCCATTCACCCATCCATTCATCCATCCATCCATCCTGCATCCATCATTCATTCATGCATCCACCCATCCATCCTGCATCCATCATTGGAACACTCATACCGTGTAGATTTTTCTGCGTGCTGAGCCAGAGCCAATGATAGTGAACCAGACACAAAATATAATTGTTGATCCGTGTTTTAAAAAAATTAGTTTGTATACCCATCTTGATTGAATGTAAAGCGCTCTGATATCTGCAAGATCTTGTTTACGACTTTTAGTATGCACCTGCACCTCTGCTCTGTGTGGTGCAGCATTAGCCCATTTAACCACCTTGGCCTCAAGCTTGCTTTGTCGCCCCACCTGCTTACCCCTCACTCAGATGTACGATCTCGTTCAGTGTGGAATCGTCTGGCGACAGATGCCTCTCCTCGCGGCCTGCATGACTCGTGGACAAAAAAATAAACTTACCAGGCATCTCCATTCTCCTCCAGTACCGCGTCGCACTAACTTCTGCCCGCTCTTTTCTTTTGCAATGCTAACTGCCAAATCAGGAGACTGGATGCGCAGGGTGTCGGCTAACCCTTGTTTACTTACTCTATATACTGCCACTTGATAGGGCAGGGGGCGACTTTGCAAAAAACGCGTCACCGCCCGAGCAGGATCCTATCTCCAGACGCTTGCACCACATTAGGCATGCGCAGCATGCCTAATGGTTTGTGAATGTGAGTGAGGGGCGACGCTCCTCACTCACATGCGCAGACGGACCATCTTCTGGACTCCTCGCCTGCGTGTGCTGTGCCTTGACACATGCGCAATTTCACCCGTGACTCACAGGCCGGTCGGAAATGTAAACAGACAAATTCGTCTGCTTACATTCCTGTTGCCCAAACTGCAGTGAGCCGTTTCTTTTGTAGGGCGCTGCCCCGTTGCCCCTATGGACCAGCCGCCGTCGCCCCTGTCCACAGGGCGCGTAGCATCATGACCTGTGAACGTTGTGTATGTCACGAGGCCAACGTCTTCTCCGAAAGGATGATACATTTTCTCAACAACAAAAGATAACAGTTCACCTACTGAAGGATTAAGCACTTTTTTTGGATCAATGCTTACTGCTTTCCCTGGTAAATATTCGCATTTTAGACACTGCTGGCAGAAACCTCATTTAGTTTGCAGCAGAGCCTTTAAAGCTCAGTGGACATGGGATAGAACCCTCCATTTGTGGTTTTAAGCCGCTAGAAACTCAAGAACGGTGACCAGAAGAATCCAGGCACAGGTCACTTTTAACTACAGGGATGTATGATGGTACAACGCAGTATAAAACACCGCAGACCATCACAACGCAGGTTTTACAACGCAAGTCGTTACAACGACTTGCGTTGGAGGGCGCTGGACTTAGGAGTAGTGTAATTTACTATTCCAACTCCAGTCTACATACAGTAGGGAAGGTGTTGGATAGTAAATTACACTATTCCTTGTCCTAGAGCGCCCTCCAGCGCAAGTCGTGGTAACGACTTGCGTTGTGAAACCCGAGTTGTAATGGCACTGCAGTGTCATTACTGCATCGTAAAGGATGTTTCCCAACTACAGCAATGAAGAATCTTGATATCTTGATTTATAAAACTCGTCTTTTGCACAAGCAAAATGCACACACTCCTTTGATGTTGAACCAGCTTCGCTCTGGAACCCTCTGCCGTAAAGCCTTCATCGTCAACTTGATCTCATCATGTCCCGTAAGCAAGGCAATGCTTGACTTGTCCACTCCAATAGCAGGCTTACAACTGGTATTACAGAAAGACATGTCCACGTACATCCATCTTTCCGCCTATGTTCACCCCTTCAACCCCCAGAGCATTGTTACACAGTGCTTTGTAAGATGACTGGTAAAAGGGAGTGATTTGCGAAATCCTAATAGTATCTAAAAAAGATGGATTTTCATTTCAACTTTTCTAGTGTATCAAAAAAAACAAAAGGAGACCTATTGTAAATAATTGTGTTTATTGTGTAATGTGTATTTTGTAGTGATTGTTGTATTTAGGTAGGGCACCTGCGTTAAAATACAAACCCTCAAAGAACAGAAATGCACAGAAAGACAGACATCACCACCCTCATTAGGTACAGCTGGCAGGCTGCTTTTACGCACTCTGCTACGGAAGGGAGGAAACCATGTAGCTCATGATTCCGTTGGAACCGAATCGACATCAGGTGAAATTCAACAAGTAAGTAATACTCAAGTGCCCACTACTGGATAGTAATGATCTCTTTCTCGCTCACACACACACATTTAATGCCATGCCAGTCAAAGTAAAGGGGGGTCCAATAACACGTTATTTCAAACAAGGGCATTAATAAACACAGATTCACACATTAATTGCTATTGTGGTAAGGTATTATTACCACAAGCGTACCTCACTTGAAAAAAAATGTCAAATGCATCATATATTTCATTCACTTTACCAAAGAAAACAATTTGGGCCAGGCTCATCAGACCTCATCATTGTTGTTTTGATCTCACTGCACCAATTTAACCCAGTGTTCTAGTGACGGTTATTACACTTTACGCATCCGCTTTAATCTCTCTCTCGATATATATATATATATATTCACTGAAAAAACCATAGGTTATAGACCATATATAGTTAGGAATTAGCATTTAGAAAACCTTATTTTACTCACACAAAACCATTGAAATTCCATATATAGTTAGTTGCACTAACTATATATCGCGCACCCGCAATCCACTGCTGATGATGTCACATATTACATCATTCATGACATGGTCAGTGACATCACTGATGACATCACTGATGACATCTCAAATGACATCACTGATGACATCACTGATGACATCTCAAATGACATCACTGATGACATCATGACACACCAATACCAGTTACTACATACGCACTCACTGATTCCTACGTCTACACACACATTCACTCATTCACCCATACAATCACTCATACATACAGTCACTCATTATTACAACACTATCATATGCACTCATACACCTATGCAGACAGTCACACACTGCCACTCATCCATGGAGTTACTCACACACCAAGTCAGTCCTGTAAAGAATCAATCACACTTCCATTTCTTCATCTATACAGTTAAACACAGAACACCATACTTCAGTGACATCACTGATGACATCACTAATGACATCTGAAATGACATCACTGATGACATCTCAAATGACATCACTGATGACATCATGACACACCAATACCAGTTACTACATACGCACTCACTGATTCGTACGTCTACACACACATTCACTCATTCACCCATACAATTACTCATACATACAGTCAGTTATTATTAGAACACTATCATATGCACTCATACACCTAGTCAGTCCTGTGAAGAATCAATCACACTTCGATTTCCTCATCTATAGTTAAACACAGAACACCATACTTTTCACACATATACTAACACATACTTACTCTCTTATACAATCACTGATACAAGTACACATTGATATGCACAGAGTCACACACCTCCCAGCCAGCCACACACACACTCAGTCTTCCATACATCCAGTCATTCTTCAATATGTAAAACGTATTTAAACTTTACAAAAACACACAGACACTAGATGATGTCATCAGTGATGTCATCAGTGATGTCATCAGTGATGTCACTGACCATGTCATGAATGATGTAATATGTGACATCATCAGCAGTGGATTGCGGGTGCGCGATATATAGTTAGTGCAACTAACTATATATGGAATTTCAATGGTTTTGTGTGAGTAAAATAAGGTTTTCTAAATGCTAATTCCTAACTATATATGGTCTATAACCTATGGTTTTTTCAGTGAATTTTCAAGGTTTTGTAAATGCTAATTCCTAACTATATATGGTCTATAACCTATGGTTTCTTCTGTGAATTTCATTGGTTTTTTAACAGCTAATATCTGTAGCTGTAAAATGTATTCTTCTTTAAATCCAAAAATATATTTTATATGTTTATGAATAATTTTTTTTTTAAATATTTTTTTTTCTTCGTTCCCGCTTCGCGAATCGGGAAGCTTCCCGTTAGCTGACCTTGATGCCGCGAAATAGACCGCGAGCCGGTAAACGTTTCTTTACCGCAAGTGCCGCGTTAGAAAACAACATCGTGACGCCTCCCGTCCGCATGACGTTTCACGTTGTCGCGTGATACGTCATATGACGTGCTACGTTAGCGAACTGGTACGCGAAGCGAGTCGCAAAGCGCAGGTTTCTGGAAGCAAACCGGGAGGCCCTGCAAAGCGCTTAACGTAAACACAGCAAGTCATGTGACTTGGTAATAACACTTTTCATTGGTTCATTTCACTTTTGGTTTCCTAATGATGTAAGACTAGGTCATATAATCTAAAATGAACACTTTTGATTGGTTGAGAACTCTTGTTTTTCCCAAATGATGAAAATCCCTCCTTCTTTCCTCACTCTGACTTTCATCATTGTGAGAGAAAGACCCTTTGTGATCACTGAGCAATGGCTTCTTTAGTAGCTTCAGCTGGTGCTTCCCCACCACCTCCACCACATCCAAGGAAGAGTGGACCACCTGCTCAAGTTATAATTCAACAAGAAGAGGAAGAAGAGGAACAGGACGACGAGCACGAAGAGAGGCAGTTTTTGCCTGAGCAGCCCAGGACGTCTCACCGGAAAGAAAACTTCATTTGGCAATTTTTTAAAATTCCCAAAGGTCAGAAAAAAGTAAATGCAAGATACGTAACTTGCCTTATATGTCAAGATAGACTGTCCAGAGGAACCGAGAAAAAATACAGTTTCGGAAACTACACAATGCATCGCCATATGACTAGGTGGCATCCTAACAACTACAGTGCTGCACAGTTTCGGAACGACCTAGATAATCTCCCTATTATGGCCAGAAGATCTGTTGTACCGGAAGTAACGGGACCAGAGGGCAGGGAGATGGTGCCAAATATACAAATGAAATTTGGTGAAGTAAAACACATCTGCGTATTTTGCGATGGATTCATTTCCTACGGAGAAAGAAGCATCACTCTGATCAACAGAGCTATTGACTATCATATGCAAGTTTGTACGAAACGCCCAAAATAATAAATACTTCTTTTTTTGTTTTGTTGCTCCTGTTGAGCCCTTTACAATGAATCGTTTTCATTGCCCCCTCCAAGAAAAACCCAAAAAAATATAAAACTGTTCAGAAAAATTCAAAAAAAGTAAAAAAATGTTCCGAAAAATAATAAAAAAAATATAAAACAACAAAAACAATTAAAAAAAAAGTTCTTTTCAGAACTACCTCCCAGTTATTAAAAAATTGGTACAATATTTGGAACTGTGCCAACCTCTATTTCTCTTAGTTCGCTTCCCAGTTCGCTCGCCGGTACGCGAACCGGAAGCGAACCAAAAACAGTAAGTATAAGGGAAGGAAACAGACACTTATGTTAAAAGAAAGACAGCTATAGGGGAGTAAACTAGAGATACTATTACCCGTAATCCACTGCTGATGATGTCACATATTACATCATTCATGACATGCTCAGTGACATCATCAGCAGAGGATTGCGGGTTTTTTGGCAACGTGCCTTATCCACGGTTTAATAACGCTGCCTTTTGCTTTATATAAGTTTTCAAATTGTATGAAATATATACCAATAGGTCGTTATGAACCTTTAGGTAGTGCTTTTCTTCATGAGGTCTGGTCGCTTCCATACACATACAGATGTTTCAAAGATGATCAAGAAGTTTATCTGAATGGAGAGGAATGCACTGAGACGCCAGATCATTCACACACGGTTCATGCAACAAACACCGACCAAATATGGCTTGCGTGTTGCAAGGCACGCCAGTTCCTGCTATCATCCCCACGTTCAAGTTGTTGGAAAATGGTAGTTATTTGATGCTCAATAATGAAGATTGTTCTGAGTTAATTAAAAGTATTCCTTTTATCGTAACAGTAAGTGAACGGGTTATTTGCTGCAGAAATGTTCTATTTCCTCCCACACATGAACATAGGGAGTTTTCAATCTGGCCACAAATACCAACCTTGGGACAGATTTCAACGGCATGGCAAGAATAAGAGCTCTTTTGTCTCAGAGAGAGGTGGCCTTGAGTTCGGCCCGTGAAACTTTCGTGCTTCACATAGCGAACACCCGTACAGAGGTGCAGACCCTTTTCAATTCAGATTTGCCTTTCAATTTCAGCAAGATGGTTCCGACTATCTTTAACGCATCCTCCACAAAGGCCCTGGCGCACTTTTTTAAAGTTGTTACCAGTGGTCTCGTGACTTCATTTGAGAAAATCTTTGGAGTCATCCCTGCTTCCTTTCATTCTATTTTCTCCACTCTGCTTCGTGGATTGGCATTTTTACTTGCATTACCAGCGGACGCTCTTGTGCTTTTTTACATTTTTAAATATGGATGTCCCTCCTATGCAACCTCCCACCCTGCAGCTGCTGACACTGTTCCGCAATCGCATGCTAGAATATTATGGCACAATGCCGTTGGCGATATTAAGCACGGCATATGGATTATCTTTTCGATTCTCCTACTTCACCTGTGTCCAGCCTGTATTTCACTGCCTGACCTGTGATTTCGATTGGGCCATTGATTTGTGTCTCTGCGGACCGGTTTCTCCTGACGTCGACTTTAATCAGCGGATGACTCCTATCATTACTCACGAGTTGGTTTGTCCTGGCGAAAGGATTATGGCTGTGGCATTGATGCATGGACTACTTGGTCCCTGGAATTTACTGGCGGCAGCACAGTCTTTCTTGGAACAGAGCTTTCTTGAAAACCCACCGAGCTGTCCTCTGATGGTGATAGAGGATCCGGTGCTGGGAGAGCACGTATGTTCTTTTCCGCTTTTAAATTGGATGGCTGAACTGTTTTCGGATGAAGACGGTGACTTCCTATTGGAGGCTGTTGCAGCTTATTTTGCATACACAGTTATGTCATAGACCTTTTTCATGTTTGATATGCTGAGTACTAGCATTTCATTGACAATTCATTGACTTATTTGTCAAGTTTTTATTATTTACCTTGCCTATTGGCTTAAGACTCGATAAAGTACTTGGCTGTTTTATTTTTCTTTAGCATTAAATTTTCCTAGTTTTTAATGCTTTACCTTGCGGACCGTCCACATATAAACTTGCAATCTGCTCTCATGAGATGGCACTTCTATTATCTTATTCAGTTCGTTTCCGGATCATGGGGAGGTGTCATCTAGGTCCTGGATATCTTTACACCGTGTTAAGTTAGCATGGGCTCATTACCGGTTTAAACGCCATTTTTCCTTTTTTGCAACTTCTGCACACGACACTTAGTTGTTGCTTTAGCTTTCCACCTAGTAGTTCATCGTGGTTTACATGAGAATAATATGTTATTGCTCTACTATCTGCTTTGCTTGTTAAACTATATCTGTACAGCGAGTGCTAAAGTTTCAAGAACAACACGATACAGAATTGTTATGAGGTCTGATCTCCACGACTTCATACTCATAACATAAGTGCAACTTCTGCCAATTCTGGGCATGAGGCGGGTTTTATATTGCTTTGCCGAACACACATACACAACAGTTGATGCGGTTCACATGAAGAGAGAGCTGGTGTATGCTGATGTGATTCCTTCAAATCTAAGACACTAAAGTATGGGCACGCCCTAAACCAACACAAAGAGACCTTCTTAGCAAATAATATAATATGTGTATTAGGGAGGGTGAGATATAAGCAGCCGCGGGCCGTGGAGGGAGTTACGGTGAGGCAGGGAGGCGGGGAGGGGGAGAAGCAGGGTGGAGCCCTCTCTACCTTGCCCCTCCCCCTCCCCGCCTCCCTGCCCCACCGTAACTCCCTCCACGGCCCGCGGCTGCTTATAAGTGTTGCTAACTCTTATTCATTTACAGCATGTTAACATACTGTCACCATTCGCTTTTTATGTACTAGTAACTATGCTGGTAATTTTGCTACTGATAATATGTGTACTTGTATTCTCCACCCTGCTTCTCCCCCTCCCCGCCTCCCTGCCTCACCGTAACTCCCTCCACGGCCCGCGGCTGCTTATAAGTGTTGCTAACTCTTATTCATTTACAGCATGTTAACATACTATCACCATTCGCTTTTTATGTACTAGTAACTATGCTGGTAATTTTGCTACTGATAATATGTGTACTTGTATTATCTAAGATACTACGCCTGAGAAGACGGCATTAGTAAATAAACATTTCAAATACACATGTGTTCTTCTTAACTCCATGTTCTGGTTTCTAAGAAATATATAACGACCGACTGTTCATGAGTTCCACGTATCCTGAGGTACTATAAGTTCATATTCTGGATTGTCTAAACATTGAGAGTTTGTTATATCCAATGTGACACTGTACCTAGCTTGCTAAGGAGTTTTTGATTACTAACGTGAGTTTTGGGACACCCTAATTCGCCGAGGTTCCAATCCTCTGTCCACAGTTCTGTGTGAGAACCGAAACCCTGCGACAGGGGCACCCCCGACCCTTGCTGGAGCTTCATCACACTTGCGATACAACTCCAGCAATGCGCCACCTTTACGGCACAGATACATCACGCATCTGTGCTGTTTTTGCCCCATGATGCGCCGCATTGTAAATGCAGCACACCATAGGTGACGGAACAGCGGCACAGAATGACTAACACATCCCTGGTGATGCGCCAGTCATCATAAATGTATCCCTATGCTTCTTATCTTGTTAGAGATGAACCGCCATATGTATCATCAAAGTTTTTTGCATTTCCTAAATAGCGAACTTTAAGGAATAAATAGCGATTCTTTACCATTCCTAGTTTGCGATTAGCTATTTGCTAATTACAAATTACCCATTCATTTCCTTCATTTCCATAGGGCGGTTGGACTCACTTTTAGCTCGAACGGCTGAATGGATTTCCACGAAACTTGGCAAAATTGTAGGGACTGGTAGCCCGATGTGCCTTTGCTATGTCTCAAGATATATGCTCCAGTGGTTTTTACGAAAATTAACTTTGAAAAATATATATTGGGCTACATTGGCCTATATATATGTTGGAGCCCAAATGTAGCCCAATGTAGCCCAATGAAGCCCAATGTAGCCCAATGTAGCCCAAAGATGTCCGCCAGACACACAAAAAAACAAATGTAGCCCAAATATCAGCCAGATGTAGCCCAACTATAGCCCAGTGACAGAATGACCAATCAGCTTCGCAAACCTCCGTTACGCGAAGCGGAGCGCTGTTACAGATATATATCTTTTTTTGAACGTTAATTTCTCAAAATCCACTGGAGCACATATATTGAGACCTAGCAAAGGCACATCGGGCTACCAGTCCCTAATATTTTGCCAAGTTTCGTGCAAATCCATTCAGCCGTTCGATTATTATTATTTTTTTTTGCCCCGCGGGGCCCTTTTAAAACCTCCACATCAAACCTAGGGGGTCAGCGAGGATCTACTATGCCCCCTTATAGTTATTTCCCCCTTTGTTTTGACCTCCTCTTGTCTCTCGATCCTACCGAGAGACAAGATGGCGGCCGCTACGGACTTTTTGGAATGTTGACAGACGCCGGAGAACCAATCAGCTTCGCTTCACAAAGCTCCGTTGCGCGAAAAGTACGCGTCCTGGGACGCTGCCAGGTCCGCTGTTACAGATATATATCTTTTTTTAAACGTTAATTTCTCAAAATCCACTGGAGCACATATATTGAGACCTACAAAAGGCACATCGGGCTACCAGTCCCTACAATTTTGCCAAGTTTCGTGCAAATCCATTCAGCCGTTCGGGCTAAAAGTGAGGCCAACCGCCCTATGGAAAACTCAATGTTAAAAACACGTTTTGGGACCCCCCTTTTTTCTCGGCCCCCCCTTGACGAACCCCCCCCAAATTTTCAAGGGCTGCTCAGAAACAAAATGTGCCATTTTCCTGAAAATTTCAGCCAATTCCGTCCACAAACGCCAAAGTTATTAGACATAGAATTTTCAAAAATCCCATAGAGAAAAAATCCTAACTATATATACCTACTGGAGCCAGTAGGTAATATATATATATAGATAGATATACATTTCTATATATTTATATATTTCTGTACATATATATTATTTTTTTGTCCACAAAAACAGAAAGGTGGAAGTGAAGTATAGTTAGAGTTGATCATAACACCATAACAAATGTTTAGAACATTTTGAGAAATACACATAAAAAACACAGTTACCAGGCTGTTTCGGTTACAAATTCAAACTGAAAAAAACACTGAAATTCACAAGGTATGGTTAGGACCACAATCCACACTTGCACAACAGCCATGCGAACCATAGGTCTCACAACAAATGTGGCCATGCATAGAAATGGTTGGCCGTGGACCCTGGCCTCTAGCCAGTCTATGTACTCAACTCACTGCAGACAGCCAACACCTGCAGCCCATTGCCTTTGGATGTGTATAACCAGAGTCGGCTTTAGGGCGGTTCAACTGGTGCAGCCGCACCTGGCACTGACTAGGTGGGAGGCACTGTGTCTAAAAAGAACTTTTGGTTTAAAAGCAGTGAACTTCCTTGTGTATCCAGTTTTCAGGCAACAATAAAAATGTCAAAGTAAGTCTGGGGATTAATGTTTTTTCTGGTGAGAGATCGGAATTTTGTCTTGTTATAATGAATGTTGAAAAAGAAGAAGGCCTACTCATGTCAATGAAAGCACCAGCAGAGAGACATGTTCAGTGTTACATATAAAAGGAATAATACAGGCCTAAGCTGTCTTCTGTAGCAGAAAAACAAAAGAGCACAGATGGAGACTGGAACTGGGGAGAGGGAAGTAGATAAGAGCTTCAGTAGAATAGAGAAATATAATGAGGCATAGAACAAATGGAAGGTCACAGGTCCACTTGCAAGAATACGGATTTGAGAAACTATGAAGATAAGGCAGCCCAGAGGAGCAGAATAGGTGGGAGGTCAGGCTTTGCCAGGCAGCAGATGTGTAGGGAGTAGAGCATCGCTGTTCTTCAATTATGAGAAACATCAAGGACACCAGTAGTGAAGCGGTGAATTGGAAGCACTACTTATGATAACATGTGCACCTGAGACGCATTTTCATACCCAGGTGACTAGCTGTTTTTGCAGAAAGTATTACTTTTGATAACAATGTTGTGCTTAGCAGATGTTCACTGATTATGTAGATGTATGATGCATGATTATAAGACTATAAAAGAAGCTATCCATTGCATTGTAAGTTGAAGCTCAGATTTCAGTTCTTCAGCTGACTCACCTTCTGCTTGCGCTCTTGCTCGTTTTTATATTAAAGTCTGTACTCTTTTGCCAGCAGAAGTCGTGTTGTCTTTTTCTTAATTCGGCAACATTCTAGTGGCAGTTGTGGCTCATTGTGAAGTAGAGCATAGGATTAATGTGCCTGCTGCAAAGACTGTGTAGCATGCAGATCAAAGAACGGAGTGTGAATGAACTAGGAGTAGCTTTATATAAAAAAATTAAATGTTTGTCAGAGAGAGACTATGGAGAGATGAGGTGCACTGCTGGAGAGGGGTAGTAAAGGAATTTATGTAGGAGGTCACGAAGGGGTGCCAAAAAAAGACTGTCGCACTGGACCCCACCAGTGCTAAAGCCAGTCCTGTGAGTAACAGAGGTTGGACGCAGGGCGGGGCCTCCAGCCTGGCTCTACGCCCAACCCACCACAGGCTGCCTGACGGGTTGCGGGAGACCAATACTTGCAACATACAACTTTAGGCCAACTATAGTGGGGTTGACCACAGGGTCTTGCCTCCGGCTTGACCCTCCATCCAAAACTATATGGGTAGCCAACTCTTCCTGTGCATTTCCTCTGGCCCTGCACAACAAGGGTTGGTGCAGGACCTATCTTCTGACCTGGCCTTGCACCTAACTCTTCATAGGCAACCAAACCCTGTTGTGCACAGATTATGGCCTCCTTTCTGTTGAGATAATGAGATCCAGAATGGAATTTTTCCGGTGTATGGGGGATGAACAGAGTTGGGAGAAATTAATATTGATAACTGAGAGTCGCATGAATCTTTCCAGTCGTCCGAGTACACATTTAAATCTTCAGGGAAAATATTGCTCAGGGAGGAGATAGATTTTCCAGTGGGTAGCCAATAAAATTCATCCCTGAGGGTTATATAATCTCCTGATGATATGCAACATTGTAGACTAAGCGTTCATCATTTTTATTTCCACAGACAACCATTGAACATTGAGGAATCTGTCCATTTTCAGAGTCTTGCAGGATAAGAACTCATCTATTGAAGGCAGATAATAGGCCATGTTGGAGGAAAGAGTATGACCATCAGTGGCTGAGATGCCTTGCTTTGCCGAGGCTCCGTCAGGCAAAGAAGATCAAGATTATGAGACGTGGTCAGATCAGGAATTTCAAGGCTATGTTCAGCGGCCAGTCTACACTACAGGTGTGTCGGATGAGGGAGGATTGATTTGTGCAGGATACGAGGTTATGCACAGTAATGACATAGATGGCCAAGAATGATTGTCACAATCATTCAAGAAATTACTTCAAGCACATTTAATAATTCATAGTTATGGTTTAAGGCAAAATTGATACTCTTTTGGGCAATCGTCTCTAGCACCATTATTCTCCGGCATGCATTCATCAGAGGAGAGCTTCATACCACATTCCATGAGTTTGTTTCGGTCTGGGATGCAACAAGATTATGAGCTTGCTGACACCTACTGCCTCTCGATTCAAAATCTGCAGCACAAAATGCAACAAAACATTCCAGCCAGAGTCCACACCTCTCACCACAGGCCCTCGTGAAATCTGGATGTGTCTCTCAGCAAGCAAACACCCTGTGATGCATCCCCTTTGGAAAAAGCTTTATGTAAAACCTGAGACCTTATCCAATTACAAACCAATCACCAGACTGTAAGTGAAGACTGTTGAGACAGCAGTGATTGCTCAGCTCAGCTCATATGTAAAAAAGAGCAACCTCTAATAAACGTAGAATCTTGATTCCAGAATTGCAGAGAGACCTTCCTAATAAAGGATAAGGAAGAAATATCATAATTGCAACTGTTCCAAAATGAAGGTCTCTGGGATTCATCACTGTTGACTATGAAATAAGGGCAAAAGTACATCAATAAAAAAATCTGAAGTGGTTAGGAAATAAGAGCATTTTCACTAATAACACACACTGTTGCCCACTGCTGAAACCCAGATCCTTCTCAATGTCACGAGCTATGCTGATGACAGCATTAGAGCGCGGCTCCCTGGGACACGCTGTTGTAAAATAGGAGAACCTGTGAAGAATTAGTCACCTTTTAGAGAACATCGGATTCCTCATTCAGTCCCTCCCAGGACCAGAGGAGTCATTGCTTTGTGTGATTTACTGTCTCCTTTGTCTTAAGGTTTGTGTTTTCTTTTACCTTTGATGATGCCGCCAGGCCGATCCATATCGTCACATCACATCATCATATATGTTGACACTGAATGTAGCCACCCTACAGTAAATCTTACTCTTTCTACAGGTCCTGTCTTTTGTTTTCACAAGGTAAAAACCACAGAAGTCAGCGATGGTGTAGAATTAACAGTACTGATATTTCAGGAAGGGCAAGCTATGCATACTCCAGCTGCACAGCAGCAGCAATACCTAATCTTCCACCTAAAGAAAGGGCACTACTTACTGCGTTGCACGTGTTACAAGATAATATATAAACCATCTCAATTATCTCGGGAAGAACTTTCATTTTAAAACCTATTTCTTAAACGGTGCTATATTTTACAGGAGTTACTCTTTTTGATTCCCATATATAGTCAACAAGAAAACAGTCTTCAGATCCATTGTTCAACCAAGATTGTGCAAGAAGCAAAGAGAGTCGATTTACTCAAACCGCCAAAGTTTAGGAAACCATTCCAGCTGGCGAGAGCGCCAGTCGCACTGTGAGAAGCTTCCTCCTGACTGATCAACGTATACTTTAAAAACAGTGCTCAGGACTTGGCTGTGCCGGAAACCAAGTCATGCAAGAACTTGACAGTAACGTGGAACCCTCTCCAACTAGTGATCCATTGCCAAGAATGGTTCAATTGCAAACAAAAAAATCCTATCTACAGTTCTGATCGCTAATGTGCTGTTCTGCAAAGGTGGAAACAGCGGCTTGGAATGGACATCTGTGGTATCTACAGAATTTATTGTATGTTGTGGGCTTATTTTTTATGTTGGCACTCAAAATCTGGTTCAATCAACCCTAATCTATTGTTTGATAACATTACCTCTTGACACCTTGATTCTCTACCGTAATCAGCTGGAAGACACGACACAGTAAACATATCTGGAAACAGGCACCAGCTAATTTAGCAAAGGTGTCCTCTATTAGGTTACGTCAACTGATTCTCAGCAGCATGTCAATGCTCCAATGATGTTTCACCGCATGAAAGGTATGCACCATTAGCTTGGACCAAAGCCAATGGAGTTCAGGGCCAATCCGCTGATTAGGCACAGGCCTGCTTGTTACTGGAATACCTGCAAGCACTTAAAACCACATAGTGAAGCAATATAAGCATGAGAAGTGTGTTGCATTCTGCATCTATGGGATGCCACAGGGTTACAAAAGGTAGAGTGTGTGCATGCGTGCGTGTGTGTGTGTGTTATTGTGAATGTGTGTGTGTATGAGGGGAAACATCATTTACCACGAAGGCATTACCACTACTCACGTTTACCACGTGACACTTACCACGCAGGGTGCCTTCCACGCAGGGTACCTTCCACGACGTCTTTACCACGGGCTAGGGGTGAGACGTGGTATTCCTTCAAGTCGATCTGCGTGGGCATGGGGGGGCAGAGGGAGGGGGGGGGGCTCGGAGGGGGGCTCGGAGGGGGGCTGGGGGGGGTCTCCCCCCCCAAAAATAACAAGCAGGTTACTTTAACAAAAAAACGAACATAAATTTAAAAGAAAGAGGAAAGAGCCTCCCCCAAAGACGTGCCGTGTACGTCAAAAAAGCAGTCCTTTTTTTATTTTGGTATACGTGTTTTGACGCTTGTTTCAAAGGAGGATGGAAGTAAGGGCTCGTGGAGAAAGACGTGAAGGTAAGACGTTGCAACGGGTAGTAAAATGCTACGTTGTAAATACCAGCGTGGTAAAGCCACTTGCGAGGTAAAATTCGCGTGGTAAAGCCATGCGTGGTAACTGAAATCGTGGTATAATCATATATTCGTGTATGAGTGTGTGTGTCTGTGCATCTATGTTTGTGACTGACTATAGAAAAACAAAGAAGGGGCACTTTTGTGTATGGGACATCCAGATGGCCAGAAAAGGTATCACATGGGTAAGGGAGTGGGTCTAAGGGTTTGCAACTCGCCCTCTATTTTGCGTATTTGACCAAATAAAATAGAACAAAACATATCAAAAGAAAGGCAGGTTTTCAAAGAATGCAGTTCAAGATTAAAAAAAAAAATCCGATATCGTACACTGACAAAATATCGAATTTCATCTGCTGGTAACATTTTTACAAAATACCACTGTTGAATGCCATACAAAGAGCCGTGGAAGGGTGTGCATGCTGGTAGGAACATGAACAATGAGAATGAAGTGATGGATAATAAAGTAAATGTCGCACCATCAACACCAGAGGCAGGCACAGAAGGTGCTCCATGTATTCTTGTGCCAGCGTGTGTACAGGAGGGCTATGTTACCCCAGGGGTACAAAGGGCATTGTGCTGATCAATGGGCGTGAGTCATGCACCCTCCATACTACGTTCCCGACACAAGCAATGGGGGTGTGAAAGAGAAAAGAAAGCATCTCACCTCGTCCAGGAAAGTATGTTTTTACAGCTGATAGCCCTGAGAGAGAGAGAGCTAAAACAAAGAGGAGAAGAGAGCTCACAAAGACAGCATTGTCAGGTTACAAGGAGAATCAGGGGGAGAAACATGAACACACAACGCCCTCAGCTGCTTTCCTGGATTTCCCTTGACTCATATCTGCATCTAAGTGTACCCTGGAGCTTTTGAGATCAAACAGTGATTTACAACATGACATACAAAGGTCACCGCATGCAGACACCCCTTGTCTACGGAGTTGCCCTGTAAAGGGCAAACATCTCTATTTCAAGAGTGGGCACCTTGCTTTCCTCAGTAGAGGTTCCCAGAAGGATAGCTCGAATATGTTCAGTTTTATCTCCAACTCATCCATCTCCACCCCCAGGAAGTGGCATGCACTGAAATAAGGGTGACTAGTATCAACCAGTCACATAACGTAACGTGAGCCCCCCCCCCTGCAGAATGTATAAGAGGGCTCCAGGGTCTCCCATATCGCACATGCACGCTCTTGGGCGGAATGGAGCCCCTCAGATGGGTTTTACCCCCACTACCCCTCCACCACTCCCCCTCCACCCCCCCACCCGTGCCACAGGTGCTGCAGGGACATGTGTTAGGTCGCTGGGTTCAACTAAAAGGAACCCATTGGAATATGGCACCAGGCAAGCGAGGATGTAATTTCACTATTGGAACATGCTTTAGAAGCACGCATAATATCAAATACTGAATTCATCCAGAGGGAGTCTGTCCTGCCTACAGACTGACAAACAAGAGAGGATTCTCAAGACCAGAGAGTCATTTAGAAGGGTTTCACATTTCAAAGCAGCGATGAGCAGGAACACACTAGCACTTTAGACATCTATTTTTTCAAAGAAGCACAATTAAAAGTGGTGAAAACGAGAAATGTAGTACATGTGAAAAATGAGGGCTATTGTTTTTGTTTTTTTCAGCTTACTTTTCAAATTTGTAAACTTTTCTCCTTCATTTGTTCATTGAAAAAGGAGAGACCGAAGAAGTGGATGTAGCCAAATAAGTCACAGCCTCACCATCAGGTTAACACTCCTGACAAATCACGGAGTCGAGGGTGAAAAGAGCATCTTGAGACAAATGAGCGACCAAAACATGGCTAGAAGATGGCCGACCAAGTATGATCATGGATAACGTTGCCCTAAAATAGAAGGTAGCTACCAACTATGCTAGCACTCCTGAGTCAAAATAAGCAGCACATATTTAACTGACCTCAGCAGTTGGTAAGAGAACATGATTAGCTTAGGAAGCGCCAACAGAATTATCTCCCCCCCCCCGTCTGTACTAAGAACCCAGCTCTACTCAGGCAACATTGGGCAATTCTGGCAGCCATCTTACCCATTTGAACCTCCACTATAAGAACTGGGCCTGCTCTAGGACAGGATGAAGGAACTCTTCACAATGGCGTGTACAACGCTGTTCAGCAGTATGAATGGACTCTGGATTTTCTGGACATTTTTCAGTCACGTCTTAAACGTCTGTCATCAAAAGCATATTTTCCACAAGTCAACATCTCGTGCTAGATTTTAGATTTCACTGGTGGACTTTCCCTTTTCTTAGCTAGGAGAGTGAACATTTTTTTTTGGGGGGGGGGAGTGAGCCTGCCAAATCAGCAAAATATTAAACGACTTGTTTAAAGTCTTTGTATTTGTTTTATATATTAATTTTGCATAGCACACAGATATATCAAGAGATTCACTGCGCTTTACAAACATTTGTCATAGATCAAGAGTTACAACAGAGCAGCAATGAAGAACAAGTAATGTCAAATCCAATATGACAGACATTGGACGCCAGCTTTTGGCTTTGTCAATAAATGTTTTTGTTTTGTCATGCTTTTTGCAAAACGTTACTATTCGGGTATGTAAAAAAACAATGGTTAAAAGCAAAACACAGTTTTTGGTGACAGAAAGCACTCATTGCCATAGAAGTCGCTAGCACTTAAGGGAACTACCTTGAGTGCAGATGTGCTCCTTGTTAAAGGACAGAATACCGTCGCTCACAGTGAAGTTAGCCAATGGCCAAAGTGAGCCGACCCACTACCCCGTGGGGGGATTCTTGAGCATTTTCACATACGGCAATAAAAACTCTAGAACCAACCATGACTTCAGCCTGGTACATCCGATCTCGCAGTAGAGACTTCTTCCAACCATTAAACAACCTTTTTAAATATCTGAGTGGAGTGGATCACTTAGTATCAAAGCATTCCGCACTATTCTCAGAAAAGTACCTTGCTGAGCAAGTTTCCAAACACAGAGATCACTGAGAGCAGCCAGAGGTAATGTCCTGATTAAGACGAGTGCCTCAAATGGTGTTGACATATTTGCCCGACTAGCAGTGTCTCACGCAGAGAATTCTGCATGCCTCCATAATTATAGGGCATTTTCCTCCAGTAAATTACAGCAGGTTAAACCTGCCGAAATGAGCCTCGGAAAACTGTGCCTGGTATTTACATCATGCCGAGAACTCCTAAGGGCTCAGAATTCAGAAACCAGTGCAAACTGGAGTTCACGCTGGGATACGCGCCCTGCCCCGTATTCATAATCCGGCCTATGTTGTGGACATTGGCATGGGGTTAGAAAGTAAGTTGCTGAAGAGCACATGGGGAATCATCGGCAAATCTGTACTTCAAATACAAAACTCCTGCATCCAATGGCCCTTCTGCCACAATCAGGCAATACCTCATCATCCTGACTTTCAGATGCGGTTGAGAGCAACAAAATGTCAATCACTCAGAAACCTATCCGGAGATGCCACAAGTAAATGGTCTCAGCAGAAAAGTGAGGAGGTAATACCTTTCAAAAGATTACAAAATGAATAAGTGGTGGAACTCAGCATTAGCCACAAGACCCCTTCTAGGCTCACTAACAGGATGGAGCTATGCAGCTACAGTCCCATCATGCACTTCGAACCATGCAAGTCATTCACCTGTTTCTCTTCTTTCGATGCTCTCTGTTGCAATTTTCGGATTCACTGCCACTGCTGGTATTACAACGAGACCGTGATCTTCAGTGAGTAGAGACATTAAGGAGAAACAGAAAATATAACAAAAAAATTTAGTAAAAATCTTGCAATGTCTTAGAAAATAATAAATAGATCAGGCATTTAAAATGTTAAACAAGAACATATACTTTGAATATGTATGCCATTAATATAGCCTTTGCAAAATCTACACCTGCAGCACCAAACAGCGTACTTATGTACTGGTACAGCACGGCTTCACCGACAGCAGTAGGCAAACAACTAAATATTGCACTGAACGTCGCGCTTTGCTGCAATCTCAGAAGAAAGGAAATTTAAGGAAACTTGTTATAACATTCAATTTACATTGTGTTATTTTTTTATTGAAACTTATTCATTTTAATATGGAAAACATTTTAAAGTGTTGTTTTAATTCTGTTTATTTATTCAAGTGCTTGTGGATACACGTTATTTTTAGTTTTTTGTCTGGCGCATACACAAATAAATCAGAAGGTTTTCCGACGCGTGAGCTGGCCACATACAGTTGTCCATGTGATAAGCACGGATTCTCCAAATCTAGTCCACACACTTGCAGCGATTGTCCTTGTGCTTTGTTGATGGTCATTGCAAAAGCGTGTCGCACCGGAAACTGTAAACGTTGCGTACACAAATAAATCAGAAGGTTTTCCGACGCGTGAGCTGGCCACATACAGTTGTCCATGTGAGAATCACGGATTCTCCAAATCTGCTCTACACACTTGCAGCAATTGTCCTTGTGCTTTGTTGATGGTCGTTGCAAAAGCGAGTCGCACTGTAAACTGTAAACTTTCAGTATTGGAAAGATTATGAGGGCCCTGGGTGGCCGATATGTAACAATTTATTTTATTTTTTTGCCAGAAACCTTCGCTGGAGTGTACTCACCAACTTTTAACACATTTTTGTAAAAAAAAAAATTGCCAGAACCTTTTGCGGGAGTGTACTCAACAACTTCCCAAAGTTTCAGGGCGATCGGATGAACGGTGTAGTAATGCATAAAGGACAAACGGACATACTTTGGTTTTTATATATATAGATAGAAGATTGGTTGGTACACCATTGCAATAATACAGAGACAGGATGCCTTCTGGCAGTAGTGAGCAGAAGGAAGTTATACAGGACTCACAATATCTTATTACTGCATCATGGATTTCCAATCCCTTTCCATTCCAGCACCTCCCCGGTCTCACACAATTAGTTTCCAGTTTCTCCTATGGGGTCCAGATCTTTTCCCATTTTGTAGGGTATCCCTCTAATCTGGTAGACCACTTTCTCTGCCTGTTGGACCCAGTCTAGGTCGTACCAGTCTCTAATCTTTGGGGGAGTGGCAAACGCCCACATTCTCGCAATGTATTGAATGTTTAAGGCTTCTTTCAAGGACCAGAGCAAGAATTAAATGAAGATAACAACCACAAGATACAGGTTAAGAAGGCAGCACTGATTCCTTTTGACAGGCAGAGCGTTTGGTGAAATGAGCAAGCATCATTTTATTTTATGTATCAATAAATCTGAAAAAATAAAAAAAGATTGGAGGACTCTTCATATGGCTCCACTTGAAATGTTATCAATAAAACATTATCATAATCCAGTTGAAGTGTACGTAAATTCTTTATTCAAAGAAAAAGTAGCAGTCTACGAGTTTTGCGCCAGTGTATCACCCAAAGAGCTTTTTCAAGGCTGTGAAATATGTATATCTCATTAGTATGTGTTAAATGTGTGATAATTACTAACCCTTGGCAAAGCGCTACGCTCGCGTAGTTTGCCAAGTTTGCGCAACTTCGCACTACGCGAACTCCACGTAGCATAATGCAAACACGCGTATTGTAGCGCAGCAGTCAATTATTTCACTTGCTCGCGGTCCTCAACGTTAAGTTGGCGGCCGTGAGCAAGCAAAATGACATCCTGGCGAGACTTTTTCCTCGTTCGCGATCAGCAACATCAAGTTGCCAATCGTGAGCGTGGAAAATAAACCTCCCGGCAAGATTCTCAACGCGGGAAGGTCAGGTTTCCCATTGCGAGTGGTCGCGCATGCTCGCGACCGCTCGCGATGAGAAACTACCAGTCCGCGTTGAGAAAGCTGCCGCTCGAGTAAAAATCTACTCAAGCGGCAGATAACTACAGCTCGCACTGTGCAAGATGCCGTTTTCAATGATTGGACAGTGCCGGATGCTTGTCCGCACTGTGCAATCATTGAAAACGGCATCTTGCACAGTGCGAACATGCTACTAAGCAGTTCGCGTAGTGCTACGCGTAGCTCGCATAGTGTAAAGTGCACTTTGCGTAGCTACGCGTAGTGCTACTTCGCGAACTACGCTCAAGTTTAATAATTACTACAACCTGTGAGGTTAATGTCCGAATGGTGCCCAAAATTGTGTGCGATTTAACTGAAACGGGCACGGCAGTTCCACCACAGTAAAATATAAGCAACAGGCTTGTGGACAACAACTTAAAAGGTCCTAAACTTAATAGGAGCAAACTTAAGGAAAGCAGTTCAAATAGAACATCAAGTGTGCTATTCTTTAGTTGGAGGGAATACATAAACTCCATGGGGGAAAAGATAAACCCGACCCGATTAGTTACCCACAGGTATGAGATCAAGGATCCATTACAAAGTACAACGTATAGGTGTAGGTGAATGGTGTTAAAGCTTCCCACTGCACATCAATAATCAACATTTAAATGTATATGCTTTGCACAGGACAGAGGTGTGACTGCTTGTTAATGTTGTTGGTACCCATATATGCTGAAGATTCTTCGAATATAGTCAGAGTCAAACATTGTATGTAAATAGATGTAGTCAATAGTGTGGAATAGTCAATTTGTATATAGCAGACAAAATAATGCAGAATGGTAATAGATGACAACATAATGGTAGATTCCAGAGTATAGTAACCTTTCAGTTCATCTTGTTGTAAGTGAAATAGCTCATGACTGTCTTATCTGGAAGTACAATAAAACTGAGGTTCAGCCATGGACTTAACCAGATTAATATAGTAATGTTGGTACAACATCACAAGTCAGACAAAAGCTCTCATGGTCACTGTTTATGTCATGAAGGCTCCATGTTTCACTTAATAGTTGTCACACACAAATGGTTGAGCCTGATCAAACACAGGAAGCCATCCCGAATGTTGCCAAGTATGTTTGAGGTTGGCATTTATAAGGTGAGAAAGTGAAACGTTGGTTGCCATCTTGGGTGATAGGGCACCCTGATAGTGAAACCTGAGTATAAAGTAACACGTATCACGTTGGAGTATAAAACAGTAGGCAATAGGCCTTTAGAGGCAATGATCTGGAAACATCAAGAGGTTTACTCTGATTGAGTGCTAGTGATTGGGAACAAATGTATATGGGAAATATAATGTAAAATGGTAGACAAATCAAACCTGCATTGACAACCATAATAAGGATGATTGATTCCAGCATGATCACGCCTTGAGAATGCCAGAGTCCAGTGTGGAGCAAAAAAGGACGGTGGCTTGAGTCGCTTGATTACCAAGATCATAAACTGTGGTTGGATGCAACAACTATGGCTCGGTCTACCTTATCCTTTATTGAAGTCTACAGATGGCTGAAAGGGAGAGGTCACTGGTTGGTGATTTAGAAGCAATAAATGTGTGCTACTGTATTCTTGTTGCATGTGATGGCCTGGAGAATGGAAAAGTTGACCAGTTGCAATATAAGCAAATTGTCTTAGTTTTGTTGATGGCCTCAGGTCAAGTAATTTAATATCGATTCCAATGTAAATAAGTGAGTAAAAAGAACCTCATGTTTCACGATAAATGTTAGTCCATCCAAGCTATTCAGTCTTCGGACAGTCAATATGCAAAGTCAATGACAAGGCAGAGTATAGTGCATAAGGAAACAGCTGATATTTTAATTAAGCGGAGTGTTGTTGAAGTTTGATGAGACCAGGCTTGTGCAATGCCCAAACAAGTTCAATATTTAAAGAGTCATTTTATGGTACTAGTTCAGAATTGATTACAATATGTACCAAAATGGTCAATATAATCATGTATACATTTCTGCAGCTTTGTTGAGGCCAAACTAGACGATCTCTATTTGGATCATTTGATGACGCTCACATTTCTATAAAGGAAGTGCTCTATTTGTTCTGGGTCTTAATATCTTTACTTGCGCTGTTTCATGAAAAAAAGTTTATATTTATGTATATAATATTTGATATTTGATTACAGTGGGATGGTCAGAGGAAAAGAACTGTATATCTTCCAGGTCTCACAACAATTGTCAGCCATTTACAAAATGCAGCATCAATTGACAGAGTGAAGCAGATGACCGACATGGGAAAATAGATCAGATATCCGAACAATACAGAAGAGAAACTAAAATTACTGACTGGTGATTTCCAAGTAAAGCTTGCAGCAGACTTCAAAGTGTCTCTAAAGATGCTAGAGATGACATCTGTGGCGTATGATACAGTGTAATGCAAAAACACAATGGCTAGTTTCTCTTCAAGTCTTTTCTCATACAAAAAGAAACATTATAGCATACCCTTGCTACAAATGTACCTCACACTCACTAGATTCATTCAATGTAACCTATTTTTCCAACACCCTACTTAAATCCTTACACATGTGTTCTATGTCATTGGAAGTTAGTTTTTTTGGGAGAATGGATTACTTAAGCTACCTTTGCCACGGTTTCAGCGATGCTCCATAAAGTGAAAATCTATGACGACTACAAATATATCAATTACTATCCTTAACAAATACCATCCATTAAAGTGAGATGGTGGGACCCAGTATACTTAGGTGATAGGCATATTTTCGTATAAGGTGGAGGAATCAACATTGCAATTGATGATTAGATTTATGATTAGATGAAAACCCTAGCGTGATAAATTGTGCATGTGACTAATGAACGTTATAATTCATATGCTTGTGTAACACATTGATATAAATGTGCTCTGTAACAATGACTATGTATACATGTGTTTATGAGTTTGTTTATGTTGGCTGACTTCTGTAGGCCTAATGTGTATTTCTCCCTGCTGCTCTCACAATAGATTTGCTAGTAGAATTCATGCATATGTAGAATTTGTTCTTTCTCAGGTTTCTAGTTGCAGGTGGAGAAATGCATCTTTGTTAGTTAGAATAATGTCTTTGTTTTAGGAGTTAGGCTTAGGGGGAGAAGATACACTGAACGTCGATGCTGATAAGCTAGGATGGTGTTCTTTCTCACCGGAGGGAGACTGGGAATCAAGGTCATCGAGCCAAGACCTTTGAGCATCGCTGCCACATGGAAAGTTGCCTACGAGGAGGTGTCTGGATGGGGTGATGTTGCACAGCATTATGGGAAGTCTGGTACCCATTCTTGATTGGAGTTAGGGACAGAGTCTGGGGACTTCTGCCTTGCCTTGAGAAGAGAGAGCATCTTAGAACGAGCTCTGTAGCGCCATGCTACTTGACCCATCAAACGTGAATGGTCTTCCTAGGAAGCCTTCACGTGCTGACACCTTTTTCAGAACTTGCCTTTGGGAATGCTAAATTGGAATGTCACTTTAGCGATAGTGTAGGGACAGACTAATGCTTTTTACCTACGAACCTCCAATGAAGGGGACTCTTGACATCGGAGCTGTTATATTCTGCATAACTGAAGACTGGGTGTTTAGAGAGATTCGGGGGCGCTCATGTAAGGTTTACACACAGTTTAACACAAACCCACAATATCCTCCCATTCACTATGTATCGCCGTGCCTTCAGAAAAGGAGAGTGTACACCCAATCCCTCCTAAGGGATCAATCTAAAAGACTGAATACAAATTATAACAATTTTCCAAAGCACAGGCTACAAATAAACTGACAGTACAGAAAAATATACAAGTTGATCTTCAGATTATTATGCTTTTCTTGTTTCTTTATTTCGTTTCACTTGATCAGTGTTCTTCCACTCCCTTATGCCAACACGTTTCGTCGTTATGGGGTGTGAACCCACGACTTCCTCAGGGCTTATGTTTCCTGTATGTTTCAAAATTCTGTCCCTCACAGTCGCTGAAGTTATTTTGTTTGCTCCAGGGTAAATGATCCCTTTCCTATTTAAAAAAACTTTATCCAGTATCCAATATTTCAACATATAAATGCGCCGATAAGAATCAGACAAAAGTCCACTTCCAATCGCTCTCCCGGTGGTCTCCCAACGTTCAATTATTCAACATATGCATTAACATAGCTTCCAATATATCCAAAAGAAATAACGGTCCTCCTCTATCGGTGTCTTTGGATACCACAAGACGCCGATAGAGGAGGATCACAGGTCGCCTATATTGCAGGGACTGGAGGATTGCTAGGCGGAAGGATTGATTCAGCAGGGACCGTTATTTCTTTTGGATATATTGGAAGCTATGTTAGCCTCTGTGGATGACATATTTTACAGCATCCTGCCCATCATGTATTGTCAGAGCAAGATCATGCTGACCAAGTCATATAAGGCTTGCATATATCAGCCTAATAGGTAACGTTTATTGACACAGGGCTAAACTGGCAGAAGAAAATATTGCGCAACAACATCATCCGTTCTGTTGAATTCTCGATCCAAGAGATTAGTCGGGAAAAGTATTAGAGTCAAGCTTTTTAGCCAAACTTGTACAATGAAACTGTCCAAGATAGGGTGCCTGGTGAGGAAATTTGGATCACGAGGCACAGGCCTGTATCGTAGAGCTACTTGCCACCTAACGCTCTTGACACAGCTTGAATCCTGTTTCACAAAATTCGAGTATATCGAAAAAAATGTGAGGTCTCTAGGGGCAGAAGTAGGTAACGACCCGAGAGGTGTGCTTTGATGAAGGTGAGACTACAAGACCCTCTCCCCCTGTTGTTGACCATGAGGCAATAGTATTGCCTAACTAGAAATACGGAGTATCATTAAGTAACCGTATGTATTTGGTATATACACATTAGGTGTGCACTTCACTGTATCCTCATTATAGGGTTAATTAGGAGTGGTACGCATGGGGCTGGACCCCGTGTAGTCCTGATGAAGAGCTTGTAGGGGACAGCTCGAAACATGTTGACACAGACGCAATAATAGGGGAACCAGACTCATTGGTGGTCAGGTTTCTCCCTGGTATTAACCCCTGATGTTAACCATACCAGCTAGGGGCATGAATAAAATAGTAGCTCACTAGTTAGGTATTTTTAAGACTTATTTTTCTTTCCACTCCACATCACTGCACCTCACATAGCGCATAACCAAGTGCTCCTACGTAGTTCGCAAGTTGCAGCACGCCTCAATCCATAGAGGATTGAGAGGAACCCCAATGATGAAGCATGCCATCTAGGGGAAACCCTGGTGGGTGACGGGTCTCTAGATAAAGTCTTTTTTTCTAGGAAGGTGATTACAACAAACTTTCGTTGAATCCTAGTTCCCCCAAAGGTTAGTTTTTTTTTCGATATACTCAAATTTTGTGTAACTATATACAGTAGGGATGGTAAACCTAGCCTCAACCTCTACCTCCCACGTTTTTTTCGTTGTTTACAGCTTGAATCCTGTCGTCTTTGGTGTGGACATCGTTCCCTAGCACAGTGATAAGTTTTTGGAGTTGTTGGAAGACTAACACAGTTCGAGAGTGTTGCACAATATCTGCCCTGGAAGAGGCTGAAAGAAAAGAACTGATGTTTGCGTGCATGTGGTGCTTTTATGCAGCTCCTCAGCATCACGTCTGGGGTGGTACGAAGCCAGTGTAGACTCACATGATGCCACATAGTGCATGAGGGAGCATTCATGAATAATCCTCTATATTCAGTCTGGGCTGGAGGGATATTTTAAAGGTGATGAATCTGCGGTTATAAGTATCCATCAGAAGTGCCTGATTTCTTGCTCACATTCACTACAAAAAGGGAACTGTTTTAGACATTGCTAGGTGTTACATATAAAGCAAGCTGAGAACCAGTGGCACATGCAATCTAAATATGTATGAATATTCTAAAAGTATGGTAATTACTTTCTTAGCAATGGCTTAAGTAGCTAATTAAATATAGCTTCTCGAATCCTCATACAATTTATTTTACTAAATCAATATATGGTTCTAAACAATATAAGCATTATAATCTCACCAGATCACAACCTACAGCCTCTTCCATACTATATAACTAAATTACATACCTCCTTCTTTGTTTTAGATCGGAGGACTCTTCACTGTTTTGACCTTTCCTAAAAAAAAAGACCAAGAAAATCATTTTAGTGTTAAATCAAACTTACCAGCGGCAAATGACAAGCTCATAAAATCAGATCAAACTCCAATTCCTCTAAATAAGAAATAATATTATTCTGCGTATGCACATATTTTGAAGTAAGGATTTTTGCTCAATATGGGTCTGATGTTAAATAAAATATGTTTGTGGTCGCAAAGAATAATATTTGCAAAATTACAGACATTGGCTTTGCAACTACAAACAGTTACGTCACAGTGTATTAAGTTAGTTGAGTTGGAAAAGAATGCCTGGTTCACAAAACAACTTTTGAAACTCATTCACAATTGCACATAAGACAGGGTGTGAAATGAGTGACCCCCTATGTTTGCACGTCACAATGTAAGACGTCAGGGATTAGAGAATACAGGTGAAGTGGAAAACCACTGGGTACCACTGACCCCCGACTGGGGTGGTACCAATGCACAAAGATGAAGCTGTGTCCATGAGACGCCCCCCTTTTAGGTTTAAATCTTTTTTATTGAAATTTCAACATGCAAAAGCCATCGCTGCGGAATATATGCAACATCATGGGCGATGCAAGCCCAGAGTAGCAGGTATAATGATGGAATGAATTACAAAGGAATAAAGAAAGAAAGGAAACTTATACTACCCTCCCAAGCCACCCCCCTCCTCGACCCCTGTCTACTGAGATATCTATTATCCTTAGGCATGCCTACACCGTGTCTCGTGATTGTGAGCCCTGAACAGCTGTTGTGTGTGGTGCAGAGAGGCGCAGAAGATGTAAGTATCTTGAGCAAGTTATTTCATGGAACTCTGAGGCAAGAAGAGACAAAAAGGGTTGCCAAAGGTCCCCAAAAGCTGGACCTTTCCCTGGTAGTGTAAGGGTTAGCTTTTCCATTCCCAAAACATGCCACAAGCGCTGCAGCCACCCAGAGAAGCTGGGGATTCGAGGGGTTCCCCAATGGATCAGTATGTTGATTTGAGTGGATACCTTAAAGGGTTCGGGAGGCCCATGAGAACGTAGGCCGGGATTCTCGGTATTTGGGTGTCTAAGTGCTTGTCCACCTCATCCAGGATCTGGGACCAATATGGTTGTATGTGTGCGCAATTCCATAGAAGGTGTATCAAAGGTCCCATCTCCCCACAGCCCCGCCAACAATCGGCACTCTGCTGGGTATCCATCTTGTAAATGCTTTCTGGCGTGTAGTACCAGTAGGTGGCTACCTTCGTCAGTGTTTCGGCCAGCCCCATGTTGCTTGCCAAGTGTTGTGCCCTGTAATACACTCCCTCCCACTCTTTGCGACTGAGTGCTTGACCCAGCTCTCATTCCCAACATGTGCGCCCCACATTATATGCGTGTGTGTGTGTCGGGCAAGTAGGAGAAAAACATATTAAAACACTTTGAGGGAGCTGGCATTTCCCAAGGAGGGCACTGTATGCTCACTCTGATGTAATTCATTCCAAGTGAATATTTTTAATGTTCACTTTGAATGAATGCTAACGCTGCATAAAGGTATTCTGTCCCTCACAAGTCTCCATCCCCAAATGGACAGGCATTCACAGGGGATTGCGGGAGCCCCCTCCACATCATCAACATTCATCGGCAGGAGGTTTTGTGACCTCCTGCAAATATAAATTTTGCATAGTGACAGATTAGAACAACAGCTGGATCACAGGATGAAGCCCCGGTCGGTGTGCAATTTACACCTGCTTGTTTGTGAACAGGGATTAGTAAAAACAACCCTCATATTCTGCGGACTCATTTCTTTAGACAGCTGAGACATATGTTTGCGCGTTTTTCACATTCCGAAATTTTATATTTTCAAAATCTATTCTGTTATTTATATTTTTATGAGTGCATCACGCCTACAAACTGCGCGCAGCAGATTCTAGGCACTTGATACTCAGAACTTGAAACAACATGAAACAAACGCAGTAGCCATAATGTTGACATTCTTATGAGCACCACCGTGCCATTGGCAGTGCATGCCACCCTCTCCATGTATTCCCTTCCAGAAAGGTAGGGGACCCACCAAAGGATAGGATTCAATTGCAAAAGAGCATCGTTAGGAAAAAACTGTAAAATGTCAGCAGCATTCGTAAGATCCTTTTTTCCATGCAAAATCTGTTTCCACGCTCATTTTTGTTTGATCAAAGAAATTTGTTTGTGGATATAAACCAAACTAGTTCTACAGACAATCTCTTACTGAACAGCCTCGGAAGCTACCACATTTGTGGTAACAATAGGATGTTAAGGAATCCTTGTTCTTGCTATTCTATAGCCAGGCAGACAATGTTTGGTGCATGCTGCTCTCTAGCGGCCATTGCGGGAAATGTGAAATTCGTTTTGTTGGTGTAATTATTAGGTACTTCAGTAAAATCAACAAGCGCTGAAACACAAACGCGTGGGGCACTAAAAGCCGGTGGCTGTGTGGACAAAGGCATTCCTGTGGTGCACGGCGTTTACCTTGCGGGAGCCAGTATGATAATTGCTAACATATGGCACTGCTGCTCGCTCCTGCAAGGCAATTGCCAAACGTGCACGAGGGCTCATTGAGAACAGTGCAAAATATGCACGAGTTCCCAATAAAGCCTGGAGCGATTCCAAAAGGTCTCTAAAGCAGCGCTTCCGCGTTGCTAGGCGAGACCTAAAAAAGGAAGGAGAGTTCTGATCATGGAACGGCCTGGATTAGCGTCCAAAACGCTTGAAAAATACACCGATCGCTTTATGGTAAAGATGCGCTGACAGACACTGTGGCACATCTGGAAAAAAAGGTACCTCTGTCTGTATAAGAAGCAGAACAACTGTGCTCTCTTGCTAAAGATGTGAGTTAGCCCAGATTACAATGTGCCTACCACAACGGAGACTGCCAACTTCCTGCTTTATCCCTTTCCTAAGTGGTCACGTGCATGCTGGCCTTGCGCCTCCCTGTCAGCTGTTTATAGACCTAAGAGTCATGAAGCTAGTGTGCTGCTGCTGCCTGAGGAGTTCAGGAGAGTGGAAGCCAGAAGGATAATGGAGGTAGCTCTTCTGAGCTCAGAATTGAGGCTTCAAAGCCCTGTTAGCAGACAACCGAGCTCTTCACCCCACCACAAAGTCCAGTAGCAAAACGTAGATTGTGCTCTGAATGTTTTACCATCTAGCATTGGTTTAAGTAGGCCCTCATTGACTAAACTGCTAACATTTACTCTCGGACTTCCCTCACACCTTCTTGTGGAATTTAGTTATACATTATTACTATTTTTATTCTTTTATGATATCGGTTTACTGATTCTCTTAAATGTACTGCTTTTGAATAGTTCATCCTACAGTACCTCTCTGAGAATCAGGGGGAGGTCTGCCCATGCTACGAAAGCTAACAAATTACAGTATTTTAAGGTGACCTTTACCTTGTATCTTTGAGAGTTGTAGGAGCTCAGGCAAAGCTTACATAAAGGTATCTAACCTCTACCCCATTCCTACGCCGTCTGCTATACTTTTTACAGGTTACCAATGATTAAAATGTCTTTCTTTTGCTTGCAGTTTAACCCCGCGGGCGCGGTTCTGCGCCTGTGCGGCCATTTTGAAGAGTGGGCGGGTTCATGACGGCCCCCAGCCGTCATCAGCGCACGAGCACTGTGATGCATGACGGACGGGGGCCGTCATTAGCACGCAAGGGGTTAATTATGATCTAGAATTTAAAACAAATATTAAGGATATTCATGCTCACATCAATTACGGGTAAACAACATTTGTTAACGTGTGCAGACTAGACAGATGACGTAAAAACCAATGGCATTATGCTCTACGCACACCTCACTGCGGGATCAACCCCCATAACGAGGTTCATCTCTGCCAAAGCTAGTTTAGAGGGTGCACTGTCCCTGTGGCTTCAGAATGAAGCTCATATCCTTCGCTTTGAAAAATCACAGTACTGTTGGTGTTGGGAAGCTAGATGATCTATTTGCTTAGTTTGGGGAATTTACCTCCAACCACCCTTCTTGTTAGATTATTATCCACAGAAGGGCAGCCATCAGAAGAAGGGGTCTATGTCCAAATACAGCTTTTGTAGATTGATTCTCTTTAAAGACAAGCTATTTAAGTAATGTGTAATCCATTTATTAATTAAACATAGTTATAAAGCACGGACCTACTCATATCGTCAGCAGAGTGCTTCATGATGAATATGAATACAATATAGATAAGGAGTCAGGTGAACACTAAACATGATAACGTCAAACATAAGATGTGAGTCTGTGTGGGTGGGGAGCACACAGTGACAAAACTGAGTTTTACCGTAAACGACAGGCATGAAGAGAAACTTATGTCTCATAATTAGGGCTCCCTGTTTTCCGTTTTTACAGATTTTTACAGATAAATACAGAGAGAAAACACCGTCTCCTCTGTCTGTATTTATTTTTAAAAGCAGAAAAATACAGATAATTTGGCTTCGTTTGAGTGATTCACCCTGCTGAGATCAATTACTTTTAAGTCAGTAGCTGTACATAATGACAGCATGCGGAGCTACAAAGCTCAATGAGATTCACTTAAATTACTGCATATCTCAACATGTATATGTGTTATAACACTATTTTTTTAATGTGGGTTTATTATTTTCGTATTTTTGGCTGTGTAATGTGCTAAAACCTGACAGGCATCTAAGTATGAGTCCATGTTTATCCGTTAAATAAATTCAGAACTATACAAGTTATCACCTCATCGGTTTACAAAACACAAAATAATTATGGATAAATGAGAATAAGATGGGCAAAAAATAAATATGGATAAATACAGACGGAAATGTTCAAAAAATAAATACCATAAAACTCGGAGCCCTACTCATAATTAAGCTATGCCTAGGGAGGTCTTCAGTGTACTCCCGAATGACAACAGAATATCATGAAGTGTGAGATCCTCTGGTAAGTTGTTCCAGAGTCTTGGAGCTTGATACATGAAGACTTGGTTAAGGGTTTTGGTTTTCCTCACTTTTGTGATGTCTAGTATGAGTTGCGATTTGCTTCTGGTCTTCTCTTTTCATCTTATGTTTATCATTCAAGTAGGGAGTACATCTGGATGAAAAGTTATGTGTGCTATGCATGCCTTTTAAAGTGGATTTGGACATTCAGGGGCGATCCCTCATGGTGAGGTTGACATGGTCAGATTTCTTGACGCTCTTGACAAGATGTCATGCGGCATGTAGGGCTGCTATCAGGGTGTGGGTCTAGTTTTAGCAAAACCTGTAAGTCTTGTATTTCTGCGACTGAAGTGTAAGAGGACCAGGGCCTTAATATTGGTTCTTGAGGTCTTCGGTTGGGGTGAAGGGCTTTCGTTTTCAGAGAAGGTGGAGCTAAAATTGAGCTATTTTAGCTATCTGAAAAATGTTTATTTTCAGAAACAAAGTTTGTGAAGTGGTGAATTCCAGGGACTCTGCATCAAGGACCAAGGTGTCAGTGATGCCCAGGTCGTGTTGGAGGGATTCAGTTTTGGTGGAGTTAAGTTTGAGAGGCAATGTGTTCATCTATGTAGAAAGATTCTGCAGTAATATTTATTGAGTAGCAATAGGTTTGATAGCTTAAGATACATTTGGGTGTCATGGGAGCATTCAGTGTGCAACATTGGTCCTGAGATTGCATTTAAAGGCAGTAGCGGCTGGCATGGCTCACATGTGTGTGTGGGTGGGGGGGGTGGATGCAGGGGAGGTACGTACAAGTGGTCGCATGGGAAAGGGGGGTAAATAATAATTTTAAAACTTACCTTTTCCGGGACCTGCGTTTTCCAAGCTCCGGCGTCTGTTCCTGCTTTCCTGCCTCCGCAGCAACAGGAAGCAGGCAGCCTCCCTCCCCTCCCCTAAGCCCATCACAATGCTGCAATGGCAGCGTTGTGATTGGCTGGGATGCCAACAGCACAGGCGTCTATGGGAGGCCATTTCCTCCATGTAGGCTGCATGCAGTCTACATGGAGATAATGGAGTGTGCATGACTGGTTTGGTCGGCCCCAGAGGGCGACCAAACAGTCAGGGCCCACAACATTGGGCTAGCCATTCCTCCCCTGCCCTGTTGCAGGACCGCCCACCCACCCGCCTCTGACCAAACCCTTCTTCTGCTTTCACGCAGTGCGAGAAGCAGAAACATAAAATGGTATTTGTAATACCATTTTATGTTTCGGCTTCTCGCACTGCGAGAAAGCAGTGGGGCGACGCTCCTCCGCCCACATGGAGGAGCCGTCCCTGTTTCAAGGCTGAATAGAAGAGAGAGTTCAATCAGTCATTATGAGCGGACAACCAGAGCTGAGTCAGTGAGCATCTCAGTACTACCCATTAGCATGCCTATCGCAATGAAAAGGATTTAATAGCCTTTCTGATGCTTCTCAGGGAGGTGAGTCATTGAAGCTCCAGGGACACCATGTTCTACACAGCCTGAAAATGATAAAATAATAACAAACATGGAGTTTTCTCTGTGAGCCAGAGAATGCTGAGAGAACAAAGTGCTAATAAGTCAAATCTGAAACTTGCAGGAAGTCAGCTTGTCTATTTAATCTAAGGGGTGGCTGACCACCAATTGACTCTTGAAATGTACAAACTAGGAAAAGAGAGCCACAAAATGGAATCATAGGTTTGGGGTTTTAAGCTAAACAGAATGATTAGTAAAATGTCAAAATTCTAAAGTTGTGTCTGAAGATCAACCACTATTTATCTCCCTATTTCAAATTCATTGGGCCCAACATAACTTTCTTCACGCAAGAAGCCCAGAACTATCAAGTAGAATATTCCATGGAGGGAAAGATGGCAAGTTTCGTCTAGGCCACAGAGCTCGCTATGGATGCCACCGTGCCACCTTATGGATTTTTGGGGTCCAACAAGACATATGTTGGAGACCGCCGTTTAGAGCAACTTTGAATTTATTGCCCAATTACAGCGAATCCAAGCCCTTGTGATGCCAAACAATGTTGAACTATGTTAAACTTTCAGCAAGGACTGCACAAAACAGCTAAAGGATTTCAAACTGCCCAGAGAACACCAGCTAATTTGCAAAAATGAAAGTTTAAAAGTGCATTGATAAAATCTTGTTTGTGCTTGGTTCTAGGTACTGTCGCCTTCCAAAATCAATATTTTACATCTAATTCGATGTCTAATCAGTCTGTCCGTCCCATTGAGGACGGACATGGTAATGGTGGCTTCGTGGATTTTTGGCAAACTAGTGCATACTGCTAAATAAAAGGTATACATATAGTTCTGTAAATTGTGGCTTTAACACCTTCGATGCTGGTGACGGAACCGTTCCGTCATCAGTCACGGCTGAGCTGTGCTGATGACGGAACGGTTCCGTCACGACCACGCCCTGTTCTGGAATGTCCAGCACAGGGGCGGAATCGGCGCCGCGGTCAAGGTGTTAATTGCCGGATATTCGTAATCACAAACAAACCACCCTTCCGACCATCAACAGTGGAAATCATAACACTGCCCTGATGATTTTAACAGTCCATCAGATCAAACTTGACAATTGTATCCTTCATCCTCTTCCTCTGCTTGTCACTCCTCTCCTCCATGTGTACCCTTCTCTAGCTAAACAGTGACCCCTGATGGTTGAGTAAGAGAAATGGGAGGAGGGTGGAACACAGCAGAAAGACATGGAGGTTAAGAGAGCAGTTAAGTAAGAGTGGCGAAGTACAGGGAGGAGCAAGGTAGAGATAAAGAAGAGGTAGCACAATAGCTTTTCTAGGGAGAGACAAAAGGTAAACAGAAATGTGAAGGAGACAAAAAAATATAGAGGTAGAATCAGGAAGAAGTGGGGATGAAAAAGAGAGGATGGTAAGGTTTTAAGGGAGGAAGAAAGATTTAAAGCTGGGGTGAATTTCGAGAAAATATCTAGGCCAATCAAGGTAAAAGGTGACCCTGAATCTGACATCAAACATACATTAATGCCATTGATTACCACGTTGCATAACAACAGCTTCCTACAAACCGGTTTTAGTTCTCCCACTGCATCTTCATTTGCTCCACCAACCTTGTTACAGGCAACATTCACATTACTATCACCCAAAGTGACCATTAGAATCCTATCACAATCGTTAAGTGTGGTCTCCTGTACTAGAGATACCTCTGGCCTACACATTTTACGACAAACCCTTGCAAAAGGCCCCTTGCAATTGCATTTATAACATGTATCATTTTTGCTGAAGCCACATATTTGGGACTTCCACACCTAAAGCACACAGTAATGTCACCAATTTTATTTCATTTGCCTTCTAAAAGGATGTGTTACTTCCTGTCTTTACATCCTTCCTTTGTTTGCAGGGCATTCACACCATTAAAAATGCTTGTATCACTATGGCCCGACAATTTCTTCAAGTAAGCATCCGAATTCTCTACTGCCCTAGCTATGGGGATCGTCATTTCTGAACTAGGATCTTCAGTAGTGAGTTTTTTCAATCAGCAGGTCACAAATTATTTTATTCTTGAACTCCCTGTAATTGCAAGGGACCACTAGTTGACATAGGACTGACAAAAAAATCAGTTTTGATAATGGAAGCATACTTGTCTACCACGTTTCCCGCTACTAACTAGCAGGAAGCCCCTTCCTGGTGTAACTGCACCTTTACTTTTATTTTAAAATGTATCTACCTTCTGGGACCAAATTGTGTATGAGAAACGCTTTTTTCTTTTTGTTGGTGAATGTTTCACCAACAATGGGGTCCAAGTATGCCTCAAATTCTTTTTTCCACATAAAGCTGAAATACTTTTCATTATAAAATAGTACTTTAGGTGAAAAGAGCGCCCAATGAAATATATAAATATGCAGCCCAAAGTAAAATCGCTCTAGAACTATAGCTATGAGCCCAATCCAAAATGGCTGCTCCAGAATAGTAAAAGTGAATCCAATCTAAAATGGCCACAAGAGTTACAATAATGTTGATCCAATTCAAAATGGTTGTACTGTAACAATAAACTTGAGCCCACTCCAAGATGACAAACCTAACGAGGTTGTGCAGCGTGACTTCTACTGACACTGTTACAGCTTTGCCCACAGGCAAAATGACGGATATATACATGCACTGATGAAGGAGGAGTGGTTTGCTAATGTGGGCAATATCTGTATAGGTTTACTGCCTACAGTTAAGATGGCAACTAGTGATGCGGTAAGGAAGGGAGGTGTGGTTACTGGGCCTACCTTAACGCTGGCAAGCAGCAAGTTCAGCAGAGATGGGCTACACTGAAGAATTGTACAATCTGTGAGATGGCAACCCACTGGTGTCACAGTGCCAAAATCACAGGCATCAGGCAGAGGTGGGCATGCTGGAGACAATCCAAAATGCAGCCGCGACAGAATGTAGTGAGCTCGTCAAGCACCAGTGGCTGATATGGGATGGTGGCGAGTGATGGACTCAGCACCAGTTCATCGCCAATGAAAGATGATGCCACACACCTGAATGTGGGACTGGAGGCTTTATTTACAAGCAGATACAGCGGTAACGCCATCAGTAGATCACACAACCTCACAAGCACCATTTTTCTCCAACTGCCGTCCCGGAATATTCAACCCACAACATTCCACATTCTTTTCAAGGTTTCATCTAGGTGCCTATCCAACACAGTACCGCCCCATTGCCAATTCAGACTCTACGATGTGAAAATAGACATGGTAATTCTTGTTCTATTACCAAAGTGTAGTAATACACTGGTCATGTATCTACTAAAAAGCCTTGCAACAGCCTACACATACATACATTAAATGACATCACAAACCCTGAGGTAACATGGAATCCTGAACTACACACTATAACAGGTGAGGCAGTGAGAGAAACATAGTGCAACACGATGCAGAGAAACCAGTAATGCAGAGCAAGATTTGAGAGGTAGAGAAAGAGAGATGAGGTAGGGATAGAAAGGAGATGTGGTTAAGTAGCGAACAGAACGTGAGATCAATTAAGAGGCTAGGCATTAAGAGCAAACAAAAAGGTGGGATAGAGAGAGAAGTGAGGTACTGAGAGAGGTGAAGTAAAGAGAAGAGCTAAGGAAGATAGTGGTGAGATCGAGTGAGGGATGACAGAGGAAGAGAGAATTGATATATAAACAGATGGAGAGAGATAAAAAGATAAAGTAGAGAGATTCGTTTGAGAGAGAGAAGAAGTAAATAGAGTTGTGATACAGAAAGTGAGGAGGAAACAGCAGTGAAGCACAGAGAAATGCATGAGGTAGAGAGAGGGTAGAGACAGGCAGAGAAGTAGCAGCAGGCACAGACTGGTAGAGGTCATGAGAGAGGGAGGGAGAAGTGGATTAGAGGGAGGTCTATTGAGCTAGAGGTAAGGTAGACATAAATGAGGTAAACAGAGATGAGATAAAGCAAGAGGAGAGGTACACAGAGATACTAGACATAGGTAGAGGGAGAGAGAGGTAAAGAGTGAGGGGAAGATGCAGAAGAGGTGAGTTGAAATATTGAGCAAGAGAGAGAAATGTTTGTTTAATTTAATTGCCACCAACTGCCCGAGAGCTCAAGTGTTAAGGCTTGACAGGCTGGTAAAGCTGAGATGTCATATAAAATGAATCTGCTTTTATGCACACCCTTACTAGAGTGGGACATCTTACTGGCCCCATCATTTTACTAGGTGGCTGCAGGAAAGATGTGGGTACTCAGCCATTACCCATTATGGCCAGGCATAACAAAAGCTCTGTAGGGTGAGGTTTACAACCGCCTCCACAATTTTCACTATAGTTATCCAAACCACTTTTGATTAAACGCTATTGAATATTATTTATGGGTAACTGCTTATGTTTCAGTAGTACATGTATGAATAGGACTGCAATCATGTACACATCTGCAGTGGTTTAACTGCAAACGTCCTCTGAGTACATTTAGTTATTTCTTTGCTTGTGATCTCAAGTCTACCAAAAAGTAAATCAATATCCTCACGGATATATGTATATTATGTTAGAGGGGCTCGATTCAAAACAGATTTTGTGCACCTACGTTGGTTGCTGTGTATGCAAATGGCAGATACAGGTCAGTATTTAGAATATCTGACAGGAGGTTTGATTTTCCACAGTCAAAAATATACGGTTATTGGTGGGAACATGATTCCAAGGGAATGGAAGAGGGTTGTGTTATGTTTTAACTATTCTTAGAATGTTATGTTGAATGCTGAGTGTTTGGAATCTTGGGGGGACCGTTGATACGAAGATTTGTAGTGGCTGGCTGTGCTGCTAATTGCTGGTGTTTCAGGTTTGAATAAACTTGAATTTCTTCAACTGAAGGGTGGATCTACTTTACAGGTGGCCACTGGGAAGGTGGTACACATCCACGATGCAGTAGCTCTGGGGTAGTCACAAACCTTCTCAATGGTATTTCACACCCGATTATTGCTCCCAAACACGGTGCTATAAAGACTCGTTTATTTGTGCAAAGTAACTTTGAAAAATACTCCCAAGAAACCCATTTGCAAGGAAGAGATTACTAGGGTAGAAGAATATTTTTGGGTGGATAAAAAAGTTTAATATGCTAATGCACATTTCCACCACACTTAATAATCTTGGTTGTCTTCACTTTGGATAGCTGACAGGAGCAAGTATGCAACAGAAGGCATAATCATGGACATCTACTACTCCTTCTTTAGAGGATTTTTGTACTTCTCCAAAAAGTTAGAAATCTACTCAAAAGTTGACAGAAAATCTATGATGAACAGATTTCCAAATTCCAAAATAAGCATTAAGTAGAAATCTAGCTGATGTGTACTTAATTTAACATGCACAATGATAAATATTCTATATTTTAGAATGCAGAATGTTTTAACAGATTAGCTCTCAAACAGATCTATTAATAACAATATAAATAGAATGGGCGTTGGGTCTGCTCCTTTATACCAATTGACTTTGACCAGCCTCCTTCAGCCATTAGCTTTAGACTTTGTCAATCATGTATTTGCTCAGTACAGAATAGTATTCATCTCTCACCTAATGCTGTTGGCTGTTTGAGTGTATCCTTCTACCTCCACTCAAGTGCCTGCATTAAACTTTAGGAAGGACTCCTTTACAACTATAGCCCTCCCTGTCCCCTGCTACTTTCCCCATGCTGTGCATCTTGTTCCAATGGGGTAAATCTGCATGTGTTAATTCATTAAACCCAGACCTACTGGTTTTGCCAATGCTTATTGTTTTCTGGATCATAGAAAGGGACCAATTCTTCTATAGAAAGCAGCAATCAAAAGCAGCACATACAATGCATAGCAGTCCAGTACCTCATGCAGTGATCTCAGTCCATCCCACTCCTTGGTCAAAAACAGTTAATCAGGATGTTCAGAGATCATACAACATGATCGATACCATCGATCCATAAATGTGTGACCAAACTAAAAGCCTTCCTTCATGCTACTTATTTCCATAATCATGATCTATTCCTAAGGAGGTAAAAAACTTCTAGGGATTAATATTGAGTATCTGTGTATCATTCCCAAAAAATGCAATGGCCAATTTAGTACATTTCAGAATCATGTATGTGTCCCACTTGTGTATACTGAGATGAAAATTAGAAAATATACTGGCTTGGTACTATGAAACTCTGTTTACATTATTTATCTAATCATGTACGTTTTTCTGGAAAACCTTCTGCTACATAGGATTGCGTTCAGGAATGAATTTGCATTTCCCTTTCCTTTATCCAGGTTAGCAAGGATAAGCGCTTTACTTTCTGAGTTACTTAAAGGAGGTGGTGTATTGAGTGTCAAATGCATTAACATACGCCCATTCCTTCACCTTACAAGTGGTCAGACACAAAACTTCAACCAGATTAATCCTTTTTCAATATAAGAAACTCTCTTGTGGGTTCTGTTTATAACATGATCCTTCATCTTAGCGAAGAGAATTCCTTCCTTCCACTCACTACAAGTGGGAAACGTGTAACAGGCCACTCAAGATGGAGGTCATTTCATATTTTGATGCACACTCACAGTTTCCTATGTATCAGCTGTAACTAGACACAATATTGAAAAAAAATATCGAATAGACATAATATCGAATCTAAAATACAGAATTAACATAATATAGAATGGACATAATATAGTTGTTAATAATATCGAAATGCAGGTAAGTAATATCGACAGTCAAAATATCGAAGTACATAACAGGAATTAAAATACATAGAATTTTTAATAATATCGAATTTTTATAAGTGTTTTGTATGTTCGTATATGTGTTAAAAGTGTATATTATTTTTGTAATGTATGTTTAATTTTTCTTAAGTAATGAATTTTATGTTATTTAATTTTTGCGTAATTTAATTTTGTAGCGGGTTGTAGGTTTATAAGGGAATAGTGTGGGAAGTAATTTAATTATAGTAAATTAAATATTAATCTTTAGTATTAATTATTTTTAATTTAATTTTGCATTTTAGTTCTGTAGCGGGTTGTGGGTTTACAGGGGAATAGGGTAGGAAGTAATTTAATTGCAATTAAGTAAATATTTATTTTTATTTATTGGTATTGATAATTAATGTATTGTTAATTAGTTGGTAATTGTTTTTTATTAATTGGTCATTAATTTTTATTAATTGATAATGATGTTAATTGTATTAATTTATTATTCGTAGCGGGTTGTGGATTTATATGGGAATAGGGTGGGAAGTAATTTAATTGTAATTAATTAATTATTGAATTTATTTTTGTGTATTAATTAATTTTCTGTTAATTAATTATTAATTGCTATTTCTTGTATTTATTAATTGTTGGTATCGAAAACTAATTGGTTATTATTTAATATTAATAGGTAATTGTTGTATTAATAATTAATTATTAATTATTTTGTAACTGGTAATTGATTTTAATTAATTTTTACTGGTATTGAGAATTTGTTTTTATTAAAATATGAAATCATTACTTTCCCTACTGTTGCACTCACTGGAGTGGGAATAGTGATTTTCACCCTCCCGCTATCCAACGCTTTCCCTTCTGTTGCACTCTCTGGAGTGGGAATAGTAATTTTTACCCTCCCGCTATCCAACGCTTTCCCTACTGTTGCACTCTTCCTAGTGGGAATAGTAATTTTTACCCCTATACTATCCAACGCTTTCCCTACTGTTGCAGTCACTGGAGTGGGAATAGTCACTTTTACCCTCCTGCTATCTAACGCTTTCCCTACTGTTGCACTCACTGGAGTGGTAATAGTAAAGTTTACACTCCCGCTATCCTATGTTAAAAATATTGAATATTTTTTATTAATATTACGTTAATATATATATATATGTTTAAAAAAATTCAAATGTATGTTTATTTTTTATGTTAAAAAAATAAAGATCTATGTTTCTTTTATTTTACTTGCATTAATTATTTATTAATTTTAAGGTTAATTAAGTATTTTTAAGTATGATTAAGTTCATTATATTAATTATTTCATTAATTTTACATTACTTTTAAGACATTTTAAAAAAATTGATATTTTGACTAACTATATATTTTCTACAATAATATTTTGGATTCGATATTTTTGTACTTGCCTGTCTGTAGATAGGAATTCGATATTTTGGCATTCTATATTTTTTACTTGATATTTTGGCAGGTCGATATTTTGTTCCTTGATAATCTGTCAGTGATCCGTATCAGCATCACTGCCCTGCATCATTCACGTAAGAACTAAAGTCTACCCACCCATTTTAGCCACGTATTAGATGTGCCATATTTCAGCCTTCAATTCAAAAAGAGAGAAGGCAAGTCTACCAAATCTCTGTTTGGAAAAAAACAGGGTTTTGCAGGATTCATATTGCGCATTATAATATTCATCTCATCCACAATGGGAAATAACTTAAAGTACATCTAATAAAGGAGATATGCACATGTTTGCATGCAATCTAGGTAATGTCATAGATCATTCTGAGGACCCACGTTAAGTAAACCTTTAATAAGGGCTGTACGTGGTAGTTGGTACATTGCATGGACTGAAGAAGCATATCTATATTTGTTTTCATTAGTTATATTAGAAGGGGCAGTTCTCATGAGAATGATGCCAACCACTGTAGACTCTTCTGGTAAAAAGAAAGCATAATCTAGGACTATCTCTATGGCCAGTGAGGGAGCTACAAGTCTGAAAGTAGTGAACTTCACATTTTATGGCAATGTGTTGATTCTATGTTATGCCTATGACCCTCCTTTATGAGCTTACACCACCACTCCAGTTTTTTGTGATTTCTATGGCAGTGGCATGTCCTTGTGACTAATTACATGAAAGAAAGGAACTGGAGACTTCTAAAGCTACTGTACAACAATGACTTTATGACAGAGCAAATTCTCAAGCAACAAACGTAAGTTTGAACACACAATAAAGTAGAACATGATTCTCAAAGATACATCGTTGTCATATTATAAGAGTTTGAGCAAAAAAGAGATGAGAGAAAAACATTTGGAATGTTCAATGCTGAGATAATATGTTTGCACTTACCTTCTTCTACCAGGCTGGCCAGAATCATTGTCACTTCCACCTGAAGGGTTTCGCCGTCGAGGGGTGGGAAACTTTGGTGACTTGTTGCGGTCAGTGGGAGAATTGTACAGTCCACTATAGGGAAACAGCAAAAGCCAGCAATCAGCTTCAGAAATATAGCCAGCCAAAAAACAAATAATCCTGATGGTGCTGAAGTTTTTATTAAGCATGTAAATCATTCCTAGGAGGAATACTGGCTGATCACGCAATACAAAGAGTTTCTGTGACACAGCAATCACTTTCATCAATACACTAGCTGAAGCAATGTAGTCAAATACGCTATCTACATTGCTATTTTTTAACTACTTTCCAAGAAGAATGATAATGACGAATCGATATTAAGATAGTACTAGTTTTAATTATTAATTAAAAAGTGATTTTTAACAAAGGTATTTACTGAAAATGGCCTATTTAAAGAATATATTATCAGGATCGTAGAAAAACTGGAGCTCTTAGGTAAACAGTTTTAACTTTTTTTTAAAAAAGATTGCAATTATTAATTAAAACATTATACTTTTATTAAGGAGCTTGTAAACGTTTGAACTGTTAATTAACCAAGATTTAACAGCTATATCCAAGTTTAATCAATTTGAAAGAAAGCTGGCTTCGTAAGGTGAAATTTAAAAAGGTTTTCAGAAGTTTAACATCTTTGGATTATCAATTAAAAAACTGTAAACGTTTTGTAAAAGTTAATAGAAATTGGCATTGTTGAAAAGAATGGCATTGCTTATTACAACACCATAGAAGTTAATATGAGCTAAAAATTGGGACTGACTGAGGTATATAAAACCGGAGCTCTAATTAAGATGGAAATATATTCTTGGTGAAAAAAATGGATTTGTAAAGGAAGTAGGGTTATGTAGGTAAACATGAGAAGGAATTTTCACTTATTGGTTTTCCTGCTAGAATTCCTATAGTCACAGAAAATTCGTTTTCCTGCTGGAATATCAGAGGGAAGAATAGTAAAAGAAAACGTGTAAATTCCCCTTGTCGAAGAACCTTTGTGAACTCCCTTAGATCCCTGGGTGATTTAACGCTAGGGGGTCGATTATGATGGCGGAGGGACTTGCGTCCGTCCGCCACCCCTGAGTATGAGGGACCGTCCGCATGGGCAGCGGCGGTTCCTCCATGGCAATTAGGATGTAACCGCCACCCTGGCGGTCACATCCTGTATTCTTTACATTGCGGCGGGTGCTGCTTGAAGCAGCACCCGCCGCAATGTAAAAAATGACATCAGTGCATTTGCATGCACAAAGCACCGCGCGGTGCCTGCCTCTTCGTGCACGCAAAGACAGGGGGGTACCATAAGTACCCCCCATGTGCACCCCCCACTCCCCCTTCACCCCTGGGGGCCCGCAACGGGCCCCCAAACAAAAGTCCGTATGCCTTTCCACGGCGGAAATGCCGCCGTGGAAAGGCATGGAACAGCAGACATCCTAATATGCCTAGCGGTGTCTGATAGACACCGCCAGACATGTTAGAGCTTTTCCGCCGTGGTCGGAAGGCAACCGTGGCGGAAAAGCGGCGGACGGTCTTCCTGACCCCCCAGCCATCCTAATCTGGCGGTGGGTCTTTGAAGCCTCCGCAGCGGTTTTCCCGCATCCTTTGGGCCGGCGGATACTTCGGCCGGCCCGGAGGATGCGGAAAAACCGCTATCATAATCGGCCCCTAGGTTAGTGGCAAATTTAAGTTACTGCCAAGCACACCCAAAAGGCAGATATATGAACTTGACAGCCTAAATGGAGTCAAATTGGCAACTGTCTTCCTCTGTTGATTTCACAGGCAGGCATGGCTGGGTCAAGCAAACTTATTTCATTCTTTCTGACCATGCATCACTCATATATGGTACATTAGAATGTCTAAACCCGCAGTAATCTAAAAACAATTATAAATCAAAAATGTAAACAATCACCAGGCAGACTAGTATAGATTAAGAAAGAGACAGTAATAAATGATAATTGAGCTCATTGAATAAGGAATATGGAGTAGCCAAAATACTGCAGCGTTCTTCATGAAAGAAAATGGATCTGATTGTGGCCTTGAAATTAGAGTGTAGTTTTAGGATGTACTTTTTTGTCAGCAATTTGGTATGGACTAGTGAACTAAGGAATGGTGGCTCTAATTTATCTTAGTTGCCCGGCAACGCTGAAAGGGGGTAAATTACAATTTTAAAGGTCAACTCGTTTGCCATCAGCTATCGGCAAATTCCCTTCATCACACCCAACACTTTGAGAGTCTGTGATTCTGCCACTCCTCAAGCTCTTCAGGCCGCTTAGTTTAACAATTATTGGGTTGACAATTTGCTAGTGCATTCAATCAGCCAGTGCAAGTTAAAACTACAAGGAGCTTCCCAAATCTCGTGTTTTATGAGTATAGGCACATTAGTTATGACGTTTTGCATGCCCTTTGTCAGCACAAACTTTTCTTTATTATTGAAGGCAACGAGATCAGGATCAAGAGTGTAGTGTACACTTGACTTGAAATATGGCTTGCTTGTTAAATGGGCTGTTGTTACAGTGCAAGATCTATTAGTAGAGGCTGAGCTTCGATGGGGGGCTTTGGGAATTTGACCCTTCAAGGCTTTGGGGAAGGCCTCATGCTTGGTACTGAAGGCACCGCTCTCAGTCCAGTTTTTGATTCTGAGACTTTGGCAAGTGTTTTCCTATTTCAGGGTGCAGACTGAGAAAGATTAGTCTAACAGATTGAGGTTGTACTAGCAGCTTTGCTGTTCCTGTTTGTAGACTTCTCTGGTTCCTCTTGAAGTCTTTATTTTCTCTCTGGGCTTTCAGTGAGTCCCTGACATATTTGTAGGACGCAGAAAGTGGCAGGAAGGGTGATATCTATGAAGGTCTCCGAAATAGGCACAGTGGGAGGCTCTTTGTCCTCAGGCTGCTACTGTGGTGAGTCTAATCTTGGACTTATGCGTAAAATGATTTGGTGCAGCGGGGCATAGGTTGAGCTGGAAGTTGGCAGAGTCGCACACCCTTCTTGAGACTCTTCATTAACAGATCTCTTGGACCCTTGTGCAGAAGAGACTCATTACTTTGATCACTTTTCTCAAACATTACAGACAGTTAGTGATTGCCATAGCCTCAGTTCCTCTATCAACCCCCACCTGCTTTGGCTGCTGGAATAAACTCATCGCAACCTTTAACCACATGCACACTAGCGGTTTTCCCGCTGCGCGCTGCGTTTTTCAAAAAGGCGCGTTACATGACGAGCTGAGCTCGTCATGAGCGTGCGAGCGGCGTAACTCACGACGAGCTCAGCTCGTCATGAGCGCAGAAGGGGTTAAGCACTCCCTCTGTCACATTTGCGGAATTCTTCATAGTAGAAAATGGCGTGCTTGTTCCCTCTGCTCCTTCACCAGAGCTTCCTGGGACAGTGGGTGGAGCGGGAGGAAGGATTTATGGTGGCTGGCAGCCTCTGTGTGTGATTACTCTTCCTATTTGCACAGTCCTCTGGCCAGCATATCACTAATATTTATTTGGCTCTCCTCTCTTGAGACCAAAGGCTAGTTTTTTGGAGTGCAAAAGTAGTATAGGGAGTCTGTGGGGCACCATGCACCTTAAAACTCTTTGTGCTTCCTAGTGTGGAGGAATAGACGGGTTCGGTGATCAGATTATCAGCCTACGGGGATGGATGACACTCGTGACTGAACCTTACATTAATGCTCTGATGTGTGATAATAGTGATGGGGGGAATGCTTGAATCAATCTGAACCACCAGTCATTACTCTTGATGGATTTCATGCGCTATTGTTTTTGCTATCTTGTCACTATGTGCCCAAAGGGATTACTCATTTTCTGTGGCATCTTCTCAGTGTCTCCTCACCTAGATGAAGTTACTTTTTAATGTACCCCATCACCCCTGGCTACACAGGCCAAACACTGCTCTGCCCTTATAATGAAACTGAATTCATAGCATTATCTATACTTTTTAGGCTTGTTAGTCTTACCTATTTCGCTCTGCATGTAGTTGTTGTAATGGCTTCATTGCAATAGTTTCAATTTTTAAGGGTCATAAAGCGTCGGTTTCTATGAAGACTATTTTCTTAATTTGTTTTTTCTTGCATAGATTTCCTTTTGTTTAACAATCTTTATTGGTTTTTTTTAATACAACCCCTATATCCCAACCCCACCAACCACTTCCAGGCAGAGAAATTCATGAAAATACATCCAGCAGGTAAAAATACAAAATGCATATTTTAGTCGGCATAAAACGCTGGCTATTCTACAATAATTAAGAATTGACCCCAAATTAATTACTATCCCCACTTATAAAGTGCTATTGTGAATTATTTCACAATATCTAAATATTGACCCGCCCCTCTAATTAACCCACCTACTCATTACCATCATTTCCACTATTCTTTCCTCCTCTGACAATGCCAAAATCCAATTCTTCATTAGAGCCCAGACTTGTAAGCCTTTTATTTTTGGCTGCTCTGCCATTTCTATATGATGTATAGATAAAAGTAGAGCCCTCCATAGATGACCCGAGGGAGGGACAGGATCTAGCCACGCTGTAGCTTAGCACAGCCTTAGTACTGCCATTGCAAGAAATAGAATAGATTGGTTGGGCATGGGGGGTGGGACTTCTCTTTTTTGAACCCCTAATACAATAAATTGAGGAGTAACTTGAATCTGCAAACCCAGTTTCATCTACAGAAATTTACTGATATTTTTTTGTAATCCATCCAAACTAGGACATCTTGCAAACAAATGTATTAGATCTGCCCCATAAAACTGGCGACGAGAACAGTTCGTACCAGATTTTCCCCGAAGTAAAATAAAGATTAAACCACGTTTTCAAATGCTGTGCTTGCAGATTTGCAGACATTAATATTGAGTGAGCGTAGCCTAATGATTCTGCGCTTTCCTCATTTTCCACCTGCAACGACTCGTACCAACATCTAGTATGTTTGTCTATATTGTCAACCATCCTGCTTTTCAACAACCTATATAAAAACCAATTGCAGGCTCTTGCTCTATAATCACATCTACTAAATCAACCCTGGACAACCCGCTTAACCCCCCTCCTTTCTTCCCTAAGAAGTCCCTTAGCTGTAGATATTTGAAAAATTCCTTGTGCCCCCAATTGAAATTACTTTTAATTGCTTAAAACGTGATTATATCACTGTCCCCCACAAAATCCCCAAGAGTAAACAGACCACGGTCTTTCCAGCGTTTGACATAAGAATCCCTATAAATATCCAGTAAAATTGTGGTTTTTTTTGCAGGGCAGTATAAAAGTTACTAGGGCCAATCCTTACTTTCTTCTGAACCACGGACCATATGATATGCACAAATAAGTGTTTTAAACCTCACTCTCTTTTAGTATCCAAAGTCTAGCTGATGCAGGAGATATCCCTTAGCCTCTTCTCCTATCAGTAGTTAATGAATCGTCAGGGAGTCCCTTGCTATAGTTCTGCTTTCTTCTTTACTATAAAACATTAGAGCCATCTGTTGTAAAGCGATGGCCCAATAATATAATCGAAAATGTGTTACTGCTCACCCGCCACGTTCCTTTGGGAGTGTCACAAACTTCAATGCCCTTCTGGGACGAGACTAGTCCCATAAAAACCTTGAAAACATCTGGTCCAAAACCTTAAACCAATGATTCTCAACCTCAAGGGGGATGGCCCTAAAGAAATAGAACACTTTAGGTAAAAGCAGCATTTTAACTAAAGTACTTCTTCCGATTAGGGTAAGCTTGAGATTATTCGTTCTCCCGAAATCTATCTCAGTTCTCCTAATCAACGGATCTACATTAATTTCCACAATTTTATCGATATCTGATGTGACATTAACCCCCAGATAAACTGCATTCAACACCGCCCGCCTGACATCTAGTTGTAAATTGCAATTGGTAACAATTTGCGTTTTGTCTTGGTTTAGCTGTTAACCAGAGAAACAACCAAACTTAATTGCCTCCAACTCTATTTCCTTAAATGCTGCAGCTGGATCAAGGGCAACAACTGTCAGGTCATCGGCATATGCCAGAATTTCACTTTCCCATTCCAGAACACAGACTGGCAAAATTGCTACATTTCCCTTGATTCTCAAATCAGAGGATCAATATAAAGGGCAAATAATAGAGGGGAACATGGGCACCCTTGTCTCGTACACCTTTGAATCACCACAGTCTCAGATTAGCCGCCCATCAGCGAGATCTTAGCAGGGGGATTTCGATATAACATTTTAACTGCTTTAATATATCCAGGCCCGAATCCCTTCTCATCCATGATCACCCAGAGGTACGACCAGGAGACCCTATCGAATGCTTTCTCAGCATCCAAAAGTATTAAAGCCATAGGGTTTCCTGGCAACTTGGCCTCATCAAATAGCGTAATGACCCAGCGCATATGATCGGTTGAACCCCTAACTAGGATAAATCAGTGCTGCACAGGGTAGACTATCCTCTTTATTACCCCCAATAATCTAATAGCAAGTATTTTTGCATACATTTTGACATCACTATTGACCAAAGTAATTGGTCGATAGGACCTTAATTTGTGCACGGGTTTACCCTTTTTGGGGAAAACTATTATATTTGCAGTGGTCCTTGATTCTGGCGCATCAGTCCCTCATTGTGTTTGCAGAAAAACTTCTAACATATAAGTTTTGAGACAGGCTGCAAAAACCGCCCGGAATCAAATCCGTCTCTACTGCTTTCCCTTGCGCTGTTTTCTGTCTTGAGCGTATCGCAAGCAAATGCCCCACCCTTTCGTTATATTCATATACCTTATTTTTTCAGGCTGTGTATTTATCTGCTGCTTTCTTAACCAAAAAATCTACAATGTCGACTTTAGCTACTGCCACATTCAATTGAGCCTCTACAAATTCTAACCCCCTTGTTATGACTCCTATCAGATTCCTCTCTGCAGCCGATAAAGTATCATAAAGTTCTAACAGATGTTTTTTCTCCTTCTTCTGGCGGGTCCAACTAAATCTTGAGGTCTTCCCCCGAAATCCCCACCTTAAGAATATCCCATATTATACATGTAAAAGCACTTCATAGGTTATCCATCATAGAAATCGGGATTCAATTTTTCATATGGTTAACGTATTCCTCATCAAACAGTAAGGCCCTCTCGAAAGAACAACTGCGTAGGGGGAGGTAAGGAGCACAAGTCTACCTCTAACACAAGTGGATTATGATCGTACATTACCCTTGGATATTTATACGTCTGGCATGCCTCTAATAGCCTTTTGGAGATATAGAAATAATCCAGTTCGAGATGAACTGGATGGGGGGCTGAAAAAAAGTATACCAAGGATCCAGTATCTACTTCTCTGTCATGCAACAGATTATTCATGGGCCACCACCGTCTTACTCAAAGATCTAAAAACCTTTGGTTTGTGGCCTCGATAGAAATGACATCCTGTCTTTAACCACCCCCCATTTATGTTGATATTAAAATGTCCACAGATAACATGCAGGAGTGCCCATCCAGTCAATTTGTTATTAAGCCAATGAAACACTGTGGGATCATCCACTACAGAACCATAAACAGAGCAGAGTGTGAAAGATCCATTTACATAGCAACATTCTGCCTGGATTAGAGTCCTCTTCTGTCAAGAATTCACTAGCTTCAGAAAGATCTGAATCATCCATGAGTGAATACAATTTTTCCACCCATTGTGAAGGTAGCAGTCGCAACAAGTCTGTACTCACAGTATCCATGGGAGAGGCACTTAGGCTCTTATCGTACTCCTAGGGTGCTAATTCAAACACCCATGTACGACTAGGTCTCTTTGAGTTAAGTCCATCAGGCGTTCTGGCAAAAATCTCTGGGATCAGCATCTGCTTCTCCCTGGGCGGCTCAACACTAGACCACTGCTCTTTCTCTTTAATTTTCTGTGTCACAAGCTTCCAGTCCTCAGCTCCTCCCGCATCTCATTTCTCTATTGCAGGGACAGCAGTTTCCTTTGCCTTTAGCCCGCCCGCTGTCTTCCAAGCCTGAGTTGTCGTATGTGCCGCGGCTGAAGCCGGGGCTTTGGCCGGATCTTTCACAGACTTGTTTAACTGCGGGAGCATTCTCCAACCAAGCCAGACTCTCAGTCTACATCCAAACAAGCTGAGCACACCACCAGGGAAGCGCAGCAACAGTGAGAGGACCTCTTTCGCCGTGCTGCAATCCTCCACTCCAAACTTCTCTCTCAGGTACCGCTGTGCTCCTTAGGTGGAGGCATAAAAAGCTTCCTGCATTTCGTATTCCTTCTTTTAAGGGCTCCCTGGGATCTCTACTCCACCATTCTCTTCATTAAGGCTGGGGCTAAGGAGGGCAGCTACTGCAGCATTCAAGTAGCCGCCATCTTGCTCCCTATTCGTTAACATCTCTTGCATAGATTTCCATCCCAAAGTGTGCACTCTCAGATTGCTATATCAGAGGTTTCGCTACACCCTCACACTGCCACACCATTAAGTTATTCTGTCAATGTTCCAAAACTATAGGGTCACTCTTTTCATGTGGCTCAATCACAAAAAAGGATGGAACAATACTCATTTGTTAACAGTTTGTCCCTTCCCTTATTAGCACAGATAAGCTAACAAACAATTGACTAAATGAATACAAGGGATTTCCTTGTTGTTAGAACTATACAAGCATTTTGTTGTACCACGTGTCTGTTAAAAGGAATCTCCACATGACCAGACGTTCATCCCCTACTCGCATCCCTTCATCAGTAAAGTAATAGAAACTGAAACATGTCTGTGGCATCTTGTGTCCCTATTGAGAGTATGTGTGGTCTGGTAGTTTATTTTGGAAAGCTCTTTCGGCTGCAGGGCCTCATCTGATTTGCAGGCAAGTTGCCCTTGTTCTAATGGCACAGATGAGCAAAAAATAAACCGAACAGAAAGCTATCCAGAGAAACTGATTAAAGAGTTTCCATTCATCAGCTTTTGTTTTACATTTTCTCACACTCAATTTATCCTATATCTTAACTCTCAACTTCTTCGCATCCTTTAATATGAAAACATTTGTCCATCTAGACCTTTCCATTAAATGCCTTGGACTAGAAGAGTGTTCAAGAAAATCGGATCAGGAAACTGCATGATTTTTAGCACGAAAGCAAGGATTGTGACCTCTGAATCAGAGTCTCATGAGAGCTATGCAACAGTAGCAGTTAAGGGGTCTATAAAAAACATTGTTTTTAAACAACAAACTTTAGCAAATCCAATACATCTGGCATTGACCGTCTGCCTTTTAGAAGTTCAATTGTTCAAGAGGCTGCCAGATCCTCATCATTGTAAAAAAAACATTGGCTATAGGCAAAAATGTTTTTCGTTTAAAAAAAGGCACCCATTATCATAACACTCCCGGACACTGAACGGAACTACTTTTGTGTCGAAGTGCTCCATGTGAAAGGGCAGCATGCCACAAGTCATAGTGAAGTCAGCCAATGGCTGAAATGGGCTAATGCATTGCCCCATAATGCATGCTGGAGTGGTTGGAAGAAAAATGAGAATATCACAACAACTGAGTAATGGATGAAGTCTGGCTGAAAACCCCTATAAATAAGTATATTTTACACATCATTTCATTAAAATCAAAAAGTCTTGGCTAACAGAGCTCTTAAAAAAACAACTGGTCTGGCATTGGCTGCTAGCCTCTTATATTTGAGAAATAAGGCAATTAAGGAAAAATTCATAAAAGAAACAAATCCAGAAGGAAAGAAAGACAAGGTTGCAAAGAAAGAGCACACTAATTAGTTTATATTTAGAGTTCATGTGCACTGAAAGTAAGCAAAAAAGAAGGCAGGAAAGAAGAGAATAAAAAAAGGAAAAAAGAAGGACGGAGGAAAGGAAAAAAGGAGGAGAAAAGAAAGAAGAGGAAATAGAAGGAAAAAAGGAAAGACAAAAGGAAAAAAGATGAAAAGAAAGAAAGAAAGGTGGAAAGAAAGAAAGAAATATGGGAAGAAAGAAAGAAAGAATGAAAAACAAAAAAGAGAGAATAGAAGAGAGGATGAAGAGGATGAAGGCAAGAAAGAAAGAAGGCAAGGAAGAAAAACAACAAGCATTTGCAATACAATAGGTCTCGCATTAGAAAAGTTTGAGCTATTGGTATTGTAAATGACAAATTTTTTATTTATGTTAAAATAGTGAAAGTAATAGCTTTGTCATTTACAATGCCAATAGTTTTAACTTTCACAAATGTGACACCTATAGCATTTGTAATGCAATATGTGTTGTATTTACGTGACTTAGATGTATTGATATTACAAATAACAATGGCTTTTAATTTTTTTCTATAATTAATACTTAAAAGTTATTGTAATTTATAATGGCAATAGCTTAAACTTTTGTAAATAACTTTTGTGAAGATTATGTCCATTTTATTTTATTGTGGCGAAAATCCAAGAACAGAAGTGAAATATTAACATCTTTTTATGACATTTGTAATAAAGCTTGAAACATTGAGAGAACATATTTGAACCAGTTGTTGTTGAATGGTTGCACAGATTGATGCTGTGGTGGCGCTGAGTGGTGTTGTGGTGGCGAACAAGTGATGCTGTGGCATTCAGTGATGCTGTGGTAGCACATAGTGATGTTGTGGTGCCCCTGAGTGATGCTGTGGTGGTGCTGAGTGATGCTGTATGCTATGCTATGTTGTGTTTTGCTTTCCTATGTTTTGTTTTGTTATGCTATGCTATGTTTTGCTATCCTATGCTTTAATTTGTTATGCTATGCTGTGTTTTGTTATGCTATGTTTTGTTATGCTATGTTTTGCTATGCTATGTTTTCCTATGCTATGCTTTGTTATGTTTTGTTATGATATGCTATGTTTTGTTGTGTTTTATTGTGCTATGCTTTGTTTTGCTATGCTATGTTTTGTTATGCTATGCTATGCTATGTTGTGTTTGGTATGCTATGCTATTATATGTTTTGTTTTGCTATGCTATGTTTTGTTGTGTTTTGTTAAGCTATGCTATGTTTTGGTGTGTTTTGTATGTTTTGTTATGCTATGTGCTGTTGTGTTTTGTTATGCTACGTTTTGTTATGTTATGCTATGTTTTGTTATGCTATGCTATGTTTTGTTCTGTTTTGTTATGCTATGCTATGTTTTGTTGTGTTTTGCTTTGCTATGCTTTGTTATGCTATGCTGTTTTGTTATGCTATGCTATGTTTTGTTGTGTTTTATTATGCTATGCTTGTTTTTGCTATGCTATGTTTTGTTATGCTGTTTTGTTGTGTTTTGTTATGCTATGCTATGTTTTGTTATACTATGCTGTTTTGTTTTGCTATGCTTTATGTTATGCTATGCTTTGTTTTGTTATGCTATGCTTTGTTATGCTTATGTTGAGTTTTGTTATGCTATGCTATGCTTTGTTGTGTTTTGCGATGCTGTTTTGTTTTGTTATGCTATGTTTTGTTTCGCTATCCTATGCTTTGTTTTGTTATGCTATGCTATGTTTTGCTATCCTATGCTGGTGAGGGTGTGTGAGGGTGTGTGAGGGTGAGGTGGTGTGAGGGTAAGGGTGTGTGAGAGGGGTGTGAGGGTGAGGGTGTGAGGGTGTGTGAGGGTGAGTGAGGGTGAGTGAGGGTGAATGAGGGTGAGTGAGGGTAAGTGAGGGTGAGTGAGGGTGAGTGAGGGTGTGAGCGGGTAACAGTGTGTGAGAGGGTTGTGAGGGTGAGAGGGTTGTGAGGGTGAGAGGGTTGTGAGGGTGAGTGGGTGTGAGGGTGTGATGGTTTGTGATGGTGAGGGTGAGTGAGGGTGTGTGAGGTGAGAGGGTGGGTGAGGGTATGTGAGGGCGAGGGTGTGAGGGGGTTTGAAGGTGAGGGGGGTGAGGGTGAGTGAGGGTGTGTGAGGGTGTGTGAGGGGGTGTGAGGGGGTGTGAGGGGGTGTGAGGGTGAGGGGGTGAGTGAGGGTGTGTGAGGGTGTGTGAGCGTGAGGGTGTGTGAGAGTGAGGATGTGAGGGGCTGAGAGGGTTGTGAGGGTGAGGGAGGTGAGGGTGAGGGTGTGAGGGTGGGTGAGGGTGTGTGAGGGTGTGTGAGGGTGAGGGGGTGTGAGGGTGTGTGAGGGTGAGAGGCTATGAGGGGGTTTGAGGGGGTGTAAGGGTGAGGGGTGTGAGGGTGAGGGTATGTGAGGGTGAGGGGGTGTGAGTGTGAAAGGGTGTGAGGGTGAGAGGGTGTGTGAGGGTGAGAGGGTGTGTGAGAGTGAGGGTGAGGGTGGGTGAGGGTGTGTGAGGGTGAGAAATCCACAAAGTAAACATAACACTGTAGGGGAAAGTGCACAAACAAACACCCTTAGCAGAATTTGAGCCTCAGCATCGACTGTAATTATTAGCAAATCCCTATCTAGTAATTAAAAATAAATAATTAAACCGCGATCTCAAAGGGGCGGTGGGGAGAGATAAAGAAAAAAGAAACACGGTTGGGATGGGTAAGTGTAGCATCTGAAACAAATGATGCAGAGAATCGTGCCGGAGCCACAAATTGAACATAACACGGGAGAGGGAAGTGCTAAAACGGATGCCCTTAACAGGTTTGGAGTCTCGGCATTGGCGGTAATTATTAGCAAATCTCTATCTATTAAGTAAAAATAAATAAATAAACAGCGATGTCTGAGGTGGTAGGCAGCATTCCATTGCGGTGCGAGGTTGATGGGTGCAACGTTTACACAACTATCACACAGGGTGCATGCTGCGTTTCTTCAAAGTGCAACCATATCTTTTTCAAATACAATTAAAAAAAATACAGAAACCTGAAGAGCAGCAGACACCGGCGTTGTACAATATTCTGGGATCCCCTGGAATGTGTGTAGTTCTTAATTTTCGAGTGTCTTCGGAAAATAAGCCCGCCTCTGTTTCCAGACAGAAGCAGCAGATCACAGAGCTAAGTGATCTCACCATGTTTTTGTGTGCCATCCCAGATCCTCTCGAGCTGCGAACGACTCAAAAGGTAGCACTTAGGCTTCTGTTCACGGCGCGTTGCACTGCTCTTTCTGTGCAGCGCTGCAAAGCTGGAGATTAAACCGAGCTGACGCTTGACTGGTATGGAGCTGCCAGCACCGCAGCCGGGCTGGGTCTCACAGGCTGGAGGAGGCATGCTGGGAGCCAGAGAGAGGGTAGTGCTGCTGCGCCATGAATCATGGTCTGTTTCAAACGTATCCGTCGCACGCAATCGATTTCAATGAAACCAACTAGCAAACTGCAACTATATATGAAGTGCGGTGATTAACATGGCTGACTGCACAGATGTATCGAAGCACACAGGCAAACAGCGGCGCCATTCTAAGAAAGGCTTTTCACAACAACAACAAGTAGATAAAAGAGCCTGGTGGGGGTGGGGGGGAGCGAGCGAGGGGAGGGAGTAGATAAAGACAATGTTGGTGTGCGAGGATGGGTTTGTGCACGCATTGGCTTCAGCGAGACCTAACAAGCTCTTGGCATTGCTGTGGGGGGGCGGGGCGGGAGCGCATTGGCGGGGGAGCAGCAGCCTTTGATGTGCGAGCGAGTGGGAGGGAACACCATATGGGGTGTGATTAAGAAGTGAGGCCAAGCGCGTGCTGTGGAAGTGTCGCGCTTGAGTACCTCACATGCATTGGGGACAATCCTCGCTGGTTTCAAGAGTTTGTTTCGTCTACATTAGATCTCGACATCTGCAATGCGCAAGCGCATTGGCAGAGGTCGAGACCTAAAAAGGGAGGAAAGAATGTAACAGAGAAGGTAAGAGAAACAAGTAAGGCACACTGATTAGCTTATACTCAGAATTTATGTGAACTGATATGAAATAACAGCAGTCAGATAAACAAGTCAGCATCAAAGAAATTTACAACAGCTTTTGAAGCAGATGGGGTCTGATAAAGCTAAAAGCGCTCTTCTATCACATTAGGCTCTGAACACAAAGACAACCCTAAATTAATTCGAAACTAAAAACAAAAATACTGGCACTGAAAAGATCTAACTAGTATGCAGGTGTGCGCTTTCAAACTGAAGTTAGCCAGTGGCTTAAGCAAGATGACCCATTGCCCAAATCCATATGCTGTAGTAGGCGGAAGTAAAATGTGAAGGACACAGCAACAGACCAATGGATGTAGAGAGGTGGCTTAAAACCTCTTAAAGTATATCACATATATTATTTTAGTAAACTCAAAATGACTTGGCTAATGCCAGGCCTAAACATGGCATTATCCCCTTTCTCTAAAGCATACTTGTGTTGCCTTAGAACTGCATGGTGGGTGGGTTGCTATGAAAGCTTTATTCATTGGCCACCATCAATGAGCAAAACACAGGAATATGACTGAAATGCGGTTGGCAACATAACAGACACACGCACATCACAAATGTCTAATTCGTACAGACATCATGCCACACAAAATACATGTCTACACACAACACACTACCAACACAACTCCACATCCAGTGCAAACAGATCATTTTGCTTCTGTTTTGTAAAGTTGCACACCTTTATGTTTAAAAATGTTGTGGTCACACTGACCCTTCATGAATTCCTTAATGGAAAATTGAGAAAAAAAGCTAAAAAAATTGTTCAACAAACTTCAATGTCCTTTGCAGCTGTGCATCCGGCAGGCTCTATTAACTACACCTTAAAATAAAGACCAACGGTCTGATGTGATGCTGTGTCACATGGTCCAGCAGAAACACCGTCATTTACATGCTCACGTTTCTAAGGTTGCCTTCTCTTTTACACACAATGACTTTTGACATACATTTGTGTATGTGTCAATGCAGGGTAACATTCTCCTAATCTGCATTGCTACATTTCTAATTCTTGGGTACATTATCAAGACGCCTTGAACATATTGGGGCCCATTAGGATGGCCGGCGGATCGCCACCGCCAGGCTGGCAGTAGCCACCGCCGGCCTGGGCGATCCGCCCGCCATCCTTGCTTCGATGACCCCCTGCCATATTAATATGGCTGGGGGGCCTGCGGTGGACGGAAAGATAACGAAATCTCTGTGTGGGAGAGAGATCAAACTCCTGGCCAAGAGTCTCTAATGAGAGCAGTGAACCATTTCTCCATACATCACCCAGTTGTTCAAGCCCTATTGATTCCCACCGCGAAAACCCCTGCAGTCTTGATACCTCCTTCAACTGTTCACAGTGCCATAGTAGGGTTATAGCTGTCAATTTGGAATGCCAACCCAGGTATCGATTGACCTCTGTCTAGCTGCACACCATTGTTGCGGTATGAATCGGCAAGCCCTTCTTTGTACCTGTGTAAATGCTAATTTTGTGGTTGCCAGCTGGCATTGCAGCTCAATCCACCTTGTAAGCCTACTCGCTCAGGTCGACGTTTGCCCAATCATGAATTTGTCAGGCCCAGTAGTAATTTTTAATATCTGGGATTGCCAGTCCTCCATCATATACACCTCTTTGTAGCTTGTTCAGGGCTATGCGTGGCGCTCCCCCCTCTGCCATAGCAGCAATCTGAGTTTGTGGGCAATTTGTTTAAAAAAGGTTGGTGGGACCCAAAACAGTGTATTTTATAAGGCAGATAGCAATCTGGGAAGGGACATCATCTTGTATAGTGCCGGCATACCCATGAGCGACAGGGGAAGGGTACACCAGTGCACTATGTCAGCCCTAAGCAGGTGTAATTGAGGGGTGAGGTTTTGTTGTAAGAATAGTTGCTCGTCTCTCGTGACGAAAATCCCTAGGTAGTTATTGGTGCCACGCAGCTTAACAGTAGCCTCAGTGGGGGTCTCGACAAGAGGAATATTAATGACTTATCTAATTTATTTTGTATCCTGCATAGCCTCCAAATAGGTCAAAAATATGCAGGATATGCGCAATTGAGGCATAAGGTCTGGAAAAACAGTGGACAATATCGTCTGCGTAGAGGGAGATCCTTTCCGCCCAGCCGTCAGACGAAGGAATTCCCCATATCAGCGGGTCTTCACGTATCTACACTGCCAATGGCTCAAGCACCAATGCAAAGAAAAGGGATGACAGTGGGCAGCCCTGCCTAGTGCCTCTGCCCAAATATATGACCCCAGAAATCTTCTATTGACCCTCACCCTGGCCAGTATGGCTTGGTATAATAGTTTGACCCAGGCGCAAAACTTCTGGCCAAAACCCCATCTGGCTAAGACGGCAAAAAAATATGGCCATTCTATGCTATCGAACACAATGGATGCGTCCAAAGCCATTAATGCAGTCTGGTGAGTTGAGAGTTCTCTAGTCATTAGCAGGACTCGTGACATCCTGCGCAGGTTACGTCTGGTGCTCCTACGGGGCATGAAGCCTGACTGGTCTGCATGTTTAATGCCTGGAAAGACCCATGTGAGTCTTGCCGCTAGGGCCTTCGCCAGGACCTTCGCCTCGACGTTTGGGAGGGAGATTGGTCTATATGAGCCGCACTCCTCTGGAGGCTTACCTGTTTTGTGGATAACCACAATCATAGCCATTCTTTGGTCTTCAGGGAGGTATCCCTCTTCCACCGCCGCTTGGAACATTTCCAACGTTGGGCCTGAAATTTTACTAGATAGTCCCTTGTATAACTCTATTGGCAGCCCGTTGGGTCCCGAGGCCTTCCTGGACTGCAGTGAACCAGAACTGCTGATAACTCTTCCTCTGTCAGCTCCACTTCCAGGTGGTCTCTGGCCTCTTCCTAAAGCCCTGGGATTGTGAATTCACTCAAAATCTCCTCACAGTCTGTGTATGACCTATTACTCCTGGGCTTGTATAGGTCTTCATAATAAGCGGCGAAGGTATTTGCTATCCCTGTACTCATTGTCTGTAGGACTCCCTCCAGGTCCCAGACCCCAGCCACCCAAGACTTGTCCCTATCCCTCTTGTCCAGCCAGACCAGCAGCTAAGACGCATTGTCTCTGATCTCATGCAGTCGGTGTTGCATGGCTAAAGCCTGTAGATGAGATGTTTTGTCTGCCCGGGTTTCTCAGGTTTTGCTGCCGCAATGCTAATCTGTGCCGGGAGTCTGCGTTTCTGTCCCTTGCCACATCTCTCTCCAGCCTCAGGATGTCCTGTTCTATCGTCTTGCATGCTATATGAGTCTCCTTTTTCTTCCCCCTTATCAAGGCCTGGTCTTGTTCCCGAATTACCATCTTAAATGCCACCCAGAGAGTACATGGGATGGGAGAGAGCCCGTATTTTCTTTAAAGTATATCTCTGGTCCCGCATTCAATTTCTCTTTGATGTTCTTGTCTTTCAGGAGCCAGGGCTCTAGTCTAGGGAACCTATTGGTTTGGACTGTAGGTCACTCCAATGCCACCCCCACTGGTGAATGGTCTGCTATGACGCGCGCCAGGTGTTCTGCACCCAAAAAGCACCCGCTTGATTGTGTTGTGGCTCAGTGGTTAGAGGCGGCAGACCCGGAAGCTGAGATCAGCCGTGGACCAGGGTTCGATTCCCCGCCTCGGCAGGTCTCGGGCTCAAAAATTCCACGGACTCGACAATTCTCGCTCCGGTGCCTACTCGACTCACGGGGTCACACTCTGCGACTCTGGGCAATAGCTTGCTTAATCTCCACTACGGCCCCTCGCGGCGGGATGCCTGGCTTTCACCTTGTGAATACCCTGCCGGGGTATCTCACAGGGGAATACCAGGACGGGTTCCCTAAGCAAGCGCCTTGAGACCCCTGGGTGATTAGTGCGCTATATAAATCGAAATACATTTACATTTACATTGTCAATGCAGGATAGGGACCCTTGAGGAGCTGAATAATATGTATATTGTCTTAAGTGGGGGTTATGAGTCTGCCACAGGTCCAAGCACAGTAGCAAAGTAAGGGAGGACCCCCCTTCCGCCTGGTGACCAGCCATAATACTCAATCAGCCCATTTCAGAATACATCACATCATTCATGTCCCCTCCTACCAGGAGAATTCCAGGGGGCAATTTTAGAAGTTGAGCGCTGAACTGTGGCAGGACCTTGGTGTGCAATCTGGGTGGAACGTATAGAGAGCAAAGCTTTAGGGATCGGCCCTCGCATCTACCAGTCAGGGCCAAGTGGCACCCCAATGTGTAGGACCATACGTTCTTTATCGCTAGTGGCACTAGTTTCCTCACAAGGATGCCCACCCCCGGGAGCTGGAAGTGAAACCTGAGTGGGATATTAACTTGCATCCAAAACGGTCTAAGGTCTTGTATTGGTTTACGTTCAGATGTGTCTTGCAACAGTACAATATCAGGGAGATGGCGCCGAATGTACTGGAGAACCAGGGTGCATTTAAACTTGTTCCCCAGTCCATTCACATTCCATGACCATATGCGTAGAGTTGCTTGTTTAGAGGCTTCCATGAGTAGTCGCCAATTCCCTCATAGTCTCCCCACCACCCGCGGTTAAGGCAGTTAGTGTTCGCACCATACTTTTGCTGATCAATTTATGAGCCTAACTATTCAACCAAACACAAACAATGAAAAACCCAATTATCCCCCCTCCCTGCATCCCTGCTTAGTGAAAGATACCCCCACCACCACCCTAACTTGCAGAGTGCCTGTCAGCCAGAACTGTGCATTAAGCAATTGGAGGTCGGTATGCCACTGACCTGCATTATAAGATTATAGAAGAGATCATCTCAATCTTATGACCCCCGGCCATTGTAAAACCAGGCCAACTTTGCTTTTATCGTGTCGCAAGGACCCCTCGGACCCACCGCTCTTCGGGCCCTGCCTCACATGATGACCCCCCTGAGCCCAACCGTGATATCCAATGTGCTATGTGACAGATAGTTGCTATAAGTTACGTATCGTCTTTCATCCTTGTCCATATCTGGTTCCGACTGGCAGGCAGGAGACCCCCGGTCACTTCCTTTCTGTGGGCTGATCCTTAAGTCAGTTGGTATCTTCTGGTTTTTCCCCCTATCGGCCATCCTTTTTTCACTATTCTTGTGATGCTAATTATGTATTAAATCTTTTATTGAGCATAGGCAAACAGAATGCACCTCCGAAACATTTGTAGGGGCCGTCACCACTCCGGGGAGGCCTAAGTCAGCAACCCCTCTGACCCCTATCATAAGGCCAGCGGGCATATCGTCCGTTAACACAGCAAGCCGCCTACAACCCAACTGGGCCGGCCGCGTCATAAGAGGTGCTACAACGGTGCAAGCTGAGCAGTACTAGTGCAACCTGAGGAAACAAAGAACTGTAAACAACCCCCCTACCCTTCCCACCCCAACCCTCCCCTCTCCTTGTCCATTTCCGGAGGTAATCTATCGGTTGTGGTCTATCATTAACGGTCAGGTGGTGCTACGTGCGCAGGGCCTGTGCGCTTACGGGCGCGTGTCTTGGGTTCTGGGAGAGGTGTTTCTGCTAGGCGTAGCAGTCGCAGGTAGCGTGGGCAGCTCACCTCACGAAACTCCCCAGTAAGCAGGGCGAGAAATGGTCGCCAGAGTTCCGCAAAGTCCGCCCCCCTCCCCGCTGCTGCCAGTGATAGTTTCTCCATCCCCAGGATCGCCCAAAGCCGGTGGAGCCACCCCAATTGTTGCGGAGCCTGAACCGCTCTCCAGTGGGCCACAATGTTTTGGACCGCTGCCCCAAGCGCAAGCGCGATCAAACGCCCCCTCCAGGACTTCAGAGGGTACATGAGGGCGTTCGGGAGGCCTAGAATAATGTATGCTGGGAAGCGCGGCAGTTGTGTGTCTAGATGCGCGTCTATAAGGTCCAGGATAGGGTTCCAATAGGGGCGCAGCGCCTCACAGCTCCATAGCAAGTGTTCCAGTGTCCCTAGTTCCCCGCACCCCCTCCAGCATCTGTCGCTTACTCGGGCATCCCAGTGGTGTAGTCTCTCAGGGGTGTGGTACCAGTATGTGGCTACTTTAGTTAGTGTCTCGGTGAGCCCGGTGTGGTGCGCCGAGTGTCTGGCCCTGTGGTACACCCCCTCCCATTCTTTCCTAGTGAGCTGCCGCCCTAGGTCCCTTTCCCACCTGACTTGGCCCGCGTTGTATGTGTGCGCCTGGGTGAGAAGTAGCTGCTGATAAAGATCCGAAATCAATTTCTTGTCCGAGGTGCGCGTCAGCAGCCACCTTTCGTAGGGCGTGAGGTGCCGTTGGGCCCCGGGCTGGATCGAAGGGTGGAGCACCCAATGGCGCACCTGCAGGTACTGCAGGCGTTCCGATTCGGCCACGCCGTAGTCCGCCTTGACCTGCTGGAACGGGAGGACCCCCTTGAGGTCGAACATGTGCCCCGCCGCTCTACAGGGCGTCGTCCGCCAAGTCATGAATGCTCCGGCATCCAAGCCCGGCGAGAAGTCCGGATTCTCAAAGATGGGGTTCATGGGCGAGGGGAAGGTGGTCAGTCCCTTGGCCACGGCCACTCTGTCCCACACGCGTAGGGCGGTGCTTGTGATTTCAGAGGCGTACAGGTTAGGGGGTCGGTGTCGACGTGGCAGGAAAGGCACGCCTTGGAGGGCACGGCCGGCCACCGCCTGGTCCAGGAAGAGCCAGTGTTTGCCGGACTCCAGTTGAAACCATTCCACGAAAGTGCGCAGCTGCGCAGCCTGGAAGTACAGGGTGAGGTCGGGCACACCGACCCCCCCGTTCGCTGGGGGCAGAGTGGCGAGAGCGTGCTTAAACCTAGGGCGCCGGCCGTTCCAAATAAACCGCGACAATTCCGATTGAGTTTGCTGAAGCCAACCCTTCGGGGGATTCAAGGGGAGCGTCTGAAACAGATACAAGATCTGCGGTAGCAGTGTCATTTTAACTGCGGCAATTCTGCCTAGCCATGACAACGTGAGCGGCTTCCAACGCCGGAGCTGCTCCCGGAGTTTGAGTGTGAGTGCCTCATAATTGACTCGCGCAGTACCCCGGACAGTAGGAGCCAGGCGCACGCCCAGGTATGGAACGGCTGCATCTGACCATTGTATTTTGAATTCTGACTTAATCTCGGCCACCACTTCTGGGCGTAGGGAGATGTTCAGGGCTTCAGATTTGGCTTCATTGATTTTAAAACCCGAAGCCAGGGCAAAGGTGTGAAGCTCTACAAAGAGAGCACGCAGGGAGTGCATCGGGTCGGTAAGGGACAGCAAGACGTCGTCAGCGTACAGGCTGATCTTATGCGTGTCGGCACCAAATTTGATACCAGATATGAGTGCATGCTGCCGCACTCTCTGAGCCATCGGCTCCATATATAGTGCGAAGAGGAGCGGCGACAGAGGGCAGCCCTGGCGCGTGCCTCTGCCAATGTCGAATCTCGGGGAGGTATGACCGTTCACCCTTACCGCGGCATTTGGCCGGCGGTAGCAGTTGAAGATGCGATGGCGGAGTTTCTCCCCAAATCCGAAGTGGCGGAGGGCCTGATCGAGGTATGGCCAATGCACTCTGTCGAATGCTTTCTCCGCATCGATGGTGAGGAGCATGCAGCCCGGCTTAGTGCGCGACCCGGCCTCAATGAGGTGCAGCACCCGCCTGGTGTTGTCGCTGGTCTGCCGTTGGGGGATAAAGCCCGCCTGGTCGGGGTCTATCAGCTGCTGCATATATGGTGCGATGCGGCTCGCCAGTATGCCAGTGTAGAGTTTCAAGTCTACGTTCAGCAGCGAGATGGGTCTGTATGAACCGCAGACCGCCGGGTCACGGCCCGGTTTGGGAATAACAGAGATAGACGCCTCTAGCAGGTCCGGGTGTATGGCACCAGGCTTGTCGAACGTATTAAATAGGTCGCGCAAGAGGGGGGCAAGCTGCTGGCAGAAGGTCTTGTAAAACGCCGCGGTATAGCCGTCGGGTCCCGGGGATTTCCCTACTTTGAGGCGGGCGATAGCAGAGATGACCTCCTCCAGGCCTATGGGCCGCTCCAGAAAGTCCGCTTGGGCTTGGGTGAGGGTGGGGAGCTCCGCGCCCTGCAAGTAGGCCGGGCCGGCATTGGGGTCCAGGTGGTCCGCGTCGTAGAGCGCCTCATAAAAGCTGCCGAAGGCCGCCGCAATCGCCGCGTCCTCCGTAATCTGGCAGCCATTAGCCGACAGGAGAGAGCGCACTTGTTGCCGTTGGGTTTGCGCCCGTAGCCTGCTCGCCAGAAGCCGCCCGCAGCGGTCGCCTCCGGTGTAGTAGACGTGTTTGAGGCGCATAGCGGCGTATTCCGCCACGTCCTGATCCAAGGCCGCCAACATTTTCCGCTGGGCGCACAATTGCCGCCATGCCCTGGCCGCCCCTGTGCGTTGGTGCATCTGTTCCAGTTCCGCCACCCGTTGGGTGAGCTCGGCACGCTTCAGCGCCCTTTCCTTGTTGTTGGCCGTGGCTATGGAGATGAGTTCCCCGCGTAGGACCGCTTTAAGGGCCGCCCACTGGGTGGCCTTCGTAGTGTCATCGTTGGCGTTGTGTTCCAAAAAGTGGTCAATCGCGGCCGTGAGTCGGGTCTGGGTGTCAGGCAGCTGCAAAAGGCCATCTCGCAGCCTCCAGTGTCGTTGCGGAGCCGGCATGGCTCCCACACGAAGCGTCGCTACCACTGGGGAGTGATCCGAAAGTGCGGCCGGCAGTATCTCCACTCCCTCGACTTGTAGCGCCAGTTGAGAGGAGCCCAGAAAATAATCCAGTCTCGCATACGTCTTGTGTGCCGCCGAGTAATACGTATAGGCAGTCGTCTGGGGGTGTGTGTGTCGCCATAAATCGGTGAGGCCCAAATCTGCTATGTGTGCATGTCCTGTAGCTGTGAGCGCCCCCACCTGCCCGGATCTCTGGCCTGAGCGGTCCGCCGTGTTATGAAATACAATGTTGAGGTCTCCACCCAGCAGCAAGTGAGTGTGTGCAGTGGATGTAGCGGTCTCTAGAGCCGTATGTAAGAATCTTTCCTGCCCCTCATTCGGGCCGTAGACAGAACCCACCAGCAAGGTATGGCCTGCAATCTGGAAGCTATAAAGTAGAAGCCGCCCTTTAATTTCGGCCTCTTTCTGGAGGACCCTCCCCTCGAATGATTTGGCCACTAGGATCGCCACCCCGGCTGCCTTCTTCAGGGAGGAGGAGAAGAACTGCCATGGAAAAGCGCGTGATTTGAGTCTGTGCTGGTCGCTGCGCACAAGGTGTGTTTCTTGGAGGAGGCAGATATCCGCCTTGGAGCGCTCAAGACAGGATAGTATCGCCCTGCGTTTGTTCGGACTGTTGAGACCCCGCACATTAAGCGTGAGCACTGTTAGGTGTCGAGGCATGTCTGGGATAAGAAGAAAGATGCCAAACCCCACTCGGAGGCCGTGGCTGCGGGCCCACGGACCGTGGAAGACACTGTGCTGGGAGTCTTATCGGCTCCATCCGCGGCATCAAAACCCCCTTCAGTGGTGGCAAAATCCCTTGGACAAGGAGAGCCCCCCCCCCTCCCCTTCTTCCCCCAACTCCCCCCCAACCCCAACTGGTGTAACTCCCCCCTCCCCACAATCATCTTGGACGCAGTGTCCGAACCTTGAGAAGGGTGCAAGCACCGATGCAATTCCAAACCCCCCCCCTCCCCCCCCTCTCTGCCCATGTCAACTCAACCATAAAGAAGTCTGAACCATCATAGTCCCAGATCCAGGTGAATGTCCGCCGGACCTGTGGTAAGGAAATCACTTGGAGTGTAGGCGATGGCGACGGTGACAGCGGACAGTGCACGTCTCCGTCCAGGTCGGCCATCGAAGGGCTGGTGAAGAAAGAACGCGGGCTAGCGAGGCTTCACCCCCGCCGCCGGCGCGAGCAGTCTCGGCCGAGCCGTAACCTCTCAGGTTCATGGGTCCCTGGCCCGGGTCAGTCGTTTTCTTGATTCACCAGGCCTTGTGCGACGGTCTCCACTGCTGCTCGTTGGCCGTCTGCGATCTCTTTGGTGGCGGGACGCCGCGGCCTATGTCGCCTCCGCTGCTGCCGCCATCGGCCTGGTGCCTCTTGACTGGGGGTGCCCCCGGCTACCGGATTCTCCGCTTCGGTCGGATCCTCAATGTTCAGGAGGTTGCACGCCTCCCTGAGGGAGCGGACCTGGTGAAGATTATTGCCCATCCTGAAAACAAGCCTAAAGGGGTGTCCCCAGCTGTAGGAGATGTGGCGTTTCCGCAGTTCTGCTGTGACAGGTCGGAAGATGCGCCTCTTCTCTAGGGTCAGCGCCGCGAGGTCTTGATAAAGAGCAGGGGAGTGCGCGCCATAGGACACCGGCGCCATCTGGCGCGCCTTGTTGAGGATCTCTTCTTTGGTCCGATAGTCCTGCACGCACACGAGGATGTCGGCTGGGTGGGCCGTAGCCGCTCTAGGGGGGCCTGTCCTGTGCACTCTGTCCAGGCCCAAGGGAGAGTCTGTCGGCCGGCTTAGGATATGGTTGAACAGGCCCTGAGTAAAGTGAAAGAGATCTTCCGTGTCCGGGGAGTGCTTCACCCCCCTGATCCTGATGTTATGCCGCCTGGAGCGGTTCTCCAAATCCTCGGCGTGCGTCTGGAGGTCCACTTGCTGGTCGTGTATGCGCACTAGTTCCTGTCGCAACGCTTCAATTTCTAGATCCCTTGCGTCGCTCTTCGTCTCTAGCTCCGCCACCCTCTCGCCGATGGCGTCGGTGTCCCGGCGCACCTCCTTTATCTCGTCCTGGAGCTCTTTCTTCAGCTCCTGGATATCGTCGCGCAGCCCCTTGAAGAGCGATTCCAGAAAGGAGCGCGTGACTGGGCCCTCCGGGTCCGTCTGCCCCTGGGCTGGCGAGGCCTGGCTCTTCTTCTCGGAGCCCGCGCGGTGGCTGGTAGTTGCGACATCAGTCTTCTTTCCCACTGCGCCGGGGGTGAAGAGCTCAGCGATGGAGCGGTCCTTCCTTGTCCTAGCGTTGGACATGGCTCCCACGGTGTCCCTTGCCCAGCAGCAAGCCGCTACTGGCACTGCTAGCTCGGGCCGCAGACGCTTCTGTGTCCCCCAGCGTCCGGCACGCGGGTAGCGGAGAGGTGGCGCGCTCCGAGCGATGGTTGTGTGTCCAGCCGGGTGTCGGCGTCGCGATGTGGCCCTCGCAGTGGGGGCCCAAGTGTGAGGGTTCCGCTAGGGATATACCACGCAGGCAGGAGCTGCGCCGGGGGACGTGACCCCCCACTCGCCGTCGTCTCCAGGAGCGTCCTCTGGCCAGTGTCCGGGTAGGTGCTAGATTCGCCGCCCAGGCCTACAACGTGAGTGAGAGGACAGCGCCGGGCTATTCGTCAGGCTCCTTGGGCAGGCAGGCAGGCGCTGCGTGCCGCTGGAAGGCTCCTCTCTCGATGCGCCCCCTTGATGCAGCCCCCGTGTGGTGCCCGGGTAGGTGCGAGTGCTGGTGTGCAGGGCAGCAGCGCAAGAGGGTGGGCTGGAAGGCGGCCGGTCCCTTAGTGCCACTCACGGTGTCGGTGGCTGCAGGGCTCGGGCCAGGTCTATGTCGCGCTCCACTGCGGCCCCAGTGTCTGGACACCCAAAATGGCGGTTGTGTGCGGGAGGGGGGGGCCCGGGGTCACTGTCTCACCCCCCCCCTGTGCCTCCTCACCTCCGTGCTGTGCCGCGGGTCCCAGGGGCTGTGCTGCGGGTCCCAGGGGCTGAAGTGCGGGTCTCAGGGGCCCGCGTGGGTCCTCCAGGTGTCTGGTCGCCTAAAAATGGCGGGCTGCCGTTAGGAATTGCGCCACACGCGCCGACGTTACCTCGGTCAGGCGCGCCGGGCCATAGGTGTTGTGCGAGGGGGGGGGGGGGCCGGTATCACTGTCTCACCCCCCCCCGTACCTCTTCTCCGCCGAGCTGTCCCGCGGGTCTCAGGGGCTGTGCCGTGGGCCCCAAGGGCTCACGCAGGTCCGTCGGCGAGAGCCGGTGGCAGCCAGGCAGTGTGCACGCCGATCTCCGACGGGGGCGGCAGGTCCGCAGAAGCCTCCACATGAGACCGTGGGAGGCCTCGCACGTCCCCGTGCGGGCCGGACCCGCCGCCTCTGCTGGTCCCTGCTTCAGGCGATCCCTGGCGGCTCCGTGGCTCCGCCCCCCTCGGCCTCGCTCTCAATCGTGCTCCGGACTCTCGGAGCGCGCCAGGCCCCAACCGCCGCCGTTTCCGCGGCCGAACGCCGCAGGGGTCAGGCCGCCCTCGGTCGTAGAACCGGGCCTGAAGGTCGTCGCTGGCGAGGCGCTGTTGCCAGGGGCCCCCTGAGGTCACTCTCGGCCGGGTAAATGCTATGAAGGTGCTATGTTCAGCGGCCGGCGGCGGGAGCTCAGAGAGGCACGTCCGCTCACACCGCCATCTTGGCCACGCCCCCTTGTGATGCTAATTATGCTAATAAGTTTCATTCTACTTCTAATCGCTGCGCACATATTTTATACAAGAATCATCATGCTTCAATAAATATTGATACTAAACACCACTGGGTATGGGCTCCCAAGCAGCAAGGCCAAGCCACTGCCTTATGTACTATATAATAAAGAAACGCCAATGCTGCCTATCTCAATTCACTGTCTATTTTTCATCTCACCTTTGAATGAAACATAAAGTGAGGGGACCTTAGTTTCTTGAATCAATCCTTTGTTTTATTTTATTTTACTTCATTTGAACTTTTTTGATCATTTTTTATCAAATTTTTACATTTCAAAAGAACTTATGACACACAATATAAAAACATTCTGTACAATAAACCATTCCCCTCCTGTCAATCACACTCACTATAACTACAAATCACTGTCAAACACTCTTAATCACGGGCAACCCTCGATGTCAGTCGGCTCCTGCAATTCAATTCAGACGCGGCCTACCCACACCTACCGAATAAGAAAACTATTAGGGTAGAGTGTGTACGAATACCACGTATTAACAGTGGTCCCGCGCCGTGTTTTCTGAGGAACAGTGCAATTTGTTTGTTTCCAAATCTGGAGTGTGTGGTCCTGATGAGAACTCCGCAATAAGAAGAGTTCGAAATGCGTAGACCTTGTGTTTTCAAAGCCATAAGAAATCAACTAAAAAACTGAATTTTGTAGATTGTAGATTTATGTTTACATTATAATCTATGGCTATGTAAAAATGTGTTTTCTGAAAAAAATGAGATCTATGATTGTAAATAAAAATGGTATGATTGAAAGTATGTCTGAGAGTGTTTGACATCGATTTGTAGTGATAGTGAGTGTGATTGACAGGAGGGGAATGGTTTATTGTACAGAATGTTTTTCATATATTGTGTGTCATAAGTTCTTTTGAAATGTAAAAATTTGATTAAAAAAGTTCAATAAATATTGAAACACCTTGCTGTTTATTTCTTGTGTACTTCTTTGGGTATGCATGAGAGTTCAAATGAAAGGGTTCCAGATCTGTTACCAAGATTCCTTGGGGGATCAGGGCTGCCATGTTCTGAGGTTACATACACATTTGTTACCCTGTACGTTTAGGGCTTCGGATGGTGCACTGTGAGCTAGCAGGACTATAGGCCAACATCTCCTGGGGGGTGAGGGGTATCAGATTTGCACCATTCTAACGTTTATGTGATCCAACAAGCACAACGTTTTAAGCTCATAATACAAAATCAGTTTAACTCCAGTAAAAAAGTTTCTAAAACATCTTAAGCCAGTAAATTAAAGGTGCAGCCACAACAGCTGCACCAATAAAACATGGGTTAATTTTTTATTGACATAGAAAATACTGAAGATTCGTGCATTTTTAATTAGTTACAAAAGTTCACTTTATATATAACTAAAAATCATGAAGTCCTTTATGTAAACTTACTTGTGTAGGGAAATTCAAATATGAAATCGGAACTGGTATCTCTATGCATGTCAGAACTCACAGATTACTTCTCCAGGAGAGATATGAACACAACAGAATGATTTGAGCACAAGAACACCAGCATTTGTTGGTTATTCGGGATCCCATGGAGGACCGCAGTAGGTATCGAAGGCGGGTGGACATCCTTGACGTATGTGTGACTACAGGAGTTCGCCCCCCACAGGGATCTTTTCAGCTACTTAATCTTTGTAGCCCTTACAAGTTCATTGTCGTTGGAAACCGTAAGTATGGTAGCTTCACTGCATCACAGCACACCTTAGCGTATGTGTTCACTTTTTTTCCACTTTATTCGGCCCTATGGAAAGCCTCTGAACCTTTGTCGAGGCTGAAACATGTAGACCATGTAAAGTGGGATGAGGAAGATCAATTTTATCTTCACAGATATCCCTGCTCTGTTTTTAAGCGTGCCCTAGAAACTCAAGAATAGAAATTAACTATTGGATACTCTAGAGGTACTTTTAAATGGCAGGCCTAGCACTTTTCCCTTTTCACGCACTCAACCCAAAAAAAACGCTCCGCTGTAATTCAGGCGTTGCAGCCCAGCTGGGAACCCAATGATGAAGCATGCCACCAACTAGGTTGGTGGGTGAGGGTTCTACTAAAAAACCAATTTTTTTTTAGCATTCATGTAAATGACAGTGTGTTATCCCTCTATTTGGATCCCCCACTGGGTTTGTCCATGTTGTTGTATATTGATTGATTTCAGGGAGACACAGACAGACGTTTCCCTTATTCCTTGTTCTCTCTTTGTTATTATTTGGTGTTTTATAATGAACATATTTGATTGGATTACAGGTGAGACCATATTACACCTTTACATTAGTATGTTGATGCAGTATTTTGTCTAACAGGAACCTATAGCCTGCCTATGCTTCTTACCGGCTTCTCGTGGCTATGAGCTGTAATGATTTAGATTTGCCAGATGAAGTACAGAGTACTAGGTTATGCACCTACTAATAATGAAGTACCAAATCCAGTGTTTCGATATACGAGTTTATGATACTCATTACTCGAACATATGTTGGTATTGTTTGACTAGCCCACCTCCTCTCATACAAAACCATTGGATGGCAGTGTCAGCAATATGGCCGAAACATTATTCTTAAAGCCCAGACACCCCCCACTCGAAAGGACCATCCAATCAGTTTGCATACATCAAATTTATGTTGGAGGATTAACAGTGCCACCTACCCCGTTCCACCCCTCGCAGCCACCAAGAGGATGGGTGTTTCAGGAGACCTTTTATGGCAAAGGTCAACTGCTTTCTGTAATTCCAACCTCCCTCACCCCAGGACTGAATTTTCTAGGACAAAATCTGCAGAGGTTGAAAGGGGCAAGGGATGGGTAGAGTAAATGATTTTAGGCCTTTAAATAATAGGCTCTGAATATCAAATAGGTTAGCACTGCTTAGACAATCCTTGCTCTTTGTAATATTGTACCTCTGTGGTCCATTTCCTTCCCATGGTGTGCTTGTTTTTCTTTGTTGTGAGTCTGGGCTGTTATCACATTTTACTTTCTTTGAGCTGTAACAAGATTAAAAGGTGAACATCAAATAATATTTGCACTGTTGGATAACTGAGCAACAAGCAGGAAAATACAAAAACAATCTTTAACATGTGATGTATGAATTTATTTGTTTACTAGTCAGACTCCAGCACAAGGTTTGTTTAGGGGTTACGACTATGACCGTGACCGAGCTGCCAAGGGTATAATAATGTTCTGACCGCAGTTAAGAGATACTAGAGGATTAAACAGGGAAATGTGAAAGGCGAGTGGTGTTTTAAGTGTGTGTCTACTAACTCACCTGCACATTAACAGACTCCTAGTGGTAATCAAACAATGTTTCAGGCTCCAAAAAGGCCAGGTGTGCACAAGGGAGATCACTTCTAGAATCAGTGAGTCACGAACAGTGCACAGAAGGTAGATTTATCTGGTAATGTTCCTCTGTGTCCCTTCTACAGACACTCCGACCATACTGTTCCTCTTCTACTAACTCCAGAGACACACCACACGCATTCATTCGCTCACTAACTCCCTCATTTACTGTCCCCCAGCAGTCCAACATTATGAAATCCTAGAGCAAATCAGGCAGGGGTGTGCACTTTGCATCCTTCTACGCGTCCCAAAGAAGAGCCTATACTGTGTCCGGGCCAAGCTCTGTCCAGCCTAGAGAACAGGTGGGCTTTACCGGAGCAAACATCTAGACAACCTAGGGTTATTTCTCGATTCTAGTAGGCTAGAGAAATGCCACGACCTTCAGCACCCTAATGATCCCGTCATCTTCCCTTCCCCTGCCCTTCCAGAAATCAACCACCGTAGGGAATTATTCTTCTCCTGTTCCTGCTTGCAGTGACGCTCCAATGGGCTCAGCACACATTGCTGAAAGAATAACACGCGAGCCATTAGTATGCACCTCTAAACCAATGAGAAGCTAGTGCCTAAAGCACCCACTCACACGTTTCCAGCAGTGTGATCGATTTGAGTTGTGCACACCCTCCTGAGAAGCTTGGCTCAGAATAGGAAATGTTCTCCTGCTAATCTGTTATACAGTCTTTTGATCCATTTAACTCAGTAATGATTATCTGGAACTCATAACTGCATATGGTTTATTTGCACACACACACTGTACTTAAGTTCTCATAAATAATCCTTCCAAATTGAGCCTGGCAGAAGAGGGATTGAGAGACATACCAAAACGCTGCCTCTTGTACCAGAAAGGTGTCCCCGTCTATTCAGAGAGTAGAGGTATGTCATTCCATCCAGCAGAATTTTGCCAGTGACCTTTGTAGACAGGCTCTAAAGGAGATTCATGGATGCAACACAAGTCTTTAACTTCTTGAGATTCTTAATCCAGGGTCGATTTACAAATGCAGAGGTGGATGCAACATCCTAAACTTTGGCTGTGATGCCTATAACTAGTTATTTTAATGGCCCGAAAGTATAAAGGACAACTTTACAACATTATAACAAAAGGACAACTTAGATTACATTTCACTTGACGTCTTCCAGAAGCGCAATGTACATAATGGAAGGAGTTCGTGTCCCTTTGTGATGAATGAAAACGTAGACATATTCTCACAGACTTAGTTCTCTCTGTAGAAACGTGACCTTTGACATTGCTCTTGCTTTTCCACCTGTCTTGTGTTCCCTAACCTAACGCACATAGATATACAGCAGCTACGAGTACACTTTGATAGGCTTATTCACTTGCACAAATATACGCCCTCTCCCCAACACGCATATATTTGGAATAGTTCTACATTTCTAAATCTACATTTCAGTTGCACCCAGAGCTGGGAGCGATATATAGTCAAACTACCTCAGATTATTCTGCTTTTAGTAATGTTCTTCGGAATCACCCACCTTTGTTTTCCTTTTGTAACAACTCTTTTTGCCGATGCTGTTAGCCTCAGCAACAATCATAGGCCAACACTTTTCACAGGTGACACCCATTGGTTTTGCCAATGCTTGTTGTGACTGGAGTCCACTTTGTGATACCGTTCATTTTACTAGTAAGACGCAGGGTTCACTTATGAAATCAGTGAGGTGACTTAGAAAAAGCTGTCACACTTTCTAATATCCTTCTGTTATGTACTCTGGCCTTCCATTAAGTGATGTGTTGTATGAACTGGAGGGAATGTCTCTGCATCACACAGCGAGACGATCCAACTTAGGCTACTGATGATCTGCATTGTGTATATGGGATAGGATGTCTCTGGCTGTACTTTATCAGATTATTGCAAGGTATCAATGAGTTCCTTGATCATTTAGAGGCACCAGCCCACGACATAGTCCAAAATCCTACTAAATCCAGGATTTCACGGGTTAGAAAATGCATTTGTGTCTGTTTGGAAAAGTAGACATGACATTTCCTAGAAGGTCACACCGGATATGCCTTTGGCTGATTTATATTTAATGGCAGCTCGCCAAAACCACTGAAAGGCCCCAATGTTAGCCTGATGCCTATGCCTGGTTGGTACACTGTAGAGTTGTAGACTGGTCAATGCATGAAGCTGTTGTGTTGTCAGGCCCGGCACGAACAGGCTTGGAACGATGACATTCTGCGTGTGGTCCACTCTATGCACATATATCTATCAAGCTGTGGTAGTGCTTCCTGCCACACTGTCTCTTGGGTGGTCTCTTCACAAAAACAAAGCAGCCTTACTCTGCTTCATTCAGTGTCATCCATGAGGATCGGAGGAGTACTCCCATCATGATGCTGCAGTCAATCAATCAATCAATGCATTTATATAGCGCACTACTCACCCGGAGGGTCTCAAGGTGCGGTGGGGAGGGGGTCCGCTACTGCTCGAACAGCCAGGTCTTGAGCTGCTTCCTGAAGGCGAGGTGGTCCTGGGTCAGGCGGAGGTGGGTAGGAAGGGAGTTCCAAGTCTTGGCGGCCAGGTAGGAGAAGGACCTTCCTCCTGTGGTGGCTCTTCGGATGCGGGGGACGGCGGCGAGGGCGTGACTGGTCGATCGAAGCTGGCGTTTGGGAGCGAAGAAGTTGAGGCGGCTGTTGAGGTATCCTGGTCCTTGGTTGTGTAGGGCTTTGTGTGCATGGGTGAGGAGCCGGAAGGTGATTCTCTTGTTGACCGGGAGCCAGTGCAGGTCTCTCAGGTGTCCGGAGATGTGGCTGCGGCGGGGGATGTCCAGGATGAGTCGTGCTGAGGCGTTCTGGATCCGCTGGAGTCTCTTCTGGAGTTTGGCGGTGGTACCGGCGTAGAGGGAGCTGCCGTAGTCCAGTCGGCTGGTGACGAGGGCCTGGGTGACCGTCTTCCTGGTCTCGGTGGGGATCCACCGGAAGATCTTACGTAGCATGCGCAGGATGTTGAAGCACGACGAGGAGACGGCGTTGACTTGTCTGGTCATGGAGAGGGAGGAGTCCAGGATGAAGCCCAGGTTGCGTGCGTGGTCTGTTGGTTTGGGTGCGCTACCCAGGGCGGGGGGCCACCAGGAGTCGTCCCAGGCGGAGGGTGAGGATCCCAGGATGAGGACTTCCGTCTTGTCCGAGTTCAGTTTCAGGCGGCTGTTCGACATCCATGTGGCTACGTCTGTCATCCCTTCGTGCAGGTTGGCTCTGGCAGTGGCGGGGTCGTTAGTGAGGGAGAGGATCAGCTGGGTGTCGTCGGCGTAAGAGATGATGTTCAGGTTGTGCTGGCGTGCGATGGCTGCGAGGGGGCTCATGTAAACGTTGAAGAGTGTTGGGCTGAGCGAGGAGCCTTGAGGAACGCCGCAGATGACTTCGGTGGCCTCCGATCTGAACGGGGGGAGGCGGACTCTGTGTCCTTCCGGCGAGGAAGGAGGTGATCCACTCCAGTGCCTTCTCCTGGATTCCGACGTTGCTGAGGCGCTGTACTAGGGTACGGTGGCAGACAGTGTCGAAGGCCGCGGAGAGGTCCAGGAGGATGAGGGCCGCTGTTTCTCCGTTGTCAAGCAGGGCTCGGATGTCATCGGTAGCTGCGATCAGGGCGGTCTCGGTGCTGTGGTTGGCCCGGAAGCCAGACTGCGAGAGGTCGAGGGAGCCATTCGTCTCGAGGAAGGCGGCCAGTTGCTTGTTGACGGTCTTCTCGATGACTTTTGCCGGAAACGGGAGCAGCGAGATGGGGCGGTAGTTCTTGAGGTCGGTTGGGTCTGCTGATGGTTTCTTGAGTAGAGCGCTGAGTTCGGCGTGCTTCCAGCTCTCCGGTTAAGGTGGCGATGTCGAAGGAGGTGTTGATGATGTCCCGCAGGTGGGGTGCGATGACAGCGTCGGCCTTGTTGAAGACGTGGTGAGGGCAGGGGTCTGTCGGAGATCCGGAGTGGATGGAGTTCATCGTGCGGATGGTGTCTTCGGTGCTGATCGGGGTCCAGGCGCAGAGGGTGGTAGTGGGGGGCGGTAGTTCGGTCGTGGCGTGCGTCGGTTGAGTGCTGAAGCTGTTGTGTATGTCCGCGATCTTGTTCTGGAAGTAGGAGGCGAGGGAGTTGCAGAGGTCTTGCGAAGGGGTGATGTCGTTGTTTCCGGCGTTGGGGTTGGAGAGCTCTTTCACGATGTTGAAGAGTTCCTTGCTGTTGTGTGCGTTGTTGTCCAGTCGTTCCTTGAATGCGGTTTTCTTGGTGGCGTGGATCAGCTGGTGGTGTTTTCGGGTGGCGAGCTTGAGGGCAGTCATGTTGTCCGGTGTTGGGTCTCTGCGCCAGGTTTTCTCAAGTGCTCTGCAGTTCTTCTTGGAGCTCTTGAGTTCGTCGTTAAACCATGGGGCTTTCTTGCTGCCGGGTCTGCTCGGCGGGGTCTTCAGCGGGGCGAGGTCGTCTGCGCAGTCGCTGATCCATTTCGTGAGGTTAGTGGCTGCTTGGCTGGGGTTGGTTGTGCTGGTGGGAGGGTTCTTGCTCAGGGAAGTAGCGAGCTGGTCTGTAGTGATCTTGTTCCAGCTTCTGCGGGGAGCCTGTTGCTGGTGATGGTGGAGCGTGGTCCTTCTGAAGCTGAAGTGGACGCAGCTGTGGTCCGTCCAGTGGAGTCCCGTGGCGTGGCTGAAGGCGATGTCCTTGCTGGAAGAGAAGATCGGGTCGAGTGTGTGTCCGGCGTAGTGGGTGGGGGTGGTCACCAGTTGCTTGAGTCCGAGGTTGGCGAGGTTGTCCAGCAGGGTGGTGGTGTTGCGGTCGTTGTTGTTCTCCAGGTGGAAGTTGAGGTCCCCGAGGAGGATGTAGTCAGCGGAGAGGAGGGCGTGCGGGCTGATGACGTCGGCGATGTCTTCGCTGAATTGTGTGCGTGGTCCTGGGGGTCTGTAGATGAGGGTGCCTCTGAGGGTGGTCTTGGGGTTGGCGTGGATCTGGAAGTGCAGGTGTTCGGCGGGTGCGAGGGTGTCGTCGGTGTTGGTCGTGATGCGGATGGTGTTCCTGTGGATGATGGCGATGCCTCCTCCTGTCTGGTTGACGCGGTCTCTCCGGATGATCTTGTAGCCTTCTGGGATGGCGATGGCGATGTCGGGCGCTGAGGAGGCGTTCATCCAGGTTTCCGTGACGAAGGCAACGTCTGGGTCTGTGGTGTCGAGCAGGTTCCATAGCTCGACGGCGTGTCTGTGGACGGAGCGGGTGTTGAGCAGGATGCACTTCAGGTGGGTGCTGCTGGTGTTCGGCTTGGTGGGTGCTGGTGTGGCGTGGGTCCGGTTGCAGGTGAACTTGCAGGAGTGGCAGCTGAAGGGTCCGTGGGTGCGTCTCTGTGTGGCTCGGTAGCAGCCCGGTGTTCGGCCGGTGTTGAGTGCATTGAGGTCGGTGGCGTCGTAGGTCCGTCGGGACGGCTTCCGGCGGTGGGGACCAGGGGTCCTGGCACTGGGCGCGGTCCAGGCGCGGACGGGCGCAGGCGGGCTTACCTTTGGCGCACCTTCGGCGCTCAATCGGTGCTCCCGCTGCGCGCGTCCGCTGCGCGGTCGCTCTGGGGGCGTCATAAGAAGGGAGCCGGCAGGGAGGGTCAGCTGGGAGGCGGGGAGCGCGTGGGCCAATCCGCAAGCGGGGGGCGGGGTCGCGGCAGGAACGGCGGGAAAAACGGCGGGCTTGGTGGGCGGCCCTGAGGCGGCTGGGGTGCCGGATCGGCGTCTGGCAGGCAGCAGGTAGAGGTAGGCAGGCAGAGCAGGCGGGGAGCGTGGGGGCGACCAGGCCGTGGAGGGCGCAGTGGTCGCTCCTGAATTGTGGTCTGGGTCCCCTTAAGAAGGGAGCCGGCAGGGAGGGTCAGCTGGGAGGCGGGGAGCGCGTGGGCCAATCGGCAAGCGGGGTCGCGGCAGGAACGGCGGGAAAAAACGGCGGGCTTGGTGGGCGGCCCTGCGGCGGCTGGGGCGCCGGATCGGCGTCTGGCAGGCAGCAGGTAGAGGTAGGCAGGCAGAGCAGGCGGGGAGCGTGGGGGCGACCAGGCCGTGGAGGGCGCAGTGGTCGCTCCTGAATCGTGGTCTGGGTCCCCTTAAGAAGGGAGCCGGCAGGGAGGGTCAGCTGGGAGGCGGGGAGCGCGTGGGCCAATCGGCAAGCGGGGGGGCGGGGTCGCGGCAGGAACGGCGGGAAAAAACGGCGGGCTTGGTGGGCGGCCCTGCGGCGGCTGGGGCGCCGGATCGGCGTCTGGCAGGCAGCAGGTAGAGGTAGGCAGGCAGAGCAGGCGGGGAGCGTGGGGGCGACCAGGCCGTGGAGGGCGCAGTGGTCGCTATGCTATGCAATGCTGAGGCTGCACTCACACATGGAGTGTGACAGAGAAATATGACACACATTAGTGTGCCATGGAGATATGTACCTTTGTCCTCTGATCAGACGTGCAAGGTTTGTCTGCGAACAGCCAGGCATTTATTACAATGTATTACAATTCTAAATTCATCTATGTTACTGATTCTTGCTGGTAGTGAGTTCCAGAGCTGGGTGGTGTCTACAGAATGTTTTTTCTGAAGGGAGCTAGGGTCTGGATTGAAAACTTGAATAAGTTGTCTGACCACAACCACTGTGGTTGTGCATGTGTAGTTGCAGGAGTTGTCTGGTAGTCATGTCTTTTCTGGATTCTCTGATTCCTTGACAGCAGAAAGAGATGTCACAAGGTACAGTCAACTGGCGTAGTTTAGGCACAACAGGGTTAAGGTGACGGTAGTTTCAGACCTGTGTGGAAAGATGCAGCATAGAATTTGCATCTTGAAGAGGGTAAATTGGTTCACTGGAGCAATTTATAGCACAAACGACAGATAGGAATTCATGATCACCCCTAGATTTTTCACTTTTATCAAGCTGGTTGGTTGGGATCCCAGTTCTTGAGGCCAAATGGAAGATAGGTAATATTTTTTACATTTCCACAGGAGCGAATCACTGTTTTTGATAGGATTAGCATGTAGCATCCAGTGGGAGACCTGTTAGATGAACTGGAGTTGGTTTCCAAGGGCTTTTGAATTGAATCGGTGCGGTCTATCAGTCGAATGAGCTACGTATTGAAGAGAAGCTGTCAAACGGAGGAAGCTTGAAAGGGATGGTTATAAAAGTGCAAAGGAGCCTGGGAGAAATGCAGAAGCCTGGCAACCTTGGATCTTTCAGAGAGGCAGGAGAAAATCTAGTTCTGGGTGGTACTATGAATGCAGGGTTGCTCAGTTTCTGAAGCACAGTGATGTGCTAGGTCAAAGACAGAGCGAGAGGTGCAGTAGTAGTATTACAGCCCTTCCATTTTTGTTGATAGTAGTTTTCGGATCAACTCAAATGGCAATCAATATAGCTTATACCCCGCTGTAGTGAGCTATATTGGCCATTATAGGCCCGCTCCAGAGTCGTCTTTAACAAGGAAGCGGGACATTAATACCGGTACAGCCCAGCTACGGAGGGCTGTAAGGCTATAAGAACATACCGCCACTAGAGGGCAGAATGTTCTAACAAATAAAACAAAGGTGTCACAGAGTACGAGAGGATTGAAATCCTTTCTCGCTCCGTGAGGCCTTTGTTCACAGAAACAGCTCTGAACGACAACATTGGAATGTTGGAGCTCCACGCTTCTACCGGCCATTAGAAGCCCGGAGCACCCAAGTTTTTCAATGGAGCCCCCAACATTCCAATGTTCTAATATAGCCTTACAGCCTTCCATACTGGGCTACATTGGCCTTTAACAAGGTAGCAGGCCTTTAATGGTTGGTATAGCCCAGGTACGGTGGGCTAGAACATTCCGCCACTAGAAGGCAGAATGTTCTAACAAATATAACAAAGGCCTCAGGCCCTAGGAGTCCTTTCTTCACAGCAACAGCTGTGAAAGATAAACATTGGAATGTTGGAGCTCCGAGCTTTTACCAACCATTAGAAACCCGGAGCACTCCATTTCTTTAATGGAACTTCCAACATTGCAATGTTCTAATTTTATTTTTCAGACTGTTCTATTAAATTTAGAGTATATTCTTCCACTTCAAAGATCACAATTCTGGGGTTATGGGTGTTCATAGAACTTTCTAAACGAAAATGCCACACTTTATTCAAAGTTGAAGAACCAGTGCATTAAAAACAGAATATGATCAACTAAGTGTATAAGGATTGACTTTGTCACACCCATGTGCAGTTATAGCACATTTTCTTGGAGCACATCATACTTTAAAGAAACCAGATCAAGGAAAATGGAGTCAAAGATATAATAAGCAGTAACCTAGGTGCAAAAGCTACGGATATGGATTCAGTTGCATTTGTATTTTATTTGCGATTATGCATCTGAGTCATGTCCCCTTTCTTTTTCAGACACTATGCAAAAATTGAGGTGTTTTTGATATGCTTCTCCTGCCCTCACCTCTTCATCCTCATGTTCATCCTCTCATCCTTTCTCACATGCTTTTCTCCAATCACTTCTTCGCTCTCCTTTTCGCTCTTTACAGCAATTATTCCGCTTTTCCCTCCCCTCTGCTATTCACCCTCGTTTCATCTTTCTGCTCATTTCTATTTTCCCCTCTTCGCATCACTTCTCCATGCCACAGGTTTCGCACTTTTCATACCATAGCCCTTCTACCTAGCCTATTCTCAGTCCTCCATCCTCGATTCCCTCATAAAGGCCCTGTTCTCTTTGCTTTACAGCCGCAGCTCTTCTCACACCTCCTCGAGCACGATTTCTTTTTCCTCTCCTAACAACCCCTAGAGCACCCCTCACAGAAAGTCCTCAGAGAGTAGAGCTAGTTTGTCTCAACGAGCCATGAGTCAAGACGGCTGACTTTTACCACATAATCCACCTAATATAATAATAATAAATGAATTTGTAGAGCGCCTGGCTACTCCATTCGGAGTGTCCCCGTGCTAGGGTTTCAGAACCACAATAGAGAAACAGAGACCTGGTTTAAGATTGTCTAAACAGCCAGGTCGTGAGCTTCTTTCAAAAAGTCATCTCTGAGCATTCCTGCCTCAGAACAACAAGGAGGGTGTTACACAGTTTGGCGGCCAGAAAGCTGAACGAAAGGCCTCCCATACGTGCTCTTTCACCCTTGGAACACAGTGAGCGCTGCTTCTGCAGATCTCAGACATCTGCAACGTTGGTAGGACTTGATCAAGGGATATAGATTATGATGGCTTTTCAAATTCAAGATTTTTTGACAGAAGCATAGAGCTTTGAAGGATACTCTTTTTCTGATTGGGAGCCAGAGAAGTTTAGTCAGGGCTGGGCCCAACAAAGAGAATCTAGGAATGTTTAGCAGCTCTCATGCTGCAGCATTCTGTACCCTTTGAAGCATCCTTAAACTGCCTTGGGTGGATCCAACATATAGCACATTGCAACGGTCCAGTTAAGAAATCAATAGGGCCTGGACTACAGTCTTCCTGGCATCTTCTGGGAGGAGACAGAATGCACACAGGCTCCTAACAGGTTGTGAAAACCCCATAGGTTTTTAGAACTATTTACTCCTTCAATTACAAGACTTCTGGCCAGTAATGGCAGCCTCCGGAGACAAGTGGTGTGCCCTGGCACTTGTTTTTTCTACAAACAACCCACTACTGCTAAACCTTTGGTGATGGCTATGGTAGGAAAGTGGCAAAGTGGTGAGGACGATGTTTTTGAATACTTGGGGTGGGCATGGGTCTGTTGACACGCAAGTCCTGCTACTTCAATCAATCAATGGCCATTTATAAAGCACACAGCTACCTCGACCAAGGTGTTACGGCGTAAGCAAAACAGACTAGTGAGACTGAGCAGCTCATGATATGTCTTTCCTTGCCTTAACCAGTTTTTCAAATTTGGTGCCAGGGAGCAGCTTGAAAGCATGGGCTAATGCAGTGCGGTTTACTAAGTAGGGGAGCTGAGGTGGAATATGCCATTATATTTGAACAGGAGATAATGTTACAGACCCTTTGGTTTGGAAATATAGTGGTCAGATAGTGCATTGCAACATCTTGGAAGAGAGCGATGACGGAAGTGGTGTATTCTGGATTGTAGAATTTGTTCATGATTTTGTGCAGCCCTTTGGATGGCCATGGTGCCTTGGAAAATCAATGGGAGTAATGGGGTCCGTCTGCCTTTGTGGTGGCTGCTTTGTGTATTCTAAAGTGTTGTAGGAGCTGGTGCTAGTCTTGGGAGCAGCTCGTCTTTCTCCAGTATTTTTCATCCATTCTACTTTTAGTCTTCAGAGTCATCACATCTGGGTGGATCCTGCTGGTCTTCTGTTGGTTTTGTGGGTGTAGGGATGGCTTGAAGGGATCAATTCACTGAATGCTTTGAGGGAGTTTGTACACTTGTACTTATCTTATGTGGCTGCTTGTCCCATCAGATTTGATTGAGAGGTTCAGACGTTAAGTTTCATTCATGGTCTGAGAATGGGGTATAAGTGGATAATGAGGGGGTCACCTCTGTGGATGGGATGATCTGCTATCACAGTGATGTGGTCAGGAAGATACAAAATTACTTCAATTGTATGTCTGGTTGTGAGCATAGAAACACAAACCTGTCAAAGGGAAGTTCAGGTTTTCTAGGTCTGAAAGAAGGGATCAGGTTTGAAGCTGTTCTGATTTGCTTAACCAAATGGTCAGGATGTGGAAAAGACCAAGATTTTGATATTATTTTCTACATGGTACATAACTGCAGCGGCAAATGGGTGGTGATATTGTGTTTATGTCCATTCATTCTGATAAGCACCCTCCTTGTTCCTACTTCAGGCTGCATCCCACCCCGGTGTCCACAATGTCATTGAGGAGAGTATTATAGAAAGAGGGGTTATTGCACAGTGATGTATAGATGGCGATCTGAAGGTAAGTAGATATGCGCCCAAGTAGGTTAGCTAAAATGAGCAGAGGCAAAGTAAATATTTGTGTTATGCAGCTGAACAATCTTCGCGATTGGAGGCTGGTATGGAGTTCTTGAGGATGGATATGACTGCCCCACCTTTATTCTAAGCTGGAAAGTTTCTTATTTAGATTTGATAACCTGATGCAGTGGAGTCATAAAGCATGAGAACTAGATCATCCCCTAAATAGGTTTCTGTGATGAAGACATGGTTGTGAGGGATCAAATGGGCCCATGCGTAAGATGTTTGACTTGTCAGGAGAGCTAGATTAGTTCTATTCAATACTGGACTCGGTTGAGGCAGTTAGCAGGTGGTCACAAGTCCACTGCCTACCTAACCACGAGGCCTCTCATTCTCACTCCCCCTCGTGGAGTGGTGCAGCTGTGAGCATGACCGGACTGGGAAGTCAAAGTAGCCTTAGCAAATTTTTTAGAGAAGCCCCCGTATGTTGTGTAGCACGTGAGACTAACCACTATAAATACGTTTAGGGGAGGGGGGATTACCACAAAGACAATTTTTTTGGGGAGGGGGGGTGGATCAGGGGAACTGGAGCATCCTACCACAGATATTTCATGATCTATTCAATTATGTTTGTTAAAGCATAATAAATGATGACATTGCAGTTCACCAGGATACCACAATCTTTGTTGGGGCCCTACCATTATTTCTTCACTATGACCCTACAAAAGTGCCCCTCACCGCTCCATAGCCACTCTCTCACATGTATTTCACTTGTTTTATAGTGCCTCTCACACTAATGTAGTGTTTCAAAACACTTTCCATCAGACATACATACAGACAATGAATAATATGTGTGTAAATCAGTGTATAGAAAATGTTACATAAGACAGGGTACTATGACGAGTAGAATTCACATGTCATCAATACTGGTAGACATTTTTTAACCGTGCTTGGTTTGGAGAAGAGCTAACTCACGCTTCAGAACGTGACACCGTGTTAAGGCTTGACTTTAATAATAAGAATTTATTTCTACACAAAAAACACTTCTAGCAATATTAGGATGGAAAAACGCATTACTTTCTAACCTATACCACGCAGTTGGCATGCTACTCTTTGATGTCAGTTCATAGGTCATTGTGCTAGATTACGATTGTAATTTATGAACTGCACAGTAACAAAAAGATCTGTGACAAAAGCAGTATCCCACTGAGCTATAAACATAAAATACAGTTCTGTGATCTACATGGTACGTGTTCTTTGCAGTAGGAATATTAACCCTTTGTGCTACCTTAGATAAGTGAAAAGTCTCACTAGACAAAACTCCAATCTCTCTTCAGCAGGAAGATTAATCAGCAGAGATATCTTGAAAGTTTTATTGTTGCCTGAAAACTGCTGGACATACAAGGACCTCTGCAGAGGGTGCTTTTAACACCATAACATATTTCAAAACACAGGTAGGACGGAAACGAAAGTGAGTGCTGAGTGGATTATGCTGGATCTGCTGATTTTGTTACTGGAGGCTGATACTGCGGTACTGCTGCAAACCCGTCAACAATAACAAAACAGGGCCCCCACCCTTCCAGCCTCGCGGGGAATCACGTGATGCCCAGTATGGCCAATCCAGCCTTGAGTGGGCCCAAACTCAGCAAAATCTCAACCTTTCATGAATATTTCTGTATGCATATTTTGACTGCACTTAATCCAGCTCCAAGCACTTCCTCCAAACATGCTAGTACAGCTGTTAGACTAGAAGAAACCAATCAAAAGAGGTTTTTTTTCTAGATTACGGAACTCAGTAAAAATAATATGTTCATATAAATATATTTAAGTAAATTTGATACTTTGGCAGTTTATAGTATGGGTCCTATGTTTTTTCAAAAGAGCATTTTGAAGTCTGGTTTCACAAGTAACCACAATAACCCCAGTATGGTGCTTAGCACCACATGCTGGTGGATGTCCAAGAACAATTTAACACTCAATCTCACCAAGTCTAAAGTCGTATTCCCACAAATGATAACTTTGTCTATGGCTTCCATCGCCCTCAGCAATGGTCAACAATCCTGGCATGTTTGTTGAACAGCATATCTAGCCGAGTCAGCAGATTAAATTTGTTTTTGTTAAGAACTACTTTTTACCAACTTAAGCAGTTTATAGATGTTCATGTTTCTCTCAATTTTCCAGCGCTTCCACCACAGTCAAGGAATTGATTTCAGCCCATCTGGATTATGGAATGCAATCTGTAACTGCAGTCAAAATCCTGCTAAAACATAGAGAAGTTTGCCACGCCACAACAAGACATCACTCAGTGCCTATACCGAGCACAGGCTTTTACCCACTAGTTTTATTTAAGTGCCTTGTTTCTGGGAACCTGAGGCCCAATATACAAGTTACTGGTCGCAAAATCTGGCTGCAATTTACAAGTTATTGTGTGACCAAAAAAGTAATCAACAATACAACTTATGCATTAATAGGTGGAAATGCTAAATTCTGATTCGATGAGAGTTGTAGTAGGCCCTACCGCATAAATATTAAGGAGATAGGTCGCAAGTTGCAATTCACTCCAATTGGTGGCCATTGCAGGAATAGTGGCCTGGTTGGCTTCGCAGATCACAGTGTCTGTTATCACCTCTCAATAAAAAAAAAATCTTTCAATGCATTAATTTTCCAATAAGGAAACGATGCTGTGTTTAAAAAAAAAGGTTTATTTTTTTTAAAGTTTGTTTTTTGTAGTGCCTGCAACCAGAGACCTTGGCTGACTGAGTTCATTTCCTGCACTCTTCCACATCCTGTCCTTCTGGGGCAATGGCTACAGGACACCCCAAACTCCTATGCAACGTAGCATGTGTTCTACCCGCTACCTCCCTGTCCACATTCCACCACCCTTTCTTCAGTAGGCGGCCATTTATTACAATAGGGAGATTTCCTATCGAAATTGAAAGAAAACTCTGATTTTACTGCCATTTTGGGATGAGCTAAAACTTGTATGGGGCATTTTAATATTTTTTTAATTGTAGGTATGTATGAGTCTTTTCAAAAGTCAGTCTTTTAAAATGACAGGGTAAGGTGAGAACCTGATGACACAATTTGCTGTAAAGACACAATAGGATGAAACAAGTGCAAATGGCATGGAAGACACACTGCTTGCCAACTCACCTTTTCACTGGGGATGGAGCAATAATTTTAGTGGTTCCTTCATTTTCTCCATTTTCCATGTGTGTGCTGTTTACACTGTGCGATCCTGGGAATAAAATAAAAGAATAATGAACAATGTGATCTGCAGTTAATTGTAAACGTCTTCTTCAAGAGGCTGTACCGGGTCTATGTTACAGATCAAGATATTTTACCACGCCTATTCCAAACAAGCGGCGCCAGACATATTGACGACTAACCACACCGCCCCTATTGTAAAAACAATATAACACCGGAGAGGTGGAACCATATAAACTTTCCAACAGGATCTTCAACTTCTGTTGAATCAGTGGCATTTCACCTGTATCACAAGCTGTATCTTCTTAAATCTTCAATGCAAGGTGCAGTGGCGGCTGGCACCTATGGGGGTTGGGGAGAGGGTGGCAGCGGGCCACCTGAATAAAATAAAATCATTAAAAAGTAAACACATTTACCGAACACGTCCTCCACTCCGGATCTCGGACCGCTTCTTCAACTGCAGTGCGGGCACCAGCAAACTCCCCTGACCAATCCTGGAGCTGCACACATGCTGTTAACAAGCATGAGTGCAGAACCCTGATTGTAGAGAGCAACCTCACATGGCGTTCCCCAACACACCGGAGGCATGCACTTGCTCTCAACCCAGCTGCCGAAGACAAAGAGACATGCGCACTTATAACAGTGCACAAGCAGCCATCTACCCACCACTCCTCCCTGCTGCCACTCAGCAGGCCCCTCCCCGTCCTGACACTCGGTTCAGGATGGAATGGATGATGAAAAATAAAATGGTCATAAACTAACATTTTATTTTTCAACTCTGGAGCTTTGAGGGGAATTTAAGTGGGGTGACGCTCCTCCGCTCTAAAGGAGGAGCCAACCCTGCCAAGGTGATGTCATAAGTATTTCGCACAACAATGGCCTCCGGGATGTGGACCCAATGCTAGTTTTTTTGGGAAGGCCCAAACCTCCGAGTACACCCCTGTAACAATCTGTGGTTTACACCCATCTCCCAGCTAGTGGTAAATTACCTTCCAGCGGTCCACCATTGCAGACCTTACACATAAATGCAATGTATAGAGAGCAGTCAGGCAAAGTTCAGAGTCTTCTACAATTCCTAGTTTTTAAGAAAACTATTTTGTTATCATGAGCGATCTCATCATGAATGTGAAACCCTTCCTGAACATTGTTTTAAAGGTAAGTGTATGTACACATTCACAGTCAACGCCAGCTTTGTTGTGCTGGAAAGCGTTCAGCATGCAAATGCACTATAAATGTTTATTCACATCCCCCGCTGACAGAGCTTTTGACTCGCTTCAGGTTTTGAGTTGCAACAAAGGGTTGAACGCTGAACCCCCTGAGAGCAAAGCCCAGCCCTCGGTGCCTAGGCAAGCAGTAAACATCCTCCACACGATTCAATAAGCGCATAATAAAGGTATTCATCTGTCACAAGTGAAGTGTATGCAAATAGTCCTATAGCATTATCAGATCTTGCTGTCGCGCGCCTGATATGTAAACACAGCACGTCCAACTCAACAGTAAATTATTCTACAATTGCTAACCTTTTAAATATTTGTGCTTACCCTAACATCGAGCAGGTTTTGCATTCTAGAAGGAATGTACTATCACCATGCAACAAGGTATGTCTACTAGGGTCATATTGTGGATACCTGTGTCCCAAAAATCGAAACTGTACGAAGGGTGTGGCGTTGTGGTGTGTTGTGTAACATTTGTTCAGAACGACATTGTAGCACACAGAGCGATTGCTGGCAGACCTGTGTGTTCGGTTGGAGATTGTGTGGCTGTACTAGGTCTGCGCTGTAAAGACTAGTCTAACCCCTGACTTTAACCAGGCCGCTCAGACCTTACTGACCGCCTCCAAGCGCATGGAGGTGCCTCAGGCATTCAGATATGTCTTAGTTTTCAGAGCGCCAAAAGGTCACCTTCTGACCACTTCCAAGCACAGAGAAATGTAATCCGCATATTCAAAGATAACCTTGCCGTCAAGTTAGCAGCAGTGACTAAGGTATGCTTGATGAATGAGTGAATGGATAGGTTTGTAAAGCACTACAGCTACTCCAAGGAGTGTTCCAGCGCTGTCCGGAAGCCCAGCCACCCAGCCACACCCCTCAAAATAATCCAAGACAAATAATCATGTTTTAAGGAATTCCCTTACCAGTGTCTTATTGCTGGGGTGGGGATCTCAGCGGGAAAAGATTCCACGCCCTAGTAGCCAATGCAGAAACAGCGGTCCCTAATCTGGTGTAACTGAGCTAAGAGTTCTGGTTGTCTCATAATGGGAAACACACTCAGAGAGATGCTTAGGCCCAGAAATGTACAGAGCAAAATGGACCAGGACAATGACCTTGACCTTGAACAGGATCTGCTTTTGTTACAGGTAGCCAATGAAGCTATTTAAGATAATGGGAAACAGAGGCATGTGTAGGTATCTTCAGAATAAGCCACGGGGCAGCATTTTGAATTGACTGTAAAGGCCAATCAGTCTGCACAGAAGGCCAAGTCAAGGACTACAGTTTTGTGTGTCAAAACCGGGAGGAGGTCCAGAAACTTTTTTAGAGATCGAAGCAATGCAACACATGTGCCAACCATCGACAGAACGTAAGGCGAAAGACAGCTTGCGATGGAACTTTACACCCAGATTACTAGCCGCCATGACAGGCTACGGTGGTGGCGGTGATAGGTGTTCTGGCTAGAAGTTCATGAACAAGTTCTCCATGTCACGTCCAAAAAGTAAAATTTGTGTTTTACTGGAATTACACTGCAGATAGCTTGCTCTCATCAATTGAAGATTCTGGACAAAAAGATTTAAAAAGTGTACTGCCTGCAGGCTGACAACAGCCTAATGGTAAATGCCAGCTGTGTGTCACCTGCATACGAGATGACCTCAAAGCCAAAAGACTCAATCAGGACAGCCAAAGGGGCCAATAAATGTGGAACATGGTCAACAAAGGGAGGAACCCTGAGGTACCCAAAGTGAAGCTGCTTAATGGGGTCGCAAATTGCGCCTGTGTCATTAATATTAATGAGGCATGCAATTTGCGACCCCATTAAGAATCGCAAACAGTGTCTGAGACACTGTTGTGCACAGGGGCGAACGGTTCCTGTGCAAGGGCGTTGGGGCTCCGCCCCCTTTACTTTGACACTAAAAATAAATGCAATATTAAAACTGCTTCTTTAAAAAAAATTAAATAAAAAATATATAAACCACGTAACAGCATGAATTACCGTGGTGGGGGGCTGTTGCACACTGCCACTCACTCTGTTTGTCGAAGTGATGCTTTCCATAAACTTAGTGCCCCAGGGCGGGCCCAAAGTCAAGAGTTTTTGCCGGGCTGACAATCTCATTGCCGCCCTGAGGCCTGCGGGTTCATCAACTTAGCAAAGACACAGCCTCAACGACCTGTCTCCACCCCTAATGACGTCTGGATAAAGTTAACCCTGGGCGCTTCAAGCTGAAGCCCTGTAGTGCCGGGGTCTCCACGTCAGTCAGGGAGTGGAGAGGATGGTCGCCCCACCCTTTCCCAACTCGTGACAGGACCAGTTGGGAAAGGGTGGGATACAGGCTGCAGGAAGACGGAACATCGAGTCTGCGCAGTTGTCTTCAGGTTTTTGAAGACACACTGCACAGTCTTGAGGTGTCTTCTTCCCGCACAGTAGTTAATGCAGGATGTCATTTCGGCCAGCAGACTCGTGGCGCAGATGGAGCACACCAGTCCTGCCAAGTGTCACGTATCTGGCGTGATGCTAACGCATTTCAGTGTGGTGTCCCCGCATCACCGCACTGAAATGCATTGTCACGCATTTGCCATTGACCTCTGGCACTCAGTGTCGACAGCTCTGAAACTGGCGCCTTGGCATCGGGCTGTGTACTGTGCAGCCAATCCGGGCCGCAGGCAGCGCAGTTTTCTTGCCAGGCTCAAACAAGTAAGAGTTAAAGAAAAGATCTCAGTGCCTTGGTGCTACAATGTTACAAATCTGTCCAGACCCGGGCGGAACCTGCCCTCAGCAGAGACTCGTTGCATTTACAGACCGGCAGCTCTGTGGCGCCATGGGGGGTTGGATATGACCTCACGTCCGTTCTGGAACTGAAAGTGAGGTTGGAGAAGAAGCAGTGGGGCTGGGGTCAGACTAGTTATGCCGCCTGTGTCGTCGTTCCGAACACTGACTGGCCAGCATCAAGGCAGCGCGGCGCGACATCATGTTAGGGTGCCTTAGGGCGAGGCATGAATGATCATGGCCGGGCCTGCTGGCGTCCGGTCCGCCACGTCCGCTGGACCGGGCCCCTGCGCACAGAGACTTACCTGTCACGTAAGTTGTGAGTTTCATTTTAGTATAAATTAAACACGAATGTATTTAGAGCCTAGCTGTACTCACTGTACACAGGATCCAGGCATTCCCGCAGTTTTACTTTTGCTCATTTTCCATCAGGAGATAAAAGTAGGAGTAGTGGGGGGGCGGGTCTCCGGTGGACAATGATGGCAGGAGGGAGGCACAGTGTTGCCTTCGCTGTGCTTCAGGGAGCCGATGGAAAGTAGGCTGCAGGCAGGCCTCAGCTGTGGGCCAATCTGCAGCAGCTGCGTTGTATCGGGGCAGATGCTGCAAGAAGCATTCGCTGATGCTGCAAGAAGCATTCGCAGGCAGCAATGCCATTCGCCGCCAGGTCAGTGAGTCCTACGTGGTATGAGAGGGGGGTGGGGTGCACTCGCCGGCTGTCCGGCAGGGTTGGCTGCAAGAGCCGATGACCAAAAGCGTAACACAATTGCTCCATAGTGTGGTGAGTGGTTTTTGCTGCAGCCAGCTGCAGGCAAACACGATGAGAATAGCAGGCGAGGGTTCCAGTACAGCTACAAAGGCACCGTCTGCCTCACTGCAATGTGTGGGGGGAGTTCCAGGCTCGGGCGAGACTCAATAGCCTCTGCCTCAGGTAAACTTGCGGCCCCTGTCGCCATGAGGCCTCCCAGGCGGTGCCGAGCAGTGGTGCTTCCCTCGATGTAGTGGGGCTGTCAGGCCAGCCAGGAAGTGAGGTAGACCGGCATCGACTTAATCCCACAGTGCAGATGGGATCCAATAGCATGTGAATAAAGCATTTAGCATGCAGGGCCGCCAAAGTTTACAGACAGTCGACCATCTCGGTCGCTGCCATGGCCATGATGCCCCCTGATTTTAAATCATTATCAACCAAATTCTATAATCACTGAAAACTTGGAACGCAGACAAAAGACCCACCGAATACTCTTTAAGTTGTCCAGCAATACTGTCATGAATACAGAGCAAAATAAATGAAATTACAAAATCCACCGTGGGAATATCCGCGTGGATTTCAACCTAGGCTACCCTGGTCTCTTTGATAGATAGCTGTGTAGCTAAAGAGCCAATATATCATTTTAATTAGGTGTGCCTACTGAAGTTCCAAACTTTATCAGGGTTATGCATCTCTGCAAAGTGTTGGTCAGGCAGCCAGCCTGCCACTGACTTTAGTAGTGGTGTTACCTTTCTGAGGTTACAGGAGGGAGCACTAGTGTTAGTGCCCTTCCATTTCTGGTGCTCTGCAGCAGTTTCAAGAACTTCTTGGAGTTTCTTGTTGCTCAAATTGCTGTAATTTCTCATATTTATAAGTTTCCCTCGTCTTCATTGCATGATTTTGCTCGCGAGAAAGTGTCACTCATAGTCGTTGAAATGTCACTCATAATTTCACTGAAATTATGAAAATGTCACACACGGTAATCTGAAACCTTGGCAGCTATGGCACACTTGCACGTGCCTGTGTCTGTGCAAAGGAGGCGGTGTTGCCTAACTTGAAGCTTCCCTCGAGTCCAGACGGTGCCCTGCAGCTTTCAACCCTGTGAATGGACTACTCGGGGATGTGCGTGTTAAAAGAAAAAATAAGAACCTGGACCCGGTCAACTTAGTGTGTAGTAATAAAAAAAGGTCGTTAAAATTATCTCCTGTTTCCTTACTTCACTGGTATTTAGCTCCTTCAAACTGCCTAAATTGTTTTTTTCAAGACAGAAGCTATTTTTATTGGACGGTCTGTCTCTGTGGACTTTGTAAAGACCTTGGGCATTTGTTGAACTGCACAAAAAAATAACTTCAGTGAGCCCCAGGAAATAAATTGGATATTGGGAAGCTCAAAAAAAGGAGAATAAAGATCAAATAAATGGTACACAGTGTGACTTTTGGAAAGGTACTCAAACAACTATAATGTAAAACAGGCTTTCAAACAGCATTTAAATTAACATAATTACTAGCAGTGTGTGTGGGAGGGGTGGTGGAACCTTGGCTATCACCAAGAGTCTCCTGGAAAGGTCACTGGCACCAAAGCGAGGAGAATGCACTAGTCTGGGAATGTCCTACAAGGTAGACTTGTATAAAGCTGTCCTCACGTTTGCAGTTTCTGGGTGAATTCAAATTTCACTCTCTAACTAATCTGCAAGGAGTTAAGGGAGGCTGGGACATAGATAGAGTCTGCTGTGATGTTATTTTACTGTGAGTTGTTCCCTATGAACTTATGCACCATGGTCCCTGCATTGCTTCACAGAGGGCATCTGGTCTTGCTAAAAAAATGCAGAATTAGGAGCCTTAGGGGTCTGAAGTTCTTAGCATCAGTATGAGTTCCTTATAGTACCCAACAGCTACCAATTCCAGCTTTTCAACTCCCCATCAAACTTTGTGGTCAAGGCTCCATGCCCCTTCAATACATGGCCGCTTTGCTGGAAATTTTGAAGACTGTAGTCTTAAAGTGTTATTCAATATATTTTTCTTTGCTCCCCATAATTAGTATTCACTGTTGACTCTTGAACAGGGTGGAAGAGCCTGTATCTCTTTGGAATGTACAGTTCCTGTACATTTCTAGCCCTCATGGTTGACCATGCAGATACCTCGAGCCGCTTTGCATCGAGACACAGAGTTTCCTTGGATGCCTTGTGCACTTTCTGTGTGGGCATATCAGCACACCAATTTGTGGATACAAGTTATGTGCGCGCTTTCAAATTAAAAGGACTTGTTTTTATTTAGCTCTGCTTTCTGCATTTTTGCCGACTCTAAGCAACAGGCTTGCTTTCACTGTACACTATTGTCTAAGTGTAGTCTGTGTGTATCCAGCCGGTTGTGTATGAATGCTGTATGTTTACATGCCCCACTTTTTCAGCATATCATTTGCAGTATTAGCTTGTAGATAAGTTCCCCAGAGCATATACTATGACAATGTTCTTCGTGTTCAGAATAATATCCGCATAAACTAAGTTTAGTCCGCACGCACACACTGTGTATTGTATATTTGCGTGTGAGCTATGAATAAGTACACTATAATGTATGCATAATAGTAATGTTTTATTTTGACTCCTTGATTGTGTATAGTTTGTGTGTGTCAAACTGTACATTTACATTGTGCTTTCCTGGGAAATGGCAATCATCCTACCAAACAATATCATGACCCTTTAACGTGCCACCCCTGACCCTTCAGCCAAGCCAAGCCCAGCCTCACCACTATCAAACTTCACCAGCCGCCTCTGGTTGTGCATCCCAATTTGCAAGTTGCAAATGCAACGCAATTTGCGTTTCGCAAATTGGTGGGTCGTACATCTGGCCCATAATCTCTTATTGACTGCTTACGCACGTATACCGCTGCAGGTAGGGGGTGACTTCAGCTGTACAATAGACATACACAAGGATATATCGCAATCCCCCCATTCCATGTACAATGAACAACAGCAGTGAAAACTGGTGACGCACTCTCAGTATGGGTAACTAGCTGGGGACTTGCAGATAGCTGAGGGCATTATTACCTACGATTTTGGAGTTCTCCTATTTCTCCTCTATCCATGATCTACACACGCACAGACGTTTACATAGCCATGACTATTTAGCACGCACCCTGCCTGATCAAGACCTCTTGCTATACACACACTACAATGGGGAAGGGTGCCTACCAAAATCCCGATCTGGCAGCATTAGCTGAGGATGTTGGAAGACCCAGTATTTGTGAGCTCATTTGCAGACTAAATAGATCAATATGTCAAGTCCAATCAGGTTTCAGTGGGTAACGCTTAGGATGAAATGGGAGGCCTGCAAAATCTATCTCGGAGGAATGTACATCAAGACTATAGTGAGGATGTGGCAACACTGCAGGACCAGCTAGCTAGAGATGAAGACGAAATGCATACACTAGAGCAGGCAGCAAGCACTATTGGACATGGCACACGTAGCACAAAAATGTAAGCATCAGGCTAAACCTCAATGATTACAGAGACTATGTAGCACAACAACACTTTAACACAGACACATCAGTTAACTGTTAGCCCACTTGACCCACCCTGATGGGCAACGAGCCCCCTTGACAGAGTTGAGACATAATGACAGACATCAATTGCACACTCAGACAGACATAAATCAGCTCTTCATGTGCTATTATAGACAGCTATACTGCAGTGGGCTAAATACGGCTAGACTAGCCAAACAACACCAAAGCAAACTGAAGACTTGGAAGCTCCATTGGTAACAGAGGAAATACAATCATCCATGAAGCAATTGTCGGCGGGGGAAACACCCAACAGTGATGGACTCCTGACTGAGTTTTAACGAACTTACCAACATTAATTGACACTTGCTGGAAGTATACAGTGAGGCCACTGAGCTCTACCGTTCACAACACAAGATACAGTTATAGCTGTGTTGCCTAAAGCAGGCCATGACCCAATGTCCTGTTAGTTATATCAACCACTGTTGATGTTGATTATTGATTGCAGGATTCTTGAAAAGGTAAATTCAAAAAGGGTGCAGGGGTATGCACATAGTACACCCAGACCAGAATGGGTTTATCCCAGGTAAATCGACTGCTCCTATACACAAAGGTTCTTCAGTGTACTGGATGGTGCAACTGAGGCACACGCAACGGCAGTAGCTATCCCCACTGATATGGACAGCCTTTGCAACATTAAATTAGAATTATTTGTTTGACATGTTGGAGGCCTTTGGATTTGGGGTAAACATCAGGTTCTGGATCAAACTCCTATACACGCAACCCACAACGAGGGTAAAGAATGGAGCAACAAGGAGAAGTGGCAGAAATGCAGGGGCACGATTCAAACTGGTAGGTAATCACCCTCCAGATTCAAGCCGCTACATCTAACCGAATAGTCCATTTAAGGAGTCTAACATTCAAGAACCAAATTTAAACCATTTAATCCATTGTGATCCATATTTTATTCCAAAAGTTCGTCAATGTTATTACAAGGATAGTGTAATTCCACACTTTTAATGCAGCAGAAATACCAAATCCAGGCCTTATTCTGTAGCATGTTAGAATTCACTTTATATCCTTGGGAACGGTGCATATATATACCCAAAGCATTTCGGGCTAATGAGCCCTTCGTCAGGGGTACGAAATGTAAATAAAGCCCATCAATTAACATAATTAATTAAAAATATCCATGCAATCATAAATCCACAATTTCATTACCTTGCTCTTATACCCTATGATATGCTCTATATTTAAATTAAACTCATCCTGAAACTGAAACCCTATCATGTGACTTCCCTTTTATGAGCACCACTACTATAAGCTCAATTACAACCAAAAACGATTATGCAGGGACACCAGTCGGGGTTGTCTCCTGTCGCCAGTCGTCTTCCCCCAGGCAATGGATCCCTAAGCCAAACATATGAGAGACATCATCGACAGCCAAGACTAGAGATCTGGGGCCATAAATGTATAATTTCACTGTACGCAGACAACATACTGTTGTACGTAGGGGATGTAAACAAGGCACTACCTTGGATATTGGCTGAGCTGGAGGATGTTGGGGCTGTATCAGGCATGGTGATGAATAGGTCCATGACGTTTATTATCCCAATAGTTGGACACAATGATGGGGAAGACAGTTGGATAGACACAAAAGGCCTCAAATTCGAACATCACACATTTAAGTGCTTGAGGATTCATATTTATAGGCAAGATATTTATAATATTTATAGGCAATATAAAAACATCTTGGCAGGTTACTTTAAGAAGGTGTTGTCATCTTCTAGTGCATCAGTGTACTTCTGAACGAAACTTCCTTTGTCCATGCATAGACTGGCACTGGCCAACATGGTCTTTCTGCTGTGACTGCTCTACTTCTTCACCAGTACACCACTGGTACTTGGGAGGGTGTTTTTTCTGACCTAAAGTCAATATTAATGGATTTGATGTGGGGCACAGGCAGGTGCAGGGTAGCTCTGTAGACACTTTACTTACCCACACGCGAGAGGGGTTTGCGAGCACCTGATTTCGAATCCAACTACCAAGTGGCACAGTGGGTGCCGGCATTGATGAGTCAAGTGCTATGCCCTTAACTTGACTATGTGATGAGGGAGCTGGGTGGAACTCCAACAGAAGAATATGTATATGGGCGACAATATCAGAAGGGCTTACAAAAGAGTCTGCTGCAGGTAGCTAAACACTTTTGGGAGCACTTCTGGCAAAAAGTGGGTGTTCAACCTGTATACTCCAAAGAGCTCCAAATATGATGTGTCCTTAAACTGAGTGCGCAGCTCAACATATATGACAGACAACTTTGGGACGAGGTTCAACTCGCCACAATGGGTCAACTGTATGACTCCGGTATCTTGAGTACTTTCGATGTCCTCCAGGAGAGGTCAGTTTCTGATAAATGTAGCGATATGCAGGTTGAAAAGGGCAACGTAGGGCTCACAAATGGAGGCACCGGACACAGATCAGGTCTTACACTTGATGTTATCCCAGGGAGGTAACTGACATGCAGTAACAGCCTAGTACAAAGCAGTGAGGATATCACAGAATAGGTTCTGAGACAGAAGTGGGAAAGAAACATTGACACAAAGTTCACTCGTACGGAGTATCAAATGACTCCACAACATATGTCCAAGATCTCAAGAAATGCAAGATTTAAACTGTTACAATTGAACTACCTCCACTGCACTATCTGCCTCCAGCACAACTCACCAAAATGTATCCCCAGAACCACAGACATGCCCTAGATGCCACAAGGCTGATGCATCCTTCTATCACATGGTTTGGGTATGATCGACACTATGCAAGTTCTGATCATCGCTGATAGACCAGGTGGGTAGATGAGCCCAAAGGGAAGGCATACATGATCCTTAAATATGCCTTTTGGGTTTAATGGTCAGACACAAAAAAGATAAGTTGAACTATAAATGTGAGTATTTGGCCTTTCTACAAGCCAAAAGAGCAATATCACTCACCTGCACGGCAGCGCAGGCACCAACCTTGGAGGCTTGAAAAATGAACTCTATAAATGGTCACAGGCAGAAGAGGCTGCAGCAGAGCATTTGAGATACAGCAGAGGTAGAGATACTAGTGTGGTCAGCTGGGATTCCCTAATATTGGAAATAAAACATAAATCAGATGACAGGTCACAATGAACACCCATAGTTTTAGCCTCATGCTTGTGTGTGAGTTGCACAGGTCAGCGAGGAGGACTCGTGGGGCATTTTGGTATCTGAATTTTGTATGCCTCTTCCCATAATGCTCTAACATGTCTAGTACCAGAGCATAGCATGTTCATAGCTGCAAGCATTCAAATTTGATTCAAGCACACAAATCTGATGGAGTATCCCTTTAGCTTGACCATAATGATGGCCTCTCTGACTTTTAATCATGAATTTCTTTTCTCTTGTAACTAATTGTATTACAACAGTGCTCAACTCAAGTTATATCCTTACATACAAACTCATGACATCGAAGTAACCGGTCACTGTTTTCTTTTTGTTTATGTAAAAAAAACGATATTGATATTAAAAAAACTTGCCTTAAAGTCATCTGAATGGAATAACATTTTCTAGGCTCAGTAAACGTTGGAAAGTAGATCATTTTAGCTCTGATACATCTTCCAGAAGTGAAAGAGTAAACTTTGAGAAATCATAGGATTCAGGACAAATTCCCAAATACTTTACCTTAACTTGGCCCTAAACGTAAGGGCTGAGGGCGTGATTTGTAAGAGGGGCTCCAAATATCTATATATGGGACTAAAAGCCTTGTCAAAGGCCAAGTCAGAGACATCCAGTTTTAGCCATTTTTCAGAATCCAAAACAAAAATTATCAGACGGTGCGGTGGTTTTGCGGGTTGGCTGAATCAAAATTGCAACGTAATTGGCGGATTTTGAAACGATATATGCATAGGTACTAACGTGCAATGTATGGGCTCATTGAGAGTGCTGCAGAAAATCCTGGAAATCTCTGGTAATTTTATGTCGAATAACTATTTTTGTTGAACTTTAAGTCAGCTTAACAGTGCACTTTAAATTGTACATACTGTAGGCAAAATCCTTGATAATGTTTGTTCTGAAATTTAAGTATGCTAATTTTCGATTTCGGTCGTTTTGGAATTCAGAAAACTTTTCTAGGAAACTCCGGCAAAGGCTTCGGGTTGCCAGGCACAACCCTGGAAAACTTTTGTGAATTTCCATTGTATCATGTAAGAATGTACACCCTATATTTGTCCGTGCAAAAAACGGATAAAGGAAGTGGAAATGCAATTGCAAAACGTCCACAGAGAAACACCTACCTTGTTTTAGGGGGTGTTCCTTTCTCTTACTACCTTATAAGGAGATTTATGCCAAGCTTTCGAGAGTGCAAAGAGGTCAGAGATAGATTTGTGAACACCAACAAATGTCCAAGTGGCCAATTTAGACTACGCAAAATACTCCTTTGCAGTGAAACGACAAACAAAATAAGGTGGGGAAACCCCTAGTATTTAGATTGAAAGAAAAACTATCATACCAAACACTTCAAGAATAGGAAGAGAGCAAAGTGGATGGGCGAGGCAGAAAAATTGGATAGCTTTTATCAGCAATAATATAGAACCAGTCAGTCCAAAACTTGTCCAATACCTTGGACAAGCTAAATTATATACATTCCCCCTCAAACAGAAAATCCAGCAAACCCTATAGTAAAAGAGAAAGTTATCAAACCTATCAAAAGCCTCACAACCTCTAGATTGTGAAGGATGCAGGTCTTTCACAAGTAATAGGTCCACAATTGTCTCTTTACTGGGAACCAAGTATCCCATTCAAGCTCTTGACTATCTCAGGATAGTGAAGCAGAGCAATCAAAGGCCTACTTGGGGGAGGTAGTGTGGGCTAAAAACCTCAATTCACAGGTGCCTAACGTCAACACTTAATAAATTATTGTCCAGTCAGAGCCTTTTGTTTTAAAAAACAAAAGTACTTTTATTGCAACCCACTACTAATTACTAAACAATATGTTACAAATAGATACATTTAGAAAGCTGGCAGTACCTTGGTCACACACCCACATCATACCTCTCCTCTAGTGGGTCCTGAGCACCATGATCACCATATGCTACCCCACCTATACCAGACACCACATCATAATATAGGGGGATGTAATTAGACATACAGAAGACCTACGTGTTTTGTGAGGCTGTCACCACATTAATAACACTTGTTATTTTTCACCATTGTATAATCATTAACACCACTTTTGAAAAATCACCAGGTTCAAGTGCATTCAGTAAAAATTAAACGGAACACGTGATAGAATATTTCTACACTGTGTACAGGTCATATAATGTAGCTTAAAGACTTACCACAAACGGTCCCCACACTTCAGACCCTGAGAACAACAACTCTGTACTTTCAAATTAATAAAAATCTCTCCTGGGGTCATGTGTGCAAGGTACCAGAAAACCTAAGGCAAATTTTCGAAAAATACATTGGGGGGCTGCTGCACTTCTGCAACCCCCAAATACTCCATAGCAAACATTGGTGGTGTTCCTGCCAATTGTGTGACCACCACAAGAAATAGTACATTTGCAAATGAGCGTGCGTAACTGATGAGGGGGTCTGTGAGCTGCAAACAGCCTCCACCTGGCGTCTTTTTCACTTTATTTTTAGGCGCAGCCTTGCACCTCTGTTCTATTTTTATTTGTGGGGTGCCCTGGTCCCACTTGGGCCAACCTTGTGCTGCTTGGGTCGTTTGGTGCTTTGGAAGGATCCCCAAAGCCTTGCGGCCCCAGCTGGCTTTCCAAATGAGGAGCGGGAGCCAGCAATCCTTTTACTCTGTTCTTGACTCAGGCGCAAGCAACGCTGCCTTGCTCCAAAACAGCTCCTCCTCCTGTTCCATGCCCATCTGTGCTCTGTTCTCCCCCAGGCTGGAGCGGTGTAAGGTGCCTCTGAGCACCTGGTCTTCCTTGGTCCCCGGGGAAATGGCCCCTAGGGGACCCCGAAGAAAACCACTGGAGATGGAGGCCCCAGAAGCTCATGGAGGGGGACTACCCATGCCCCACCACAGCAGAAATGGAGTACCTCCAGATGTGCTGCTTCCTTGGCCCTGTGCCTTTGCCCACCGCAGGAGTTCATAAAAGACACCAGGTAGAGTGTCATACACTCAGTTATCTTCTTCTTTTTGCTTTAAAAGTGCAAATCATTAAAAGTGCACATCTCTGACCCAGTTGTGCCAATATTCTCCATCTTCGGTTGGTTCTTCCTCCTGATGGTCAGCCATAGCCACCAGGACCACCAGGAGAACTTCTGCAGGCCTCCTGGCCTCTACAGCATGCTTTTTGTGGGGAGCACAGTTCTATGACTCCCTGCGCTAGACCTGTTTTCTGACTGGCTCTTGGTGCTATTCTCCTGCTGGCGGGGTTATTGTGTACCGCCTCTCTGGGGCAACTAGTCAGCAACATACACACAGTGTAGTACCGCCCTCCCCCAGCCTCAGAGCCATCATGTATATTGAAGGGTACCTGTGTGTCAGCGGAGTCCAGGACCACTCCACAGAAGTCTCCAGGAGAACCCTCCACGGTTCCGGACAGATCTATTTCTCAACTGCTCCTTCTGGAGGATAAGGGTGCCAGCGCCTCTGGCCCTGAGAAAGCTCATTTTAGCCAAGGGCGTTAGGTGGAGTAAAAGTCATTAGCCCATCTTTGCAGGGCATCAGGTGGATTCTCCTTCCAACTGGGAATCCTTTGTTGTAGCACACAGGTCTACACAGGTATATCATCTTTTCCTCTGTCTCTCTATTGTACAGGGATTTTTGAGTGGTGGTGGAAAGTTGTGGATGCTACACACCCCTGGCCAATCCCTCCACCCCTGTCCCAACCCTCCAGCACAGCATTCTGGGACATCCAAGATGGCGACCAAGTTTTCTCTGGGAAGAGCTCCTTTAAGGGCCTCAGCTCTGCCCCGAGCTGACACAGCTGATTCCTTGCCACCAGAACTTCAAAGGTCTACCTCTTCTGTGTTGGCTCCAGAGGGCTCCCTCCTTTGCTCCAGTGGGCTTCAGCTGTCACTGCCCAGGAGCAGCGTGATCAGATAATTATCAGATGCAGGTTTTCTCTTCATTCCTCACCATCACCTTACCCTGGAACTGAGTCAATCTCTGTTAACTGCCTTTTTTTGTGTGGGGAGGCCTTAAATCCCTCTGCTGGGGAACAGAATATTAGCTCAGCAGATGGGAAAAACGTCTGGAATCTGATTATGAGTTCAGCCAGAGAAATATGACTAATCTTGAAGTTCCATGGGGTGTGGATGTAGGTTAATGGGGACTGCAAATTCACTCCCAGTGCCTCCTACTCTAGATGTGCAGCAGCGACCTTATCTTAAAAGGTGGACACTTGAGGTTAACACCCTCAGTCCAAATAGCATGAATTTATCAGGAGTGAGACTCAGGTAGTGAGACTCCCTCACAGTAAAAGTCTAAAATATGGGTACTCCGAAGCAAAACCTCCTGGTGGACTCAAAGGGTGAAACCGATGTGCTAAAGGAATATCAGACTTCATCTACAGTGCAGCCCAGTTGAGATACATGCCCCCCTTTGTTCCCAGAGTGAAAGGTTCCACTACACATACATTCGGCATGCAAATAAAGGGGGAGCAACTCCGGAGTTGACCCCATTTGTGACATTTTTACAGATGGCACACACAGGCCAGACCTGGTCTCAAAATTGTACCTAATATTGAGGACTGCCAAGGAGGTACCAAACTAGAACTTTCAAGGTTCTTGGGAAAGAGAACTTGGTATTACACTCACCAACGACAACTCAGTTGATATTCTTCACAACTCCATCAGGGGAACCACAAGTGTGGGTGGAGCTGAATCCAGTTCGAAACCACTGCTAAGATGGCACATCACCCCAGTGAAACTACATGCAATAGATACAATGAAAGTATCGTTGGTTGTCAATGGGGAGCGGAGCACACATGTTCTATCCAATTGCAGCAAAATAAGACTGAGATGAATTACAGGAAGCCATACACCAACTCACTGGCTTTCGGGTCCCAATTCCTGCCTATAACAAGACAGAACCACCTAAGAGAAAAGACTGGTCTGTGCCGTGCACTAATCCAGAGAGGGACTTGGCGGACCCACCCCATTGAGTTTGCTGCTGCCAGTTGAGATGTCAAGAGACCCCACGATATCCAAATATTGTACACTGCATGCTGAGCATGGTTGCGATTGCGGTTACTCAGATAAACAGAGGGGATGACATTGTACTCCCCAGCACTACCAATACTTGCCCACCCATGGCTCCCCCATACTGGACACATTAACGAAATGCACCCCTCAGCGTCTGGGCATACGTAGCATTGTTCCCTAACAGGCATGTATTCTCCCACATAGGGGACCCCCGGTTTTAAACTTCTTCTTTCATGGACCACTTTGTTCTGGCCCATATGCAGAGAGCCCTAAGAGATGCCATACCCACTTACCCCATTGGTCCTAAGGAATTTGCACCAATCACATTTATAATTGAGGACCACAGCGGAGAGCACATTATGTCCCGACTATATAAAGCTTAACTTGTGCTCATGCCGCAACACGATGCGAAGGTATGGGACGCCTGGGTAGCTGACCTATAGCATCCCCTAACTGACAAAACTTGGAAAAGCTGTTGTACACAAACACAACTAATCTCATGTAATCACAGACACAAATTGATCCACTTTAAGGTCCTAAGAAGGGCCTACGTCAAGCCACAGAAGATTGTTCGCATGGACAGCGCCAGATTTGTGCACTGTCCCAAATGTAACTTACATGCGGCCACATTTGCACAGATGACATGAATATGTACCACAATAGTTTCATACTGGCAAGACATATTCAGGGAAGTGCAACAGATGACCGTTTTGCAATTGGACCACTCCCCATTATTAGCTTTACTGGGCTATGTAGACGAGATCTAGGAGCATGTACAGATTCGTAGCAATGGCAATGTTCCTTGCAAAGCAAGAAATAGTTATACACTGGGGCAGTAAACAGAAACCCACAGTAAAAAACTGGATTAAGAGAATGATACACTATGACACCACAAGCGAGTTGTTCGCAGAACTCCAGCCCCCTACATCTCGCCCAAAGGGCATATGGCAGCCACTGAGGGAATACCTACTACAACAAGACGACCATGCCACACAACACAACTAGGAGTAAAAAGTTACGCAACATGACACACAAACGTGCACAACCGCTACATATATGCTGAGATACTGCACTGAGTAGTGGGAAATGTATTTTGAATTGGGATATGCTGCCGGGAGTAGTGAATACAACAGGGATGTCAACAGTGCAGCATGTAGAAGTTGTATAACGGTGGTGTAACGATGAGCTTGCCAAACATGCCAAAGTTATATATATCTACCAATGTGATGCCTAAAAATTTTTTTTTAAAAGAGCAAAGACTGGTATCACAGACCATAGCTTGTATTAGGAATTTAGAACTGTCACAACATTGGGGACAGTGCAACACATTTTAGTGAACAGTGGGGCTCAATACTGGAACTTTTCACTGAAAGGTTTAAACCTCTCACATGCCCAAGAACTTTGATGGAGCTGCAGCTCATCCCCCGCAACAGTTGAAAGGCATGGCTATTAAGTGACTCTGCAGAGTTCCCTGCTTAGGAGCTGCATGCCTTGAATAATCTTAGATAATTCTGCAAACCAGCCTTCCCATGATATTCATTACACACAGCAAATCACCCAGGGTGGGAGTGGGGGCCATAAGGAGGGGAAATAGGAAGGGGGTAATGGATGTATTATTAGATGTGTCCAATAATTCAAATTTATTTAAAATGTATTGAATCACAAATGTATAGAGGCACCTGCAATGGTGGATATTTAAGACATGCTACAGTGCTCAAGACATGCTTATAATCCATCAATATATCAACATATGCGATGGGTATTAAAATTGCAATAAGTACCGACCCCTGAATGTCGCCATAAGGCATACAAGTAGATAGCAAAAAATAGTGAGATCTATTTTTCTGAAGTATATTTTCCCATCACTTTTCTCCCCATCTCCGCCTAACAAAGAGTGTTTTTATTACAATGTTGAAATCTCCAATTATCTGTCCTTGCATTGAATGTCCTGTTATTGACAGGTTTTGCCGCTTTGAGACAAGAATGACAGATAAAAACATAGGTTGCCAACTGATGTTACATGATGAGTCTGTCCGCATAGAATGTCATGGTTTACCGTTGCAAATTAAATTTAAATAGAAAATAATTGCATGAAGCGCTTTCCTCACACAATGCAATTTTGTGAGCAGCTCTCTCCAGAACAAAATGTCAGCTTTTAGATAAAATTGACCTATTTAGACGCTGATGCCTGTATTTCCAAATCCCTCTGTTTTTCACGAACCTCAGGGTGCGAAGCCCACACATCTTGGGAAGTAATGATGATTTTCTAAGTTGAGGCTGTAATCATGTATAAATGTCAACCAAAGGACGAAATGTGACTCCAGAAACTGTAAAATAAGTAACTCTCGCCAGCTCCTGTGGTTTAATCCACTCTGAGAGTCATCCCACACAGATCTAGGCATTATCTGCATCTTCCTTCATATAATATATTTGTTGACAGAAACATTGGTAGCCAGAGATTGTCTGCTTGCCCATATTTGAGGGCACTTTCCTAAATGCACTGATGTTCATTGGAGGTGGCTGGGAAGGATATGGGGAATTACGATGGGAACAGGGACATCCCATAACCAGTAGTTCTCTCCGTTGTATCAGCTTTCTGGTACCCCAGAAAGTTTTATTCGAGAAGGTAGGGTCTATGGGGTGAGTTCCAAAGGGAAGAGCCTGGAACACTGGGAGTTCTAGGCCATAGGCTCACTCTGGATGCAAACAATGCTCTACAATTCCTCCCTTGTCACCCATGCAGACAATCTTCCCCACTAATGCTAGGCAAGGGCAAAATGCCCTGGCTCTCCGCTCCTACACTTAAAAAAATCTGAATAAGTAGTGGGAAAAGAATTGGCAACAAGTTTAAGGCAATATACAAAACAAACTATTAAAGGGAAGAAAAGTATTTACAACAAGAATACAAGAAAAAAATCCTCAACAGCAAGTTGGTCAAACTGTTTAAAACATAGAAAATTCTATAAATGCTAGAGCAGAAATGTAAGAACCAACCAAGAACTGTTGTATTAACAAAACATTTCTCAGCACAAAGGCGACAGGCAAGGGGACAAAATAATCGCCAATCAAAGGTCTTGTCAAAAGACCCAGAATTGCATTTAAGGTCAAACCATGCTTATTAAACTCGCAAGAGGAAACTGTGGAATTTAAAACAAACCATTGAAGCTGAAATAAAAAATAACGGACGATTAAGCTCTAGAGTAGCAGGAAGTAGAGGCAAACGCTCAATCAAAAATTCTAGTTGAGAATGCAGATAATCCTGTTCAGTTTTTCTCTGACATCATCAATGCTTACTTTGCTCAATCAACGTATCGTTTTGCTTGTTTGTCCTGCTATACAAGAAGTGATCGCTTGACCATAAAGACCCTTACATTATAAATCAATCACCAAGCATTATTTCTAGTAAACAAATTTAGAAAAAGACTCTAGGGTGGAGGAGTCCAATCACTGTCATTTCAAATATAACCGAGCTGGGAGACAAACATCTTTATTTGATATCAGAGGACAACTCCTAAAGGAGATGATGGGGGCATCTTTGTAGGTAACGTTTGATACCTGCAGGCACCAAAGATCACAATAGATCATCAGGCAATGCAATCAGCATTACTGTGGACCATTACTATACTGTTATGCTCTCGGATTAGGCCCATGTAGCGAAGCAGATTATTTCTTACATTGGCCTCACAATAACATTTCAGCCGTAAACTTTTGCACATATTTGCATGCACGACAATGTTGAATTCATTCTGAAACTACTTTGTTTACACATCTAGCTTCGCACAACATTATCACAAGGCCCCGATCATCATGTACTAGGCCTCTTTCAGTACTATGTACAAATGTCGTCCTGTCTTCATCCATGGGGCGACAGGGCTATCTATATATCCATAACATCAATAATCTACACGTACATCGCAAGGCTGCTTTCTATTATTAATAACGAGCATCCCAATTGATTAGCAGAGGAGGCACTTCAGCTGACAACGAGGGTCCCTGAATGCTGAGACTTCACCAAGCAGTAGTCTGGCATCTCCCTGAAGGGGTGTCCAGTTTGTGACCACGATGGGCTACTACATTCTCCCCCATCAGGTAATGGGGTTGGAAAGTCCCTTGTAATCACCAATTGAACAGACATGGAACAAACGAAGAGATATGTCACATACTGCTGGCCAATTAATGGACTCTAATGCACTCCACTACTGAAGGTCACAACTAGCTACATACTATGACTGCTTCTTTGCAGCTCACAAAGTCAATCAGATATGGGATGATAGTACCAAAGTCAATCCCAAGAGATCTCTCCAACAATTCTTTTGCCAACAATGCCTGATCAGGACCATACACTTTTAAAGAGAATATCTTGGATTGGACAACTCAGCATAGTAACCAGATAAATGGAGTTTGGTCATAAAAAATACTATAAAGGGACCTGCAGAACTTCTCAAAGCTACCAGCTTACTGAAAACTATAAACTGCATGCCACTCTCTCACACCTCTTCATCCACCACACTATTAAGGGCTGCATACCATAACAAGCTAAACACACCTGCAAGGTCATCGCACAGGACATGGAAATATAACTTCCCATTACAGGATAACCGCACCTTGGTGGTCATCACACACGCCATGGAAAACTTTCCGCATAGGATCAAAAACAAAGAGAACATGCAGCCCATGTAGCAAATAAGGATAGTGAAAGCTACGTAAATGTTGCAATACAATAGAATACAATACAACTTTTGTATCTCACCAATGGGCAGCTAGTCTGTTTAGAAAAAGACTGACCACAGGCCAAGAATGTGGCAATGTGTTAGAAACATATGGCAATTAATGGCAGAGTTGTGTCTGAGACAAGATTTGAACTAAATTCATTGTTTTTTTTAAGTTAATGGAGGGACATCTGAGCGGGTGAGATATAGTGTGAGCGTTCGAAGCCAACAATGAAGCAGGCGGTAATGCTATAGGCTTTTTGTTGCTTGTTCATACTTTTGTTCTGGTAATCGATTCTGGAGGTGACCATTGCCAATACCAGGACAATCCTATCAGGGAGAAATTGGAGCAGCATGATTCCATGATGGCAATTTGGTGGTAGTAGTCGTTTTCAGCCAGGCCTTCTTTATTCATGAAGAGTTACATTTGCTAATATGCTGATCCAATGCTATTTGAAGAAGTCAGGGAATCTATTTTCTATAGCAGTTGTATTTACAAAAGCTATATCAGCAAAGCACCAACATACATCTGAATCCAAAAGACTTGTTTTCATGGACCCTAATTTGAACTGAGCATCCATTTGCACTTTGAGCGCAAACTGCAATTTGCAACTGAAAAAGGAAACCAAGTCGGATGGCATTTGTAAATGTGCTAATTTCACATGTGCCATTTGACTCTGTGCAATTTGTACAATCATCGCTATTTGCCCACAAGCGAACGGTAGGTAAAATCCTGCGATGATTTTATTGGCAAATAGCCTGCAACTCTAATTTGTGCACCCTGGAATGCATTCCAGGGTGGGAAATAACAATGCTGTGCATTGCTCAAATCGAAATGTCATGGTATATGCCAATAGGTTACTTACAGGCTTTACCTGCCATAACCTTGTGGGCAAGTACTGCATCGTATGTAATCCACACATGAGCAAAGCACCTGTGCAGCGAAGAAAGAGGCAAAAGGGCACCAAAATGGCAAATACTCCCTGGCCTAGAATTCGGTTTCCAGTGCAACTGGGAGTTGCACACAAAATGGATTTAACCACCTTAGTTTGGATCAGGGTTATAGGGTATAACTGTGGAACTTGCGCAACATTCAGAGTTGGAGCTACCGGAGCATCCTGAAGTACAGTATATGGAGATACAAATCTTAAAATTATGTATAGCTTTATAGCATTAGTGCGGAGCCCTGGTTGCTTGTTCCGGTTCCAAGCGCAATTGTTAGGATTCCTGAATCCCGGATTGATAAGGATCATACCGGTTCCCAAGAGTTTCCCAACCCAAAAAGTAACCAAGTATGGAAATAAAGGCAAGCTGCATGTTTTTTTTATGGTATTCCCAAAAACATTTTATTATTATTTTTTTTAAATCTTTGAAAAAATTGTTTTTAAAACAAATTATTGAGAGCAGGATAAATTCATTAATCTTAAATATTTCTCAGCGTGATCTTTACTCTAATTTTATTTTACCTCTTGCTACAACCCCATCCTTCCCCCCTTCTCCTTCCTTGCATATATGGGACAGTTAGTTATCAACATAAGACATAAAAAAACTTTCACAAGTACACCTCGAATTTTATAACAGGATTTTTTTACTATGAAGCTTATTGAGTGGAGACAGAAGGGGAACGATAGGGGAACTTTATAATTTCTGTAGTTCTAAAAACTGGACAATCCACTCCGTTCAGAGAAGGAGACTTACACATAACTCACAAAAAATCGAAAGAATAGAAAAGAATAAAAAGAAACAAATATATAATTTGTAAAATGTCAGGACCTGTTGCTTTACCTATGATGTTGATAGAAAGGTGCATTATTTAAATTAATTAAATGAATGACCTTTTATCATCAAGGCCTCCTAAAACATGGTGGGGCAGAATAAGCACGATAAGAATGATGATTGCACCACTCCTCAACTTCATCTCAAGCATGCTACCTATAAATCTAACCACCCAATTCTTCGAGTCTATAGATAAAGTTATTACAAAATGTATATGGCAAGGAAAGAAAGCCAGAATAGCGAGCCCACTCTAAAATTGAACAAAAACAGAGGAGGTCTAAATTTGTCTGACTCCCATGGATACCAACAATCTTTCCTGGCAGCACAAGGCTACTGGTGGTTCAAGAACTCTTTGGACTCCTCACCCCCTTGACTGAAAATTGAAACACACCTTCTACATACTTTCCCACTAAAACCTACGTTAACTATGCAAAACATCAAAAATCTACCCATTTCCCACTCTTACCCCATAATAGGCGATGCAGCATCAGCTCTCCATCACATTGACAAAACACTCCCCATCCGGCTCAATGACTCTACCATAGATTCCTACAACCTCCCTCCAATTGAGCTCTACAATTTCTTAAAACTTGAAATATCAATCAGTTCTCACAAGAGCTTTCACAAACCAGACTTACCTGACCTATTGGGGAAACTTAAAAGAATAGGCCACGCGGCTTCCCACATCTACAAAATCCTATATCCACACATTACCAAAAAATTCAAAAACAAATGGTCACCCCAAATGCCTGTAATACTGTCCTCACATTTCTCAGAACGTATCTGCCACGGAATCTGGCAATCCCCCTTTCAATCAAAAATTACTCCTTTGATTGCCCAATCAAGACTCTGGACCATTCATAAATGCAACTGAACCCCCTCCAGGGTACACAAACTGGGGTTAAGACAGACCGACATATGCTGGCGCAGTGAAGATGCTTCTGGAACACACAAACATAAGTTCTTCGCCTGCACAGTGCTCCAACCCCTATGGTCCAAGATACAACAACCCATCCAGAACATCTTCAACATTTACTTAACACCGACTCTAATCACAGCAACTCACCCACCCATCGCCTTATCGCAGCAAGACTCACTCATACTCGACAATATGCTAGCCCTCTGCACCAAACGATTTTGACAGATTGGAAGGCAACCATAGAATCATCTTACGAGAAATGGTGGAACACTCTATGCCAATTTAATTCGCGAAGTTATGACACGAAACTTGCGTGTCACGAAGGAGTTGCACAGCCCTATGCACATTTGCATCCAATTTAAACACATATTTAGTAGTAAACTCGGGTCCATCCACTTTTTATTTAATGTTCTATTTATATTAATCCGTCAAGGCACAAAAATAAAGTTCAACATTTTCATGCATACTAATTGCTCTCAAATTGCACGTCAGGGCTTATTCTCAGGCACGTGTAGAAACTTCTCTAATCCATTATTTTACATCACCCAATGCATTTCGGTCTTGTTGACCTTCCTCAGGGGTATCTACAATGATTAAAAAAATTATTTAAAACCACATTCATCTACCCTATATCATTTACATATAGCAATGATTCAACACTAACATATATTATGCCTAAACCCCAAACGTTTAATTCATCCTTACTACATAAATGACTACTCCTGTGCCTCAAGGTTTCCAAATAAAGAAACCCTTTTTTCCAGTCCAAATATCACTTGTTTTTATCATTGCGGGTTGGACTATTAATAAAGTAGTTGGCAGTCACAACCACGCATTTTTAATTCTTCTTATACACTTAGCACAATTGGGTTTGCACTACATCAACACACAAAAGAACCAGCTCCGCTGTAATTCAGGCATTGAAGCACACTGGAAGGACACTCGGTCCTTCCAGTGGGAGCCCAATGATGAAGCATGTCACCACCAGGTGGTGAGTGAGGTGAGTGAGGGTTCTTTTTACCATTAACTTTTGTGTCTTTCTCATTAGGTTTCACGATCTGTCACTGCCTTTGGACTTCTGTTAAAATTTGAGGTGCCACACTGTCTTCACTCTTTTGTTGTTACTGAATATTGATGCTAGGGGTAAAAGAGTGAGTATTTATGCCCTACCTCTCTCGTTGTTTGAAATAACTTTTGGCAGCGGACAGCTGCGAGAGAAAATTATTTTGACAAACAGTGCACGTGTTCATTTTAAAAGCCTCGCAGCTTTGAAGGAATTTTAAATAATGGAGGACATAGGCCTCGCCTTTTCTAAGGAAGAGGTAGATTCCCTTTTGGGGGACACTTCCCTTTTTTCCGATACCTTACTGGCGCAAACTATCTCCCAGACGAGTGACTGGGAAAAACTTGGAGATCTTAAAAGAAGCCGCATTAGAGCCATCTTGCACGGAACGATGATTAAAGAATACCTTAACAATAATGCAGCACCAAAAGGACTTTTGGTGACCAATGCCCCAAGAATTTTCTTGGAAGATGCAGTGTTTCGCAAAGAATGGGCACAGATTGCGTGGCACTGCACCAGGGATTGGGGAATCTTAATCATCAAGACGGCACTTCGTCTGTCGGAATCCCTCTTATTAGAAATTCAAACCACTGAGTCCCATTTTAAGGCAACACTGACAGGTTATAAAAAGAAGCTGGAAGAGCTAAATAAGGAACAGAACGAGTATAAAGATAACCTAGCGCAGTCTAAGGCTCAAAAACTACAGAAAGACCTGAAACGCTGGTCATATACCCGCGTCTACCCTTACGCCAGTCCAGAATATGTTCCTGCAGCAGCAACTGATTACAACTCTGATTCCTCAGCAGATTCAAACGCAAGTAGTTCGAGTGGAGGTAACACCAAAAGAGGTAATAGAGGGAGGGGCCGCGGAAGAGGTCGAGGCTATCAGAGCTATCCCAACTTTCAAGGGTGGCCGCCACAGTTTCAACTGTCAGGACTAACACCTTATCAACAAAGTCCTTTTCAGCCCCCTTTCCCACCTATGATGGGGTGGAACCCACTTTTTGCCCCACATCCCCAGTTCCATCAAAACAATTATCAGCAGCCTTTTTTAGACAGGGGCCGACGAGGCAGGGGGAGACAAAAGGGTTTCAATCAAGTCCACTGGGAACAACCAGAACAAGTGGGGGACAACACCCGGAGCAAGACAGGCGAACAGAGAGCAGGCCCAAGCAACAAGTAAGTCTAGTGACGAACTTGTCCACATATACGCTAAATGAAGCTGAAAAGAATGTCTTGGAAAAAGGTCTGGGTTTCATACCCACCGCCCGTCTTGATCACTTCAAACTGTTATGTGAGCTCAACGAATTCTTCAGGAAACTGCGACTGAAGAGTTTCTTTACAAATAAAGAAAACAAATTAACTGACACCATCCTGAGTGACACGCCCTTCAAATTGAAATCTAACTTTACTCCTCCACAACATCTTATACCTCCTGAGATTTTAACCTTTGAGCAAGCTGTACTCCATGAAGTGGAAACTCCAACTAGTCCAACTGTGTACAAAAATTTAAAAGCAAATGAGTACCAAGCAATTCAATCACTAAAACAAAATACTACTATTGTAATTAAAAGTGCCGACAAAGGCGGAGGCATAGTGATTCAGGACAAATCAGATCATGACCGAGAATGCAAACGACTACTGAACAACAACAACAACTATGTTCTCCTCAGAGAAGATCCATCGGACAGTCTCCGTGATGAGATCAATGAATTGGTCACCACAGCAGAACGGGATGGCTGGATATCAAAACGTGAATCTGACTTCTTGATGTCCTCAAGTGGGAAAGTACCGTATTTTTATACGCTACCAAAAACCCACAAAAACATCATGCCACCGCCGGGACGTCAGATAGTCTCTGGGATCGGGTCTTTATTAGAACCCTTATCGCAGTACTGCGATTTCTTTTTGAAACCGATAATTCAATCAACTGAGACATACATAAAAGACACCAAGAGCTTGTTAGCCATGTTACGCACTATCGAGATGCCAGAAGAACCATGCTTTCTGGTTACTCTCGATATTAAAAGCCTCTATACCTGCATACCACAAGACGAGACCATCAAGGTGGTAGCTGAGGCTTTAGAGCATACATCCTGGAATTTTACTACTACTCGCCCTTTTGTAGTAGATTGCGCAACACTGGCACTCAAGAGGAACTTTTTTGAATATGAAGGCAAAATCTTCCTTCAAATAACAGGGACCTCTATGGGCAGTACTTTTGCCCCTTCGGTGGCGGGATTGTATGTATATAGTTTTGAGAAGAAGTTCATTTTGGTCCCGGAGAATCCCTTTGCTTCCAACATCGTTCTATGGCAACGTTATATAGACGATGTCCTCATGATATGGAAAGGTGAAGAAAAAACCTTACTCCCTTTTTTCACCTGGATCAACAATTGCGATCCGCATTTGAAATTCACCCATGAATATGCAAAAGAAATCAATAAACGAGAACATTTGATTCAAACGAAGACTTTCTACAAACCCTCATCAAATATTATTTATTGCATTTTTCAAGTTTCCACCCACGTCCCCTGAGGGAAAATCTCCCTTTTGGACAATACCTCCGGATTAGGAGGAATTGCAGTGAATTGGCTGACTTCAAAATCCAAGCAAACAAACTGACCAGCAAACTAGAACTAAGAGGGTACCCGAAAGAATCCTCTCCAAAAGTCAGAAGAGAGCCACAAATCAACATAGGGATGCCCTGCTGGACACATACCAGAAGGAAACATCAACGGAGGTACCATTAACTTGTGTAACCACCTATAATCCTCTGTCTAATGCGGTGAGCCGATGTATCCAAAAGAACTGGAAAATTATAACTAGCAATAACTTCGACTGGGAGAAACCTCTTTTTTCCTATAAAAGAGCTACTAGTCTCAAAGATTCACTAGTCCATACCCGTCCGGTAAAACATCAGAATAGACAGGAAGCTACTGTACTGAATGCCTGGGGGCTCCCAGCAGTGACGGGACATTTCCCATGCGGGGACTGTAGTTTATGCCACCTAACTAGTCATACCAAGTTCCTGAATATCGAACCAGGAAAGCAGTGGGAACAACGCACTCATACAAATTGCAATACAAGCAACGTTGTCTATCTGATAACATGTACATGTACCCTCAAGTATGTGGGTATGACGACGAGGCGGATAAAACTGAGGATCTGTGAGCATCGGAGCAATATTCGATGTAAGAAGAATGCAACTAAATTGACTAACCACTTTATTGAGAAGAATCACACACCTAACGACATGCAATGGACGATCATTGAACATGTTGAGGGTGGTAACGAGAGAAACCTTTTCGAGAAAGAACAGCGGTGGATTCACCGTCTTTCCAGCCACCGTTCAGGATTGAACGATGACATCCCATGGGGATCAATACTGCGACGCTAGTCTGAATGGGAATATGATTTCAATTTGATAAACTGAAACCGAATACATCAGATTTATCTAAGAGGAACTTCAATACATTTTTGACCCCGTTTTTTTTTTTTAAAACACACATCTCATCTCACCATGGGACACTTTCTACTCAGAAGATAAATATAGATGCCCTATGACAAGACATACATAACACTTGTATAGGGTTATTTTGGTGGCACCGTCACCACCTATGCACTCTTGACATCTGTTGGACCCGGCCTCGTGGCGTGGTCCGCCTCTGTCCCTCCACACCCTGTGAGCGTAGGCCTGTACCCCGCGTCCCATGTGCAGCCTCCCCGTTAGTGCAGCCTGCAAACCGCGCCTGGTCGTCCTACCCTAGTTAAGCCTAGATCCCCCTAGAACCTCGACCAGGCCTGCCGTCCTACGCTCCACTCCCGGCTCCGAGCGCCTAACCTTGCATGCCCCACAAGGCCCGGACACCATCTTCCCTTCCCGACATCCCTGTCTCCCTGGGCCTAGCGTGACCCCGGCCCCAGCGAAACCCCGTCTCCAAAGGCGCGCCAGTCCCGGCTGGGGGGTAAAGGGCTCCCGAGTGAGATAAGCCAGGGAGTTTCGATGGCACCTCCGGCCTCCCCTGAGGGGCTGGTTTCTGTCACACCTTTGGCCCTCCCCTGTGGGCCAGTTCCGATCACCCCTCTGGCCTCCCCGAGGGCTGGCTCCAGACCCGCTGGGCATCTGGGACTTCCCGGACCCATCTTTCAAAGGGATCAAAGAGCCAACCGCCGGACCTCGCCACCGACCAGCCCCCAGGGCCTGAGACCTCCGCCTGCGAAGGTCCGGAGATCAAAGAGGGAAAGGACTATAACTGGGCCCGCCCGACAACTAGCGGGGAGTTGTATCTTGGACCTGAAGCCCTACTGATCTGATCGCGGCTGACCCTAAGAAGAACTCATCTGGAACCTCGGAGCCCTGCTGACGCTGTCGCGGCTCAAGCTGAACTTGCAACCATCGGAGCCCTGCTGACGCTGTCGCGGCTTGCCCTCTAAGACCCTCGGAGCCCGACTGACGCTGCCGCGGCTCAAGCTGAACGTGCAACCATTGAGCCCTGCTGACGCTGACGCGGCTCAAGCTGAACTTGTAACCATCGGAGCCCTGCTGACGCTGTCGCGGCTCGACCTCTCTAAGACCACCTGAGCCCTGCTGACGCTGTTGCGGCTCTCACAAACCTCTCCAGATCGAGCCCTGCTGACCTCGTCGTGGCTCGAGGAGTACTCTGGTCCGGCTGGACCATCGAGATCACCATCACGACCGAGCCGACTCGACGAAGGTGAGGCAGCCAGTACGACCGTCATCCCGTACCCCCCGGCTCGAGGATTGAGAGCTGTGCGTAGGGTACACCTCGTACTGACCCAGAGACTAAAAGACTGTCCCGCTTCCCCCTTCCCGAATCCTCCAAGACTTTATGGTCCCTTGACCACTGTGTATATAAGAGTGCTTCCTTCGTTATCTGCTTATATAAAGAACTTGTTACTAGAATCCAACGGTGTGGTGTCCGTAGTGTGGTGTGAGCTCAGTGTGTACGATCCTAGACCCGAAGTCCTCCCCGGGGAGGACCTCCCAATCAAGACTCAGCAAGTTCTGTGGGAGAGGTGGATCTTGGGGTGCCCGGGTGAGCACAACCTGGCCCTCGGAGATCGCCCCTTCTAACATTATAGTGCCTAGTGTATATTAAATAACCCTTCTGTCATGCAAAATTCAGTAGTAGTATTGAGATGAATTCATACAATTCAAGGAATACCTGTTTATTATAGCAACTTCAATGGTTACTCTTAACCATTAGATAGGATACACGAGTTAAAATACAGGGCAAGCTTCATACGTTCTTACACGAGAACGGTCTGAGTGGATGCATGATGGTTGTTTTGACCATCACTCGCAGTCTAAAACTACTGAGGCTTACTGTGCATGATGACAAATAAGAAAAATGCTTCTTTAACGACACATAATTAATTTGTCCTGTTTGGGCTCTCGACAGGGGCAAGTACCAAGTGATTGCAGCTACTGAAATCCATAAATAAAGACCACTGCGTCCAGAGCGTAAACAATGATTCTTTGCGAGTGGTATAATAAAGCTCTATAACCTCGGCCCCTTTAACTTTAGAAATAAAACGAAATAGCGCCATGACGAGTAAGTCACGTGTCTAAGATTACGTGTCCCACGTCAAACGCTAGTTCTAACCAACGCGCCTGGGCTCGGTGTTCTTCCGGGCCACGGACGTGAAAGGTTAGGTTTCCTGAGGGGAGCCGTCTGCTAAAAAGTAAGTGCGGGTTAGTAATGGGATGTTCCTGCCAATCTGATATTCTATTTGAACAGCGGAGATAAAAGATGCTTTAACGCTGTCAAAAATACTTTTTTTCGCTGTACACTCTCTAGCAGGCACGACGTGAAGATAACCCCTGCCGTGTCCACCCATGTTACGCGGAAATCAAGCGTAGTTAGTAAGTTTTTGGACGATATTTAGTGTTCTCCTTTCCCCTTTTAACTAGATAAAACATAACGAAATTGTTTCAGATTCCGTTATGAGTAAAAGAATGTTTTTAATTAACGTGCAACTGTTTAACAATACATTTTCTAAACTTTCTTGTTTCTTGAGGCACAGTCCGGCTGTATTGTGTAATTTAAATACCATACAACCTCTGATAAAATGCCTCGACAATAATAGTCCTCTGGGATATAGCAACTGACTTTGTACAAAACAGTCATGTTCCTATGAATTGATATTGAGATCAAATGACATTAAAAAAAAATTTGGGGACATTCTGTGGTGTGGAGAGCATGATACATGCCAGAATGATTGAGGTCTCATTGACATGGGTGTCACCTGGTGATGGTATAAAGCACGAAATATTGCTTTGGATTTATTCACGGATATAAACTGAATTATGTGAGTTATTTACGTCTGGTATTTCCTCCCTTTTTCATCTTACAGGTTTGAGGCCCCAGTAAATTACTGAGGGTTCCTACACGGACAAACCCGTGAGTAACACTTTTTGGTTTTTTCACATACATATCCTTACGGGTGGGTGCACCTTAGAGCGTGCATACCACCGGAGGATCACACATCTGGTCCTGACGAATGCTGAGCGATCAGCTCTGAAAGCAGAAACATGTTGACCAAATTTAAGTAGGACTCAAGGTTTCCAAATAAAGAAACCCTTTTTTCCAGTCCAAATATCACTTGTTTTTATCATTGCGGGTTGGACTATTAATAAAGTAGTTGGCAGTCACAACCACGCATTTTTAATTCTTCTTATACACTTAGCACAATTGGGTTTGCACTACATCAACACACAAAAGAACCAGCTCCGCTGTAATTCAGGCGTTGAAGCACACTGGAAGAACACTCGGTCCTTCCAGTGGGAACCCAATGATGAAGCATGTCACCACTAGGTGGTGAGTGAGGGTTCTTTTTACCATTAACTTTTGTGTCTTTCTCATTAGGGTTCACGATCTGTCACTGCCTTTGGACTTCTGTTAAAATTTGAGGTGCCACACTGTCTTCACTCTTTTGTTGTTACTGAATACTCCTGTGCCTCCCCATTCATCTTTCCCCACACAAATCCTGTACCTTCAACTTCTGTGCCCTCCTCATCGTTTACCCAAAAAATATCACTCGTCCCTCTACAGATCTTATCAACCGTAACACTGACGTTCAACCCATCGGTAACACCACCTATCTCACTCTCCCCTGCTCCCCAGTTTGTACCTGTAATGATCTGTGTTAGAACCGGGAGTCTCTGGTTGGCAAAGGTAAGTACCTTGGCCCAAGTAGGGACCCCTAGCTCCGGTCAGGGCAACGGAATAACCCTCTGAGATAACCCCTGCTCACCCTCTAGGTAGCATGGCGCGAGCAGTCTAGGCTAAACTCGGAGACAATGTGGATAACATTTGCACTTAACACAACAGCAATTCCCAATCCACCACAAACTGAGACCACACAGGTAAGTATATTTTTATAAAAATATATAACTTTATCTAGTTTCAGCAAGGTAAATCAAGCAGTTGCACGATAATCAATTCTTTAGAACAGATAGCATTTCTAGTTTAAAGGTTGCACGTTAAACACTTCATCTAGAACAAGGTCGCACTTAATTCTTAATTGGTCTTTCTTAATTTCAGGAAGTTCTCAAAACCAATGTCTCTAGTCTCTTCCAGTCAGCACAAAGATATGCCAACGATTTTGGGATAAAAAAACGCTCTCAAAATGAGCAAGCAAACAATGCCAGCGTAAAACAACTATCCCCCAAGGGTCCCCTGGCTTCAGGGACCACAAGCGCTTCTTGCGCGGCTCACCCGGTATCCTGGGCGAGGGGGGACTTCTTTCCCCGTTCTTGCGGTGACGCGGGTCCCCCAGGGGCACCTCGCGGGTGCAGGCTCAGTGTTGCTCCCGCCCGGCCGGTCTCAGGACGCTCTCCGCCCGCTCTGGGTCCTTCACAGAGCAGCGGGGAGCAGAGACGGCAGGCCAGGGGCTGGAGCACTTACGGAGATCCCTCGGCGGGGTCAGGTCACTTCTTCCCGGGCCCGGCGGTGACCGCGCTGAGTCCTCGGCTTCGTCAGCTGCCTCAGCGAAGGCAGCCAATCCCCTCGCGGCTCCTCAGGCGAGCCTCCACAGCACCCGGGAGTCAGCCAATGGCAGTGCGGCTCCCGGGACAGTAAACAATGACGCTCCGCGACTCCGGCCAATCACGGCCCACTACTGCTGATGACGCTGCGCCGCACGGGCCAATCCCGTCGCGGCGTTAGTGAGGGGGCTCGGCTCCCTCCACCAATGGGAGCGCGGCGGCTTCGTTCTTCGCCGCGGCAGCGCCTGGACCTCTAGGCAAGTTACGGGGGGGGTTCCTGGCTCCGGGCCGCGGTGGTGATTTGGCGGCAAAGGGTTTTCAAGGGCGCTGGTCCCGATGAGACCCCCCTCTCGACCTCTCCACCACGTTGGAGCGGATTTCACGAGGGGAGGCGCCACAAGCCTCCAACCCTCATAGGAAATGTGCCGATGAGCACACCGATCCCTTCCTCACGCTCCGCAGTCGAGTACACCACGCCCCCGGTCCACAACAGCCCGATCTTGCAGCTGTTTTCTGGCAAAGCTTTAGGAACCTTTAGCCCTGGGTTCCCAGCAGGAGGCCAGCTCTTCTCAGGCCCTTGGAGATTCAGTAAAGACACAGCACACAGCAAAGTCTTGGTAGGTTCAAGCAGGCAGGGTCACAGCACGCAGCAAAGTCCCTTTCCCCTCTTCAGCTTTCAGTGGCCACAGCAGAACAGGTCAGCCCTTAGAGCACACAGCAAGGCAATCTTCCTTTAGTTCTCTCGCCGTCTTCCTTCCAGCAGAGGGTCCGTCTTGGTTGTAGAATTTCAGAATCTGCTCTTCTGCAGACAGGGGTCCTTTCCTTATACCCCCAATGTCTTTGAAGTTCTTGGTGCATGGAGGCCCTGGGTCCAGTCTAAACCAGTTCTGGGGGTTGCGGAGCACTGAGGTGTCTCTGGCTTTCTTCCTCCTGTCAGCTTCAGGGCCAGGGGGGTCAGTTGACCACCAGGAGAGAGCGAATGTGGGGGAGGTAGGCAGGCACAGCCCAGCACTTATCTGGCATTCCTTCCTCCCTCCTCCCAAGCAGGCAGATGTGCCCTTTCATCCCCGGGATGGTTCCGACCCTCTCCTCTGGGGCTCTGCAGCCCCTTCCTGTCACATCCAGACCAGGCAGACATTCCACAAACCCAGGCACACAGAAAAAGGTTTAGACAAGAGAACAGCCACTTTCTAAAAGTGCTATTCTCCAACACAGGATTTAAAAACACCCTTCACTAAAAGATGTGTCATTAAATTCTGAGTCCAGGGATATCTCTCATGGATGTTCCATCTTGTTCCTATAGGGAGATAGGCTGGGATCCAATGGGACCAGCCTCCCCAGGCTACCCTAGGGAGCCCTACAGCCCTACAGCAGTGAGCACACAAAGTGGCTGCTGCTCTCTACCAGAGCATGTTACCTGCACTAGTACACGCTCTACCCTATCCATTCACTGCACCCTACCCAGGGGGGTACCTGGAGCCTTCCATAGGGGTGGCTGATGTGCACAGACAGGGGAGGGTTAAGCCCAGCCAGTGGGGACACTGGCCGGGCTGACATGGCAGTCACTGACTGCATACAGGCTCTGCGCTGGCAGGCCTGAGTCACCATTTTAAAGCTACTCATGTGGGTGGCGCAATCCGCGCTGCAGGCCCACTAGTAGCATTTGTCATCACCGGCCCTGGCACACACAGTGCACTTTACTAGGGACTTCGTGGTGCTACAAATATGCCAATCAGGTATATTCATTCAATATCACAATTTACAGAGGGAGCACTTACCCTCTGACACTGATCAGCAGTGGCAGAGGGTCCAAAGCATCTAAACCAGCAAAAACGAAATCCAGCACAGCATCAAAACACATGAGTCAGAGGCAAAAAGATGGGGGAAGAACCACGCCAAAAGGTGTCAGGTCTAACACGTGTCCCCTCCAGCTGAAAGTGGGGAGAACTACCCAACCTCTTGGGAGTCCTCATCACTAAGGCGGAAGAATCTGGACAGACCGTCAGCGTTGGCGTGTTCTGTACCAGGGCGGTGCTCCACCGTAAAATCCATCCCCTGTAGGGAAATGGACCACCTCAACAATTTTGGATTCTCACCCCTCATCTGCATTAACCATCTGAGGGGCCTGTGGTCGGTCTGAACACGGAAGTGAGTCCCAAACAGGTAGGGCCTCAGCTTCTTCAGAGCCCAGACCACAGCGAAAGCTTCTCTTTCAATGGCACTCCATTTTTGTTCCCTGGGGATTAGCCTCCGGCTAATGAAAGCCACGGGTTGGTCTCCTCCCTCATCATTGATCTGTGAGAGCACTGCTCCCACGCCTTGCTCTGAAGCGTCAGTTTGCACGATGAACTCACTTGAAAAGTCAGGTGCCTTAAGCACCGGTGCTGTGCACATGGCAGTTTTGAGGGTGTCAAAAGCAGTTTGACAGGCCTCAGTCCAATTCACTTTCCTGGGCTGATTCCTAGATGTCAGCTCTGTCAAAGGGGCCACAATGGTGCCATAGCCTTTGACAAACCGTCTGTAATACCCGGTGAGACCTAGAAAGGCTCTCACCTCCGTCTGGGTCTTGGGGGGTTCCCAAGCCAGAATGGTGTCAATCTTCGCCTGTAGGGGCGCCACCTTGCCGCTCCCCACCTGGTGTCCCAAGTACACCACAGATCCCTGCCCTATCTGGCATTTACTGGCCTTGATAGTGAGGCCTGCCTTCTGCAGAGCCTTCAACACTTCAGTGAGGTGTTGCAGGTGTTCCTCCCAAGTGGAGCTGAACACCGCAATGTCATCCAGGTAGGCTGCGCTGAATTGCTCCAGCCCTGCCAGTACCTGGTTGACCAATCTCTGAAATGTGGCGGGGGCATTTTTCAACCCAAAGGGCATGACACGAAACTGGAAGTGTCCTTCGGGCGTTGAAAATGCTGACCTCTCCTTTGCCCCGTCCGTTAAGGCAATCTGCCAGTACCCTGAAGTCAAATCAAACGTACTCAGGTACTGGGCAGCTCCCAACCGATCCACCAGCTCATCAGCTCTGGGGATGGGGTGCGCGTCAGTCTTCGTGACCGCATTGAGCCCACGGTAGTCCACGCAGAACCGAAGTTCTGGGGGGCCACCGGGGGTAGCAGCTTTCTTAGGCACTAAGACCACTGGGCTAGCCCAGGGGCTGCTGGAGGGCTCAATAACCCCAAGCGCCAACATCTTGGAAACTTCTTCCTTGATGCTAGCTCTGACCTTGTCAGCCACCCTGTAAAACTTCTGTTTCACAGGCATGCTGTCTCCAGTGTCCACGTCGTGGACGCACCACTTGGTGACACCTGGGGTCAGGGAGAACAGTGGGGCGAACTGACCCAAGACTCGGCGACAGTCCTCCTGCTGTTCTGGGGTCAGGGTGGGGGAGAGGACCACACCATCCACTGACCCATCTTGCTCCTTGACTGCCAGGAGGTCAGGGAGAGGATCACTATCCTCCTCCCCTCCAACATCTGTAGCCATGAGCATAGTCACTTCAGTCCTCTCAAAGTGGGGTTTGAGGCGGTTCACATGTAGCACTCTCAGGGGCTGCCTGGGAGTCTTCAGGTTAACCAAATAGGTAACCTCGCTCTTGCGCTCCACCACCTCATATGGGCCAGACCACTTGTCCCGGAGCGCACAAGGCTCCACTGGCGCCATCACCCACACCTTCTGTCCAGGTTGGAACTCAACCAGAGAAGTATTCTGGTCATACCACCTCTTCATTTCCTCCTGGCTAGCCTCCAGGTTCTCTTGAGCGAGCTTCCTGAAGCGCTTGGTCTGGTTGCGGATGGCCAGCACATAGCTGAACACATCCTGAGGGGTTTTCCCACGGGATTTCTCCCACCCCTCCTTCACCAGAGCCAGAGGTCCTCTGACAGGGTGGCCATACAGCAACTCAAAGGGACTGAACCCTAATGATTTCTGAGGCACCTCCCTGTAGGCAAACAACAGGCATGGCAACAAGACATCCCATTTCCGCCTCATGGGCTCTTCCAGGCCCATAATCATGCCCTTCAATGTGCGGTTGAATCTCTCAACCAAACCATTTCCTTGAGGGTGGTAAGGAGTGGTGAATTTGTATGTCACCCCACACTCACTCCACAGGGACTTCATATATTTAGAAATGAAGTTTGTCCCGCGGTCCGAAACGACCTCCTTCGGAAATCCCACCCGGGAAAAGATCCCCATCAGGGCACGGCCCACCACTGGGGCGGTGACTGTCCTGAGCGGAAGGGCTTCCGGGTACCGAGTGGCATGGTCCACCAAGACCAGGATAAACCTGTTGCCTAGGGCTGTCTTGGGATCCAGGGGCCCCACGATGTCAATGCCCACCCGCTCAAAAGGGGTGCTCACCACGGGAAACGGTTGGAGGGGTGCCACGCGCTTCCCTCCACTCTTGCCACTGGCCTGACAAGTCTGACAAGACTTACAAAAGGCAGAGACGTGCGTCTTCATCTGGGGCCAGTAGAAATGTGTGACAAGCCTGTGATAGGTCTTGTCTTGCCCCAGATGTCCTGCGAGAGGCACGTCATGAGCCAGACCCAGTAGGAAGTTCCTGAAGCGCTCCGGTACCACCAGCACACGGGCTGCGCCGGGCTCAGCGAACTTAGGCTCACTATAAAGTAAGTCATCCTCCCAATAGATCAAATGCTCCTTGGACCCCAGGCCTGCGGCCTGGTCAGCAGCCTGCTGCCGCACACCAATGAGAGAAGGGCACTCCTTCTGAGCCTGGCAGAATTCCTCCCTGGAGGGACCACCTTCCTGCTGCCACTGGGACAGCTCAGGCAATTCCCCTAGTTCGGCCACCTGCTCCCCCGTCGGTTCCAGGGCATCCCCCTCTGGGTCTGCCTCCTCCTGGACCGTGGGAACAGTGGGGGCCGGTTTCCCGCGCCCTCTACCCCTTCCTCTCTTGGCAGGTCCCTGGGCCATTGTTCCAGGCTCCAGCTCTGTTAGACCGCCCTCTCTTGCTGTCATTGCACGGGTGGACACACAGATCCACGCAGGCAAACCCAACATCTCCAAGTGAGTCCTGTGCTCCACCTCTTTCCAGGGGGAGCTCTCCAGGTCATTACCTAATAGACAATCTACAGGCAAGGCATCACTTACTACAATCTCCAAAATACCGGAGACTCCTCCCCATTCAAATGGAACTTTCGCCAGCCTGCAGTAGCGCACTGAACTGTCAGCTGCCACCACAGGCCGGAGTACCTGGGGAACAAGTTGCTCTTCAGACACCCACTGACACCTAACAGATGTCACGCTGGCCCCTGTGTCTCTCAGAGCCTCCACCACCTGTCCATTGATGGTCACCTTCTGCCCGTATTTCTTAGTGTTTTGGGGCAGCAAGGTTTCCTGGGCCATCTCTCGGTCTCCTAAAGAGACAAGGGTCATCACTGCTAACCCTTCCTCCCCACTAGAGATCAAATCCCCTCCCAAAGCTACACTGGCCAATGCCGGTGCTGGAGCACCAGAGGGTGCTGGAGGTTTCTTTGGACATTTGGGGGCAATGTGCCCCACCGCCCCACATGTAAAGCAGGTAGGCGGGGGCCTGTTGTCCTGCTTGCCCTTACGGGGCCAGGACTTCTTAGCCTTGGGGGGTTGAGACACCTTCTCCTGGGAACCAGTTTGGGGCCCTTTAGAAGACTCCTTTTGATTACCCGTGTCCCCCCCACTCTTCTGCGGAGGACCCTGTCCACCCTTGGCTGGGGTACTTACCACCCCCTTGTGGACCCTGGTGCTAGTCCACCGGTCCGCCTCTTTAGCAAGCTCACTGGGATCAGTTAACTTACTATCCAAAAGATGCTGGCGCAGCTCTGGGACACACAAACTACTTAAGTGCTCCCTACTAATCAAGTGACACAACCCCACATAATCAGTAACTTTGCTGCCCTTCATCCAACCTTCCAGTGCACGCGTGTACATACTCACACACTCCACCCAAGTACTTGAATCAAGCTTCTTGAAGTTCCTAAACTTCTGGCGGTACTGTTCAGCAGTGAGCCCATACCGGAGGCACAAAGCCCCCTTCATGGCGGAGTAGGACAAAGCATCCTCTGCTTCTAAGGGTGCCAAAACATCCCTCCCAGAGGCCTCAAAATGCTTCCACAATCCTGCTCCCCAATTCTTCTCAGGCACTTCATTCATCCTTAGGGCTAGTTCATACGCTCTAAACCACGCATAAATATCATCACCCCCCTGATAATTCTGTACCAGATCCTTTGGTATGTATACCTTACCCGCCTGTACTGGTTGTGCGCTGCCACCATTAGAACTGGGCACCCTCTCTTTATATTTGATGGCCAATTCCTTCATGCCCCTCTCATGAGCCAAGTCGAGCTTCTTCTCCTCCAAAGCGAGAGCATCCCTTCTCTCCTGCGCCGCTCTCTCCTGCGCCTCTCTCTCAATTTCCAGGCGCAGTCTCTTCTCATCGGCGTCCGCTCTGAGTTTCAAAAGCTCAATCTCATGGGCCCTAGTTCTCTGATTCTCCTCCACTTCCTCTGGAGAAATATTCCTACTGGAGTGGGTGCTGCCGGCCCTAGACGCTGGCTTCGCCACTGGCAATTCACTGGGCCAAAACCCAATCTCCTGTGCGCCACCCTCTTCCATAGGAGCTTCTGGGACACCATGTTTGGCCTCCCACCAGGCCCTCAGAGCTGTCTGTAGCTCTTCCTTATTTGCGCCGCCCCTCACTGGGCATTCAAGCTGTTTGCAGACCTTTCTCAGTTGCTCCTTGTTATAGGTTAACAACTTCTGGATTTCAAATTCCACCTCCACGTCTCCATTCACGCTTGGCGCTTTCCGAGACATGATGCTTCCTACCCCTTTTTCAACTAAAAAGGTTTCACCAAAAAGAAAAAATCCTGCGCAACCTGTTCCGCTAAACTAGACTAGTGATGTACAAGAAATTACTGCCGGTCAAGTGCAATTATTAGTTCAAAATCCGCACCGCGAGCCACCAATGTTAGAACCGGGAGTCTCTGGTTGGCAAAGGTAAGTACCTTGGCCCAAGTAGGGACCCCTAGCTCCGGTCAGGGCAACGGAATAACCCTCTGAGATAACCCCTGCTCACCCTCTAGGTAGCATGGCGCGAGCAGTCTAGGCTAAACTCGGAGACAATGTGGATAACATTTGCACTTAACACAACAGCAATTCCCAATCCACCACAAACTGAGACCACACAGGTAAGTATATTTTTATAAAAATATATAACTTTATCTAGTTTCAGCAAGGTAAATCAAGCAGTTGCACGATAATCAATTCTTTAGAACAGATAGCATTTCTAGTTTAAAGGTTGCACGTTAAACACTTCATCTAGAACAAGGTCGCACTTAATTCTTAATTGGTCTTTCTTAATTTCAGGAAGTTCTCAAAACCAATGTCTCTAGTCTCTTCCAGTCAGCACAAAGATATGCCAACGATTTTGGGATAAAAAAACGCTCTCAAAATGAGCAAGCAAACAATGCCAGCGTAAAACAACTATCCCCCAAGGGTCCCCTGGCTTCAGGGACCACAAGCGCTTCTTGCGCGGCTCACCCGGTATCCTGGGCGAGGGGGGACTTCTTTCCCCGTTCTTGCGGTGACGCGGGTCCCCCAGGGGCACCTCGCGGGTGCAGGCTCAGTGTTGCTCCCGCCCGGCCGGTCTCAGGACGCTCTCCGCCCGCTCTGGGTCCTTCACAGAGCAGCGGGGAGCAGAGACGGCAGGCCAGGGGCTGGAGCACTTACGGAGATCCCTCGGCGGGGTCAGGTCACTTCTTCCCGGGCCCGGCGGTGACCGCGCTGAGTCCTCGGCTTCGTCAGCTGCCTCAGCGAAGGCAGCCAATCCCCTCGCGGCTCCTCAGGCGAGCCTCCACAGCACCCGGGAGTCAGCCAATGGCAGTGCGGCTCCCGGGACAGTAAACAATGACGCTCCGCGACTCCGGCCAATCACGGCCCACTACTGCTGATGACGCTGCGCCGCACGGGCCAATCCCGTCGCGGCGTTAGTGAGGGGGCTCGGCTCCCTCCACCAATGGGAGCGCGGCGGCTTCGTTCTTCGCCGCGGCAGCGCCTGGACCTCTAGGCAAGTTACGGGGGGGGTTCCTGGCTCCGGGCCGCGGTGGTGATTTGGCGGCAAAGGGTTTTCAAGGGCGCTGGTCCCGATGAGACCCCCCTCTCGACCTCTCCACCACGTTGGAGCGGATTTCACGAGGGGAGGCGCCACAAGCCTCCAACCCTCATAGGAAATGTGCCGATGAGCACACCGATCCCTTCCTCACGCTCCGCAGTCGAGTACACCACGCCCCCGGTCCACAACAGCCCGATCTTGCAGCTGTTTTCTGGCAAAGCTTTAGGAACCTTTAGCCCTGGGTTCCCAGCAGGAGGCCAGCTCTTCTCAGGCCCTTGGAGATTCAGTAAAGACACAGCACACAGCAAAGTCTTGGTAGGTTCAAGCAGGCAGGGTCACAGCACGCAGCAAAGTCCCTTTCCCCTCTTCAGCTTTCAGTGGCCACAGCAGAACAGGTCAGCCCTTAGAGCACACAGCAAGGCAATCTTCCTTTAGTTCTCTCGCCGTCTTCCTTCCAGCAGAGGGTCCGTCTTGGTTGTAGAATTTCAGAATCTGCTCTTCTGCAGACAGGGGTCCTTTCCTTATACCCCCAATGTCTTTGAAGTTCTTGGTGCATGGAGGCCCTGGGTCCAGTCTAAACCAGTTCTGGGGGTTGCGGAGCACTGAGGTGTCTCTGGCTTTCTTCCTCCTGTCAGCTTCAGGGCCAGGGGGGTCAGTTGACCACCAGGAGAGAGCGAATGTGGGGGAGGTAGGCAGGCACAGCCCAGCACTTATCTGGCATTCCTTCCTCCCTCCTCCCAAGCAGGCAGATGTGCCCTTTCATCCCCGGGATGGTTCCGACCCTCTCCTCTGGGGCTCTGCAGCCCCTTCCTGTCACATCCAGACCAGGCAGACATTCCACAAACCCAGGCACACAGAAAAAGGTTTAGACAAGAGAACAGCCACTTTCTAAAAGTGCTATTCTCCAACACAGGATTTAAAAACACCCTTCACTAAAAGATGTGTCATTAAATTCTGAGTCCAGGGATATCTCTCATGGATGTTCCATCTTGTTCCTATAGGGAGATAGGCTGGGATCCAATGGGACCAGCCTCCCCAGGCTACCCTAGGGAGCCCTACAGCCCTACAGCAGTGAGCACACAAAGTGGCTGCTGCTCTCTACCAGAGCATGTTACCTGCACTAGTACACGCTCTACCCTATCCATTCACTGCACCCTACCCAGGGGGGTACCTGGAGCCTTCCATAGGGGTGGCTGATGTGCACAGACAGGGGAGGGTTAAGCCCAGCCAGTGGGGACACTGGCCGGGCTGACATGGCAGTCACTGACTGCATACAGGCTCTGCGCTGGCAGGCCTGAGTCACCATTTTAAAGCTACTCATGTGGGTGGCGCAATCCGCGCTGCAGGCCCACTAGTAGCATTTGTCATCACCGGCCCTGGCACACACAGTGCACTTTACTAGGGACTTCGTGGTGCTACAAATATGCCAATCAGGTATATTCATTCAATATCACAATTTACAGAGGGAGCACTTACCCTCTGACACTGATCAGCAGTGGCAGAGGGTCCAAAGCATCTAAACCAGCAAAAACGAAATCCAGCACAGCATCAAAACACATGAGTCAGAGGCAAAAAGATGGGGGAAGAACCACGCCAAAAGGTGTCAGGTCTAACAATCTGCTGTTGTTTCAAACTGTGAAATCATCTTCTAAAAACGGCATGTTCAAACCACCCGCTCTGCAAAGCATCCGGTGTTTAAGCCGAACGCTTATCTCCCGCCTGTGTTCACTCCCGCCACATGACTCCTTCACTCCACCCTCCGGAAATTCCCAAACCAACAATGTTGGACTCCCCATCAATCCTTTAACAATATTCCCTAATTATCCCAGAATCGGTGCACTTTATCGTATGTGCTAAAATAAATATACTGAATACATATGAAAATAAACTCCCCAAGACAACGTATTCTTTAAACAACTGTCCGTAATGATATGGTTTAAACGTGTTCCTCCAAGAACATTGAAAAAAAATTGGATGAACCCGAGTTTACTACTGAGTACGTGTTTAAATTGGATACAAATGTGCATAGGGCTGTGCAACTCCTTTGTGACACGCAAGTTGCGTGTCACAACTTCGCAAATTAAATTGTCAGAATCGTGCACTAAACTGAACAGAGTGCACTTGGAGTGTATCCACGCCGAAATTGAGTAAAGTGATGAGGTTAACATCAAGGAGAAAACACAGGGTGTGCTGCAGACTTTTTGCAATGGAACACTTTATGCGCCACCAGAGGGGCCATCACTATCAAATACAAAAAAACACACAATACCAATGCCTCAAGAGGCCTTTGGAGTTCTCTTGACCTTTTCCTCCAGAAGGTTGACCCTACATAAGGACACTTGCACCAACACTGTGCCTTGCAGACCTGCTCCATTCATAACTCCTCTGGTTGTAATTACAGATCAGGTGCTTAAACCTGCCTGCCTTTCCACGCCCTCTATCCCTCTTCCATATTTTTCATTTCGCGCACTTGCACCCGTCACTAATTCTCTCTACAATTAGACTATACACCTCGATAGCATGCTTGCAAGCACAATAACTTCTGTCTTAAGGTCTCATTGGAGGAGGAGGATGCCAGCGGCTTTTCATGCTCCCGCGATGTCATGTAGGCAAGGTTTTTACAAAGTCCCCAGTTGAAAAGCTCCCCTCACTTCAGCCAACCGCAAGGAAGCAACACAATTTTGCAAGACTGGAACCATTTGTATTAATTGGCACATGGACACAGTTGAAAAGAAGTAGGAAATGTAGAGTACGTCAGTGCTGGCTCCATGCCCTTCTCCTGTAGCAGTAACTTAATAACTTGCTCCCACTTGAGCTAAAGCACCACCAGGTGAAGCTAATAACAAACAAGCATTGTACTTGGATATTGAGGAGTAAGAGGCCAGTGTAAAAGTGCATTCCTATTGGATATCTCGCTAAAGGAGTGAGCATTACACATGCAGTCAAGGGAATACAGCAGTCTACATCCGTATGACACTTCGTACCTCTGGGCTCCTGAATATGCTTTACTTTGAATTCTTCACTCAATATGAAACTGATATGGGCCACCATATTAAGATGTGGCTGCTGGCTAACTAACCTGTGCTGAAGGAAAGCCTTAGTTGCATTGGACGTCATTGTATTGCTGGCTAGCTGTCTACATCCAATCACGGTCGATGGGATCAGGTGGGGTCGTCGAGCATTATTCTCTTAATTTGATTGATTTACAATCAGGGTAGGCATTGCACAGGTTACTCCTTCATATGTTGCTGGGTTCAAAGAGACAAGGACCTCTGGTGGTGTGGCCTGACCCGTATTCCCAAGCTGCGGCTATGGTCGTCTTGTCTATTATGTTACACACGGCCCCAATGGTGACACCGTAATTTCAGACATGTACGACGTGCATGAACCTGTGCAGTTAAAAGTGTGAAGAGACATTCATCTCAGCCTCTAGAATGCACTGTTCACCCTGTGGTGTCCCTGGATGACATGCCACTGAGCATCAGATCCTCTTCAGACTCCAGTTGGTCAAATGGATGTAGAGACACGTCAATAAAATTGCACAGTGCAATTTCATCCATACATGCCAATGGGTAGCGCTTAAGTGGCACTTTGTAAGAATAATTACCATATCCAAATGGTCACATCTAACTGTTTTTAGCAAACTAAGTAATGAAGTACTTTTGAAAAGATCTTCAGCTCATCAATGTTTCAAGCTGCAGCAGCGAAGCAGGCAGCGTGCAACACTGGGCCTGGATGAAGATGTGGAACAACAGGCAGGCAACATGCAAGCACAATAACCATTTACATGAGAAATTAAGTTTAAAATTAAACCACACATTATTTTAGTGTCAAAGTAAAAAAAAAAAAATGTATGTCCTAAAGGGGTTAATAAGAGTTAGCTAGTGGAATTAACCCTTTAAACTAGACCCCCCCCCTAATCAGTGACCCCTCGAATAAATTAAACCCCTTATATGAAGTGGGCCTCCTAATAATGCGCGAACCACGATCTAACACATGGTGCTGACTGTCACCGCGCTGGCCTGAGTGACCCAAGATATGCACCTGCGATCTGCACTGTACCCCAAAGCATCCAACCCGGCAGCCTTGAATGGACTGACTCACAGGACAGGGCAACTGGTGAACTAACAGGATATGCTTGAGAGGCTGCAAGTCACCTCCTGACAGCAATTAGTCCTGCTGACACAGAATTCAGGTACAACCCACTTACCAAACTACGATGGACAACAATCATAGAACTATCAGCCAGATGTGCCATTTTCTTGTTTGCAAAATACTATTGCAATTTGTAACCAGTATTTTTAGAACCAGTAGTTAATTTTCTGAAAGACCTATGTTAATGTTAATGTTATGTATGCTTATAGAGCTCTCAATTACCAGAAAAGGCGACTCGGCGCTAACTGAGCTACTAGTCACTGAGAACCCAACCAGATTAAATGGAAGCAAACAACCATGTCTTCAAGAGTTTACTGAATGCCAAAAGATTCGGCATAGCTCTGAGATTGGGGGGTAGGCCATTCCAGATCTATGAGGCCTCAACCACGAATCCACTTCCTCCCCAATCCACACATTCAAATATGGGGCTAACCACCAGATTGGCCAAGGCCGAGCGTAGGGACCTAACTAGTGTGTGCCATGAAAAACTCTTCCTAGAAAGAAAGAGCCATGCTGATGGAGTGCCTTATGCACTAAACAGAGTGCTTTAAAAGCAATTATTTTCCTAACTTGAAGCCAGTGTAATTTCTTGAGTGCTTGGGAAATTGAAAGATAGTTAGGAATCTTAAGAAGCACAAGGGCTGATGCATTCTGCAAGATCTGCAGTTTATTCAGAACATGCTAATGTGCGTGCATATACAGACCATTACGAGAGTCAAAACGTGATAGTACCAGTGCTGTAATCACAGTCTTCTGCAATTCGACAGGAATGAAAGGTTTCTTGACAATTTTTAGAGTGGCAAAAGCAGTCAAAGTAACCGCAGTAGTTGATTCACATAACACAGTTTATCACTGAGAACAATACCCAAGTTCTTAACTGACTTAACCGAGGAGGAGGTGGTCCAATTTCAGAAGGCCACCACAAAGGGATCTATGTACACCACCACAAAGGGATCTATGTACAAACAGGTCCGTTCAGTTAGAAAAATTTAGATTTTGAGTAGGTCGCAATCTAACCTACCTTATTAATATTCATAGGGTAGGTCACAAATTTCGATTAACTCCGATTAGAGGCCATCACTGGAATGGGGGCCTACTGAGGTCAGTAGACAGCTAAGTCTGCGATCAACTTTCAATAAAGCAATATTTTTTTTCTTTATGTAGCCCATTTTCCTTAAAGAGAATAGGGCTGTGTTTAAAAAGAAAAGTGATTTTTTTTTTGTTTGATAAATGGCAGCTGTCCCATGGGCCACTACCTACTTCCCAACAAACTTTTTTTTAATTCACAAAGAGGAAGAGGTCCTAAAGGGAATCCTTCCCTTTTCCAAATGGGTTACTATTTCAACTTGGGGTTTGTAAAATGTCAGTTTTTTGCAACTGGATTTTAGTCGCAAACATTTATACCCATATAGGATACCCAGTCAGTATTTGGAAGGGACGCCCCTTCCATATATCGAAATTCATATACATTCGGAATCCCATTTTAGGAGTTGGAAAATCTTTTTTGACTCCTAAAATTAGAAGTAGTACATTGCAAAAATCATTTTATCAGTCGCAAAACACCGAATCTGAACATTTGCGATTGTTAAAATGTTTCACACATCTGGCCCTATGAGACTAGAGAGTGTTAGAAAGCAACAGAACGACCTGTTCATGCCTGTGTGAAGCCTCATGCCCTTAATATCTCTGTGAAGCGTATCCTCTCATTTCATTGCACAATCTATTTATAGTTGTCCAGCCAGAGAACCAGTGGTGGCTGTGCACATGCAAGCATACAACTGACTGATAGGGTTCCTGAATGCACACTTGGAGTACATCTTGCAGCTTCCACCATGCCTCAAGCACCCAGAATAGGGAAAGGACACACGGTGGCCAATGTATTCAGCATTATTGACTTTCCCATGTCCTACCACCTTCTCCGCTCCCCCCAGCCCTTGCCACAACATGCCGGTCCATGTTATGTTATGTTATGTTATATTTCTACGCTCGGCTACTCAAAAAGAGTGTCCCGGCGCTTTATTTAGGCAGCTCAGTATAAAAAAACATAACACCATAAAACAGAAACTAACAGGGGGGAAAAAGAGACATCCTAAAGGTTAAAAGGCCAGGTCTTAAGGCTCTTCCTGAGCCACAACCAACCCGTGTAGGTACCCCTACTAGGGCTCCCTGGTGAATACTGCTGCAGAAAGGCACGCACTGACTTCCATTGGACCCGGCGAGATTGCATAGCAGGAGGAGGCGGCACGGCCTTCTGCCACCCAGTGTGTTGCCAGCACCTTTCCTTTAAAAGGACTACAGAGGGCGCCTGCTGTCGTCGGGTGCGTCATCGCTGCTTCCAGGGTTTGGCAAAGGTGTTTATTGGGTAAATTATGCTGACTGCAGGAGTTTCTTTGGAGACGAGCGGCGGCGCTGAAATGCAATTAAACTCCTATGCAATTATGTACTATGATGGCCGGGTCAGGGAGTAATGGAATAAGGAAGGGGTGGAGAAGCTGTACCAGAGAAATGTGTATGTTCTGATTTTAAAAAGCCATTAAAGTTTTATGCTCGAGCTTCAAAGAGGTGCTCGGTAAGGTATGCATCGCGCAGAATAAAGCCTTATAAAAGTAATAAAAAACAGAGTTTATACTTAAATGAAGCCTAAAAATAATTGCTGTTCTTGGCCTGCTGGAATGTGACACACGCCCATATAAGCATTAGGGACAGCACACCTGGGCCGGGATTTCTGCAGCACAGCCGGGTTAAAGCCTCAGCTCGCGTCTGGACCATTAGCACACAGATTTATTCTAAAAATATAGATTCCCGGGGAAAAAATAAGCGGCATTTAGAGCAAAATTTTTTGGGCGCTGGCCGCATTGCACTTCTGCTCACATGAACCCGATGATCTCCTTTATGAAACAAAGACACACTCTCGGTGCCAATGACCTCGGGTGCAGCAGTGGGTGCTACAGTCTGCTAAACCTGATTGACAGACATGCGTCAGCCTTGGCTCGGGCAGCACACCCAAAGGCGCCGGCTGCCTAAACACAGCGTAGGTGCGTACACAACGAGGCCTTATCTCCAGGGAAAATCTAATGCGCCACGCTTCGCTGCCTCCCAGAGGCCTCAGTGAGGGGTTCGTTCAGCAGGCAATTAGTAACTGCTAATTTTCCTGATCGATTTCCTTTTGTGTGCGCCACATTAGGGCGGTGGGCGGCGCAGCAGCACTCCAAGGGGGTCGCCTCCGCTGCCCGCCCGGTGACTTTGAAATGCACGCCTGCGGCCCTCGGTGCGCGTTCACAGGTGCCCCTCGCGGCGCGCCCCGCCGGTGGCACCGAGCGTCTCACAATGCTCCTAATTACCGACGGCTTCTGTTTCCACGGGGCAGAGACAAGACACATCACGCGGGCTTGGCCTCCGATACCTGCCACGTGGCTTTGATAAATGAATTCAGTGTCTGCCTACTTACACCCAGGGCGCATTCCAGGAAAAGAATGGCACTTTGAAAAGAAAAACCAGGAAGAGTCGTGAAATATTAACATTCTTAAAAATGTACAGTTCGTATTGCGCAGTCTGGGTGAACAGCAGTCGCACAGAGGCATTTTAAACCCTTGTCAGCCCTGAAGGCCCTGCGGTTTCTGGGCCTGCTCGGCTGTGAGTGATACGGCCTCACGGCGCTTGTTTGTTGCTGTCCTGGGCTTAATAACACAGATGACGGACATCCCATCTGGGCGGGGCTTACTGGAGCATGGCAGCAGCACAGTCTCTGTTCTTTTCCCAACCATCAGTGCAAGAACTTAAGGCTCGATACATTACAACATTACACTCTTTGGTGGTCCCAAACCCTGAGAGTGGAAAAAACCACAGTGTTTTGCCACTGAAAACATTGCTTTCTAATGTTACTAAACCCTTTTGCAAACCGTAAAAACCTTTCTGACTAGTAAAACGGATAAGGGAATCACAATTAAGAATGTGAAAGGGGAGTCTCCTATTAATTGCGATTCAAAATGACATGTTTCAATAGTTTGTGATCACAACCAGCCGCAGTCGGTAGTGGGAGTAGCCGCCGGGCGGTGACCTGGGGAGGGGCGGGGAGGGGCACGCTGGGGGGTAGTAAACTATGGATTACGGAGTTTTACAAGTAAGTACACATATAAATAAATAAAACGAATTTCGATGCGCGCACTGCATGCCCAAATGCGATGCAGTGCAGGCAACGAAATTTGTTTTATTTATTTATATGTTTACTTACCTGTAATCCTCCGTAATCCATAATTTACTACCCCCACCACCCTGCCCCTCCCTCACCCCATGTCACCACCCGGCAGCTACTCCCACTACCGACCGCGGCTGATCACAACTGCAGTCGCACACTGTGAGAAGTTGGCCCGATGTATGATGTCTCCAATTCTGGGGGCACCTTATATCAGTCCAAACAATCCCTTATGGTGGTGGTTGTAAATCAACCTTAAAGACAAGCTATCCTAGAGGTAGCATGGACTAAGCAGCCTAAAGGCTTAACTCAAGAGGACATGTGAAGCCAGCTGTTTTACCATATGCAACCCTGTAATATCAAATGAAAGGACACCACACAAGTTATATATTATAAAAATATATGTATTTATTCTCAGAATAATCCCCAATACTCTTTATGAGCAATGAAGCACAAGCTTTTAAACAAAAGCACAGTATAACATATACAAGTTGCACAGTTATGGATGAGGCCGGTGGCCACTCAAACCATATATCAAAACAGTGGTATAAGAATCACTAATCGATCGAGGGTAAGGCCTAGGGCCTTGGGAATCGCTGGGACTACACTGGACTAACAGCAGTTAGGACGGGAGTAGCCCGCGGGATTTGGGTGCAGTGCTGAAAGCACACGCATGCACCAATGCAATGTCAATGGTGCGTAAAAGTTATCGAGTTACAGTTTTAAGAGTCTTCCGACTGGACTAGAAGGACAAAACTTTAAACTTAGACACTAGAGGTGTAAACCACTACAGGAGCACCGGCGTTCAAGAGTTACCTCACCCACAGGAAGTGGGTGCACAGGTGCAAAGATGTGTCGGGTTTCGTCACGAAGATCTATGGTGCCTGGAGATGAAGATGCTGCAGGCGTCCAGAAGAGAAGTGTCCGGTGTGATCCAAGGGTAGATCGAAGATGTAGAGTACCTGAAAGCAGAGGGGACAGAGTCTGGGTCACTAGCCAGTGACCAGGAAGGAACCAGGCAATGTCGGGCGCAATCAGGTCGTTGTCGTGAAGCTTGTCTCCGCTGCCACGTGGTCTCTGGGGCACCGAGGATGTCCTGGAATGAATCACGAGCTTTGATTCTTCAGTCTTCCACGTCGAGTGGGATGTCGAAGGGTCCAGAGTTTCGTTTCATAAGTTTCAGTCAGGATAATCTGACGTGCATCTGCACAGCTCCTACCTTTATTCCAAATCAAGGGGCTGGATTACCTGCTAGGTCCCTCCTATGGGTGGGACCCAGGAAGAGGGTGGTTACACCCCTTTCCCTTTGTCCAGTTTCGCGCCAGGACTGGGGATGGAGTGCAACCAGAACCGGTTTGACTGGATTTTGCCTGGGACACCTTGTGCGCCCCAGGCAGTGTCTAGTTTCTTTCGACCCTCCCTGCTCCAATCCACTATCTCCTGTCTGGGGTGGTGTAACACCTCCCTGTGACAGGAAACCCTTTGTCCAGGCCTCCCCTGCCAAGTTTCGGTCAGCAGCAGGAGGTCAGACTTGTGTCGGGGCAGCAGCGTCCATTTTGTGATGCTGGGGCTCTGGTTAGGATTAACCGCGTTTTAAGCAAGCAACATGTCTTCTCCATCTAGAAGGGTGGGATGCTACCCCCATCACCAGGACTGGCGAGGGGGTAGTATTCCAAAGTGTATGACACCAAACACGACATGTTTTGATAAAGCCAAACCAAAGTTAGCATTAACCGCAAGGATTATAATGCACTTAAGAGTATATGGTATGGCAGTATTGATGAAGCAAAGCTTCGCATATTTTGCGGCTTGCCGAAATCAAGAACCTCGTTTATGTGTAATAAGGTAACAAAAATGTATGTTTTACTAACATTTATTTTGTTTAAGCAAAGTTCCCGAAGCTTGCCTATGTGTATTTCTAATGAATTAATCTGTGTCCCTAAAATGGCCGCCGCTTGTATTTTAGTTACTGCGCATGCGTCAGCCACACTCACGTGTCCTGACGCGTCTGCAGAAGTGGAGGGAAAGTTATGCGCATGCGTAATTCATAGCTGTGCTTATCATGTGGTACTGCTCGTGCCACTGCTCTTGTGTCCGTATCAATGTAGCTAACATTTAGATGCTATAAGTTTATTTCTTGATGATGAATTAAAAGTACAAACCCTGTGATGTGTTTTCATAATGACATTATTATGTATTAATTTGTTTTCGCTTACTTTTCATGTACCGCGGGAAATGGGGGTCTGAGTGAGAGGAGAGCCATATTGGAGGTCCCTTCTGCGCCTGTGCGACATTCGGCAGCACGAGGGACCTTGGCTGATGGAACATAGCCAGTTGGCAGTGATGGGCGAGATGCTCCTGAGAAAGTCACCTCTGCCCTGCGAGAACAGCGAATGTGGCTCCTTATATGATACATTGTAATATTGCGCTACTGTTTGCCGTGTAACTTCTCATGGGAACCCCAAACCTGCTAGGCGGTACCCAAATATGTTAATGAAGGCTTCAATTCGTGTATTGTGATTGGTGTGTTACCCAAACCCTACCTTAGGACCAATCGAAATTGAGGGATTCTGACACTTTGCAACATTGGGGGGTGGTACACTGTCCCCAAACTGTATATCTACCCTGGGTTCACCTAGTGAACCGTCCGACTTGTCTGGTTTAGCTGACCTGTCACTGACCCAACGCACTCAATAGGTGACTGAAGATACAGAGCGCTGCGGAGCATTCTGTCCGAATTTGACCATAGACTGAGGTTCTACTGAACCTTAAAGTGCTGGCAAAGCACTTAGCTGGGAGTTCGCTGACCCAATCGGGGTTTTGATCGATAGCTGCAGAGCGGGTGGAGCGCAGGCGTTGCTTCCGAACTGTGGGTTCCGGTCCTGTCCTGAAGAGGGTCCTGTCCTGAGGGTCTGCTGTCCTGTCCTGAGGGTCCTGTCCTGATTCCTATTCCGAGGGTATCCTGTCCTATCCTGGGTGTCCATTCTGCACCTGCTGTCCTTTGAGGGGTATCCTTCCTTGAGGGTTTCCTGTCCTTAACTGACCCGTGGCCAGGGTTTGGTTTCCACACTTTTCTAGGTAAATATTGCTCTGAACCTCTTGAAATTCTTGCACCTTCTGAATTTCTAACTTTTGCTTTAATAAAGTTCAACATTGCATATGTGATATTTTCCATGCCTTTCTGCAACTATTGAAAAGTCATTTATAATTTTTCGCAAAGTTATTCTTATGCCTTCTCATTTGTTAGAAATTATATTTTGCATAGCAGTGTGTCATTTCCTGATATGGTCTAGAACTTCGTTGCCTAGATTGTTCAAAGGCCCCTTCACCTTAAGTGAAGTGTGTTATTCATTATAAGCTCTCCTATAGTCACCCACACTTAGTCTATCCCTGTCTAGATAATACTGACTTGCATAGTATTTTTCTCGCTACATTTTATTAGTACCTTGATGATTACTCTGTCATTATTTCTTTCTGCCTATGTGATTTACGTTATCTTGGTTATTGATTGCCTTATTTTACTGTACCTCATGCAAGAAAATATTGAACTTTAGATAAACATTTTAAAACTTCCAGTTGTCCGTGGTCATTTTAAACAGTATTTGAATGTTATTGGTTGGGTTTGTATTTTGCTGCCTTTCTTTTACAGCTAGCTCCCTGATTCATTGTGGTCATTAGGCACCCGCATCGGTGGATGGTAAGTCGGGTGCACCGAAATTTGGTAGCAGGGAACACACACACACCAACTTGATAGAGCTCGTGAAGTCACCTGATCGATGTATATGGTGATTTGAAAAGTATATGGGCCCTGAAGCCGGAAACGGCGAAAACTGTTGGTCGGGTGGCCTCGCGCGCTCTATCAGTTTTCTGGTAGCTAGAGGATGGTTAGGGACTAGTTGAGAGTAAGGCAGGGATTAGTTGGACTAGTTAAGTCGGAAGCTGCTATTATATTAATGCTGCTATAAGAGCGGCTGTTCTGAGGGAACTGATCACTCTCTTGTGAATACGCTGCTGAAACTCATGAATTGCTGTATTGTTATCATTCTTGTTTTTATATTGTTATATGTACTAATCCATGCGTTAGTAAACCGTATTGTTTCTTGTTGTCCGAACTCCCCGGGGAATTGAAAGGGCAAGTGGTGAATAGAATCCATTGTCCTGAGGTCACAGGTTCGAGGAAAGTTAGGTGCAGGTTAGGATAACCGGGAAGCACTAACTAGGGTTTTCTGAATACATGTGTGAATAAATGACAGTAACGGGGTTCATTGGCAAAATTCCCATAGTGGCGTAACCTAGTAAGGGTCACATCGGAAGAGTAGCAGGTTCCTCGGAGCTAGTGTGAAAGCAGAGGGGTCCGCTGAGAAACCTTAAACTCGGAATATATCCCGGAAAGAAGTGGATGAGTTTAGGGGAATAACAGGTTCACCAATGCTAGAGTGAAGGGTAGGCGGAAGAGATCTGCCCGCAGCGAGTGAAAAGTAAATGGAAGTAGTTTACTTGCAGTAAAAGAATTCTTTCTCTGTCTAGACACTTGAGCACTGTGGCGAATGTGTATTTGTTGTAAAATAACCAAGCACTGAGCACTTTAAAAGAAAGAAAGTTTCCGTTACCTTGTGAAGGGAGGGAGTCAGTCGCGAAGCGTCTCTGACGTCACTCTGTGCCGCGCTGGGATTGGTAGAAGCAGCGGGCGGGTAGCGGAGCTGAAATTGTAAAGGAGGGGTGAGCGCCGGAGCGTGGGAACTGTCTCACGAAGGGGCCGCGCACCCATTGGCGGAGCTTATTTTGTGTCGCGCACCCATTGGTTGCACGAATTTTCTGAAGCGCGTTCTGATTGGAGGTAGTTTGTAAACAAAGTTAGCGCAGAAGTCGTATGTGGCACTCGCAGACTACAGAGACTCGACCTGATCCAAGGCATCTAGGGTTTGAAAGGGATCAGTGGAAGGCTAACAGATACGATATTATGTACGGAACCAAGAGAAAAATGTCCCTTGTAAATAAGGTGAAAAATTATTTTAAAACGGACAAACCGATTAAATCTAGAGAAGGTGTTCTTGTCCCAGCACCCAATACTCCCGCCTCATTCATGATGTTTGACCGAGGGTACAATACCTGTGTGTGGCTGGAGAATTGGGTGAAGTACACAAAAGATGACGGAGTATTGGCTTTTCCGTTAGATGGTACTTTCAATGGTAGGATCTTATTTAATTTAAGAACCCGAATGAATGAACTGCATCCCAGACCGAGACTAACGCAGTATGAGGCATTAGAGGAATGGGAGATTGAGGCTTTTGAAAGAGAAAGACCCCGAATGGACAAGGGTTTGACCAAGTGGTACCCCAGGCAGAAACAGGAATCCAGGGATAAAAGGATGAAACAGTGGAGGCAGAGCATGATTGTTGAGGGTCTGTTTCCCATGATGCCTGCATGTCATAACATTGGAGCGGGTGAGAAAAGTACTGAAAAATGTAAGCATTGGGGGGCCTTGGGGGATTCAGATGATGAACTAATAGATGACATCTGTACCAGAAGTCCGCCACCTTACAATGAGGGAACCCGACCTTCCAGTGTAGGAGATGTTCCCCGACGCCACTTCCTAAAAGAAGAAGACAGGTCCCTGGGACTGGGAGGGGGTGGTCAAGTATTGCCCTATCCTGAAAAACCCGAACTGACGGGAACAAGGGATATATATCCCAAAGTGCCCGCAAGTCAGGAAGAAAAATATTCACGTACGAAAACCTTTTTTCCCAGACCCTTGTATGAAAGCGAAGAGAAACCCTCGAATTCAGGACTGCCTTTTGTTCAACCTCCATATGGGGAAGAGCGCAGGTCCTTTAATACTGGAACTTTATTCCCGAAACCAAATTATGGGGGAGGACCAAGTGAAACGCATCCTACTGCCCCGAGTTTTACTCCTCCATTGACCCCCCAGATATTACATGACACAACTCTAAGAAGGGTACTAGTGGAAAAGGAGCAAGAGGCTCTAGCTAGACAAAGAACAGAAATAATTCAGAAAATTTCTCAGTTAAATACCAGTCCTGAGGCATTGACTATTCCAGTAACTATTGGACCGGTGGTCCCGTTATATGGAAATGGTCAGGGAAATCCGATTACTCCAGTTATGACCCCAGTCATGGCAACCCCGAGACAGGAACCGATCATTATAGATGATCAGTCCAGTGAGTGCGAGTCTGAAGTTGCGTTTTTGGAATTGCCAAACAAACAGACTGGAAAGGGAACACAGCAGAGGTATAACCCTTTTAATACAAAAGAAATTAAATTAGAGACAGCAACAGGTACTAGGAATGTCTCTCTGGTAACTCCGGATGAAATTGAGAGTTGGAGTCGTGAATTAGAGAAGCAGACTCCGCAAACAAAGCCTTTAGATCTCTACAAGCTGAGGGTCGAAATAGAAGAATTAATGGCAGGAAATGTGGGGTTGGATCGATTGAATACCTACTCTGAAGAAGAATTGTCGTTCATATGTAAAAGCTTTACAAGGAACACTAGAGTGCTCCACGAAAAACTGACCGAAACAGCAGTTAGTATGGGGGTAGATATCTCAAAATCCAAACCCTTACAGAAACCGTACAGAGCAGACTTCTCAGACAAAGACATAGAACACCTGAATGTGGCAGGGAAGAAGTTGCAGATTAAAGAATTAATGGGGGTACTGCAGAAATGGGGAGATGTGGAAAAATGGAGAAGCAGGTGGGCGAAAAAGAGGGAAGAGGTTCGCTCCCGACAAGTGACTCCCGAGTTTGCTTTAAGAGAGGTAGAAAAACCTGAGCAGTTATGCCCCATGCGCGAAGTTCCAGGGGGAAAATATGTGCATGTCCCCTGGTCTAGGCAGGATATTGTGTCCTTCACGAACGATTTTCCAAAATTACGAGAGAAACCAGTTGACTGGTACAGGCAGGTGGAGAGGTTCGTGAAGGTACAGAAATGTCTGTGGAAAGACCTGGATGGGTTTTTCGACATTGTGGTTCCAGTAGATTTATGGACCCAGTGTAAAATAAACATAGACTGGCCGAGTGAGGAATACCCAAGAAATAAGGAAACAGGGGAGCCATCAAAGGATGTCATGCGAAAATATGAGCAGGTGATTCAGCATTTGAAAGAAAAGGTGCCCGCAAAGGAAACTGATTGGACAAAAATAGATAGAACAACACAGGAAAGGGACGAGACAGTGCACTCCTTCTATGAGAGGTTATTGCAGGTATTTAAGACATACAGTGGTATTGATAACATCGATTTGAAGGACATGACGCACTTTATTTACAGGTTTGTAAATGGTTTAAGACCTGAAATTTGTCAGTGGATAAAAGATAATAAAATCTGTTGGCATACTAAGAAAATGGATGAGGTCCTGCGGTACGCTAAGTACTGTGAGGACGAGATGGCAGAAAAGAAAAAGGCCCTTAAGGAGAAGGTTATGTGGGCTCAGGTGAAGCTCGCAGAACAACAGGAAAAACAATTGAGTAACATGGTTAAAAATGCTGAGAACAAAGGTCCTGGGGGAGGGGGTGGAGGAAAGCCCCGGCCCAAATTTAGCAGGGAAGAGGCTATGAAAAAATTTCCCTGCCATCAGTGCGGCGAAATTGGACACTGGCGAAACGAGTGTCCCCAATTAGTCGATGTTAATGAGAAAACTCCTGATTTAACTCCACAGACGCAGAAAGAAAGACCAAGAAAGACTCAACCCCAGGTAAAAACAGTTCAGGTGCCTCGAGCACCCAAGCAGGTATACAAGGGAAGACAGGCAGAAAATGAAGAGATAGAGGTTTGGGAAAGCGGGGAGAACAGAAATACAGCAACTTCGCAGTATCTGCTGAATGATACCTTCCTTTGTAATGATCAGGACTGACGGGGCCTGAGAGGGGAGGACGAGGAGTGCGTACTTGGCGCTTCCTTGCCGGTAGACCAGTCTGGACCATATATTGAAGGAAAGGTTGACGGAAATGATGTCACCTTTCTGTTGGACACTGGCGCTACCCGTTCTACTGTAAGAACAGTGGACGTTCCAAACCTACCCCTCTCGGGAGAAAATATCCAAGTAGTGGGTGTATCTAATCAATTGATTAGTACTCCTGTTACCGAACCAATGGAGATTTCAATTGGAAATTTTAAACAGATGCATAGATTTGTCGTCTGTGACACCAGTCCAGTGAATCTACTGGGTCGTGATTTGCTGTGCAAAATGAACTGTACCATCTTTTGCACACCAAAGGGTGTTGAAATACAGACCCCAGATGAAGACGGCATTTATAAATTATTGTTGCTTAGACCTGACTCAGAAATTAAAAGATTGACTCTGCAGGACTTGCCCCAAGAACTCCAGGAAGCCGTAAAGCCAGAAGTGTGGGATTTCACTGGAAAAGATGTGGGTTTGATGAAAGATGTGGACCCCATACAGATAGCCATCAAGGACAATGCAGTATATCCTAACACTAGGCCCTACCGAATGAATGCTGAAGTGAAAGCAGGTGTCACTCTGGAAATCCAAAAATTATTGGAAGGAAACATCATACAGGAAGTGATGAGCAGCCCATGCAACTCACCGATTATGGGCATCAAAAAGCCTAGTGGCAAGTATAGGGTAGTGCAGGACCTGAGAAAGGTTAACAAAATTGTAGTTCCTTGCTGCCCTATTGTCCCAAACCCTGCAGTGATATTATACCAGATTCCTTGGGATGCTGAATGGTTCACTGTGATTGATTTGTGTCATGCATTCTTTTCGATACCCCTGCACCCCGACAGCAAATTTCTTTTCTCATTTGCTTTTGAGGGTCACGTGTATTGTTGGAACAGGGTCCCTCAGGGGTATACAGAGAGCCCCTCTATCTTTAATCAGATCTTGAAAAAATGTCTAGAGACTTTGATCTTACCTGGGAACTCTGTGTTAGTGCAGTACATAGACGACCTTCTAGTGGCGTCTAAAAGTCACCGGGACTGTGTGGTTGACACCATTGCCCTCCTAAATCATCTGTGTGAGAAAGGGCATAAAGTAGCCCCTGACAAACTACAGTTCTGTGCGAAATCTGTAAAATATCTGGGACACCAAATAGAAAAGGGTGTCAGAAAAGTCACATCAGAAAGAGTGAGAATAATTCAAAAAATGCAGTTGCCCCGTACTCAAAAAGATGTCAGAATGTTCCTGGGTGTATTAGGGTACTGCAGGCAGTGGATTCTGGGATTTGCAGCCTTAGCCAGGCCCTTGATAAAAATGACCACGAGAGGAATGCCAGATGTTGTACAGTGGGACGATGAAAGTCTAATGGCTTTCACAAGATTGAAGAACTGTCTGTGTACCGCCCCTGCGTTGGGAATGCCAGATTATTCCAAAGAGTTTGCCCTTTTCTGTGACACTCGCGATAATTGCGCATTGTCTGTCCTGACTCAAGAACATGGCACGACCAGAAGGCCTGTGGCTTATTTCTCTGCCACACTGGACCCAGTAGCTGCTGGGTTACCAGGCTGTCTGAAAGCAGTAGCTGCTACCTGTGCAAGTTTGGAACAGAGTGAGTCCATTGTCATGGGACATCCTGTGACCGTGTATGTTTCACATGGAGTGGTAATTCTATTGACCAGAACTAAAACACAGTATCTCACCCCTAGTCGGCTGACTAAATACGAGAGGATTCTTGTGGGTGCAGCAAATGTAAGCATTGTTAGGTGCGGTATTCTGAACCCTGCCACCTTACTCCCCGACCCCTTGGAAATGGAAGGTGGGGATGATGATGAACATGATTGTATTGACCTAACAGAGTTCAGTACCAAGCCACGCCCAGACATAAAAGAAGTACCATTGCCTGAGCATGATAAAGAACTATTTGTGGATGGTTCCTGTCTAAGACATGAATTAGGAGGCTTGAGTGCTGCTTATGCAGTAGTGTCTTTCACAAAAATTGAACAAGCAGGTTACCTATATAACATCAAGTCTGCACAAGTAGCCGAATTGATAGCCATGATAATGGCTTGCAAAATTGGGAAGGACTTACGCATAACAGTGTATACTGACAGTCAGTACTGTTATGGCGTTGTGCATGACTTTGGCCAATTATGGCTACAGAGGGAATTCATGACTTCCTCAGGTACTCCCATTCGGAATGCAAAGGTTGTTCATGACCTTTTAGAGGCCATCCAGTTGCCCAAAGAACTGGCAGTGGTAAAATGTACTGCTCATCAAAGGAGCATGGACAGAGTATCACTGGGGAACGATTATGCTGATCGAGTGGCTCAATGGTGTGCCAAAGATCGGTATATTGTAAATCCAAAACGAGGGGGGCCAGGAACCAGCTGCCAGCTTCAGGTGTTTGAGGAAGTGCCTACATGGGATGAGGTGAGAGAGTGGCAGGAGTCGGCTCCTTGGCAAGAAAGAGAGAAATGGAAGGAGGATGGGTGTAGACCGAGACGTGTGGATGGTGTGATTTTGGGCCCAACTGGTATGCCTGTGTTACCCCGACACTTGCTTGGCACAATGGCAAGATTAATACATGAAGGATCACACATTGGTAAGGATGCCATGATTCTGGTATTTCAACAGACTTGGTACAGTAAAAAGTTCAGGAAGGTAGCAGAGTCCCTCTGCCAGAGGTGCCTGTCATGTCAACAGATGAACCCAGGCAAGAGGACAATGGTTGAACTGAGCAAGATTGGGAGATCAGGGGGTCCCTTTATAAAGATACAAGTTGATTTTATCACCATGCCCCGTTGTGAAGGGAAACGATATGTCCTTGTCATTGTTTGCGTATTTTCAAAATGGGTAGAAGCTTACCCTACTCCTCAAAGTGACGCACTGACAGTAGCGAAGTGTTTACTAAAAGAACTGATACCTAGGTTCGGAATACCATGCATTATTGAATCAGATAAGGGTGGACATTTCCAGAATGACATACTGGCTGAACTCTGTAAGGCCTTCGGAATAAGGCAGAAACTCCATTGTGCATACCACCCAGAGGCTTCTGGAATAGTGGAGCAAGTAAATGGAACTATCAAAAACAGACTAGCAAAGCTGACAGATGCTACTGGCATGACCTGGGTGAAGGCCCTGCCCCTGGTCCTGATGGGACTAAGAAGTGTTCCAGACCGCAAGACAGGCCTAAGTCCCCATGAAATCATTATGGGAAGAGTGATGAGACAAGCATGGGTGCCAGGAAGCAAACTGTTGAGTATTACTGATGATTTGGTGCTTGAATACTGCAGAAGATTGGGTGACCAAGTGCGTTCTATCTCTCGCCAGATTGGAGACGACGGCATCCTCAATCCAACGACTCCTCTCCACAGCTTGGTTCCAGGAGATTGGGTCAAAATAAAGAAGCACACTCGATCAAGCTGTCTGGCACCAAGGTGGGGAAAGAAACGCCAAGTAATCCTGGTGACAACCACTGCAGTAAAGGTCGCAGGTGTTCCTCAGTGGATCCACGCTGGACACACCCAGAAGGTATTGCCAGACAGAGGATTTGAAGAAGAAGGGCAACCAGCAGAGGACCCTGAAGGAGCCAGACCAGAAGCAACTGACAACGAGCAGCCCAGCACCAGTCAGGTTGCAGGAACAGCAGACGGTGGCCCAGGAGTAGTTGACTACGAACTGCCAAGAATCCAGCCTGCTGAAGAGGTCCAGGAAACTGAGCCAGGAGTAGCTGAAGACGAGCTGCCAAGCATATGGCCAGAAGAATGGATACCGATGATTGATCTGACTGAAGATCCTATCAGAACAAGAGAACGACTTAGTGAAGGTAGAGAGTGGACTAGTCAGGAAAAGCAAGGCACAGGCGAAGAACCTCAGCCACTTGAGATTCAAATCAAAACTGAGGAAGGAGAAGGTCAGACAGGGACAGAGCAGGTATTCGATACACCACCGCGAACACCTGATGCAGATAAGGGAGAGACTAGAAACAGAGTGATAGTTCGAGCAGAAGAAAATCAAGAGATCGAAGTGCTTGAACAGGATCAGAGAGGGTTAAAAGAACGGGTTCAGGAAACAGAAACAGAAATAAAGACAATCGAAAGCCAAAAACAAAATATTCCTGAACAAGGCCAGATTAGCAACCAGGCAGAAGAATTTGATGCTAGCCCTGGAACTAGCCAGATAAGGGAAGTAGGAGAAGAAAGTGGAGAAGAATTACCACAAGATAAAGAGAACAAGAGAATAAGAAAAGAAAGTGAAGTCCAAGTACCGACTAAGAGACTAAAGAAAAGAAACAACCTTGAGCCTAGGTTTGTAAAAAGATTGAGACTTAGGATAAAGACAGTGGAAGAAAAACGTGCAGAGGCAAGAAGAAGTGCTCGAATAGCAGAGCAAGAAGAAGACTCTTCCAAAAGAAGGAGTGAGCGAATAAAAAGACAAAACAAAAAGTACAAGTCTCCTGAATGGACACTGGTTTTGGAAGAACTTGAAGATCTTGATATAACTGACGTGAGCGACGGAGAACCTGTCCCAGAGTACTCAGCTGAAGAGGAAGACGAACCACCGTGAATTTGCACAAAGTAAGCTAGTTGTGTAAAAAGCCAAAAAGAGGGGTGAGAACACTCCTTCTGAGCCAAAATGTCTGATTCAACAGTGAATGGTAGTCCTAGTTGCAGCCGTTTTAAGACGTGTTGCAAGGTGTGTATATGTAGTGTAGTAGTACTGATAGTTATCTGGATAGGATTAACAATTTTCATTCCCTTTGCTGTAAGTAAAGATACTAACATTGTCCCTGCTGAAACTGTAAATACTGACAGTGAGGAGTTGACAACACAGAGTGTAGAAAGACATGAAAGAGCTTTGAGACAAACAAAACAGAACTTAGAAGCATCAGATGAGGGAGGACTACATTATCATGGAGTTAAGAACAAGACACACTTAAACGTTTTCGCAAACTTATTAATACACTATGTAGAGACTATGGAAATTGAAGATTGCTATGTCTGCATGAAGCTACCTACTTCGGTGGCTGAAGGCGTGACATACCATCATCTGCCATTGACATATGGAATTTCCTGTAGCATTTTAGCTAGTTTATTTTACAAAAGGGGACCGTTACAGTATTATTACTCTAACAATGACGTGATCTTTTCTGAACTTCCTATACGTGGGAACTTGAATCCTGTACATACCAAAACTGACACCATAAGATATATGGGAGACTACTTTCTGACTATAGGGAACATTGACATAGCAGACGCACACCGAGATAACTTGACTTGTTCTTTGCGTGAGCAGGAAAAGATGTTCCTGAACATGGCAGAGAAAAGGAGAATTAAAATTCAGAAGAAGGCTAATGACGAAAGTCAGAAAAAGCCAAAGTGGGCAGAAAACATGGAAGGCACATCATCTGGTGGAGCGGGTCCTGCTCTGTTGCTGGATTTTGAAAAGAAAGGCAAGCTATGTCTTCACCGCGAGAAGACTAGCTATTATAATAATGTTTTCATTGGTTCCAGTGAATGCGAACATAATTACAAGGTAATTGGAGGTTGGGGTTTCAAAAATGGGTCAGAGCCTGTGTTTCCTGGAATTTATTATATTTGTGGGGACAAGGCTTATTTCAAATTGCCGGATCACTGGTATGGAAGCTGCTACTTTGGCATTGTTTTCCCGAAAATATACCATGTGAATGGAAAAGCTGGAAGCAATGAAGATACTAATGGCTTAGTGCGTAGTAAAAGAGAGAGTATAGGTGAAATTATGGGTAGTATTTTCAGTGCACTGATACCTGGAGTGGGAGTGGTTCTGAACACTCACAGAATTTGCAAATTGTCTACTATAGTAGATGTGCTGTCTACTGAAACAGCTCATGGATTTCTGCTGGTCAATACCGAAATGGTTGCGATCAGATCAATGGTTTTACAAAATCGACTTGCTCTTGACACCTTATTAGCGAAAGAGGGCGGAGTCTGCCGGATGTTGAAGGCGCAACATTGTTGCACTTATATTCCGGATAAAAGTGTACAGATCAAAAGATATGTGAAAAACATTACTAATTTGGCAAAGGAACTCAAACCACTCGAGGTTGATAGTGCCTGGAAGAGACTGGTAGATGGTCTCTCAAATGTAGGTCATTGGCTTGCTAGCATAGGTAAAAGCTTATTATTCAAAATTCTGATGCCAATTGGTATTATAGGTCTTATTATACTTTCCATTTTCTTATGCTGTAAATGCCGCAAGCGCACCAAAAAGCACGAGGTAAATGCAAGAGGAGTGAAACGAAGTGTGGATGAGATTGAATTAGAGGAAGTGAATGATCAGATATACAAAAAGGTGAAGACTTCTCATCCGGCTAAAACTGAAAGAGAAAAATTAGAACGGTTGCTGGAAGAAATAGAACTTTATAAAGTGTGAAAGAAAGTTGGCATCTGGTTCCATTATAATTTGTGATGATAGTAGATATCATCAAAGAGGGGATTGATGAAGCAAAGCTTCGCATATTTTGCGGCTTGCCGAAATCAAGAACCTCGTTTATGTGTAATAAGGTAACAAAAATGTATGTTTTACTAACATTTATTTTGTTTAAGCAAAGTTCCCGAAGCTTGCCTATGTGTATTTCTAATGAATTAATCTGTGTCCCTAAAATGGCCGCCGCTTGTATTTTAGTTACTGCGCATGCGTCAGCCACACTCACGTGTCCTGACGCGTCTGCAGAAGTGGAGGGAAAGTTATGCGCATGCGTAATTCATAGCTGTGCTTATCATGTGGTACTGCTCGTGCCACTGCTCTTGTGTCCGTATCAATGTAGCTAACATTTAGATGCTATAAGTTTATTTCTTGATGATGAATTAAAAGTACAAACCCTGTGATGTGTTTTCATAATGACATTATTATGTATTAATTTGTTTTCGCTTACTTTTCATGTACCGCGGGAAATGGGGGTCTGAGTGAGAGGAGAGCCATATTGGAGGTCCCTTCTGCGCCTGTGCGACATTCGGCAGCACGAGGGACCTTGGCTGATGGAACATAGCCAGTTGGCAGTGATGGGCGAGATGCTCCTGAGAAAGTCACCTCTGCCCTGCGAGAACAGCGAATGTGGCTCCTTATATGATACATTGTAATATTGCGCTACTGTTTGCCGTGTAACTTCTCATGGGAACCCCAAACCTGCTAGGCGGTACCCAAATATGTTAATGAAGGCTTCAATTCGTGTATTGTGATTGGTGTGTTACCCAAACCCTACCTTAGGACCAATCGAAATTGAGGGATTCTGACACTTTGCAACATTGGGGGGTGGTACACTGTCCCCAAACTGTATATCTACCCTGGGTTCACCTAGTGAACCGTCCGACTTGTCTGGTTTAGCTGACCTGTCACTGACCCAACGCACTCAATAGGTGACTGAAGATACAGAGCGCTGCGGAGCATTCTGTCCGAATTTGACCATAGACTGAGGTTCTACTGAACCTTAAAGTGCTGGCAAAGCACTTAGCTGGGAGTTCGCTGACCCAATCGGGGTTTTGATCGATAGCTGCAGAGCGGGTGGAGCGCAGGCGTTGCTTCCGAACTGTGGGTTCCGGTCCTGTCCTGAAGAGGGTCCTGTCCTGAGGGTCTGCTGTCCTGTCCTGAGGGTCCTGTCCTGATTCCTATTCCGAGGGTATCCTGTCCTATCCTGGGTGTCCATTCTGCACCTGCTGTCCTTTGAGGGGTATCCTTCCTTGAGGGTTTCCTGTCCTTAACTGACCCGTGGCCAGGGTTTGGTTTCCACACTTTTCTAGGTAAATATTGCTCTGAACCTCTTGAAATTCTTGCACCTTCTGAATTTCTAACTTTTGCTTTAATAAAGTTCAACATTGCATATGTGATATTTTCCATGCCTTTCTGCAACTATTGAAAAGTCATTTATAATTTTTCGCAAAGTTATTCTTATGCCTTCTCATTTGTTAGAAATTATATTTTGCATAGCAGTGTGTCATTTCCTGATATGGTCTAGAACTTCGTTGCCTAGATTGTTCAAAGGCCCCTTCACCTTAAGTGAAGTGTGTTATTCATTATAAGCTCTCCTATAGTCACCCACACTTAGTCTATCCCTGTCTAGATAATACTGACTTGCATAGTATTTTTCTCGCTACATTTTATTAGTACCTTGATGATTACTCTGTCATTATTTCTTTCTGCCTATGTGATTTACGTTATCTTGGTTATTGATTGCCTTATTTTACTGTACCTCATGCAAGAAAATATTGAACTTTAGATAAACATTTTAAAACTTCCAGTTGTCCGTGGTCATTTTAAACAGTATTTGAATGTTATTGGTTGGGTTTGTATTTTGCTGCCTTTCTTTTACAGCTAGCTCCCTGATTCATTGTGGTCATTAGGCACCCGCATCGGTGGATGGTAAGTCGGGTGCACCGAAATTTGGTAGCAGGGAACACACACACACCAACTTGATAGAGCTCGTGAAGTCACCTGATCGATGTATATGGTGATTTGAAAAGTATATGGGCCCTGAAGCCGGAAACGGCGAAAACTGTTGGTCGGGTGGCCTCGCGCGCTCTATCAGTATCACTGGAACAGCATTAAGGAAATGGTTCCAACACTGCAGACAGGCTCAGCTCATGCTAGAGCACCATCTCACATAAAACCAAGCACTCTGCCTCCAGGATTGTAAAGGCCTTCTATAGGAGTGACTTATAGGTGCATATGTGTCCAGATATAGGTTTAGACATAGGTATACTATATCTAAGCAAGGGGTGAGTACACCACCTTGCCCCAGCTGTGTGAACAGCCAGATGTGTCGATTTAAGTACCAGCCAGTGGTGGCAAAAGATATGCTGCAGCCCCTGGTAGGCCTTGGACGCACCTATGCCCTGGGCACCTATAGTGCACTGTACAGGGGCTGATAAGGTGTCCAGTACCAAATTGGTGATGTACCTATAGTACATGGAGTCCATTTAAAGAGAGCAGATAGCCTGGGGCCCTGATTAGCAGGAACCCAGGCCAACTAAGTCGAAAACCAGCTAAACACAAGGCAAAAAATCTGGGGTAACCATAGTCAGGTATCCACCTTCCTACACACACCATTGATCAGACAGCTGGGCCGTATTACCGGAGTGCCCTGGGGGAGCAACAGGCGTTTGCACCCACTTTGCGCATCCCAGGAGCACTTTGGTATTACAGAAGGGGCTGCAGACGCTTGTGCAGCCCTTTTTATAATACGGAAAGCGCTGGCGCACATAAACCGTCAGTGCTTCCTCAAGAGGGTGTTCCCTCATCTGAAAGGGGCATAGCCCCATGCAATTGAGGGAATCTCTTTGTCTCTACACCCGCACCATATTACAGACGTGGACGGAGAGGCAAAGAAGCTCTCAGGAGGCGCACTTACAGTGCGCACCCTGATTACAGCCCTCTGGCGGGGTGGAGGGGGCCCTATAGACCCCCAGACATCCCCTTGCAGGCAGATGCAGTTACTCACAGCACCCACCTGGAATGGGATCTCTAATCCCCTTTAACAGTGGGTTTCTGCCTGCATTGTGAAAACACAAGAGTGGCTTCAAAGCAGCCATTCAGTTTTTCAGCGCTCACCCTAATATGGCACATTTTCCTTGATTGCTCCGGCCGCACATTTTAAAAGGTGTACACGGAGCAATCGAAGGAAAATGCGGCAAATGTATAATACAGCCCCAGGGGCTGAATTATTGGAGTGTCACGGGGGCGCAATGGGCATTTGAACCTGTTAGGTTCGCCCCTGGGGCACTTTGGTATTACAGTAGGGGCCGCAGACGCTTGGGCATCTCCATCTGTAATACTGAGTGTTGGCGCACATAAAGCGCAAGCACTATTATCAGAGGGTGTTTCCTCATTTGCATGGAGGCGTGGCAAATGAGGGAATCCCTTTGCAAAGAAGCCGTCAGGAGGAACCCCATGATGGCAGCTCTCTGGGTGGGAAAGGGGGTCCCATGGACCCCGCAGACATCCCCTTGCAGGCGGGTGCAATCACTCACTGCACCCGCCTGCAAGGGGTTCTCTGTCCCCCTTCAAAGTGTAGGCAGGTTTCCGCCTGCACTACGTAGTGGCTTCAAAGCAGCCGCCCCTTTTTTCATCTGAATGCGCTGCCTCCTGGGTAGTGCACGTTAGCGGCTGCCGGGGGGCAGCGAATTCACTATAATGCAGCACAATGTCCTTGTTAGCGCTGGGCGCACCTTTAGAAACGTGCGCCCAGCACTAGCCAGGAAAGTGCGCTGCATTCGTTATACAGCCCCTGTTGTGGGGGTATCTGATTCACAAAGGGGAACGAAGTATGTCAAAACTTTTAGGGAGCAGCGCATTGATCTAGAGAAACACCGATTGCTCCCCTAATGTTTTCTAAATGCAAATCCTTATCTTTTCAGTACTAGTTGCGTTATGGGACTAGGGGTGCTTTTTAAATAAAAATGTTTGCCGTTCTTAAATGCAAATGTTGAAACGAGGGTCTGCCGTTCCTGCGGGCCACCATTTGCAACCAATCACAGGGGTTGCAAATTGCAACCTTTACAATGTCAATTTGTAGGGTCTGTGAATGGACAATTGGTGATGCCACACCTTTATCCACCAGTAGCACTGCATATTGCATCCCTACTCTAAAACCAGTCAGAGTAAAAATTTGCATATGCTGGTTTGCGAACACAGATAACTGCGTCCAGCTACGCTCCCAAAAACAAAGGCTTCTTCCCTCTACAGAGCCATAAAATCTGCTAGACGGCAGTATTAACCAAAAGATTTTCAGAAAAATGTATAAGATTGTTTCTCTGCACGCTCCTGCCTGAAATGCATTGAGGTTTTATGAAAAAAAGAACTTATGTGAATGGTTTGTTCATTGTATAACTATTGTAGGGTTCCGTACCAAATTTTAGGAATGACAGAAATATTGATAATTTATACAGAATTATTCATTAATCACATGTACTCTAACACTAATTATTTCTCCTATTTATCATTAAGATCACCCCCTTTAATTAATCTGACTTAACCTAAATAATCCTAAATTTTCTACCAGCTCTTTTGCAAAATAGGTACATGTGCTCATATTTCAGAAATCCCCTCATTTTAAGTTGCCTTGCATCACATTCTGGCACTAGGTGGACATCCACAGATAAGTAATGAATAACCGATCTATGAGGGATGAAAATAAAATAAAGTCATATCATGGGGAATAGTAGAAGCACGAATAGCTGGCCTAGTGGTTAGTACTGTTTTTCTTACAAATTGTCAGGGCATTTAGGAAGTATCACTGACACAGAAAGCCAGAACTTCAGATCTTATCAAGTTAGAGTATTTGGTAAGAATTCCGTTTTAAATATATCTGGAGCCATTTTCTCGATCAAAATAAAAAGTCCAACAAACTAGATAATATCTTAGCAAAACGGGTGTCCAAACCGAGGCTCGAAACGACAAGATTAGTTTGGGTGGAGTCTTTCAGGTTAAAAATTGGTATGAATTCTTCCCAAGTAGCACTAATCAAAATATTTCACAGTAATGCTCAGGATGTCAGCAGGCGCATGGGGGACTGGTGGCACAAGGCGTGGGTCTTTCTCAAATTAGATACCTGACTTGGAGCTAGAACCCTGTCCCATGATCAGCCTCTTGAGGGGAGGGGGGTGCTCCCCACAAAGTAGAACCGAATAAAGTCAAGAAAGTCTTGACACAACTGAGTTCTGTATATTAATTGGGAAGTCAAAAAAATGAATAATGACATGAAAAGAAAAGTCTTGTTGAAGAGTGCTTCTGTTCAATACATGCGCTATTAGGAAAACGAACCAGATTTTGGAGACAGAGCTGTGCACAGGCAACCACGTTACACAGTGTACCTACGTGAAGTGTCTGTAGCACAAAAATGACTGTATGTTTTCACCGTTACCAGTAGCTCGTAACCACTGTTGCAACACAAACTTTATCAAAATGTCATCCTAGGAAACCGTGAAATCACCGTAAAATGGCAAAACAAAACATTAAATTATCTTCTTTTACTTTCCATCGACTCATCTGGGGATTCAGCTAAACCCATCCATCCATGCAACCACCATACACATGAATCTAAGGATAGATACATCAACTCACATACTTATGCTTCAATCCAGCTATGTGTGTTGGCTGTGACTGTGGAACTGTCTATGTGAATGGGTGCCTGTGCGCATGTTGCTCTTTATGCGTGTTGTTGCAGTGCCTGCAGCTCTGCTCCTCTAGCCTCATGCATGCGTATATCCGTTTACCTGCTCCGATATGATGCTTCGTCTGGCTGCATGCCCTGTACTGACTACAAACTCGCTGGCTATTGCAATGATTCTTTAACATATTCTGCTCCATCACTATTTGTTATGGATAATGATTCCTTCTTTTAAAATTGAATGACATGTAACAGAACACAATGTGAAATGCCATTGTGTTTTAACCCGTTCGCTGCGGGTGTCGACCAACGGCCGTCGCAAGCACTACCTCGGTAGTGCTGCGCACATCTGTTGGCCGACGCGGCCTGCCCGTTTTTTTTTAGAACATTCCCTACTGGGGTGGAACGTTCGAAGCAGTTAAGGCGTTAAAGTGTAACTACACTGCAACCAGAGCACACCGCTCCATTCTAATGTCTTCACCTTGCACCCCCCTTCTCTTCCAGTTCTGTTTCACGTTTAGAATGTATATTGCGTGCCTTTAAGCAGTTTTGGCATTGGGTTTGAAGCAACTGTTTCTGCTATTTTCAGTATTTATTCACAACATTTACATAGCCTTACATGAACAAGAGACTAAGACTAAAACACTGCTTAATTTGTAAAATAAGTGCCAGGGCCCTGACCAGGAGGCCAATGCAGCTTCCATCACCCATCGCCTCTGTCATCACAGTCAAAACAACTAATAACCATCTCTCTCGTCTGCAAGTGTGACAGTTCTTATTATTCTAGGTCCTCAAAGTGAAAGGAATGGCTGGGGAGGCAGGAATTCGTCTTTTTTAATGGGTATTGTATTTAGAAACAACCGTTGTTCAGCTCATCTCTAAATTAGACGAGCAGCGCCACCATGTAGCAGACTGTCTTAAATGCAGTGTTGACAATTAAGTGCAGGTGCCGAGCACCAGAAACCACCGGCTCAAATTAAGCACTGAATGAAGACTAGATGAATGTGATTGCTGTAAAACAGAGGGCCTTAACTGGCACTGTGGATTAAGAACCATGCTAACCCTTACCTGACATTAATGAGAGACGGAAGTCTTTAGAATGGATGAATGTGACTGCTGTCAAATAAAGGGTCTGTCAATCAAGAACCATACTAACCTGTGACTTACATGGATGAGACATTAAAGTTTGAACAATGGATCAATTTTAATGCTGTACAACGTATGGTGTTTGCAAGCCACTGTGGACCCACAATCACCCTATTCTGTGCCTGCATGAATGAGAGAGTGAAGTCTGAGGAATGGATGAATATGACTGCTGTAATGGAGGACCTGTGGATGAAGGACCAATGTAAACTAAGCCCTGGTTGCATGTGATTTAATAGAAAAACGATTTCATGAAATACCATTACTGGGAAACCATTTCACCTAAACTTGCAGGAGGAATTGCATTTACCATTTCATAGAAAGTGTAAATGTAATGGTTAGAGGTGTTACTTTCAGAAAATGTTTTTGTCTGGGGTATTTATTTCAGTGCTTTACTTTAGTGGACATCACTTCAGATTTATCTTTTACATTGTCAGACAATTACTTTGGATACTTATAATTCACTGACCTCCTAGCCAGCCCTAAAGACCATCCATCTGTGACACTTACCATCCATCCCTTGACCCCTCAAAAGCAGCAACCATGTCTAATCAAAAGCCATCCCTTGTACCTAAACTCCTCCCACCCCTGAACCCTAAGAACCCCTCACTAACCCCACCCATCTTTGAACCCTAAATCCCCTTTTTACATCTAAACTCTATCCATCCTTGAACCCTTAAAACCCCTCACCACCCTAAACTCCGCCCATTGCTGAACTCCAAAACTCTTTGTCCTGAAACTCAACCCACTCCTGGCTGCTAAAACCCCCCAACACCCCTAAAATCTGCCCAATGCTGAACCCTAAAAATCATTCATACCCTTCAAAAGTCTACCCATTACTAAAACTTAAAAATCCCTCACCAGCTGTCCATCTGTGAGCCCTGAAAATCCCTCAACAATCTTACACTTCACCCATCCCTGAACCTTAAAAAATCATCACCACATTTGAACTCCAATATTCTGTGATCCATAAAAAACTTTCACCACCACTAAAGTCTGCCCATACCTGATGGCTAAAAACCCTCACCACCTCTAAATCCCTGAACCTAAGCATCTTTTTCCAAACCTGAATCCATCAGTCCCATGCCACTAAAACCCCTCACGACCCATACACTCCACCTAATCCTGAACCCTAAAAACCCTTCACCACTGTTAAAGTTTATCCATCACTGGTCCGTAAAAACCAATCACCAGCGCTAAACTCCACCCATTGTGAACCCTACAAACTCAGCACTCCTACACAACACCCATCCCTGAACCATAAAAGCCTCTCACCACCCCTAAGCTCCAATATTCCATGAACCATAAAAAAAAACCTCACCACCACTAAGCTCCATCCCTTCCTGGGGCAGTATTATGAAAAGTGCCCCGGGGGCGCAACTGGCATGTGCGCCCACTTTGCATGCCCCAGGGCACTTTGGTATTCCAGAAAGGGCCGCAGACTCTTGTGCAGCCCTTTCTGTAATACAGAAGAGCAATTGCTATCACTAGAGGGTGTTCCCTAATTTGCATGGGGGAATGGCCTCATGCAAATTAGATAACAAAGGGGGGACTAAGGGCTTTTTCAAGGTCCAGCATACATGCCCTATTGAAGTCAAACAAAATAAAGTTTGCAGTTCCTAACAGGGCAAGGGAGCAGTGTCAGCTAGGTAAGAGAATACTATCCCTTAATGGCGGAGGGAAAGGGGAATCCCTCCTTTCGGAAAGGAGGGATTCCCCTTTCCCTCCATCATTAAGGGATAGTATTCCCTTACCTAGCTGACCCTGCTCCCCTTGCCATGTAAGGAGGGATCCCCCTTTCCCTTCACCATTAAGGAATAGTATTCCCTTACCTAGCTGACTCTGTTCCCCTTGCCCTGTTAGGAACTGCATACTTTCTTTTGTTTGACCTATTCAAATTAGGGAATCCCTTTGCCTCTGCTCCTGCTCCGTATTAAAGACGCAGAGGCAAAGAAGCTGTCGGGAGACACACTGATAGTGCGCGACCACAACGGTGGCGCAATGTCAATTGCAACAACTTGATTGCAACCCTCTAGAAAGGGCCCCCCAGACATCCCCTTGCAGGGAGGTGCAAGTCACTCACTGCTCCCCCCTGCAAGAGGATCCCTAATACCCCTTAAAAGTTCAGGCTAGTTGCAGCCTGCACAGTGAAACACAGAGCAGCTGCTTCAAAGCTACTCTGCAGTTCACTTGAATGTGTCGCCCCCGGGGCAGCGTGACTTTGCAGTGCCTTGGGGGCAACGCATTCAACATAATACAATATACTCTCCTTGTTAGCACTGAGCAAACGTTTTGAAAAGTGTGCTCGGCACTTACAAAGAGAGTGCGCAGTATTCTATAATACGGCTCCTGGTCGTTAGAAATTATGCCCAACTTTAAACTCCACCAATCCCTGAACCTAAAATCCCCTTTCTACACCTGAACTACAGCTGTCCCTGACCACTAAAAACCCCTCCTCACCCCTAAACATCACATAGCTCTGAACCCCAAAAACATATCCTTACCCCTAAACTCCACCCAATTTTAATGTCATTTTAAATTTCTCCCAAAATTATCTTTTCTTTACAATATTTACTTTAATTTTTGATTTTTTTGTATTTCTTTAAAATGATCTTTTTTAAATTGGCTTTCCATGATTTGGTTTCCTCCAATGTGGTTTCTTAATTTCCGTTTTTCCATTATTTCACATATATTATTACTGATCCTTACATGAATGACAGTTGAATTCTGAAGAATTGATGAATGTGGCAGCTGTAAAATACATGGCCTTTACTTGGCACTGTGGATCCAGACACACACTGGCCTGCATTACTGGGTGGCTGTTTTTAGACCAATACTGCATTTTGTGTATTTGAATGCAGCATATTTAAATGGTGCAGAGTTGCTCCAACCATTCATCACACTTCTGTGCATTGCCACACCTCCAATAACTACCAACTTCAGCCAGTGCATACTTTCCTTAGGGACACAATTCTTCTACGTTGCTCATTCCATATATTCACGAGGCAGATGGATGGTTCGGCATGTATCCCTGCCCGTATTTTCCAGCTACTAAGTCACATCCCTTTTAAATGAGAGACTACATTAACTTCTTGGATGATATATTACAAGGAAGGGACAGAGGGTGGACAACAAGCAAAGAGGAGAAGGTAATGAAAGAAACACAAGAAGCAAGCGGCACAGGCAGTAACATTTCCATTGCATGTAGGTGCTCGCCTACTACTTACCGCTCGGCTGTGAGTCCCCTGTCCTTTTCGGGTAGGTTTTACTCCGGCTCCTCTCCACGTTCTGGTTTGGCCGTGGGAGCTGAACAGAGAGGTCTCTGCTCATCTGAAAGGCTGTCCTGCCACTGAAAAGAATAACTTGTGATGAATATGTTATTCAAGAATGTAAACAAAATAGACAACAATGCATTTCAATATGAGTAAAGCGCCTGAGTCGTGCTTGCCAAAACCGCCTGGGTGATGGTGTTAACACATATTCACCTTATATGTATGTGCATGGCCGTCAAGTCACACAAATGGGTAGCCGAAATGACGTCACATACACTTTGCCTTTAATGATATCACAGGTAGTGACGTCATATGACTTTTGACCCTGAATCTTCCCAAGAAGTGACATCACATGATCTTGACCCAGATGACATCACAATAATTGATATTGCTGAAATTCCATAATAATTGCTCGATTATTATAACAATACAACACAAGTGCACCTATATTAGGGTGTTGACATGATCTTTTAATACAATACTTGCCCTAAACTGTAGCGAGTGAAGGAATTGAGTCAGACCTCTTCCAGTGGGGATGGGGAGGTTGGGGGTTTTCGACTTCAAGAACATTTTTTAAATAAATGGGGTCAAACGGCAAATTTTAAAACTCAGTGTTTCACATAAATGTGTTAAGAAGTCATGAGTTTCTAAAAGGACACTCGTTAAATATTCAATTACTTTCATGGTAGGCCAAGTCAATGAAACCTGGTACCCTCCAGGAGCTAACCCCCTTTTTTTTGGCCAAAATGCAATATTGATGCTCCTATATGTCAAAAATTAACTCTGCTGTGCAGCCAGCATTTTGTAATGGGTGCCCCCCACATGCCACGGTTTACTGATATATTTTTACAAAACAAGGGAACCCAAGGTGCAATCGCTAGGGACCTATGGGTAGTACTTTTTAACAGAGACAATGGTCCCTAGACAGACAGAATAATTCAATAAATATAGACTAGATAGTTCTATATTAATGTCCAGCCGGACAATTTTTATTCAATTGGATGATTAATTATATCAAAATCTAAAAAATGTAAGTGGGACACCAGCCGGTGCCCGACTAACACACTCCACAAGAAAAGACATACAACATGAATTGTAGGCAAAACAAGGGGCAGTCTGATTGGCATAAATTATACACAGACTAATCATGAACTACACATATGCACACATAAATTCCCAATACATTAGTGACATTTGTGTATGCTGTCGACGACGTTTCGAACTACAATTAATTAAGAGTTCATCTTCAGGACAATTGATCCTTTGCCTAGTCTAAATGGTTGAACTAAATTCAAATGCCAATAATACATATTCAATTTGCCAACAAATAACCAAAAGATAGAGAATACACAGAAATGAGAGAAGGGGGAAGAATAAAAGCAGTGCATTAGAATTTGGCATATCAGATAATCCACAGTTTTTTATCACATTTTTTCTATATATAACCACTGCATTCTCTCCGCCACTTATGGTAAAAACTAGTAATAGTTCAAACCTTACATCCCATATGACATCGTGCAAACCGAAGTGAAATTTTCACATACCATTATAGTGGGTGGTAACAGTCACCTTGGTGTGTAAAACAAAGCTGCCAATTAGTTAAACGCGACGTGAGCGACGTGTTGTACAAAGGAATTAGTGTAGTTAAGGGAAACTGGCTGGTTCGTATGCAGAGACCACCGTTTTATAACGCGCACATTTGGTCACTATTACAATGACAAGATGCCAGTTATTTACGCGCTACATGGAGGAGTCTTTTGCGACTTGCGCTTACCGGGCACGTCAAGATAGCGGAACACAAACACCTCGTCTGCAATGATAATTCCGTGTTGCCTTCCAACGATATAGTGCCTAAAAGTGTAAATTATATAAAGGGTTATATTTGCCCAATGTGTAATTAAGGCTACTCCGCGATGGATTCAATATACGGGCTTACCGGGAGTAATTTGCCAAATGTCCAAGGCGGTCGGCACACCACCATACACTCTGGTTGCCACGGTCCTGAGTGACAGTCCGGATTTCTAATATCGGACAACGAAAAACCCATAAAAATAGTGAGTGGCCTGTATCATATATTGTGAGCCAACGAATATAGGCGCAATAACCACAGCGCCTATATTCGTTGGCTCACAATATATGATACAGGCCACTCACTATTTTTATGGGTTTTTCGTTGTCCGATATTAGAAATCCGGACTGTCACTCAGGACCGTGGCAACCAGAGTGTATGGTGGTGTGCCGACCGCCTTGGACATTTGGCAAATTACTCCCGGTAAGCCCGTATATTGAATCCATCGCGGAGTAGCCTTAATTACACATTGGGCAAATATAACCCTTTATATAATTTACACTTTTAGGCACTATATCGTTGGAAGGCAACTCAGAATTATCATTGCAGACGAGGTGTTTGTGTTCCGCTATCTTGACGTGCCCGGTAAGCGCAAGTCGCAAAAGACTCCTCCATGTAGCGCGTAAATAACTGGCATCTTGTCATTGTAATAGTGACCAAATGTGCGCGTTATAAAACGGTGGTCTCTGCATACGAACCAGCCAGTTTCCCTTAACTACACTAATTCCTTTGTACAACACGTTGCTCACGTCGCGTTTAACTAATTGGCAGCTTTGTTTTACACACCAAGGTGACTGTTACCACCCACTATAATGGTATGTGAAAATTTCACTTCGGTTTGCACGATGTCATATGGGATGTAAGGTTTGAACTATTACTAGTTTTTACCATAAGTGGCGGAGAGAATGCAGTGGTTATATATAGAAAAAATGTGATAAAAAACTGTGGATTATCTGATATGCCAAATTCTAATGCACTGCTTTTATTCTTCCCCCTTCTCTCATTTCTGTGTATTCTCTATCTTTTGGTTATTTGTTGGCAAATTGAATATGTATTATTGGCATTTGAATTTAGTTCAACCATTTAGACTAGGCAAAGGATCAATTGTCCTGAAGATGAACTCTTAATTAATTGTAGTTCGAAACGTCGTCGACAGCATACACAAATGTCACTAATGTATTGGGAATTTATGTGTGCATATGTGTAGTTCATGATTAGTCTGTGTATAATTTATGCCAATCAGACTGCCCCTTGTTTTGCCTACAATTCATGTTGTATGTCTTTTCTTGTGGAGTGTGTTAGTCGGGCACCGGCTGGTGTCCCACTTACATTTTTTAGATTTTGATATAATTAATCATCCAATTGAATAAAAATTATCCGGCTGGACATTAATATAGAACTATCTAGTCTATATTTATTGAATTATTCTGTCTGTCTAGGGACCATTGTCTCTGTTAAACAGTTTACTGATATGCCAAAAATTGCATACAATATGCCAATGTCAGAATTTTCCCATTAATGGCATCTATAAAATGTATGTCAGTATTTACCTCTAGTAGGTCCAGGCCAGCATTATGTCATACTTATTCCCTTCAAAAGGCCATAGTTGTTCTCCAAAAATTACCTCCAATGTATTAGCAACACCATTTTGCCAAGGGTGCCCCATACCAAGAATTTCCTCAAGTATGCCAGCGCCAGCATTTTCCACAGCTGTATAAATACCATCAATTACTTCTGCTATGCCAGTATAATATTTACCATGGGTGCCCATTACGCCAAAAATTATTTCCAGTTTTCCAGTACCAGGACTTTTCCATAGATGCCCCATGCCAAGAATTACCTCCAGTATGCCTACCTTTTGCCATGAATGTACAATATTCCATGTATTACCTCATGCATGACAGTTCCAGTATTGTGTCATATATGGCTGTCATGCAGGGCCAGTACAATTGTGTGACGGGGAAGGACCAAATTATGCAGTAGGGTTGACTAAATAATGTGTATAGAATAGGCATACCATGCAGCACATTTTGTGATAGTATCACTTCATTATTTTGACATTTATACACATTGACACTATCTGGGTAAAGGTTTTACCCCATTAGTACCAATTTAATATGCAGATTAACACCCAATAACTGTAAAAACCTTTGCAAAGCGTTTTACACTGGGCTGCAACAAGTCACTCTGTTTTTTCTGACTTTTGATGCATTTGAAGAAATTATGCACAAGATGATGACTTGTGTGGCAAATGCGGAAAAATCAATAGTTATTAAGAAACCACAACAGTCACGGAATTGCGTAATTCCAATGGGGTTGCTCATGTTAAGAACTGCCTCCAGTATGCCAGCGCCAGTATTGTGCTATGAGTGCCTCTACAAGCCAAGAATTACCTTCAGTATGCCAGTGCTAAAGGTATATTCGCAATCATAATACCATATTCCCACTCGCATTCACTCATGTACACTCATTTAAAGTCAGTCATTTGCACTCAATCAATCTCACTCATTTATTCATTCTCACTCTCATTCATTCATCTAAACTCTTTCACATTCACTCATGCTTACTCTGATTCACAAATACTTTCTCACTCACACTCCTTTATACTCTCCCTCCCTCCCTCTCACTCACTGTGAGTTATTCTCACTCGCTCTACTCTCATTTTCAAATTCGCTCTTAATCTCACTCATACTTCCTTACTCTTATAGTCACTCTTGTTCAATCACCCCCACTGATACACTCACTCATTCAACCACATGCTCTAACACTCGTTCACACTCACTTTTCATCATTCATTCTCTCACCCATTCACACTCACTTGCAGTATCTATTACTCTGTCACTCATGCCCATTCACTGTGATTCACTCACGCTTGCTTCATTCAATCTCAATCATTCTCACTCACGTATAACTGCCGCTTACTCATACATGCTAACCCATACAGACACACACTCTCACACATACACACACTCTCACAAAAACTCTCATCTGCAAAGCACACAACATGTATTTAAAAGCATGTTTTTACTTGCCTTAGCTGCTAGAGAAGGTTCCATTCCAGCTTCTTGTACTCTATTTTTATTGCACCAATGGAGAATTATTATTCACTATTAGTGCAATAAAAATGGTCTGAAAAAAAAGGCAGATGTAGTCTTAGTGCCAATAAGGGAAAGCTGTCTTTCTTGACAATGATTTTGCCATCTCTGAGGCAAGGAGTTATGAAGGCAGTGCTAGAGAACGGAAGGGGTATGCCAGGGGTCCGAGATGCGACCCCTGGTGACCCCTAAATGACATCCATGCATATGTTTCTACTTTCCTTATAAAGTGCACGATCCACAATGAAACCATTTCAGGGGCTTCCAGCACTAGATCAATTCAATAGAAGATACGGCATGGCAATGTCAATCATGGAGGGTTCAAGGATTTTTGGTTCTCTGCGCAGAGAGGAAATGTACAAGGACCCCACTAACTTGTATACAATGTGACAATACAGAACATTACATCACCGGAAAAGCCATCAATTGACTATTTATTCTCTGGCATTGTAGAAACGACTTTGCCAGAAGCAACTTTCCTAGTGCAGATCAGATATCAATAAAACAACAACAACAACAAAACCTTACTAAAATAGGTACATATATTTTAAAGCTCTATTAAATGGAAATTCATTATATTAATCACAATGGGTACAAAGGGTTGGCTCGGGTCTCTTCAAAACGTATGTATTTACTCCAATATTAATATTTATTTGCAGAATAGTATGCCATTCTGTATGCATGTGTTAGTCAAATAGCACACATTTCATCTTACAAGAAGACCAAAAAGAACTTTCAGTGTGCAGGATTTTGTAGGTTTGTACTTCTGATTGCGTATTCTACCGGTGATTAGTTGCCACTTAATCCAGTTGATGTGCATGTTGTGGCTGAGGTGTTTTAAATAAAGAGTAATGGATCTATGGATTTGAATTTCACAACAGGCAAAATGTATTAGGAGGGGTAGCTGGTTTGAAGGTTGTTACTGCATCATGAGGTAGTGAACTTTAAATAGTTGATAATTCAGCTGTTTCTTAAAGTAGAAATGAGTTAGGGTGTCTGGACGGATACAGGGATATCCATTGTTCCAGATCCTAAGTGCACAAAGAGCCTTTTGCCTTGTTTTTATTTCTTTTGCACTTCTTCGCCTGAAGGTATCCAGGTGAAGAGAGTGCTGGAGCCACCAGCGATGGTGAGCTGTCATCCAAATAAGGGTGAAAATGGCGATGACTTTGTACATGAAGGACCTGTGAAGATCCATAGGGGGAAAATGAAGTGGTTATATTTCATCAATCTTTAATGAGGTGTGCTGCAGCATGTAGGATGACCTTGAGGGGGATAGTGGTGATTCAAATTCCAAGATTTCTTCCCAGATACCCAGTGCAAGATAAGATGTGTGGCACAGAAGATCTCTGAGCAAAAAGACGGGAAAGTAAACAAAATAGTTAAAAATAGCCTGACATCTATTAAAGGAGACACACAAGTCACTGCAGATCTGAGCAATGAGATCTAGCGAGATACATTTGAGTTCTACTATATTTCGCTTTTTAGTTGAAATATTAGAAAGTGTAGGAAAGACACAGGAAAGGGCAGCAGAGTACTGTATGAACAAGTTATAGGAGTTATTAGGCAAGAGAAGGAGGATTGTGTTTTTGGAAACTGAACTGGACTTTCCTCTAGACTACCCATGAACCACGGTCAATGAGCCAGGTACAGAGGTGGCAGCTGACATGGATTTTCCTATTTTAACACACACAGATTTGTTTCTCAAGTAGATTTTAACCAAATTTAGCTCTGTGCCTTTGATGTCGATCCTATCGCTTAGCATGCGCAGAAGAAGGTCATGGGCCAGTATAGAGATAGAGACCACGAAAATACTGTGTTTTTCAGTGTGGATGTTTTGGTTCTATGGAAGGAAGACCTGTGATGGCTCTACAGTGTTCTGGCATATTAGGGTCTAAGGGCCAGATGTACGACCATTTTTTGCGGTCGCAAAGGGGTTTTAGGCCCGTTTGCGACCGCAAAAAAACATGTGGCCCATGTACCAACCCTATTTTGCGATTCACAAACAATTTGTGACTCGCAAAATAGGGTTTAGCGACTCACTATTAGGAAGAGGCGTTCCCTTCCTAAAAGCGACTCCAAAAGCTATGTAAGAATGTTTAGTAACCGCAATTGTGGTCGCAAAACACTCGCAGTTTACCACCCGTCTTAGAAGGGTGGTAAAGCACTTGCCAACGGAAAGGGGAATGCAAGCGCAAACATTTTTTAAGGGCAGGCAGTGGTCCTAGGGACGACTGCCTGCCCTTGAAAAATGAAAATGTACATTTTTATTTTTTAAATGCATCCAGTTTTCCTTTAAGGAAAACAGGCAACATTGAAAAACCTGCTTTATTTAACCCCTTCCATGCTGATGACGAGCTCAGCTCGTCATCAGCGTTACCTACCGTGTGCTGATGACGAGCTGAGCTCGTCATGTAACGCGGTAATTCGCAAATTGCCGCATACCGCGGGAAAAACGGCCGCACGCATGTGGTTAAAAGCAGTCTCAGACTTGGAGGTCTGCTGACCCCAGCAGGACACCATCCCTGGGAGTGCCAGCCATTCCCAATGGGGTCTCAAGTTGCAGCAGCCTCATTAATATGCATGAGGCATGCAATTGCGACCCCAATGGGAATCGCAAACAGTGTCTCTGACACTCTTGTACATTGATGTTTGTGACTCGCAATATGCAGCTCGCAATATAATGCAATTTGCGAGTCGCAAACATCAATGGTCATACAACTGGCCCTTAGTTAGCATTTTGCGACAATAATGGCCAAGGCCAATTTTAATTCTTCAGGGAAGATGCATTGCTTGAGAGAATTATGATTTTCAGCCAGAAGCGAGAGAATATCCACATATTGTTTGGCAAGAGCAAGAGGGATCAGATGGAAAGCGTAAGATGGTTTGGTAGTGAATATGGTGAGTTTAATGTTGATCTGAGATAAGTTTAAAAGAAGAACATGGTGCGTTGAGGGGATTTTCTTTGAGTGTAATAGCTTTGCATTAGGTGATGGAGGAAGCAATACCTTTCATCTCTCTGTTTCCTGATTTTCAGAGTTTTGCAGTCTGCAAAATGGCTGCAATCTATATTTTAGCACGAGTAAGAGAGTTCTTATGGCATTGTTCTGTAGGTTTACTATAGGAGTTGTGGAATTTGTCAATGAAAAATGCAACTTTTTCCTCCTAGAGGGGATTCTTCCTTTCTTTTTTTTTTTGCAGAGTTTTATATAGCGCGAACTAGACCCGAACCGAATCAGGTATCAGAGCGCTTTACATATTTTTCCAGTTACATTACATGAGGACACACTTTCATTTTAGGCACGGGGAGATTAAGTGATTTGCCCAGAATCACAGGAGGTTTTGGCGTCGTTACCGAGACTCGAACCCAGATTCCCAGGTCCGAGGTCGAGCGCCTTAGCCTTTAGTCCGAATCCTCTCTTTCAAAATCAAAGGTGGCCCGTTTGGAAATGATACAAGATTTTCTTCAAGCATTTTCTGTGGCACCTAGAGCATTCCAGTTTCCATGTAGCTAAACCAAGAAACTCTCTCCTTCAAGGATTTTAATTTGGTTTTAGCAGTTGCAACTATTTTTGTGCATCAGTGATTTTTCTGTTATACTGCCCAACAAAATCAGTATAGATGGAGAAGACATAAATGGGACGTCTGGAATATAGAGACAATCGGGTTGTGATCTAATGTTGGTCATTATTTTAGGGCTGACTTCTTTCAAGGGGTTGATTAAATAGTTTCATGTGAATAGGATGAAGAATTATACTGGCCATTCTGCAATGGATGGTTTATAGAACAGTATGTATTCAGTCTTGTCAGTCTCTAGGTCCAACCTGAACCTTTCAGTGTCTGTGCATTCCAAGTACACTGTTATGACTTTTACTATTTTTTAGTGAAAAATAATTTACCTTCTCAGTAGCAAAAATTAGATACACCATTCTGATTAACGCTCCTTCGCGTCCCCAGTAACTTCTCCCTAGATAGCGAATCTCGGCTCTCACTCCGCAGTGTTATATCTCATTGCCAAGCTGAAAACTTGGATGGGACGCATTTACCAAACTCAGTTCATTCCACACTCCGGGATACTGATTGAGGTAAATACCCACACCCTACTCTGCTCAACCGAGCCTTAGTGAATATCGTACCACCATGGCCACACTAGATACAGCAACCAGCCCTGGCTATCTGCTCGACCAGCCCCCGGACAGGGGGATGGCGGTGAGGTGCTAGTGAGAAGCACCGCTCCTGATTTTGTTACTGGGGGTCGAAATTGCAGCGCCGCTGTAAACCCGGCCCCCGAAACAAAACTGGCCCCTAAGGGTCCAACACCAGCCCCCACCCTTTTAGCCCACAGGGAAAACTCCCAGTGCCCGATGATACACACTTATTTTTGTGTTATGAAACCTGGGTTCATAAAATCATGGCTCACTCATAATGATTAAAGAAACAGAAGCATTATCTCTCTGTCACGAGTAAGTTTCCATCTCTCTGTGATCTCTTCTGAAACAATCAACTCCAGTTTACCTCAGCAGTGTGCCATCATGGAAAAACAACCTTAGGCGCAGCAAGTAGGAGTGTGGAGATGCTGCAGCACACCCAAAATAATCATGCCGGAGTTTAAAAGGTGAATGAGGAATAAAGATACCTTTAGATTTAGTTTTTATCTACTCACATTTGCTGCACCTTCAAAGACAGAGGTCAAATGTCGGGCTATGTCTTCTGACAAATGTTCTCGCTCTATTCGAACGGAGGCTTTCTTCAAGAGCAGAGACCTTAAGATGCATCGGAGCCGAGAGGCCCATGTCCATTAATCAGATACTTCATTTACCGAGTGCATTGGTCACTCTCTCGCCACAGGAGCCAGCGCGCCCGTCTACGCCCCTAGCCTGAAGGCAGAGGCACTAGATCACCCCCCCTCCCCCAACTTTTTTGTCCTGAGGAAGACCCTGACGTAAGGGATGCAACAACCTACAGCTCCATAGGGTCGAAACGTCGACGTTTTACTGTACCAGCCAGCAATCAATAGATACTAATACTGTGCAACTATTATAAACATGGCGTTGTATTGTTTATATTTAAAGGGAGATTGATTGGCTCAAGGAATGAGCCTCATGTATTGTAAATAACACACTGCTTTTGATTGGCACTTTTATCCTTCAATCACTTTCCTACCCTCACTGAAGCACCATTACCTGACCCTCCCCTTTCTCACTGTGCTCCCGACTTGGGACATTGTTGCATATAATATTATGTAAATATTTCCATTAAGAGAACACTGCTCAGTGTGAATTAAACACTGTGTCTAACAAAATACCTTGTGTTCTAAGTTCTATTTTGAATATTTGTTTTGAATTTGTTTACAGTGTATGGTTGTTTTTCTGGGACCATTGCCCCTACGTATTATGGGGCTTATTCTTTGAACATGGAGATTGGTATGTTTATATGGAATAAGACTTCACATATCAAAATACATGTATTTACAAGCTGAAGGGTAGGTGCTCTAGATTTTAGGAAATACCATACCTCCTTTTTGACTGAACAAAGTGTTTCATGTTTTTTTTATCCGGATTCCCACATAACACCCTTTTGGAATTTACTTAAAATAAATATTTTAGCACCTTCTCTTTACCCGACATTCTTACTATAGATCTTAAGAAAGCACAGTTTTCTTCTCCAATCCTTCATATTATTAACAAAACACAATATTAAGTTTGGATGCAACATTTGGTAATAGACTTATATTTTCTAAGAGGGTATCTTTATGGAATAATCCTCTGATTAAACTACGTTCCCTGGTCTCTTGTTGGGAAAAATGGATTCATGCTGGTATATTTTATACATCAGATATTTGCTTTAGTAATATGTTTTTATTGTATTCTGGCTTCTAAACATCAAATTTCTGATTTTGAATACCATAGATATGTTATATTGTGTAATGTGATTGTCAATGCTTACAATACCAGATTCTAAATGTTCAGGAATGGAGTTGTTCTTTGGTATACGTAGACTTCCCAGTCATATTACTTCTAAAGAATTGAAAAATTACCTTTTGCAAACTCTATCAATTAATCAAGGATGATTGCTTTCTGGAATCCCATCTCAAATAATAACTATTCCTTACAAAAATGGAAGAAAATCTGGTTATGTATTATTTCAAATTGGCTATCATCCTCCATTTGTCGAAGCAATGCATTTATATTAAATTATTTTAAAGGAATGCTATTAAGTTGTAAAATGTAAAGTTAATTTAGAAAGTTGGTTGTTGGATTGAAAAACTGTACAAGATTCATTGAAACATATGTTATTTGAATGTCCAGTTATATGTAACTTTTGGTCTGAGGTATTGTGTACAATCTCTACATTTTTAATATTTATTGATCATCCCATTACATATAAATTATCGGCAAATCTTCACTTATCTCATTTCCACTCTTGTATATGGATGCTAAATTATGTCATTTACTAATTTCTTCTTCTATCAATTCTATTGCTATGAATTGGTAAACCTTGATTAACATATCTTCAACTGCCTTGTGGGATTGGATAGTATACATGAGAACTGGAATTGAATTCTCGTTCAATATGAATAAGAAGCCGCTTTATATTACATCATCAATTTGGGACTTTTTATATTTTTCTCACTAATGGCTAATTGCATATATTAATTTTGTTTGTATTAGACAGTGATCTATAAGACTAGCCCTATATTTGTTCGAGTATTTTCTGCTCTTTGGGTTATATAATTTGATAATATTGTTACACATTTGGTCAGCTCTTATTTAGCTTATTTTATTTCTCTGATATTTTATGTATGTCATCGTGTTCTTGTATTACAATTATCAATAAAATATTTTTAACTTAAAAAAACTAGCAAAGGTTTAATGTTGGAGTGCACAGCTCACCTTCACCTGCACACTTTAACTTGCCTTTCTGCCCTCAGAGACCCTGTCCAATAGGCTAATTTAAGAAAGACCATTAACCTTTAGCAATTCCTATCTCATCCTTCAGCAACTGCTGTCTACTTGTGCACAACTCACTCATACTGCATTTTGTTTGCTTTTTAGTTATCTCCTGTACCCTTGCGCTCGCTCCCCTGCTCTGGAACTGCATACAGGGTCTTCACACCAAAGTCATCCCCAGAGACACACCGGTCGGTGACTCATGCGCCTAACGGTTTCCTGCATGTTTTCAAAACTGATATCGTGCAGCACTTAGCGCCTCGCCTTTTGGTCTAATATTACATTTGCCATAGTTAGCTCGACTTAACATGACCGGTGATGATGGGCATCCTGTGCTATTTTTCAAATGCCATCGATATCTGCATTCTGAACGAAACTTGTTATTCCAGCCTTGCTTTTCACATTTTTAGGAAACCTGTATTGCATAATTGGACAATGTATGAACCAATGCTTCCAGTCAGTTGTCACACCAATCAAAGGCCACAAAGGCACCTAAGCAGGTAAACTTAATGCTGGTCAGATTTGTGTGCAACCCGTAGAACAAGCTCAAATCCCAGTGAGTGCACTCAGTCTTATTTATTTCCAAGGATGGTAGTAATTAACACCTTCAAGGCTACAGCAATTCTCCCTTGGTGCTGAACTACCTTGAATCCCTTTGTTCATGACGAGCTCAGCGCGTCATGAGCACACAAGCAGTGTTCTGCATGACGAGCTGAGCTCGTCATGAGCATGGAAGGGGTTAAAAACAATAATGCATCCCTTTAAAGTTGATATGACTGAAGTAAATGAATGAGGGACCTCCTAGGAAGTCGAGGGTCAAAAGATTCCAGAGATAGTGTTAGTAAGGGTCCATACAAATCCTTCACTAAGGGCAAGGTATCTTCACAGAATGTTGAATTCACTCATTACAGATTAGATCTCATGAGAAAGACTCTAGTTCACCCAAAGTTGTTTCAAGTCATGGGCAAGGTGGGCAATTTCCCAGGGCTGGCATCTTCAGGGGATCTCTCTTGCAACTGTTAATGGTGTGTATAAAAATTGGATTATATTTTAATTTGACAGATCAGCATGTTCAGCCCGCGCCACCTTAACCCTCACCTTCTGATGCTTTTGGTGGCAAGTAAATACTACACCCACCCCTGGTCTTCCTTACCTATTTCAACTTACCTTCTCAACCTAATATCTATCTCTTTTTGTCCATCTATTTACCTTATCTCAGTCTCTCCCACTCTCTATTATACAATCCAGTCTCTCCTTTTCTCTCTGACTCTATATCAATCTCACCTCTCTTTCTTTGTTGCATCTCTCTCACTACCTTTCTGCTTTTCTTTACGGGTCTCTTCCTGCCTTTCAATACATCACTCTAGCTTTCTTTTTTCCTCACTTCTCTTTATCTGACCTGTCTTTATATACATCTTATCCTTTTACCTGATGTTCTATTCCACTGCTCTCTTTACCGTTCATCCTTATATACTTCTCTCACTACTACACCGCTCAACTTTGCCTACCTCAACCTATCTCTCCTCTCTCCTCGTCTACATTTCCTTGTCCCTAACTCTACGTGTTTCTACCTCGCTCTAAAACTTTACCTATGTCTCCTTCTCTGTATATACCTATACGTCTTTCTGACTTTCTTTATCTTTACAACAATCCTTATCTTGCTCTCTTTGGGCCCGATTCACAAAGGTAAAGTTCAACCAGAAGTCTAACTTTACTACCTTTCGGTATTCAAAAGTTAAGTTACTAGTAGTAACTTTACTACTAGTGAAGTTACTATTATGGTAAAGTCTGAATGCTGATTTGCAATCCTACCTAACCTGTTCTGTTGATTGCAGTCGCTACTGCAGAATTAATTTTGCTTTTTGTGAATTTCTCTTTAGGGGAAGTTTAGCTGACATTGATTAAATCAAATTTGAGCTTTATGCTCACTCTTACTCTTGACCTTTGAACTTAAACCCCTAATGGGTTCCTGCTAAGACCCATTTTCGCCATAATCTTTAGATTAGGGATTCTTTACTTTATGGAACACGCTGTACTGCTTATTTGATGATGTGCTTTAACCAATATTTTCACTATCAATACTGTAATTTGACTGATGCCTTTTGTACTAATCAAATAAAAAGAGAAAGAAAAACCTTACTAAAACTTTTAATGGAAATAAAACCCTGAAAACAAATTAAAACTCATTATTGACTGAACTTAGTTCCTCGCACACTAGGCGCACGCGGATGTAGTCACTCTTAGTCAGGGTCCCAGGAAGCAGGTGGGTGTAGGCACAAGGTCAATTAAGAGGCAGTCAGTAAAAGGGGTTAGACAACCACTCGAGAAATTCACCCACAGGATGCAAAGCAGACACGGGCCAAGTACAATAGACGGTCATGCCAAAGAGGTCCCCAAGGGCCTTCTGGCTCCAGCCCAGTTCTTCAAAGAACAGTCGCTTGACCACCTTTTGATCCTTCTTGGAAGCGTTCCTCCAGCCCATCCCAGTCTCACCACCCAGGTCTATGCTGGGCAATACTTCATGGCAACACAGTGTCGCTGGGGAAGGCCAGGTTAGGAGAGGGCAAATAGTCCGCCACTCTGAGGGCTAAGAAATGGAACAGTATATGAATGGAGAATGAATCAATGGGGCCTCTCGGAGGAGAAGGCACTCCGGGGGGTACATGTTGATCAGTGATGCACTCAGGTAATCCAGGCACAATGTCAGGTACACAATGGTACGGGTCACACCAGACCATTGCGGTCACACACAACTAAGTTGCAAACTCCGTGCCTCCCTGGAAATGAGACACAGCGTACAGTGGACGTCAATAGTGATCGCACTGTTCCAAACACACACACAGATGCAAATTTAGGAATGTTTCACAAGGCAGAATGAGGCACTACTACAGTTATGCCCCCACCTCAGAGGTTCGCAACCTGTAAATTGGACACTGCAAGCAATGAGCATGCAGTCGACATGTTGCACGAGAGAGATGTAACACGATTGACGAAGCAGGCCACATAGGTTCCATAACTGATGAATCCGCTCACCACCAACAAGATGCTTAGACTGCCAATGCCCCCACGATGAGGAGGCCACATGCCTTAGATGCAGGCCAGACTTCAGGCTCCGCACAAGGTAATCCGGTCTTCGTGCACATTTCATAGTTCCACGCCCATGCCGCGCTACCAGTTGGAATCTAGTAAACAATGTGGGCACTTGAGAGCGGCACCACCCTTCCGGTGTCACAGGTAGATGATGTGGGTCCCTCTTAGGAGATCTTTGATGTCCCTGAGACTTCCGAAAGAACAGGGGGCAGGCTTAACAAGCCATTGGAGAGCACACTTCAGGGTCCCACACAGCAGCAGGAGGTTGGCCCAGGCCAGCCATTATTCAGAAAGGGCACATGGTCCATTTCAATGGCAGTAATCCTCTTTGTGCACGACATAGTCCTTCAGTCCTACGTCCCCATCAGCAAATCTCAGCCAGTGCTGAAGTATGGCACCAGTAGTTATACTGGAGTGTGCCTTTGAAGTTGGGGGTGGTTCAAAGGAACTCCCTTTGAACCATATATATCTCCCCTAAATTTCAGACCCGTCTGCCTTGAGGCTGTGGAATGTAGGCTTTATCTAGTGGGGCCATGATCTGATTACAGAGGTCAAATGTCAAGACTTTTCCAATCTATCCAGTCGGCCTGCATGTGGCAGAGGCCTGCCGTTCCAGTTGCATTCCCAGTGATCTATAGCTGTCACTGGGGTATGCCCATATGTGCTCTCCAGCCTCCAGTGAGGACTGGAGCCAAGCACCAAAGCACACAAAGTGTTTAGAGCACAGAAATGCCCACTTTCTAGCAGTGCCATTGCTGCACGAATTACGACAAAGCCACCTTTACCACTGGCAAGGGGTTATTGCTGGGAATTCAATGATATTAAACATCAGGAGGCTGCTCTACTACAATCCACTATTGCAGTCTGAAGTGATTTTGATCATTTCCCCATGTTAGCCAAAGGGAAGAGCAAATCTCATAAGCAGTGAAAACACGCATGGAGTATTCCTCACTACCTAGGCAGGGGACACACGTGTACCTGCCCTGCCTCTCACCTTGCACACACTTAACCATTAAGATGTACCCTCGGGGTCCTCTCAGGATGGTTAGTGACTTAAACAGGCCAGTCTGAGTAAACGCACAATTTTGCACATCAGCCTACAATAGCAGGCTGAACAAGTTTTTAAGAGCACCATCGGGGCAAAGCATGCACCAGCCTGCAATAGCAGGACGGACAAGTATTTAAGAGCAGCATCGGTGCAAGGGCGCACACTAGCCTGTAAAGGCAAGCTGGATACATACTTGCAACCCCAGGTAAGCACCACTTCCTTATGTGTGGAGGAAAGAACGCAGGTTTGAACTGTATTTATAGTGGGGGGGAAAGTCTCAGGCCTTTACACTCAAACAAGAGAAAAACCCAGAAGGAGAAAACAAAAAGCCTGGGGAAACGTTACCTGAAGGGTTCAGGTCTAACAGACATACAATAGACTTCTTATCTGTAATAAGAAAATTGCATCACTGATTAACTGGAATTGCTTCGAACGTAATTGTCTTCAGGTCGTCACACTGATTCCTCATAGAACCAAAACAGAAATCACCAAGCACTCAGTAGTACTGCTTTGAGATGGCAGGCATGATCTTTACTGAGTTGCTAGGAGATGGCATAATATTATATACGTTTATACTGAGGTACTTACTGTGATTTATTTGATTAATAATTTATAGTATTACTACAGATACGTCCACTGAAACTCCTGTGCAGTGTTTTGTGTTTCCATTCCAAGGAAATTATAGATAATGTGGAGTTATCTATAGTTTCAGAGTCTTCCCAACTTATATCCATAAAACTGTCATTGGAGGTTTTCTAAATTACAGTCAAATTTCAATGCAAAGAGAACATCTGTTACCAATGCCTGTATAATTCTGTATTTCTATGAACTCTGTATAAGTTTCCATGTACGATTTTATGACATTTACAAGGAGATATCAGAAGGTATATTATCACATTTCTGGAACCGTACACCACCCTTTTTGTGCACCTCAGATAAAGGTAAGAAACAGAACAAATTGTATCTACGTTCCACATCCTGATTCTAAGACACAAGATGGGTGAAACTATAGGATCGTAAATTGGCAGATTTCTCAATGCCGTAGGGTTATGGGTGGAAAGTGGGACTACCAGCAGGGTGGCTATTTAAAATGTATGAAACATCCACCAACACATATGTTTGCAGGTATTCACAAGTATGTGGCCTGGTCAATCTCAACATGAAAACATTGATGACAATTCTCACGAAAAGTTGAAAATTCTGTATCCAATCTGGCAATTAGAAGAAAACACCTGAAATTTTGTGGTGGAAAATACAAGCCGTGCCGGCGGTTGAAGGTGGGGCCGACCAACACTCATTTTTGGAAACCGGCACTTATTTTTCCTAAATAGACTTTGATCCGGAGAAAGAGAAAGTAAAACACAAAAGGGGGAAGGAAGGAGGATCAAGACGCAAAAACAGTGACAAAGGGAGAAAGCAGGGATTAAAAGGAACACGTAGATAAAGGTAGGGAGGTTCTAGTGGTGGATTAAAGAGACAAGAGGTAAAAAAAGCACTTCAACACCTCTTCAAAGGTAGTAAGGGATATATAAATATATATATGTGTGTGTGTGTGTGTGTGTGTGTGTGTATATATATATATTAGCTGAAATTGTCAAAGCACACCAGCCGTTTACTACAGATACCAGCAGGCTCTGCTGCGAGTCACGCCCACATGGGCAGGTATCAAGACGGGATATAAAGTGCCCGAACTGCTTTGCGCTTTGAAAAGAAATATGCCTGTGAAGAAGTGTAATGGTACACGAAACGCGTCGGCAAGAATATTTCAAGGCTCCATGAATTGATGCAAAGTATTCAGACCACTGTACTGCAGCTTCCTGAATAAACCTAAAGAAATACCTACCTACATTGTGGCTCTTCCGTTGGGGGCAACTCTTTACGTTGGATGTTTTTGCGGCCGGCCCGGCCGTGGAGGAAGCCCGCGCTTGTTGCAAGCGGCAGTAGGAGGCTGTTTTTGGAAGTGAGAAACGAGCAGCTCAGTTTGGATAGAACACTATGGCACACCCACTTGGGATTTATTAGCGGAAATTGTCAAAGCACACCAGCCGTGCACTACAGATACCAGCAGGCTCTGCTGCGAGTCACGGCCACATGGGCAGGTATCTAGACGGGATATAAAGTGCCCGAACTGCTTTGCGCTTTGAAAAGAAATATGCCTGTAAAGAAGTGTAATGGTACACGAAACGCGTCGGCAAGAATATTTCAAGGCTCCATGAACTGATGCAAAGTATTCTGACCACTGTACTGCAGCTTCCGGAATAAAACTAAAGAAATACCTACCTACGTTGTGGCTCTTCCGTTGGGGGCAACTCTTTACGTTGGATCAAGAGGAAGTTTCCTCGAAACGCGTCGAGTGGAGCCAAAATAAAGAGCTCGTAATTCTGCAAAAAGCTGGCCCAGACATTCCTTTTTTCTAAACGAAGTCTTGGATGAAGTTTGGATTTATATATATATATATATATATATATATATATATATATATATATATATATATATATATATATACACACAATTACAATACTGTACAAGACGTATACAGTTATTCATACTGATAGATGCAATGGTCTGATATGAAGAGTTTATTGGAGAATGCCTCTTTCTTACAAATAGCATATCTCAGGGCTGGGCATGTGTGGTCTGAAAGTGAATGCAGCATGTATGGAGCTATATTTGAGTATATATCAATAAGAGAAATGTTTTTTACTGAGTGGCATCATATACAATCAGCAATATAACAATTGTCTCTGATTCCACTCAGAACTCAATTTTCAAAACATTCCACTGTTGATATCTATTCACGTACAACTAATGTTGTGAATGATGGCACTTCTGCTGTGTGGCCTAAAAAACACACACATTTTAAACAAGAGCTGTTTCTGCAATGAAGCAAGATGCTAGTACTGAGATGCCGAGGTTATCAAAGGTGTCAAATATATTTCCTTGATGATATGGATGGTAAGAGCTCATTTAATGGGAGGGTGGCAGCTCACTGACCAGGCTGCGCTCGTTCTGTGCATTGGCCAATGCATGCTTCCTACTTCATTGACACACAATAACTTTGAGACTCCCAATAAGTAGATAAGCGAATAATAGAAATACCACAAATCTGATTTGGTTCTAAAAAAAGGCCCGCCAGAGGAAGCCAGGCCTTGGAAAATGCAGATTTTCCGGATTCAATTACAGGCTCCTTTGTTGCTGGGAGGGTGGAGAATACCCATGCAGACAGGCACTACCAGTTTGAGAAATCTAGAATTAAAAGATATAAATACTGGTGGATTTGAGTGCCATAACACACAGGTCAGGGCTGTGGAGGCTTCGTTCCCACAGCATCACCAGATAATTGTAAGATGCCAAGCTGGCCAGCTTTGCCCAGATCAACCGCATTAGAGGCTCAGTAATCCAGCCTTGGCGAGTGGATAAAACATGAGTGAAGAGGGAGTCCTGAGCCATGACTGGACAGTGACCTGCACTCTTTACTGTGCACTCAGATAGGTGATGGTGGCAACACAAAGGGCATGTGGGACTTAACCATGCAGACACTCTTTCAGTGGAATGCATCCTGCAGTGCCGCTGACTGTTGGACAGCAACGCTGTCCAGAGCTTAGTGCTGAAGACTGAAGGCTGGGCACAGAAGCACTTGAGGCAGCAACTGCAGACACTGGACTGCTTACTCGAGGAAAGATGCTCTGAACTGGGAGTTCAGGTGCCACAGGATTGATGAGAGGGGAGTGTGTCCTGCAGGCTGTACTGAGGACGATTTAGGAACCTATAGAAGGAAAACACGAGGACAGCTGATTGCCAATCCAAGCATCCTACAACGGGACCTGTGCTTAACGAATGCTTGGTCAGGGGCACACACACAAATTAATGTACACACATACAGAAACGTACACACACAAACACACAGATGTTTCTATAAAGAGGGAAGCCCTGTGAGAACCCACCAGTATTGCATACAAGCAGTAGGTGCACTATTATTCTTTACACGACATACATACTAAATTATACACTGAAATCATAATGTGCACTTTACACGTTGATGAAAACATCACAAATAGATTTTGTTTTTAATTAAGACAGTAGGGTTAATCAAAAATTAAAGATAAGATGTGTAGTAACTACTTACCTTTTATTAATAACAAAGGTGTCATGAAAACTAATGAGAAGTTTAGCATTTCTTTAGCTTTCAATTGCAGAGTATTACAACAAACACGACATAGGTGCAAATGAAGGTTGTTCTGAAATATACGTTTGAAACTTTTGGTATAAGTACTTAACATCATAACGAACTTATATTAATGAAAACCTATTTGTATTCATGATTTTTTGAAATAGTATACATGTTACTACCTTTTGAAAGTTGTATGAGAAGGCCATATTTAGGATCATTCATTTCTATACAATAATTACTGACAATGATTACAATGATTTTTATATGAAATGATTGATTTGCTTTATTATGTTTTGAGTCTTGATAGTGAGTTGATTAATAAAAGAAATGATGATTTCAAATGCATTGAAATTCTCTTGCTTAGGCTGTATTATTTCATGGCTTAGTGAAATGAAGTTTGACATGTTCCCTTCAAATATGACTTTAACTGTTCCTGCCTAATGTAAATATTCAACTATGAATGAAGCCTTATTCTTCCTTGTGTGTTAATGGGTGGGAACCGATCCTTGGACTGTACACATGAATTACCAATAGATACATTTTCTTTTGTAACTAACCTGTGAGGATGGCAAAGACTGAAGCTTCTCATGGCTAGCTGGAGAATCAATGCTGGAGTAGCAAAATGTACCTGGCAAATGGAAGATGACCGCACAATGTGCAGACCACTGGGTCTAATCCCTGATGTCACAACAGCATCAGCTATACTATTAAGACGGACAATCCAGAGGAGAGGAGCTTTAGGCTTCTCAAGCTTTTGCCCAGAACTTTCTTTTTGGGCTTCTTCTTCCGCAGTTGCTTATCGATTTGGACTATTTCTTTTGCGGACAACCTGATTACTATCCATGCTCCTGATTTTCTCTTTTGCAATGAACTTGCTTACTGAACTCTTTTTGGCTATCTGGTGAGAAACCAGACCTGAACTTTCTTGATTTTGCTTAATTTTCCCTTTTACCCTTGTGTGTGGACATTTCCCTAGTGGACTGTAACTTGACTCCTTGTCCCTTTATTGAAGGAGTTTTCCTTTAGAACCATTCCCCAGCCTTTAACAACAGCGATGCGGTGCATTTTCCCGCTGTGCGCTGGAAAATTCAAAAGACCGCGTTACATGACGAGCTGAGCTCGTCATGAGCGCGGAAGGGGTTAATGGTAGTGGGAATCTGAAATGCTCAACCGTTCTCTTTGAAATTCTTTGATTAAATGTGTGGTTTTATATTTAGTGCTATTGGCATTTCAACTGAGCTACTTAAAATGTTGCTTGCATGCATTATTTTGCATATTTGATACAATAACGAAACCTTCTGAATTGCCTGAGTCTGTTATTGTGTTCTGATGTTCTTCCTTTAAACTGTGCTATTAGTTTGATTCCAAATGCATTGCAGAGATATTCATAAATTATTTATGTTGAGTGGCAACAGCAGAGCTATTGGTTAGCATTATTCTAGTTAGACTAAACTTCTTTAGGAGGTTGGGTCTTCCAATTACAATACTTTATTTCTACAGTATGGTTCTTAGAGTAGTGTATCTGAACCTCATTATGAATATGTGAGTCAGCCACTAATTAATGGTCCTCATTATGTGGGTAATGATATGGACATCCTGAAGTCTCACCCCTCACTACAACCGGAAAACGTTCATCAGCGGACCAATGCCTCTTTGGGTGTAGTGTAAAATCTGTGTTTGGAAAGACAAGTGATAGTTTTATCGGCCCAGTGCGGTTGCTGAAATACAAGGAAAAAGCTTCCGGTGCATCACTGGTCAAAGAAGACTACTGCAAAACTGGTAAACCAAGATACCACAATGCATGGGAAAATTGTCTTAATAAGAAGTCAACATTAAAGACAAACTATAGCGCGAACTCACACCATCAAGTGTTGGAAGTCCCAGTGTCAAAAAACAGGAGAGTAAAATAGCAGATGCCTATGAACACTGCTGTGAGGGCTAGCAACACAATTAGAGGTGTTCCATTTCATGGAGTATTTGCTGTTCAGCAAGAATTAAAAGAGTCTAATAGTCTTTGAAGTGTGCACATCTTGAGGGGAGAGACCTAAACGATATAAGAATTCAAGATGAGGCGAAGCATTAACTGGAGAGTGTGTTCAGGCTTGTGGCCCAGAGATAAGGAGCCGCTCGGAATACTGCAATAGATATGCATTTGGGCCTTGTGATTGGGATTATAGAATTATATTTACAAATTCTTCAACAATAGAAAATATAGATGCACCACGAATAAAGCTGAAGTGAGGCTCACCAGTCAGGTGTAAGTTAATTCAACGTCAGAGTTGACGTTATAGATTATATCTTTCAAGTAGGTCTGTCAGGTAGATGCATCCTTGGGGATCACTATATTATGTAATTGACGCTCTATAGCCTTGGTAACACATGCTTAGAAATATCTTAAATTATGCCTATTTAGGGTTTCATGTATTTTACACATCCAGCTAGCGATGGAAAGAGCCTCGTCGACTGTCTGCGGTATCCTGCTTCTAAAGGTCTTACTTATTAAGGTGTGCACTGTCTAACCCAGTGATACTTACAGTACGCCCGGGGGGCGCATGCGGCCCTCCTGACCTTTACAGGTGGCCCCCAAGGCAGCAGCACTGCGCTGCTGTTCACTCGACTCAGCATTAACATGAAAACATTTTTTTAATATACAGCAAGCACTTATTTAAAGGTTAATTGCAGTTACGGAAAGAAAGTAACTAGACCCTTAACTTTAAGGAACAGCTTCATTTTTAAACACAGCAAATGAGTAAAAATACTATAGTCTATTCAGAATTCAAAAAGTGTATTTCATTGACCTGTAGAACCATTTCACCTTAGTACATCAAATTATAGCAGTGCATTCAAAAAGTTATTTTTTTAAAGTGATGGTTTTCAAACATAAATTTAAAAATGTTCATGCTTGTCCTCCTCCACCCTGACAACAATGCCATTCGTGATTACATCCAAGCACAGATGGTTTTGTACCACACACATCCTGAAGGCATTTATTTCGAGTTCCTCTTTCATTTGATAATAAAGAAAAAGGAGGGAAATTGAAATAAAACAATTGATCAGGGTCACACAATTTGGTCAAGTAGAGAAGCTAAGATTCATGACAGTTTTTCTGGTTTCACATTGCACAATTGAGTTCAGCCACTAGTTATACATGCTTTACTTCCACTACACCCAGTTTACACCCCCACTGGCATCAGTACGGCCCTCGATCACACCAAAGACCAAACTTTGCGGCCCCCGGGAAAATGTTTGCGAGTACCCATGGTGTAACACAACTGAGCATGGAGGAGGCTTTTTTTTGTCTATTATCTGCAACCACACGTAGCACCATATGGATCAGGGAAGAAAACAGACTCACCAAGCTTAATTTACTCTGGGTCTGTTTCTACACAATCGAAGGCAACCAATCTGTGAGGTCAGCAGACCTCATGTCCCCCCCCCCTGCAAATTACCTACCGTATCCAGCCTGAACACCCTGTGCAAAATCTTGTGTTATTTACTAAAACATGGACTGTGGGCGGGTGGCTAGGAGAAAACTGCTCGCAGGGCCGGCCTTAGGCATGTGCAAGCTGTGCACCTGCACAGGGCCACCAAACCCCAGGGGCCACCACGCCAATACAATCCTCTGAGGATGGATACATAGTTGCGTGGCTGCCCCTGGCAGGGATTTGGCGGCCTCCGGCTCTGTTCCACTTACAAACACCCTGACCCCCCCCTTCACCGGCCTCTGTGCTCCGCCCCGCCCGGACCCTTCTTCCGGGGGCCCACTACCTACAATCCCTGCCCAGGGCCACCATGAGCCTAGAGCCGCCCCTGCTGCGCGAAGTCTTTTTATCCCTCACTACACTATCGAAGGCGAATGGAGCAACGGGCAGGCCCTGACAGAAGTAAGTCACAGAGTTGTGGCCAAAATCTTCCTCCACATTCCCAACAGGTAGAATTGGTTACTTTACAATGTTTTCGGATAATGCACCAACAGACTTCTAAAGAATTAACACACTTTAGTACTTGCCTGAACCGATGCTTGCTACCCAGTGAACCAATCTTGCTTAGTTTCCTTGACAGGGAGCTCGAATCATTTTCTGGCAATCTGTGTTAAAAAATTACATACATGCATGAAAGGTTACACTTAAGATAGCGTCATATCAACCTATCATAGGTGTGCACATGCCATCTATGTACAACAAGAAGCCACCTGGCAGCTGCTCAAGACATTTTACTACACAGAAGAGTGTATTTCTCAGAAATCCAGGCACGCTGGACCTTTACATCTTGTACTTGCATTACAGGATTTTTATTTTCTGTGCTATTGTTGTAAGCTAAAGCAATCGTCTACAAATTGGTAATCTCCTATGCATAGCACTGAAATACTCACAAAACGTAAAATGTTGTACTTGAAACAAGTCATCAAGCATCCGCTTTCCAGCCAAAGCGCCACACTATAAGCAACTGACAGCGCTTTCATCAAACATATTTCCCTTTACATATCCACTGGACAATAATTAGAAATCACAGTATTTACACTCTTGACCATTTAAAGAAGTATTCTTAGTCTTTTTCAGAGAAGAACGTTTTTCTATCACCGATGAACAAAACAAACTTCATGTAGATCTACCAATGTGCAAATTGAAATCTCTGCATGAACGTAAAACTAAATTTTCTGCTTCCTAGGTAAATGTTCGTTTATAAATGTAAGTGTTAGAGACTTTTTTTGCACAACTCAGAATTCGCATATGTCCACAATGGGTGGCTCAATGTTCATCAAAATTGTGGATTGCGTATCCACATTTGTGAAAATTATAAATGAGACATTTGCTGCATACATTTATATACAAACATAGTGGAAAGGTATCAATGGTAGCTTAAAGCACATTACTACACAATTATCCACTTCTAAAATGTTTTAACAAAAATGGTTGCAAACTTGTAGTCACATTATCACTCCAGACAATCCCCTGCCACCCCAACCAATGGGGGAGGAGCGATAGTATCCTCAAGTGATTGTACAGCAACAACTGTGGTGGGCCAGACCAGGGTAAACCCATGCTGTCTTACCTCTTCACTCGCAACAACCATTCCCCTAGCATGTATGGGTCCGCCACGGGCATCAACAAACAACATGGTTCCATTAAAGTATTGTTTGTAAAACCTTGGGGCCTGACTCACAAAGGTAAACTTACACTTATGTGTAAGTTTACTATTCTTTTACTATAAACAAACAATGAACTAATAGTAGGTTTATGACTGCACAGACTCTTCAAGAGCGGCGCAGAACTCTGCACATAAAAAGAGAGGACAGGGATTATTATTTTGTAGAAATCCTTGTGTGGACTGCCTCTGAGCACTGACTCAAGCCGCCTTGGGACCATGAAGCAGGTCATCTTCTCAACTACCAAGTAATTAATTGATGACTCCACCCACCAGTCAAAGACTGCATGTTTTTACAGTCACTGTGAATCCATTGGTAAGTTGACAAGACCACTACGTCACTGCCCTGGAGAAGTTTGACATCACCAGATATTCTCGAAACCATCCTCATTCTGTGGGCACCAAACCACCAACCCATCTATGGCACCATGGGAGAGAAGTGATGCTTGCATGGAGCGTGGGCATAGGACAGACCTGTACTAACGGAGGAAGATTTCTTTCAACAGTGGAAAGCAGTCAGATCCAGACAGATTTCCACGGAAAGCTCCCTCACCAGCATCCTGGAAGCACTGACAACCAGATGGAGGAACAGAAGGACACAGAGTGACATCCAGTGATTAATAATAGAGTTGTAGAAGAAACAAAAGGAGGAGTTCAGGGAGGAAGTAACACAGAGAGCACTGACCTCCTGTAGAAGTTAAGAAGCCTTGCAGGAGGCATGCTGCAACTACCAGCCGCATAGGGTAGTCAACAGCCACAGGCAGCAATCCCAATTAGCCCAATGTCTTCAGGCACCCCAGAGGCTGTTTCGACCATCAATACGGACATGGCTCATGCCTTGTATGGCTGAGGCAGAGAGTGCCACCGCTGGTGATAGGGACATAACCCCAAACATCTGTGGACCCATCCCTCACCACAAATTCACATTTACCTTTTGCATGCAGACCCTCCACATACTGCAGATATCCATCCAAGCATATATGACTACATGCTACAATACACATCACAGCACATTCCCCTTGGATGCAGAATAAAACGTTTTTGTACTACATCAAACATGGTCTATTTGGTGGATGTAATAGTGAATGTGGACCATGACGTGTGCCAATGGTCTTATGAGAAGTACACGTCATTATACTGCTGTTACATGGGTCAATTATATACATAAGTTCACTCACCATTCACTCTAGAACAACTGAAGCACTGGATATGTATAACTGTGCACTGTGAACAACACGATTTAATGATGAATGGAGCAGGAAAGAGTGAATGGTAAATGTGAAAGCAAAGGTTTATGATGGAGCATGGGTAGGATGTGGCTGCGTACTGACACAGCCCAGCTTCTAAAAAATAAAAGCAGGTCTCTGTTAAGAATCATTGGCTTAACATTGATAGCTATAGCTCAAGTGAGAGGCTTCCATCATAGCATATGTGCAAAAACTATTTTAGTAGTAAAAAAAAATAAACAATATTAATGTCAGTAACCTAATCACACAAAATTCCCAGACCAATTTAATAACAAGACAATTCTAACTATTAAGACAATAAATCGATTTGGGATATAAGGAGTGGTGACTTTTTAATGAAAACATCCAGTTCCAAAAATGATATTCATCATAGTGTTAGCTAAAGTAGCCTTTTGAAGTCAGCCAAAGAAAACAAGCATTTGCAATGCAATAGGTCTCGCATTAGGAAAGTGTGAGCTATTGGTATTGTAAATGACAATTTTTTTAAATATGTGTTGGCTTTGAAAATATATAAATTAATAGCATTGTTATTCACAAAGCCAATAGCTTACACTTTCCTAATGCGAGTCCTATTGGCTATGGCAATGCTTGTTGGTAGTAAGCAAGGTGTATTAGAGTGATGTGGTGGTGTCCCAGAGTGATGTGGTGGAGTCCCAGAGTGATGTGGTGGAGTCCCAGAGTGATGTGGTGGTGTCCCTGAGTGATGTGGTGGTGTCCCTGAGTGATGTGGTGGTGTCCCTGAGTGATGTGGTGGTGTTCCTGAGTGATGTGGTGGTGTCTGTGAGTGATGTGGTGGTGTCTGTGAGTGATGTGGTGGTGTCCCTGAGTGATGTGGTTGTGCCCCTGACTGATGTGGTGGTGTCCCTGAGGGATGTGGTGGTGTCCCAGAGTGATGTGGTGGTGTCCCAGAGTGATGTGGTGGTGTCCCAGAGTGATGTGGTGGTGTCCTAGAGTGATGTGGTGGTGTCCTAGAGTGATGTGGTGGTGTCCTAGAGTGATATGGTGGTGTTGTGTGACATTCAACAGTGTGAGGCGTGCAGCAGTGTGAGGCATGCAGCCGTGTGAGGCATGCAGCAGTGTGAGGCGTGCAGCAGTGTATGGCGTGCAGCAGTGTGTGGCGTGCAGCAGTGTGAGTAATGCAGCAGTGTGAGTAATGCAGCAGTGTGTAGCGTGCAGCAGTGTGAGGCGCGCAGCAGTGTGAGGCGTGCAGCAGTGTGAGGCGTGCAGCAGTTTGAGGCGGGCAGCAGTGTGAGGTGTGCAGCAGTGTGAGGCGTGCAGCAGCGTGAGGCGCGCAGCAGTGTGCATCATGCAGAAGTGTGAGTAATGCAGCAGTGTGCGGCGTGCAGCAGTGTGCGGCGTGCAACAGTGTGAGGCGTGTAGCAGTGTATGGCGTGCAGCAGTGTGTGGCGTGAAGCAGTGTGTGGTGTGCAGCAGCGTGTGGCGTGCAGCAGGGTGTGGCGTGCAGCAGTGTGAGGTGTGCAGCAGTGCGAGGCGTGCAGCAGTGTGAGGCGTGCAGCAGTGTGAGGCGTGCAGCCATGTGAGGCATGCAGCCGTGTGAGGCATGCAGCCGTGTGAGGCATGCAGCCGTGTGAGGCATGCAGCAGTGTGAGGCGTGCAGCAGTGTAAGTGCTTTGATACTAGTGTATTCATGCTCTCGTATCAGTGCATGCACGCTCTCCTGCAACAGTTCGCGTGTTCCATTCTCAGGGTGAGTGCGTTTTGGGTTCTTACTCACAAACAGTATGAATGAATGATGAAAACAGGAAGATGGGCAGTCATGGAGGGCGTGCGTGTTTTCGAATCGGAAATTGTGAGCGAGTGAACCAACGCAATGGTTTGTAAACAACAAGAAAAGCGGACATCAAAGGAAGGGTGGGAGGAAACGAGCATATGGGGTGTGAGCGATAACGAGAGTTAATTGTTGTAAGAGGGGGAGCAGGAAGTGAGGCTGAGCGCGCGCTGGCGAAAGCAGTCTGCTGCTTTCAAGTCCGATGCCAGATGCCAGTTTCGCGCTTGAATGCCTCACATGCACTGGCCATAAACCGCATTCCAAAGGTCTTTGGGAGCATTTTCTGGTGCCCCATACTAAATCTCTCGCATAGCGATCGCTTACGCGATAGCTAGGCGAGACCTAAAAAGGATATGACTAGCAAACTAATCACCTTTCTGATCGGTGCACACTTCCTGTCTTTGAAATGGATCTTTAGTCTCCTTCACCTCTTCGTAGGAATGACGTTGCAGGCAGTGCAATGTGCAGAGCATTGGAAAACCCCCTTCACAGTTTCTGCCGGTATCCAACACACAAAAGCACAAGAATGAAAGTACCCCAGAGGCCAGCTCTCTCAGTCCGGTGGGCATTCAATCTTCAGGACACAATGAAGCTGGGATGCAGCATCTCTCAAGTTCAACTTAGCTCAACAGCCACCAAATGTGGGTGGGGTGGGGGGAATCGTGTCTAGCAGAAGGGCAGCCCAAGGAGTTCTGCAATGTAAGAAAACCCAAAGGCAGAAGAGCAAATCCTTTCCTCTCTGGTCCTGGAGGAGATTCAAGAAAGTGACAGAACCAATTCTATGAAGAGAGCCCAGTGGGAGCTAAGAGATAACATGAGGAGCAGGAGACGTCCACAAGCTCCCCCGAGTAGAATTCAACAGGCAAGCAGGTCCAGCTTCATGTCTCCAAAGCAGGACACTTTATTAGCAGCGCCCAGCAGTGGTGGATGTAACACTCTGAGTCTATTCTGGTTGAGTTTTCAAGCTGTCTACTCCACAACTTTTCAGCACTTCCTCGTTTTACAGCAATAGCTATCCCGAAAGTACTGGTCCACCGTGATGACGGGGAGTATCAGGATTTCCGGGCTTCTCAGCTACCTAAAGCCACATAGTGGCTACTAAGGGTTACCTCCCCTCTTAAAAAACTCCACCCTCAACCTAATCCCTCAATAGTGGATCCCTAACTGCCACACAAATTTGTGGTGGTTGGAGGGAGGCCTACATTAAAGGCCCTTTTCCAAAGTGTCAGGTTTGCAGAATACGAGAACGGAGTTCAGGATATCCTGCTTGACTGATGCTGCTCTGCCCACTTTCCAATGATTAGTGAGAAATGGGGGCTCTTGGGACCCTTACTTATCACTTAAATGCCAGTAGAGAAAGGTCAGGCAAGTTGATAAGAAAGATCAGGTACATATATTGGTCGGTGTAGGGTAGTATTTCAAATCCTCTGGGTAAACCCCCTGCCCACCAATTTTTTTAACTATTGATAAACACTGGGACGCTACATACCTGTTCATATTGACCTATAATAGACTGGAATCGATACAGTAATACGCATAGCTCATTTTATATTTGCTTAAAATAAGGTAAAAAAGAAGGCAATCGTTTGGTCGCATCAAGAAACTTCTGTAATCTTCCAATCAGAGCATGATGAACAGGCAGAGAGACCAGCGAAAGCGTGTTTCGGCCTCTCCAGCATGCAGGCCTGGGGCCTTTCCCTCAACCCTTCCACAGCATCGTTAACTTGGCTGCAGTGCTCCCCTTACAACCAAAGACATGTTCAGGAGAAGATGATTCTCACAGTGAGGTCTGGGCTGCTCCAACTGATCAAATAACACCCAGTTTGTAAGGAAGAAAATGAACATCTTTTCTGGAGGTAAGACAGTGGTACAAAAAATATAAGATTAACAAGGGATAACAATTGCACTGTGTAAAAAAAATGTAATTTTTTTTTGTCTATATTTGATCCAAGAAATACAAATGTGCCTATTAAAACGCATAATTGAAAGCTGCTATCAGCGTTGCGGTAAGGAACCCTGTAATGCAAGCTTTGCACAACCAAGAGGTCTCACTTCTAAAGAAAAGGCACCCAGTCCCTGCGGCTTCAAAGCATTCTTTACACATGACTCATCAACTGCTAAAGAATGTCTTTCACGTATCAAAACAATTTTAGCCTGACATGGTAGCCTTGCACGGCTATGGAGCTGCTGGCCAGCCCTTAGGCGATGCCTTTAAATTGTCGCATGGGGCGTTTTCACATTTATACCACTGACACACCCACACCCACACATTTTCTCACCTTGACTTTGGGCTTACCTGTAGGTCAAACAAGTCAATTGAGGTAGTCAAATCCACACTACATTTTAGGGTTTCGGCACATGTAGTGGGGTGCTGTTTTCTAATGTCCTACTGCCCAGAGTTAAGATTTGTGAGCTAGCCAGTCAAAAATGTGGGAACCAACCAAAACAACACACTTTCCCCTATAGTTGTTTTTAAATGATTACTTTTCTAAATGATTTTAAGACCCTCAGAAGAGCTGACAAAGAGCTGAGGTCTTGCAACCAGAACAGCAGTGTGCAGTGGGGTGGTTTGGACATGCTGATTAACTTCAGACAGAGTTCCCAGGAAAGGGAGTTGTTCCATATATTCTGTCTCTGACTCATCTCATCCAATGAAATACTCGAAACTTCTTCCGAATCACCACAACTGGCACTCACTGTTCTTGTGAAACTCTGATCTTCAGATGCAAGTCTAAAGACCTTTCCCTAATACTACCCTCTCACACTAGCTGTCCTACCCTTATTTATTTAATTTATTTTTGTCCTTTCATATAGCATGGACATGGCCCGTGGCATCAGAGCGCTTCACAATAAAGCCAGAGCATATCAGAAACAAATCACAAATATACATGGAGTGAACGTTGAAGCGCTTCACACATATTCATATCGAAACATGTACAGTACTCCGTGAGGATCATCAATAGTTTGTGCAGGTTGAGGTTAGAATGCGACTGGAGGGAGCATGAGAAGGTAGGAGCATTTTAGGCCAAGTGTCGTTCAAAGAGTAGATCTTTGCGTTCTTTTTATAGGTGACATGGTAAGTGGTCAGTTCCAGGTATTTGTGGCGTCCCCGGCAAAGGTTTGGTTCCTGTATCGCTACTGCTTAAAGGGGGGGGGGATTCTCTGAGAGGTAAGAGGGTAAAGAGCTTCATGAGTGGTACAGGGAATTTTAAACTGATCTCTTGCCTTCGTGGGGAGCCAGTGAAAGGTGCTTAGAATAGGGAAGATGTGATTCAATTTGTGGTGTCCTGTCACGAACCAGGCTGCAACAAGTAGGACTGCTCTGAGTAGATTTAGGTGGGCTTTAGAAATACTGGACAGGAGTGAAATTCCATGGAGTCTGGAGAGAATGTGGACAACAGATTTTGTCTTGTGCTGGGATGAGATCCCTGATTCGCCAAAGCATTCTTAGCTGGAACCGAGCACTCCTAGTCATAGAACAGATATGGCTCTAGAAGGTAAGATATCTGCTGTGGGTGAATCTAAGAAATCTGGCATGCTGAAGGATGGAGGTGTGGCCATCAATGTGCAGGAGGAATTCCACCCAGTCTTGGATCGTAGAGTTTGTTTTCACTGGGTAAGGTTTGAAGTGGTTGTTTGCCATCGAAGCTTGAATATTTTTCAGAAAGTTGGACAGGTGGGTGAAATTTTCAGGGCATGAGACCTTCAGGCAGGTTTGAGTGTCATTGGTATGTAGTTGGAAGAGGACTCCTAAGTTCCCGAGTATCGTGCAGTGGAGTTTGAGGTAGACGTTGAAAATGAATCAAACCTAGGTGGACTCCTTGTTGCAGGTTGACTGAATCTGAGACCGTATTTCCAATTTTTTACTCTTTGGGAGAGGGTTATTAGGTACAAGATGAGCTACTTATAGATGACACCATCAATACCCATTTGATGCTTCAGGGTGCCTAGCAAAACCAGGTAGTTCACTGTGTCAAACACAATGGAGATGTTGAGGAGCACAAGTTGACAGGAGTTACCAGTGTCAAGGATGTGGAGAGCTTCGTCCACAATCTGCAGAATTGCAGTCTCAGTGCTGTGGCCCTGATGGAATCCGGATTGAAGAGAAACAAGGAGGTTGTTATCCTGTATGTGGGATGACAGCTGGGAGGCAAGCAGCTTTCAAGCGAGCACCTTGCCTAAGAGAGGCAGGGTGAATACTGGGTGGAAGTTGTTAAGGTTGTCATGGTCCAGAGCTAGTTTTTTAGGAGCAGAGAAATTTGACCACCTTTTAAACAGTCTGGGAACGAGCCCTGATCCAGCGATGAGTTAGCCAGGGTTGTCCAAATGGGGAGAAGCAGCTTAGCCTGGGACTTGCTGATAGACCTTGGAATACCGTCACAAAGAGGGTTTCACGTTGGATAGAGTTTATAGAAGCTCAGTCTCTGAGATTGGGGAGAAAAAGGACCATGGTTGCAGTTCCTTGCAAGGCAGATTTTCTTCGACTATGTTGTTGATATTCACAGGAACAGAGGTGTTTATGTCTTTGACTCTTTTGACAAAGACCCTGGCAAAGTTATTACATAGGGTCTCAGATGCCGTAAGAAGGGAGATGGAGGGAGGGTTATTGCCTTGATTAATTAACTCAAATAGTTGCTTTGGTCTGTTCTTGGGCAAATCCGGGAGGGAGATATGTGAAGCCTTGGCCTTAGAGTTGTGGCCTTTGTAGTTTTGAATCGCAGCACAAAGCTTTGTTAGACTAAATGGTAAAGTTGCACGCCGTCAGTTTTTCCCCAGCTTTCTGATATTTTTACTTTCTTAGTAAAGGGCTTAGGAGTACCAAGGGCAAGGGGGCTTGGGTCTACTGTATTTGCTTTAGATGGGTGCCTATTCCAGATCAAAGAATCCCTAGCAGGAGCTGAAACTGCCTGTGGCTTCATTGATGTTAAGTTGGGAAACTATCAAGGAGAGGCTTGATAGGACTAGGTTAGCTATGGTTTCAGATTCGATGTTACTGGTGTCTCTGAACCATACTATTTCTTTCCTTGGTTGTTCAAGGGATTTACTCTTTGAGGAAGACACTGTCAAAGGACTTTGCAGGTGATCAGGCCAATCAACCGAAATAGGGGTCACTGGTCGACAGGAGAGGAGTTCTAGAGAGGATCAGGTCAAACGTGGCACCTTTGCAGTGTGTGGGTTTCTGGCAGTGTGGGTGGAGGTCATTGTCCTTTAGAAAAGCAGCAAAGTTGTACTGGGGTTTATTTTATTTGTAACCCCAGTGGAGGCTGAAGTCACTGGGAAAAATAATGTTGTCATAGCTAATAACTGTGCTGTGACTAATTCGATGTACTATTCAATGAAGGTGTAGACTTGACAGGGTCCTGTTCAACTTGCGATTCAAGGTAGTTTGTGAGATGATTTCCAGTGATAAGGATTATATAACTGTGTAATGAGGAGAAGCCTGCAGCTCAGAGAGTTTCTGTATATGACTGCTAGGACCCCACCTTGATTGTCTATCTAGTAGTTGTCAGAATGGAGTGGGTGGGGCAGCAGGAGAGGAAAAGCATTGTTTGTAGTATCGTTCAACTAGGTTTCGATGCGGAACAGTATGTCAATGTTGTGGTTGATGATCATGTCTGAGATCCCGAGGCAGTGTTTGAGTGCAGAGGAGCAGTTGTGCAGCATGTAAGTAAGGGAGGGCCTGGCGAGTTTGTGCCCAGTCTGATTGATAGGTAGAGTGGTAATATGGATCATGTTAGCAGATAAGTAGCAATTTTGGGTGGGCATGAGAAATGCATCTTGCATATGGTTCGAGATAATAGTGGGGATAATGAGGCCATTTTGTGTTTGGCTGTGGATCCGAGTGTCAGAGGCATTGGTGTTTTCACGCCTTTTTACCAGATTGTGTATTTTGTTTTCTTTGAGTGGGAAGTAAGCCTATTTGGGTCTGGGTGAACTATTGACCCTAAAGATTGTGTTTGAAAAGGGGCTCTTGAACTGCTCCGGATGTGGTGGGAAACCTTTGTGGGAGATAAGTGAGTTGATTAAATGAGAGAACGCCTGGGTACAGATGTCTATTTTCTTCGTGAAATAAGAAATAGAGGACAGGAGAGCAGAGAGTGAGAGTTATATGGTGTGCAGGGGAGGGCTGAGGTTGGTGTTGGGATGAGCTTGTGGTTCCAAGTAGCTTGATGCGGGTGCTGTGGAGAGGGCATAAGTGGAGAGACAAGGTAAGAAGGTTTTGGAAGGTGATTGCTACTGTTGGAAGTGATGGAGGGGAGTTGTCAGCGAGCAAAACCTGGGAGGTGGGGCAAGAGAGTTGAATGAAACATGCTCCTCACCCTAGATGCTTCTCTTTTAGCTTCGATCATCTAATTTCTCCTGAATTACCTAACCTTGCTTCCTACTTTGATGTCGCTGCTTAGTAATTCTCTTCCTATTTAATTTAAAATGTTGACTGATCAAGGGCCCTCTGCTTCAAACGTAGCTTCTTCTCTGCTGCAGATCAGTCCCACACATTCCTGCTTTTCATTCTTCAATCTTTCAACTGAACCTATGCGTGGAATAATTTTTCCTACTTGTCTCTGACAATGTATATATCCTTGGGGTGGTGGTGTGACTCCTAAGAAATCTTCTTCACTGGTGTTGCTACTTAGACCGCCCTCCTCCCACTGTTAACTCTCAGATAGGTTAGGCAGACTGTAAGTCTCACAAGAGGATAGATGTTCATGAGTTGTCACAAGCTGGTGACTTCTTCCATTATTAGCCACTGCTGAGAACAAGGATGTCAGATTCAGCTCAATCCGGCCAGTAAGAGCTATGCATGCACATGCTCATCGACTTCCTAGTTCAGAAGAACCTAACTTATTCTCATATAATTCCTTCAAATGGCTCATGATGCCATTCTTACAGACCTTCTCGTTTACATTAATTACTGCGATAATCCAGCTCTTCTACTTTAACATTCCATTTTTTTATCCAGCTTCAGACATCATCAGATGCACCAATTGCTTTAATGTTCTTTATATAGTGCATACCTAGGGTCCTTTTCTTTCTATTAAATGAGACTGACATTAATGCCACTCTCAGTGTTCTTCTTTTACAGTTCTGCTCTTAGTCAGGACATTCAACTAAACGAACATGAAGATTTCCCCTTTATATCAGATCTATTGGATCTAAGCTCTGTTCTTGACTCAGTTGACCTCCATATTGTTATGCAGGTCTTTAATATACTTGACTGATGTTCCTCTTATCTGTCATCTCACATGTATTCAAACATATTCAGTTTCTTAAAATGGTTCTTAGTCACTTTCTACATCTTTGCCCTTTAGCTTTAGAGCTCTGTTCTCAGATCACTTCTAGTCTCTGACTATAAAATCCATCTCTCATCTAAAATGGCTCCTATTATCTCTGATCATATTTCAATGCTGATAATGGAGAGGATTATCGTTTTACTCTATGACAATATTCCTTCTCATCTTTTGCATTGTCTATTAAACGAGGAGTGTCAGGACTGGAAGCTGATTATCTCAAATTAGCACATCCACAAAAAACTATTTTTTCAGACCCCGGTTCTCAAATCCTTTCAGACTGAACCACTGTTAATCCTTACAGCCTCTCTTGAGCAAGTCTAGTGCTGCTGAGGCATTCTCCCCCAGTGTAGTTGTTATTGAAAACCCTCACCCTTTGGCACGATGAGTGGATCATGATGAGTGACCCAGTACCACTGCCCCTCAGCAAGGCAGACTGATCACCTCTGAATCCACCTCACCATCTCAGCAGCAATTTTAAAAACAAATCCCTTTCAATGTTCACAAATTTCAGGAGAGACTTTCAGTTTTAAAGACTGAGCCCAGAGATTTGGGGTGTATAAAAGGAACATCCAACTAATCCCAAGGCTTGTTTCTATAAAAAAAATCTCTCGATGTTTAAGAACCCCAGAAGAGATTTAATGAAACTCAAAGGCAATACTAGATTTATGGACTTTGTCAATGTTGGATCCTGTGGCTGGGGGCACACAGAATGGCTCCAAGGGCTAGGCAGCACACACTGGAGAAGTGGATGGACAGAGGTCCTGGTGGGGGAGCAAACAAAGGGACTACAGGGTGGCACACAGGGGCTGTCAGGAGAGGAGGGGGGGCGCACAGAGGGCAACAGGGCAAGGTAGGACACAAGAGCTTCAGTACGGGTACAGCTACAAAGAATGGATACAGGGCACAATGGCACAGAGGATAGGCAGGATCCAGGCACAATGGTAACAGATGGGCTAGAGGGAATGGGCAAACAAAAGGGCATAGCACACATTGGGAATTCAAAGGGGCAGGGGAACAAGTTGGGTATGCAGGTATAGGGTCACGTAGAGGGGTAGCGGGGCACACAGTGAGGTGGCAAGGTGGGTGGGGCACATGGAGGAACTGAAGGGTTGAGAAAGGACAATACAAAAAGGTACTGCAGGCCAACACACAGGGGTTGCAGTGGGACAGGGCACAAAGAGGGGTTACAGGCAATGGGGGTACAAAAAGTAAAATGAGGCACAAATATGGGCAGCAGGGGTTGCGACATATAGAGGAGCTACAAAGGTGTGGAAGAAAGGTACACAGAGAAGCTTCAAGTGGACACACAGAAGAACTGCAGGTGTACTGAGAGGTACATACAGGAAAATGCATTGCAATCCAGGCAGGTGGCAATGGGGCAGAGGACGTGCAGCTGGGTTGGGGAGCACGCAGAACAGTTGCAGAGTTGCAGGGGAACAAAGAATTATATCAAGGGCCGGTTATTGCAGGACACAGGTGTTACATTTGTGCTGAAAGGAAGTTAAAAGCTTACCGGAGATCCTGTATGGGCCACAAAGGAAGATGCATTGCCCACATTATCAGGCAACATGTTCTGAGGTGCTCTACATGTACTGCCAGAATTCCAACCCATGTTCTTGCTCGCAAGCACCTGGAGGGGTGTTCTATGAGCTGTATGGTAAGAAAGATGTCAAACCTGGACTTTTTCTTCATTTACCACACAAACATAATTTCCAGGAAGAGGATGTGGTCCAGCTACAAAACAGACAATTTTTTGCCCAGGAACTGGCAACAATGAATCATATTCCTAAAGGAGCCAAGAAGTTGTCAGAAGCGATTCGAAGTGTAGCAGTTCACCATTAGCTTCTGGTCCAATAAAGGAAGCTTTTTTCCACTTCAAGACCATTAAAATTATCGCATTTACATTATTGCCTCTTTCAAGGATTTATGGAATTCCTTGGTTGAAAAGGCATAATGTTTAAGGCTGAAGAACAAGTTACTTACATCCGGTAACGCATTATCTGGTCATAGTCTAGCTACAGGTTCCTTAACTTTTGAATTCCCCCCAGGCACCAGACTGGATCTGGAAATTTTTCAGTATAACTCCATGATGAGATTGACTCCAGTTGTGACGCGAGTGGAGTCATATAAGTCCCCTCCGGCGCATAGACATCAGTTTCTTCTTTGAAACCTTCTGCACCACAACGAAGAGCCACTATAGTAACAGGCTCTAGATATAGTGTGCTAAAAAATATCAATGCATCTTTGTAACAATAACTAAAAAACAGAAATGAATGGTATGGTAACACCAAGTCAAGATCCATAAGGTAAGACCAAATGGTTAAATGAATCACACAACTACATGAAAAGTGATCTCTAGTGTATAAAACCAGTGCTGAAAAAGAGTATAACCCTTACACTACAGGTCGTTCGCAAAGCGAGGAGGTTGGGTAAGGCGTTAAGGAATCTACAGCTAGACTATGTCTCTACCAGATAATGCATTACTGAAGGTTATTAACTTGCTCATCTGATAGAGACATCTAGCTGCAGATTCCTTAACTTTTAAATTAAATACCATAGCTATACCCACCCCCATGAGGGCCTGAAAACTAATCCTCCAAAGTTCTCAAAGAGAACCAGCCGGTCGAAATTAACAATAGTCCAGACGTATGTAGGAATTAGATGAAGATAAAAACAACTCTACAGGCAAAGAAAAAGCATCCCCTAAGGGCAGCTGAATAATACTGTGTCAGAAGACAACAGTCAACAGTAGGACAGTAGTACATGACACCTAAATGGCAAATTGAGCTTATGGGCTAGAAGGGCCAAAGACAATAAAGAATGCCCTGTAAACAACAGTTCTCTACACAGTAAGTTTTCAAAAGAACTTGTCCCTAGAAATCCAGAAAAGGACTCGTGCACATTAGAGCCTAGATGAATAAATGCATTCATCGTAAAGTCGGAAAGACCAAATCAAGCACAAAATCAGATGCAAATGCAAGTCTATCCTTAAAGAAAACATCATTAGATAAAATGACCACTATAAGGGATTCATAATGCATAGAACTCGTAGAGACGGAAAGATGGCAATTATACAGGTATGAATCGGCCACAGACACTGATAAAAAAATTGACAAATCTATATAGTCTGCTCTCTACATATATATATATAGATCCATACTCATAATAGATATATACACACACACACACATATATATATATATATATATATATATATATATAGACATATCTATAAGGCATGACATACAGTCATATAAAACTTACAGTGAAAAGAGAAGCAAACGGCAACTCATAGTAAGATTTGCGAAAATATAATACATATCCTACCTTACTGTATATAGCAGAGCTATATAGAAATATGCACGATACAGATATATTACACCTGTGTATATGCCACATACCCATATGGATAAAATGGAAGTGAAAAACCAGCCCATTATGCCTACACAACAAAAACAAAAAGGAAGATCACACCCTCAATAATACACCCTGGGTGACTTAGCATTAAGCTAATGCCTACAACCCAAAAGTATCCTGAGAGGCTGTTACTACCATAAGCCTAAAAGAAAACACAGGATAATAAACCTTGCCAACAGCAAACAATTACGACCACACTTGGCCCAATAGGTCAAATGAAGTACAACCCAACCCTTGGAAATCTAAAAAAAAGGTATCCAGTTTGAATATTTGACTGCAAGGTAACTCATGATGTTCTTAAGGAAGAGAAGAACCATAGAAGTTAACATTCTCTTTAAGAAAAAAAGAAATGCCTTTCAGAAAAGGCTGTACATGGCCGTAAAAGTTAACCCCTTAGGGTTAAAATATTCTGATACTGCATCCCAGATAACATTACAAGCAGTGTTAACGGAACAAGCATGTACTAAGGATGAAAATAGGAAACCCAAACTTGCACAGACGGTAAAATTCAGAGTAGGTACAAAGAATAAGCATACTCGCTGTATAAAAGGTCACCCATAGAGCATAAGCAAGATGTCCTAATAAGAGATATTGAAACTATGAAGTAATGCATACTAGCATACCGAACTACTTCCAAAGAAGCATGACACATATGTAAACTTCGTAACCAGAAGAAACATTACAAGCAAATGACCTTTCAGCATGAAGCCCATCATCAGAGGAAGAAAAGGGAAGGGAAAAAAATGATGTAATAGGTATACTTGTACCACATAACCTGGCAAAGACAGTATTGAAACAATAATATCTGCTAACCACAGGAACACCACATCCGGTGTCACCAACAGGCGCAACCTATACCACCATGGCACTGCCATAACATGGCAAGCTATGTAAGAAACAAAAGATGAATATCCCCCATACAACCAGACTATAGAAAAAAACAGAGAGGTATATAATTAGAAAAAGAGAAATTAGGACTCTGTTTCACCTCGTCTATCACGGAAACGCCTTAAGCACGAGTTGGCCTGTGCACAAAAAAGATGGACACCATCAAAGAGCATATCGACCAAAGCAGCCTGGACAGTCTCTTAAAAACCTAAGGTCCATAACAAGGCACAACGCCATAGTGCCACAGAGAATGCCATGGACCGACCTACCGAACCAGTAGTATCTATGCCACATCTAATAATCAGTTTAGCTGCCTGTTGGCCATCGCAAATCAGCCGTTCAAAATTAGATCGGAGGTCATCCAGAAGTTATGGCAACATAGTCTGCAAGGAATCCCACAAAGCGTGAGAAAAACACCCAAGAACAAAAGACGTGTTAGTGGACCTTAAAGCAGAACTAGTTGAGGAAAAAATATGTTTGCCACACAAATCTTGCCTCCAAGAATCTCCATCCGATGAAACATTTAGGTAGAGAATTCATATTCTTTGAAGCTGAAGAAGCCTCAACTATCAAACCACGAAGGGTAAGATGCCTAAAGAGACAAGCTGGATCTCCAGGAGCAGACAGGTGCCTGTGATAAACCGCACGATCCACTGAGACCCCGTATCAGGCTTAGCCCAGGCACCCAACAATTTGTTGTACAGGACTTCACTATAAGGGAGGACAGATTCCACCCCTGTCTGACCTTGATAAAGGAAATCAATCAAGTGATCAGTGGACTTCTCTACTGAAGGAAGAGATCATTATAATACCGTAGCCATTCTCCTTTACATATCTGCAAAAGAGGACCTCACATCAGTAGCAAGACCAGGAGGAGAAAGGAAGGGAAGACTCCAGCTTACTAGCCTCACCAAGTGCAGATAGCCAATTCTCCTCTATAGGGGATGGAATAGCCTCAGAAATAGGCTGCAATAGCCCAGACTCTTCCCCATCACCACCACAAGAGGAAAGTGGGAAAACAGCATACCTCTCAGGTGGTTCTATTGATTCCGCACCTGGCGCCGATCGACATTGAGAAGGCGATGCCTCGACATCGAGAGGAAGAGGAGAATTGGCTCCAATTCGCACCATGGACATCAATGCCAGCGTCGGCTGATCAAGTTTGGATGCCGAAGGTGGAAACTCAGTGGAAGGTGGGGGCCCAAAGATGATATGTAGAAAACTGCAGTATTCTCTCATTTGGGCCATCGACGCCCCGGCTCCCGGAAAAAAGGGGAGACGTGGGGAATAGTCATGAACGGCCTCCTCAACCGGCGAGCAGGAGGATAAATGGGAGTTGGAATCTCCACGCAGCGAAGTTGGAGGGTGCCGCAACTTCAAACGTCTGCGCTTACCTGTGAGCGGCTCCGGCTCCTCCAACCGCCCCTTGAACAGACCTCCAAATGAGAAGAAGACCGAGGCCTACTTGAAGTCTCTGAAGACCACAACAGCCGTGCCACTAGGAGTTTTATATGACGTTCTTTGAGTGCCTTCAGCTTCTGGCAGGAGCCACAATCATTGGAGTCGTGTTGTTCCCCTAAACAGCACATACAAATGAAATGCAGGCCTGTAACCGACATTTGTCGAGTACACGACTTAAAGCCTGAGGACATGAGAAAAAGCACACAGTTTCCAACTGACAAAAACTGTTGAAGTAGGCCAGAAAATGGCCTGAGGATTTGTGTTGCAGCCCAGAAAAGAAGAAACTGCCGCCCGGCTGCCGGAGGGGACTTATATGACTCCACTGGCGTCACAACCGAAGTCAATATCATCATGGAATCGTACGACGCCATTACCAGGCACACAGAGGAAGTGTGGAAAATGTCCAGATCCAGTCTGGCGCCTGGTGAAAATTCAAAAGTTAAGGAATCTGTGGCTAGATGTCTCCATCAGATAAAAGCTTTTAATGTAATCAAACAGACATTAACTCACGTACCCATTTTAAGTCATCCTGCTACTTGAAGGAAAACCATTGTGGAGACAGACATTTGAGTTCCACATAGAGAACAAAGTAAAGCTTTTTAACTGACCCTTTCTAAGATGACCGTCAGGTCATAGTATGTTATCAGAAGAGCCTTTTTACTATGATGTGAGTTTTGGTTAAACTACATATAATGCAGCAGTATTAAGTGAAGGATGTGTGGCGTCATATTAAACTCCTAATTATTCATTTCATTCTATGCCCTTGGATTCTATTTTTGTCCCTCTTTTTAGTCCTTGCAGCTAGATCCTTTGCTGAATTCTTCCCCTGATATTTGGCATGGCTCATTCAGCCTTGCTGTCCCTTCTGTGGAATTTGGTGCTTGATATTTCTCATCATTTCGATCCATCTTCTGTAATAAAGACTCTTGACACATTTCATGTATACTACTACAATGGCTCTTGGGAGGAATTTGCCTTTCTTTAGTCAATCTAGAGGTGGAGAACCTTTAAAGCATCCAATTCCTGATAGTAGGGGATGAAGTGGGGTAGGACACATGCAGGTACTGTGGAGAGGTAGGAAGCACATTGAGGAGATGTTTCTTGGAGGGCTCACATGTTCTGCTTGAGTTGTGGAGTCCATACCAAGGAGCTGCAGGGGTGAGGTAATTTGGCACACAGAGATGGCAGGACAGTTAGGAGGGGTATTCCAACCACCATACATCCAACATCATCCGTCCACTCATCCACCTCATAAATCCACACACCAACCAACCATCAGATATCAATAGTCTCAGCACCATACATCCAAACCACCAACATTTTATGCCAGCATACCAACTATTACACATCCACACAACCCACATCACATGCTAATACACCCACCATCATAAGCAAACACGTTGTCAGACATCAGCATACAACCAAGCAACTACATTCAAATATACACACCCACCAACATACATAGATACAGCCAACACAACTTTTTCCCGGTACAGTAACCCGATATCAAAATATATATATATTTGACACCCATCATGTGTGCACACATCCATTATTTAACACTGCTCACCAGTGTCACTTAAAGGTTTCTCATGCCATCATAGAACCTTTCTTATACATATAAACATAATCAATTAGTCTCTAATAATTTAAAAAATATTTCACAGGTCACTTTGCAGCACGGGTTTCATCATCAAAATGACATCCCACTAATCACTCTGCCGAACTTTGCCATTTTAGAGACAAGAGGGTCATGCAGCAAAGGAGGATCAATCATATCTGTGTGCTTTGCCTAGGAAAACATTTTTCCAACCATCTCCTTCAGTTAAATGTACTTTTACATGAGAAGGTGCTTTTACTACGTGTGTGCTTGTTATTTGATTCTGTTGCAGCAGTTTTTATCACATAATTATGTATTTATCACATTTGCCTCATCATTTACATAATATGCAATTTCCCTAAATGTGTTTCTAGCTAAAATTAATACAAATAAAACCGCCACAGAATGCGTTGAACAATTTGCATTTTTACTACATAATTTAGACAACCGTGCCACATAATTCGGTACTTCATGCTGCATAATCCAGTAGCCCCAAGAATAGTAAAACTATGCAGAGCGGTTTGGGCTGTCAGTATGTTGATGAAATCCATATTTACATGGAACTCTGTATTATTTTCCATATTTGAAAATTTCATGTGAACCATGGTTATTATACCACTGCATTTTTTGTACAATGAAAGGGCTCAAACATGTAATCTAAAAGAAATACAGAACTAATCATGTGTGTAATATGACCCAATATTGCCATCATGGTGTTCTGGTGACATTTACAAACCACAGCACTTTGGCCTTGTGGTTTATGATGTCATTAGGATTCCTTGATGTCAATATTGGATCATATTACAGGGCTAATGCAACATGCATTCTCTAAATGTGGGTATGTGCAGGTGTGCATATATATATGCCCAATGACACGTCAGCCATGTGAGCCATTGCCCTCACCAGAGTCAATAATGGTATTAAATAGCATATCATGCTCCGCACATCTGCATATATACTATACATTTTATGTTTAGGTGTTTTCAGTGCACAAAGGGCATTGGTATAAAACCCATATTTTACAGAGTCCATTTGAAATACGGCCTTTATCAACCATTCTGCGCTGGATTACCATTGACCACTATTTAATCAAAATTCAATGCATGAATGATTAACAAAACTTGAACATTACAATTCCAGTCAGTCTCCATTATTGGCTGCGCCTTGCAGAGAACAACTTTAACAATTTTTATCCATGTACCAACAGAATATGGTTTTTTTTAACAAATCATAGGATGTTTTTTCTTAAATTTCACATTTCTAACTACATAATTCAGTATTTTTCTCACCTATATAGAACAGCTTCACAATTCATAAATCATGCACCAGTCATTCAAACCATAACTTAAACACCAAATGCAATGCTTATGAGCGCTCAATATTTATAACAATAAGTGCAAGGATTGTAGGCCACCTTTTTCAATGTTAACACCTTCATAAACAAAACATGATGCTGTATCTCTGGTGAAGTCAGGTGCACTGCATTTGATGCGTGCCTTTGGTTTGAGAGCTATGAATATATTATGCTTTATCTTCATATCAAGCTTCATATGAATGCAAGACTTCTCAACATGTATGGTATCATCGCAAAGAGGTTCCTGACAAGGACACTAATGATCGCTAACAATCTTCTTTTAAAAAAATGTCTTTGTTCCTCGTTTGAACAAAATACCTGCAGGCTTTTCCCACAACGAATGACACTCCTCCGATAGTCTATAACCCACTCGTGATAGATTTACATTTTAGGATAACGAGCTGGTTGCCGTATTTTGATCTGAAGGATCTAGCAACAAAAGAGTCATAGACTGAACCACCTTGTGAATAGCATCAAAGACAATGCGGAGTATCTTGTAATTGCGATATAAGGAATGCAAGGTTGAGACAGCGTGGCAGCTTGTTTTCTGTTTGAGGTGAGATATGCTACAATATTCTGAATGACCTCAAGTGTAGTGCTAAGTAACCTTGTCAATTCAATGCACTGTAAATTGAATTAGCCTGGGTGAGATGTGATCAAAGCCTAGATTGTTGTTTTTTTAGCTCAGATTTGAAAAATGAATCCACAGCCGCACGAAAAGAGTAGTGTTGAGAGTGATCTTGGAGCTCCAGTTGATGTGAGAAGAGCAGAAATCTTATCCAGAATGGGGCATTGTTTAATGAGCAATATAATCCAGTGCTTCTGTTGATAATGTGCATTAAAATGTTCTGTCTACTGTTTAATTTGAGCCCACGGTTGCAGATGGTGGGTCCAAACACCAATTTTTGGTGTCAAGACTTAATTTTTTTCATTAGACTTTGCCCCACAGCAATGCAAAAAAAGGTGAAATAAAGAGAAAGAACACCAGCAGAACACAGTGAATAAAGGATAAAGCAGGGATGAAAAAGCACTTGAAGGAGTGATCTAGAGAACAATACGTGTAGCCTGAGGAGGAATCAGGACAAGGAAACCTTGGTGTTTGGCAATCCTAGTATTGGGCAGAAGGCTCCTAAGAAAACGTTTGGACTCTTGCTCTGTTGTATGAGTTTTGCATTGGTTTCCTCAAAGCAGTGAATTGTACAATGAATGCTCAGGATAGGATCGCAACGTTCCACAATCACTTAGAGCTATGAGGTATTCTTAACATTCTACACGTCAAAACGTCATTGATTGGGCAGCCACCTTTGCGGTCTCTGCTACACATCTTGGGAAATGAATGTTGGAAGAAAGATCTTCAGAACACCTTTCCTAACTTTTGAATAGTTGACACCTGATTTATGTCAGCTAGTAGTTTTGGGAACGAATGTTGCCTGAAAATGCAGCTGTAGCCAGAAGAGAAGAAGGATTAACTTGAAAATGATTTCCCCAGCGAAAAAAGGGGATAGGAAACGAATACATGCATCAATGCTTTATGAGTCGAGAGTTCCTGTTACCGTACAGTGTTTATCCGAAGGCTGTGAGATGAATGTGTCAACCTTGAAATCACGCTGTGCGAGGCCGCGCGCCTGGAACATCGAACTCACGTGCAGCACGTAGAAAAACATTTTCCCACTACATTAACAGCTAAGTATATTTTTATTTAGCACTTTAATTGGGATGAAAAAGGTAGCTGGCGTAAAATGAGCGAGCCTTGAGAAACTGGACATGATGGGTGGCCTATGTAATTAACAGATGTAAAATTGCATTCTGTGTTTGACAAATTCACAAATCAGGTCCCACTGGGAAAGCACAATCAAAGTCAGGAGGATATTTTATGTTGCACCTTTATCCAGGGCCAAAAGAATTTAAAAAACTTGACAAAGTAAGTTTATATGTAAGTAGTTATATATCATTTATTCAGTTAAAATAAAATAATGTTTTAGGTTAATAGTAAACAACAGTAGCCACCTCTTCACTAGAATAGGCCTTGGTGACTTGTTATATGATGAGAATCTGAGTTGGTAGCCAAAAAAGTAGTGAAAATATTAAACAGCACTAAATTGATTATGAAATTCGTGTGTGATATCAATAACAGCCAAATTGCATTCTTGGATGTGATGATGAAAGTACAGGGGAATCACAAGGAAACTAGACTTTACAGTAAATCTACAGCTGGCAATACATTACTCCATGCTAATAGCGGCCATTCTGAGCACCTTATTTGGAGTATTCCATATGGTGAAATGTTGAAGGTTAGACAGAATTGTAGCTCACACACAGATTTTGAAAATAAACTTCAAGTTATGGTCAACAGATTTCACAAAAGAGGTTACTCTTCATGGGTATTGGATCAAGCTGAGAGGAGGGTGAGAGATAAAACCAGGGAAGAAAGTTTGTTTGGGAATAATCAGGCGAGAATCAGCCAACATACACAGGAGCCCCCGTATGATCACTGGTTTTTGTAAAAAATAAAAACTATTTTAGACAAGAATTGGAATATTCTGAAACAAGATATTACCATAGCAAATAATATTTCAAATAACCAAAGATCACATATGGCAGGAGTAGATCACTACAAAACGAATGTATGACGTTACAACGCATATATTTACAATGCATGCCTTTACAAATCAGTTTTTACATTGCAACATCCTTTACAACAAATTATTTTACATTGCATGCCATTACTTTGCATTTTCAGAAACTACCTTTACAATGCATTCCATTACATCGCATTATACCTTTACAAAGCATACCATTACAATGCACATACCATTACATTGCATTTAAGGTAAGTGTTGGATAGTACAGGGGTAATAATTACTATTCTAACTCCAGTGAGTGCAACAGTAGGGTAAGTGTTGGATAGTGTAGGGGTAAAAATTACTATTCTAACTCCAGTGAGTGCAACAGTAGGGTAAGTGTTGGATGGTGCTATGCATTGTAATGTTATGTGTTGTAATGACTTGCGATGTAATGCCTACGTTGTAGTGACATGCGTTGTAATGACATGCGTTGTAGTGACATGCATTGTAATGGCTGTATTGTAATGACTGCGATGTAAAGGATGTTGCAATGTAATGACTGCTATGTAAAGGTAGTGCGATGTAATGACTGCGTTGTAAAGGTTGTTTCCCCTACGAAACAGTGTGGTGCACAATGATGTTGTAGAAAACAAGGGGACGGGCATGGATGCAGGTTTAAAAGGGTTTTATGCCAGCTGGAAATGTAGTACAAAAGGGGGAAATGTAAAGCATATTAATACAATACTAACATGAAAAGTTTTCCAGTACCATAGGGTACAGAACAAAGGACAACTGAAAAGTAAATTTTATGTAGCACTGGATATTGGATATATGCTTTATCCTGCCCCTGTGACAAACTGGAGCATATGAGGACAATGATACGAAGGATAAGCATTACCCTGTGGCCAGCCATTTAGCAGATTTTCATATTTCTGATCGTAGTGTGCTGAAATACTAAGGTATAGATAAGACTGATCTTGATCTCAGGGGGAGGCAACCATGAGTCATTGCAGAGAAAGACAGAATCTAAACATAATATTTGCTTAGAAACTAAAACCCCGAAAGGTTTGAATACTGAGGAGGAACTGGCAGTCTATTTGGGAGGACAATTTACATGTTACTGATGCCTTACCGTTCCACATTGTTCTGATATTTATTTCCTTGTATTTTAATTGATTTTCTTTCACTTTCTTCAAGAGACGAGGAAGGGACTCTCACATGACAGGCGATCATCACCCCCTTCCCTTGTCTTCAAGTCACATGTAGTTTGGTTATATGATGTGCAACTACAAATTGATGGTGATAAAGAACTCACCATTACGTTTCTCTTTTGGCAGAACCTGACATTTGGCTATGACTTTCTATTGGCTGAAAAATATTGTCCACCTCCATTTCCAATAGAAGCTCCACCGGATGAAACTGTGATAACTTCCAGCTTTCTCCAACCGTGTTCAAGAATCAGTTTAACATGAGTATGCCTAGGAGTGGGCTCATGCACAAGCCCTGGCGTTATATCACAATAATGTAGGCTCTGATGAGGATTTGCCTGATCATATAATACCCATAAGGTCCAGCTCGAAACTGCAGATTCAGTACCCCATTAAACATGAAGCAGGTAAAGATATATTAATACAACTTCAATTTCAAGGCATCATTGAGCCTTGTAACTCACCAATGAACAATTTGTTTCCAGTAGTGAACCAGATCACTCATACAGATTAGTCTTTGACTACAGGAAAGTCACACTCACACATTTCCAGTACAAAATGTGCGCAGTGAATTACTAATTAATAAAAAAAGTGGGCAAAAAATAGAAAACCACATTAGACATTTCAAATGGCTTTTTCTGTCAAAACCAAGCACATGAAAGCAGGCATTTGACAGCATTTACTGGCTTAGGGTCACAAAAACAATTCTGACATTCGGCACAGGGGCATAAAAACAGCACAGGTTTGTTCTCAGCCCATGTAACAGTACTGTTACAAAGAATGGACAATGAAGCATTGTCCTATGCCAAAGACATATACCTTACTGATGATGACTTAGATGTCCATTTGGTCAGAGCACATTGCATAATCCTGGGACCAGCAATGGATGGATACAAATTCGATTTTAGAAATTCAAAAATTGTCTATCTCAGTGTCCTGTTCTTGGGATACAAGTTGTCAAATGAAGGCAAAAGCTTAGTGCATTAACAAACACCAACCTAAAATGAATGCCTTTATGTAAGTAGTGTTTTTGCGCACAAACTACACCAATTTCATTCTCTTTTTCTTCATGTAGTCTGGCGATGCTCCTTTTGTCAGGTTACTGCCTTTAAGAGAGAGACAGGGAGAATATATAGGAAAATGTAACAAGTAATCAAAGTGCCTTCTGGCAGTGCTTTAAGTATGCCAGGGCCTACCAGAGCCAGGCCCTGGCAAAGCAAAAAAAAAAAAATGGACATTTAACCAGGGCTCTATGGTGCCCTGGTGATGTAATGCAAGGTTTCTTCATTGTTTATTTAATGCACTTTTTTAAATGTCTACAGCACGCGCTGTGCATGCAGCACATGCTGTCTGTCCACACGTTCAGTATACCATTGTAGAGCGCTATGTTTGTCTTTAAATATGCACTCATGTCATGTCGACAGAGCGCAGTGTTTGCTCCTGATCTGTTTTAAGCATGCACTTGGTATGTATTGAGCCCGTTTCCAGTTATTGGAAACAGTAAGCTGTTGGGATCCGGGCTGGATGCACACGAAGTGTCGTGGGTCTGTAGAATTTGAATATAGAACTTCTTGAAAAGTTTTCCTGCATCCGAAACTCATCCTTACAGCCCTCTATTTCTGTCATTCCCCAGCTGAAGAAAAAACATACCTTCTGTCCTTCCTGTCATATGGTAATGCTGCAACAAAATGTCCATAGAAGTCCAATCAGTGTCACTAATAGTGCTGAATTATAAGTTACTTGGAATGAAACACTGGCAGAAATTGTAGGAATAATAAAAGTGCTCAAGGCTAAACACAAATGTGAACGATCAATCCTTTATACCAAGATATATCAGAAGTCAAGACTGCTTAAATTAAATAAAGTAAGTCCTCAAAAGTGATAACAAATATTGACAAAATACCTTGTCCCTTGGCATAGGGCTTACTCTGTGGGAGCACCACTCTAGGCACCGGTACGTTGCACAGATTGGCCTATTCAAGTGAAGAGGTGGCTACTGTTGTTTACCATTGGCCTAAAGCGCTATTTCATTTCAACTGAATAACTGATGTATACTACTTACATTTAAACTTAGTTTGTCAAGTTTTTTATTTCCCTTGGCCCTGGATAATGGTGCTAAATAAACTGTCAAAAAAATATCACCCTGACTTTGATAATGCTTTGCCCAGTGGGAACTCATTTATGAATTTGTCAAACACAGGATGCAATTTTACATCTATTTTACATAGGCCTCCTCTCATGTCCCGGTTTCTCAAGCCACCCTCATTTAATGGCCTGCTACCTTTTACATCCCACTTAAAGCTCTACATAAAAGTATACCAGGCTGTTGAGTGAGGCACATGGGTTCGATTTCCAGGCACCTGGCATCTCACAACGTGACTTCAAGGTCGACATATTCATCTCACAGCCTTCAGATAAACAAAGTGAGGTAACAGGAACTCTCGACCTAATAAAACATTGACGCAGGTATCCATTTCCCACCCTCCTTTCTCGTAGAGGAAATCATTTTTCAAGTTACTACAGGCTGACATAAATCAGGTCAACTATTCAAAAGTTAGGAAAGGTTTTCTGAAGATCTTTGTTCCAACATTCATTTCCCAAGATGTGTAGCAGAGACAGCAAGGGTGGCTGCCCAATCAATGACGTTTTCCCGTGTACAATGTTAAGAATACCTCATAGCTCTAAGTGATTGTGGAACGTTGCGATCCTATCCTGAGCATTCATTGTACAATTCACTGCTTTGAGGAAATCAGTGCAAATCTCATAAAACAGAGCATGAGTCCAAACGTTCTATTAAGAGCCATCTGCCCAATACTGGGATTGCCAAATACCAAGGTTTCCTAGTCTTGATTTCCCCTCAGTCTTCCACCATCTACACTTCTTGTCTCTTTAGATCACTCTAGCAGGTGCTTTTCATCCCTGCTTTCTCCTTTAGTCACTGTGTTCTGCCTGTATTTTCTTTCTCCTTATTTCCCCTTTTATGCTTTTCTGTCGAGCAAGGTCCAATGACTTGTGCTCATTTTCAGTGAAATGAATAAATATACTAAATCGGGTTTATAGTGTGAAATGACCATTGCAATTTACAATAAATGTTATGTCATGAAAACAGTGTATGTAGCCCTACTATACACAGGAACTATCAGACATTGGGAAGTGTAAGTGTGTAATAGTTTTTATTTTGGGGCAACAATTTTTTGGGTGCATGTGTACATGTGCAAAGCAAAATGCAGTCAATCAAAGTGGAGGCATCCAGTGGCTGGAGTGGGGTGGCCTGTTGATCAATACATTCTGCTGGGATGGAAGGGACTACACTTTGAGTGAAATGTCAACAGACCAATGGTGAAAAGGCATTGATTGGGAACCTCTTTATATGGAGAAGTAAATTGTTATTTTAACTCTTCTTTACCACGAAGATCTACATTTCAATAAACAGGAAGGGTTTTAAGTTGGCTGTAAAAACTGGCTGTGAGACTGCGCCACAATGTTTGTCTACGATGGCGTTTCAGTCTGGCAGTCGGCTCTGGCTTTATGTACCTTAGAAATACATACCACATTTAGGTTTGCTGAACGCAGTGCCCTGTGGGGTGTATGTTTTTTTTTTACTTTCTCCTGTTCATAAGCATGGCGCTTTTTTTTATGACTCGCCTAGGCAACGTTTGCGTTGTCTCTTCGCAACATGCTGCATTCAGGTATGGAATTGAAGCTCTGCCAATTTTCGCCGTTCATTTCATTTGGCTCCTCTTACTGTCCTTTCTAGATGGTGTTTTTTATTTTATGAATAAGATTAGAAGTCCCTCCTTAGTACTACCTTTTCTCATTTTGTAACCTCCCATGAGGACTGCCCCATGTGTTGTTAATAAGTATGTTTTCTTTACAGTCTGTGAGCACTATTTTCTTTAATGACTTTCTCCTATTTCATACATGACATGCTCACCTGCAACTGCTTATATATATTTTTTAAGCTGCACAGCACGCCTTGCTTTATCTTATCTTATGTTTTAGCTTCAACAATGGCAGCCGGGACACTAATGCTGCACATGACCTAATATATTTTTTTTAAAGCAATGCTTCACACCTCACTTTACTTTGTTTTTTTAAAGTCATGCTATTTTTTGTTGTTTTGTTTTATCACAAGCGCGGCACTCTTCAGGCGCAATGTTTGGATGGCGCCTTGATCTCAAGGACGCCTATCTCACAATACCCATTTTCCTTCCTCACAGGCGGTTCCTGCAGTTCCCCTGGCGGAACAAGGTGTACGAGTACACCACTCTTCCGTTTGGTCTTTCCTCCACGCCTTGGTGTTTCACCGAGGTTCTTCGGCCGCTGATCGAACGACTGAGGGCATCTGGTATGCCTCTGATCGTATATCTGGACGACATCCTGCTCATGGCGCAGTGCCCACAGGCCTTATTGCGTCAGCTTCAGTTAGCGATCACCGTCTTTCAGAGCTTGGGCTTCATTATTAACTAAGCGAAATCCACTCTTGTTCTGGCTCAGAAGGTGGTGTTCCTGGGTTTTGTGGTCGACTCGGTGGCATCCACACTAAGCCTCCCATCTCGGAAAATGACGAAGATCTGCCACAAAATCAGGAGAGCTCTTGTTCAATCCCGCCTGTCTCTGCATCAACTTGCCCGGATAGTGGGTCTTCTATCGGCCTCCATCCAGGCGATCTTTCCGGGCCCGTTGCATTACACGGCCCTCCAGCTCCTCAAGGCCCGCCATCTTTGCAAGGGTCTTTCCTACTCTCAGAAGGTCACCCTTTCGGCCGAGGCCAAGGAGGAGCTCCAGTAGTGGCTTGCAATATGGAAGCCTGGAATGGGCGGGCGATCTTCGGTTCCGCGCCCGATAACGTTATCGAGTTCGACACCAGCGGGTCCGGCAGGGGTGCGAGGTGTGGAGAGCTCACAACAGGTGGTGTGTGGTCTACGCAGGAGCAACTGCTCTGCATCAACTGTTTGGAGCTCTTAGCAGGCTCCTTCCCGATCTGGTGCTGGACCGAGGACTCGTTCTGGTCCTACGTTCTCCTCAAGATGGACAATGTATCTGCGGTCCGGTACGTCAACCATCTAGGGGGTACCCGATCGTGGGCTCTATCTGACCTGGCAGCAAACTTCTGGCAGTACTGCCTGGTTTACCACGTTTCGGTGGTGGCGGAGTACCTCCCGGGTCAAGATAACCAGGTGGCGGATTTTCACTCGAGGCATTTACAGGACGTGAGCCTGTGGAAACTCCATCCAGGTGTGTTCGTGGACTTTCAGCACATCTGGGGTCCGTTTTCGGTGGACCTCTTTGCCTCCCGTTTGGATTTCCAGCTTCCCCATTTCTTTCGCTGGAAGCTAGATCCTCTAGCGACCAGCACAGATGCCTTCCTGCAGAACTGGAGGGAGGAGGAGGGTTACGCCTTTTCCCCGTTCACCATGCTGACCAGGGTCTCGGCCCATGTGCGTCGCCAGAGGGCAGATTTGGTACTGATATCACCAATTTGGAGAGCTCAAGCGTGGTTTCCCGTTCTTCTGGAACTTTCGTGGGATTTTCCAATCCTACTCCCCGCTTCCCGACTCTTCTCCTCAATCCTGACGGAGCTTTTCATCCACTCACTCAGGGGTCCCCTGCCCTGATGGCGTGGCGGATTACTGGGATGATGGGCGGTCCCAGGCCTTTCGGGAGCAGTTGAGAAGTTCATATCTAAAGACTGGGCCGATAGTACAGTCAAGCGGCACCGCTCCTTTTGGAGAGGATGGGTTAGTTGGTGTGTGCGACGGAGTCTTAATCCCGTGGCAACAGACTTCGATCCTAAATTTTTTGGCCACCTTGTCGGAAGACGGGTTGGCCTATAGAATCATTAATACCTTTCGGTCGGCCATCTCTGCTGGTCATTCCATGGTGGATGGCTCTCCGGTGGGCGAGCATCCTCTGGTTTGCCCCCTCCTTCGGGGCATTCGCCTCTCGCTGCCATTGGAACCTCGCTATTCCCAGTTGTGGGATGTCAATCAAGTCTTGAACCTGGTCCTGTCATGGCAACCAAACCGTTCCCAGTCCAGGAAAGAACTTTTAGCCAAGCCGGCCATGCTCTTTTGCCTTATATTGTGCAGGCAAGTTTCGGATGTCCGGGCACTGAGCGTCTCCGGCAGGATCTTCTCCCCCTCCGGGGTCACCTTCACGGTCTGGAGGCGGATGAAGTGCGGGACAACTTCTATTTCATACCCGGCCTTTCTGGGTTCTCCTAAACTCTGTGTAGTGTCTTGCCTCAAGGATTACGAGGAGATGACAGAGGAATTCCGTCTTCCAGGGGAGCGACAGTTGCTCATCACCCTCAAGAAACCCCATAAGGCAGTCTCCTTCCCCACGATAGCCCGTTGGGTGCGGTGAGTGATGCAGGAGTCTGGGATTAATCTCCGGGCCTTTGGTGCCCATTCTACTAGGGGGGCCATGGCCTCTAAAGCATTTATCTTTGGGAGCTCGTCTGGAAGACATTCTCAATGCAGCAGACTGGTCTTAGGACTCCACCTTTAAACGGTTTTATTTAAAGCCGGTGCTAGATATGGCACACTTGGTGGTTAGCAAGCTTTAAACAAGCATAATCCTCGCCTCTGGTCCTGACATTGAATGAAAAATGTCCTAGCTAGAGTAACGGAAAGTTTCAATTCTATTAAGGACTCGGAGGCGAAGATTAGGCCACCCAGGGTACCAGTTTGATTGTTACCTTCCTGCCCTCGTACTGGGGTAAGTAACTGGTTTTCAGGCTTTTTTAAATTCTCTTGAGTAAGCATTGTGTATGTTATGGTGTCTTCTTTCCCCTGTAGTGTTAAACCTTAGCCACTACAATTGCTTATAATGTGCCTTCTTTCTGCAGGTAACTCTGGCAAACAAGATTCGTGAGGATCTAGGACTGGCTGGTCTAGAGCGATGAAAGAGGGGAAATGGAGAGTAACAGAGGACTACATACTCCCAGGAGCCCTGTGATTGGTGCTTTGGAAGTGGACTGTCTATCCATGGACACTCTATTGTTCTTGTGTTATTATTCCTAATGGTTTCATGGGAATAGAGTTTTTTTTTTTTTACTTTGAATGGCTGCTATCAATAAAGTGAAGAAAGATGAGCATAATCCTCACCTCCGAGTCCTTAATAGAATTGAAAGTTTCCGTTACGTTAGATAGGACATTTTTCATTCCTGCTGACAGTGCTAGTCATTTCCTTCCTTACTTCCCTCTATCCAGTTGGATAAAAATTCTGTCAGTGGAACTTCTTGTAACCACAGCTCCAAAAATGCATGAATCTGAGTCGAAACCGGAGACCATCACATATATGTTGGAAACATTCACATCTCTATCAATATTTCATGGTGCAAGAACCCTAATGTGACGGAATGAAGGCCCCTGACATTACGCCCAGCTCCTTCCTATATGTGGTAGCGCAAGATAAAGAGACTTGACAAAGGCTAATGACGCTCGAGGCTGCTGCAGCGCGCACACACCCGACTTTCAGGGCAGCCCCGAGAGTCAAAATTGTTACCACTTATGTACCTTTCTCTAAAGGGGTTCCTGAGATCCCTCCATGGAGCACAGTGGGCTTGCACCGTCTAAGCATAGAAAAGGAGAGGGGCTCACCTGAAGAAGGTGTGGTGCTCCACGCAGCATTTCCAAAGGTGCTTGCAAGCGGTCTTGCTGTGTGTTTCAAAAAAGAAGGACGTCTCATTGCACTGGAACAAAAAACACAAAACAAGAAATCACTGTGAATTATTCTCCACACGGGGCAACAGAAGACACCCGGGCTACATATCCTGCCGACCCTTACAACAGTCACTGAATGAGCCTTCACCTTGCTTGACCTTACAATTATGAAATGTATCGACCGACTTTTCTAATGGAGACTCTGCGAATGAATGTATGGGGCACTAATAAAATATACGACCTCTTATGAAACAGGTAAGGTTTTTCTAGTCCTTTTTTAACCGGCACACTTGTCTTGCAGACTAAGGCAAATTTTGGGGCCAGAAGCCAATTGGATAGATTTTGCTCTTGGTGTATCGCTTTGTTCGCCCTAAGTTGGCAGGGTATGCTCAGACGTGAGTCCCTTGCTCACTTGGCCACTGGATTCAAGATAGCCTGGCTGATGAGGATTATGAATCCGAAACCGGTCCCAGGATGCTTGTTTCCGGTCCAGGGAAGACATGGCTTGGCAGTTCGGGCTGGACTGTTCCCATGAGGCACAGGGTCAGACTGATTTGCATATGGCCATGTCTGAACTGGGGTGGCTGAGTGAGCTAAAGAATGGTGATGGATTTAACCCAGATCAGTTGACTGGGGGTGAGTGTTTGATTTGCTCAAACGCTCCGTCCATCACCCCCTTTTGTATCGCTCTTGGTGAATCACCCTGTAGTGAACTGCTGAAAACTTTCTTACCCATCCAAACATCTTACATTTCGCTAACACAAGTACCATACATAGGTTGCCATCAGAGAAAACATCTGGCAAACGAAAGTTGCCAGCAAAATAAAATAAAGCAAAGTATGTCAATCATTCTGATAATACCATGTAATTAACAACAGGCGACAGCTCATGTGTATCAACATCAGCACAACTGCAGCAGGACACTTTAGCAACAGATACCTTCAAATGTCCCTTACCCCAGCGTGAATAGTCAATTTCCTGTGACCTGATCATGCATAAAAACGTGCCGCTTACAGGTGCTTCACTCACGGCAGGTTAATATGTGACGTGAGCACATCGTCCTCAGCCTACAGGTTTACCATACCTGCCAGGCTGTATTGACTTTCCTTTGGGGCAGAATTATTCAATATGCACCTCAAAAAGCAGCCCATATTGTCCATGTATGGGAGATATGACGATTCAGCCCTCACTATTATATTTATTTAGCTACTTATGGAAATACCACAGGGTCAAGAGCTTTTCGTGTACCTGCTCACCAATGAGGCGCCTGAATGTGCTTTCTATACCACCTTCACCTATGATTTAAGTTAAATCTTTATGCTTAGAGGTTGTTGCGTTTTCAGATCATCTTTTAAATGTCGATATCTTTTATTTCATTTTTCCAACAGATTCTTCGTCCCCTGAAGCACTGTTCTCTTGACTTGAAACACCAATATCTCTTAAAAATACTGTCTTTACCACTGTACTCATCATAGACATACACATAGGGCACACACATGTGCATGCGCGCACACATATAAATGCAATTGCAATACAATATGCATGCAAACATACCAACACAAACCTTCTCCTCTCTTCAAATTATAAATATTAATATACACGTTTTATATTGCAGCCAATTACAATACTGTTTCTATTTTGGTGGTGCTCCTCTTAGAGATGCATTCTCCAGACTTAGATGCAGTATTGCATTTGAAAGTAGCTCCAAGGAATCATACGCCCACTGTTGACGCTTACAAAAACGGTTTCATATAGCTTTGCTGCTGTCTACGTATGCAGTCAGTTCACTGACATCTATACCGCCCTCACACTGCTCTGCCACTATCAGGTAGTTAGACACAAACCTGGCTAGATAAAGCTTTCATTTGGTAAACAGCAGTACCTGTCATGGCAGCGCTGGTGAGAACTGAAGCAGACACTCGAGTCAGAGCACCTATAATAATAATAATAATAATAATAATAATAGTCACATTTATAAAGCGCCTGGTTACACTGAACAAGTGTGTCCCCGCGCTGCGGTGCAAACTGCCATGTGTTCTATACAGAGGGGAAAAGATACGTTTTCAGTTTTTTTTCGGAAGATGACCTCCGAACCCTCCAGCTGGAAGCTCTGGGGGAGTTTGTTCCATTGCTGTGCGGCCACAAAGTGAAAGGAACAGGACGCTCTCCCTAATCGGCAACCAGTGGAGGGAGACCAACACCCTCTTAGAAGAGGCTCTCCTCGGAAGCATAAGAACCAAACGAGCTGCTGCATTCTGGATGCTTTGGAGTCTATGCACGCATTTAGTGGAAGCACCCAGGTACAGTTTAATACAATAATCAAGGCGCGATGTCACCAGGGCATGCACCATGGTCTTCCTGGCTGCAGTAGACAACAAATCCAAGGTTTTCCGAAGGCCCCGCAGGATTCCAAAACAAGCGCCTGCCACCCGCCTGGTATGGTACTCGAAGGAGAGCTTGGTATCCAGCCATACCCCAAGGTTCTTAGCCTGAGTGCAGGGCGTGGGGGTGGGCCCCAAACTCTGGGGCCACCATGCCGATGACCACACGGACGGAGCTTTCCCCATCACAAGCACCTGTGTCTTATTGCCATTCAATTTCAGGCAGTTATTAGCCATCCACAGTGCTAGTTCTTGCATGCATGCCATGAAGTTCAAGGGGAATTTGTTTCTGTAGAAGACTTGTGTGGTTGTTTTTTTGTTTGTGTAAGAGGAGGAATAGCAATATTCACAATAAGAATTTTGAAAGCCATGGACCAGTGTTGGCCAGTTGTAGATTGCTCTGGGGTTCAACCCACCACCTTAAACAGCATACTGTGTCCTTCTGGAACCAAGAGTCATATTAGCGGCATCTGATTTTAGTGCAACTTATTTAAAGCGACTGTGCAGTATTTTTATCTCAAAGGCGATGGTTATATTTACAGTATGTGTACCTTTGCAAGACATTGTGCATGATTTTGAAAACCATGATTAAGACTGACAAACTCATAAAATGCGTAGCAATTGGGAGGGTTTCCAGGAACTGTAGGGCTTTTGGAGTCAACCTAATAAGCACTGCTTTCCTTCTGCAGTCCCAGCTTACACACAACTACTGGACGGACTCATATGCCGGCTCGTAGAGGAGGTAGTGAATGATGAAAGCGGTGGCTCTGGCTATTGTTTGGGCCTGAAGGGAGTCACTATCAGGTTGTGACTGCCACAATTGTGTGATAGAACAACACATGCCTCGACAACGCATGCCTGAACCACACAGTCTTAACCACGCATGCCTTTACCATGTAATTACGTGGTAAAGGCCTGATTGTTAAAGTGACGTGTGATAAAGACCACACTCCTGCCCCTCTGCCCTGAGCTCTAAATTCAGCCCTCCTGCAGTCTATTTTACCCGCCACAGCCCTATAAATTTCTCCAAATCATTATCCTGAACCTTAATACTCGATCCCCAGCCCCTAAAAATGACTCAGACTACAGCCCCACTCCCTGAGCCCTAAAACCAGCCCCCATCCCCTAAAACCTACCCCATTTTCCCGCTACTGCAGCCCTATTGCCCCCTCGACCTGAAAACTGCCCCTTTCCTGTCCCCTACCCTGAGCCCTAAAACTCAGCCCCCTAAAAACTACTCTGACCCCAGCCCCCTCCCTGAGCCTTAAAACCAGCCCCCACCCCCTAAAACCTACCCCCACCTATCCTCTGCCCCAGCACAAGTGCCTCCTTAGCCTGTAAACTGCCCCTTTCCTGTCCCCTGCCCGAAGCCCTAAAACTCCTGACCCCCCAGCCGGCCCTGAAAACTACCCCTAACGCAAACTACCCCCACACCATCCCCTGCCCTGAACCCTAAAACTCCCTACCCCCAGTCCTGAAAACAATCCTTACACCCCCAGCCCCCAAAACGACCTCAACCCATACAAATCACCCCCCACCCCATCCCCTGCCCGAGTCCTAAAACTCCTGAACCCCTCCAAGCCTTGAAAACTACCCAGAACCCCTACAAACTACCCCCAAAATCCCCAAAACCCAACTTACCTAACCACTCATCCTGATGTTTCCTCTTCCTGCTCTTCCGAAGAGCTGTAGCCAGCAACTAGACCGCGCATATGCCTTAACCACACATATGCTTGGTTAAGGCATATGCGTAATTAAGGCAAGCGTGGTTAAGTTTGCAATGTCAGAACACACGTGGCTGAAGCCGCGGAGTTCCTTCTGTTTCCCGACTGCCACTGCCTCATTTTTTGTGTTGGTATATGGGGGCAATTTCTTATACCCATACTCTCCTATAGTACAGGCAGCCCACCCCTTCAGGGAATTGACCCAGCCCTGCCTTTCAAGCATTAAGGGTGGAACCCCACAGAAGTGTAGAAGGCAGTGTCTGCACGGAACTTCGTCTATAAAATGCCACATTCCCAAAAGAGAGTGGTCTTAGCAATTTCCTCAACTTTGACGGAATCCCTTCCAGAGTTGCTGACATCACCTCTACTGATTTAGGTATTTAGCCTGGACTACACTCTCTAACTTGCTCACTTAAAACCTCCTAGTGAGGGCTGTGCCTTGACTTTCCTCTTGTATAAAAAACCTATCTTTCCTTCTCTTTCCTCCTCAGTCCTCCAAATGGCTTAATTAACTTAACATGTTCTGCAGAAACCACACATAAAGGTCAGACAGGTTGACCTAGTTAGCAGTTTAGCAAGATATGACCACGCTCTACACGGCCACATAAGTATGCGCTATTTTATGTTTAAATTCTGAGAACCTGCACCCACATGGTGGGTTTCTGTTTGTCATCACAGAAACTACTAAAGGTCAATATGTCATGTGGCGTTGTACTTACTTTGTGGTTTGTGGTTTCTGCGCATATATTCCTCTGCCCGTTTACTACTTCGGACATCAGGTTGCATATCCATTGAGGTGACTGATCTCACCTGCAATATTTGAGTACACCTATATTGCGTTGCCTATTGAGTTTTGATTTTTCGTTCTCAGATTTTTCCAATATCATATGGAAGTGCAACCAGTCTACTGCAGAAAGTACTTCAGCTAGCCAGAACCTTGCCTCTAGTCTTCCCATGCCTCCCAGCCAGTGGCCCGCGATGCAGTACGGAGAGCCAGTGAATCCAAAATGAAGTGTGCAGCAGAGTAGCAATACAACATTGCAAGCAACACTGAGCTAAAAACAGCAGCTGCAGTACTTCTGCTTCTATATGTGCATTATGATCCCGGAAAACAAATTAGGACCAGTCTGCTCATGATTCTTCTTTGCACGTGTCTTAGACTCTTACAAGATGATAAATGCACCATTTGCCCTCGGACTAGGTAAGCACTTAAAAAATGATTAAAACATATATCCCACTTGGCACAGTTCAGGAAAGCCTGTGGGGATGTTTTATCTGCTACAGATTTGCCAAGCTGCCTGCAGGTATATCATGTTTTATTTAATATTAATATGTACAGTAGTTATCGAATAAGTTATGGACGGCGTAAGAACTATGCTAAAGACTCTTATCAGTAAGATTAGCAAAAATGGTCAAATATACAAAAAAAATATTTTAAGTAAAATAAATGTTTTTTTAATCTCTTGATTGCTGAGAGACCTGAAAGTCATTTGTTAATATTTGATCATGTCTACATTCAAACCTTCATAACCATTTTCTATAAGATATCCGACCTATATTTGTGTCCTACTTTACCCACGAGAGTCCAAAGACTTCTGATTTGCCTTTGACAGGCGTCAGAAAATATTTGGTTTACAAGGCGACCCTGATTTAATATCAGGTTCTTGAAAGACTAAGCTATTATCAGCCTCTGGAACTTTCGCCACCTGTCATTTGTTGCATAGAGCCAGTAGGCAGATTACCATAAACATGACATATAGTCCACTTAAACGTCTTCTGATAAAAAAATGCTCAAATCCATTCTTCATGTCAGATAGAAGGTCTCTTAACACATAGATATTAAATTCAGTAATATACTAGCTCTCTTTTGCAACATGTAGTCTTTAGTATCTGTATCTAACTTATAAAAAAACAATGTGAATAGTATCTAGATGTATACTCGCCAACATCTGAGTCTGGGCTTATTAACACTTATCATAAAACGTTGAAATTTAAAAATAAACCAGTATGCAAATGTAAAAGTTCAAAAGGCAAGCAAAGTAGGGAAGAAAGTATAGGAATGAACAGAAGTGAGTGGTTACAATAGGAGTGAGCAAATACAAAGAAGGGTCAAATATGAGGTTCATAAAAGATTCCCGTTTCATCACTCCACAGTGATGCAATATTTTCTTGATACCTATTCATTAACAGGCACCCTCCAACTATTTGAGGCCCACTGTCGTTACCATTAACAGTCCCAGTGAGTTTCTCTCAGTCATGTCCAACAACGTTTTAGTTTTTCGCACAGTTTTCTTGATTATTCTTAATAATAATATTTCTCCAATTCTCTCAACTCAAAGTTATTATCTTGTTTATTGTTGAATTGATATTTAATTAATGGCTCAAATCACTTCTTACTGAATTTTCCACTACTAATGGGTGTCTAGTAATTTCACCCTTTTCTATAGTTTCTTTTGCATTTTCACATTTTCCATTTTGCTGCTGCGCTCGATTTTCTGGACATTTTTACTCTTTCAATTTTCAGTAGTTTAGATGCGATGAATTAGGGTCTACAATTAATACCTATATCTCTTGCTTTGATCGGGGACGTCCTATCAACCATCTTAAAACTGTGTACATACTCCCTCTTACCACAGAATAGTGCTTGCAATCAGACACGTTCCTGGGGAGGCAATGCAGAGTTATCCTAAAGATACCACCCCCTAGATTCCCTCCCACTCTTCCCAGGAGTTACCTTGAAGCCTATGTGCATCAAGTTTGTCGCTAGATTCATTCCTTTGACACTAATGCTTAAACAACATTTTACTTATTTCGTACTCTGATATATGGTGGCCATTTTTGTAGTTTGTGTAAATTCCTATTTAGTCTCCTATCTTGACTTCTTCCACAGGCCAAATAATGAATTGAAGGAGGGCAGCCTCATGATTACTCAATCCTATAAAATAAGGTGGCACCTCAGCAAGTTCTCACAGGACATCACGTACAGCTCCAGAGCGGGCAGCGCTGAGCCTTATCTAAACAGAACATCATTTATCCAAGCTCTACATTTCAACTAGAGTGCACAGGCAGTGCATAGCCACAGCTTACATAAGGTGTCTTGGCACACATCCCCAAAATCCAAAATAACTGCTTGCACACTTGAGCAGCTTACACTGAAAGATACATTCAATCTGCCTTGGATACCAACATATTCCCTCATAATAAAAACGCCTCCAATAATCTCACAGCAAACCACTTCCATCCTGCTCACTTGAGAACCCATTCCTGTACACGCATGTAGTCTCTATCCTGCTGGATTCCTTTCGTTCATCTCTTAAATGATTGCAGCGTTGTGATTGGTCAGGGGAGCCTATGTGTGCTTCCTGTTGTTCCAGGAGTCAAGACGAGGAGAGTAGGAGCAGAGAAGCAAGACACGGTGGCAAGGTAAGTGTTTATTTCTTTTTTTTACATTGTGCATAACCCCGCACGCGCGCTTCCCCCCTCCCTGTGCCTGCTCCGCCACCCGCGAACCATGCCAGCTACAACTGCTCACTGCCTTACACAACTTTCGATCAAAACTATTATGATCATCCTTGTTCAAAGAGCAGACATCAATACTACTGTAAAAAAATACATCAATGTCAAACTGTCAGCTGCATGCACTACAACACCATTCTAATTAAAACAACAACACAAAAGGGGTCACCTGTAATTCACAAACGTTCTATATATGAGGCACACCAACTCAAAGCCTTTTTGATATAGTGCTGACGCGCATTTTTAATATAGTGCTAATGTGCTTTTTCTTTTTTTAAACAAACAGAGGAGTGGGTTGAGAAGCAAGTAGGGGGTGGGGAAACATGAACGGAGGGAGGGCTGAGGAGAAGAATGCGGGTGTGGGAGAGAAAGACAAGATAAAGACAACGAAGGGCTGGGGATGGAGAACCACACACAGTAGAGGTCCGTAGAGTGGGCGTTCAAGCACATGGACAACGGAGAGCGGGGCATGGGGAAGCAATCACAATAGAGGGCTGGTCAGTGGGGGGGGGCAAGCATATGAACAATGGAGGGCGTGTTGGCAAGCACACAGACAATGGAGGGCAGGAGGGCATGTGAAGAACACAGACAAAAGGGTACAAGGGCACGATTAATGGTTCTAGGCTCCAGAGGAGGGATAAAAACCAGAAGAGGAAGGAAAGCCAACAGAAGCTGATGAATAAGAAGGAAGCAAATGAGAGTATCAGTAAAGTCAACCAATGTAAAGCAATGGAGGAGCTCTAACTCCGCTGTAAGGGCAGTAATATGTTTTGCAATAGATAACGCAGTCCTTGTGTTAGGTGAGACCTACAAATTGTAAATAAAATAAAAAATGTAGAGTACATACAGAGTGCACCAATCCAAAATTCCCCACTTCTCTTGTTCAAAAAGATAACATGTCCGTTTTGGTTCACATAGGCAGCGAGATAAAAGGATGCCTACTGTAATTACCTTAAGTATAACTGTACGCACTCGAACATTGGCTTTCACTTAATTTCTAATGGAAGAGGTCTGTATCGAAACCATACAATTCCTGAAGGTAAAGGATACTGGGGAACCAAGGGTGTGGTTAGTTCCACAAGCACTGCCAACCAATAATGGATGTATTTTCAAATACTATCACTGTGACAAATGAAAACCATGTACAGCTAGTCAACAGAGTCGTCAAAGTTCAATGCCATGACTGGCTAAAACCATTGAGCTAAACTGATCGAAATGATTCCAGGACTGCACTAATTCCATTACAATCCTGAGTGTCAAAGTTTTGAAAAGCACACTACTCATTACTTTGTGAAGGGGCAATGTCCAGCTAAATCTATTACATGACCAAATATGGTCTTGTATGACCACATATAGCCTCTTACGTGCACATGCAGACTTAAATATAGGTGCAGCCATCAAATGCCACGAACAGCCCTCTATACTCAGGTACAGCTATTAACATACCCAGCTACTACTAAAACATGCCTATAACAGCCACACATGCTAAATCGTAGGTCCAAGAGCAGCTTTGTGTGCCTAAGTGTAGCCTTATACTCAGTTACAGCCTGACATACTTAGGCACTATGATCACATTACTTCTGCAGCCATACATGGCCAAGGGATAACATCACTTATAGAATGCTTTACACAGAACAGAAGACCATTTTGCAAGAAAAATTTGATCTTTAAAAATAACCATTAATTAGAAAATAAAGAAAGGTGATGTAGCTGAGACAAATGGAGTTTGAGGAGGAAATTTAAGTCACTTGATTGGTAGAAAGCAGTGGCAAGAACAAATTTGCTCTTCGACATAGTTGCAAAAGAGGATTTTTTAAATACGAGTCAAAAAGGTAAAATGTTCATTTGAAAAGAGTTAACTTTGAGCTTGAATTTATAAGAGTTTGCGATTTTACAGTCACAACTAGAAATGGCTTCTGAGGTCTATGAAGCAACTTGAGATGGAGAGCACAGTGCTCAGGGCTGAAGGCTTTTGGGTGTTTTAGAACCATGTATGGGAAGAGGGAATGATAAAGATAATACTGGCTAATTGATTTCACAGTACTGGGTAACCGGGTCAAATGTTCAGCTGCACATTCCCAGGCACTGCCATCCTATGCCACTTGGCTGTTATCGGGACGGACACGGAGTCGAGTGGCCTGCTGGATTCAGTGCTCAGCTCCCAGCATTCTTAGTCCTCTGAAACTGTCACCGTCGCAGGGTTATTAACTTTAACTCCCTTTTCTAGCATTTCATAAATCCGACACAGATTTGTGCCACACTTCCCAGAGTCCATTGGATTTGTAGGGTAATTTATTTGTTTTTCATGTACAAAGTGCCTGATTTATTGTCCAGCGATCAGTCAGCAGCAGTTACAGCAGATTAACAGCGAGGGGTGGGGCTGTAACAGCAGGGAGCTGAGCTGGCTGACACGGCTGGAGGAAGTGACGGCCTTCCTTAATGGAAAGAGAAAGAGTCGCGGGGAGGGCAGAGCAGCACCGTCCCGGGATCTCGCAGCAGAGCCGAGTCCCCGGGACAGAACAGCAGTCAGTCCTGGGACATGAGAATCACCATCCCCCGAGTGCTGCCCTCCCGCGCCAGACTCTGGGGGAAACTTTCTGCAAACTTTAGACATAGCTGCCAAGGTTGCAGATTGCGAAGTGTGACATTTTCATAATTTCAGTGCAATTATGAGTGACAATTCAACGACTATGAGTGACACTTCCTCACATGCGAAATCGAGCAATGAAGACGAGGGACAAACATACATGCCAGCAATTGCACCCATTTGAGCAAGGAAAAAAACTCGTAAGAAGACCTTAAAACATCTGCAAAGCACTGCAATTGGAAAGGCACTAACCCAGTGCCCTTGTAATGGGTGGGAGTAACGTGTGTTCTACTTATTCATTGTGTCTCGACTTGGTCTGGGATTGTTGTTTTGCATTTTGGAATGATAAATAACAGCGAACATTAGAATGCATAGAAAATTCCAGGGCTGGGTAAAACATTCATACGGTTTCCATAGCTGCTAAGGTTTCAGGTTGCCAAGTGTGACATTTTCATAATTTGACTACGAGTGACACTTTCTCACATGCAAAATCAAGCAATGAAGACGAGGGACAAACATACATGTCAGAAATGACACCCATTTGAGCAACGAAAAAACTCGTAAGAAGACCTTAAAACATCTGCAAAGCACTACAATTGGAAAGGCACTAACCCAGTGCCCTTGTAATGGGTGGGAGTAACGTGTGTTCTACTTATTCATTGTGTCTGGAGTAACGTGTGTTCTACTTATTCATTGTGTCTCGACTTGGTCTGGGTTTGTTGTTTTGCATTTTGGTATGATAAATAACAGCAAACATTAGAATGCAAAGAAAATTCCAGGCCTGGGTAAAACATTCATACGTTTTCTCCCACACAGACATCCGATGAAGAAAGTATATTTTATTGGCGGCAGCACAGCATTTCTGGATACCACTTAACTTTCAAAACTAAGCTTTTAATTCAAGAAGGCATAGCAAACCTTCATTACCTCCCGTCCCTCCCTCGCCTTCCTTCAGCACAATTGAGGCCCCGCCTCCCACCCAGACCCACCCCCAGCATAAAAACTCTGCCCGCCCCCACCTCCACCTGTTTTTTTCTGTCTCCCTAGTGTGACTTACCTTTCAGCTCCTCTCTGTGGCGGTGCCGGGGAGTCTTCGGTCTGGTTCTCTGCTACGGCGGTGCCCTCTGCAGCGTTCTCCTGGCTGTGCCTCCTCTCCTCGTCTCCCTCGTGGTATGGGGGCGGAGCGGTGGTTCAGGAATCCTCGGCGGTGTCCGGCGGTCCTCCTGTGGCTGGGGCTGCGTTTCCGGGTCGGGCTGTGTGGCTGCCTCCTCCCGGTATGCTGTCTTCCCGGAGGCCAGGTAGGGCGGGTTTCTGCCCGTTTTCTGTTGTTTTTCCCCTTCCATTCGTTGGCGCTGATGCGTTTTCCTGGAGGCCGGGGTTTGTATCCTGCCTGTGCTCCTGATGCTTTGGCCTGTCTGCCGCTGGGTCGCTTGGGGTTGGTGGGGGCATGCTGTTGTCCTCTTCCTCTGCGGCTGGGACTCCGGTCCCCCTTTGGGCGCCCTGGTCGCCTGGGCTCCGTGGGGGTTGTTCTGCCTCTCTTGTCTGGCTGGTGCTCTCCTGGATTGAGGCTGCTCGGCAGGGCTCGTGTCGGGGTACCACGTGGGTGGTCGCCGTCCCCCCGCTTTTTTCTCTGGGGGCTCGTTTACTGGAACGCCTGGAGCCGCACATTCACTCTTTGGCCTCTCTGGCGCGAGTTCGGGGCTCATTCGGACCGCTGCTCGCGTGCTGGCTTCTCTGATGCAATCGGCGTCCCCCCTCTTCCTTCTTTAGGACTTGTGCCCTGCTGCTGTCCTGTGTTCTGGTGTGTGGAGGTTCTGTTGGTGCCTTCTATCCCCTCTTCGTCCATCGGTTCCTGTGGGCGGCTGTTTCCCGTCTGGGTGCTTGGATGCTGTGGATCCTTCTCCCGCCTCTGGCTCTGTCTGTGGCTCCAGGGTGGTGGGCGTGCAGGACGTGGGTCTCTGGGCTCCTGTGCTGGTCGGCTGGGTTTTCCTCTTTCCTGCTGGGCTGGGACTCTGGGTTTCTTTCCTTGGTGTTCCCGGCCCTCCCGGTTGGCCTTGCCCTTTGGTCCCGGGGTGGGGGCTGGTGCGATGTGTGTGGCGTGCGTTGCTCGTACTGGTTGTATGTGCTTTCTGCTTGTGGCTTTGTCCACTGTGGTACTGGCCTGCTGACAGTTGCTTGTTGGTTGCCTATGGGCCTGCCGTATGGGGTCTCTCCTCTGCCCTCCGTGTTCCTTCTGCGCTGTGTTGCTCCTGGAGGGTTTTCAGGTTTCTTTACACGCTCGGTTGGTGTCTGGGGTTTCGCTTCTGTGCTGCTCATCCCTCTCTTCCTCCAGTGGCTTTGCTTCTTGGTGGGGGTCGCCCCTTTCCTCCCGTTGTGCTGCCGGACTCTGTCCTGGCCGTGCTGCTTGGTGGGTCTGCTGTTCTGCTTGGCTGCTGCTGTTGCGCTGGGTGGCCTGTTCTCTGCTTCTTCTGTGCCCTCCTTGATGTGGGGTTTCCTGGATGGGGCGTCCTGCCTTTCCCGCGTGCCTTTCACTGGGGCCTCCCCGTTCTCCCCGCTGTGGGTGTCTCCTCTGGCTTTCGGGTGTTCGTGGTTTTGGCCATTTGTTCGCCCTGGCTTGCTGCCTCCTTTTCTGGGTGCCGTGCCCTGTTGGGTTCCTGTCACTGCTGTCTGGTCGATTCTCTGTCTGTGGGTGGTCGTCTTTGGCATTTCCTCCTCTGTGGCTGCGGGACGTTTCTGTTGACGGGGTCCTGTGTGCGGTGGTTCATGGGTGCTGGGTCGGCTTGGTGCCGGTTCCTCCGGTTCGTTGCGGGTTCCTCTGCCGGTGCCCGTCTCCGGTTCCTGCTGGGTGGCTCTCCTGGACTGGGTGTCCTGTTTGCTTGCCTTTTGTTCCCTCTGCTGGGTTCCTGTCGGTGGGGCTCGGGTTTTGGGCCCGCACCGTTATGTTGCTGGGGCTGTGGTGTCCGGTGGCTTTGTGCCTGTTCCAGTTCTCCTGGGGGTCTGCTCCTGGCTTCGGCCAGTTCCCTTCCGTGTGTTGGCCTTTCGGGTGGCTTTTCCGCAGGCTCTGCCTGGTGGTTTTTGGCGTGCCCTGGGTTTTGGGGGGGGGCGCTTCTCTCCGCTGACGCTGCTTCTTTTCTGCGTTTCCTGTGGTTCTCTGTGTGGTACCCTGGGTATGCGTCCTTGCCCTTCGGCCTCGGGCCTTCGACTGGGTCTTCCGGCATGTCCGGTTGCTCTCGTGGCTCTCCTTCATGCGGCAGGGGTGTTCCCTCTTCCTTCTCTAGTCGGCCTCTTGCGACTTACGGCTGGGGTGTCTTTTTGCTCGGTCTGTTCGGGAGATCCTTTGTGGTTCTTCTGGTGGTCGGGTTTTTGGTGGCCCGGGGTGTGTCTTCGCTGATCCCCTCTCTGGGCCTGGGGTTTGTCGGGGGCCGTTTTCGGACTGTGCTCTGCCCCGTTCCCTTGTCCGGGGGGCCTGGTCTCTCTTCCTTCGTGGGTTTGGGCCTTTTTGTCCCGGGTTCCTCGGGCGGTCCTGTGGCTGGGGGTGCTGGGGCACCTGGCTTCTGTGGTGTTCTGGTTCTCTGGGCTCGTTTTCTTCTTCTCTGCCTGTTTGTCTGGCTCCTGTTGGGTTGGTCTCCGGGGTCTGTTGTCCCTGTTGCCCTTGTCGGTCCGTCCCCGGGGGTGCTCTCCTGGTGGCTCGGCCTCTGTTGCCTTCTGGTTGGGTGTTCGCTGGCTCTTCCGGCTCCGCTTGTGGTGGCTTCGGTCGCCGGCCTGTTCTGGGCTTGGCTGGGGTCGGTTCGGGTTCCGGTTCTGGTTCCTGCTGCTCTCCTGGGGGTCCTCTTGCTGGCGGCTGTTGTGTCGTTGGGGCTTGCCCTGGTGCCCTTTCGGGGGTCTCTGCGGTTCTGAGGACGTTCCGGTGGCTTGGTCCTCTGCCTCGGTTGGATGGGTCCTGTTTCTGGTCCTTGTCCTTGGTTGCCTGGGTCCTGTTTCTGTGGGCTGGGGTCTGGGTGCTGGGTTTGTCAGCTCTCTGCCTTGGTGGGTGACCTGTGTGCTGGCTGTTTTGCTTTGCTGGTTTCTTGCTTCGTCCTGGGTTTTCTCACGATTTCCCTTCCCGGCTTTTCCGCTGCTCTGGCCTTTCCTGTGCGGGCTCCCTGGGTCTGTGCTCGGGGGTTGCTGCTGCTCCCCGTTGGCCTTAGGCTCTTTGTTTTTCTCTCCTGTCCGGGCTGTGTTGCGCTCGGTGGAGGTTCCTTCCGGTGGCTCTGTGCCCGTTGGGGTTTCGGGCTCTTCCCCTGGGTTCTCTGCGGGCTTTGTGCCTGCTGCCTGGTGGTTGTGCGCCTGGATTCGACTGATTTGGGGGTTCCAGTCTGGTTGGCGGTGGCTTGCGGGCTTCCCGTCGGTCCTCCTCTTGGCTGACCTGTGCTTGGTGTTTGTGGGCCTTTTGGGCCTGGTGTTCTGCTCCGGGTGTTGTTCCCGTGATGCTGGCCTCCTTTTGGTGGGGCGGTTCCCTCCTGCTGGGGCTCTTCTGGGGTTGTCGGTGGCCCCTCTGCGAGTGCGGTGGGCGTCTTTCCGGCTTCTTGGTGCTCCTGTCTTCCTTGTCTGTTGCCTGGTTGTTTTTCCGGGTCTGCTGTGTTTGTTTCCCTGCCTTGTCCGGTCCTTCCCTTCGGGGTCTTTGCTCCTGGGGTTGGTTGTCCTGTCCGGTCCTCCCTCTGGGCCCCTTGCGGGTCTTGGGTTTCGGCTCTTGCCTTTTGGGTTGCCTCCCGCGTGGGCCTGGTCGGGGGGCTGCCTGTCCTGCTGTGCGCACTGTGGCGGCCTGTGTTCCGTTTCTTGGTCCCGGGTTCGTGTCCTCTTGGCCTTTCCTCCTTGGGGTGTCGGCGTGGTCAGCGACTCTGCTTTGGACTGTCGTCGCCCCTATGGGGTCTTGTGGGCCCTGTCTGGGCCGTTTCCCTTCTGTCTGGGCTGTTCGGATCTGTTGGTTTTGGGTCTGGTTCCGTCCTTTGTCCCTCCGGTGACTCGCCGTTTTGGCTCTGTCTCGGGTTGGTTTTGCCTGTGTTCGGTCCTGCTCCTTCCTTGGCTGTGGCTCCTTTGGTTGGTTTGTCTGTCAGGCCTCTTTTTCTGTGGTGCCTGCTGGTTGTGGTGACCTTCCAGGTGGAGGTCTCTGTTTGTTCGCTTTGGTCCGGCTCGGGTGTTTGCCTTCCCCGCTCCGTGGGGTTGTTGGTTTCGGTCCCCTGTCTTGGTGGCTTTTCCTCTGGTGGGGGTTCGGGCTTCGGAGTCTTGTCCTCTTTGCGAGGCCAGGGATGTTGATCTGCTGGGTTTGGGGCACTGTTTGTGTTCTTTGTCACTCAGTTGTCCGTCTCTGTGTTTTTCTGCTTGCTATGTCCTCAATTGTGCTGAAGGAAGGCGAGGGAGGGACGGGAGGTAATGCGTCCATTTCTTACGATAATGGCATTACTCCTAGTCCTACTCCCTCGCCTTCCTTCAAGGACCCTCCCTCCCTCCCGGTGCGGTTCAACTGAGTGCTAGCTCGGCTTGTTTGTGTACAGGTGGAGGTGGGGGCGGGCAGAGTTTTTATGCTGGGGGTGGGTCTGGGTGGGAGGCGGGGCCTCAATTGTGCTGAAGGAAGGCGAGGGAGTAGGACTAGGAGTAATGCCATTATCGTAAGAAATGGACGCATTACAAACCGAAACGACAAAGACCATCGGGACTCGCACCTCTCTGATGCATGCTGAAGTATCTTGCTAAGTGAGGGCGCGCGTTCTGCTGAGTCAGAGGCCCTGTGCAATGAGGCAACATAACCGAAAACAGGAATCTTTCAACTGTTAAAAGTTGCGCATGGCCAGTAAAGCGCTTAGGCACACTTTCTTTATTTTGAAGGCTGGACGGGTACATTCCATCAAAAGGAGCACCTTGAGGGCATGGGGACTCACCCGACGACCACCGCTCCCGGTCTACACTCTCGGGTGGTCCAACCACGCACCTCAATGCAACGAGCTCGAGCTGCCCGGTGTGGGGAGGCATCCAGAATAAACCTCCGTCTTTCCCTCACTAAGGACGGGTGACCAAAATCAAGGGCTGCTCCCGCCATGAGCCGACACCCGCCGCAATCATCTGCACGTAGGTCGGACAGTCACAGTGAATCACTGTAGGTCAATGGATGATGATTCCGTTAGGGTCTCGTCCCACCCAACCACTTAGGCGGCCGGGCGGTAAATAATAATATTACATTTTGTATGCGCAGGTTCAGGCAGCGAGGCTGTGAGTGAGCAACTGAGGAAGCCCGCACGCTCATTCTCAGATTCCCCCGCCTACCGTACTAACTTCCTGTTGGCGGCCGGACGACGTGACGCGGGAGTACCGCACATCCGGATTTAGGACCCGGCCCCCTGGTGACACGTCGGTGATCATGATTGGCTGCACTATGGAGGCAGCCCGGCCCCTGCGGTGTCATCATGTGCTCGCATTCTGTTTGAGCAACTCGATACATTTGTAGCGCCCGCCGCCGGCTCTCAGAGAGCTGCGTAGGATGCTACTTACTGTTTGGGACACAGGCGGCACCTCGAGCAGCCGAGAGCCACAGTGAGTGACGGGCACAGTGACAGGCGCCGTTGGCTCGCCTGGCAGGTGCCAAATGCGTGACATTTCATTTCAGTGCGGTGATGCGGATCACCGCACTGAAATGCGTGGGCGTCACGCGTGTTGCGTGACGCTTGGCAGGACTGTTTAGAAGGTTTCATAACCCGGAGAGCAGGCGCAGAGTTTTTCCACTCCGCAATTCAGCAAGAACTCTGCCAACTGCAGTGGAGTGGAGTTTACCGGCGCCCATGCCTAGTAGTAACGCTGAGTCTCACCACACGTGTTTTCCATGCACTGGAAATGAATCCTCCATTACCCCATCACAAATGTTAATCGCTCACATTGGCAGTGCTGTTTCACGAGCTCCAGGCATTTTCAGCGTCACCTCAATTAGAACACACATGCCATGAGCACAGATTGAAACAAACCATTCTAGGCAGCATGCGACTGTGACATACAAACAGCTGTCTATATATGCTATGCCTCAGTCTCTGCAGCTGCCCGAGGCCACCCGGTGGCCATCAAGAGGGCGGCACCTTAGTCGCCGGGGGGCTCCCCCCCCACCCCCCTTTCCGTGCAGGTACTCCCTCCTCCCTCGGGCAGGAGGGGTCCAGCAAGGAACGGGGCTGGCCCAGTGACGTGCTTCGGGGGGCGGCAGGCCGGGCGAGGGGTACTTAAGTCCCCCTCGCCATGTTCAGGCCTCTTTGCCGCCCCTCGCCACGGACAGACGGTCAATTACGACGCACTTCGCCAAACGGGACCGTCTTGTTTGCGGTGAGTGCAGGCCTAGCTGGCCGGTACCCCTCCTCCGCCCACTCCCTCCTAGCGGAGGTCGATCGGGGCCAGGCGGCCTGCTTAGGAAGCAGGCCGCTGTGGAAGTGGGGGGTGCCACAATACTGAGCACCGCTCTGGGGGTTTAGCACGGGGGGTGGAGGTCGGGGGTTATGGCGGCGCCTCTACCGGGGCGGGCGAAAGCCCGATGCGGCGGGGCTGGGGAAGCCCGACAGAGGGTCGCCGCGAGCTCTCTCTCACGTGGCTGGGCCCGCGTCGTCCCGGTAGGCCCCCGCCTTGTGGAGGGCGGGGTGGAGGCCCGCAACACCCGCTCTCCTACACCACCCCCCATATCCCCTCTCTCCACGGCCACGCATGGGGGGAGCAACAGGCGTTTTGTCCCTGCCTCCCTCGCCGTCGACTCGGTCATCGGACCATTTGGTCCAGAGGGGGAGTCCACAGGCCTTGTGTCCGGCGGCCCACAGGCCACGCGTCCGGCGGATCACAGGCCATGGCAGGGGGACACAATGGGCAGGGGGGGGGGGGGGGGGGCAGGCCGCGATATGGCGTATCGGCCCGACATTCCCCACGTGCGGTCAGGCTGGCAGTGGGGGCTAGCAGTGGCAGTGGGGTCACCGCATCCCCCCCCCCCCCGCCCCTCCCCTCCCCGCCTAGTGTGTGCCGGAATGGAAGAGCTGCCGTCGGAGCGACCGCAGGCAGCGGCTCCGGAGCTGCGTCCCCGCCAGCGTGCTGGCAACTGCGTCGGGGCCAGGCAAAGCGCTCAGACCCCATGGCCCGGCACATGCGCAAGTCGCGATAGGAATCCCGGGGGTGCTGGGGCTACAGTGTTGGTCACTCGCCCCACTTGGTCAACGTCGGTTTCCGGGGCCACCTCCGCTGGCAAAGCGGTCGGCCGCAGAGCTAGAGGCCACCGGGATCTCTGGTCACCTCGAGGTCCCCGTTAACTCGGGGGCACGGCTCCACTGCATCCCCTATGCTGGGGTAGCTGAGCCAGGGGCCCTGGTACAGCCCCATGCCCAAACACAGGCGCAGTTGCATGGCCTGGGGCACCAGTCACGCGGGCGGCCATATCTGTTGGAGGGCCTTGTGTCACCGACTCGCCATCGGAGGCGGTGGTGCGGGTGGCGGCGGTTGTCGGCCTAGCTGGGGGGGCTAGGCTAGGCAACCGGACACACTATCCCCTGTCTCAGCTAAGGGGACACGGACCCCCAGTCCGGCCACAGAGGGCAGCCCGGATGCTGGCTCTGCGGTGCGCGCTGCCAACCAGGCGTAGTGTGCACGGGTACAAGGGAGCAAGCGTGCGCTCGGCACCAGCAGCCCTGCACAGATCCTTCTTCGGGGGCTGCGCCCATTAATGCCGGGAACACCCCGAGGTCGGCCGGAGCAGGAGGGAAGAGAGCAGGCCTCGGCTCTTCACAAGCAGCTCCCGCATGCACGGATCGGCCGCCACGAGGGCCGACGCGTTATTCACCAGTCCGTTTGAATGGGAGGCATTTAAAGCACGGACAGCTACAATGGGGGGGCATAATGATTGTGGATGTTCCCGGGGCGTCGCCTCGCTCGGGTCGGGCAATAGCTCGACGCTGCGGGCTGGGGGACAGGGGAGGCCCGACAGTGTGTCAGCCCGCCAGCTCCCTCCTACGTGGCATGGCCCGCGCCTCCCGGATGGTGGCCCCCACGTGGAGGGCGGGGGGAGGCCATCCACACCAGCCGCCATCCAAACCCTTTCCATCCCTTAACGGCACCGGGGGCTCCAGGCCGCGTGTCCGGCGGCTCACGGGCCACGCAGGACGCGTGAAACTTGCCACGCGGTTTGGGTTTTGGGAGGGCTGCGTTCTGTCGCTGCCAAGCCCTCCCGCACCATACCCGCGACGTGTACTGCGTGAACTGATAGCGCTGGAAGGTACTACCTCAGCTGTCCTTCCATCGGACTGGGAGGGCTGTCCTCGCATCTGATACACCCTAGGCGGCCGGGAACTTTGGCCGAATGGAAGGCGCACGGGCAGCCTTGATGGTAACCTCGGGTAGCGCCCACACATACACACACCACCTCGCTGGCAGCAGCCGCAACGCGAGCAGGCCAAGCGCTCCGACCCCATGGCCCGGCATCTGCTTAGCTCGAAGTAGGGGAGACACGCGCGGCGAAGGCGGTAGCACGCTGGCTATTCCCGGGGGATTAGGGAGTATGAGGTTGGCCTCTTGCATTGCGGGTGCACGGTGTTATACGGTTTCACCCCCGCTTGGTGAGCGGTCGGTAGTGTAGCTAGAGACCTCCGTGTACTACGGGTCGCGGCTCCGCTGCAGTAGGGGCGCCACATCGTCGTCGGCCTGGCAGGGGTGGGGCCAGGCGAGCGGACGCGCAGGACATTGACGGCTCGTAAGCCTCTAGCGAAAGCAATCGTATCGCGCGACCCCCCAACAGATGGCGTGCTCCCAAGCGGGGGGTCGGCAGGAGCACACACAATGAAGACACGTCAGGCAGGTGGGGCCCGGCTGGGCTGGATAGGGGCAGGGGCCCGGCACCAACGGCCTATGCGTCAGAGCGACGGGGTTTCGTCAATGGGGTCTCAGATGGACGGGGGACGGGGTTTGTGTAAATTGTCTCCCCTGCCCATAGAGTGAGGGGCATCAGCTCCATCCGGCAGGGTCCTGTAAAGTGCCTTGAGTTGAATAATTGTGTCCCCTGCCCATAGAGTGAGGGGCACCAGCTCCATCCGGCAGGGTCTTGTTAAGGTGCATTGAGTTGGACAATTGTGTCACCGGCCCATAGAGTGAGGGGCACCAGCTCCATCCGGCAGGTAAAGGTGAAAGTGAACTGGAGGGTCGCTCATGGTTTCCTCTGTTTTCAGGTGCCAGGGAGGAGACGTAAGCGGGGCGTGCAGGGCCACACAGGGAGTTGAGAAGTTCAGGTAATGTTGGCCGAATCGGCTTTTGGGGGGGCATTTGTGGGGTCCGACAGCAGGCTCTCGCCACCCACAGTGCTTGCGCAGGAAGGTGGTTCCCCAGGCGCGGTGGCCAGCGGGTTACAGACCCACCGGGTCGTTCAGTTACTCATGCTCCCATTTCCATTCCAGGCTACGTCTTGCAGTGGACACACTCGCAGTCTCACCCGTGCAGCATCCTAGGCTTCATTCGGAAGGTATGTATCTTGGGCACTGGGTTGGCTCAAGAGAACAAAATGACGGGGTGGCAGGTGTGCTAGGCGGGGATGCGGGAGAGCCTCAGGTGGGGGCGGCAACGAGGGCCGGCGGGGCCCCCGCCCCTGGCTTGACCATGATGTCATCATTGGTAGCGTAGCTCACCGGGCGTTTTCTTTTCCAGGGTCGACGGGAGCCGGCGGAATGGACAGCCAGGGATCCCCTCCGCTCTTTTCCCAGACGAGTCAGGTTGGGGAAACCCCTACAGGAGCCGCCCACGATGCGCAATTGAAGGCACTCTTGGACATAATAAAGGCCAAAGGGGTGGCGTGGGCTAGTGAAGCACTGGGTGTCAAGAGCCAAGAAGACTCCGGGGTTGTTGTGGCAACCCCTGCGGTGGTACAGGAAATCACAGAAGATAAGGACACTGGACCCACGAGGTCCAAGAGAGTTAGGAAGACCACTTGCAAGGACTTTCCTGCGGAGCCGGCCCCAGCCAAAAGCAGCGCACCTGAGTTGGCTAGGAATGTGATCGTCCACGTGCCGGCAGGCCCATCCCCCTTGCAGGTGGTCCAGGCCGCGCCACCCCGGGAAGTGGCGGCCCCTCCTTCGAATTTTGCCACACGGGATGAGTTGGGTAAGCTCACCAGCTCTCTGCAGGAATTCATGAATGAAATGAGAGCAGGCAGCGAGGCGGCGGCGCAGCCGGCAGTTGAGGGTTCTGCTGCCTCCCCTGCCCCAACAGTCACATCGGAGTTGTCTTTCGCGCACGCGTGGGGTGGGCATCTTTCACAGGGAAGCATCAGCAGCAGTGGTTCAACGACCCCCAGCGCGCCAGTGTTATCCTCCTCCCACGCGGCGACTGAGCGGTCTTTGATAGTTTCTCCAATCCCTCCGGCCACGTCATCGCCCACCTCCCCCGCTGTGCCCCACCTTGCGCCACCCACTACCTCATTTTCCTCGCCGAGCATCCCTGCGCCCTCCAAGATGACCATGGCTCCCCTGCTCTCAGGCAAATGCTCCCTAGCATGGCTGGTACCACAGGCGGGTAGGGAGGCCATCTGGCGCAGGGAGTTCATAGACATGTTCTCCCTTCTGATGATAGGGGTGGAAGGGGTTGACATCAGGAAGGTGGGGGCAAAAGAGGATGAGAAAAAGGCACGATACCAGGCATGGCCCGAGAAATCACTCAAGAACTGGAGGCAGGCTTTTGGAATATTAGCGGCAGTAATAACAGAGCGCTTCCCGGAACAGGCGCAGGGGCTGTTTCAGTATGAGAGCATTATCACTGAGGAAGCGGAAAATGGGGGTACGGGCTGGTACAGATATGATTATGAATTTAGAAAGAAGATGTCCATGTGCCCCGAATTGGAATGGGATCAGATAGAGGTCAGATTGTGGATGCAGCACATGGGCAAGGGGAAGGCCGAGGGCCTTGCCAAAGCGGGCACCAGCGACAAGAAAACGGAGGTAGCAAAGGGACAACAACGGGGGAGAAAAGGTCAATTCAGGCAGTCTTTTCGCGGGGGGCGAGGCAGCGGGGCCCACAATAGGGGGGGGAAACGAGCATTTGTGGGCACATGCAGACTGTTCAATGCAGGGAACTGCACATGGGGGAAAGCGTGCAGATTCTCGCACACATGCAGCGGCTCTCACGCAGCGACCTCCTGCGAGAAACGAGATTCAGCGGGGGGACACCAGAAACAAGAGAAGTAACAGCCCCTCCTCTGGCCCTGTACAACACCCTCTCCCCCCATCACCCTGCATCCAAACCCTCCCCCGGGAGCCCCTGACCCAACCTAGGCCGTCGCCCATCACGCAGGTGGGGCAGCTCCAACACAAGGGCCCCTCTCCAATTGTCATCCCCAACCTGCTGACACTATTGAGATCTTACCCCATTGCTAAAGACAGGGTAACGCTAGCAGAAGGTTTTCTGGAAGGTTTTAGGATCCCCTACCTAGGTCCGAGGGTCAGCAGGGAGGCGGACAACTTGAAATCAGCCAGGGACCTCCCCGCGGTGGTAACTGAAAAGATCAGGAAGGAACTGCTCCTGGGGAGGGTGGCAGGCCCGTTCCCTTCCCCCCCCCCTTCCTGATTTCGTGGTATCTCCTTTGGGAGTCGTCCCGAAGAAAGAGCAGGGGGCTTTCAGGTTGATTCACCACCTGTCCTTCCCAGAAGGGGACTCAGTCAACTCCTGGCTGGCAGAGGAAGCATGCTCCGTCCATTACAGCTCACTTGACACCGCCATTGATCAGGTCAGGAGATCAGGGAAGGGGGCCTGGTTAGCAAAGGCCGACATCGAGGCGGCATTCAGGCTCCTGCCTGTCCACCCGGAGAGCCACCACCTCCTGGGGTTCAAATGGGGAGGTCAGTACTTTTTCGACAAATGCATGCCAATGGGTTGCTCTGTCTCGTGCGCTTTCTTCGAGGCTTTCAGCACCTTCCTGCAGTGGTCTCTCTCAGTTAAGTATGGGGTCGAAGCGGTGACGCATTACCTCGACGACTTCTTGTTCATTGGGAGGGACGGCACTGGGGAATGCAGTGAGGGGTTGTCGTGTTTTGTGGATCTGGCAGGTCACCTAGGGGTGCCTCTGGCGCCGGGCAAGACCGAGGGCCCAGCACAGGTTCTCACTTTTCTGGGCATCGAGCTAGACACGGTCAACGGGGTGTCTAGACTCCCTGCTGGCAAGGTGCAGGAACTGCAACGGGACATTCGGAAACTGCTCGGGAGGAACAAGGCACCGCTGGGGGTCATACAGAGCCTCCTCGGCAAACTCAACTTCGCAGCCCGGGTCATCCCGGCCGGGCGGGTCTTTGCAAGACGCCTAGCCAGGGCAACTGCGAACATAGTCCAACGCCATCACTTTGTGAAACTTTCAGCTGGAATGAAGCAGGATTTGGAAGTATGGGTGGAGTTCTTGGACAGCTTCAATGGCACTGTCATTTGGAGGGCACCTTGGGCGGACAGTCCAGAACTTAGCATGTTCACCGACGCCTCAGGGAGGGAGGGCTTTGGAGCTATTCTGGGCGAGCAGTGGTGTGCGCAGGAGTGGCCAAATGCATGGCGCAGGCGAGGCATCACTGCCAACATCACAGTTTTAGAACTTTTTCCCATCATCATTGCCCTCCATCTCTGGCCCGGCCCCCTGTCAGATCGGAAGGTCCTTTTCTGGTCGGACAACCTAGCGGTGGTCCAGGCGATCAACGGTCAGACGGCGAGTTGTCCTCTGGTCCTCTGCCTACTGAGGGACCTAGTGAGAAGTAGCCTGCGTTGCAACCTGGAATTTAGGGCGCGGCACATCCCTGGGGTCATTAACATTGCAGCGGATGCACTTTCTCGTTTTCAGTGGGACCGTTTCAGGGCGGCCTGCCCACGGGCGAGAGAGGAGATGACCCCCTTCCCGCCGGAGTTATGGCGCATCTTGGAGTGGAGCAGGAACTAAGAGCCATGGGGGAGAGGGTCCTGGCACCGAGCACCAGGAAACGCGATGGAAATCACCTTGCCACGTTCCACGGGACCGTGGATGACATGGGCTTGGGGGAGTTCCCCCTGGAGGACAGAGTTAAAGCTTTCATTGTCTGGGCCAGAAAGCTAGGGAAATCCCACTCTTGGGTCTGCGGACATCTGGCGGCCATCGGCCACGACGCCAAACTAAGAGGGTGCACTGATCCCACCCAGTCTTTTGCCATCAGGGCAGCACTGAAGGGCTGGTCACGGGATGAGCCCAGGGCTCCGGACAACAGAGCCCCCATCGACTTCCGCGCCCTGCAGGACATGCTGGGAGTGTTGCATTCGGTAGCCCGCTCGCAGTTTGAGGCCACCCTGTTCACGGCAGCTTTCTGCCTCGCTTTTTTCGGGGCCTTTAGGAGCAGCAAGCTGGTTGCACGCTCCAAGACCGATTCCTCTGGCGATGCCCTATGCCTGGGGGATGTCGCCATGGACTCAGACTTGACGGTCACGCTCAGGAAGTCCAAGACAGACCAAACCAGAAAGGGGGTTCGCATTGTACTGGCTCCCATTAGGGAGCAAACCGGCTGCCCCGTGGCAGCGGTCCGAAACTACCTCGCCCTGCGACCAGCTGGGGCGGGCTACCTCCTTGTGCACGAGGACCTCTCACCCCTCACCAGGTACCAGATGGATAAAATAATGCTGGCCTGCCTAGCCCGAGCTGGCCTGACTGGCAAGGGGAAGCGCTTCTCCAGCCACTCCTTTCGTATTGGGGCGGCCACCTCCGCCTCTCGGGCAGGCATGCCGGCAGAAGGCATTAGAAGGGTGGGGCGCTGGGAGTCACGTTGTTACAAGCGCTATGTCCGCCCGTAGCACAAGGGCCTTACAGTTTATTGGAACAATATGCATGTTTTGTTTGCTGTACCTTTTCTTTTTGCTGTGTTAAGTGTGCAATAAAAGAGCAAAAACTGATTGGTGTCTTTTGTGTTGACAGGTTCGAGAGTTTGGGTTCTGGGCCATTCAACCGTCGCAAGGTTAGGTCGATGGGCAGCCACCAGGAACTGGATGCGGGGTTTCTCCAACACGGAGTGTGTATGGTTAGGTTTCCCGGGCATGCGCTGGAGCGGCCTCTTGTCCAGACTCAGGCACTCCCTTGCGACAGGTGGCCCTCCGCCGCATCACTTGGTCATTCACCTGGGGGGCAACGACATCACCAACATGGGAAGGTCCGCGCTGTTGCATAAAATGAAGGCGGACCTGGTGGAGGTTTGCAGAATGGTGGGGAGCTGTGAGGTCTGGTGGACCGAATTGCTCCCACGCAGAGTCTGGTGAGGCGCGAGGTCAGGTGAAGCCATAGAAAGGTCTAGGAGGAGGGTAAACCGCGACATGCGCAAATTCACTTCGCAGAGAGGCATTGGTTTCATCCGCCATGAGATGATTCAGGATAAGGTAAAAGGTTACTTTGAGTTAGATGGCGTGCATCTCAATCCAGTGGGCTTGGACCTTTTACTACTAGATTTGTACGATGCTTTGCAGGAGAGAGGCTGCAGGTAGGAAGGAGCATTGTGGATGGGGGGCTTGGGCGGCGGCGGTGGCCGCTGGTCGGGCTGTGGCGGAGGTACAGGGTGATCCGGAAGCAGAGAGGTGCAGCGGTGTACCTCAGCAGGCACATAGGGGTGCCAGAGCCTAACACCTGGACTTCATGGGAGGTCCGGGTACACGTGTCGGCACCTCAGTAGTCCTTCGGGCGGTTGTGGGCCTGTACAACCGGGGGTTGCCTAGTTGCGCTCCGCCCCTCGGGGCGTGAGTCCAGTTAATTAACATATGGGGCAGCACACAGGTGGTTCCACGCTGTGTTGCCCGGCTCATCAGGCGGGCAGGTGGCGAGAATGCGGCCTGCCCTTGGATTGCCCATAAGATAACCCATCTTGATTACATATGTTGTATGTAATAAATCCTGCAGCATTTTCTTTCCAACCAAACACTGTGTCCTGTGTATTATTCCATGTTTGTAGGGTATCCATGTGTGGGGCGGGGGGTCCTGTTGCCATGAGGGGACTATGCAGCTGCCCGAGGCCACCCGGTGGCCATCAAGAGGGCGGCACCTTAGTCGCCGGGGGGCTCCCCCCCCCCCACCCCCCTTTCCGTGCAGGTACTCCCTCCTCCCTCGGGCAGGAGGGGTCCAGCAAGGAACGGGGCTGGCCCAGTGACGTGCTTCGGGGGGCGGCAGGCCGGGCGAGGGGTACTTAAGTCCCCCTCGCCATGTTCAGGCCTCTTTGCCGCCCCTCGCCACGGACAGACGGTCAATTACGACGCACTTCCCCTCCCTACCGCTTACCCGTGCGACAACTGGGGGTGGGACTGCTTGAACTTTATAATGTTTTCATTTTCGTTGCAGGCAGAGTTACAGGGTGATCCGGAAGCAGAGAGGTGCAGCGGTGTACCTCAGCAGGCACATAGGGGTGCCAGAGCCTAACACCTGGACTTCATGGGAGGTCCGGGTACACGTGTCGGCACCTCAGTAGTCCTTCGGGCGGTTGTGGGCCTGTACAACCGGGGGTTGCCTAGTTGCGCTCCACCCCTCGGGGCGTGAGTCCAGTTAATTAACATATGGGGCAGCACACAGGTGGTTCCACGCTGTGTTGCCCGGCTAATCAGGCGGGCAGGTGGCGAGAATGCGGCCTGCCCTTGGATTGCCCATAAGATAACCCATCTTGATTACATATGTTGTATGTAATAAATCCTGCAGCATTTTCTTTCCAACCAAACACTGTGTCCTGTGTATTATTCCATGTTTGTAGGGTATCCATGTGTGGGGCAGGGGGTCCTGTTGCCATGAGGGGACTATGGCAATAACAAGGCTGCAATCTTGAAACCTACCTTATGGATTCGTTAGTATTTATTATAACTGTGAAAGTATTGCAAACATGTACCAAGAATTGGGAGAGGCACCTGTAATGTCTTGTAAACTTTGCCAGATGGCCTGGCGTCGAGATCGTCTGGATCAAACATTGCCCACGAGGGGTTAAACGGCAAACCTTGCTGCCCTTTGTGTCTTATTATATAAAAGTTTTTATAGTGGCCCAGTCACTGCTGTTATTTCACTATGTCCACGGACACATTGAATGCCCAGGGCTGCGTTCAATATCTTTTATTGTAAGGAGCAGGAACCCATCATTAGGGCGCTTCAAAGCCTGGTACGAGGAAACACTGAAGCTGTGGTAGAGGGTGCCCAACATAGATCCAGGAGAGCCTATCTCTTGCAGATATTCGACATAAGCTCGTGAGAAATTTGCATATATCTGTGATCTGCAAAAGAAGCTTGGAGTTTACCACCAGTAAGGGTCCTGGGTGCTTAGACATCCGCCTGGTCGCAGCATCCTTTTATGCTAATGACATAAGTACCTACTTTGCCCTGTGTGCAGTGTGTATTTTAAATGTTACTAATGTAATGGACCTTACTTTTGTGCTGGCCATCCTTTCACATGGTGTTGTGGGAACCTGCACACTAGTGACCGCTAGCCTCCAGGATTTTTACACTGCTTGGGAGGAAGCTCCCGTCAGCAACGCATCCGAGCAAAGAAATGCCTCAGTGGGATGCCTCTTCTGTGGACTGAGCACACTTTGTGAGCAATCCTTTCACTTTCGCGCAGCACTGTACATTGCTTGCTCGAGTGTAGTCAATTTATATATTTTTTCAATATTTATTTGCATTTGGTCAACTCGCACCTTAGTGTGAACTTTAAATGATAATCTGAGTACCTAAAATAGACCAGCAGAATGTAGCAGAAAGCTTGTGGGTCTGGAGGGAGAGAACTTTAGATGAACAATAGATTTCACTGGGAAAAAAGGGCATTAAAGGGAAGTGGCAAGAATTTAAGAAAGGAAAAACTTACAATTTGCCCCAAAATGCGTGTGTGCGGCCTCTTGGTTGCTAATGATGGGCTCAGATGTTAGCTAATATTGTGCTTAACACGTGACTGACTTGTCTTAGACTCTGCTGCCTTTTTGAGGCACTTTGTGTAATAGTCTCCCAATGGTCTTGCAGACCATACACATCTGATAACCCCTGTTCACAATGGGTTCAAATACTGACAAGTTCGCTCTGCCTTTCATCGTTTAAATGTTGATGAAATAAGTGTCTGATTTTGGGTATTAATAACATATTTCAATAGTCAGCAACAAGAGCGATTTCCTCGAGTGAACACATCCTCTCTCCAAAGACTCTCGTTATGCTACAGAGCAGCCCTCCTCGGCTCTACATAAACAATATTACATATTCCGGTCTAGCTTCATTTACCTCAGGCTCCTCCTTTCATCTTACCCGTGAAGAAGAAGGAAGTCTAGGAACGGATGAAGGGCTCTTTCTCTCGGTAATCCCATAAAATGCCTCCCTCACTGTAACCCACGCTATACCTCCCCTCAGAGTGCGGGACATTTAAGGGTTACACATCAGGTTCTTAAAACACCTAAAAACACTAGGAGACCTCATCGGATTAATGATCCTGCTGCAGAGATTTCAGTGTACCCGGAGGTCACACGTTGAGTCTGCTGGGGCCTCCTGAGTGTGTTTGCGTTTGTTCAGGTGAATCCGTTGATTCGTGTATAATAAATTATGTGCACAATCTCGGAGCACTTTGTGGTATCGGCTTCATAAGAGGCCCTTTCTCCGACTTGGCTCTGTTCTTTCACTGTTTATTACCAAGAATTACTGTGTTTTGGTTCGTCAAAGATGCAGCAGCTTCTGTTTATAATCGCATCCCCTGTCCATAATATGCGCATTGTCTTTCCAAAATAGATTTGCCGTCTAACGAGGTTCTTTTATTCACTATTTTCTTTTGTTTTCGCAGTTCAACGCACTGACTCACTTCCTCTCACTTCTTTATTGTCCCGTCTCTGTCCTTCACTTTCCACATTTCACTTTTCATTTCTTTCTTCACAAACCGCGTCTCCTCCTTTCTGTTCCCAATGCTAGCTCTCCCGTTTGTTCGTTGTTCTATTCTGCTCTGCTCTCTGCTGGTCTTCACTGTGCTTTCCTGTTCTGCTCTGCTCCCTTCTGCCGTGCTCTGTTGTGCACTATTCTGTTCTGCCCTGTTCTATTTTCCAATGTTCTGTTCAGTTATATGCTGCCCTGTTCTACTATGCACTGTTCTGTGCTGCCCTGCTCTATTTTGCATTGTTCTGTGCTGCCCTGTTCTGCCCACATCTCTGCTGGCTTTTTTCTTTTGGGGGCTGTTCTGTTCTATCCAGTTTTGCGCTGCCCTGTTCTGGCCACTTCTGTGCTGCTTTTTTGTGTTCGGCACTGTTCCCTCCTACTCAGATGTTCTGCCCACTTCTAACTAGTAAGATGAAGAAACTGGGGGGGGAGGTCTCTCAAATGGCCATAGCCAATCTAATAAAGGGCTAAACATCTTTACTTAGCATAGTGTGCCACACTACTGCTATTTTGTTGCTTCTGTTATAGCATCCACATATATGATACAACAAGTAACATCACACCTACAACAAGCCAGGACTATTGGCTTTGTCAATGGCTGTTAGTTGCATATTATTACTGAGGACAATTAAAGTTGTGCTGCTTCTCTGTTCTTGTTTTATTTTAATAGCATCATAGTCTTTCAGGCCACGTAATATCTAATACTAGATTGGCATCTAGTCTCCTTGGGACTCACAAACTTCTTCTCAACCATTTCCTTATACCATCCTGGATAACTTAGCACAGGACCATTCTTCTCATACGCCAGTTTGAGCTATTGACATTGCAAATAACAATGCCTTTTATGTTTGTTTTGGATTTTAAAACATAAATAAAAGGCATTGCAGTTTACAATGCCAATAGCTTAAACTCGCGTAAATCCGAGACCTATTGCATTGCAAATGCTTGTTTCAATTAGTCTGTCACGGTGTTTGGCTGAAATCTTGTTCTGTGTGCGATAGATGTTATGTCAACTGAAGTGGCAGGTTCAAGGTCTCTTTAAAAATCAGCATTTGAAAGCAATCCGACTGACAGAGAAAAAAACAAGACCTATCCACGGAAGCCCATCATTGGTGCGTTCTGCACGCGCACTGAAAGATGCTCTTAGGAATAATAGTGTTTTTAGATGAGTTGAATCAACGGGTCACTGGCGTCCTAGTGATGGGAGTTTGAGAATCCAGAGCTGTTAGCTCGGAGAAACACGAGGGCCTCGAATAACCGGGCACATAGAGTCATATTCATTCTCACGAAGCACGAGGACACAGGGGCAAACCTTAGCCCTGCTGAGCCTTTTGTGAGGTTTTTCAATGCCCGTTTGCGACTGCAGTGACTGCTGCTAAGGGCTGATATGAGCCTCTGACACTCACTGTATCTAGAGCTGCGGCGTCACAACAAAGTTTATAAAAGAACAACACTGAAATGTTATCACAGGGCGCTCATTTCTGAATACGACAAGAACTTGGGTTCGTAATGTGAGAAAACAAAGCTGCGCATTAGTGTCTTTCAGTCACGACTTACGAGCAGTGGTCGAAGTGGGGGGAAAAAAGTAGGGGAACTGTGGGCGGAGCATCAGGAGGCGGGAATAACAGAGGATTGTGTCATGGGACGGAGTCAGAGGTGTGGCTAAAAAGAGCAAAACATACCAACTTTTAGTATGTTTTGCATTTTACTGACCAGTTACAGCTTATAACGAACGTTATTTATTACAACCAATGGATACACGTTTATTTGAGGTTTAATATATGTGTTAATGACATTAAAATACATTTACAATATGGGATACTTTTTCAATCACAGAATGTCCCAAATACGCTAATAAGTGGAACCAGACCCAAGTTGGCTCCGAGCCATTCAGTTTCTTTCATTAGCACTTCTCTCTTTTTTTAACCGTTTCTGAACATAAAATTTGGGTTTAAATTCTATGACAGGAGACCCGACGTGTTGGGGAGTACTGTTGATTACATCATTCTGTGCCCCTCTGTCAATGCAAAATTGTAGTCCTACATTTTTTATGTGCTTCACACAACATGTAATGAAGCCAGCTTTAGTTGCCTCCTGGTTTCCTGTTATTGTGTCTAGAAATAGCACTCAAAAATGAATATATACACCTAAAAAAACAGACCTGTTGGTTTTGCAGATGCTTTTAGCAATATCAGATGAATGAGAAACAATTATTATATTTGTAGTTTGTGAAATCACTACTCAAGTTAGTTAGCAATGAGAATTGCAAATGTATCAATTCTGAAATTATGAAACTCAAACAGTGGTAGAGTCAGAAATAGGTAGAGGACCTCGGATTATCTCAATCAGTTATTTTCTCCCATTCAGACTAATATCCTCTGCCATCACTATTAGACAAGTTCATACTTTGTCTCTCCACAAGCACTGTAGGTGTCTAGAAATACCACCCAAAAGAGACTGCATGAGGAAGTTCAAACATGAATGGCAAAATATCCTAGTTTGCAAATGTTTTATAAATAATTATAGCTCTGCCATATTTGCCACATAATACATCATCAGTTGCATAATCTGATGGTTCCAACTAAAAAAAATGTGTAGCTCAAACGGATCAAGACACGCAACTTGTGTTGCTGTGAAGTAGAAGGCCCTTTACAAAGGTTGACTGGTCACTGTTGTCACTGCTGCACTTGTATGTTAAACTGGTATTAATGAGGCAAAAGCTTTGCAGAGACTGTTATTATGTGTAAAAAAAGTCAAAATAATAAAGTATCCGAAAATGTACCACACAATATGCTGCAGCCTTTCTTTGCTGCATGATTTAGTCAACACTGCAACATAATTTTGTACTCCATTGCTGCATAATTGCAGTGGCCCCAAAGCAGACAGCACATGTTAAAAGTGATTGGTCTATGGTCTAGTAGGGGAATGTGCTCCCTCAGGAGAGTGGTCTGGCCATGAAGTCTGATCCTGGTTCCCCAGTTTCAAATTTGGTAGCTCTCGCCATAGTGCTACATCTCCCCCCCCCAACACCTTTCTGCCCCACTGAGATAAATTTGCACTGCCTTCAGCTACAACCCAATTTTGCCCAGTTATAAACACCTGGATGTGACTCAATTTTTGAGGGTGAGAAGTGAGTCATTGTGCTGGACAGTCCTGCTAGTTTTGTTACTGTGGGTCGGTTTTGCAGCCCCCAGTAACAAAACCAGTCTCTCAGCCCTCAGGCCCCCTGCCTCCCACCCGATGCCCATTACGCCAATCTTGCCTTGGTGCCTGGGCCTATTTGTTTTCACAGTCCGACCCTGGATGGGGTGCACAAGTGGCTCAGGTGCTCGGGCGTCACAGAACTAGACATCTAGGGCTGCTTTTTATTTCATATCCTTAAAAAAGGTAAAGAGTATTTTTGAAAAGACCACATCCCTGAACACAGACAGGGCAGCATAAAACATTTTATGAATTAAAATAAGGAAAACAGCTGATAAGACATTAAATGTTTTCTACAGTTATTTTTAGGTTTTGGCTAGGAAGCGCTTGCGCTGACTCTTCAAGACATGCTGTATTGAGGTATGGATTTGAAGCTGTATCCACTCTCCGCCCCTATTTTGTATTGTTTTTTTTTTGACTGTCCTTTGTAAATGTTGGGATTTGATTTGTTAATAGGCTTATTAGTCCCTCCTTAGTACCTCCCGGTCTCCTGTTGTTACCTACCATCAGGACTGCCCCTCTTACATGTGTCCCTGCATTCTACCTTTCATTAAGAGGTTGGATGCACTTTTTACTTAATTCCCGTCTTGCTGAAGCAGGCAGGTCAGAGGGCATAGAAATGGCACCCTTCTTGTTTGTATTTCCAGCCACGCACCATGCACGCTTTCGCTTTAATAATGCCTGCCACTTACTTTAAATACATTCGTGGGATGCCAGCTTCGAAGCCAGTTGTTGTTTCGCGCTCCACCGGCCGGCTTTGTCAATGGCGGCCGCGTGTTTATTGTTGTATAGCGCTTTTACCTTATTTAGTTTTAAAGCTAAGGATAGTTATTTGCATAGCAGCTAATAGTAAAAGAAATGTTTTGAGGCATTGCACGTCCATGCATACGAATAATGATAACGCACTTAGGGCTAGATGTAGGTAACTTCAATTTACCGACTCATAAATACCGAATTTTACCGATTCGGTATTTATGAATCAGTAAATTAGAAGGAGGGAGATGTAGGAAAAATATTTTTTTGAAATACCGAATCTGTAAAAATCGGTATTTACCGAATCGGTAAATACCGATTCGGTATTGCCCATTGATTCCTATGGGCCTTGAAGCCCATAGGAATCAATGGGCAATACCGAATCGGTATTTACCGATTCGGTTAATACCGATTTCTGCAAGGGTGCAGGGGGTGTCACTTTGACACCCTCTAGCACCCCAAATACAGGCACGTCTAACATGTGGCACACATACATGCCCTAAGGGCATGTATGTGTGTCACCTTGCACAGGTGTGCATGCACAGATGTGCATGCACACCTGTATTCGGTATTTTACCACCCAATAGGATTGGGTGGTAAAATACCGACTCTTAAGGGCCTGTGGCACTTTCTGAAGTGCCACCTACATCTCATTTACAGAATCGGTAAATTTACAGAATCAGTATTTTACCGATTCTGTATATTTACCGAATCGGTAAATTTACCGATTCTGTAAATGACATGCCCCTACATGCCAAATCCTAAATACCGGTCGGTAACGGCCGAAATCGGCCGTTACCGACCGGTATTTTGGCTCCTACATCTGGCCCTTACTGTTATATATTCTTACATTGAGTAGCATTGTGGTTTATATAAATGCGACACAAAAGATACTTGTATAATACACACCTCAATTCTTGTATTTCAGAGTGCTCTCAAATGCAATGAGGAAAAAAGAAGCACAGTCAAATAAAATATTTGACTAGGATCAAACAGTTTGGTCAAGTGAGGAAGCCAGGAAAATTCCTCGGTTTTCTGATTTCACATTGTGCCATTCATCCTCTAGATTGGCATCCATTTCCCCCTCCTGTACTTATTCTGAGGTCAATGTGTTTTTCTTTCATTCTTGGCGCTTTAGGTTAGTGTGGTGGCAGACAGAAGCAACATCAAAGCTCAGAACTCATTTTGGGATCAAGGGTCAAAGAGTACCTCTGGCTCGAGCTTTCAGTGTCTCGCACATCTCTGATTACTGAAGGGTCATCATACACTTGCACGCCTCCTTTGTAAATTAGATCTTGCCAGCACTAAAGGTGAACCAAAGTGATCCCAACAAGGCGCACCCAGATGTAAATAAGGGTACCCTTTGCCTTAACTCTAATGCCATGTTACAGCCACAGGCACAAAGGCAAAGAGTCGCCCCCTGTGAGAGGGTCAAGAACGTTTCAGGGCACCCAGGCACCAGATTGCAGGCAGGTGGCATCGGTGCTTCCATCTGCAGGGGAATATCTGCCCCCTTTGAGATGTAGACTGGGCACCCACTTGCAATGAAAGACAGACCAGCAACTTCAAATATCAGGTCTGCCTTTCACTAATGTGCTGTTCACAATGCAGGTGTGAGTTAGTGGCGGCACTCCAAACACCGCAATGAATGTGTAGGGGCGCAGTGTGCCGTCTGTGCCTGGTGTACCCAGTTAATGTACACCACAGCACAGAGAGGGGCAGTGCATCCTATATATGGCCATGGTGCATCCGATCTTGCACATGTGTTAAATGGAGCACTAACCCCTGCGTTCTCCTTTAGGAGCAGTGCACCTGAGGTGATGTGGTTTGCCACATTTTTACCCTGTGCAAGTGTGGTTTGTGGAACTGAATGGACCGCCATTTACCTAATCTTAAAAAATTACTCACTGTTTTGTTTATTACTATCATTAAGGCGTAAAATGGATAACTGCCTCAAACCTTTCCCTACTGAAACAAGCACTTGCAATGCAATAGGTCTCCCAGTTGTGAGAGTTTGAGCTATTTGCATTGTAAATGGCAATACCTTTTATTTACGTGTTGGTTTTTAAAACATAAATAAAAGGCATTGTCATTTATAATGGCAATAGCTTAAACCCTCGCAAATGCGAGACCTATTTCATTGCAAATGCTTGTTTTTAAAAGAGCCAACGTTTGGGCACAGTTTGTCACAAATACCACACCTGGACTTTCCTTGTGGCGCCATCAGTCTGATGTGACTATTGAATTGTTCACAGTGGGGGCAGGCAGGAGGGCCATTACTAAATGAGGTGTAAATCACTGCAGGAGCCGGGCCATCAAAGGAAGTCGTTTTCACTGCTGATTGATTACTCCTCCAGTGAAACACTTCTCCTACAGTGTTGTTGGGCAGGCTCCTGGCCCCAGATACAGAGGGGAAGGGGAGGAGGTCGTGGCGACTTCAGAGGCCTTCCTCAATCTTTATCATACAGGGCTGGACAGTCTCGCAATACTTTTTTCATTCAGACCAACCCTGCCGTCTCGTGACGCATTTTTAAAATAAAGAAGTAGGGGAACGGACTGTGTTAAATGTAAAAAGTAGGGGCACGCCGTGCCCTTCCGTCCCCGCCCACTTCTATCACTGCTTACGAGTGAAAACTGTGTAAATCAGGCGCGGTGCGTCCATTGGGGCGTAGGGGCGTAGCCCCACTAAGCCCCATGGACCCACCACGTCGTCGCGTCGTCACTAAAATAAAAATAAAAATACTGAATGATCGCGCTACCCGCTGGCCGGGAATCCGGGAGACACCCGATTTTTCCAGAGTGCGCAGGGGGGGGACTGGGCCTGCTGCAGCTGGAGTGACAGTCCACTCAGCTGCAGCAGTACTGCACAAGTGAATTTTTGGGCAGAAACTAGCCCGAGCATGCGCAGATAGTTTCCCTGCTGAAATTCCCCTTAGAGAGTGGACCAGGGGGCGGGCCGCAGCCCCCGGGGTTGCAAAGAGCGACTGGGCGAGCAGTCATGGTGCCCCCCTAGCCAATCCTGGCACTACATGCAGCACCAGGATTGGCTGGTCCAGTGGTCCACTTGCAGGCCAATCACTGTGTGACTTCGGGACGCCCGCCGCTGTGACGTTGTGACGTCGACTCTTAAATTAATCTCTAGCCTGGAGCTCACCTCATGCGCAGGCAGCAGACCGTGTGTGACTCCCGCCTCACCGTCACCGTCACGGTACAGGTAAGGCCACAGTGCATTATATGCGTTATGTAAGGCAATGTTTCCCGTTTTCTTTGCCCTCTTTTCATTCGTTTTTCTTGCCCTCTTTTCTTCCGTTTTTCTTGCCATCTTTTCTTCCATTTTTCTTACCCTCTTTTCATCCGTTTTTCTTGCCCTCTTTTCATTCGTTTTTCTTGCCCTCTTTTCATTCGTTTTTCTTGCCCTCTTTTCTTCAATTTTCCTTGCCGTCTGTTCTTCCGTTTGCCTTGCCCTCCGTTCTCCCGATTTCCTTGCCCTCTGTTCCGTGTGTGTGTGTGTGGGCTCTGTGTGTGTGTGTGTGGGCTCTGTGTGTGTGTGGGGGGGCCTCTGTGTGTGGGGGAGCTCTGTGTGTGTGTGTGTGGGAGAGGGCTCTGAGTGTGTGGGGGGGCTCTGTGTGTGTGTGCCAGGGGGGCTCTGTGTGTGTGGGGGGGCTCTGTGTGTGTGTGTGTGGGGGGGGGGGGCTCTGTGTGTGTGTGTGGGGGGGGGCTCTGTGTCTGTGTGTGTGGAGGGGCTCTGTGGTTATTGAAAACCTCTCAGTTCATTCAGTGTATTGTGTTTATTGTGTCAGATTACACATCTCTTAAATGCGTTCAGTTTGATCTTTTCAGGATTGGCGACTCTAAATTGGGTATTTGTGCATGCATGCAATGATGAGTATTAATCTCAGTCAGACCTATTCATACCATATACTTGTGCCTTTATCTAAGGGTCACAAGGATACTGCTCTGGACAATGCTTCTGTAATACTGGTAGTGCTGGTGGGGGCATTCCGTCATATACACGGGGCGTGCCTCATACAAATGAGGGAATCTCTTTGCCTCTGCGCCCCCGCCGTATTACAGACGTGGCACAGAGGCAAAGAAGCTCTCAGGAGGCTCACTGACAGTATGCCACCTAAAAGGTGGCACACTGTCAGTGTGGAGAGGAAGCGTGTAATTGGGGGTATTTACCTCGCGCGGCTATTGTGGTCTACGCTGCTAGCAGGGCGCCCGGGCATACTGTGCACCTTCCCGGTCGACGTGGGCGGGCCGAGGGGGGCTGGGTACAGGCAGCGCGGGGCGGCACGAGAGGGCAGGACTCTGGCAGTAGGGTGGAATTATCATAAGAAATCGGTAATCGGACCCGCTCGCAGCGAAACCGACTGGATCCTGTTAGGTGTGGTTAGCGGGTAGACCCCGATATTAAGCTGAGTTGTGAGCCAAAAATAAGCGTGTAAACAGCTGATTGATTAGCGCGGCAGGCGAGACACCACGCACATTTCGCTGAGGGACAATCATGCCAGCTGCTAAGGTTAGCCACAAGCGTAAAGATAAAGACCCAGAAATCACCCAACTACTTAATCTAGTGTTAGCTAAGCTGGGCAATGACGGGGAGGAGGACAGCGACGACCAGGGGGAGGAGACCCCAGGCGAGGATGAAGCAGGGCAGCCAGGCATGGAGGGTCGCCCACGCAGGAATGGGGTCCCACCTAAAGCAGCCTTCCCCCTTTGGTAAAAAAGCCCAGGGTGCAGCGCAAGGCAAGGGGAGGGCCAACCGAAAGAAAGCGAGAGGACTGGGGTCAGGGGTCGAAGACGTGAGACCAGTAGGTCCCATCCCGCCTCCGACCCACGACATGCCGGCCCCCCCTTCCCCATCCCCACAGTTAGTGCCCCTCCCTGTAGCGGTGCCGGTGAGCGAAGAGCACCCCGCACCTAGTGGTGGGTCGGGAGGCGCACTAGGGGACCCAGTAGGGACAGTGCTAGCTGAAATCAGGGAGGCACCGAAGGCTTTAGCGCCAGCCCCAAACAATATGAATCTAGGGGGGTATCAGGCGGGGGGGGGGGCACCGCCAGGGACGGGACCAGTAATGGTGGTTCCCCCGTCACCCAGCCTCAGCCGCAGCCTGAGGTCCCAGTAGTGGAAACGCAGGATCCTATAGCTATCATTTTAGCGTCAATGGACACCCTTTTGGGGCAGCTGGAGGCACCAGCAGGGATTACCAAGCCCGATAGCTTAGCGGCGGCCCCTTGGGTTCCCCCGAGGTCAGCAGAGCTGTGCACGCTTAGCGAGATTCAGAAATCGATAGCCCTCTTGGTGGAAACCCGAGGCTCTTCCGGTCTGGCGGCAGCAATAAACTCCCCGGCGCCAGCAGGAACAACAGTACCCATGGGAGGTAAGACCGGCGAGACCGCGACCAAGGGTTATGAAGTGGAGGCTAAAGTGGTGGGAGCCCAGGGTAACTTGCTGTCTCAGCCAGGAATGTTGGCTACACATGTCCCCATATAAATGAGGGAAAAAATCTGGAAAGGGGAATATGTTGATATTTTTGCGCTAATCAGGCCCAAGAGGAGGGATGTGGAATACAGGGAGAAGGAAGGGAAAGAAGGTCCTTAAAGGGACAGAAAACCAAGGGGGGAGGAATCTATAACTAATTGGTTGTTTGGTTTCCATGTTTTTACTACGGTAATGTTAGAAAAGAAGCCTGAGTTGGCGATATCTTTAGTGTTTTATACGAATAAGTTCTTGAAGGCACACGCTACACATGGGGGGACTGTGTGGTTGGATTATGATAGGGATTTTCAATGGGCGAAAGTGGAGAATCCAAGCATTGGGTGGGACCAGGTGGAGGTTAGTGTGTGGTTGGAGACTGTGAACAGCAAAGAGCAGCACACGAAGCAGTCCTTTCGGACATCTCAAGGGGGCCCAGGGGAGAAGAAGGGAACTTGCTGGGCATTTAACAAGAAAGTTTGAACATACCCCACGGACCAGTGCAGATTTAGACATGCGTGTTCCTTCTGTGGCCACTCATCCCACCCCGAGTTCAAATGCAATAAGAAATCCAAGGAGCGGGGGGGGGAGAGGGCAGAGAGATCAAGCAAGCCCCCACAGCCATAAGCTGCCCACGCCGGTGGACATAGGGAAACTGATTTTTTGGCTCAATCGGTATCCAGACAGGGGGGCAGCCAAGGTACTTTATCACGGGTTTTCTACAGGATTTCACATCCCTGCTCAGGGCGTTCCTCCAGTTGATCATTGCAATAATCTGCTCTCTGCACGCATGCACCCCACAGTGGTGGCACAAAAAGTTGAGAAGGAATGTGCCCTTGGCCGGGTGTCGGGCCCCTTCCCTGCTCCCCCACTAAGGGGTTATGTGTGTTCCCCTCTTGGGGTAGAGCCCAAGAAAGAACATGGTCAGTTCCGAATGATCCACAATTTGGCCGCTCCCAAGGGGGCATTGGTGAACGACGCCATTGATCCTTCTTTGTGTTCAGTAACTTACTCCTCCTTTGATGCGGCTTTATCGAAGTTAAGGGACTTAGGGCCCAATGCTATTATGGCCAAGACCGATATTGAAGCAGCCTTTCGCTTGTTACCAGTGCACCCCGATGATTACCATCTATTGGGTTTTCAACTGAACCACCAATATTACTACGACATGTGTATGCCGATGGGGTGAGCGGTTTCTTGCAAGTACTTTGAGACTTTCAACTCCATGCTGCAGTGGGTGTACACGCGCAGGACTGGTTATATGGATGTGGTTCACTATCTAGATGATTTTATGGTAATGGGCCCGGCGGCTTCCGAGGCTTGCGCGCATGCCCTGGGTGATCTGGTAGCAATGTTCTAGGAGTTTAAGGTCTTTCTGGCGCCAGGCAAGACAGTGGGCCCTGATACATGCATGTCCTTTTTAGGAATTAAGATTGATACAGTGGCTGGGGAGTGCAGACTGCCACCCGACAAGGTGCAGGCTTTCTCCCAGGCAATTAACGCGGCACTTGAGGGGCCTAAGGTGACCCTGCACCAGTTGCAAGTATTGGTGGGCCAGCTCAACTTTGCCCTTCACATCATTCCCATGGGGCGCCCGTACTTGAGGTCAATAGCTAGGGCAATGGGCGGGCTAACGCAGAAAGATCACGGCGTGCGCCTCAGGGCCGAGGTGATGGAGGACCTCAGGGTTTGGCGCAACTTCTTGAGCGATTTCAATGGAAAAGTGGTGGAAGCATCGGCTTTGGCGCAATTTTAGGGCCATCTTGGTGCAGGGCGGAATGGCCAGCAGACTGGCATAGGGCCGGATTAACTAGGAACATTACCTTCTTGGAACTCTTCCCAATCATAGTGGCAGTAACGGTGTGGGCTGACCGCTTCAGGAACAGGTCTGTGGTGTTTTGGTCCGACAACATGGTAGTTGTGGAGGCCATCAACAGGCAGGGGGCTACATGCAGACAGGCAGTTCTGAGATTGTTGAAGCACTTGGTGCTAGTGTGCTTGAGGTTAAGTCTGACATTCAAAGCTGCTCATATACCGGGGGGTTGACAATCATGCTGCTGATGCTTTGTCTCGTTCCAAGTTGCAGGACTTCTGGAGATACCACCCACAGGCGGAGGATCGGATGACCGGGTTCCCTACATCACTGTGGAAGATTGGAGCCCCGCACTAGCGGGGCTGGTAGGTGCCTCTTTGAGTGATTGCACTAGGAGATCATACCAAAAACAGTTTAATTCTTACAGGTTATTTGTGCAAGAGGCAAGAGGCTGGTATACCCAGGGTGTTCTCCAATGAGGCGATTTATTCCTTCTTACAGGGCCTGAGGAACCAGAGCAGGGCGGTCTCTTACGCCAGGGCGCACGTGGCAGCGGTGGGTTTCTTTGCAAAACTGGCAGGGGAGCGCTTCCGGGGGCTTCTTTTGTGGTCAAGAAGGCGTTGGCGGGGTGGGCAAAAATAGAGGGGCCCAGGCGGGATTGCCGGCGGCCCCTGGATATTGTAACCCTATCCAACATCCTGGAGTCCCTTCCCACGATTTGCAGCTCACCCTTTGAGTGCACGCTGTTTGGGGCAGTGTTTTCCTTGGCTTTCTATGGGGCTTTCCGCCTGGTGGAGATTGTAGGGGCTTCCAGATCCCATCAGGCCGGGGGCATCCAATTCAGGGACGTCATGTTATTCCCGGGGGGTTTGGAGGTGACCCTGAGGAAATCTAAAACGGACCAGGTGGGCAGAGGAGCCATGATCAGGCTGGGACCAGCGCTAGGCGTAGCAACTTGCCCGGTAGACCGGATGCGGTCATACTTGGCCGTGCGCCCGGAGGGGGGGTGTCAGCCTCTGTTCATACATGTCAGGGGGACTGCCTGTCACAGTACCAATTTAAAGCGGTCTTTGGTTTAGCATTGTCGGGACTGGAATTGGGAGCTTCAGGTTATTATTCCCACTCATTTAGGATTGGTGCTGCGACCTTAGCAGCAGGGGCAGGCCTATCGACCAACGCAGTGAAGAAAGTGGGGCGCTGGTCGTCCGACTGTTTCAAGAGATACATACGGCCGGAGCTGTTGTGACTGAATGCTGATAATTTGCCGATGATTGTGCTTGACTTTTCCATTTCTCTCCTATCCAGTAGTATGCCCGTGAAAGTGGTGTGGGTATTGGGGCACTCGTTCGTGCGCCGTGCTACGGTGCGGTTACAGCAGCGGCGAGTGGAGAGCCGGTAGGCTTAAAAGGGACCAAGTTCTTGTGGCGGGGCATCGGGGGGATGCGGATTCGGCACCTACAGCGGCTCGTGGAGGAGACAAAAGAGCAGGAGGGGCAGAAGTCCCCAGACTGGATCATAATCCACTTGGGAGGAAATGATATGGTGGATCGCGGATGCTTGGCAGTGAAGGAAGCATTGCTGACAGAGTTCGCTTGGTTGGGAAGGGTCTTTCCATTGGCCAGGATTGGCTGGTCGTGCATGATACCCCGGAGATATGGGGCCCAGGAGTGCGGGCTAGATCTTTGAACGTGTCGGTGAGGCGGCTCAACGGGGAATTCGCCAAAGTTGTGCTCAGTGAAGGTCCGCTTGTGCCACATTTCTCACAGACTGATCTCAGGAGATGCGATGTATCATCACGATGGAGTGCATTTGTCGGACGTAGGCACGGATACCTGGATCAAGGGGCTTTGGTCTTTTGTGCAGAATGCAGTGGGGGAGGGCGATGGACCTGAGGGCCCGGGTCACCCTTGTGGCGGTAAAGAGACTTTACATCAGTGACATTGAATTACAGAATGGACGGGAGTCCGCCTTGCGTACTCCCTAGGCCAGCACTGAGAGGGGAGACGGTAGGCTCTCCGCTGGGAAAAAGTGGCCACCGGCTGGGGTGGCTAGGGCGACAGGTTTTGAGCCTCCTGGGTTCCTGGGCAGCCGGGTGGTCGGGTGGTGGACCCCTGAGATGGCGGACAAGGATCAGAGGTTGGGGCCCACCACTCAAGGGCGTAGGTGGGTTGCACCTTGCATGGAGAAGGCCCCTTGTGCTGGGGAGGTGAAGAATCTTGCATGATAACAATGTGGTCAATATTAAAGTTGTGTTTGTAAATTGTTATTTATGCATATGATCTACCTGTCATGTTTATGGTGGATTTACTGGTGGGTTGTATGTTTACCTGGGGGGAGTGGGGAGCAAGCTGGTGGGTCCGGGGTCTATGCCAAGCGCTAATTCAAGAGCGCGCCCATAGGACCCGGCCCCCCGGCCCCCGCTCCACCTCGAGTCCCATTGACGGGCGGCTAGCCCAATGGGCAGCCGGCTGCAAAGTACTTCCGGGTCAGGGGAGTGACGCATTTCCGGTGCGGGCAAGGGCGGAGACCGGGACCTATTTAGGTTCCAGTTGCAGTGGCCCCGGTCTCTCTTTACCCTCGCCTGCACTGGACCGGCTGTACACTCTGCAAGCGCCCCCACCACCCTCTTTTGCTTTTAACTCCCACCCACCAGTCCCGTAGCTCAGTAGTTTGGGGGGGGCGAGTTGCGGTAAAGAGACTTTACATCAGAGACATTGAATTACAGAATGGACGGGAGTCCGCCTTGCGTACTCCCTAGGCCAGCACTGAGGGGGGAGACAGTAAGCTCTCCGCTGGGAAAAAGTGGCCACCGGCTGGGAAGGCTAGGGCGACAGGTTTCGAGCCTCCTGGGTTCCTGGGCAGCCGGGTGGTCGGGTGGTGGACCCCTGAGATGGCGGACAAGGATCAGAGGTTGGGACCCACCACTCAAGGGCGCAGGTGGGTTGCACCTTGCGTGGAGAAGGCCCCTTAGTGCTGGGGAGGAGAAGAATCTTGCATGATAACAATGTGGTCAATATTAAAGTTGTGTTTGTAAATTGTTATTTATGCATATGATCTACCTGTCATGTTTATGGAATATGGTTATTAAACATGGCCGTTTGACACCCCACCCAAATCTCTGTGGATGATTTACTGGTGGGTTCTATGTTTACCTGGGGGGAGTGGGGAGCAAGCTGGGGGGTCTAGGATATTCCTAGCTTACTCCTACATTTCATGCAAGAGTTACATAATAAATTGCTTACAACGAAAAAGGGGTTAATTGTTTGAAAAATGCTTGCATAAATGTGTTTAGATGGAGACATTCTCAGCAACCTTAACATTTTGCGAAACTAAGACAGTAATGCTGGTTATTAAATTCAATACACAACTTTTCAAATATTCGTATACGTATTAGTATAGCTGGGCACTGTGACAAAAAACACTGGGTACAATTCATGTACGTATAGGACTTCTCTAATTGCCAGAGGCAATACCCTCACACAAGCAAACATTGTGAACTGGACATAATCATTGGTGATGGGGCAGCAAGAAATGGTACATATGGTAGTAGCTTTAGAACAAGCAGTGTTAAGCAATTTCAGAAACTCCACAACGGACTCCGATGGGAAGTGTGTTTCTTTTAGTAATTAACCATATTTCTGGTACTCTGGCTATTGGAAAACATCTCCCAATAAAGCCTCTTATGAAAGCTCAAAAGACAAGAGCAATGGCTTGAAGCCTGGCCACTGCTGGCTTCGCCAAGTAAGCTCAGATTCCCAACCTATCTCACTTACAAAGTACATGGATCAAGGTGGCTGAGACAAAGCCCCTCTAGGTGTATTGATATGGTTCTTCACATAAGATCTTTCAGTCAGTTAAATCTGTCTGTACCCAAAGAACTAAAAGAAGCACATTTGCTAGACATTATCAACAAGCATGTTTATAAAAGAAAACTACAGAGAGGCACACGACGCAGCGACCAAGATGGCCACACCCTGAAGAGCTCTGCACCGATGAGCAGCGCTTGCTCTTGAAGGGTCCGTTTCGCGGCAGCGTTTCTGCTCATAAACGGTGGATTTCGAAGTCGGAAGCACCCCCCACCATAAGGGTATGTTCTCCGCGTTCACCAAGATGCCGTTCTGCTAATTTCGGACCGAAATGCTTCTCACTCGGTCACGGCCGCCATTTTTTTTTTTTTCTGACATTCTCCTCACAGCGTTTTTTTTTCTTCTTCGCTGCTTCATCATTACTTGCCTGCATTCTTGAAGGATACTTTTATGGAATTATTACCCCAGCTTGCAGACCATTTTGAACTACTCGAGAAACCTCTTGCAACCTTCCTTTTTTTAAATTTCTTCATCCATTCACTCTTTAAACTGCGTCATGGCCCCTTACCCTGCTGATATGTCTCCCAGGTGTCACTGCACGCTTTCAGGTCTACAATAGGGGCACTTTCATTTTTTTGCTGTGTTTTGCTCTTCTGGACTCCTTAACTCCACGGCTGCTGCCTTCGTGATTTATTTGCTTCCTGCTCGCCTGTTGGTGGTGTCTTCAAAATCCTCTGTTGTACTTACCTTCTGGTCTGGCTAGTTTTTCACGCCTTTGTACCGCAATGGAGGCTCCGCATACTTCTAAGGTCCATGGCAATGCCCCTGCTTCATGCTAAGATGCTGCAGCTACTGCTAAACGCCTTAAAAAAGACCCCCATCTCCTTGTAAGTCTCCACTCCCTGTTACATTGGAGGACATTATGGAGGAATTGCGTCTCATACGCCTCTTTATGACGGACACTACTACAACTCTCCAGAGACTTGACGAAAAATGGTCCAGTCTGGATTTGAGACTAACTGATGTGGAGCAAAAAGTCAGTGATGCTCAGGACGTCTTATCCAGGGTTGCCATTCTTACCAAGGAAGTTGACCTGCTCAAAAAGACCTTCGAAGATTTGGAAAATCGCAATCGGCGCAATAATTTGCGCATTTATGGTATTCCGGACGGCTCGGAGGGGTCAGACATTATCCAGTTCTTGAAGACTCAGGTCCTTCCCATTAATGGCCATCCTAAGCACCTAGATGTCAATACTCAAAGGGTGCATCGTCTTGGACCGAAGAATTACTCTTCTACTGCAAAACCCAGGGGCATCATTGCTTATTTCCTCCTTCATTCCGACCTCATGGCCATACTTCATTCTGCTAAACAGCATAAGCAGCTGCTTTGGTCTGGTCATAAAGTTTTTATTACACAGGATGCCTCCTCTCCCCTCTACATTGTTTCTCTTAATCCCTTTGTTCCTTTTTCTATTTCCTTCCGCTTCTCGTTCCCTGGCAATACTTCTTTCATTCTCCCTTCTTCCTTTTCTGCTTTTTCCTTGATATTCTCTATTGTGGTAATGCATTGTCTCTCCGCTTTTTCTTTTTCTTTGTTCTTATATTTCTGGTGGCTCCTTCACGTTCTCATTCATTTCATCAAGCTACAACGTATTTCTTTCCTTTTCACTATTTATTTCAACTTTTTTTATTTCACTTCCTACTTTCTTAACTGGTATATGCTTTTTCTCTTCTCTTCTCTTCTTCTCATATTATGAAAGGTTTTCGAATTATTTCTTGGAATGTTAAGGGTCTCCGAAACTCTATTAAAAAACAACGTATTTTGTCTCATCTTGCTCGCCTGAAATGTCAAATAGCCTTATTGCAAGAAACGCATCTTTCCTCACAGGATTTAGCCTCGCTGCGTAAACAATGGGTTGGAGAAGCTTACTGTTCTCCGTCTGTTCAAATACAAAATGAAATTTCTGATTCTAATGGGAGATGGTTGTTTCTGGATAGTATTGTTAATGATGTTCATCTTTCCTTTTGCAATGTATATGGCCCTAATGGTGTTGACCTATCCTTTTGGAATGAGTTTTCTTCCCTTCTTTCTTCTAATGTGAGTGATGATCTGATTGTTGGGGGGGATTGTAACCAATGAATGGGTCCTTTTTTGGATCGCAAATCTCAAGTACGATATGTCCCTAATAAAATGCAAAAGTCATTCCACAAGTCCATTTCCTCTAAAGGCCTAATTGACTCATGGAGAATATCCCATCCCGATTCTTTAGAATTTTCTTTTTTTTCTCCAGTGCATGCTTCACACTCCCGAATTGACTACATTTTTATTTCACACCATGCTTTCCAGTTTATGACTAATTCTGAAATAGGCTCTATCCTCATATCCGACCACGCACCCGTTATTTTAGATATGGATTATCCTTCCCCCATCCCCGCATCCCGCTGATGGCGTGTCAATAATTCACTATTGCTTGACCCTAATTTCACTGATCATTTTACACTATTCATGGATGAATTTTTTCACAACAATTTAGATACATCTTCTGATTTTCATTTTATATGGGATGCATTCAAGGCTGCTGCCCATGGTTGTGTTATAGATTTTGTGTCCCGTAAGAAAAAAAAGGCCCTCACTCAAGCATCCTCTTTTCTCAAACAAATTGAAGACCTCGAGCATCTTTATTTCACTCCCGATTCACTATCCTCACTGATCAAAGCTAAGATGCAATTTAATAAGCATTCCTGGGATTCTGCTTCTAACCAGCTTCTCAAATTCAATGCTAAAATGTACGGTGGACGTAATAAGGCTGGTAAATCGCTAGCGAATTACCTTAAAATCAAGAAACAGAAGTCTAAGATTGTCGTTATTAAGGACTCTCAGGTATCTCCCCCAATCCTCGGATGCTAAGATTCTTGATTGTTTCGTTCAATATTACTCTTCCCTTTACACACCAGAATCCACTCCTTCTCCCGAACAAATAGATTCCTTCTTTTCTTCTATCCCTAAACCCTCCGATACCCAGGTTGATCTTTCCTCCCTTGATGTCCCTGTTTTAGAAAAATACATTCTCACTGCACTTTCTCTTCTTCCCAAGGATAAAACCCCTGGTCCGGACGGCTTTACAGTGCGATTTTTCCTCCATTTTAAGACAGTTTTAGTTCCACATTTGCTCCATCTCATTAATCACTTCCTTGCTACAGGTGAATCCAGAGGTTCTTTTACACAGGCAATGCTCTGTCTTCTTCCCAAAAAGAATAAGGATCCCTCCCTGTGTAAAAATTATAGACCAATTTCCCTTATAAATACTGACTGCAAAATGTATGCAAAAATTCTGGCTATTCGTCTCAATTCAGTTATTCCTGACCTGGTTAATATACATCAATCTGGGTTCGTCAAAGGCAGGTCTATAACTAACAATTCCAGACCCCTTCTAAATATCATTCACCTAGCTGCCAAAATAGACTCCCCTGTTGCCGCGATTACCTTGGATGCTGAGAAAGCTTTCGATCGAGTCAATTGGGACTTTATGTTTGGAGCACTTCGTTGGCATGGCTTCAGCCCCACCGTTCTCAGATATATTCAGCTACTTTATTCTGACCCCAAAACTTCTATTTGGGTTAATGGCACTCAATCAGATTACTTTTCTCTCTATAGAGGAACCAGACGGGGTTGCCCTCTTTCCCCTCTTCTTTTCATTTTGGCTTTAGAACCCTTCTTGGAAAAAATTAGACGGTCCCCCTCTTATTCCGGTTTCATCTACAAAGATTTTGATATCAAATGTACTGCTTACGCTGACGATATTTTCCTTTACACCTCAAATCCCATGGATGCACTTCCTGCATTCTTTTCCTTACTTAATGATTATTCTTTGGTCTCTGGCTATAAACTAAATATTGATAAATCAGAGGTCCTTCCTCTTAATAAGTTATGCCTTCCTCATATGTTCGAGGGTTCTGGATTTGAATGGAATTCTAAATTCAAGTGTTTGGGTATTTTGTATGCTAATACTATTAGAGAGACCATCAAAATTAATCATTCTGATATCCTTAAAAAACTTTCTTCTCTCATAGAACGCTGGACCCCCCTTTTTCTTTTGTGGTGGGACCGCTTATCAACTATTAAAATGATGTTGCTTCCTATTGTTAATTTCTATCTTTCCATGCTTCCTGTCTCTCTTCCCCACTATTTTTTTTAATCCATTAATCGCCTTCTTATGAAATTCTTATGGAATAATCGTAAAGCTAGGGTTTTGCTTCTACGTCTTCAACAACCTAAGAACTTAGGCGGTGTCAATTTTCCTAATATTTCACGTTTTCACTCTGCCTTTTTACCCTTAAACAGATATGGCCCTTTCTTACAGATTCGTCCTCCTCTCCTTTAACGGCTTGGAGCTCCTTAGAATTAGCACAACTTACTCCCTTCTCTTTCCTCACAGCAACCAGGTTATCTCAGCCCCCTAAAAAATGTATATCCCCCATCTTCAAGCATTCCAAAGCCCTTACACTTCTACTTTTTCGTTCTTTTTCCTCTCCTTCTGATATTCACTTGTGTACTCCGCTTTGGTACAACAAATCTCTCAAGATCAACAACAGAGCGCTTTTCTGGAAGGAATGGATTGACAAAGGTATTATTACTTACTCACCAATGATTCCTTAAGAACCTTTCAGGACCTATGCGATTCCTTTTGTATCTCCAGTAAACATTCTTCCCATTTCAAATTGCTTACTCCTATCCTGTCCTCCATTATTTTACAAGACATTCCATCTTCCTCTGATACCTCCCTCCTCTTTTCTCCTCCGGATTTTACTATTCCCCTTAGAGCCTCAGCTATTTATAGATTACTATCACACTCTCCTATCGATAGGCTCAAGTCCAAATGGAACTCTTGTGGGAATTGGATATTGGCCAAGCCTTTTCCATACAAATCTGGGACTCCATTTGGTCTAAAATACATAGTCTCTCGCTCAGCTAGCACCACACAGACTTTTTATTTTTTTTATAATAGGCTTTATTATACCCCCTCTGATTTGTATAAATTTAAATTATTAGATTCAAAATAATGTTGGTCTTGTTCATGTGACAACGGTGATCTATTACATATGTTTTTCTATTGTCCTAGGGTTAAATTACTTTGGTCCCGTATTTGGTCTACACTCAATAATATTTTATCTACTGATGTTCCATTTGATAGTGTTTATATTTTTCTGGGTGGGTTGTCTCCCATTTGGAATGTTCAATGATCTGTTCGTAAATTTATTGATCTTTTTATTGCAATTTCATTTCAAATAATTACTACCAATTGGAAGGACACTACAAAAATTGCTTATGATGCCTGGTGGAATTTGTTATGTCACCATCATAGACTTGACCGTGCTTATGCCACATCTGTACCTTTATTAATCAAACGAGATTTATTATGGTCTCCCTTAACGGATTATCTCTCTAGACATGCTCCCTGACTACTTAATTGTCCCTCCCTTTCTTTAGTGATTATTTGTTAAGTTTTGATAATGAGAAATTGTATTATTTTGTTGCCTTTTTCCTTCTGTCTTTCCCTCCTTTTCCCCTCCTTTACTCTCTTTTTTCCCTATACGAAAAACTCATAAAAGCATTGTTCATTGGTATAAGGTTCTCCCCTTTATTGGGGTATGTTTTCAATTTTGCACTCTTATTATTGGATGCATTTTATTTCTTTGCTATAGTTCGCAGATGTAATAATGTTTTACGTTGTTTATTTTCACTTAATAAAGCTTTTTAAACTAAAAAAAATAAATAAAAGAAAAATACTCTTTTGTGGGCTATAGTCAATATTTAAAAGAGAACAATTCGAATAAATGAGTATTTTTAGAAATTACATTCCTCACAACATGCGAAGTGTATTGTACATGCTGTAGTGTTTGAAACTGGTATGTTATATTTACATAGTCTGATTTTTTAAATTTAATCTTGTGCAATATCTTATTCATTTTTATTCTGTGGGGGGAGAACGAGGGGGAGTGATTTCCTCTGAATTCGTCACCAAGTAAGGTTTAATTTATTAGATTTTACTAAATAGTCTAAAAAACTATACATATGTTGAAGGTAATAACTCGATAACAGTAACACAAATAATAATAGTGCAAAAAAAATGGTCAAATTTATAAATAGAACTTTAAATCAAATTAATTATATTTATTCCATTGGTTTAATCGTTAGGTCTATAGCTCTTATGTGAAGAAATAAGGTACATTTGGTAAAAGCGACTAAAAAAGATGACTTCACGCTATAGATATTGCATCATAATGATTCTCCAGCTTTAATGATACGCTTCCAAGGCTTACAGGAAATGTCAACGGTGACTACCAGAACTAACCTTTATAGATTTTTTTATCTCTAATTGTTATATTCCGTGGCAGCTAAATGGACTGCTAAGACCATTTGACCATTTCAAAATGACTAGTGAAGTGACTGGAATTACATATTTCTCCACAGTCAGCCCATTCTCCATGAATCTCTCAGACAGATAGAAAAGCTTACTGGGAAATGCAATTCTAACAGTCTGTGTGCACATTTTGACCTTCTCCTGCAGTAACAGATGTATTTGGCCTTTTTGCTCTTAGTTGGTTCTCTTTTAACAAACAACACATTTTACTTATATGAACAATGTTTAGGCGTGGCCAGGGGAGCCCTATTTATATCCTATGGTCTCCTAGTTCCTTGCTGCTCAGCCTGTGTGAGTGTGATGCAATAGAATGTTCAAGAGTGCATGGTTTGGATGAGTGGTGAGTTGGAATGAGTGGGATGAGTGGGGCTGAGTAGCAGGATGCTGTTCCTGGTGGGCCGTACCATCGTACCATCTTACCTGTGCTTGAATGAACCTACATAATCTACACTACTGGCTACTGGACCGATTACTTACAAGGGCCTAACTTTGTTTACAAAAATGGTGACGATTTTGAAAAGAACCACGCGTGAAGAGCCAAGAAATTAAACAAGAAACTAAAACAGATTTTGCCAGAGTTTGAAAAGAAGCCTGAGCAACGCCTACAACAGACAATCTACACATTGTATGTTTTGAGCGTTGGACATTTGTGGCTTGAAACCTGCCTGCCTACACACAACCTACAGCATTTCACATGGAGTAAACTGGCAGCGTTATTTGTCAGCAGTCATCTGATATTTGGAAACTAACCGGCAGCATCGTATTGGGAAGTTTTGAGCATTTTAATTTTGGTGGCAGGAACTCAGAGCAGCCATCAGTCTTATGAAATGAGAACTGGCAGCACTTATCCTTTTACCAACCGCTTCACATAATTAATACATCAATTCAAGTTCAACCGTGAGTAATCTAAAATGTATGCAGCAGTGTAACTGAGGAAGGGAGTCAGTAATTTGTGCAGCTTGATATGAGGTATTCCGCATTGGGGACATCTGTCAGGCCCCAGGGAGTGTTAGCTGATACTGAGTCAAATATGCTGATGTGTGGGCTAGCAGAAAAAAACAAGTTGTGGATTTTTGTATTTTAAAAAAAGGGAACGCGTTTGAGGCATGCACCGTTGGTGTCAACCAACGGTCACGTTGTAGTGCGTTGGGCTGCCAGGTGCTGCTTACCTGTGGAGCTGCGAGGTTGGAGTCCACAAGCAAGAGAATATTAGCAAGTTGAGACCGCACGCTCAGGAAGGCGCAATCTGTGGGTGTTCCTATGATGACCACTTCCTCACGTATTAGGATTCAAATTTACTTACAGTGCCCTCTCATCGGAATTCTTAGACGCATTCTGGCGAGCCGACATTCTCCAGAGGATTCTGCTTCCGGCATTGTTGTGATTCGCAAGCATGATGGGTGGGTGTTGCAAACCAATCCGAGGCAGATGGTCTTTGTCTTCACACGCACTTATGCGCACAGTATTATGAGACAAAGATATTGGTCTGTCTGTGCGTCTACATATCTTCAGAATAGGTGTACTGGCTACCTGCAAACTTAATTTCTGGATTTTCTTTCATCTTTTTTTTTTTACAGAGGGCTCTGGTGAGAGGTCGCTCTCCTGTGTCATTTGCAGTGTGGTGTATATAGTGCATGCTGTGTTGCATGTGGAGTTATTTATGTGTTGGAGTGTGTTGGGTTAGATCTGGTTTATAGTGTGTGTGTGTGGCATGTGGGTTGGAATATATCCAATGCATAATCCCCTGGGAGTGGGGATGGATGGGTGTGATACATACCCAGTGTTATGATGAGTTCCTTTAGTAGGAATGTCTGTGGTTGTAAATTACCTATAGGGTGCAATAGTGGAAACATGAGGGTTCCTTTGTCCTGCAAGGTATGCAGTAGTGGGAACATGAGGGTTCCTTGTCCTGTAAGTCAGTGTGCTGTAGTGGGAACACGTGTGTTCCTTTGTCCAGCGTGGTGTGCTGTAGTGGGAACAAGTGCATTCCTTTGTCCAGCGAGATGTGTGCTGTAGTGGGAACATGTGCGTTCCTTTGTCCAGTAAGATGTGTGCTATAGTGGGGACATTTGCGCTCCTTTGTCCAGCGAGATGTGTGCTGTAGTGGGAACATGCGCATTCCTTTGTCCAGCGAGATGTGTGTTGTAGTGGGAACATGTGCATTCCTTTGTCCAGCGAGATGTGTGCTGTAGTGGGAACATGTGCATTCCTTTGTCCAGCGAGATATGTGCTGTAGTGGGAACATTTGCGTTCCTTTGTCCAGAGAGGTGCACTGTAGTAGTCCTGCAGTGTGTTCAGTTGTGGATCCTGAAGTTTGTGCAGTGTGGGGTGTGTGAGGTTGCATCCTGATATATATATATATATATATATACACATACATATATCACACACACACACGTGTGTGTGTGTGTGTGGAGTTCTCTCGCAGGGGATGCAGATAAAAAGTATGTAATATTTGTGTGTGATCTATCTTTAGAATGAACTTCCATTCCTTTTCAAGGAGTGTAATTATTGATGTAATGTGGTCGACTTGATTTCATTTTTTATGTGTGATCTTCCTTTGCGATCTAAGGAGTGTTATAATTTATTTAGATTTAGTGTGATCTTTCTTGTAATTTAGAATTGGTTAAATTTTTAACGGACATGCATTGTCTTCCACCTTGCATCCAGTTGTTTGTTTTGTTTTCCGAAGGAAGGATATATGTTATAACCTGTGCTTTCCTAGTTCCTTGCTGCACAGCCTGTGTGAGTGTGATGCAATAGAATGTTCATGAGTGCATGAGTGGTGAGTTGAAATGAGTGGGGCTGAGCAGCAAGATCCTATTCCCGGTGGGGCCATACCATCTTACCTGTGCCTTAATAAACCTACATAATCTGTACTACTGGCTACTAGACTGATTACTTACGAGTGCCTTACTTTGTTTACAAAACCCCTCACTTGCCTTTTCATACCCCTGGCATTGGTCGTGGTACCCCTGACTACAAGGGGCTTAAAGGCAGCAACTGAAACAAAGCAAGGCTCTTATTTTCTGTATATTCTACTTCTAAGTATTCCCTTTTCATGCCAGCAACAAACATGAGGCTGTGGGGCTCAAACATGTGACAAGGCAATTTCCATGTGACAAATGTCGCACAATATCAATTCTGTAGCAGCTAGCATTCTGCTGAATTACTTCTAGTAAAGAGTTTTTGGGCATAAAGAAATCAGCAACACAAAATATGGAGATTAGGATCAAAATATTGAGTCACTATGGGAAAGGATTTTACATTGTGGTCAGCCGAAATAATTTCTGAGAGGAAAATTGAAAAACATGGAATTAGCCCAGAGTTTCAAAAATGGAATGAGGAGGGTTTAGGTTAAGGGGGCGTTGACGATGATGGACAAAGGGATGAAGATGGACACAAGATAACAGGATAAAGAAAGAAAATAAAGTAAATATCTACGGTGCACAGCCTTTTAGGTAGTGTGGGGTCAGGATAAACTGGATCAAATGAAATAAGCACAAGAATCCAAGAACATGCTCCCTGTGCTCTGTGCTGAAGAGCCACAGAGGATGTGATTCACAAATTTTTATCCGAAGTGCAGAAAGGCATTTTTGTTTCTAAATTACAGGTCTCCTGATCAGCAGAGTCAAGATAACTGAAATTTTAGAATCATAAAGTTCACTTGTAATGGTCGAAAATTCACTTGCCTGGCGTATTTTCAATGGGTGGAGGTTATGGGGTGCAAAAGAGAGCAGTGTAAGGGGCAGGCCATGCAAAATGCATTTAAGTACCCTAATCTTATATGTTTGTGAGTATTCACAAAATTTACTGTGACCTTTATCTTCTACATTTATGCCAAATTACCATTTGCACTCCCAAAATGAATTTAGCAGTGTGAATGACTTCATATACGATGCAGACCATAATTCAGGTTTGGTTCATAACTCATATGATTTCAGTGAAAATATACCAGTGTTCTTTGCAAAGTGGGATCTGTTATCATTAAGGTAAAGTTAAAGTTTATTGTGGACAATTAAAATCATTACAATCATCCTACTATGAACACAATCCATAGTCTGTATGTACATAACCTAAACAGAATATTAGTGCCAAGAGTCATAAAGGCAGCTAGAACTCTATAAGAACAATAAAATAGCACAGTTTCATTTAGTCTGTTTGTCGCAGGCCCCAAATATTTCACTACTGTACCTAAGGCATACGGTTCATTATTGTTAAGTGTGAATGCTACACGTGTTCATATACGTCTGAATACCCTGATGTAAAAGAAATGGCACATCCTGTACTTCCTTTCTGTGTCTAAGGCAAGAACAATGCAAATAATGTGCATGAAGTTCTCCTTTAAATCCGCTCAAAGTCTGCATCTGATTGGTCAATTGGTGAGCAAGTTTCAACTTCTCATGAATTCCCTTGAGCAGAGCTATGGTAATCGTAACTCTAATATTTCGATTCGAAGTCGCCTACAAATATTCCTGAGATAGTGGTATGTTATAAGAGTTCCCAACATGCTCAGAAAATTGATAGATAGGAATGTTGGTACAATATATTTACTAGTCCACCCCTTTCTTAAAGTCTGAAAAGGCTGGGTAACCTGGCCAAAGGGATTCTAATTCTAGATTGTTCAAGACACCTCTTAGATGGAGGCACCATGGATTGGGCCTTTCTCAGATTATTCACAAAGGGGCAAACTAACTAGGATTTTTTAAAGGCCCATTGCTAGCTCTCCTTGCCTCACAGACACATACTTCACAAACTGGCGCTCCTACACTAGGTTCTGTCTTGGAAAACAAAATTACAACCTTATCTGTGCTGGGATAGTGGACAATGGAAGCCCAAAAGCGCTCCTAAGAGGAGTGCATTTCAGGAAATTAAATATATGGCTAACTTTTCAGAGTAAGTTTCACTTTCATACACCATAGCTGGTATTAATTTTGTATGGATGACTCATAAAATACGAGTTGCCATAGTCTGGAAGTCTAATGTAAAGATGCTGAATTAAAAAATAAGTGATGCATGGGTTATGAGTGTTTGTGAACTTTAAATATTTACTAGCATGCAGTATAATATTTATATATTTTTATGAATTATATCTTAATAATTCATGCAATTTCAAATGTGTGTGCTCACAACCTTCCAAAGCAAGAACAGAATAGCTTTTTAACAGAGATCTCGGCACGCTCATTGATCGTTTGTTTCAGAAACAGGTGACTTTCAGGGAATTACAACTACAAAAGACATGCAGATATCTCAGAGGCATGCTTTAACAGTTAACAAATTCACACAGTCAACAGCCTGGAATCCCAGCCGTCACTTAATGGTCTGAGCTGTCACCCTAGTACTTTAAAAGTATCCAGAAGCAAATATACCATCACATTGCACTTCAGAGGAACGTCAGAAACGTAAATTTACTTTGGGTGTGGACTTCTGCCTATCTCATATATGCCAGTCTTCCAGGTCTAGCTGACTACATGGATGGCATTACTCAAACATTTATGGCTCGCATGAAGAATACTCATATGATCAGAGACCAAAATATTGCCCTGGAACACCGAAGCAATCCCAGGTGAAGTCCTTATATGTTACGGCTGCCAAGTAAACGTCATGGGCTGATTCACAAAGGTAATCTGAGAAAAAAGTCTAACTTTACGACTTTTGGTAATCACAGCAGTCATTTACGAGGCGTATCTTTACGTCCGCAGTCAGGCTGGAATCTCTGCACCTGGGCCGTACTCTCCATGCCGGGCCGTACTCTCCGGCTCGAGCTGTACTCTCCGGCCCGGGTCAGATGAAGTGTAATTAATGGGCCAGAATGCAATTTTTTATAAAAGGGAACATTAGGAACGGGTAATAAATAGTAGAGGAGGTTATGAAAATCAGTTTGGGCAGGTAAAAGGGTGAGGCTGGACACTACATTATATCCCAGAAAGGTTTGCTCCTTTGCATCATGGTACATGCAGTGCACAATTTGCGTTTTCCTCAGTGTTGACTATGGTGTCAATACTACAGTCAACACTAAGGGGAGCCCCTTAGTGTTGACTGTAGTGTTTACACTACAGTCAACACAGAGGGGAGAGCAATGTGTACCATGATACAAAGGAGCAAACTTTTCTGGGTTATGATGTAGTGTCTGGCCATAACCTTTACCCTGCCCAAACAGTTGTTCATGACCTCCTCTACCATTTATCACATGTTCCTAATGTTCCTTTTTGTCAAAATTGCATCCCAGCCCATCAAATACACTTCATCCGGCCCAAGCCGAAGAGTATGGCTCGAGCCAGAGAGTACGGCCCGGGTGCGGAGTGTATGGCCCGGGTGCGGAGTGTACGGCCCAGGTGCATAGATTCCAGCCTGACTGTGGATGTAAAGATACGACTCGTAAATGACCTCTGTGAATACAAAAAGTCGTAAATGACTTCTGAGAATACCAAAAGTCGTAAAGTTAGACTCTTGTCTCAGATTACCTTTGCGAATCGGCCCCCCACGTTTTTATATATCTAACACACTAGTCTTGGTACCAGGCGCTGGGTTATCTTATGTATCGATGTGAGATATTTTTATAGGAGGAACCAAGTAACACACTAACAGTGCATTGTAATTATAATTGACAACGCAATGCTCTGTACAGATGAGTACCCAAGTACCGTTACAAATTCTGCTCTCATAGCACTGGACTAGAAGCCTAAGATACTGCTAGCACCCAACCAGATGTCGGAGTGGGGCCTCCCAAACCTGTCTGTCACTACTCCTGAAGATGCTCTGTGGGGAGGACTTTTGTTCTCAGGGAGCAACAATTTGAAACTCCTTACCTTTGTCTTTTCATTTCGAGGAGTGATTCATAACCTATATAAAAACTTTGTCAAGCAACCTTTCCTGCCAAACCTAAAGATTTGACTCAGTATAAATCTTCTGCCTCTCTTCATTTCCTTCCATTTGTCCCTGCTTAGTGGTGACAGTAAGGCAACGTTCTGACTATAGTAGGGCTACCCAAAAAGCAACAAATAATAAAATAGCATGCTCTGGGTGGATCTCTTAAATTAAATTAGTGCTCAGTCTTGAGTGAGTGTGATCCCTGTCTTGCAGGTTTGATTACAACTGGTTAAGTTTACTTCACATAAAGGAGCACTCCTTGACCACTGACATTTTAAAGTTTATTTACAAGTCTGTGATTGGAGCATTGGGCTGCTATAGCAAAAATCCCTCACGCTGGTGCTCAGACTTCCTCCTACTATTCACTCAAGTACTGCTTTCTTTAAACCTGCTCCTTCAGACAGCACACAACCTGTCCAAATATGCTTATGCCTTTTTCCAAACATATGAGATAATCAGCCTTTTTCCACAATCACTATAAAAATAATCTTCTGTTTAATTAAGGGGACTGTTTGTGATGCATGCTATCCGAGTAGCATACTTTTGATGTAAAAAAGTAGCTTTTATTTTGCCAGTATAAGATGCCACATGGCTCCGCACTGACTTCATTCTGTCCCGCAAGTGACAATTGTGTCCCATGTAAGCCCCACCACTGTGCGTTAACATCAGTTTCTTTCTTGACTATGACCATGCCCTTGAAGGCAGAGACAAATAATAAGGAGAGGTACCAGTGTGCAGATCTCTAGTTTGGGACCATTTTAGATGGGAAAATAGATAATTCCATAAAACAGTGAGGTTGGTAGGACAGTGAGAAATCTAGGGTTAGTGTATCCTAATGAAAGAGCATTGGTAAAGGTAAGTATCTTGTTCTTCTGATGGATACTGATTACTGCGGATTCCTCACCTCTGAAATAGAAACCAAAGCAGTAGCTCCTCAGCTGATGGGTCTCTAGAATGGTCGAGATCAAAAAGTTCTGCAGTACTGAATAGCCAAAATGCCCTACCCATCAGACCTGCCTGTCAGTAGTGCCTTGTGAATATGAACACTGATGCCCATGTTGAGTCCCAACAGATGTAAAGGACAGGCACTCCGTGTAGCAGGGCAGTGGTAGCAGCCTTACCCCTAATGGAAATTGCCCTCATTCATTGAGGAGGACCACACAAAAATCTAATTGTCAACCCAATAGTCTTTGATGCGTGAGATCGTTGTAGAAGCTCAAGGCCCTTTTTGGGTCCAATTGATGCGGCCTCTTCTCATCCTTTGAAGGGTGAAGAGGAGAAAACAACGTTGGAGAGTGACAGAAACCTTATCATAACAGGTGACTTTTACAGGGATGGCTGGGCTTGCAAACGCAAAAGCTCGAAAGGGCTGAAAAATAACCTTTAATAGTACACACTGCAAGTCATTTCTGGGCCAGAGATAAAACAAATAGCATTCAACTGTTTTGCCTGTAAAGAGTCTGTATTGTGGGTATCACACTATGCCGCAAACTTGTCCCACCTGCTGGAGTAAACAGACTTTGTACTCGCCTGGCCACCTGACAGCAAGGATGACAGCCACAACTTTGACAGAAATGTAAAATACAGTAAAATTCCATCGCAAATTACCCATACATGGAGGTGCAGATTACACAGGTTTGTGGGCAGGACAGTGACCTGCTGCTAAAACAAGAGATCCTGCGAAAGGGGTAGACTGACGGGATACCAGATGCTATGTCCAGTTCTCCGTACCACATTCTCCTGGCCCAGTCCAGTGCAACTAGGAAGACTTGGGGCCAGTCTTTCCTTATTTCTTCAGAGCTATGTGGAGGAGAGGCAGTGTTAGAAAGGGGTACAAGAGTCCTGTGCTTCACTCTGGCAAGAATTAGTTTTAGAGAGTTGGTTTCTTGAAAACTCCAGTGTGCCAAGGTTTTGGAAATGTGCATTCTCAGAGGTGGTGAAAAGATTTAGCCAGGGTTCTCCTCATTGCTGAAAGATTCCCTGTGCCATCTCAGGATGTAATCACCACTCATGATCCTCCAGGTGCTGCAAGGTTTATATGGAGTCAGGTTTCCACAGATACGTCAGATCTCCACCTCTCTCAAGATGACCCCCCCAACCCAGCAGCAATGGATCTGACACCATTTTCAGCCCTGGGTGGGGCAGGGAGATGGGTCTGCTGCTGATCCAATTGCGGTTGAGCAGCCAACAATGCAGGTCTTCTGGAGTATCCTCTGAAACCTAAATAAAATCCGAGAGGTTACCCTAGTGTATGGCCAACTGAGACTTCAGTTTCCACTTCAGAGCCTGCATATGCCACCTGGCACAGCTGATATGCATGATGCAAGGTGCAAAGAGGCCAGAACTCTCTCTGAGGAAAGAACACAACCACCTCAGGTTCAGGAAGCGACTAAAAACCTGGCTCTTCCCCTAAATTTCCCCTGATTACCTCTCCCCTGTTTCCCCACCCTGCTGGAGTTATGGTCACTAGCGCTGGGATGCCCTAGGGTAGCTACGCGCTCTATAAATCCCAAAATCAAATCAAATCAAGTTTCACAGCAACTCTTACTGAGACCCAGGAAAGAGGCTGAAACATCGGAATCTTAGCCTGAATGTCCTGGACTCACTGCGGTGGAAGGCCCTGTCATTCACCGGATCCAGGATGGCTGCAATGAAAGGAAGCCTCTGCAGAGTTCTCACATGGATTAACAGTAAAACCCAGATATATCAAGGGGTTATCCGTAGTTTGGAGGTGGCCTATGACTAACTGCGGTGAGCACAGCCTCAACAGCCAGTCTGACAGAACCTGGGCCAGCGTGAACATCTTAAATTTGTAGTTTTGCAAGAAGACATACAGAAGGCTTAGCTCTCAAATAGGATGAAGACCAACATTCTTCTTTGGCACAAGGAAAGAACAGGTTTAACAACGAGTCTAAGTTTCCAGGGCTGGGACCCTCTCTATGGCTCCTTGGGCCAAAAGCACCTGCACTTTTTGGAGCAAGAGGGACAGGTGCTCTTCTCAAAGAAACACTTCTGATGAGGGTGGGAGATTTGGCGTATCAAAAGGGAATGGCAGGGCATAGCCTCATCAAAACATCTGGCGAACCTGACTGTTGAATGGAATATTTTGTCACCCGTGGAGGAAATGTCTTATCTTGCCTCTCACATGGTGATCGTGTGCCCAAATGCAAACAAAAGGAGCTTGGAGGCTGATGGCAGAGGAGCGAAGGACTGGAAAGACCACTGTCACCTTTGACCTAGATGTTGTCTGCTTGATCCTGGCCTCGCCCCTGACCCCAAAAGGACTGGGTTGCCTGTTACGGGGGCAGTGGGCCTTGGCACTGGCAGTATGCTACCCTGTGGAAAAGTAAATTTTGCCATGTTCTGTGTCCCTATGCGTCATCCATCATATGTTATTTGTGCATGATTAATATGCATATGTATTCCCTATGTTCGATTAAAGACGCAATTACAGTTGTGTCCACCTCTAGTATGCCAGTTTCCAGTTCTCGTGAATACTACGAATATCAGGCCCATGTGAAGTTACGTTGCCACGTTTCTCAGTGTGCACGTTATTCCATTGTAAAGTCCCCGTTTCTAGGCCTCAGAAGGGCCTGGACACCAGATTCAGCTCCTGTCTCCTGTCTCCTGAAGCCTCGCTGAGGAGCGATACAGCCCCCACCTGTATCCTCGACCCTTCACTTACTTCCTGCCTCGCAGTGCCCGGTTCAGCCTGGCTCTGCCTCTGAGTCTGCCAAGAGTATGTTATGATTCCAGTTATCAGTTCAGTACTCCTTCTCTGCATTCCTAAGCTACTGAATCGCATCAATAGTTTCCGTCATTGTCTAGCCTTTACGTCTCCACGTTAGAGAAATACTGCATTTTAATGGTCATTTAATATTCTTCATCACGCACTACATGTAGAATAATGCATGCTCCAGTCTTAGAGTCCGTTAGCCTCTCCCCTCCTGACTCTTAGTTCATATCAACATGTTCTCTAAACATCAGATACTAGATACTGCTTAGGTACATGTCGCCCTGACTCTCCAGACTTCAGTCTCTGCTCCTAGCACAGAGTTCATAGCCCCCAGCTTCTCCTAGTGATACGTCATTGCCAGTTTGCGCGCACCATCAGGTTAGAGGTCCCGGCTCCTCAGGTAGCCCCCTCCATGGTTTCCGCCCCATTCATGACATATTCTGTTACGTTTGCATCACATGTCTATGTATACGCCCTGTTACACCTCTTTTCACCCTTAACTTTCGCGACTGCTATTGATCACACCCACTGCTCCGCCTATCGTATGTATTGTAATGCAACTGTTTTAGTATATATGATCGTGTATTGTTATTAAATGTTAGCGCGCTCATCCCAGATCCAGCCCCAGCAGCTGCTGGGCCCTGCCATCCTATTCCTATGCAGGTTGTCCTGTTCCTGTCCTTATGCTGTATTAAACCTGCAAAACTCCTACTACCTCGAATCTTGACTCTTATTTATTGAGCTATCTGTTATTCATTTATTCATCCAAAAAATAGAGGTATTATTTATTTATTTACCACATAATGGCGCCCGAATAGGGACTTGCCCTTTCCCCACGCGTCGGTGAAGCCACACCGACCCCCTGACCCTCTGCAGTCGTGACGGAACTCTTCTGCGCACCGGCAGATATTTCTGCTTCAAGTATCCCTCAGGCCCACGGAGGAGACGGAGGAGGCGGTCCAGCATCCAGACGAGACGGTGGAGGAACGCGGCGAGTCCCGACCAGAGCCCAAGCCGAGAGTCCAAGGTCCGAGGTATCCGGAGGCCCACCCGTAACAGAAGTCCGAAGTTCGTCCGTCCGGCGTCCAAGCAGTCCCGTCCAGTCTGAGGCCTTCCGTTCTTGCTGCCCGGTGAGTACCGTTGCTGGGGTAGTATCTAGACAGGGTCAATCTGATTGACTCTGGTCCGTGGGTTGGTGGTACACAGTCCCACAAACGAAGTGTCCACTTCGGTGGATGCGGGTCCTGACGTGTCTCTGTATAAGACCGGTAAGTTTCGTACTGTTTCAGCAGTGCATCTAGTTTCTGTTCTAGTCAGTTCTGATCTCGAGAAAATTCATGTATTCTGTTTTCCGTATTCCAGGTAGTATTCTGTTCGAACTGTTATTTTGAATGTTCTTCATGTATCTTGATGTCGTGGAATGAGTGTGAAGTAGTTATCGTGTTTATTGTGTATCGTATTGTGTCCAGATTATAGTTCAGTCATGCCGCTCTTTTCAAAACTGCGTCAGTTGAGAACTAGAAAAGGTCTGCTAGAAGCAGCAGTTCCTGTCCCGCCTAGGGACAGTCCAGGTCATTTTATGTATCAGAAGCATGGCATAAGCGCCATATTGTATCTAGATTTATGGGTCGAGTATACCAAACAGTTAGAGGAAAAGTATAGATGGCCTGTGTCAGGCACATGGGATGCCGAGTGCATCATGAGAGTAGAAGAAGCATTATGGAAAAAGAAAGCCAGACAGTCACAGAAAGATGCCATTGAGTTATGGCGCAAAGAATCTCATAAAAGAACCGAAAAAGAAATCAGAAAGTCAGAATTAAGTAGAGAATCCTTGGAACGAGCCCAAGAAAGGGAATTAATCGAGATTGGTGAACGAGTTAAAACTGAACAGTCAGACAGACAGAGGCATGCTCTTGTTAAGGGTATGTATCCTCTTCTTGCCGAGGGCCTGCCAAAAGCGACCCCGGAGGCATCCAGTAACTTTCCGCCACCATTAGTTCCGACCAAGCTACGTCACAAACAGACCGCAGCTGATATTTTCATTTCGTCCTATTTGGACGACACAGTCCCAGAATATGCAAATCCTGTTCGCGCTCCGCCAGTCCCTGTAAATCAGGCACTCCCCGTTTCTCCAGACACCGGGGTACCCCTTGCAGTACCTGTTACGGTCCCCCCGGTCCAGCCCGCCATACCAGTTCAGCCCGCATTTCAATTTCCTGCCACACTAGTACGGAGAGGATCAGTCGACGATTCTAGTTTAGGGGCCGCAGGAGGAGGTCCTCCTCAGACCCCGCCGCCACACAAGCGTTTAACGTCAGCCGAATTACATGCACAAGCGTCACAGCGTACGCCCAGACATCAGTCTGTAGCAGAAATAAGAAAAGCCCTTAATGAATGCGGTTATGATCCAGTCCCAGGCGAGGATAATATGGTTTTATATTCATTACGTGTAAGAAAGGTGGCCGAGTATCTAGTCACCCTACCGAATATGAAAGAAGATCTAGACAGAATATATCGTTTCATCCGTACCGGGGATGATCCAGAAAGCATTGGCGAAGTCATGTCTCAAAGGAAAGCCGAGATCCAGCTCATGATACTAAAGTTTTTGATTAATTGTTTAATAAGAGAACAAGATTACCCGTCCAAAGATCAAGCCGAAATGAGAACCCTGACAAAGTGGAGTGATAATATAGCCGAGGGTAAGCACAGGACCATCAGTGCTATGGAAAGTATGTACAAGAAAATCCGTAAAGAAATAATAAGGATACACGAACAGCGTAAAGCAGCACAAGTAAGCGAGAAAGAAAGTAACTCTGATACTGAAGAGGTAGACGACGAGAATCCCGCCAGAATAGCGTATGTAGGAAAATCTAGATTTCCAGATCGCCATTTACGCCTAGAACACAAGTCAACTTTCCATCATCCAGCACCAGAACAAGGTTCTCTAGAACAAGTGTTTCAAGCTACCGATCACATTCTGAAATCACGAATCGGTTACAGTGAGTTAAGTACTATGCATGAACAAGAACTAGCCCGATCAGCAGTCCGATGGACTACTGATTCTACCACTTTTCCAGACGAAATAGTGGCACAAATGTTTCTGAAAATGCCCCCAGCCGAGCAACGACTGGCGGGTATGTATATGATTCAGCACCTCATTACATTGTATGAGGGTCAGCACTCTGATCCAGGCCCGTTACATGATATCCTGAACGAGTTACTCCAGTATAGATGGAAAGGTTTAGGTACCGATTTAATCAGTGTCATTCTAGAACAGCGTCACAAATATAGAACGTTTTTGAACCCGCATTTTGTTCATGTCTCACCCCCAGAAAGTAAACCATTTTACATAGAGAGACAGAATCCGTTACGAGAAGTCCACCCAGTTAGAGGAACGGGTGGCGAACTAGAACGAGTGTTTGTTTACACCCCGATCACAAAGATGGAACTCTTAGAAATGAAAAAATTAATCCCCTGTCATGATAAAGATCCAGCAGGGTTCCATCGAGAATTAAAAGACATGCTCCGTATGGGAGAATACACGTATCCAGATATAATTAAAATGTTAAAGGTTCTGCTGCCCGCAGGGGTGTATGAAAAGCTCAAGGAAAAAGAATGGGAGGTGGGAGAGAAAAAGATCGATTGGGCAGTTCTAGAAGCTGAAGACAAGGCACGAGTACCAGGTACCGGTCTTGGAGATAAATGTAAAGAATTACCAGAATTATTAATACAAGTTTTGCCCAGGTTATTGACAACTAGAAAGGAAGACTGGGATGCAATCTCAGCCTGTAAACAGAAACAAGACGAAGACATTAGTGATTTTTATTCTAGATTTGAGAAATGTTTTAGCATCAACAGTGGCCTCAAGACGAGTAGCGAGTCATACCCTCATCTTTTTGTTACTAAATTAGTCGAGAATTCAAGTCCACAAATTAAGAATCGAGTTTTGAAAGTCGAAAGTACCTGGCAAGCTAATACCCCGTCCCAGATGTTACAGATGCTCCAATACCACCAGAATAGAATCAGAGAAGAGCAAGAACACGAGAGAAAACGTATGAAAGACACGAAAATGAAAGTACTAGTTGCACAATCTGTTCCTCAAGACAGTCAGAAGAGGGGTCCGAATCAAGCCAGTCATCCTGCAGCTCCCGTTAAAGGGAACTGCAATTATTGTAAACAGCCAGGTCATTTTATAAACGAGTGTGCAGTTCTGAAACACAACATAGCCACTGGTAAGACTAAAGAAAGACCACGTCCGCCTAGACAAGAACAAGTTTCACAGATTCCTCAGCCACAGAATGCACCACAGACAGTTACAGCACCGCAGCCCATCGCTGCAACACAGCATGTTACACAGCAGATGTACCAGTATGCACAGTCTGAGTATCCAGAGTACCAGCAGTATTCATGAAACAGCCTAGAGAGGGAGGTAGGCTTGCCTCTCATCGAGATACCTGTAGATCAAGAAGGTCCCTATGTTCACAGTCAAGTATTAGGGAAAGACAGAAAGTTTTTGATTGATACAGGGGCAAGTAGGACCACAATTAGCCACGCCGAAGTTCCAGGGGCTCCGCTCTCAGGCTCAAGAAATGTTTCCCTTGGATTTTCAGGAAAACCCATTGTAAATGAGATATCAAAGCCAGTTACTCTAGAAGTAGGTCCATTGTCCCGCACTACTGATCTGTTACTTACTAAGTCATGTCCAGAAAATCTATTAGGCATTAAAACACTGAAAGAATTAGGTGCAGTTATATGCTGTTCCCCAGAGGGAATACGATTGTTCCTGCGTGACTTTAAGGGTCACTATGTATTACGAGATTTTGATCCCAGATTGTCCAATGTTCCGCAGCATCTATGGGCGCAAGGTCCAACTGATGTTGGTTATATGCAAATCACACCCCATCGTGTGACTCTCAAGCCAGGTGTAGTGTTACCACGAATCAGACAGTATAGATTGCCACCGGAGGCTGTAGCAGCCTTATCCAAAATTATTGACGAGCTCATCGCTCAAGGAGTGGTTGTAGAAACTGACTCCAATGTATGCAATTCTCCGATCATTCCAGTCATGAAACGTACTGATCCAAATGCACCCCCAGTATATCGATTAGTGATTGACTTACGAGAGCTTAATAAATGTATTATTCCCCAGTACCCAGTTGTCCCAGACATCTCTTCCCTATTGACAGCCATTGATTCAGAAGCCTCATTTTTTACAGTCATAGACCTCAAGAATGCATTTTTTAGTGTCCCCATTCATCCAGACAGCCAGTTCCTTTTCGGATTTTGTTTAAATGGAAGGAGCTATATGTTCACACGAGCTCCTCAAGGTTTCACAGAAAGTCCTAGTATTTACAGTCAAGCACTTAAGAGACAAATAGACAACATTCACATGCCAACTGACACTGCCCTGCTCCAGTATGTCGATGATCTACTGATCACAGCCCGTTCTGAACGTGACTGCGAGCGAGCGTCACTGACGGTTCTGTATTTCCTAGCCGAGATGGGGCACAAGGTGTCCCCTTCGAAGCTTCAATTCTGTGTCCAGCAAGTGGTATACTTAGGACACTTACTGTCCAAGAGGGGTAGGCAGTTGACACCTGACCGTATCCAGTTAATAGCGAGTCTTCCTCAGCCCAAGACCCAGAAGGAGGTACGTGCTTTTATCGGCCTCACTTCTTATTGCCGACAATGGATTCCTCAATATGCATTTCTAGCCAAGCCACTGATACAGTTAACGACACAGGAGGCAGCCGTATCGACTGTCCTCCCTTGGACATCTGAACATACACTCAGTTTCAATGAGTTAAAGAAAGCCCTATGTCAAGCTCCAGTTCTAGCTACACCAAACTACAGTAAGCCTTTTACACTTTTCGTCACAGAACGCGAAGGTACAGCATTATCTGTTCTCACACAAGATCAAGCAGGACAATACAAGCCCTGTGCTTATTTTTCGAGCACATTAGATCCTGTAGCCCAGGCTCTGCCTGCGTGCCTCAAGTCAGTTGCAGCCACAGCACTAGCTATCAGACAAAGTGATTCCATAGTATTAGGACACTCCCTGACAGTACAGGTTCCACACTCCGTGGAAGTTCTTTTAAACCGAACACAAACTCAGCACTTGACAATTGCACGTTTAACAGGTTATGAATTGACACTGTTCCAGCCACACATAGAAATCAGACGCTGCAACGTTTTAAATCCTGCTACATTGTTACCATCAATTACTTCGAATTCTGCCACACACGACTGTGTGGAAGTAGTTAACATTATGACCAAGCCAAGACAAGATCTGACAGATATTCCACTACCAGATCCCGACCTGACACTTTATGTGGATGGTTCATGCATGAGAACTAGTACAGGAGAACTAGTAGCCGCGTATGCAGTGACTACTGACACTGAAGTTATTAAGACACACCGTATTGACACCCTGTCCGCTCAAGCAGCAGAGCTAGTTGCTCTGACACAAGCCTGCATACACGCTAAGAACCGGAAAGTTAATGTTTACACAGATTCACGCTACGCATTTGGAGTCGTACACGACTTTGGAGTGCTCTGGCAGGAGAGAGGTTTCATGACTTCTCATGGAACCAAGATTCGGCATGGTCTCCTTATTCAAGCTCTGTTAGATGCAATACATTTACCGACATCCATTGCTATCATGAAATGCAAAGCACATACGAAGGTTACTGACACTATTTCCCAAGGTAATGATCTAGCAGATCGCACAGCCAAGCTTACAGCTCAGACCCCAGACATTCCAGTTAACATGACACACACCCTAGATCCGACTACATGTATGACAGTTAAGGACCCTACTCAAGATGTCATAGATATCCAGTTACATGCTACTCCCGAAGAAATCAAGAAATGGTCCGAACAAGGAGGGGTCCAGACAGATCAAGGATGGTTAACGAAAGGAAAAGCCACTTGGTTTCTCCCCGACTCTATGGTTCAAGTCATTATCAATACCGCACATAGTCCAGCACATTTAGGAGAAAAAGCTATGTTAGACAGTATCCAGAACATTTGGTTCAACAAGCATTTACGAGCTGCAGCCAAGCAGAAAGTCCGTACCTGTATGATATGTTGTCAGTTTAATCCAGGTAAAAGTGTCCCGGTGGAACAAGGTGGATTCCAACCTCCTGACCACCCTTTTGAAGTCCTCCAGATGGATTATATTCAGATGGAGCGATGTCGAGGTTTCAAGTATGTCCTTGTAGTCGTATGCGCTTTGTCCAGGTGGACAGAAGCATATCCAGTCCCAGATTACACAGCCGCGACCACTGCCAAGCAGTTGGTTTGTGAGTTCTTCCCCCGTTATGGACTCCCTAGGGTCGTATATTCTGATAACGGCCAGCCATTCTCCTCAGAGTTAATGAAGCATGTTTCCCTTTTGTTAGGGTACCAGTGGAAGTTCCATTGTGTACGCCATCCTGAAGCAGCAGGTCTCGTAGAGAGACATAACCAGACCCTGAAAATTCGCATCGCCAAAGTATGTAAAGAGAAAGGTGTGGACTGGCTAGTAGCTCTGCCAGTCGCTTTGTTCTATATGCGCATGGTCGCACATTCCAGATCAGGTCTGTCCCCGTATGAGGTCGTTTTCGGCCGCCCCCCTAACATGTGGGGTACACCCAGACCCCGAAGTATTACCGATGTTTCAAGTAATATGCTGACAGATTACCTAGCTTCCTTGATGTCTGCCCTCAACTCTTGTCGTTCACAGGTTGCCGCCGCATTTCCAGACAATACCGAGGTGGCACCGCATGAAATCGTTCCCGGATCCATGGTCTTGGTTCGCAATTTTGACCGCTCAAGTCCGCTGGAGCCACGCTGGAAGGAGCCCCGACAGGTCCTCCTCGCCACCCGTACAGCCGTGAAGTTGGAGGGCCGCAAAGGCTGGGTGCATCTTTCACATATAAAGAAGTTTTATGGACTGAAACCGGTCTCAAAGAACATTTCCCAGGATTTGAAGGATTACCAAAGTACTATTCTCAAGGACTGTCCCGCAAAGAACAATGATACTGCACCCTCCCTGTTAGAGAAAACTCCACAGCAGGAGTATAAGTTGAAACTCCGGTCTAGTAAAATAAGTCAGCCAGTTTGATTGTCTAAGTCCTCCCCTAGGTGAAACGGTTAGACTGTTTCTGACATGTATAAAATAGACCCCCATAGTGAGAGAGTTAGTCAAAACTCAATCCGATGTATCGTTTTTCTAAGTTTCATATTATTTCTCAGCATTATAATTTCCTGCACCAGTTATGCATTTTATCTGTATTTTCCAGTTTCTCATGTAAATAAGTCTGCTAATGCTACAGTAGAACACACGTTCAGTGATCTGCCTCCTCATGAACTCTCTTACCGCCTCGCTATGCGTAATAACTCTTTCATCCGCATGTTACATTATTCACACCAGACCAGCAATGCCACTAATTGTTGGGTGTGTGGCCGACTCCCCCCTTTCCAGATACCGAAGGGAGTTCTGCCACTCTTTCCTTATCCATTTTCACATAATGGTTCGTGTGGAGCATGGTCCACGTTAACGTCATCCTCAACAGATATGTCTTTTCTTAACAGTACGTGTTTTCCAGACAAGCAAGGTCTCCCCCACAGAACCGGGTTAGACCTAGAAAATGAAGTGTATAATTTAGGTAATTATTCTTCGAATTTCATGGTCCTGAATGTTCAGTCTGATACTACTCCAGACTTACCTGCAATTTCGGTACTACCAGTCAAAGGCGAATTATGTGTCCGGAATAATGGTTCTACACACGTAGGACATAGTGATTGTACTACTATTGTCAAATATAGTGACAGTGGGAAATCTATTTTCAAAGCTTCACGTCATTCTTATTTTATTTGTGGTCAGACCGCATATGTTCGTCTGCCCCTCGATTGGGAGGGAACCTGTTACATTGCCTTCCTACTGCCACCTGTTTTCCTAGCCCCACCTGATTATCATAGAAACACACATCTAGTACACATTAGACATAGAAGGGAGTCCCCCATTGTCGATTATACTGAAACTGCTCTAGAACAGTATACAGATTTCAATAGAGGTTTCTTCTTCTTTATAGGACCTATCCAGAATAGTAAGCTAATCCGTAGGTTAACCAGAACCCTTGAAGTAGTAGTCAATGAGACTGCCTCTGCTCTAGGTAACTTAACTGAAGAGCAATCTGCTATGAGATTTGTCGTTTTACAGAATCGTCTCGTCCTTGACGTCATATTGGCCGATAGGGGCGGGGCCTGTAGAGTCATCGGATCTAGTTGCTGCATTTTCATTCCAAATAACGCGCCGTCTGTTTATTCAGCTATAACCAGACTCCATAAAATTGCCCATCTGTTACACCAAGATCCAGGCACCTGGACGTGGTCCGGTTGGTTCTGGAACATAGTTTCCGCCTGGGGATGGAAAGTATTGTCATTTCTAGGTATTGCAGTAGCGATCATATTCAGCTGCTGCCTCTGTATACAATGTGGCCCTGCGATTTGCGGCATTTGTGCTACCTCTTGTATTCCTAGTCCCAAGCCCCGTTCTAAAACCCGTTCCCAGAAAATTCGAGACGAGCAAATGATACTGTATGAAATGATAGATGGTATCATGAATATTGATGTTTCCTGATGGAAACGTAGTGACAAGGAGGGAATGTGGAAAAGTAAATTTTGCCATGTTCTGTGTCCCTATGCGTCATCCATCATATGTTATTTGTGCATGATTAATATGCATATGTATTCCCTATGTTCGATTAAAGACGCAATTACAGTTGTGTCCACCTCTAGTATGCCAGTTTCCAGTTCTCGTGAATACTACGAATATCAGGCCCATGTGAAGTTACGTTGCCACGTTTCTCAGTGTGCACGTTATTCCATTGTAAAGTCCCCGTTTCTAGGCCTCAGAAGGGCCTGGACACCAGATTCAGCTCCTGTCTCCTGTCTCCTGAAGCCTCGCTGAGGAGCGATACAGCCCCCACCTGTATCCTCGACCCTTCACTTACTTCCTGCCTCGCAGTGCCCGGTTCAGCCTGGCTCTGCCTCTGAGTCTGCCAAGAGTATGTTATGATTCCAGTTATCAGTTCAGTACTCCTTCTCTGCATTCCTAAGCTACTGAATCGCATCAATAGTTTCCGTCATTGTCTAGCCTTTACGTCTCCACGTTAGAGAAATACTGCATTTTAATGGTCATTTAATATTCTTCATCACGCACTACATGTAGAATAATGCATGCTCCAGTCTTAGAGTCCGTTAGCCTCTCCCCTCCTGACTCTTAGTTCATATCAACATGTTCTCTAAACATCAGATACTAGATACTGCTTAGGTACATGTCGCCCTGACTCTCCAGACTTCAGTCTCTGCTCCTAGCACAGAGTTCATAGCCCCCAGCTTCTCCTAGTGATACGTCATTGCCAGTTTGCGCGCACCATCAGGTTAGAGGTCCCGGCTCCTCAGGTAGCCCCCTCCATGGTTTCCGCCCCATTCATGACATATTCTGTTACGTTTGCATCACATGTCTATGTATACGCCCTGTTACACCTCTTTTCACCCTTAACTTTCGCGACTGCTATTGATCACACCCACTGCTCCGCCTATCGTATGTATTGTAATGCAACTGTTTTAGTATATATGATCGTGTATTGTTATTAAATGTTAGCGCGCTCATCCCAGATCCAGCCCCAGCAGCTGCTGGGCCCTGCCATCCTATTCCTACGCAGGTTGTCCTGTTCCTGTCCTTATGCTGTATTAAACCTGCAAAACTCCTACTACCTCGAATCTTGACTCTTATTTATTGAGCTATCTGTTATTCATTTATTCATCCAAAAAATAGAGGTATTATTTATTTATTTACCACAACCCTATGGATTAGCCTTGAAAAGGGTGAAACTGTTGAAGATACTGTCTCGCAGGGGTAAAAATATCTAAGAAATGCACCATGGCCCAGCTAGGTCTAAAGTGTTTCAACGCTGAATCAGCCTTCTCACCAAACAGGGAAGATTTATCAAACGGCATGTCCATCAGAGAGGCTTGAATGTCCCCAGACAAAAGGATCTCCTCCAAGTGTGCCGCCAAAGCACCATGCATGTGCAAAGTGCTGTGCCTAATCAGTCGGCAGTGTCCAGCCCAGAACAGATAACGGGCCTGATGTACGACCATTGGCTTTTGCGACTCGCAAATTGCCAAAATTTGCGAGTTGCATTTTGTGAGTCGCAAAAGCCAATGTACAACAATGTCAGAGACACTGTTAGCGATTCCGAGAGGGGTCGCAAAATGCGTGGCTCATGAATATTAACGAGCCAATCTCAATTTGCAACCCCATTGGGAATGGCTGGCCCTCCCTGTGATGGTGGCCTGCTGGGCTCAGCAGACCTCCATGTCTTGGACTGTTTTTCAATAAAGCGTTTTTTTTTTATTGCAGCTCGTTTCATTAAAGGAAAACGGGATGCATTTAAAAAAAAAAAAAAAGAAATGCAACAGCATTACCACCTTCTTGAAGAGGGCGGTAAATTGCAAGTGTTTTGTGACCACAATTGAGGTCGCAAAACATTCATGCATGGCTAGTGAGTCGATATTAGGAAGGGAACGCCCCTTGCTAATAGCAAGTCGCAAAACACTATTTGGGAGTAACAATTTTTTGCAACTTGCAAAATAGTGTTAGTACATTGGCCATGTAGGTTTTTGCATGCACAAATAGGTCGCAAAAACTGGTCGTACATCTGGCCCAATATATTTTGTGTCACCTTGATCGTCTTGGATGATTTGAGCCAGGTTGACCCAAAATTCCTCAAGGACTGCTGGCAAGATCTTGCCAAATGTGTCCCATAAAGCATGGGTATATCTACTGAGCAAAAAGCTGGTACGGACTGACCGGAGGATAGAATGGGAGAGGAAAACATCAGTTTCCCGAATGCTTTCATTCATTTGGACTCTCTAGGGAATTCATACGGAATGTGTTAGGGTTCACGCTACTGAAAAAAAGTCAGAGTCCCCTGGCACTGGCATTTGGTGTATGGCAACCTGTCTTTTCACTGGTGAACAGGAACAAGGCTTAGACCAGGTACACAAAAGGGTGTCAGTCAGGGTTTCACTAAATGGAAGTAAGGGTTAGGATAACATTTATCCAGGTGGCAAAACGTCTGTCAGTACTTTAGTTTTGACTTCCATAGTTGACAGTTGCAAATCAAATACGTCCGCTGCCCGTCTCATTACCACAGAAAAGAAGGCACTCTCTGCTAGAGCTGCACTGGGGAGAACTCTACCCATTGTCCAGGAAAGTTCAGCCCACTGGCCTCCTGCAAGTCCATGTAGAAATTGTTATCATCATAGCGTGGTGGGAAACAATACCATCCACCTATTGCCATCCCCAAAGGTGGGATGGGCCTAATTAGAGTCCAAACCTTGGAGTTCTGGGGTGAGGCTCTGAGACAAAGGCATGGTTCTATGTGAGTTGGATTGAAAAGGGGGCTCAGTCTGGGTAGAGATTCATTTGCCTTGGAAAGAGGTTTTATTCTGGTGGCGTGAGGATCAGCATCAACACCAAAGAGACTGGCATTGATTTTGGTGCCAGATTGGAAGTAAGATCTGATGTAGGAGCGGATTCCGAGGTGCTGAGAACAGATTTACCTGTAGTAACCCAATTGGAGGCATCCGCAGATCCTTGGGGCATGAAGGCTTTCCAAAGGAGACTGAATAGTGCCAAAAAATTGCAACATAGCCTCTCTAAAGGCCTTGATCTGGTGCAACTTCCTCGATGGACCCACAATCCCAGGATGCATCAGAGTCAGTTGTAGGAAGAGTCCTCGGTTGGGGACCTGGAGCGAGCCAATGAGGCACCCTGATGTCCTCACAACTTCTCAGACTGAGTTGCGGGACTGGGACAAATCTTGCTAGGCCTTCTTGTGCTTGCGTTTTGACCTCGACTTAATGGATGACTTGGACTGCGACGAGGACCTGTCACAGCAATGGCCTAGAGAGCTGGAACAGGTCTGCACCCTCAACTTCAAATGGGAGCGGTACTGCTCAATGTTCGGTGACATACAGCTTTGCTGTGCGTTCCCAAATCACCTTCAGATTCATAAGAGCACACTCCTAACAGGACTTGGAGACATACGCCAAACTCAAACACCAGAGGCACACCTTCTGGGGACTGGTCACAGACATTTCTTCATGACAGTCTTGACAAGGCTTATGCTCTATAGTTTTAGACTGGGACATAGTTCTCCCTTGCACACTGGTAAAAAGTAAATTTTGTAAGAAAAAACTTGTCAACAGAGGAAGAAAAAAATTGGGAGCAAGCCCTGGATCCATGTGAGAAGGTGCAGAAAGAACGGAGTTGACATTGATGTAGAGCTGTGTCGCCAATTCCAGGGTGGAACAAAGTCAACATGTAGCCACATAAGTGCATACGATGAGCGGAGCAATGCTGTTTAAATCTTTCGGATCCAATCTAGTGCCTGGGGATGATATAAAAGTGAGGAACCTGGGGTTAGAAGTGCTCACACAATTCTCCATGTTCTTTGTTTGAGTGGTTCCGGGTCACAGAAGGTTCCTCGTTTCCACCAGGTAAGCATACTGTATGAGGGATCTGGAGAGAAGCGGGCTAGCGTTTGCGGAACAATAACTATGCGGGGATCAGATGGATGAAACAAAATGGAAGGCTTTATACAGCGCGAGCATTACCATCAAAGCAGTAAGTGGAATGATATAACGAGGTAAATACATCGAAGACATATCCTGACCTCGCAGGAAGAGGTCAGTTCTCCAAAACTGTGCAAGTCTCAGAAAGTGAAGACATCCTTCGGGATGATTAAAGGCTGAGGAGCTGGAGAGAATAGATTCTCAGCGACAGAACCCTTCACAGACCCGAAGCCGTACAATGGGAGCTTGTCGCGATCCGCACAATTATAATGCAGGCTTTGAGGAGGACAAATGCCTAAGCGAGACAGCTCTGACGGCCATGGCTACAGAGAACAAGCGCAGAACAGACCAAGTTCAAACACGACGCGCGGCAATTACTCTGGGAGGCATGATACCATCGCGCACCGAATGAAAGCACGGCACCTTGGCTAATATCTGGAACGTGTCCGTAACTGCTCGCTGGATGGGCATATTTCAAAGCATCAAACAAAGGGGGAATTTAAAACGATTCATTTTGGCAGGGCGTTATAAAAAATGAGCTTTCAGTGAAATGATATGGGTAAATCAGTAATGCAAAAAAACATTGAATTAACAAGCGTCTTGGCAGTCTATTGAAACAGGAGTAAGCGATTAGGTGTGGAATTAACCAGTGTTAGCTGAGTGACAGGGGTGTGAAATGCACCTTCTGTTTTTTCTGCAAAACAAGCCTTTTCACTGAAGACTGTTTAGGAGTGCTACCAACAAGAGCTGCTGTAAAGTACAGGCCTACCAGACGTTTACTATGATTACACACGATTTTCCCACCGGGACTAGCACGTTTCTTATGTGATCAAAAGGTATGCACTGCCCTAGCTGTCAAGAGTATGCAAGTTCAGGTAACTCTAAATTTTTTGCCAACAGCATTTTGCTTTCTGGGACTTGTGGGTTAATTTTCTCTTTAAAAGAATAGCGTTCTAAATCTCACCAGGCATAGTGCAGCTGGACTAAAAAATACCAGAACAGCTGGATGTGTCAAACCTATCAGGAGACACATGGCAGTCGTATGAAAGTCAATGTAGGTCTGGCCTCCACCGCAACCCCAACTAAATGCAACATATAGTCGTCCCGGTGCACTGGCGGGCAGAAACTCCACTTTACCTCCCTTCGGAAGGAAATGGACGCTCCAACCAAGCAATGACAAGGCCAATAGGTCTAACTTACATGTATTGATTGGACACAATAACAAACAACAGTACAGGCATGCAGAACATTCTCCCATACATTCATTGTAAGAAACACATGCAGGCGTGAATGAACACGAAAGTTGAATACATGCAGGCCAAACGGGGAATCATGTGCAAACCCATGCATATAAAGGCATCACTCCAGGCACAAATGTACACACTAAGGGGCCTATTACGATGGAGGATATTCCGCATCCTCCGGGCCGGCGGAAGCCACCGCCGGCCCGGAGGATGCGGAAAATCCTCTGCGGACCCACCAAAGACCCACCGCCACATTAGGATGGCTGGTGGGTCCTGGTTTCCGTCCGCCGCTTTTCCTCCGCGGTTGGCTTACAACCGCGGCAGAAAAGCTCTAATATGGTGCCGGTGTCTCTCAGACACCGTCAGCCATATTAGGATGGCCTGTGAAAAATGCTTTTCCGCGGCGGGTTTTCCGCCGTGGAAAAGCATGTGTAACTTCACTGAGGGGGCCCGTTGCGGGCCCCCTGGGTGAAGGGGGGGTGGGGGTGCACATGGGGGGTACCTATGGTACCCCCCTGCATTTGTATGCAGAAATCGGCAGGCACCGCACGGTGCCTGCCGCTTTCTGCATACAAATGCAATGTATGCATTTTTACCATTGCGGCAGATGCAGCTTGAAGCCGCACCCGCCGCAATGGTAAAAATAGAGGATGTGACCGCCAGGGTGGCGGTCACATCCTAATTGCATAGGAGGAAACTCCGCAGGCCATGCAGAGTTTCCCTCCTACTCTATGGTGGCGGACGGACCGCCATCATAATCGGCCCCTAAATACATAAAAACAATGGGCTCGATTCACAAAGGTAAGCTGAGACGAAACTCTAACTTTGCGACTTTCGTTATTTACAAAGGGCATTTACGAGCAGTAAAGTTATACTTTTATCTCAGTTAAACTTAAGTTTTGGTCTTAGGTTTAACTGAGACCAAAACTTAAGTTTACTGAGACATGTCTAACTTTACTGCTCGTAAATGTCCTTTGTGAATAGCAAAAGTCGTAAAGTTATACTTTTGTCTCCGTTTACCGTTGTGAATAGGGCCCAATGCTTAAGCATTGTCATTTTGAACAAGCATTTGCAATGCAATAGGTCTCGCATTAGGAAAGTTTGAGCCATTGGTATTGTAAACTACATTTTTTTTATTTATGTGTTGGTTGTGAAAATAGCTAAAGTAATAGCTTTGTCATTTACAATGCCAATAGTTTTAACTTTCACAAATGTGACACCTATAGCATTTGTAATGCAATATGTGTTGTATTTTCACGAAAATCCAAGAACAGAAGTGAAATATTAACATTTTTTTGTGACATTTATAAGACAGACGTCATTGTTGTTCGAGTACTTTACGCTGGTATTCTGCAGCACAGCACTGTGTTAGCTATGCTGCTCTGAGTGTCAGAGCTGCCTTCCTTGCTCTGGTCCATGCAGTCTTGGCCTGCAGGACTCGGTCTTGCCAGTCACCTACCTAGTGGCCTACCACCTAGCTGCCAGGTGTCCCAAGTCCATGCATGGTAGGATAGGCTAGTCCCAGTATTTCGTTTTAAAATGCTGGGACTTGTAGTCCTCCTTTCTTAGAATGCTTGGACTTGTAGTCCAGGTTTTATCCTGGACACAAGACTAAGGGTGACCAGGCGTCCCAGATCTCCTCGGACATTACCGGTTTTCAAAGGTCTATCCTGGTGTCCCGACACTTTTGTTAATTTTTAATACATGTCCCAGTTTTTAGTAAAGGGGTCAGGTCACCCTGCAAAGCAGAATTTAAAACTAGGATCTCTTTCCGACGCCTAGGAGTCTTTTTTTCGTTTCACAATTCTTTAAGTAGGTTTTCCAAAAAATCCAGAACAAACAACTGTCATATATCAATACAAAAATAGAAAGACATTATCATGAACAAAATTTACAATAGGAATAAGAAAAACAAGGGAGAGTAAAGTAGAAGATCAAGAAAAAGAGAGAAAAAAAAAAGGAATAAAGAACACCAAAAAGCAAAAAAATAAATTTCAATACCAAGGTCTGAAATAATCTACATTTCTGCTAGGCATCACAGGAGGAGTTTACTGTGTGTTTACCGAAGAGAGGCTTAGTGGGAAGGAGGGGGCGCAAGGTGGCGGTCCAGCTGTTTCTATTTGTAAACATAGGCTAATAAATGTGTATGCGTGTATACAATATTTACCAAGATGATATATATGTACACACACATACATACATACACACACACGTGCGCGCACGCACGCATATAAATATACACATACATTTACATGGCTGCGCAAAAAAGGGGCAGGCCAGATATACAAGTAAAACGGAAGGCTACTTTAATGTCTGCCATGTCTCAGTTATGCTTCTCCAAATCTGGTCACACTAATAAGACTACAAGTCCCAGAATTCTAAGAAAAAAAACAAGACTGCTCAATTTAGTCAGGCATGGACCCGAGAAACTTGGCAGCTATGCTACCCATCTGCCTTATATGAGCTGATCTTATTTGCATTCTCTCGATTAAGCATTCCACGGCCACTTTCATGACTGTGCAAAGTTTTAGATTTCTAGTTCAAGCATCGACTGTGCGTTACCTTTTGAGTCCGCGTCCTCATGAATACCTGCAGGGTTAATAATCGCTCACTGACTGAAGCTTCACAGGGCTCGTTGTCCAGGTGCCGCCTACAGAGAGTAAAGCAAACAGCAGGGGTCTGTCTCTACACGGGCCTTCGACGCCCATTTAAAATACTCGCTGCAGCGTATGACTTTACACATTTCTGCTGGATGGCTGCCTAGACACATTCCAAGGGGGCTAGACAGGTGCCCTGTGCGGCTTCATCGTGGATTAGCACAGGATGCAGGAATCACCTGTGCAGCCTGGAGCCAGGCACCCCAGACGGAACTCGCCGCAAGGGACCTTTGACAGCAGCAGATCTAACAGTCAACTGTACTTACATTCTAGCACATACCATGAGACTTTATGGGTACCTCCTTCAGATGTTTTATTTTTCGTTTATGTAGCGCTGGCATGAAAGTTGTTTCATAGCGCTCGAGTACCACAAAATACTGTAGCAGCACAGCAGGAGAGTTTTCATGAATTGAACGCTGTCCTCATTTCTACGAGAGCCGGTGGAAATATGAGCCTGAACAACACTGATTAACGTGCAGGTTCACCATAACTTACATGGCATCCCAGAAGCGCAACCGCGCAACGCCGCCGGCCTGCGACCAGGAAGTCAGGCAGGCCGGGCGGGACAACCGGAAACAGGAAGTAGGAGGGCGGGAGCCTACCCCGCCTCCCACGGAAGAGCCGGAAGAGCCGCGATTGTTTGCAGCACCGGAGCAGGCAGGAGCCTACCCTGCGCCCCGGTGCCGAAGAAGGGAGGAAGAGTCCTGCTGCCAGGTGAGTGGGGCTTCGCTTTGTGGCTGGCCTGCGAGGGCGGGGGCGGGGCATGTGTGTGCGCGCCCGCGGCGGCGGGCTGTGTATGTGTGTGAGCGTGCGTGTGTGTATGTGTCTTGGAGTCTGTGTGTATGTGTGTTTGACTGTGGGGGAGGAGGAGGGGGTTGCCTGTCTGGGTGCCTGCGTGTCTGTGTAAGTGTGAGTGCGTGTGTGCGCGCGTGTGTGTGTCTGTGTGCATGCATGCGCTGGGAGTATGGGAGGGCGGCGCAGGACGGAACGTGCGCGTTCGCGCACACGAATCCAGCAAGAAAAGCTCGTGCACCCTCTTGTCCTCCTTCCCCCCAGACTGATCGCTATTGGTCTCCAGCTGGACAAATGCATCCTTGCGGATGCATTGCCAGCGAGACCCAAAAAAGGAATCAAGGCTGGTCCTGTAGTGTCCTAAGGCAAGTACGTTTTTAGACAGTTTTTTTGTCAAAGGGTGATACTTAAAATACCAATCACTCTGAAGAATCAGACGTTCATTTACTTACATGTGTGGTGATCAAAAGAAGCCAACACTTTATGTCTCAAGTCTCTTTATATGCATAACATATCCACACATGTGGATATGTTATCCTGGGAAGGACCGAAGACCTTAAGGATGGGTTTATGTTGCTGGTCACACCACACTCCATATCCTGCTAGCAGAGGCAAGGTGGCTGCCAGGGAGCTCAGGCAGTAAGTGACAGATTTCGCCCAGAAAGTTATTTCTGCTGGCATTACATCTCTTCAAAATGGACAGTCCAATTGTCACCAATTCTCACCTGGCTCTCGCTGTCAATTCGCTTGAGAATAGGGAAACATGCTGCTCATGCCAGCCCGTAAGATTGGCATACAACCTGAGGTTCTTCACTAAGACAACAAAATGTGCCACGTGGTGAGGTGGGATGCAGGAGACTTTCTATGCTGTGCAGCCGACCCTTGGTAAACAGGGTGAAGCTGAATGCAGCAACAAACTATTAATAAATGTAAAAGTTGGGAAGTGGACAACTATGGCAGCCATTTTGTGAAAATAAAATCCTTTACTTTCCAGCTCCATATATCCTAACCGAGCCGTATGGTTCCATCTCAATACCATGCGGAGATGATAAAAAGCCCGCTCAGTATAATGAGTCTTCAGTAATGTCGATAGCAAGAGAAATGTACCATAATGCATTAAGTGAATAGAGGCTGTAGTTTTCTCTGTTAAATTCAGGCTGCACCTCAGACCATACAGAGGGGTACTGTTTTTACTTCACATTGTATAGCAATGCCACTAATCTACCACTCTCAACTATTATGAATGCACATAATTATAATAAAATTACTCCGTACTTCCTCACAGGCACTCTTGCCAAGGCTACACAAGCATCTGCTTTGGAAATTTCATTTTTTAAGGTCAACCTTGCCAAGAAACGTTGCATGGACATTAACGCTGTCTGTTGCCTCTGCCAACAGGTAAAGTCTCTTGACTGAAGCTCTGCATTCTTTGAAAACAACAGAAGGATCTTTACACAGCGAATGCCAAGCATAGCGTGGGCAGAGAAGAATTCGCGGCCTTTTCCGCAAGGGTAAGTAAACAGAAACTCCATTACAGAACAAATATGCCTGAGAGCACACAGTCCGGCCACCTGCAGACCCCAGAAACAATGCTCCGAGGTTGGGCCGGGCGAGGTCATCAGCAACTAAAGAATGTCGCCGGGACAATAGCTTGTTCTCTGCTCCAAACTGAGCACGGTGTGCAGCTGACGTGTGCGCCATGTTGGCCTTTTCCGCTCTTGTTGATGGCGTTGACTCAGGCGCCTGTCATCCGGGGCTCTTGGCGATGAATATATGATGATACAACGAATTCCGTTGCAACGCATGCCTTTACCACGCATGCGTTACAACGGAATTCGTTTACCACGGATAAACTTTTCCTCGAATAATTGCGTGGTGACGTCATACGTCGTTAAGAGAAAACGGCATTTTTTCCGGTTTCTCTTAAACGACGCTGACGCCGACGTTGTTTTATTTGGGGGGGGGACCCCCCCAACCCACCTTTTTTTCTTTTTACCTTTACCACATATGCCTTTACTACAAACATCGTAGTAAAGGTATGCGTGGTAAAGGCATTAGTTGTAACCACGCATGCGTTGTACTGCATGCGTGGTTAAAGATTTCGGGGAAACGGCTTCGTTGTAATGGCCGTTTCCCCTTGGCGATGCACGCGGCAGGTGCACTGGGGGAGCAGGGGGGAAAGCTGCTGCCTTTTCCAGATAACCAATGCTCACTTATTGGGTTTAAATGCAATAAAACGTTGCGAGTGGCACTGCCTAAGCAAGCAACAAATCACAGAAAAAGCTGTATGCACACCGGGGGTCTTTTCTCGACATGCTGCATTCCTTAGGTGCTGTTGCCTGCTCACACCCAGGTCAGCTCAGCCCTGTCTCCCCTGTGCACAGCGCAGATCTATGGCAAACAGCCATTCATTTCAACAGCCCTGACGAAATATTAACGGAATGCACGGCTGCTCGAGTATCTGTTGCTAACATGGGAATATCGTGTTGAATTTTAACGGGGTAACCCACAAAAAAACCTACCCGACCTGGGTCAGTATTGCAGTATAATAAGATAGTGGTCGCGGTAGCAACTCTTTTAGCAAAAAAGAAAATAATATTGCATTCACCACTCTTGCTTTTCTTGAGATGCTAAAATCAAATTTAATTCCAAAATCAAAAGCATCCAATGCGAGTCAAAGTCAAAGCATTTGTTAATGGCAACACAGTTGCTCCAACATATAACAGTGCGATAGGTATTTACAGTGCTCTTGGTATAGAGGGGAAAAAAAGAAAAGGTTGGGTAGAAGGTGATGAAAGTGTGAGTGAAGAACAGGGAAAAGGTATTGTGACATATATATACATAATTTGTACATAGTATAGGACCTTTCCAGCCTAACACAGGTCAATTGTTCCTGAATGTGTACCTAACTCCAATGAACATATTTTTTAAGAGATCTGTCCTTAGAGCTTGTAATGGAGATGTATGTTGTCAACGTTTCGACACCTAAAAAGGAGGGTTGATTCAGTCCTCACAGTGGGGTCTTCATCAGGACAAGGCTGAGAAGAGCACCTGTGAACAATCGGAGAAATGAATAAAAAAACAGGGCATTTACAGAAAGGGGTAAATGCTAAGGGAGGTGCTAAGGGAGGGTCAGTTAACTGACCCTCCCTTTCTCTCGGACTCTAGGAGCTACGAATGAGCCCAATTCCTTTTGACTGCACAGCGAAGTAATCCTGCTGTTGTCCTGAGTAGGTAATTGTTACCGGATACACCTTAGCATTCACCCCCTTTCTGTCAATGCCCTATTTTATACACTCTCCGATTGATGCTTGTTCCTCAGATATAAAGACTATGTTAAATTGAAGTAAAAGTAAAATCAACATTTTGGATCTAAACTTGAAAAACGATGATGGTCAAATGTAGTTGACACTGTAAAATAAGAATACTGCTAAAAATAAATGTTTGCACTGCTTCAGTTACCACCAAAGAAATTTGAAGGACAATCTCATGTTCAGTCACTTTGTGAGAGTGAGACAGAGTTACTTCAAGAGAGATTATTTTACTCATGCAGCATGTTTAGAGTGAAGATTAAGACAACGTGGTTACACACAAAAGACTCCTCCCGTGAAGCCTGAAGAAGGCATTGTTCACCCCAAGAGCAGAATTATTAACACTAAAAACAAAGGAATGTTATGTTATGTTATGTTATGTTATGTTATGTTATAGATTTTTATTATGCGCGCAGCTACTCCAGCTAAGGAGCGTCCTGGCGCATTGACGAGGAATAGCATGAGAAACATAACACAGCTAAAAGAGCCAAAAGGACCACCTTAAATACATAGCACATACTGAGGGTAAAAAAAACTAAAACAGGAATGTTTTCAAGGCTTTCCTAAAAGCCATAAGATCTTCTAACAGGCGCAGTTCCACCGGGAGGGAGTTCCAAGCTGATGCGCCTTTACTCCAAAGGAACGGCCACCCATGCGGCAGAGCCTATATCTGGGAACTACCGCCAGGGCCTGGCCCTGGGAGCGAAGAGTGCGCGTAGGGACATAAAAGAGAAGAGAGCCAGACAAAATTTCAGGACCCATGCCTCTCAAGATCTTAAAGGCGAGGCAGAGTATCTTAAAGAGAATCCGCTTCCGTATTGGGAGCCAGTGTAGGGAACGGAGAACATTCGCGACCAAACAGAATTTAGGGAGGCCGACGATTGCCCTGGCTGCGGCGTTTTGTACTCGTTGTAATCGAGTAAGTTCGGCCTGATTGGCCCCGGCGAGAAGGGAACTCGAGTAATCCAAGCGAGAGATGACAGTAGCCTGGATTACAAGCTGTCTAGTTGGGGCATCAAAGTACTTAAGAACAGATCTTAAGCCTCTCAACAGACCGAAACAACAAGCCGCTGTTCTTTTAGTGTGCCCTACAAAAGTCAGGCCCGAATCTATCCACACGCCCAGGTTTTTCAGCTCCAGAACCGGCGCCGGGGATGGTCCCAGCTCACGTGGCCACCATTGGTCACCCCAAAGTTCCGCTCCCCTGCCGACAACCATAACCTCTGTTTTAGTGGCATTCAGCTGGAGACAGTTTCCTGTCAGCCAGCTTGCCACCGCCTTCAATCCATCCTGAAACCTGGGGGCATCCACTTCTGCTTCCCGCTGAGAGTAACCGCCAGCTGTGTGTCATCGGCATATGAGACCAATGTTAGGCCCCACTGCCTCGCGACATCAGCTAGCGGTCTCACGTAAAGATTAAACAACGTGGGGCTCAGCAAGGACCCCTGTAGGACCCCCATGGCCAGTGGTTGGAAGTTGGACTTGAAGGGAGAGATGGAAACACAGAAGGAACGATCGCCAAGGTAGGAGCGGAACCATTGCAGGGCCAGTCCCCCGACACCTATCTCCTCGAGCCGATGCAGGAGGATGCTGTGCGAGACGGTATCGAAAGCGGTGCTGAGATCTAACAGTATCAGCGCCGCCGTCTGTCCAGCATCCAGCACCGCACGGAGATGTTCCACCATCACAAGAAGGGCGGTCTCCGTGCTGTGGCCAGCACGGAAGCCGTTCTGTGTGGGGTCGAGGGCATTAGTTCGTGTGAGGTACTCCGACAGGGCCAAGTTGACATGGGCCTCTGTGATTTTCGCCGGCCATACATACAGTACAGACAGGGCCAATGACATACAGAAACTGGTATATATTACCACATTCAATAAAGATACAAATAGAATAAAGCCATTGATCATGTGCAACTGGCATTGTATCTCTGGAGTAGATCCCAATTTGAAAGAACTCATCTTTGCACCGAGAAGAAAAAGGAATTTGAGGGAAGACCTGATAAAATTAAACATAGCGGATAAAACACACAACAACATTGACAACACCCTGATAGCTTTGAACACTGTCAACACTTTCAATAAACCTGGTAACTGAAGCAGAACACTCTTGAAAACAATTAAGCACTGCATTAACCCTTGCCTGAACCTCCTATACCACACTTCATGGACAAGTGCAGCATCATCAACAACTTTTTCAATTAGAGTTACAGGACATAACAAATGTGGCAGCTGTGCACAGAAGGTTCTGAACTCATTTTATCGAGGCAAAAACACACATTTTAAATTCACAAACTGTAAATCATGGAATGTGGCATATAATACCATCTCTCCATGTTGTAAAGGCTACTTTGGAAAAACAAATCAGGTGTTTTGCAACAGGATCACAGAGCACAGGGAACACATTAAATGTAAAGCACAGACAGAATCGATGGTTCAACTCTTCATTAGTGCACAATATTCAACCACAGATTTAAAGTAGAGCGTCATGAAAATAATTACGAGAAACAAAGAAGAATGAGACATAGAAAGGATCTCATTAGGGCAAGAAACCAAAAGAAGTTGAGGATCGTAGAAAATCAGCCCAGTGAGGTATCAGAACTAGGAAACGTAATTTGAATACCTCAAGACACACCGGGGAATACTTGGGCGATGAAAAACACTACTTTGAGAAGCAAACTGAAGGAGTTTATTAAATGATATAATCGATACAGAAGGTTATTATGAGCCACACTTAAATAGAATGACAACATATGGTGGGATTTACAACCCTAGATGCGCAAACAGACTGAGAATTAATTACGTAATCTGGCGCCTGGAAACCTGTTCCAATTTCCCACATCAATAGCATTAATTTTAATTAAGAAGAACATACTATGTATAAAAAGAGCCTCTATAAAGACAGAATGACACCAGTAAAGTTAATTCAAGAATTTCCATATAGGACATATCGAGCAGATGGAGTGATACTCTAAGTCCCTAGTGTGCGGCACTTTCGGCTTCCACAGCACAGCCACTAAACCCGGAATACACGGTTTTAATAATTTCCATGAAGCAATGCTGTGTGGACACTCCCTTTTCTGCACGGCCCCCAAGATTTTTCACCTTTGCTGCACCTTATTTCTGTTTTCCTGACTTTAGAATTGAATTGGGCTTTATCCCTGCTAAACACCAGTAAAGTGCTTGTGCTACCCCTTTAAACATGGTTGAATTGGCCGATTCCTAATTTGTATATTTAACATGCCTACAGTTTCCCACTTTATGATGTACCCAGGGCCTGGAAGTTAAGTGCCACTAGTGGACTGCAGCACCTATTGTGTCATCCACTACAGTGGCAAAGAAAACATGACTTCAGCCCTACCCTGTGTAGCCCGACTGCTGCAGTGCGACCTGTTTAAAATATAATTTTTGACAGGTAATAAAAAACCTATTAAATATTAGTAAGTCAACCCTATATGAGCCGTGTAGTACACAAAGTAGGGTGCATGGTATTAAAAGTGGGTGCAAAGAACCTAAAAGCTATTTTTTACTGTGGCAGGCCTATCTGTCCTATGTACAGGTACAAATATTAATACTATAGCAAACGAATGGGACCAGCTAGAAAAATAAACAAATCACTATATTTATAGTTATTAAAAACCCAATTCAATGGTGAAGCAGGATTTTTAATTAATATTAAGGAAAATAAACTTTTGAAAAGTTATTCTTTACATATCTGAATGGGCAGAAGGATAATTAGCATACGTCCCTGCTAGCTCTTAGTCTGTGCTTAGTCTTGAATAGGTGTTAAAAAGGTGTGAAAAATAGGGTGGGTGGGGCTGTGAGCATCCTTTTTCACACTACAGTCTCAAATCCTGATAGACACATCTGTTAAGACACATGTAGCATGTGGGGCATAGCATAAAGCAGGAGAACAGGATGCCAAGAACATTTTTGACAATACCCTGTCTGGTTGCTGATGAACAATACTTTTGTCCAATCAGACTCCTGTTTCTGTGTTTGTGGGTACAGTGTCAACCTCAATATAAATATTATTGTTAGATGTGGAAGAACATTAGCATTATCATTGTACATTTCCACACACAACCCCAGCCCTCAGAGCCCAAGTTATGAAGACTTTTGCCGTAAATATATATAATAATAATAATAATAATAATAATACTACTGACATTTGTTGAGCGCAAACAGCTACCTCCAAAGAGGTGTCCCGGCGGTAAAGAGACAAGTGACACGCGCGTGACAAGCAACGATCAGGAAACATAGGCTTAGGCTAGGTTAAAAAGCCACGTTTTAACTGCCTTCCTGAATTGTGTTTCAGAAGAGATCTGACGCAAGGAATTTGGAAGGGAATTCCATAATTTGGACGCCCCAAACATAAAAGATCTACCACCCAGTCGGGTTTTCTAGACTGGAGGAGTGCAAAGTAATTTCTGGGTGTTGGATCTCAGAGCACGTGTCTGCGTGTAAACACCCAGCCTCTGTTTCAGATATGAAGGGCACGTACCATCAAAAACCAGAAAGGCAAGGGTCAAGGTCTTCAATTTGATTCTCTGGTCTACCAGAAGCCAATGTAATTCTCTAATATGCGGAGAGATGTGTTGCCAAAAAGGAACATGTTTGATTAATCTCGCAGCCGCATCTTGGACCATTTGGAGTTTCCTGACAAGGTAAGCCGATATAAAGGCCGTTCGCGTAGTCCAGGCGGGCAGTTAATATGGCGTGGACTACGATCCGGCGGCTGCTCTCAGTCAGCAGGTGTATAAACTTACGCATATTTCTCAAGGTACTAAATTAGGCGGCTGTAACCTGCTGAATTTGGGCAGAGAAGGACAGATCAGCCTGCCATTTTACTCCCTGATTTTTGGCGCGGGTGGAGAGCACATTTCCTCAGGCCACCACAGGTCTGCGGCCGGAGGCTGGGTTTTACCAAAGAACAGCACTTTAGTTTTGTCAGCATTCAACTTAAGTTTGTTGTTATTCATATAGCCTGCAATATCTTTTAAGCAGCCTTTAAAGCTCTTAAAAGACTCCTTGGATTGATCCTTGAAAGGGAAAACCAACTGGGTGTCGTCGGCATAAGAAATTGCCTTAACTCCCCAGTTGGCTATCAGAGTGAATAGAGGGGCCAGATATATGTTGAACAGTAGTGGGCTTAGGGCCGACCCCTGTGGCACCCCGCACCATAAATGCGTGTGGGTGGACTGATACGGTTGTAGGACCACCCTTTGCGTACGCAAGTGGAGGAAAGACTTCAGCCCTGACATTTTGCATTTTGGGCCAGTGTCCAGTATCCCAAAAAGAAACTACTGAAAAAATGGGTAGGGTTGGCCGTCTGGCCTTGGCAACTTTTAACACGCTGGATAGGGAGGAGCCAGTAGTCGCCCCCATCAACAAGCCTGTGCTTTGCATAAATGCTGTGTCCTCAGGCACCCTCTTCAGAACACTTTCTGGACCTGCAGAAGACCAGAAGAGGACTGGACCTGCTGTATGTAACCAGAGGGTAGCCCTGAAGGACTGAACCTTCTCCTTCTGGTACCCAAGACAAAGAAGTGGACTTCTAGGCTAATGTGGCTGACCTGCTGCGTGGCTAAAGAGAGAAAGCAAAAGTGCTCAGCTGACCAACGGCAACTGGACACTACTGTCGGCCTCTGCCTGACACCCGGTGCGCTTGAAAGGGCCCCCATGAGGCTCTCGGGCCCTAGACGTATACTGATTTTGCTGGTTGAGACTTAAGGACTAACTTGGAAGGTAAAATCTTTGACCACGACAGTCCTGGTTGGTGTATCCGACTTGCGCTCCATCGCAGTGGGCCTCAAGTTGCAACTAACCAGCCTACTGCATCTATAAACTCTCACTGATGCTTTCTGATTCTTGTCACTATGGTCTCTTAAATGTTTTAAACACTCTTATCCTTGGTTCCTCTTATTAGATTTTGAAATTTTGGTGTCATTTTGTTTATCAAATTTTTGCCATTTTCTAATTCAACTTGGGATTTTTACTGTTTTGACTTTGAGGATTCACATCTGATATTCAGTCACCCATCTCAAAATAATTCAATTTCATACAATGCTGCCAGGAATATGCTAGACAGAGTCCATAAATCAATAATCGATGTTGCAGTACAGAGCTCTAAACCACACAGTATCTGAAAAGAAAGGTGTAATATTGCAATGCAAAGTCAGTACCAGGAACTACAAAGAATAACGCAGCAGGGTCTGCCCTAAGGAGAAACGTCGGGCACCCCAAAGTCTGGTACATTTCAATATAAATCAGCAAAATAACTAATGACTAGAGACTATTCACTTATCATGTTCTCATTTTCAGGCCCATATCAGCAACACAATGGAACCTTGGATGCGACCTCCACGAGGCCACCAGGAGTGCCTTAAATTCAAGATTAAAATGTTTGAGTGTTTACATGTGCCCCTTTTAAGAAGATTTCCAAAGACACTGTGGAACCTTGAAGACAGAACTCCACGAAAGACGCATGATTTTTAAAATTTAAATAACTCACCTATTTCACTAGTGAGACTCTAAATATATTTATTTGCCCCATTTCAGAATTTACAAAGCGGGATTGGGAGTAAACTGGTATGCTGCCCTCATACAGTAGCAGGCATGTGTGAACAAATGCAGCCCAGGCTGTCTCCATTCATAATAATTGTTTTTAATAATCCAGAGACCTAGTTCAAGGACATTATGAGCCTACATATAAATATAGAAAGGTGTATTAACTAGTGTAGTCTTGGGCCCTTAGGAGAATTATATTGAGTACATTCAAGGCATATTATAAATACTTGCATTTTGAAGAAATTGGGATACTGTCAACTCTCTTTCTCTTTTTAAATACTTCGATGTGCATATGTTAGTCCACAAAGATGGTAATAATTAGAAAGTATGACTCTCTCTCACACACACACACATACCTGGATCAACGATGATGAAAATATTGCTAAATGTGGCAGAAATATTTTGTGATATTAATGCAATTAAATCTAAAATAAGTCAGCAGCATTAGAAAAAGGTCTATGTGTTACAAGCTTAGAAAAATAGTGAATTGATAGATGACTGCTGTTTTTTGTAGATTTTTGACGCATAGGGATGTGAAAAGCTTGCCTGTGAAGATTAGCATGAGACAGGACATTTTGCCTCTGCTTGCAGTGTGTAGTGCTGATGTAGTTCACATTGCAAAAATCCATTCCTAGAAATTGCATGGGACTGGATATTGTTCTGCATTATCCCAGGCATTGACAAGTGGTGACACGTTGGCAACACCACCGAGGGCCTGCAAAAAGATGAGTCTATACTATCACACAGACCTAGTTAATTACTTTGTTAAGGATTAAGGAGCAGTGACTGCCCTCTTCATACCATGCACTTCCCATTCAGCACACTTAAATGAACAGACTTGGCTCTACATCTTTCCGCTTCCCGCCTGCATGCCACCCCTCAGGCACTTCAAATATTCACAACTATTTACTTTTCCCTCCATAGAGATTTATCCCTACACTCTACTTCTTCCACACTAGACATCTTCCCGTGTTTTGTCACAATGCAGCAACACTTGCATTGCTCCTCCCTCTCCTTCAGTTCCTGCTCAATCACCCTCAGAGCCTTATTCCTTTCCATCCACCTCATGGTAGGCTTGGACCCTCAAAACAAGTCAAATGGCGCCTACCCCAAGAATGGCATGCCCTGCCAACTTAAGGCAAACAAAGCAAAACCAAAGGGGATGATGGACGGAGTGTTGAACATTGCAAGCACTCACCTCAGTCAACTGATTTGGGTTTAATCCATCATTTTTCTTTAGCTCACTAAGACACCCCAGTTCAGACATGGCCATATGCAAATCAGTCTGACCCTGTGGCTCATGGGAACAGTCCAGCCCGAAATGCCAAGCCATGTCTTCCCTGTACCGGAAACAAGCATCCTGGGACCGGTTTCAGGCTCATAACCCTCATCAGCCAGGCTATCTTGAATCCAGTAGCAGAGTGAGCAAGGGACCCACGTCTGAGCATACCCTGCCAACTTAGGGCGAACAAAGCAAAACCAAAGGGGATGATGGACGGAGTGTTGAACATTGCAAGCACTCACCCCCGGTCAACTGATCCGGGTTTTATCCATCATCTTTCTTTAACTCACTCCGCCACCCTAGTTCAGACATGGCCATATGCAAATCAGTCTGAACCTGTGCCTCCTGGGAACAGTCCAGACTGAACTGCCAAGTCAAGTCTTCCCTGGACCGGAAACAAGCAACCTGGGACCGGTTTCTGGTGAGGGTGGCAAGTTGATTGAAGCCCAAATGGACTGGGTGCATCAATCAGCAAAGTCTCAGTTTTTGTAGGACTGATGTTTTAAAAATTGGCTTACGAATAGCGTTTCTTCCCGTAGGAATAGCGTCTCCAATAGGCACTCCGGTAAGTAATTTAATCAAGTTTCAAAATGACTTTCATCAATTCTTTGTTCAAATGATGCTTGTTAGTTTATTTCTTTTTCCATATATCGATCATCATACTATTTTGTTCATAGTATTTCAGACAATTTGTTCACATTTTCCGCCCAATGCATTTCGGGCTGGCGCCCTTCTTCAGGGGACTTAATCCTGAAAGCAAACAAGTAAAGCACGTCTATGGTAACCAAGCGATACTAAACGCTATACTTCAATGTGGTACATATATCTTTAAACTGTGAAATAAAGACATGCATAAATTTAGTGACACAAAAATTCGTGAACATTGGTCAGGCGTAACTCAAAAACATGAAAAAGTGTGCACGTGAGAGACTGTGGCTTTGTTGCTGTTGCGAAGCGCAAAAATCGTGTAAGTCCGGTGCAAGAATGGTGAAACGACCGTGCCTAAATGTGTACTAAGTAACACGTTTTTTATGGACCTTTTAGAAGTATTAGCAATTGACAAGTGGCATCGGTAGAAATAAAATTGGCTTGACATTCGGCATCTCACCATTGCTAAGCATGACATCAGCAGGGGGTCAGGGGTTTCTAATCTTGGAAGCCACTGTTGGGAGGAATTTCTCAATAAAGTTCTTGGCGGAGTGAAAACCAGCACAGAAGGAAATCTTTCTGAGTAAGGACGTTTTCCCTCTCACTCACTGCTCTAATATTGTCCGCTTTTGACAGAAATGTGGCCTCTTTACCACAGCTGTGTTTTCCTTGGATTTTAAATTATAAGCTTGATGAACCTCTGGGAAGTAGTCACTTTTTCAGTAAAGTGGTGCAGTACCCTAAAAAATAACTTCCAGACACTGTATAAAATAACCCCCCAATGCAATTTAATTGGCAATAGGCCCTCCTTGACCAACAGGAATAATTCTGCCTGACCCCACTCTTCCTCAGGATACCTTCTATATCTCTAAGCTAAACAATGATTGCTGTTCTCTGCATTGTCTCAATTACTGCACATGCAACAATAATCCATTTCAATCCTATCAATAAACTCAGCCACCCGTGGCCACCAAAATTCTGCTATTAACCTGCGAAATAGGTCAATTGAGCCCCAGAGTCTATCATTGGTGGTACTCATAAGCTTCCCTCTAACAGCTTTAGGCCGAAATACTCTATCTCTCTTCAACAAAGAAAATCATCTATTACTCTTCGCTCACCTCCATTTGACCAATAATTCTTCCGTGCAATCTTTCTTTCCAGGCCATTGGCTCTCGAGAACCAGTTCATATTGCAACAGAAGTGTGTCCTGTCGCAAACGCTCCAGCCACTCTTCCTTCCCTAGAGAATCATCCGCTACCTGAAATACTGTTCCTCTTCCTTTTCCTTCTTCTCGCTCTTACCTACCCATGTAGACTTGATATTAAAACTGACAGTGTATTCGTCTCGTCACTACATTTTTATTTTATTCATTTATTTAAAGAGTTGTATCTAGCACTCGCAAGACACAGGGTATCACAGCACTATACAGACATTGTCACGGCAGTGTTAGCAAACAAAGTATAAAATGAAAGCTGGTTGAGAGTTGGATCAGAGCATTTCCCAGAGAGAAACAATACAAATGATATAAAATTCGAGGAAGAGACTCGTTGATATGCTGAACCTCAATATGATGTCTGCATAATTGTGTGAGCTACATGAGCCTTCTAGCTGAAACATTGTCAAGCCTATTATGAAAAAAAATCCTTAGGAACTGCGTGATTTATTCTCACTTAAAACCAAATATCCCATCAAAATGCCTTGAATTAGGCAATGGTCCAAACACGTCAGAGGCTCCTTCTGTATAAGAGAATTTCACACTGTCACATCCATCTATACCCTAGATCCACCTGCAGCTGTGTCAACTCTACACCAGCGAGCATGGCTGTGTACAGAGTCATCTAATTCCTCAATCTTAGCACAGACCTAATCAATATTTGAGCTTCGACAGAACAACCCTCGACCAACTCGAATTCTGCCTAGTATAACTGTGTCCATGCAAATTTCCCACCATTTTTTTTTAGCAAAACCTTTAAATTGACCTCTTTATGTGCAAGTTAACTCTGAACTAGACATACCATTCAGCAATGCTCATGATTGCCTGCAATAGCTCATTTACTGTTGGCATCTTTTAGGTGCATGTCGCTTCCCTAAGTCTCATTTCCTACATTCTCCACCAGCTGCTACTGAATGTACATCTATGACTTCTCAAAGGCAACCCTTCCTCGCCTAGTACAGTAAACAATTTCTTTAGCCTTCCTAAGACATCAAAACTTAGAATTAAACTCTAAAGCAATGCTTCACGACTCAAAACAGGAGTGAACGTCTCTTCGGATGGCAGCAAATTAAGGTCTCTCATTCTGGCTGCACATAGTCAGTGGAGATCTACGCCACGTGATGGAGTCCCATCACCGCTAGATAAGTGGCAGGTAAAACTGTAGCCGACATGGGTTATGCGTGGGACGCGAACTACCAAGCAGAAGAAATGACATAACACATCCACATATGTGGGTGATTCCCACCTCAGCTGTGACATCCCCACCCTTCATACCTGTGTATCTACACCGACGTTGGTCAGACCAAAGCCTGCGTGCAAAAGCAAGAGGCCACGTAGTTCGTAAATGCTGCCCTATAAAAACCCTCTGCAGCATAACACCATGTACAAGAATGTAATGTATTGTTTATGTTTATTGTGCAGGGCTAGTACTTTGTGTAATCACTTTTTCAACCACTTTACCTCCTGAACACACCCATTGTATGCCCCGATTTGACATTAATTGAAAAACAGCCCAAGAAATAGGATTTTGAAACTCTACTACTTTATTTTTTTTTTGAATATATTTTATTATTTTCCATGTAGCACAAGAATTTGAACAAGGCGTCATCCAAAACCATAAATTAATAGATACAAACATAAATGCAACCATAAATGCAAACATAAACGTAGTCATTATAATACTTCATCTCAGACATATGCTTAGGGGAGAGGAAAATGACAAAATATTCAATTTATATTTATATTTACAAACAGTTCCTATACGTCCCCAGAATGCTATCCCAGCCCTGCTCTCCAATTACTGACCGGTTCCCAAATTCGAATTCCCAGCTGCCTTTTTTTCCTACCTTTCCTTGCGTAGATAGGTTTTTCTAAATTATATGCAGCTAACAAATTAGACAACCATATTTGCAGGCCTGGAGGGTTTTTATCCAACCAAGCCCTGGCAATGCATAGCCTGTACACTGCCATGGCAACGAAAATAAATTCCCGCTGTGGAATACCATCCTCAGGAACAATCCCTAGCAATATATGCACAGGACAAAATTTTATCTTAATTTTCAGAGAGGCCTCAAAGAAAGCCTCTATATCCTTTAAGAGTGTATGAAGCTGTGGGCATAGTGCAAACATGTGTATTATATCTGCTTCTACTGAATTACAGCGCGGGCAGGTAATACCTGTGGTTCCACCCCATTTCGCTATCCTAGCCGGGGTGTAATAAAGTGAATAAAGGGTTTTGTAGTGTTGCGACTGTAACGACGCAGAGCATAAGAGTGTCCTTCCTGCCTCCAATGAATCCTGAAACCACCCTGAATCGCCCTCTAATTTCTCTGCCCATTTCTCACTGTGTTTTTCAATATCATCTTGCTTTGTATCCATGAGACTGGCATAGAAACTTCGGATCGAACAGTCCCCCCCTAGCCTTATTTTCTCGATTATGTCAATTGTGTTAAAGCCCGCCTGCCCCCCGTGCTTATTCCCTAGATAACTCCTTATCTGTAGGTATTTGAAGAAGTCATGCCTATCCAATCCATACCTCTCCCTTACATCTGAGAATGCAAGGAATCCCTCCGAGTTCCTGAGATCTCCAATCTGAGCTATTCCCTTCTCTGCCCATCTTTCCATTGTCTTATCCCCAAATATCTCTACAGGGAAGGATCTATTTCTAAAGAGCTTTGTATACCGATTAAATCTCCCTATGCCCATTTTTTTCATAAAAGCACTCCATATCTTGATACCTGCCTCAACTGTCTTAAACCTAGTTCTTTTATAGTATCCATACTCAATGCATTTTAAGAAACAGTTTTCAACTTCCTCCCCCAAAACAGCAGCATAAATTCTGGAAGAGCAATCTGTTATCCTTTGACTTACCCCCCCACCTCCTATAAGTCCTTGCATAAACTGGATTACTGCAGCCCAATAATAAAGTCTAAAATCCGGTGCCCCCCAGCCACCTCTTCCTCTCGATAATGTCATAAACCTATATGCCCTACGGGTCTTGCCCTGTGCCCAAATAAATCTGTTGAGGATACCTTCCAATGTATTAAACCAATTTGCTTAAAAAAAGAGTGGAATTGCCCTGAAATAATACAAAAATTTAGGTCATATGAGCATCTTGATTATATTCGTGCATCCCATTAAAGAAAGATGGAGATTATTTAACCGTTCCAGATCCAGTTTTACACTAGCCATCAGTGGAGCCATATTGTTCTGCACAACAACTTCGACATCCGCCGATATTGCCACTCCCAGGTAGACTGCTGAGGCTACAATTCTTGGATCCGTTCCCCCCTGGACATGCTGATTACAAATTATCTGAGTCTTAGATTTATTCAGACTGTAGCCAGAAACTTGACCAAAATTCTGAGCCTCTATCTCCACTTCCCTGATAGCACCCTCATGGCTAGTTGTTAAATGGAAACTCTACTACTTTATAATCAATGTTACTGGCCTAACACTCTGAAGAATGTACATTTCCGCTTATTTTCCTAGAAGTTGGCTTTTTAAAATGGTGTTTAAATCCAAATTGTGCAGACGATTTGTTGGCTTGCTATACGTTCTGTTTCCTTTGCAAATTGTTTTAGAAAAGCATTCATGGCTTGTCCCCTATTTACGTGGGTTCTCTGGTGTATTTCTGTACACAACCCAGGACTCTGATCAGCTTCTTTGTGTCTTCTTTTATTACCAAGGCCACCTTGTGCCACATCTCTCTTCCAATCATTTGCTTGCCAGTCTTGTTAGTCATTTTTTTTGTAGTTTGTGTATCACTTATCTTTGTGTAGTGCAGTAATAAATAATGTTATAACCTAAAAGTTAATTTCTTAATATGCTCAAAGTTTATGGCAAATTTGCCTTTGCCGCTAAATTTTCCAAAACCTCTTCATAGAGTACCAATGCCATGTAAAGTGGGTTTTATGTCTTAGCAGTACCAACTCCGCTCCTCCTTTGATGTTGACACAGCCTTTCCTGCAGGAATCTCCTTTTGAAAGATGGCTGCCAAGGCCTGATGCCCTTATGCTGAGGTCTTGTGTGAAGTGTGCCTGTCTGATGTCCAACAGCCAGGCCTGCTTTTAGATTCCAAGCACACTACTCCAGTAAGGCACGTACGTAATGAAGTATAGAGCTAGCAGCTGGCGCCAATTTAACAAAAGCATGCTCACATTCAAGGTTTAATAGCAAGTAGGAGTGAGGACCAGGCTCTAATGAATAAATGATAGTGCAGAGAAGAAGAAAATGACCTACTGCAGGGAAGGCAAATATATAGCAAAGGAGGGTTAATGGCAAAAAACAGGTCTCTGTACATTCTTTGTTAGGTCAAAAGTACTGGCATGGCTTGCAGAATTGATGCTTCGGACAACCTTGCATGCCTTAGCAATTGTAGAAAATAACACCGCTTCCGACACAATTGGGAAAGGTCATTTAGTGTAAATGGATCCTCGCGGGTGGAAGATTGCACAGAATGGAAGAGCCTTCAGTTTGCGACCCCAAGGGATGAACTTACTTAACTGTTCCATTCTGATGAAAGTCATTCTGCTCTTGGTGGAAAAGTCATTGGTGGATGTGGCCCGTGTCTGACCTGAAGTGATGGAGAGCGGTCCTCAGTACATTAGCATTGCTTTGTTGAGACTCCATCCATCCTGCCCAGTCCAAGTAATTGTACCAGGGCAACATTCTGCGACAGAATCCTATTTGAATCAAATTACAGCATTGGCTCGTCCTGCATCTGTGCAAGTGTCCATCGGGCAAATGCCATCAATGTGGTGGCACCCTAAAGTAAAAAGATATAATCTCCTCCTAGAGAGTGATACTCAAAGTGCGGCCCTCCTGACCTTTACATGCGGCTACCTGGTTAACAGCAGCAATGGGCTACTGTTTCTCAACTCAGCACAAACGTTGAGAAACATGTGAAATAAAGGGGCACACATTTATTTACAGCTTAACTGCAGAAGCCTTTCATCTTAGTACATTAGATTATATCAGTGCATTGAGATTTTTTTTCTTTAAAGTGATAGTTTACAAAGATGAATTTAGAAACATTCATGCTTCGCCTCCACCCTGGCAACACTGCAAATAGTGAACTAAGAGGCAAGTCAGTTGTTAGGTTTACCACCTGAGTGGCCAGGGTTACTATTATACATGGATGACATTATAGTTTAGCAAATGAAACTCAAGAGAAGGTTTCATACAGTGCGCTTCCAGAAGACATATATTTTGAGGTCCTCTTATATGTGGTAATGAAAAAAAGAAGGTAAAGTGAAATTAAAGAATTGTCTAGGATCACACAACTTGGTCAAGTGGGGAAGCCGGGACTGATCCCATGTTTTCTTGCTTCATAATGTGCAATTCAGCCTTTATAGGTACATACTTTGTTTCCCTTATGCCCACCTTACACCACCCACGCCATCAATGCAGCCCTCAATCACAATACAGGCAAACTTTTTGGACCCCTGGAAAATGTTTGCAAGTACCCATGCCCTAAGATCTAGTAAACACCAATAGGGTATCCGCAGTGGCATTTACACTGTTCGGTACCTCCTCTGCCTCTCTAAAGTCTCCTGCCACAAAACTTATGGTGCCACAAAGTTTTACATTTTTACATGTAGGGTGGTCAGATAACCGGAAGCAGCCTTCCTCAACTCTCGGAGCAGCAAATCGATTTAGATTCGATATTAGGGCAGCAAACCTTAAGGTGTTGTAAAACAGGCAACCCAACGGCAAGATAGACGGCCGCATCAGGAGTATTCTAATGTAAAAATCTTTACTGGATGGTTAGTCATTAACAACAGAAACATATTTGCATATTGCTCAGCTGTCATTTACATTTTGCACATAGGTGAATACAGATCACCAGGCATGACCTTACTTGGTCATTGGCGATAGATGATGGAGTAAAACTTTTAAAAATACAGCCCACAAGAAAAACAGCCATGTTAGTGCCTACCAGGGCTTTAAGTGGGCCGGGGCCTGCTGGTGCTCAGCACCGAACTGAAGCAGTTTCAATATTATATACAACAAAGCCATAGTTGTTGCTTATTTGTCTTATGTAACTAAAAAACATTGACAAGGTCAATAGTCCTGGCTTGTTGTAGGTGTAATGTTACATGTTGTAATATATATCTGGATGCAGGGTCGGACTGGGAAGGCGGGCATTGGCCGATGGGCTGGTGTCTAAGGGTGACATGTGGGCCAGTTTTTAAAGGGCCTCAGCTCCATTCCTGCCCTCCCAGGCCATCGCACTTCAGGTTAAGGTGTGCGGGGCGAAGGTGTTAAGTGTGACAATCTGCCTTAATGGTGGCCAGGTGCTGCTCTATTTGTTGGGTTATGCTTGCCTCGGCCCCCCAGTGGGGCTGCAAAGCAGTGTCTTGCCCCTGATCTCTCCCCTGCCAGGCCACCACATTCTGACAATGGTGGGTGGGTGGGGGCAGGTGGGAGCATGCAGGGGCCTTCCTGGGGGAGGAGGATTTTGGGATATGAGCTATCTACGTCTCAGGCCATACTTGAGCAGCAGTAGCTGTGTCCTTTTTCTTGACCCCTCCCCTGCAAGGCCATCACCCTGAGGGTATGGAGGGCTGGAGAGGGAGCGAACTAAGAGAAGCCTTCCTGGAGGGTGTGTGTTTGTATTTTGCTAAGGCCTCTCTGTGAGGTAACCTTTATTAGGCTTTTATTAAACTAGAGAGAATGTGGCGTTGTGGCTAAAGCTGACAACTTTGGCACTCAAAGACCAAGTTCCAGTCCCAGTGTCAGCTCAACATCCTGTGATTCTGGGTAAATCACTTAATCCCCCAACGCCTAAAGTAAAAATACATTTGATCTTGTGTAGTGTAACTGTAGCTCATGTAAATCGCTCCAATGCCATAGCGCCAAGTTCAGCTTAATTAAAACTATAAAAAATCAAATAGAAAATAAAACAGCAACTTTTCTACGTTAGGCCAGAGCATGATAATTAGAGAGCACTCTTTATATAAAAATATACATATTAATTTTTAACATGAACATGACTTTTCTGTCTTTTTTCAGTTTAACTAATAGTCAATGGTTGAGTAAAGCAGTTTTAGAACATATTGTAAAGTTCTTTCAACCTATGTTGACTGTTTACATACTGATTAGAAGAAAAAAATAGAGACTTTTGCATTTTTCTTCATTTGCGCACCGGCCAGGATATTAAAATACAGGTCATGTTGGTAAAAAAAACAGCCAGGTGGCAACTCCAGCCAGATCATGTATTGTGACCCTTGGGCCATTGTATTATTTCAACTCGCAGACCTGGCCAAAATGCAGTGCTTCCAGTTTTCACCAATCTTACTAATTCTATAGGCTTTAAAATGCTTAGGTTACAAAACATTTCTCTAAAAATTAGTCCAATGAGTCTAATCAAATGATGTTTTCTGAAAGGGCACGAACCGCAAATGTAGGCCACTTTTTTGGGACAGCCCGGGCCTAATTGTAATCCCAATCCGACCCTGTCTAGATGGAATGACAAAGGCAACAGCATACCAGTTGGGCGGCACACCATGCTAAGCACAGATCTTTAGTTTACGTGTTTTAAGCCACACCCTTAATTAGATCGACCACACCCCTTTGAGAACGCCCTCCCCCACCACCCCAGTTTTTCATCCCACTTAAAGCACTGGTGTTTAGTATTTTTTCACTCGGATGCTCAGTGTGAGGCACGCGTAGTGAGAGCATGGGCCCTCTGAGCACCAGTCTCCTGTATGGGCTTAGAAACCTGCTTCAAGGAACACAAATAGCTTACAGAGCTCTGTCATCCGTGCAACGTCAACTCAGCCTGCCTCCCTTCAGAGCTCAGTAACAAGAGCAGTGCCTAGACGTACCTCAGGTTGTGTTGTGCTCAGTAAAGTTATTTTCCTTTTGTCGGTCCATCTCAGCCCAGTCTGTCCTACTCCTACAGAACTGGCAAGTAATTATATAAAATCAGCATGCCTCTTCAAACACACACACTGCTCCAGGGTATACAGTCAATAAACAGCAACCGCATGGGCCTCTGGTTTATGAAACTCGGCAGGGGAATGTCTGGAGTAAGATGGTAAATGAGGGCGTGCAGGGCTGTTCATTATCAGAAGAACAGCATAGCTCACAGACGAGACAACAGCTAACTAAAATGAAATGTAATTTATTTTTGTACATTTAGTTGAGTGCTAACTATGTAAAATAATTAAGTTATTACCAATTGTGTAATTGTTTTGCCGTTTAGTTTTCTATGGATTTTAGTATTAGTACGTGTATTACACATGCATTTTTAAAGGTGTTTTTTTTTTAACCTTTTTTGGATGAGTTGGTTGGGAAGAAAATTCTTGTATATTTTTATAATTATTAATATTTATGTACGATTTATTAATTGATAATGTATATTTGTTAACAATTTACACTTTTGTACAATCACTTTTAATTTATTCTATGGGAAGTGTTTGTGAAAGTGTGTGCTATGATATTTGTTATTTGAATTGTTTTTAATTGAAATTAAATAGGTTACTTTTTATTCCCCACTCACTTTCCCCATCTCTCCTGCCTATTCTAAAATATAAATATCACTTTTTTCCCCACTCAAGGTCTACTGATTCTGTCCATTGTCTACCAGAACCATGGACACCACCCATGCCCATATAAATGCAAGTTCAGCAGTTAAACAAACGCCCACTCCATATCTCAGACCTTATAGCTCTACAATACATAATGATGTTATCTTCTTTTTGGTAGTTACGGAAGTTGAATATATTTTATGTAATTAGATTTTTTCTTTTCTTCCTTTTTTATTTAGTATTAATTCAAATACTCCCCGACTCAAATAATTTTCCTGTTATTGGTTAAATATATTGTATTGTAATATTTGTTAATTTTTTATATTTTAAATTATTAGTTTCATTTCCTTTAGTGTTGATGGTAGTTTTAAGTCAGGGAGTATTTGATATACTATTCCCACTCCAGTTTATCCAACAGTGGGAAAGTGTTGGACTTTGGAGGGGTTAGATTTACTTACCCTACTCCAGTCAGTGCAACAGGCGGGAAAGCACTGGACTTTAGAGTGGGAATAGTAAATTGAACCTCTCCAAACAGCGCAACAGTGGGGAAAGTTTGGATTTCAGAGGGTTTAGATTTACTAACCCTACTTCGGTCAGCGCAACAGTATGGAGAGTGATGGACTGCGGAGGGGTTAGATTTACTGTTCCCACTCCAGCTTACGCAACAGTAGGGAAAATACTTCACTTCAAATGCATTGCACACATGAATAACCCTATTAATGTAGAAAATATATTAAACTGTCAATATAACCATTATTACCATAAAACATATTTGCATATGTATGTATTTACAAGATAAAAATGATTACATCTATAAATAAAAAGGAAGAAAAGAAAAAATATAATTGCACAACACATATTAAACTTCCCTAACTAACAAAAAGAAGATAAAATCATTATGTATTGTAGAGCAATAAGGTCTGAAATATGGAGTGGGCGTTTAACTGCTGAACTTGCATTTATATGGGCATTGGTGGTGTCCATGGTTCTGGTAGACAATGGAGAGAAACAGTAGACCTTGAGTGGTGAAAACAGTGATATTTCTATTTTAGAATAGGCAGGCGAGATGGGGAAAGTGAATGGGGAATAAAAAGTAACCTATTTAATTTCAATTAAAAACAATTCAAATAACAAATATCATAGCACAAACTTTCACAAACACTTCCCATAGAATAAATTGAAAGTGATTGTACAAAAGTATAAATTGTTAACACATATACATAATTATCAATGAATAAATCACATATAAATATTAATAATTATAAAAATATACAAGAATTTTCTGCCCAACCAACTCATCCAAAAAAGGTTAAAAAAAACAACATTTAAAAATGCATGTTTAATACACGTACAAATACTAAAATCCATATAAAACTAAACAGCAAAACAATTACACAATTGGTAATAACTTAATTATTTTACATAGCACTCTATTAAATGTACAAAAATAAATTACATTTCATTTTATGTAACTTTCTACCCTATACCCAGCAACCTGTACCTAAAACATAACTAAAAGAAATCAGTATTAAACAATTTATGTAATTATTAATCATTTAAATATTTAATCAACAATTAATTAATTGTTGATTACTTAAATAACTTCCCACCCTGCACCCCTACAAACTCAGCAGCCTACACCTAAAATCTAAGTAAAATAAAGCATTATTGAGCAATTTAAATAATAATATAATCAATAACAAAATTAGTGGTTAATTATTCCTGTCCTGTCATCCTGCAAACTCAACAAACAACTACAACTTTACAACTTACTATTAATAATTAAATAAAAAATTCTAAATAACAAGGTTATAAGCGATATATTTTTTAAAATGAATAACAATTATGCAAATAGTAACATAAAATTAATATAGTTAGTAAAACACATTAAAATGTTTTTAAAACGTTATATCACTGAAAACTATATTAAAATCAACAATATCCTTAAAAACGATATCACCATATATTCTTGAATTGAACTACCTTTATGGTAGCTGAAGTTGTGGTGCGTTTGACTGACAGGGATTCAAGAGAGCACAAAGGGAGCCCTGGGATTTCTGTGAAGCTGAACTGGGGGGTTGTAAATGACAGCTGCTCCTCCTCCCTTACCCTGCTGTCTGTTGCAGCATACAGCATTGTAGCTGGATGGCAAGATTTTGTTTAGGTTAACTTAGCTAGAAGGTGGATATTTTGCAGATCTACAAGGTCTGAGGTATGGAGTGGGTGCGTAACTGCTGAACTTGCATTTTATAAAGGCACAGTTGGTGGTGTCCATTGTTCTGGTAGATGATTGGTAGCTCTTGAGTAGTCAAAAAGTAATATTTCTATTTGAGGACGGGCAGGAGAGAAGGAAACGGGAGTGGGAAATGGAAGGTGTACAACAGGTGACAACAAGAGTGAAGAGAGTGGAAGAGGGAGTTAAAGTTGCAGAAAGGAGGTAGATGAGGATAGCCAATCCTGGGGGATCACAAGCAGCCACCGGCTTAATTTGACTTGCTTTTTAATAGCTAGATTAGCTGTTTGTATTACCCTGTCCCTGTGCATAGACCATTATTAATACATTTGAAGGGATGAGCCATAAAGTCTAAAACTAATAAGCACAGAAGGTACACTTGCCTTTACTCGTGGTAAAATGAAGCCGAGTGAAACAACAGAAATATAAGTTTCAAAATTCAACAGCCGTGTCTGGTGGCTTAGTGGACTAACTCATGTGCCCACTGTTGGGGTCTGTGACCTCATGGTCACAGGTTCCAATCCCGGTAGTCCACTCAGCCTTTCATTCTTCTGAGGTTGATAAAAAGAGTCCCACTGAGTTAGGTAACAATAAACATCTTTTATTTTGCACCAAGAGGCCTATGTATTAATGTGGCTTTACAAATACACGTTATGTTAACTATATATTTAAAATCACCAATAAGGATTCCACTCGATCTGCCAATATTTCTACCAGATCTTCCACAGCATTTTCGCCTGCTATATTATGAGTGCTGTAGGGTGATAATTAATCGGAGCTGTATAGTCCTCCTTTTTAGTTTCAAAGTCTGTTATTAAACCTATTTGACAAGTGTTGCAAAGAGTGACTGAATTATTTTTGTTCACCACTGTGTGACGTGTGAAAGTCCTCCATAACTGTTTCTACACAAGGGAAACAATCTGCCAAAGAGACTCAATACTAGACACCTTAATATGTACTTTATGGCCTACACGAATAAAATATTGGAATAAGTATCCAATATATCTCGAAAACGTAAATAACAATATTATTCAAACGTTCTCTACCATACCTGGAAAGTAAACTCGAGAGTTAGCAGAATAACAAAAAATAGCAACTTACATCCTTTCCGAGGACCCGGAGTTCAAATTGCGTTTCTCTGAAGTGCACTTTCGTAATTCTGGGCCTAAGAAATTGAGACAATTTATGTTAATTAAACATCTCATACAAACAAGCTACCAAGCAGAAAAGGGCAGATTTTCAGTGGGAGATGAAAGAGGAGTTATTAAAGGGCACAGGGATACATTCTCACCCACAGCAGCAGTGACAGCATCTCGAAGGGTTATAGAAATCATGGCTGTAGAAAGCACTGGTGCTGTTGCAAACCCCGCGAGTTGCAAAAACATACAGGGTTAGCTCAAGGTGCTTTGGGATGTACATAGCCTCCTTTGCAAGGAGGAAAAGCTTTTCTGATTCGTAAAAGTGGTTATTTCGCTCACTCCAAATTGCAATTAGGAGGGGGTATGAAAGGAGCAGGGACAATGCCAAAACTCAATAGTTTGAGACAGAAACTCCAGCCCTGAACCATTCATCAATACTGACAACCAAGTTGGAGGGTATGGGATACTTCCCCTCTGGAATGTGGTCAGCCTGCTTGGGGGTGGAGGTGGGTCCAGGGGCTCCTCTCCACATCAAGCCACACACCTTTTTTTGAAGCAGCACTTCTCCCATTAATGGAGCAGACTGACTTAAGAAAGGATTTCTTGTTTGGGAATATAATTGATGGGATGGAGCTTAGTTCTCCCTTGCACGCCACCATTCCTGCATTTCCAGCCAATTGAAAGGGGTCACAATATTGAACCAATTGTGACCTGCCTAACTAATTGTTCTGATGAAAATGTCCAGTAGCCGCGGTGTAGATTATAGATCATGTATTATTTATAGGTTCTTAGGTTAGATCTTAGGATAGCCCTTAGGAAAGCCCCACCAGGAGCAGCCTCCCCGCTGCTCAGCCCATACTCCAACTGACTCTCCCAACCTCACAGGCACCCAAGCAGTCATATGCATCAACAAGCACGCCAACAGTCCCCACAGCACATTCATACTGACATAGCAGCAAGCACCAGAGCACCAGGGAAGATGCATAATACAATACACCAGATATAACATTAATATTAGTTGGTTAGGCCACTGGTGACCATTTGAGGATAGTCGATTTATAATGTGACCTCTTACCAGTTGGTGTGCAAGTAGTACATTGGCTGAAACAGTGTAAACTTCACGTATTAAACATGCCAACAATGATTTGGAATACATCTGGCCGAGACGTACTCATGCAATGTTTTTCTGTCAATAACCAAAGAGGCCATAATGGCACAACCAAGAGTAAAGTTGCTCAAAATGTAACCTTTTTGCTTGTATTTCACATTATGAAGCTTAGAGTGTCCCATGTTTTCACACTGACACGATGAGAGAAGAAATCTTGAAAAAGATCAGATTTCCCCCAAAAATTGTGTTAAAACCTGTGATTTTTTGTGTCTCTTGCTTTTTAGATACTGCCTCATTCCACTAAAATCACTTGATGTTTCCTGAAAAAGCCACAATGAGGAGCACAGGGAAACATGCTCTCAGGCACGCTTTTCTGCCTGTGAAGACCACAAGTCTCGCTGATTCAACAGGATGGAGCTGAAATGATCGTGGAGCAGTATCCCCTCTTAGAAAAAAGACACGGAACTCAGAGAAAAGCATTCTTCCAATGCTTGTGTCTGTGGACGTCAAGGAAAAGAAGGCACAGCCCCCACATGGGATCCACAAAAGGTGGTGGCCAGAGGACTCAGAAGCAGTGGCGGCCGGTACAGGTAAATGTGGGCAGGCGGGGTGGGAAGGGGGGGAGGGGGAGTCGACAGACGACAGAATAGCTAAAATTAAATAAATAAATAATACCTATTCCGTTGTCTGTCGACCCCCCCCCCGCCGCGCCCTGCCTTGCCTCACTGTTTTTACCTGTGCCAGCCGCCGCTGCTCACAAGGAGTGGTGAAGAGAAGAAACAACAGAGCCCTTGCAAGGATTCTGCAGTGTGGAAAGGAGTGCTACGGAAGCGGCCCCCTCTTTCCCAGGAGACCATTCATCCAACATGGAGCCACCTGATATTCATGAATCCTCAATAGCCAGCAGCTGCCAACGCTAGAATATTTGTCCGCCAACTATCCTTACACACTAACCCACTGCACATGTGCCACTGTCCACATATTTATAAAGACTCCAAGAAAAAGGCAGGAATCTTGTGTTGCTGAAAGATATAGCATACCATAAGCAGACAATTCAAACCATGTTTCAAAACATCCATGCTTCTAAAAGCGTCCTGAGCCCCTACAGCCTGAAATATTTTATTGAGTTTCAGTTGAGAAAAACAGACTGTCCATAGGTGTAACCACATAAAATATTTATCATACAGCGAAGAATTGCGAACGATGATTTACATAGTGACTTATCTGACCATACATTCTGTAACCACTAGCGGCCATTTTACAAAGCTTGCACGGGACAAACAATAAGTAAATTCATTTTATACCAATATTTCCACATAAATAATACGTAATGTCTGGTACAAGTCATTTTACATTGGAGCAAAAATAGTGCAAACTGATTCTCCACTAATTATGCTGATTACCGACTATCTATAAGGAAATTAGCGATTTAATACTGCTCTACTTTTAAACTTCATAGCTGTTCACATAAGATGCAAACATTGTGCAAAGTCGAGATTGGCCATATTTACAAAATTGCTATGTAATACAGCTCGTCAGCAACACCTTTCTTCAGCCTACATAAAACAAGCATTGGCAAAACCAATATGTCTGTTCTTGGCAAGATGGATTCATGGTTAGTTTTATTTCTATTGGTTTTTGCAAGCATTCACTATAAGAAAACATAACACTACCTAAGCTTGGTGGCCATATGCTTTCAAATAACAATGCTATTTTTACAAATAAATTAACCATCATGTAGAATTTTATAAGAACAATCTGATAGCTTCATTGCAGGCAAGAATACTTATAACACATATAGAAACCCTTACTACACATCACAGGAATGTATGAATCATATAAGTGCAAAGAAAAGATCTTATAGGTTTTGAATTATTGTAACCTGAACAACTTAAACACACAAGGATGATTTTAAAAAAGGCTAATGAATTGAAACAATAAAGTAGATGTAAGTTAAAGATTGTCCACCAATCCTAGCAAATGTGCACAAGTGATCTGGGTACATGAGGTTGATAAGACACCTAAAACTGTCTCTGGGCCAGACCTAAAAAATGTTGTAAAATGATGCAATAAGGTCAGACCCACTGGAGTCCCAGTAAGAAACTAACAGTCAAATGGACCTGTGAGGTGCTGCACCACTACCACTACCGGGTTAAGTCTGCCCCCTCTCCCATCACGTCATGCATTCATGGTAATTCTGATTGCAAGTGGTACGTACCAGAAATACTTTCCTACTTGTTTTTTGTTCTTGTAAACCACGACTCCTACAGGTGTTAATCCTAAAAAGTACTCAGATTTGTTTTCTCCCTGAAAAAGACACAAAGAAATATATTCTGTTATTTATACATACAGTTTAGTTAATGAAGGCAATGTTTTATCAAAGTCCTGTTTATTTTCTTCAGGTGTGTAAAACTGTATGTACTTAATGCCACCCTGCCTTTAATCCACTCGCCAAATTAAAGAGGACCGCCAGCCCTGTCTACATGTCTATACATTTGTAGGAACTGCCACTGTGGCGGCTCCTGTCAATATAGAAAACATTGGACATACGGCTCCATCAAACATGATGGCTGACGATCAAACTTTTCCAAGGCTTTGTCTTTTTCAAAAACAAATACCAAAAATGGGAGCTAGTATTGAAAAATAAAAAAAATGAATGACCCTCACACCATGGTAATTGTTTCCTATGGAGTACGGTGGCATTTTTCTGTTTTTAACAGTACATCATGGCCACGATATATCTGATGGAGAGGGACAGTTAAAAAAAAAAAAAGTCAGCACCTACTCCATTGGGCCATTATAGGACATTTTAGGCCGACAGAGTACATTTTGCAGTCTGCCTGACTGAAAATTGAATGGGCAGACTGAGTATGGCAGACAGGGTACTCTGTCGCCATTGCAATGGAGTGTCTGTATCAGTGGCGTAGCAGTTTGAAGTGCAAGCAAACTCACCTGCTTGCTGCTTGCAACTGCTGCCTGCAGCGCACGCACGTGACGTTGCACGCTTGGTGGTGTGGCGCACGCGCGAGTCGCAACCGGCCGCTCTCTCCTGTGGAATGTCAACCTCCCGCGCACTTACAACTTTACCTCCAAAATAAATCCCTTGCTTTGTTCCAAATTAGATCTTCACAGTGACCTCGTGAATCAGTAGATGGTGACATGGAACCATCTCCTCGCCCCAGGTATGTGCGCTGCTTTTTTAATGCCAGAAACGTGTTCGTTAGTTAACATCATTATTTTATTTGCATGACACACCTCCGATTCAAAAATAATAGTATTCTCATATTCCGGATATAACACACCACCATAAACAATAAATCATAAAGTGGAACTAAGTTCTATAGGTGCCTTTTATGTCAGACGCGGTAGAATAACGCACTGAGCTTAGAAACTGCCATTGGTAATATGTACGAGTAATTTTACCGTGCTCCGATTTTGCTTTCCGCCTCTGTACTCCTCTTGCTACACTCCTTAACAAATACTCAGACAAGAGTGACTCCACTCCAGTTCATGTTTTCGTGATTGCAGCAAGGAACTTCTTCCTGAGCGTTCATAGTTGCGGTTTGTCCGTGGGTTTCAGAGGTATTTGTTTTTGTTATGCGTTATCTTTGATTAACCTGTTCGCTGCTGCCGTCGGCCGTTGGACGTCGCGCGAGCTACCTCCCTGGTGCTGCGCACGTCCAACGGCCGACGCGGCCGCACCAGTTTCTTCGAACGTTCAGCACTGGCGCTGAACGTTCGAAGCAGCAAATGGGTTAAATGTATGCCACCTGTCTTTGGATTGAGTGTGGGACTTGTTAATTTAGCGTGTTCGTGTGTGTGTGGGCGGTAGGCTTTGTTTTGAGTCATCGAGGCAGTTTCTGTTCATTCCTTTGACTTTTGAACCTGGGATCATCTTCTATCTCATGTTGAACTCGGGCCCTGGATTTACCTATCACATTCTGTTGCATTCTGGGTGTTGTATTCCTGATTCACTTAGCTAGCCATTTTTATTTCTGCGAGGCCAGCAGGCAGTAGAGGAATGTTTGGGGTAATGCAGAGCAATATATGTCAGCAAAATATTTAAATACAAGTAAAATGTATCCTTCTCGTTTTATTCACTTCCAAACTAATGCTTGAAATGATGTTAACATTTAGCATGACATATATTGAAGGTAAAAATCGTATTCCTGTTCCCTCGCGTAGGTATTGTATAAACCATTTTATAGCGCGCTCCATTACTGGTGAGTATCCTGGCGCGGTGTGGGAAAGACAAAGAACAGAAATCAGCCAAAGAACGCTCTAAATAGTACTCGAAAAAAGATGTGTTTTTAAATTTTTCTTAAATAAGGCCACAGTGTGCATAGAGCGCAGGTGGAAAGGAAGGGCATTCCAAGCTCGGGCTACAGTCACCGAAATTGATTGTCCACCAAGCCTTACTCGTTTAAAACGTGGGAGAGTCAGTTTAAACATAGCAGATGACCTGAGGTTACGTGAAGGGGTATAGCAGATAAACCTTTTCCGTAAGTAGTGAGGGCCTTGATCGTGGATGGCTCTAAAAGCCAGCACCAGGGATTTGAACAGAATGCGCTGCGCAACAGGAAGCCAATGGAGTGTGCGCATTTCAGTGCGCACACTCTTCCATCTCGGGATACTAAATATCAAGCGGGCAGTCGCATTCTGGATGATTTGCAGGCGCTTCACCAAATAGGCCGGAATGCCACTAAACAGTGCATTCGCGTAATCTAGCTTTGCCAGTATGAGAGCCCGAGCAACTGTCTCCTTTGCCACCCTAGGGAGCAGTGGAAAAAATTTGCGGAGCATTCTCAATGTGGCAAAGCAGGTGCCGGTCAATTTTTTTATGTGATCTTTGAATCTAAGATCCTCTGAAAACCAGATGCCAAGGTTTTTTGCTGGTCTCCCCATCTCTCCTGGGCTAGGAATGTTGGGGGGCCACAGTGTGTTTTTAAACGAGGAGGGAAAGGAACCGTAAAAAAGCACCTCAGATTTGTCCTCATTGCACTTCAGCTGGGCCCGTGTGAGCCAGCGAAATACAGAGGACAAACATAGATGCACTGCCGACACATCCAGATTACTGTCGGGCCATGTGAACAGCAGCTGGGTGTCATCGGCATACCCTATAATCTTAGCCCCACACTGTTCCGCTAGATAAACCAAAGGAGTGATGTAAATATTGAACAGTATGGGACTAAGAGTAGAGCCCTGGGGAACCCCTGTAGCAAGTGGCTTAGGTTCGGATGCATATGGGGGGATCCAGACCTGCTGGGACCTGTCAGAGAGAAAAGAAGACAGCCAGGCTAGCACAACTCCCCCAATACCAATAGCAGACAGCCTGGCAAGGAGAAGATCGTGGGGAACCGTATCGAACGCGGCAGAGAGGTCCAATAAAATGAGGACCGCTCTGCCGCCTCCGTCTAAACAGTCCCGGATTGCCTCGGTCATCTCCACCAGTGCTGTCTCAGTGCTATATGCAGCCCTAAAGCCTGATTGGGCAGTATGAAGGGCACTGGAGGTTTCAACAAAGTGCTCCAACTGTTGGAAGGCCACCTTCTCGCAGATTTTCGAAAGTGCTGGCAAGAGCGATATAGGACGGTAGTTCCCAAGGGCCATAGCGTCCAATCCCGGCTTTTTCAAAAGCGGCAGAAGTTTTGCTCGTTTCCAGCCTATGGGCACCTTGCCCGAGGCCAGAGAGAGATTAATAATCTGCGTGATCTCGGTGCAGATTGTATCTGCCACTTCTGAAAGCACACGGGCCGGGCACGGGTCGGCGGGGGAACCAGATTTCAATGATTGGAGGAGAGGCAGGATAGCACCTTCCTCAACTCGCACAAAGTTCAACAACTGTTGTCCGGAACCGGGACTAAGTGTGAAACACACCTCAGCCGCGGAATCATCAGCGGGCAAAGCCGCTAAGAGGTCCTGCTGAATCCTCGTTATCTTACTGCTGAAAAAAACAGATAAATCCTCACACCACTGCGCAGAGGATGGGAGAGTAGCTGTATCAGCAACCGGCGCAACAAAGCTTTTAACAATAGCAAAAATCTCTCTGCTATTGTTATCTGCCTTCGCAATACGCCCTGCATAGTAGTGCCCTTTTGCTATTTTAATGGCTGAGTAGTATTCTTTTTGTGCAGAACGTAGGACAGATTTAGCTTCAGGGCTATAGCTGAGCCTCCACGCCCGCTCTAATTTTTTGCAGCCAAGTTTCCTCAGCCTCAGCTCAGGAGAAAACCAGGGTTGAGAAGGAGAGCGTCGTGTCCTGAGCACGGTAGTGTGTTTTGTGGAAACCAAAGCTGCCTGCCGTACCCATTCATTAAAGTCGCCGACTGCCTCGTCCAGAAGTACCGTGGGTTTAGGACGGGCTTTAGACAGGGCCTGTCGGAACGCGGGCACATTGATTTTTTGAGTATGACATAGGGGGGGAGTAAAACCCGGCTCTGCCATCACCCACGCGAATCTAACCAAATCGTGGTCCGACCAGGTTGTTTTTTCCACGGTCACAGACTGAAGTGGGAAGTTAGAACAAACCAGGTCAAGCAAGTGGCCTCCCGCATGAGTCGGGGTAGTGACCCATTGCTTAAGCTGGGCCAAATTAAGAATTTCATCAAGCCTGCGGCCCTCCGACGAGTCGGGGGCATCAGCATGAATATTTAGATCGCCAACCAGAAGGAATTTAGGAAAACTTAGGGCCCGTGGCACTATATAGTCTTCTAGGGAATCGAGAAAATGATTAGCCTGGCCCGGAGGTCTATAAATCAGGGAACCACCTAAGGTAAAATGGGGGGAAAGTGTTAACGAGAAGTGAAGGACCTCGCTGCCAACATCCACCAATGGTGGCTCAGAGGCGAAGCGCCACCCATCCCTGAAAATAACAGCCAGTCCGCCCCCTCTCCCCCGTGGTCTATCAACCCTAACAATCTTGAAACCCCTAGGGACCGCCAGTTCCACACTCGGAGCAGATGCGCTGTTCATCCACGTCTCCGTGACGAACAGCACATCCATCTGGCCATCCACCAGAAGTTCAAAGACATCTGCAGTGTGTCTCACCAAAGATCTGGCATTAAACAGACCCGCCCCAATGATTGTGGTGTCAGCCCTGCGGACTGTGCGTGGGGGTAAGATAGGTTGGGGGAGAAAGCCACAGCTAGAACACTTCACACCAGCACAGTCAGGATCTGCACGTAAACACGCCGGTCCTCTACTAAGAGAGGCAAGCTTCATTAAATCATTGCGAGAATACTTGCATTTCCCAGAACTGGCCGTCTCTGAAGTTGGTCTAGCAGAATAACAGGCCCTAGGCCCGTCCGAGGCACAGACGGGCCCTCCTTTGGCGCTCCTTCGGCGCGCAGACGGCGCGCCCGCTGCGCGCGACCGCTGCGCGCTCTATGGTGTATCATTATTTATCGCCCAAGCCCCTCCCCGAGCTGGACCGCTAACTTCCGACCAGCCGGGTACCGGGACTCACCAAAGATGGCGCCGCCCGACCTGGCCCTCCACAACAAACGGCACAGGTAAGCCGCGGTGGACCGGGGCCCAGGGGAACCGGGAAACAGCACAGAAGGTTTTTAAACACAGTACAGTTTAAAAAACATACAACACAATTCGTTTTCAATTGAGTGTAGAATAAAATTAATTTTTTTAAAGTGCGCTAGTAAATCAGTGCTGCGGAGAGTGAGTAGGCAGAAGAGGAACCCTCGCAGTCTGCCCGTCTTTCCCCAGCGAGGTCTCAGAGTGCTGCCACCACCTAGATCATCGAATGACCATGAAAGAGCGCTCATTCAATGAAACTTCACGGGAGTCACTCGAGCAAATGGACCATTGTGATCAATCATTCTTAGCATCAAATAAATTATGATTTTAACTGCACCAGGCATAAACCTGCAAGTGCCCTGTATAAGAAATGACCCTGTTGGTCATTTTAAAGTATTGGCATTTTAATGATCATGTTCCGGAGTCAGTACGAGTGACGGTATGTTTTAAAGCAAACATTTCTGTGCAGTGCCATATGTATTTTTTAGACTACCATATGTATTTTTTAGACTACTTTTACAGCCTGCTGCACAACACACACTAGTGCAAGTACTCTTAGATAGCGCAGGCTTTTTAAGGCTCACTCTCTCAAATAGTATATATATTTGAAATAAAACTGCCTTTCAGCCGAGTTGTGACCCCTAGGCTATGTGAACTTTAATCAATCTTTTCTCCTGAGGCTTGCATGCACCCCCATGCTTAATTGTGTCTCAATGTTAATTGCTTAGACTTGCAATGCAACGTAACTTCAGCCTCAGGTTGTTAATAAATAACGGGCGGAGCCGCACACCCTGCTGTTATGAGCGTATTCATTTCTATCTAATTGCTCAATGTGTCTTTTTGAGATAAATTACAGTCTGCAGAGTGTGTACCCTTCCATTTCCAGTACTTTGCTGCTGTTTTGAGATTTTCTTACAGTTCTCTTTGCTCAAATGGGTGTAATTTCTGATATTTATGTTTCCGTTGTTTTTATTGCTTGATTTTCCTTGCGAAAAAAGTGTCACACTTAGCAATCTGAAACCTTGACAGCTATGCTTCCTTTATGTCCGGCCTGCTGTTGTTACCTGTACTTCCGGTGCCAGCTGCGCCTCTCCACGTGCACAAACCATGAGTTGAACATTGCAGGCAATGCCCTGCAACTGCAGTAACGTAGACATAATCGCCGGTTGTACAGTGGGGTGTCGGAGAACATTCCATAAAGTATAGAACCCTGCGAATGCTGGTAATTTCTAAGTTTTTATTTCTTTATATGAAATTTTATACCACACGTAGACGACGTTAAAGTACTCTACAGTTATTTTTTTACAAAAATATGTGAGAAATTATTCAAAATAATAAACATACATATTTACAAAGAAATGTTCAGGATGACGTCAGAGCATTTTGCAATTTGTAGATACATATTCTGAGAAATGCATCCACGTCATACAAATCCATTTTTAGCAAAGATGTGTTGTCTTATAGTGAACGTTAAGTCGTCAGTTTGTTCTTCACGCTACAATATTTGATTTAATAATTGCACTACATATGTGGCGGTACAGGTGCTGGAGAGAGCTGCAATTAAATGTCACAAACGTAAGTGTTAGTATGGTGGCAGTCTGTGTTCTCCTTTGTACTGCCGTTCACCGGTGTATTTAACTGTGTAGCCTTGGACCGTGTCATGTATGTGCATGTAACTTGCATGATCGAGGTAACTATTAGCGGCGATACTACGTGTCTCTCGGTCCTTTTTCTCCAGCTCCCTCCCCAGGGGCAGCAATCTGAGGGATATCCCCGGGCGCCACAAGCTCTAGCTACGCCCCTGGTCTGTATGCTAAACTCTAGTCCCACCTAATGCAAATCAGTACTGAACCTGTTGTTCATGGGAACAGTCCTTACCAAACTTTGATCATTTCACCCATTTACCCTGCATAGGACTTCTTTTTAAGTTATAAAATTTGAGACACCTTGAATCTCACTATCTGAGCAACGCCTAGGCCAGTTAAGTTACATTTCCTTCATGTTTATAGTCCTTCCATTCATATCCACTGCACTAGAAACAAAACCCAAAACACACTATTTAATCAAGCCAGTCAGATTACAATTTAAAAGATGCTATGCATCTGGTGATTGTTCTTTACCCTAATCCGCCATGCCATATGTTACCAATTCTGTGCCTTGCTGGTTTAAAAGGGCTCTTTGTAGGCTTCCACGTAATAAATATGAATTCTGATCTGAGAAATGCCAGCAGGTGATAATTGCATTGCAAATTCTGATAGCACACTCCTTCATTTACCAACATTTGTTCATTATTAGACACAGCAGCAAGCTACCCTAGGCATTCTGGTAGATATAATCACTATTATTCTCAGTCACGCACTTTTGAACAATGAGGGTCCTTGTGGCACATAGTCATGTAAATGTAAATATAAATGTATTGCGACTTATATAGTGCACGTATCACCCGAAGGCATCAAGGCGCTTGCCTTGGGAACCCGTCCTGGGTTTTTCCCCGTGAGATAACCCCTACTGGGTATCCCCAGGGTGAAAGCCAAGCATCCCGCAGCGGGTGGGCCGCCGTAGTGGAGATTAAGCAACTATTGCCCAGAGTTGCAGCGTGGGACCCCATGATTAGAATAGGCACCGAGGCGAGAATTATCGAGTCCGTGGACATTTTGGGCTCAGGACCCTGCCGCGTCGGGAATTGAACCCTGGTCCCGGGCCAGACCTCTGCATCAGGGTCTGCCGCTCTAATCAGTGAGCCACACTCCTCCTTAGTCATGAAGTTTACGTTTTTTTTTTTTTTTGCAATACGGATAAACTCGTAGCATAAATATTCTTAAGCGTATTCCATGCTCATTGGCAATCACCCAAAAAAGATTCCAACCCTTTATCAGGGTCAAGATTCTAGTATGCTCTCCCTCCATTCAATTGTGGCACAATACCTCCAAAAAATGCAGTGGTGGCTACAACTATAAAAATATGGTAGGGTGCCTACCACCATCACCATATCAACCTCACCATATACGACTCCCCCGGGTGCTCACCTCCCTCCCCGATCAGAGTCCACAAGCAGGAAAGGGAAGGACTTCTTTCCCGCTTAGTGGACACCAATACAACCAATCCTGGAGCTGCTCTCATGCTGAGAGCAGCTCCAGGATTGGTGGGAGCATGCAGACCCAGCACTCATTTTGGGTCTTAGGGCCTTCCCAGCAATCCTCCAGCTGTTTCACAGCCATATGATTGCTGGGTGTGCACTGTGCATAACCGGCTGGCCGTAGGAAACCAGCCGGCCAACCGGACATACACACTGCAGAGGCAGCTGTAATCCTGCATCTGTAGGATTCAGCGGTACCCCTATCCTCGACCTTCGGTGTTTAAGTAAAATGTCATTGACATGTCTCTTATTCGGGTGTGCCTGCTGATCTCGAGGAAGGCGGGGCGACGCTCCTCCACTCAAACATAGGAGCTGCCCCTGAAGAAATGAGTTGCGCCTCCAAAATATTGCAGATTCCAGTGGCACACCCTTTCGCCTTAACCAGGGGCGTAGTTTAAGGGGTCGTGATTGGGGTGTGACACCCCCTCCCTCATATAAATGCATTTTTGGCTTTGTAGTTGGGTGTGGGCCCAGGGGCCCAGATTCGGGTCTGTGTTAGTATTTTCTACTTGTTGAGTTGGGAAATATGAGCTTTGCACCCCCTGAATGTCACCAACTAAGCTACACTCCTGTCCTTACCCGCTCTTGCACCACATGCTGTCCTCGTGATTCTCAGTCCAATACTGCTGCGCAAGGAACATGGAAGATCAGACACACCTTTTTTAAAGTCACAGACATTACCCTTGTCTAAGAGAGCACACCAGATTTTGTGCATAGTGTTTAACACTGTGTACAGGTCATTTCTTGAGTAGCTGGCGGTGGGAGATAGAAGAGACTAGCAAATCTTTCAACTCAGATACCAGGCCTCGGTGCATAAAGAGGTGCAAACAAGCATTTGCAATGCAATAGGTCTCGCATTATGAAAGTTTGAGCTATTGGTCTTGTAAATGACAATTTTTTTTATTTATGTGTTGGTTTTGAAAATAGCGAAATTAATAGCTTTGTCATTTACAATGCCAATAGTTATAACTTTAGCAAATGTGAAACCTATAGCATTTGTAATGCAATATGTGTTGTATTTACGTGACTTAGATGTATTGATATTACAAATAACAATGGCTTTTAATTTTTTTAAATAATTAATACTTAAATAAAAGTTATTGTAATTTATAACGGCAATAGCTTAAAATTTTGTAAACAACTTTTGTGAAGATTATGTTCAGTGTATTTTATTGTGAAGAAAATCCAAGAACAGAAGTGAAATATTAACATCTTTTTATGACATTTGTAATATAGCTCTAAACATTGAGAGAACATATTTGAACCAGTTGTTGAATGGTTGCACAGATTGATGTTGTGGTGGCGACAAATGATGCTGTGGAGTTCAGTGATGCTGTGGTAGCGCATAGTGATGTTATGGTGCCCTTGAGTGATGCTGTGGTGATGCAATAGATAGATAGAGTGAGTGCGATAGAGTGAGGGCGATAGATAGAGGGAGGGCGATAGATAGATAGAGTGAGGGCAATAGATAGAGTGAGTGTGATAGATAGAGTGAGGGCGATAGATAGAGGGAGGGCGATAGATAGAGTGAGGGCGACAGATAGATAGAGTGAGGACGATAGATAGATAGATAGAATGAGGACGATAGATAGATAGATAGATAGATAGATAGATAGATAGATAGATAGATAGATAGATAGATAGATAGATAGATAGATAGATAGATAGAGTGAGGGCGATAGATCGATAGAGGGCGATAGATAGAGTGAGGGCTATAGATAGATAGAATGAGGGCAATAGAGTGAGGGCGATAGATAGATAGAGTGAGGGCGATAGATAGATAGAGTGAGGGCGATAGATAGATAGAGTGAGGGCGATAGATAGATAGAGCGAGGCCGATAGATAGATAGAGCGAGGGCGATAGATAGATAGATAGATAGATAGATAGATAGATAGATAGATAGATAGATAGATAGATAGATAGATAGATAGATAGAGTGAGGGCGGTAGATAGATAGATTGATAAATTGAGAGGCGATAGATTTTTTTATTTATTTATCACATTTATAAAGTGCATGACTCGCCCCACATGGGGCATCTCCGCGCGGAGGACCAGCGATACAACATAAAAGGAAGGAGACGTTAAAAGATATGGGTCTTGAGCTTCTTTCTAAATTTCAGATAGTTGTCATTCAGGCGGAGATCCAACGGTAAGTTGTTCCAAAGAGAAGGGGCTATATAAGAAAAGGATTTTCCTCCTAATCTAGCTAGTTTAACTCCCGGTACTACCAGTCGGCCTTTGCCCTCAGACCGAAGTGTTCGAGTAGGAGTGTATTTGATAAGTTTTTCTGAAAGGTAAGTGGGGCCATCTGATTGAGGCCTTTAAATACAAGGCAACACACTTTAAACTGGATCCTCTTACGAATCGGAAGCCAATGTATATTATGTAATAAAGGAAGAGAAGGGGTAAGCCTAGGGGCACTGGTTATCAGGCGTGCCGCAGTGTTTTGCACTACCTGTAAACTTTGCAGGTCAGAGTCCCTAGCCGAAATCAACAGGGCGTTACCGTAGTCCAAACGGGTAAGAACCAAAGCATGTATTAGTGTTTTGCTGGTACCAGTTGGAAGAAAATTAAAGATCTTGCGGAGCAGACTCAGAGCATAGAAGCAAGATTTTTTTGGTGTTTGCTATCTGGTCTGCTAGCTTAAGGTCATTATTTATTAAAACCACAAGGTTTTTGACAACTGTCTTTGGTGTGGGAGCGGTGCCCAATTCTTCTGGCCACCAACTAGGAGACCACCCCGTAACAGCCTCCTTGAAAAGCATAATTTCCGTTTTTCCTGCATTTAATTACAGGTAATTGATCTTCATCCAGGATGATATTACTTTCATGCCTTCTAGGAACGTATTCTGGTTGTTAAGGGTATTTAGATAGATAGAGTGAGGGTGATAGATAGATAGAGTGAGGGGCGATAGCTAGATAGAGTCAGGGCGATAGACAGACAGAGTCAGGGCGATAGACAGACAGAGTCAGGGCGATAGACAGACAGAGCCAGGGCGATAGACAGACAGAGTCAGGGCGATAGACAGACAGAGTCAGGGCGATAGACAGACAGACAGACAGACAGACAGAGTCAGGGCGATAGACAGACAGACAGACAGACAGACAGACAGACAGATAGATAGGAGTAATTATGTGGCGTGTAATTATGTGGCACTGAGTGGTATTTGGAGTGTATGTTGCGTTGCGCGCAGTGTAATTATGTAGCATATAATTATGTGGCACTGAGTGGTATTGTGTGGAGTGTATGATGTATTCAGTAGAGTGTAATTGTGTGGTGTGTAATTATGAGGCACTCAGTGGTATTGTTTGGAATGTATGTTGCATTGAGTACAGTGTAATTATGTAGCATATAATTATGTGGCACAGAGTGGTATTGTGTGGAGTGTGTGTTGCATTCAGTAGAGTGTAATTATGTGGCATGTAATTATGTGGCACTGAGTGGTATTTGGAGTGTATGTTGCATTGAGTGCAGAGTAATTATGTGGCATGTAATTGTACACAGACCACTAAAGTGGCTCATTCACTACAAGCATATAATTATGTGGCACTGAGTGGTATTGTGCGGAGTGTATGAGGTATTCAGTAGAGTGTAATTGTGTGGCGTGTAATTATGTGGCACTGATTGGTATTGTTTGGAGTGTATGTTGCATTGAGTGCAGTGTAATTATGGAGCATATAATTATGTGGCACTGAGTGGTATTGTGTGGAGTGTGTGTTGCATTCAGTAGAGTGTAATTATGTGGCACTGAGTGGTATTTGGAGTGTATGTTGCATTGAGCGCAGTGTAATTATGTAGCATATAATTATGTGGCACTGAGTGGTATTGTGTGGAGTGTATATTGTATTCAGTAGAGTGTAATTGTGTAGCATGTAATTATGTGGCACTGAGTGGTATTGTTTGGAGTGTATGTTGCATTGAGTGCAGTGTAATTATGTAGCATATGATTATGTGGCACTGAGTGGTATTGTGTGGAGTGTGTGTTACATTCAGTAGAGTGTAATTATGTGGTGTGTAATTATGTGGCACTGAGTGGTATTTGGAGTGTATGTTGCATTGTGAGCTGTGTGATTATGTGGCGTGTAATTATGTGGCACTGAGTGGGATTTGGAGTGTATGTTGCATTGAGTACAGTGTAATTATGTGGCGTATAATTGTGTGGCACTCAGTGGTATTTGGAGTGAATGTTGCATTGAGTGCAGTGTAATTATGTGGTGTGTAATTATGTGGCACAGAGGGGTATTTAGAATGTATGTAGCACTGAGTGCACTGTAATTATGTGGTGTGTAATTATGTGGCATTGAGTGGTATTTGGAGTTTATGTTTCATTGAGAGCTGTGTAATTATGTGGCGTGTAATTATGTAGCACTGGGTGGGATTTGGAGTGTATGTTGCATTGAATGCATTGTAATTATGTGGTGTGTAATTATGTGGCAATGAGTGTTATTTGGAGTGAATGTTGCATTGAGTGCAGTGTAATTATGTGGCGTGCAATTGTGTGGCACTGAGTGGTATTTGGAGTGTATGTTGCGCTGAGCGCAGTGTAATTACGGAGCATATAATTATGTGGCACTGAGTGGTATTGTGTGGAGTGTATGTTGCATTGAGTGTAGCGCCGTGGTTTGGTAAAGTGAAAGCACCAAGGAGATGTAAAAAGTCACGTACCAGGCGCACACAAACACACAATGGCGAGATGGCAAGTGTAAAGGATATATATGTATGTTGAGCACTGGAAGATTAAGTGCTGTGTCCGATTAATTACAAATGATTTATCACCATTGGGAGGCTGATAAACCAAGCGGACTAGCACAAATTTGAACCTAGGACTATTGGGTGTGGCACATATTCTTGCAGTTCGTAGGCACACTAGTACGCTCAGCTATCAAACCAGAATATAAAGCACCGCAATGTACATCATTGCACACACATAGCGCCGCGGTTTGGTAAAGTGAAAGCGCCAAGGAGATGTAAAAAGTCACGTACCAGGCGCGCACAAACACATCTCTTTACACTGCTGCCTTTAAAACATTGCAGAAGCGTCCACGAACGATCGTGCAGATGTGTCCTCTAGCCTTTCCCCCCTGCGTGGTATGGCAGTTATTGTCGAACCAAACCAAGGCGTGGCAGCCAGGAAGTGACTGTGGTAAACGGTTTGTTATTACACATTGGTGCGGCAGTGACTTCTCTGCGGAGAACACTAAATGTCACTGCTTTACAAGAAACAGCAAGGTCAGGACATACACCAAGTGGGAAGAAGGGAACTTAATGTCGATGGGGATAACTAAAACGACAGCTTTAGGAAAGAGGTAGCTCAGGAAATCCTGTATCATCTGGCATGGGCATGACACTCTTCGAGGGTTTCTAGGCATGTACAACAACAGCCAATTTCCTCTAACAATTCATTTGGACTGGGGAGTAACGAGCAGGTTCTGATATCAGAGGGGCGTTAGGTGTCGCAAGGTGATCTTGTCATAGACGTAGGCTGACCGGTCTCTTGAAAAAACAAGGGGAACAAGGACTGGGCGAGAAGGGAGGGGGGAATGCCAGCAGGAAGGGAGGGGGTGACAAATGGTGAGCATTTCGTGGCCGCTTTGATGTTCTCAGTGGCCGCGCGGCTCACTGAGAACATCAAAGTGGCCACGAAATTGCTCCAAAGCCTGCAGGTGGACAAATGGTGCGCGCACCCGGCGCACATGCACTGTGTCCGATCTGCTGACTTTGGGAGCATTTTTGAAAGCCCTACTATACTCTTGCAGAACAACGCATGCGCGTCGGTTTAGCGGGACCTAAAAAACGTGACCTGTACTGTCTTTGTTTGCCTTTTATTTCTCCCATAAAGGCGCGTGCATGCTGTTTCAATGTTAGTCAGCCAATGGGAGCACACGTTTAGTCAAGGCTACGCCTCCATTCTACCAGGCTTTAGCCAATGGGAGTACAAGTTCAGTTAAGGCTACTCCTCCATTCTACCAGGCTTAAGCCAATGGGAGCACAAGTTCAGTCCAGGCTACTCCTCCATTCTACCAGGCTTTAGCCAATGGGAGCCCACGTTCAGTCTAGGCTACTCCTTCATTCCACCCGTTTCACTGATCCCGCATTCCAGTACAGCAAGGGGACTTGCAACGGCTGCAAGAATCGGCTGATAAACAGCTGCTACGGTGCACTCGTGCAAGGAAGCAGAAAGTCCCATGTTCTGTCGCTTGACTTTTTAGGGCTTCACAAAGGATCCCAAGAGTATACAGAAAGTCTAAGACAGTTGTAAATGTACTACAGTATTCTATTTGCATTTACTCATGTTCAGTGTTCACTATGTGTAAAACTGTGCATCAATACACAGGATGTTAATGTGCTTCCTTGCAGGTAACCTGTAAAGAAATCTCCCCCCTATGTCCCAATAAGCAGGGCTTTAAGTGGGTGGGTCCTGCCAGTGCTCAGCACCGGCAGTTCTCAAAAAGCAGGTGCTGAGACGGGTCCCTATCAGGCTCTACATTTTTGCCCTTACCCTCATGGTGAAAAAACATCTTTGCTCTGCAGCAGTGCCACCCTTTACTGCTTTTGGTGTAACTTCAAAGAGCCTCATTGTAGTTCTTTCTCAGTCTCCTCATTTTAGAACTAAAGCATTTTCAATATTATATATGACAAAGCCATAGTTGTTGCTCGCTTCTCTTATGCAACTAACAACCACTGACAAAGCCAATAGTCCCAGCATGTTGTACGCATAATGTTACTTGTTTTTATATCTCTGGATGCAATGACAGAAGCAGCAAAATACCAGTCGGGCAGCACAGATTTTTTAGATTACGTGTTTTTAAGCCAGGCCCTTAATTACATCGGCCAAGGCCCTTTAAGGGGCGGTTCCTCTTTGAGGGCTTTGGGGCGTCGCCCCTCATAATTGTAGCCCCTATTTGTGGCCCTTCTCCCCAGTATTAAACTTAAAACTCGAGCAATTATTTTTTTCTTGCCCGCGGCGTCAGCTTTTTTTCAGCCACTTGCCAGTTAAGTGCTAGATGAAGGTGGGAGGGACTAAACAGACTTCATGTTGCACTGTTGCTCCAGTCACACACTCTTCAAAGTGGTAGTGAGCATGTCGGGTTGGGCAACACCATTGCAGCGCCCAGCCCGACTTGCGCACGAGCTGCCTCTCTCACATGCTCAACAGTAAGCCAGGGGGGGTCACAGCTGAACCCCCCTGGTCTGCTAATGAGCGCTAACGTCGCCTGCCCAATCCAATCCAAACACTGCTTTTATGCAGTATGTTGATAACATAAAGCAAAGAGCAGTGTCTGGATTGTTGCGGGTACCAGGCCTATGATGGTGACGTGAGGCAGCTGCAGTGTGGGGGTGGGTCTAAGCACTCACATGTTACTTGGTGTTCGGAAGAGTCAACACTTTCTTTCTCCAGCCGGTTTCATAGCAGGGACCCCCTGCTCTGTCAGAAAAGCTGCTGGCCTGTGCAGCGTTTCCGACCGGTCAGCCAAAATTCGGCCAGAAAACCAGGTAAGAGTCGACTCTTTCGCAGAGTAGGGCCGGGGAGGGTGATTTGCAGAGAGGTGCCAAAACCTCTTCTCGGCCTCTGTATTAGAAGGGTCCAACCGCAAAACCTCCCCATTGCAACCACACGTGGGACGCAGTAATGAGTGTCTGCAGGGGGGGCAATGCGGGGTGCTTGCCCCCCCTGCATACACCCATGGCGGTAATCACAGCTGAGCTGACTCGCGGCACCAGAATGGGCCATTAGCCTTATCGTGCCCCATTAACTAGTGAGTTCACTTCGGGGCGCTGCGTTCACACATGACATCCCCAAAAGTACAGAGTTCACCGGAACATGTCTGCAAAGCATTCACCAACGCATCCATGGTACTTACAATGTGAAACGCTTGGATGCGCAAATCTGGACAGGACTGAAGCCCAGAAGCATGACTGAAGCGCGCACCTCCACCAGCAGGGAATAGACACGCTACAAGCCGCGCAGGAACCATGAGCCTCCTCCCCTGCCACATATGTCCTGCTCAGCCCCCATTCCAGCACAGGGATTTCTCAAGAAATCTTCTGCATGTGGGGAGCCCTTTTGTTGCTGAACTTCATCTCACATTGAAGTGACCCCTCAGCCAGGGCTTTAAATGGGCCCGGTCCCCCTGGATCGCAGAGGACATTGCAACAGGTCCTTATTGGGCTCTAATGTCATGCCCTTTATTTTGACATAAACACTGATCGATTTCTAAATAATTAATGTAAAAAGGCAATCCATGTCAGCGATTTAGTTCGATTTTTGTTTGTGTTTGGCGTTTTACTTAATATTGAATTCCCTTAGAGTGTTAACGATTTTTAGGATGTTGTGTTTCTGTATTTTTTCCGTGCAGCATATTACGCTTGTAAAGTGCCTACTTTGATCGAGCCACCACCAGGTGCTAAGAACGAGCCATGGTTGAATGCTCAGCATCCGAGAATGTGGTTTTGATGACCTCTTCTAAGAGGCCCAGAACCAGCCTGAGCCAACCCGCCTCTAAACGGTTTCGGCTCCCCTCCCTGCCCCCAACCTTTGTTTTCTTTTAGACTGATGCCACCGAGGTGATATCCTTGCCTGAAGGCAGGGATTTCACCTAAGCACTTGATGTCTTGTGAATGTGAGCATGGGGTGGGAGTGGGAAGATTTGTACAGCAGGGGGAAAGAGATGGCCAGTGCAGGTGACGCTTTTCTTTTGTATCGGAATTTCTGCTGGCATCATAGACCAGGGTTTGCTCTCTGCACACTTGTATAGATGTGTATTTCATACAAGTGCACAGACAGCAAACCATTGGCTATATAATGCCAGCAGGAATTACTTTACAAAGGAAAAGCGTCACCTGCACTACCATCCCTTTCCCCCTGCTGTCTGTGCACTTGTATGGAATACACATCCCCTGCGCTGCTCACCAGATGAATGGTGAACAGGACCATGGATCTGTCTCTTTTTGCATCCAAGGGCACCGACGAAGAAGTAGAGGAGGCTCTTGCAAGGAGAAACCAGGAAACATTTGACCCACATCTTTCTACACAGTGAGACCTTCGGGAGGGGCTGGATGCCAGGACAACAGCGCTGCTGATCAGTCCGACTCCACTGAATAGTATCAGAAGAGCAGGCAGCAGTCTTTAAGTTAGTTCCAGGAACTTTAATGCATTCTACAGCATCAGCATTACCAACTGGATGCATATCTAGGTTTACTCTAAGTGAACGGTGTCCTAGACTTACATGCATGGAAACGTCAAGGAGGACAGTCCCCTCCGAATATGCAAATGTAGTGTAAGCTTGTAGTGTTCAGCTTTTAGGGTGCCAGGGGGTAACTTTAGGGTTCAGGTTGGGTGTGGGTTTTTAGGGTGCCAGGGAGTAATTTTAGGGTTCAGTGTGCCCTTGTACCTGGCCATTATTGTCATCTGCATTGCGCACCGATCACTGGCAGCCAGGTGTGCACCTAGGGTGCTTCTAAAAAAAAAAAAAGGCCTCTACGCACAGCTGCCTAGGGAACCCGGGACACCTCAGACCAGTCTGGCACTTTAACCAACAACATAGTGTCACTATGCCCTGCCATCGTTCATCACTGCCAGCCGCCATCTGTGCAGCTTCCAGTGAGGGGCAGTTTGCAGAAACCCTAAGTAAGTGTTTCCAAACTGGAGACCCTTGTAGGAGGCTCTCTGCAGGGGCGGTGGGAAGGGCTACTTTGCAGGGGGTACTGTGAGATTACTTTATGAGAGGGCATGTTGCACTGGCTCTGCACCAAGGCATGTTGCCGAGGCATTATAATGTACTTTTTGTTCATGTCTATCCATGTAAAACGATTTCTAAATAATTAATGTAAAAAGGCAATCCATGTCAGCGATTTAGTTTCTGTTTGTGTTTGGTGTTTTACTTAATATTGAATTCCCTTAGAGTGTTAACGATTTTTAGGATGTTGTGTTTCTGTATTTTTTCCGTGTAGCATATTACTCATGTAAAGCGCCTACTTTGATCGAGCCACCACCAGATGCTAAGAACGAGCCATGGTTGAATGCTCAGCATCCGAGAATGTGGTTTTTATGACCCCTTCTAAGAGGCCCAGAACCAGCCTGAGCCAACCCACCTCTGAACAGTTTCGGCTCCCCTCCCTGCCCCCACCCTTTGTTTTCTTTTAGACTGATGCCACCGAGGTGATATCCTTGCCTGAAGGCAGGGATTTCACCTAAGCACTTGATGTCTTGTGAATGTGAGCATGGGGTGGGAGTGGGAAGATTTGCACAGCAGGGGGAAAGAGATGGCCAGTGCAGGTGACGCTTTTCCTTTGTATAGGAATTTCTGCTGGCATCATAGCCCAGGGTTTGCTGTCTGCACACTTGTAAAGATGTGTATTCCATACAAGTGCACAGACGGCAAACCATTGGCTATATAATGCCAGCAGGAATTACTTTACAAAGGAAAAGCGTCACCTGCACTGACACCCCTTTCCCCCTGCTGTCTGTGCACTTGTATGGAATACACATTCCCAGCGCTGCTCACCAGATGAATGGTGAACAGGACCATGGATCTGTCTCTTTTTGCATTCAAGGGCACCGACGAAGAAGTAGAGGAGGCCCTGGCAAGGAGAAACCAGGAGACATTTGACCCACATCTTTCTACACAGTGAGACCTTCAGGAGGGGCTGGACGCCAGGACAAGAGCACTGCTGATCAGCCCGACTCCACTGAATAGTATCAGAAGAGCAGGCAGCAGTTTTTAAGTAAGTTCCAGGGACTTTAATGCATTCTACAGCATCAGCATAACCTACTGGATGTATGTCTAGGTTTACTCTAAGTGAACGGTGTCCTAGACTTACATGCATGGAAACGTCAAGGAGGACAGTCCCCTCCGAATATGCAAATGTAGTGTAAGCTTGTAGTGTTCAGCTTTTAGCGTGCCAGGGGGTAACTTTAGGGTTCAGTTTGGGTGTGGGTTTTAGGGTGCCAGGGAGTAATTTTAGGGTTCAGTGTGGGTTAGGGATTGGGGTGCCAAGGGGTAATTTTAGGGTTCTGGGTGGGTATGGGTTTTGGTGTGCCAGGGGGTAATTTTAGGGTTCCAGGCGGGTATGGGTGTTGGTGTGCCAGGGGGTAATTTTAGGGTTCAGGGTGGGTATGGGTTTTGAGGTGCCAGGGGGATACATTTAGGGTTCATGGTGGGTATGGGTTTTGGGTACCAGGGGGGTAATTTTAGGGTTCAGGGTGGGTATGGGTTTTGGGGAATAAGGGGGGGACATTTTAGGGTTCAAGGCGGGTATGGGTTTTGGGGTGCCAGGGGGACAATTGTAGGGGTCAGGATGGGTATGGGTTATGGGTTTTGGGGTGCCAGGGGGCTAATTTTAGGGATCAGGAAATGTATGAGTTTTAAGGGGCCATGGAGGTAATTTTAGGGTTCCTGTGTGCTCTAATTGTTGTCCAGTTTCAAATGCAGAATTCACCACTTTTTTTCTCAGCTTGGCCTGAGCATTACCCGAACCTGATTAACATTAGCCACGCCCCTTCATTTGCCAGGTTAGCCTTTCCCTGGAAAAATTTCTGTGGACGCCCATGGAGGCAGTGTCTCTAAAACTGGGGCCAGGGAAACTTCCAGGTGAAATTATTAGCAGGGATTAAATAGCGAGGCCTTTCCAAATTCCAGCCAAACTCCAGCCAGCAGGTTTGGGTGGAGGTGAGTCTGTGTGTGCGCAAAAAGTAATTTGTGTCTCGTTTAGTTGCCAAATAAAGTGCATAATCGCAATCCATTTTGGATAGATACAGCATGGTCCGTTCCGTGTGTCTGACGCAGCTCCTTTATGGCATTTTTTTAATAGCTTTTTTTTTGCGTGCGCCTGGGCTTTTTGCCAAGTCAACCACCTTCCCACCCTTCAAGGTCAGCAGGACAGAGAGGAGTGGGAGAGGTAGCAGAAGGTGAGGGTAAGGACTGGATGCCTCTTCCTGTGGCGCACCTGGAGGGGGGGACCTTGGAGGCTGAGTGAGCACACACACTTGTGTGTTGTACCTTTTTGGCACACAGAGAAACCCAGAAGTGTGCGTCATCTGTCTGTAATGTGTGCAAACAGCTATGTCAAAATCTGTATGTAATGTTATGTGGTATGGCAAAGGTGATTTATTTCTAGATATGTTCATTTATTTACACAGCAAGAGTTGTTTAGCCTGCTTCCAATCATCTAAGTGTGACAGCGGAGAGCGCTGAGATAAAACTATTTGCCCAGGATCATATACCTTGCTCAAGAGAGGAAGCCATGATTAGCATCAAGGTCTCCTTGATCCTCTGTGGGCACTTTCACTAGAACCAGGCCACATGTCTCCCTTATGTGCTGTGCGTGTAATGTGTTAGGTGTGCACAGCCCTTTTATGCAGCTGGCACCCGTGGCACCCATATATACCCTGGTACCTGGCCATTATTGTCATCTGCACTGCGCACCGATCACTGGCAGCCGGATGTGTACCTAGGGTGCTTCTAAAAACAAAACGAGGGCTCTACACACAGCTGCATAGGGAACCTGGGACACCTCAGACCAGTCTGACACTTTAACAAACAACATAGTGTCACTATGCCCTGCCATCGTTCATCACTGCCAGCCGCCATCTGTGCAGCTTCCAGTGAGGGACCGTGGGCAGACACCCTAAGTAAGTGTTTCCAAACTGGAGATCCGTGCAGGAGGCTCTCTGCAGGGGCGGTGGGAAGGGCTACCTTGCAGGGGGTACTGTGAGATTACTTTGTGAGAGGTCATGTTGCACTGGCTCTGCACCAAGGCATGTTGCTGAGACATTGTACTGTGCTTTTTGTTCATGTCTATCCATGTAAAACAATTGCGCTGGGATAAATGTACAGGGCACAGTGCAGGGCTATGTTATGTAGCACTGTACGATTTGACATCCAAGGGTAATTTATAGAGCTATTATGCACAGGGCAATTGAATAGGTATAATGAAGGAGTAGTGTACTTAAGACTTTTTGTATGTGCAATGGACAGCAGCATCGTCCAGGGGTTTTGTGCACTGGTCGTAGTGAAGGGGCGCCGAATAGAGAACAGAGTGCAGAGGCAATGTGTTGGTTTCTTGCAATGAAGCATGATGCAGGAGCATCATGCATGGGTATTTTCATGGCTTTTCCATGTGCAATATGATGGGGCAATATGGGCATTGAAAACAGAATTGTTTACACGAAAGGTTTTCGAATTGGACATCTGCCTCTATGCATGCCACAAATGTAAAAAGAAGTTTACAGCCCATGTCCATCCTGAGCTCAGTGGTTATGGCCTGACAAATGGCTTCGAGGAAGCAGTCTTTTCAGCCCCTCCCAAATGCAAGCAACACATTGAGGTAATTTGTGAGGGCATGAACAAGGGGCTTGGTAGTGTGTACAGCCGAGCAGACTGGCAATCGAAAGAAGCATGTATAGACTCAGGTTGCAGTCTTTGTGGTGTAAACTTTCGGAAAGGAAATCCCAGGAGGCCCCAGCCTTGCCTTTGATGCTAGACTTCTAACCGGGCCAGGGAGTTTAAAGTTATCATCTGTTCTGTATACTATCATTTGTACGTTGCCAACATAAGATGCAGAACTGAAATGGCTTTTTACTTTCAAGAAGTTGGACAGGAATGAATGGCAGCAACTGTGTTGCATGTCATCATGTGTTAATTAGTACTTATTGAAATATATCTAAAGGCTTTACATATTGCAAAAACAGGTTTATTTTGCAGTTTTATATAGCGCTTTATTAACCTACTTGCTTTCTCAAATTTGCTTGAAAATGAATCCTTTGCCCAATCTTTTTTTCGAAATTATTGTGGGGGGGAACCCCCCAAAACACCCTTATGGCGGTCAGCTCATTCGCTACCAGTCACTCATCCCAAACGTTTACGCCTTACCACTTTCAAATGTCACCAGCCGCCGCTGCCCTTTGAGAGACCCAAGTTCGTTTATCACACTTAAAGCCCTGCCAATAAGTAATGTAACGGTTTTGTTCCGTTTCCTACCCTGAAAATGCATTTACTCCTGACTTTTGCAGGAGCGAATTTGTGAGAGTCTCCAGGGTAGTAAAAGTGCCCATCAATAGTATTTGATGAAAGAATGTGTTAGCGTTTGTCTTCTTTTCCAGTGTGCCCCACCCAAAAGAATTTGTCCACAAATCTAAAACCAATTCCGCCAGACTGACGGAATTTACATATTTGTAAGTACACTCTCCCAAGGTATTATCCCAGCAATCTTGTTTCGGGTTTGATGCACACAACGTCTGCTTCTGTGCACCTGAGTTGAACCTGGTTGTGGATAGGGCTGACATGACCTATGCCGACTGATGAAGCAGAAAGAGCCCTCGGGCAGTGAGCCTGACCCAGAGACGGAGACAGCATCCAACATGTTCTCTGCAGGAGACAGAATGACGAATTAGGCTCCAGGGATCACTTTCATATTTTCGGCGGGAATGTGATCATCAGAGGCAGAGGTAGGATTTATCTGATCTGCCCAGATCTCAGTCCAACGGTGTGTTTTTGCTGCAACAGATTGCTTATCACCTGTATTTGTGAACCGGAGTCTCTATTTCTTGTTCTTCGTACAAGTATGCCGAGAATGTTCACTTCAGAAACAAGTTCTAATCATGGGTAATAATTCTCCTCCCTCTGATCATGATGAATGGAGCGCTGACCACAAGCCCAGACGCAAGGCGCCACTCGCCTCGTGACGTCTCATCTGTAGGGGTGAGGGGCAGAGTGGGCCAAACATAAAAACAGACATTTACACCCTGGCAGTGTTCTGTAGCGGCAAAGGTGAAATGGGTGAGCCCAAACCGTATCTATCATACATGTGGCCAGGTACAGCGCTGTGGCAAGGCAATGCTAGGAAGCTGCAGAGGGCGCTACCTGCAATGGGGTGCCAGGATGTTCCTGGAAGCGCTATGAGTCAGCTGCCAATGAGAAGAGGGGCTGAATAAAGCCACCTTACCTACAGTACCAAAAATCTTGGCTCCATCCACGAACAGAGTTTGTTTAAAAGTCTAACTGGGAAAATTGATTGTGTTTAGAAAGCAGAGCTTCAATTAACCCTACAAAAAAGTGATCTTCTGCCAGTAGCGGCCAAAGAGTGTTGTGGCGGTAGGAGGGGGCACGGGAGGGTGTGCGTGTGGGGGAAGCGTGTGGGAATTAATAATAAAAAAACAAATTAACCTGGTGATGCCCGTCACCTCACACCCCTTTCCTTGCAGTTCCTGGTCCCAGCAGTCCCTGGGCCAGCGTTACGGGCTCCCCATCCAATCCCCGTGCTGCTCTCAAGCACGAGAGCAGCGTGGGGATTGGCCTGAGCGGTCTGGATTAACTTTCGCTCAAGCACTGGGAGGCTGTGTTGTTTCTCCAACCTAGCTGTGCAATACAGCTGGGCTGGAGAAACCTAATTGCGCGTGTCAGTTTGACCAGCCTCAGGCAGCCGGCCAAATAGACATGCGCACTTAGAAGTGCACTTACCACTCCTCTTCCCCCCTCCCATGGCCCGGCCCTACCCCGCCCCTCCCTGCACACTCTGGCTCAACCAGCAGCTGAAAATAAAACTATAATAAAATATTGTTTTAATTTTCAGCTGCTAGCTCTGAACCAGTGAGGCGACACCTTTTTAGACTCCCTTCTCATGTTAGAGCACTGAAATTCCCTGGCCTGTTAGAGAGAGGAAATACTAGGGCTTCTGGGGCCAGATCGAACAAAGGACATGAGCCAGCCACGGAGAGGCCCTGAGAGGACGGTACCAAGGGACGGGGCGAGGAGAAGGGACGGGGCGAGGAAAAGAGAAAGGAACAGGCAAGGGGAAGAAAAAGTCTCGTCAAGGCCATCACTGCTCAGCTGACTGCCTTGCTCAGCCACCTCTCTTCATCCACATGAAAACCAAAGTCAAAGAACTGAGGATTCAAAGTCAGGTTCACATTCAGTGCTCTAGAAAAAAGCATCAGACTCCTACATGGCCTTTGGCCCGGGTGATGAGGGCAAAGGAGTGACAGGCCAGAGGCAGTGTGGCCTGAGGGAGTTTAAAAAAACATAAAAACACACATGACAGGCAGCCATCACGTAACCCTAGACCCAGCTGTAAATCTGACAAGCGACTGCTTCCATCACTGAAGGCGTGGCCTCATCACACCCTGCGAGGTGCATTATTCTATAGGTGCACCGCGGGTCTCCACTCTGTGAATGTTGCATGTCAGGTAAAGTCTGTGTACAGATGACGTAAGTGACCCAAAAGTTACAGCAATGTTGTAGTCATATTATATGGTGTTGTATTGCAACATTTATAAAGCGCTTACTTCCCTGGGTGAGGCGCTGAAGCGCTTGCCTACATATGTAGCACGCCACAGCTTGTAGGGTGTGTTATTGGAAATGTGTTGTCTGTGACAAGTACCTTCTCTGGCAAAACATGGCAGCCCTCCCACGGTCCCCGGGGCCAAGAGGCCCTGCAAATGGTACACATTGGGCTTCGCGCACAGTACAGAGAAATACCACGAACAAACAGATGCCTGGTTCATGTCATATTTAAATTATAAACTGAGCGCGCACTTACGTAGACGGGGTGGAGGTCCACACCATACATTTCAAGGGATTTGGCAACTCCTAGGTAGTTTGTTTCCGCCTCGGCAGGCACCTGCCCCCTGCGAAAGAACAACAAACAAGACAGGTTACTTCGCTCGTCTGTCTGTTCGGCACGTGTCATCTGCCCAGACGTGAGGGCCGCCATTTCATGCATCTGCTGGACTCCAGCGCGTGTCTGAGGGCCCCCTTCACCCCTCTGACACTGCAGACTCCTGGTATGCCTCTCTACTCAATCTATTACCGCGCTCTATTACAGGCTGTCACATCAGCTGTCAGAGACGTATGTAAACTCCAGCAGCAAACACTTTCACCTCTCCACGCCAGGAACTCCCTGCGGTCCTTTGAACGCAGCCGCGTCACTCATCACAAACACGGCTTTGCAGCCTCGCCGGCGCGAGACAAAGCAGATGAAAGGCTCATTGTGAGAACAGCATCATTACCAAGAGTTCATCAAGATACAAGGGCTTCCAAAGGACAATATTGTGTCTGCCGGTACGCGCTGAGCCCTGTGACATCAGCAATATATGTGCAGGTAGCACAATGGAGGCCGCACTGATTACATCAGCCAATATTTCTCAGTGTGTACGGGCTGGCAAGGCGAGGCCCGTGCATCACATTGTTGTAATGTATTTATGAATAAACCCGATCACATCACTCCGGCCTCAAACTCCCCGCACCCACCACTGACTCCTGGTAGACAAAAGATAGGATCCAATCAGAAACCTAAATATACGTGTGCATATTTGCTCACAAGTATATTTACTACTACATCTAGGGGTAACTCTCCACTGTTTTGCTATTCATCGTTTCTGACTGGAGTTTTACTCCTAGGTGCAGACTTACAGATCTCCACCCCTCTAATTAAAGGGTGGTGCCTCGTGTAACAGAATTATAAGTGTAAAGTTACTGCTGGTAAGCTTCAACCTGCTCCTGGAGATCCTTGCCAAGTAAGTGGAAATCTCCCTGTAGCAAAGCATCTAGAAAATTATAAAAGTTTATATATGGGAACAATTCTGTATAATTATTAATTCATTATTTTATTAATTTTAAAAACTAAATGAAACTTTTATTACCAAATTAAACATTGTTTAAATTGAATACATGTATAACTTTTAACCGAATATACTAAGTATTACATAAAAATAAAAATGCTAGGGAAAGTGGGCCATTTGTTTTAATCATTGTTTAAAATATATTATTTATACTTTTAAATCATATTTATATTAGTGTATTATTTAAAACATTTAATTGATGAGTTATTTGTGCTGTATTGTATTTCATTATTTCTAGGTTGATAATAAATGTTTTAAATGAATTGACATTTATTTTAGATTTTTAAATACTTTTGATACTTTTTTTTACAAGAATAATAAACTTTTATAATGTTCTATATTCTTTTCCACAAGGAGATCTCCACTTACATGGCAAGGATCTCCACGAACAGGTTGAAGCATACCAGCAGTAACTTTACACTTGTAAATTCTGCTACAGGATGCACCACCCTTTAACATTTTTAAATAATTGACATTTATTATAGATATTTTAATACTTTTGATACTTTTTTTGCAAGAATAATGCACTGACAATAACCAAAAGTTGAAGTGATGTTATACTTAGGTGAAAATGTCAGTGACAATGTAATTTTTACATGATAGTTCTCTCAAGTAACTATAACTTGTGCTCTAAAGTAACTATAGCTCATGCAGTGATGCGATCAATGATGATGCAGAATGAGTGATGTAATATGTGGGGTAATTAGATATCTGTTTCAAATGAGGATCTTGTGATTTGCAGAGGTTGACTCCTTGTGGGCTAATTAGATATCTATGAAATCCTACCTCTTAAAAGAGACATTTATTTAATAATCAACCCCATTGACTCCCCTTTTTCTGTTGAAGGGCTGGCCCCCTTAAACAACTCAGACTTACGCATGTCGTGTTTCTACAACAAAAATGATATGTAAACCTACATAAATACATAAATTACAGTGTTTTGTTTTTTCCATACCATGCATTAATACAAGTACAAAGCTGTGTGAAAAATACTGCATTATTATTTAAATATATTCTTTATTCAACAAAAAATGCAACACTGCCCTCTAATACCAGCATGCAATGGGTAAAGACACAATCCCATGACCACTGCCTAACACGTCCAACTAGATAACCATACAGATAACATGACTGGAAATCTACTTTCAGGGGCAGATGGGAAATGAAAGTGGCATAGATCTCACAATTTCACACATTACACTGCAGAACTATTTTTTTTGATCAGACATATCACACAGGTTTGGAAAACAAAACTGAAACAGGTTAGAGAGGCCTCTCCGGTTCAGACAGCAGATATATCCATAAGGTCTCACCAATTGTACAGATCTGGGCAGCAGAATTATATTTTGTGATAATAATGTTATAAAAAGCAATCACTATAGATTAAGAAATGTTTTTACAAGCTCGAGTACGGACTCCGAGCTGGTTGCCGGAGGTATTACCCCGAAAACGGTCGGGTCATAACTGATACTGGAAACATCCAGGTCATACTAATATGGACATTTAAAAGTCTCTTTATTTTTTAGCTATCTGAGCCTACATTGCCGGAGGCTCACGGGGAGCAGGTGCCCCCGTTACCTACTGAATATTCAAAATTTGGACAGTGGAACCTTTATTGAACTCGTGCAACAGTGGTCACAAGGAGGAAGAATTTCCCAGTCCATTGAGAATTCCTGATAAGCCTGGCTGGGCTTCTTTATTTAACTTCAGAAAGGGCATACGCAACTGTCTCTTGTCCTGAAGAAGACCCCACAGTGTTGTCATTGATATGAACACATGTGACAGGGGTCGAAACGCCGACATTAATGGTCTAGCAATTTTTCCCAACAAGACCTATTAAAGAAAAAGGAGGTTTTGCCGGGGTGTTCTCTGTTGCTAGGATTACAATGATATTGTAAAGACCAAATGATGTTGTGTTTTATGTGTAAATTCTTTAGTGTTGTGATGTGTACAGTCACAATCTATCACCTTTGTATGTTATTATTGTAGATAATCACTTATGTTTGTTGTGTATGTCGGATATGTGTTTGGTTCAATAGAGTGTTCAAACATATGATTACTTCAATATATCAATATATTTTGCTAAACAATTGTCTTCGTGTTTCAGTGTTGTGCTAATTTAACATTTGGTGTGGGTCCCACCTGAGGGGGACTAAACAAAAGAAACAAGTGTTGAGGTAGCAGTACCACTGTTCTTATACCGTATGGAATAAAAATAGCAGCAAATGCCATCTCGCACCAAAGAAATAATGACACAATATCAGAAATTTCTATATTGATCCCCAAATCAGCTCTGAATAATGGCTTAAATATTGGACTGAAATATATTTGGCAATGTGTCACCAAATACCAGCTTTCATTTCCTAACTATACACTCCTTTTCCCATAAAATATTTGTTTTATTTGTTGTAAATAAACTCATCTCCCCTGTTGGCAACCGAAAATGTTCTGAGCAGGCACTTCCACAGAGGTTCTATCACTGGCAAGGGCTAGTCAATGCGGGGTTGGGGAAGATCTGCCATTGACAGTGGATTATCAGTGCCAAGGAAGTTATTGTGCCTCTGGTATGGGTTAGGCATTGACAAGGACCGCATTTTACCTGTGACATGGACCTGGCATTGCCATAGAAGGATTTGCTACTGACAGGGCCCGTACACTGCTGATGATCTGACACACCTAGGGCAAGGATACACAAGATGGTCTAGGAATGAAAGTGTCACAAAATCTTCAAACTATACTAAGAAGACCATGGACTTGATTGTGACATTAGCAGAGGTGGATACACAGTCACAGATGCTGTTACCACGGCCATCACGGGAGGGGGGGGGGGGCAGAGGGGGCTTTATGCCCCAGGCCCCACACCTTTGGAGTATCCCACAACATAAAATCGCTTTCTAAATTTATAAAGCAAGCAGGCCTTTTCATTTATTCATGATAAGACAGCCACTAGATGGAGTCAAACACTGTAGCTGCTGTGTTTTCTCTGTGACAGGAGGTCGTTTTTTATAATTAAATCAGGTGTTTGTGCCCCCTGCCATAAGCAGAGGTAGTGGGGCTCCAGCATGTAGTTTTTGCCCCGGGCTCCGCCAAAAAAACAGTCTGACACACCTGACTGTCTCCCATAAGATCTGTCAAAGTTCCTGCACTACAGGGAGTGGATTTTAACTACGGAGTCCTGCAGGGAACAAGAGTCATATGCCTCCAAGAACCAAATATTGTATCTGCTGTTAACCTGGTGTACGCATGGTGCATTCAGAAATTCAGACTTCACATCTAAATTACTATCTACAGTTTTATGCGGCTAGAGAACGGTCTCCTCAATAAGATGCACGAAAGTAGATACCGTTCTTTCCTGTTTGTCTTAGCCAAATCAAAGTTCCCAGCAGGAATCCTCCAGACAGTTGAAAGCTATCCTGCTAAAAGCCTTTCTCCTATTTTCAGTGAGCAGTTGATGAAATTAATTTGTCTCATTAGCTTCATTTTCGCGATATGGAAGTAATTGCATTCAGGGCAGGGAGTGGCAGATGTTCCATATTCATGCTAGCTTGGCATCAGATCATATCAAAAAGGCAGACAGGGTTTTGAAAGAGCCTCAGCAAAGGGACCTGGCGTGGTAATTACACGGTACTAGACACACAGCAAACAAATAACGTAAGAAAAATAGAGAGCTGGTAATTGAGTCAAGAGTGGGCAGAAGAATACCATCCACAGAGCACACACAAAAACATGTGACGTGTGAATGATGAAAGGAAGACCTTGCAACCTGGAAGCCGACCCATCATTGACCTTACTTCTTCGAGTAAGCAACATATATATATATATATATATATATACATATGTGCTGCTTCCAGAATTTGCATACGTAAGTATGCTCTTAGCTATGTGAAATCAATACAAGTAAGGACAGAAGAGAACCCTATACTGACTCACTGCAATGCCTTAGAGGTTGTAAAGCCCTTTGCACATATTATCCAGTATAATAAAAGAAGGCAGGATCTGAGGCTCCAATTTAATTAGAATTCAATTGTAGCATATATATAGATAGATATAGATATCTTGGAACGGTAAAATTGCTCTTGCCAAACTCTTGCCTGATCATTTTCGACTTCAGTTATGTGTTATTCCTGATTCCGCCACAAATATTGTTTCTAGCTAAAAGGGGAACTACAAGGCATGCAGGGATGCAATATTTATGATTATTTCCTCCTTTCCTGGACGTTCCAACAGCTAAAGACATTTGAATCTTGCGGTGGAAAACTCAGTGAAAATGGAGAATTACAACTGGATTCAGGTTTAATACTCATGATTTCTGCTATAAGTCCCCATTTTCCAGAGAACACTATGGATCCCACTCCAGAAGGGAAGGTTACTCCGCATCCGAAAATTACTGATACCCAAGACATCGGCCACCTCGGGTGCTAAATCACTCATGTTGATTTACAGCAAATGTTGCAATGGAGGCCTTAATTTGCCCATGCCCTTGCCAGCTTTTATTCGGTTTCCCATTTACTGGTTCCGACAGCTTTCTGTCTGCTAACTGCAGGGCCACACTGGCCCAGGGTGCAGGGGAAAGGCCAAGGCTTCAGGAGACATGAGGCAGTGGTGACACATGAACAGAAGCTAGCAGAAATGGTTGCTACACTCTGCACTGTCTAGTCCAGGTTCCTGTCTCCTTCCTTTCGTTGGATTTGCTACCACCATGCTCAGCCAATGTGGAAAGAAGCACTGGCATTGCCAATAGGTCTGGGTTGAAAGGAGTGTTGTATGGTAATGTGAAGCATTACAAGTACACGGCATGGGAATAGATATGCATTTGTGTGGAAGCAAATAATTAAAATAATGCTGGTGGAGATTATAAGGTCAGGTGACAGTTGCACTGTCTAGCAAGACCTAAATATCCATGTAGGTTAATGACTGCCTTCTCCTATGTGTGCTGCGGCCAGTGAAAAACAACAGAATGTATCTAGTTATCTAAGACACTTTAATAGCTTTCCAATGTCATGTGCATGCCACTGAAAGTTCAAGCATAGGCAGCTGGATAAATAAAACGATCACAGCTGATTGGAGGGCAAGCACATTTGCGTGGAAGCATACTACTTCTGCCCAATCAAAACATGTGCTCCTGGTTCCCAACAAGTGAGCAGAGACAAAGCCCATCTCTTGTGATGCTCACATATTTGTCTAGTGACAGTCGCACTGTCAAGCCATACCACAAAAAGGAGGAGACCTAGGGCAGTGTTGGGTTCCATTCAGTGACTGAAGTGAGAAACGTCACGGTCTCCATATGAACAAATCAACCCAATGTTGCCTTTGAATAGAGTTTTATTAAATTAAAACAATTAATGAATAGCAGTTTATCTCCAATAAAACATTTTCGCTCCTACAATTGGTATATATTGTTATTTCCCAAATTGGAAGAAATTCAACCCAGGTCTTCTCTTTACAAGGAGATTGGATGTCTCCAAAACAGTCTTTTCCTTATTTTACAGAAATCCGATCCGGGTTTTCCTTTCACTGGGCTGTTGGATCTCCCCACTGAAGTATTTTCCTGATTGTACTGAAATCCAGGCCGGGTTTCCTTTCACCAGGATCCTGGGTCCCCCATTAAAGTATTTTCCTGATTTAACAGAAATTCGACACAGGATTTCCTTTCACCAAGCTGCTGGATCTCCCCATTAAAGTATTTTCCAATGGTTCCTGCTATTTTACAGGAGCAGACAGTGTCTCTCATAATACCCTTCTTCTGACGGGCCAATGTCCTTCCCATTCCTGGGGGCTGAGTCCTTTTCCTTTCAAGCCAGACTCTGAAAGGGCAGAAAGGGTCATCAGATCACAGCCAGATCCCCAGTGAAGCTCTAGTTCCAACCCTTCCCACTTAACTCCCCCCCCCCTTCCCTGAAAACACAGAGGGAGGTATTAGAGCAGTGCCAGGTTCCCAGTACATTTGTGAGGGTTGTGTCTCCAGAGTTTTAAATAGGAAAGGAAGCTCTTTGAGTACTTAAAATTGGCAGATACACGGTTCGCCCTATCCTTACTCCCCCTCTTGCTTTGTGATTAAATTGGGAAAATAATTCTCATCTCTGGTTAAAAATGGACCCTCCACTCTTCTTCCTTGAGGCTCCAGGAGGTAGTAGTAATGGTGTATCTGTTGCTAATATGACAATGAAGAAAGATGAATATACTTTATGAAATGCAGTGGAGAAAGGTGAATATACTTTGGGAAATCTGTCGGTTCAAACTGAATCTACGCTTTTGAGTAAAATTCCAAAAATGGGCGATTCCCCACTCTACCTACATGGGTCATTGTACTTTCCAAGGGGATCATGCAAACACTTAGGTCATGAGGCACCGGTGACCTGCAAAATAGACTTCTACTGAGTTCTAAATAAGGTATGACCAATGTACTTATTCGAGTTAAATTTGCTACACTCAGATAGTGGCAAAGCGTGCCTTCATGAGTTTAAGACAAATGCTAAGGTACCTCGCGCTCACATGCTCATACCGTGTGCACTAACACCTCTCATTGGTGCAGGGCCGTCTGCTAAACCCATTTAATATTCCCTGCACCTTTGGTAGGACACTACCCATAACACCATATTGGGTGAGCCGCCACTGGTCTAATTTCTCTGTTTAATGATGTGTTCCTCAATTTGTAATTGTGTGAATAGACCTAAAAGAGATAACTACTGCTCCACTGTTGTTTTTCATAGGCACATGAATCTCTACAAGTCAAGTCAAATCCATGATGGAGAAGAAGTCTTTCAGAATACACCATTTCCATAGTTTAATGACTGAGAATTAAAAACCCATCTGTCATTTTATCCCCATTTTTTTATAGTTATTTTATTTTTATTCATAAAGTGCACTAATACCACTTCGGTTCTTTGGCACTAAAAAAAAATAAAAGGGGACAAGAACAAACAGACAAAAACAGCAAATTAACAAAAAACTATCAGTACTTTTCAGAGCTATACATTTATCCAATGTCTTTAACCAAAGGGCATTCCAGAGTTTGAACCAGGCAGGAGCAATACCCTGCAGTCCTATCTCAGTCAAAAGGTTAACCAGAATAGCATAGTCCAACTCAAGAGATCTAATAAATATCTTCTTCATCCTGATTAGACAGACTTCTTCCGTAACCAAGAGAAGTGTTGATTCAGTCCCTCAGCCCAGACAAAAGTCCAGATGCTACTGGAAAATAATGATAGGCTCTTTCAAAACCTTTGGGCAGCCACCACTTTTTCAAAGTTTTGCACAATCTTGGAAGTAGCACAATTGGCTGGTTTTTGGCAGGGTCATCGGGGTAAGATTTTTTTCATGAGAGGATATACTACTCCTACTTTACATTCATCAGGTACAATGCCTGCAGCTAAACTGGAACCAAACAGCTTTTTGATGGAACTACTTATTGTGGAGAAGCGTGGCTCAGTGGTTAGAGCAGCAGACCCTGATACAGAGGTCTGGCCCAGGACCAGGGTTCAATTCCCACCTCGGCGGCTCTTGGACTCAATTTCCCCAGACCTGATAATTCTCGCCTCGGTGCCTAGTCTAATCATGGGTCCCACTCTGTGACTCTAGGCAATAACTTGCTTAATCTCCACAACGGCCCCAGCAGCGCTTGGATGCCTGGCTTCACCTTGGGGGTGCCCAGTAGTGGACATTTCACAGGAAAGCCAGGATGGGTTCCACAGCGGTATGAATACAGCGCTACGAGACCGCTTGGTAGAAGTGCGCTATATAAATACAAACACATTTACATTGTGCCAGACCGTGTAGCACCTCCACTGGACAAGGTCAATGGTAGACTCCCGGCTTTTCTTGAATAATAAGCTCCAAAGCTTTGTTTGATTGTAACTGCTAAGAGGCCTCCCAAATTGGGCCATTCTATAAAACTGTTACAGCACTGTTGTCAGACAAAAACAGAGCTGAAGTGCTGTAGTATATATTTTTCTACCTGGGCGATGAAGCACGAAACTAAAATGTTACAGAACTCTTGCGAAACAGATCTAAAACTGCCGAGACAACTGTGATTCAGAAAAGAAGACACTGCATGAAAGGTCTGTCGTGAGAAACTGGGTGCCTCGATAATTTTGTTGATAGGAATTTCTACTTTAACCTGCCTAAGTGCTGCAAAATATTACATACATTGGACATGGCATTCGATTTTATTGGTATTGGAGTAAGATTTCCTCTTGCATTGCTCGAATAGTCTGGGGTGGAACTTCATTTCCTGTATAGTTACTAAAAAGCAGCAGTTGTAGGCTTTAGTCACTTAATTAGGACATCTATTTGCCTGTGCTACCTCCTCCGGTGTTGAAGGCCTTAACTGAGACAAATGGAGGATGTTTCCAAATGTCATTAAAGTCACCACCACTTTCCAGAGTCTTGAGTGGATACTGTAAATGCTCTGTAGTCCTTTCAAGCTATGAAAAAGCCCAGCAGTGGATGGGAGGAATGGCTCGCTTGAACGTCTGCTGGGGGTCCTTGACGCTTGGTACTAAGAACTGAATAAGATGATGGTCCAGCCACTGTAAGGGGGTGATCATCTGACAGAACGACCAAATTAAATCCAGTGTCACACCCAGTGTGTGTGGCCTCTGTCACAAATTGGTCCAGAACAAAAGACTCCATAAACTGTTTGAAATCCGCTGCTGTGGGATCCACAGGGTGGTCAACATGAAAGTTGAGGTCTCTGGCCACAGCTAGCTTGCTGAATTTTAATTTTTTTTCAATGCGTATAACACTGGTAGTGGCGGTATCGCAGCCAGCACTATGGGGGTCTATAAAAGAGAAAAAAAGTAGCAGCTCGTGCAGATGAGGTTTGAATTACACGGGAGATCATTTTGCAATCTGGTAAGGGATGTTCTAAGACAGTTCTGTGTGTCAATTTACGGCAGCTGGTCACACACAATACCTTACTTGAACTAGTATGTTAGAATGTAGGATTGTATACTCTAGGGAATGGTTTTTAACGAGATCTGGGTTGGAGGAGTCCTGTAACTTCGTTTCTGTGAGCAAGTACAATAAGGAACTGTGAGAAATTGGGTTACTGGTTGATTGCGGTGTGAGCCCTGGTCAAGCAGCAACCACAATTCTTATCAGGGTAAGGCACAAGCAAACCCCTAACTAACCCGTGCTAAAACTCCTGGTAGCGTGGCATAGAGCAGTCAGGCTCACATTAGAGGACCTTTGTAAAGTATTTGCTCAACACTTCAAACAGTAAAACAGTGAAAACACCACACAAAAAGATCCCAAACCAGGTTACAAAAGTGGAGAACTATTTAATAAATAAAACAAGACCAAAACAACAAGAATCGAACCAGTAGAACTTAAGTTATGAATTTTTAAAGAATAAAGCATCTAATTGCACAAAGTACCACCCGAGGCCACCTTGTCTCGCTGGATCAGTTAAAAGTGAAAAACTCAGGCCAACCGCCAAGGAGCACAGGTCAGATACAGTGCCACAGTAGTCCAGCTGAAGTTGTTCCTTCTCAAGTTTTGTGTCAAGAGTCATGTTCTTGTTGGAGAGGGCCGCCAAGAGCAAGGAGACAACTGTGGGAGGCTGTTGTTGTGGTGCGAACAGCAGACCGGGCATCGCAGATGGGCGAGCCCTCAGGACAGGTTGATGCTGCAGTGTGAAGAGAGGGGCTGATGGTGCTCCATGTTCAATTTCGGTGCGAGTGGCGCAGTCTCGGTGGGAACGGGCCATAGTTGAATATGCGCTGTGACTGCGCATATTCAACTATGGTTCATAAAAAGGTTCAAAACCATGATCAATCACTGTAAATAACCATTCTTGTTGAACCATATATTCTTGTATATATTTTATTCATCACTTTGTCACCTTGCACCTTTCACTGTTTTTTCCACTAGTCACTTGCGCCGTCACTTATTGTGTCACGAGCACAACGTGCACCAAGATCCTTTGGGTTGCCTTCACAACTTATGCTCACAGTGCTGATATAACTGTCTTGTATGAACTGCGATTTCAAATATATGATGCCATGAGCACTTTTGAATAAATCATGAGTCTCCCTTTTTCCTTTTAGTAATGTCGTGTACATACATGTGTTTTTGCTTTCCTCATTGAAACCGGTTGAGACATTGTTGCTAGTTTTTGCTTACTTACCAAGATCTCAACCCGGTCTTTGGGTTTTACTCCTCTTTCTATTTACTCTACTGTGTGTACTCGCAGCATTGTTGGCAGGTGCTGCTCTTGATCAGCCAGTCATCCAGGTAGGGAGAGACATGGATGACCCGCCTGCGCAGGTGAGCAGCCTCTCGGGCAAGGCATTGGGTGGTCACCCAGAAAGGGAGCCCCTTGAACTGGTAATGCCTTCTGCTGATCACGAAACTGAGATAACGGCAATTGGTATGTGGAAATAGGCGGCCTTCAGGTCCAGTGCGGCCATGAAGTTGCCTTGCTACAGAAGCAGGATGACATCCTGAAGACTGGCTAATTGAAAGTGTTCTGAGAGGATGTATTTGTTTAGGGGATCCGAGGTCCAGAATGGGCCTGAGGGATCCATCCTTTTTGGGAACCCGGAAGTAAAGAGGGTATCCGTGCTCTGTTAGTAGTAAGGGACGAGTTCTATGGCTCCTTTGAGGAGGAGCAATTGAATCTCTTCCCTGAGAAGCCTTTGAGGTTCAGGGGAGAATCTGTGATTGTGGGGTGGCATGTTGTGTGGAAGTAAGCTACAGCCAATAGCCATGCTGGATAATATCGTACACCCAATGATTTGAGGTGACATTCTGCCAAACAGGAAAGAATCCTTCTAGATGGCCCCCAACAGATGTTGTGTGGCGGGGGGAGGTACGTAAGTCCGGGTTTTGCGGTGGTGACTGCAGTCCCTTTGGGTGAGCATCCTTTGCCTCTAGCTCTCCTGTTGGTAGCCCTAAAGGAGTCTCTGAAGTATTCCCTGCAAGAGGACCGGAGTGTGTAGGCCTGCTGTGAAGGCATCTGGGGAGGTAGTCTTCAGGCCTCCACGGTATGGTGGGCAGTAAAAGGACACACTATGGGTGGGCGTTTGGAGCGTACCCATAGCCTTTGTTGTTTCTGTATGATTTTTTTTATCTTTTCTAACATCTGATCAACCTGTAGTCTGATCAGATGCAGGTCAACAAACGGCAGATTGAGCAGAATTTGTTGGACTTCAGACTTGAAGCCGGAAATAAGCAATCATGCATGTCTGCACAACAGGACACTGGGGTTGACACCCCAAGCAGCAGTCTTTACAGCATCTAGGGAACAACGGTTGGTGGAATTAGAGATTGGCTTGCCTTCTGAAACAATCTTGTACCCTCTCTTCCTGTGCTCCTCTGGAGATATTGGAGGAGTTTCTCCATTTCATCCCATTGGGAACGGTCGTAGTAGAAGAGTTGGCAGACTGCGGAGCGAACCTCTTCCTCACAGCATCAATGCACTTGCTTTCCTTTTCTGCAGTAGGAACGCCTTTTAGCGAGGGAGCAGAGGCGGGGTAGGTCTTGCAGCGGATGCATCTCCGCGCCTTAGATGCCAATAGGCGTTCCTTCTGCTTTTTCCTCATCGGGCTTTATTCAATACCCAATTTGGGCTGATTTGACTTGTTCTAAGGTACAATATTTACCATTTAATTTGTTGTGTGACTAGTTATCCTGACCAATGTATCTTCACTGATTGAAGCCAGTCATAGTGTAGTTTAGGTTGAGCTTTTAGGTCCTGAACAATCGCCACATTATCATTTTTGACATAATTAGGTGAGAAACACATTGATCATTAGACAAACTTGTTCACAAGGCTAGCTAGGACCATTTTATCCTAAGCTAGCATATATATTTTTAATTAGGTTAGCTAGCAGATTCATTAAATAGACTAACCCCTAGTATCACTGTACCTGTTACTTACTTTCATCACCACTCTACACTACACCTGTTGAGCCCACACACCATCACTTCACCAGACGGATAACTAAAAAATCTTCGGTAAAGAACCCCCTAGTGGGTGCTCATCGGGCATTGCAGCACCAGCCCAACGAGGAGCTAGCCCAATGATGAAGCATGACACCCATTTGGGTGTGTGAAGGCCCGTGCTCCTATTGGAACACACTCCTTTTCCTGGAACCTTGGATTCTAGTTTATTTTTATGAGGAACTGCACAACCAATTTGTAATTCATTGATGTAAAGGAGCATTTGTGCTGTACCTATATTGCTTCTGGTTCCCTTTTTGTAGAAGTTCCCCCTCGATGTCCTTGGGGCCCAAAAGGTTGGGAGTGCCTTCCCCACTCCTATGCAACATCTTGAGTTGACGCGTCAGACAATCACGGAGAGTCTTTTTGGTGTGGAAAGCGACACTCGTCGCAGGCAAATTTGTTGTGCTCAGGTGAGAGACACAGATTTCAGACCTGATGGAGATCGGTGCGAGGGTATTTAGTGTGGCAGGAGGACAGTAGTGGAAGGGTATCCGTTCCATCACCCTGGAGGCATGGTAGAGTTGACGGGCCAAGAGATGGTAGGAGGCCCAACAGAGTTGATGTCCATGCACATTACCATCAAAAGAAGGCGTTACAATACCTTGTGACTCAAAAGACTTCTTTGAACTTGCACATACCCGGGCCAAACACTAGATGGCGGGAGTTTGCACAGCATGTGTATCTACAGCCACACATGCCTCAAACAAATTAGTTCAGTGGATCAAGAAGTATTAGTCATTATAAAGTATCCAAGAAAAGAGGATGTAGCTCACCAAGTGTCCTTCAAATAGGGGAAGGGTAATCAGATGGCAAACTTGTAATTTAATTGATAGATTTAACCAAAGAGCCGAACTTGAGCGATGAAGAATCTAATACCTGGCGATGAACAGCAGGGAAGTGGATACAGAGTATGTGGTCAAATCACTTGTGAAAACTGCAAAGCATTAAAACTGTGTGGGGGAAAACAGTTTAAGCCAGGTGATTCAAATCTGCCTTTCTGGCCAGGCTGGGCCACGGAACCACATTTCCGATCTCGGTCAGTACTCATGGAAGCATCGGCAAAAGGGATCTCAGATTCTGGGAATGCAAGGCAGATTTGCAACATGCACGGCAATCTATAGCCTTCTCACCAGAACTCAGCAGCATACCTCTTACGGGAAGACTGCAATGGATTCGGTCGTTGGCTCTCTTCTTTCTTTACACAGGTGTGAGCAACCTCATCAACACTGGAACACCAGTGAACAATAGAACATGGGGTTACCTTATATATAGCTACTGGGAAAGACTTATCGCACTGTTCAATCTCCTGGGGCATCACCAAGTAAATGCCTTGTCCCATCCTTTGACTATCAATAGCCTTCACATTGCTATTTGAGGCTACAGGAAATGTGAAGAGTGAAAACTATAGAAAGCAAACAAGACTCTAAGTGACAGCCTGGAGAGTTCACTTCGCTTTCTCACAAAAACCTATGAACAGTGGTGGCCGCAACTTAACGGGGGTGACAGGAAGGGGTGAAAGAAAGTACATTAAAAAAATACACATACCTGCAGGCCGGCAGCCGCCTTCTGGTCCTCTTCGGCTGACTCCAAGAGCAGGATATAGGAAGCACACAGGCTCCCAGACTCCCCTAGCCAATCACAGCGCACAGCAGCATTGTGATTGATCTGAACACCATGGTTCGGTGCTCAGAGAGGGACTGGGAAGCTGACCATGTCCTTCACCCAGGCTGTGCAATACAGCCGGTGAAGAACATGCAAAGTGCACATGACTGTTTTGCCGGCCCAAGACGGACAGTAAAATAATCTCACCACTCCTCCTCCTGTGACAGCCAACCCTGTCCAGCCCCTAACCAGCTGAGCCACAACGAAAAAATAAAATAATAATAACATTGCGTTATTATCATTTTATTTTTCCTTTATCAATGGCTCACAGAGCAGTGGGGCGATGCTCCTCTGCGTTAGCAGCGCAGCCGCCCCTGCCTATGAAAGCCATTCTTATACATTCAAGCCTCACAAAACAAGTCAGCATCCACGGTCAGGGAAAGACAACTGTCTCTGCATTCTCAAAACAAGGGAGGATTCCACTGGTCATAGGGCATAATGAGCCAGCTTTATCATATCCACGGTTCACATAGAGCACTCCAATTTCCCATTCAGGAAAAGTCTTAAGATTCGAGTCCGGGATGTATTATATTTTTAGCTGGCTCTATTATATCTCCTTAGTAGTAAATTAATGCAGTGCCTAGGGCAAACCCCCTTTATCAAAGTAGTATGAAAGCAGATTTTTTGAAGTGGTATTGTATAAGAATATTTGTGCATATTTATATAGACTCCAGCTGACGTACAGCAATGTCATAACACAAAAATCATATTACAATAAAAAAAAACAACAGCAATAAAGCATAACAACACAACTATAATACAACAGTAAATATGCCAAGTGCCAACCACTGACGTTGTTAATGCCAATGAAAATTTTAATAATTGGATTTCAAGATTCCTTAGATATGTTTCTTCCGGAAAAATTGACTCATTCTAAAATAGGAAGTAATATAATGGGATGGTTATCGTCAAAACTTAGGGATTTAAAATAGATTTGTAAGACGCACGAGAGATCTTGGAGGAAAGACTTCTCGAGCGACAAGAAGTTGAAATACAGAGAAGCAATTAAATTATACAAAGCTGACTTTAAATTAGCCCAGGTAGTTTACTACAAAGACAAAATCCTAACAGCAGCTAATTCCGCCCGTGAGATCTTTCGTATTGCCAAAACTATTCTTAGAGTTCCCACCTCCCCCTGTAATTCCTGATACCTCAGGTTCCTGCTGTAACAATTTAGCGGAGTTGTTTCTCAATAAAATCAAAACCATCTTTACCTCCTTTCCCTCGACCAAGGGCCACACACTGAACTTAAGCACTCACAGTAACCAACCTCTCCTGGAAACTATTCCCCTGATGGATAGGCCAGTACTTGATAGAATTCTGTCTCAGGTAAAAAGTGGCTCATCCAAAGACCCAGAACCTCTAAAGACACTGAGACAGGTGGCGGGAGTTGTTTCCCCCCTTCATCTTAGAATTCATTAACGCTTCATTTTCCTTGGGAGTGGTCCCTCCTCTATGGAAGGAAGCAAAGATGTAGGCACTTCTAAAAAAACCTAGCCCTGCTCCATCTGTCCTGGGAAATTACCATCCCATATCACTTCTCCCGGGGATTAGCAAAATTGCCAAAAAACAGATCAACTCAGTGTTGTCTACTTTCTTAGAGACACAAAAACACCTTCACTGTCTCAGATGGGTTTTCGACCTCCCCAGGGAACTGAAACATCCCAGCTAAAAGTAGTGGAAGATTAAAAAAAAAACTGTGGACTCCGGAGCCACGGCTGTGGTCATTCATTTGGACCTCAGCGCAACCTTCGACACAGTTAACCATCATATCCTGGTTCATAGACTCAGAAAACTGGGAGTAACCAGACTCACTCTGGCATGGCTACAGTCTTTTCTGTGTAATAGATCCTTTCAGGTCTTTGACGATGAGGGGACCTTTATACAGATGTCCCTATGTTGGTTGTGGAGTTCCTCAGGGGTCATCCTGAGCCCCACCTTGTTTAACGCTTACATGAGCTTGTTAGCAGAGTCGGTATTACCTTTTGGTGTACACATAGTGACCTACGCAGATGACACGCAACTTGTGGTGGGGCTAAATCAAGCTGATAATTCCCCTCCTAGTCTTCGCCCTTGCCTGGAGGAAATTGGATGAATGACTCCTTCCTGAAATTGAATGAGGAAAATTGTGAGATAATGATCCTGGGTCCCCCTGACCTAAATACAATATGGCCGACCACTTTGGGCCCCTTCCTCATCCCTAAGACTCAGCTAAAAAGCCTGGGTCTCTGGTTAGACCAAGACTTCACTTTTAAGACACAGGCATGTAATACGGCGGCCACGTGCTATGGCAGCCTGAAAATGCTTTGAAAAGTCCTCCCTCTTCTCCCATTCCAGGCAAGAAAAACCATGGTTCAAGCCCTTATCCTATCACGCTGGACTACGAGAATGCCCTCTATTTGGGTGCTCCAATTGCGACCCTCTCCAACTCCAGATTATACAAAATTGGGCAGCCAGATTTCTTTTGGGTACTCCTAAACATCAAGCAGCCAAGCCGGCTTTAAACTCCCTCCACTGGTTTCCCATCAGGGAGAGAGTGAACTGGGAGAGATTGAACTTCAAGGCGCTGTGCATCGTTCACAATTCATTAGCCGGAAAGGGCCCTGCCATTAACCACACCACCATCCAGCCCTATCAGGCTAACAGATGTTTGCGCTCAGATGACTTGAACTTGGTTACTGTCCCCAGGATTAAGAAAGCCAGAAGTGGGGGCCAGCTATTCTCATATAATGCGGCCAAGCTTTGGAATTCCCTTCCTCTCCACCTACGAAAGGAACCTTATCATTTGGTCTTCCGCAAATTGTTAAAGACTGGGCTATTCCTGTTGTATAGTATTTTAGGACCCTATTGTAATTTTCCCGATTCATGCCCTTATATAGATATAAATCACCATATCCTTATATAGGCATAGAAATCATAACCATATTTAGACATAGCTCATACAGTCCAAATATGGCAGGGCTACTTCCACTAGTTCCGAAAATCCACAACGATTTCTTGGAAAACTTGGCTTCAGCAGCTAGGGACTTCCCCTTGCTCGAATACTGACTTATCCAAGAACTTAGAAGTTTTCAAAGAACTGAGACTCTTTGATGACGTTATTAAGTCCACCTTTACGTCAAACTCGGTACCTTCAAGGTATAAATATGCCCACACTTGCCATAGCAAACACACGGTGGTTTGGAGCAGTTTGACTATCTACTTGCCCGACGCATCTCGCTACAGCAAGTGCCGGAGGAAGCCGACCCTACAGCAGACGCACTGACAAATCCAGCTCCAGTGTTTCTAAGCTACCCTTGCGGGTTGTTGGGAAATCGAGACCGAGACAGACCTCCTTCATTCTAAACCAAGGTACGGAGCTGATTAGACCCTAAGAGAAATCTTGGATAGATCCTTGGCAAAGGAATACTAAATGTATGCTACACCTCACTTACTTCTTCCCTCGTACTAAGCTTAGGTTAGGTACATCGGGGTAGGCGTATTTTAGAAGCACCAGTTGAGTACTTTTTAGCCTTTGTTATTTATGTATGTATTTATCTATGGTTTAGGAACCATACAATGCTCTTACGGTATTATTTTATTCTACTCTTTTTACTGTTTGCATTATATTTTGCAACCAGTTTTACGATTGTTGTAGCAGTACATTTCTTATGCTTGAGAAAGAAGACTGTTCAATTAAACCTTTTATTGAAAACGCACGTCTATCTATTTCTCTGCACCTCTGGTGAAAAGAAGCATGCACGAATGACTGAGTAAAATATCTATCTATTGTTTCCACGACTCTGAAGATCAGTTTTACCTTGGGGAAACAAAGTGGCCATGTTTATGCGGTTGTCAGAAACTAAATCCCTTCTTGTGAATTCGAGAAAGTTTCTAGTGACCTCTGAGCTAGCTGGCACTCACAATTAAGTCTAATATATTTCGATAGAGACCTAGTAGACATAAGTCCTACGTCACATCTATAGGATACATTATTCCAATGCGCAGAGCCTATTGGGCATATAGAAACCACACTACATTCCCTTAGCCTGGTTGGTTTCCTTACTATCTGCTGCTACCAGCGCTGGGATGCCTTCGGCTAGCAAGCGCTCTACAAATGCATATTTCATTTCATTTCAAATACACCCTAACAGTACAATACAATGCACCAACATAATGCAACAAAACAGCAAAACGGCAACAGAAAAATACAAGCCAACAATACAACACATCAAGACAACACAAAACACCAACACAAAACAACACCATCTATACCAATGCATACAATGCCAATACATACCAATGGAAAACACAACAACATAAATGTTCAACTATATGTGTTACACTTGGTTGTGATTTTTTTCTGGTGCTCTGCGAGTGTGCTGTGTTGTGACTGAGCATTTGCTCTACTCCGTTTTGTAAGTTTGTGGCACATTATTGTGCTGCTGTGAAATCGAATGTTTGTGTAATGCTTTTGTCTTTTTGCATTGTGTTTTTAGTTTGTGTTGCTTTGTTATTGTGGTGTTGTACTGTTATGTGTTATTGCATTGAATTTGTGGTGGTTATGGCGAATTGTATTTCTTTTTTTGTGCTTTTATATTGCATTATTTAATTGTGTTGGTATGTTGTAGTGTGGTTGTTGCATTACATTCTGTTTTTATTGTTTTACTGTGTTGTGTACTGGTAGGTTTTGTGTTATGTTCTTGCACTGTTCTGTGCTTACTTTAGAAACATCTAGGAAAGCAGCTACCTTTCCAGTCCAAAGCAGCACATTCTTGTAGAGTTCCAGTGACATACTACCAATTACTGCATGTGCTAATTTAAGGCACAGCCACTGCGACAGTTCTGTGCTGACAGATGTGTTCAATATTTCAAGAGCCAGAGCTGCGTTATGTCCCCACCTTAATCAGTGGTAAAACCCTGCGCATAACAGGAACTTTAAAGGCAAGAGTAACTTCTGGCTATAAAAGCAGCAGCATTGTTGGACTTATTGAAAGTAAACTACAGAACTTAGCACAATAACATGCAAAAAGCAACATAACACTAGTAAAAAAAAATGTAACGGCACATTGCAACAGTCAAACAGGAGGCAATACAACAACCACAGTATAAAACACCACAGTGCAAATCAACATCACACTGCAATAAGGCAGGGTCTGGTGGCTCAGTGTACTAATGGGCCCGTTAAAGGGACCTGTGTTCGACCTCATTGTCACAGGTTCAAATCCCGGCGGGTCCACTCAGCCTTTAATCCTTCTGAGGTCGATAAAATGAGTTACCATTGTGTTGGGTAACAATAAACATCTGTTATTCAGCGCCAAGATACCTACAACGTGCACTTTACAAAAACAGGTTATGTTTATAATGCAGTACAACAGACCACATCTCCACCACAACAAATATGCACATTTTAGTCGCACTTTACAACCTCCTGCTTTCATTATAATGTGTTAAAAGGTGTTTGTACAAAAAAAAGTAGCGTAACACCAAGGACATGATACAGATCCAGTCAAGATGTTTTATGACCAGGCTCCACACACTCAGTAAAAAATGTAGCAGTGTTTAATTTGAGCCGGTGTTGCTGGTGCTGGTAACACTGGCACATATTATAACAGTCCACCACATGGTGGCGGTGCCTATTTTTAAACAATTGAATACACTTTATAACCAAACAATAACAGTGCGTTCCGGGTAATTTTACGCAGACTTGTAGATAGGGGCATTTGGGGGAGATCGGTAGGACAATGGATGATGCAACTTGTAGTGGCCTTATTCGAAACATCTCCGGCCCTAGCATGAATATAAATATATATTTTTTTAAACAAATTAAGCACTGGAAGAGACCATGCCCTAAATTGAGTACTTTCAGGGCCTTCTAATACTCCGTCTTGTTACCATTTTTGCGCGTGCTCTCTGATGCCCAAAAAGAATCGAAACAGTAAATAAATGCAGTTATTTCTTACACGAGGGTTTTGTGTATCCTTTCTATGGCATCTTCGAGCTCGACCTTCTGGTCGGGGACAAAGCGGTATTCAGACACGTAGCCCGCGAGGTGCTTGTATGGGTCGTAGTCTCCGAGCTCAGCTGCAAAGAAGGAAACAGAAAACAAAAAAACACATAAAAAATATGCCATAACCTTAGAAAGCACGCGTTTTAAATCACACGCTAGCCCGTGTATCTACTTAATTTACATGTGAATAAAAAAGATGATAACAGGAGAAACAACCCTTTAAAGCAGGCAGTTTCGTAGGGCAGGGATTGAAAAAAACACGAGGAAGAAAAGCTAAAGGTCAGATAACGAACGCCCATAATAGAAGCATAAATATTTCCTGACATTTCATGGTGAATTATTTCCTGTTATTGTCAGCCTGGGAAGATTAAATTGGTACCCTCAGTGCGAATAGTCAGCCATGCTAATCACAGCTACTGCCGGCTGGGAACAGTAATTTTATCAATAATTTACTGTGCCGCGTTAATGAGGCGTTTTAAATGTGAACTTAAAGCATCTCTGCGTCCCTCGGTTGTGACCCCAATATTTCTCTCCACCTAACGAGTGAGTGTTTAGAAGCGTCATTAACTGAAGCTCAGAGACTGAAGCTGCAGTACAGCAATGGTCATATCTGCATTAGAATGTATGGCTGCACCCTCACAGCCAGGGTTGCCTCGAGTTAGGGTGACCAACTGGCATGGGTGCAAATTCAGGACTGAGAGTGTAAAAATTCAGGACAAAGGGTCAAAATTCAACACAGAAATTCAGGTCAAAATTCAGGACAAAACTTTGGGCCAAAAGGTACGTTTTAGAGACACATCAGTGCCATTGTGAGATGTAGGATGCAGTTAGTTGGGGCCTGCAGTGCCGGACTAGAGTGCAGTCCTCCAGTGGACAGCTTTACGTGTCAGATCGCGTCAAGCATTCCATTTCGGTTCAGCTGGGGATGACATTGCAAAGGAGTTAGTACAGTACTGAGCAATGGATAAGACCCATAGCGGACAGGTCTTGTGTGAGGGTAAAAGCACTAAGTAGTAAAAGGGAGTTGTTAACCAGCCTGCATGAGCTATAATTGGCTACACACTGCTGAGTGTTATGGTATTATTGTGGGTCAGAGTAATTAGATAGGAGTTGGCATTACTATACACGGACCTGGCTAGTTATATATCAGCCCTCCTTATTTTATGTGTATATTGGAAAAAGTATACTGCTTGGGCTGTTTCATTTCTGTGAGCTGTAAACTACAGACTCTCCCTGATGCACAGAAGTGTGCTACAGACTAGAAACTGTATACACAGTTAAGGCATAATTGAAGGGCAGAAGGAGGCACTGCCTTTTACATACAGAACATTTTCTACTGAATGGAAGCAAAAGGCCAACGTGCAATTTTACTGATAAAACTGTATAGCGCACAAATACTAATATGAGGAAATGTGGTTTCGGCAAATATGTATCATTTGAACATCACCAAGTTAAGTGTATGGATTGTTTTGATCCTTTTAAAACTCTGTTTCCAGCACACTTCTATATTACAAACAAGTGGTCCATTTGTGGTTTCCTAACTGCTGATGTATTTTGAAACATTTGCACAGTTCATTTGCAGATATTTAAAAGCTGTGTGTTACAAACAAACTAATAGCTTACAGTCTTTGTTTTTGCACCCCCAATAACATTTGGGAAAATATGGTGCATTCTGCAACACATTTCTCATTATATATCAATTGTAATAGCTTCTAAAGCATAGTGAATGATAACTTTACTGTGCACCAGGATACAACAGTCTTTGATGGGGCTCTTCAACGATTCCCTCACTATCACCAACAGTGCCTCTCATCTCTTCACAGCCCCTCTCTCACATGTATTTCATTTGTTTTATAGCACCTCTCATACCAGTGTAGGGTGCCAGAGCACTTTACATCACACGCACATACAGAGACAATTAATCATACATGTTTAAATCAGTGTATAGAAAATGTTACATAAGGCAACGGGGACTACAAGGGGTATGATGCACGTCACCCATACAGGTAGGTATTTTGTAAGAGTGCTAGGTCTGAAGAAGTTCAAACTCGAGATTCAGATCATAACACAGTAGTTAGCATTGACTTTAATGATAGGAATGTATTACTATCCAAACAAACCTTTTTTTTAGCAACAACAGGGTAACGAAAAACTGTGAAGAAAACATAACTTTGTAACTTGTACCATGCAGCTTGCATGCAGCTCTTTGATGGCAATTCATAGCTCACTGTGCTAGATTACATATGTAACTGATGAACTACACAGTAACAAAAGAATCTCAGTGACAAAAGCAGCAACCCACTAAGCTCTGCACATAAAATACTGTTCTTTGATATGCATGGTACACATTCTTTGCAGCACGCATATTAACCCTCTGTATTAACTTAGATGATTCAAAATTGCCACTAAAGAAAACTCCTATCTCTCTCCAGCAGGTACCTTACTCACCAGAGTTATCGTTACACTTTTATTGTTGCCTGAAAACTGCTGGATATACAAGGAACTTTGCAGTGCCAGCCCCAGTAACAATATAGCCCCCCACCCTTTCAGCCTCCCAGTGAAACACTTCATGCTGGGTATGGCTAATACGGCTTTGCGACCACTCTCCAATGGTGCCCCTCACCTTCACATAGACCCTCTCTCATGTGTATTTAATTTCTTTTATAGTGCTACTCATCCGAAGTATGTACATCAGGGTGTTGGAGTGCGTTACATCACACACATATTATATAGAGACAATGCCTCATAAATGTGAAAGTCCATGTTTGGGAAATGTTACTTAAGACAATGAGGGCTACATGGTGTAAGAGTCAGATGTCATCCATACTGGTAGGCAGTGGTGTAGCGTGGGCGGGGCCACAGAGGCAGTTGTCCCTGGTGCAATATTCTCAGGGGTGCAACATTTTTAAAGAATTTGTTTTGTTTTGTGGTGGAAGGGACTCGAGTCACAAGAGTGCTGTTGTCTGCATGTGCTGGTTATGTTTTCTTCGCCGCCTTTCCCTGCAGAAGGGCTGCATGTGGCCATGCACTTACGCATCTCTCATGGCCTCGGGGCAGGTGGAAGGCTACTTGTGCTGATTCCCGGTGGCATGGGAGCAGCACCGCCCAGTTACACAACAGCGGAACATCTCTTGTGGTACCACGGCGCCGTACAAAGAATTAGTTTATGCTTTTTGGCAGGCAGGAGGAGCATTTCAAGCCCGATGATATCTTCGCTTGTTGCCTGATGTCATGTATCGGTTTGGGATGACAGGTAGAGTCACCCGGGAGTGTGGCATCAATTCATTCTTTCATCCAGAATTCAGTCTTTCACCATTCATTCTGTCCTTCCATCTGTGTGCCCATCCATATCCAAAGCTATTCAACCATTTCCAAACCTATCTATCATCTATCCTTCCATCCATCATTTCACTCATCCATCCCTCCATCTCCCCTTTCACGAATCCATCCATCCATCATTTCACTCATCTATACACCCATTTACCCTTTTACCCGTCCAGCCATCCTTTCACTTACTCATCCATCTCATCCATCCATCCATTCACCCAGTCACTCATCCTTCCATTCACCCAGTCACTCATCCATCCATCCTTTCTTCCAACTCTTCACCCTCTCTTACACTCATGTATGCATTATTTCACTGATCTATCCTTACCTCCTTCTTTTCACTCATCCATGCACCAACTCGTCCATCCATCCTGTCAATCATCCATCCATACTTTCACTCTCCATCCCCTTTCACTTAGCCATCTTGTCACCCATACATTCACACATGAATCCATCCATTGCCCCATCACTCATCCATCCTTTCACTCATCCACCCATCCTTTCTTTTATCTATCCATCCACCCACCCTTTCACTCATCCATCCATTTGCCCATCTACCCTCCCTTTTCACTCACTCAATTCTTACATCCACCCTTTTCACTCATCCGTCCATCCATTCACCCTGTCACTTATCAATGCATCAATCCATCCACATTTTCACTCATCCTTCCACCCATTCACTCGCCCGTCATCCACCCTTTTACTCATCTATCATCCTTTCACCCATCCATCCACCCTTTTACCCATACATCCATCACTCTACCCACACATCTATTTATTTACACTCTCTCTCATGCAGTCTTCCACTCACTCATCCATCCATCCATCTTTTCTCTCACTATCCATCCATTCACACTTTCATTCATCCTATCATAATCCATCCAGCCATTCACCCATTCCTTCACTAACTTACTCACCCACCTTTTCACATTAATTATGAGCTGAGCCTTTGTGTGCAGAGTTGCAGACCGAAGAGGCCCATCATAAAATTCACCCTTGCTGATGTTCCTACAGCAAGGGGTGGGGTGGAGGGGGGTTCACTGTGCCCCTGCACATAGGCAATCTGAAAACTTGGAAGTCATGAGTCATGCATGATGCACATCGTGAGATGACTGTGACATGGGCTTCAAGAAAGTTGAAAAATGTGAGCTTTTCTCCAAAGGGTATGTCCGATGTAATTAAGAGCGTGGCTTAAAACACCTAAGCTAAAAATCTGTGCTTAGCATAGTGTGCCGGCTTACTGGTATTCTGCTACCTTTGTTATTGCATCCAAATATATAATACATTACTTCCAAAACAAGCTAGGACTAATGGCTTTGGCAATGGTTGTTAGGTGCATAAAATAAAGAAGTAGCAACTATGGCTTCTTTGTATATAATATTGGACATGCTTCAGTTCTAAAATGATGAGACTGTCAAAGAACTATTACCCCTTCTTTTTAACTTATTTCGCTGGCTTCTTTTCATGAACTGGATTCTCTACATTTCTTTCATCTGGTGAGGTGCAACATTTTTCTTTATGTACTATGAGAAGAATGTTTTCCTGGATTAAAACGAATGCCCTGCCATAGACTGAGGCAAGGGGAGGCCCACCACAGGCAGTAACAGCCCAGACTGGCCCCTTGTCATTCTGAATGTGACAATCATCAACTGTATACAGAATGACAGTGGGTGGGTAGGGCTGCTCTTGTGCCCAAAGGAAGAGTGATAGGCGGCCCTGTCAGGGAACTGAGGCTTCTCGCAGGGGAACAGCAATGCTCCCTGTAATGCCCAAAATTACGGACAAATGGCGTCCGTAAAAGGGATCCTCACAGACAACGGACGAGATCCAAATTAGGGACAGTCCATGAAATTTACGGATGGTTGGTCACCCTACCTCGAGTGTTTCATAGGGATGTATGACGATCCATCGCAAACAAACACAACGCACACCATTACATCGCATTCCTTACATCGCACACACCATTACATCGCACGCATTCACCACGCAAACCACTACATCAGACTCACTTTCACACGCATGCAAAAGACGTTTGCATCGCACACTACGACCACGCACGCTATCACACCGCCAAAAACTCCGTAATTGCCCCGCTAAACACAGTTTGAAGCCCCCGGGTGGTCAGTGGTCACGGCTGGAACAAGGGCGGTCACATGAACCGTATTTTAGCCGTGTAAGTCTTAATTTAATGTCTGTCATGCAGCCTAAAAATGTACCACCTCCGACTCCTAACCCTAAGCCCTAAAACCAAAAAAAACACCATATATGCTCCTAAACCGAAGCCCTAGCCCTAAAGCCTAAAAAACTCCCATATTGTACTCCTAACCCTAAGCCCTAACCCTAAAGCCCAAACAGTGCCATATCCGACTCCTAAACCTAAGCCCTAGCCCTAAAGCCTAAAACACCACCATATATGTTCCTAACCCTAAGCCCTAAAGCCTAAAACAATCCCATATTGCACTCTTAACCCTAAGCCCTAACCCTAAAGCCTAAAACACAACCATATATGCTCCTAACCCTAAGCCCTAGCCCTAAAGCCTAAAACACAACCATATATGCTCCTAACCCTACGCCCTAGCCCTAAAGCCTAAAACACAACCATATATGCTCCTCACCCTAAGCCCTAGCCCTAAAGCCTAAAACACTCCCATATTGCACTCGACCTTACCTGTCTCTCGCAGTGGTTCTACGTTGTCTCCCCGCCGTCCATGCCCCAGAGCCTGCGTTGTAAAAGCGGCCACGATGTAATGGCGGCCGCGATCTAACGTCGTGCGTAGTGAACGCACGCGTCGTAACGTCGCGTGCGTTGTGACAGCACGCGACGTATATGCATGCGATGCGATGGGTGTTTCCCGTTTCATAGTTATGGAGGGTCTCCATTGACCATCCCATGAACCGATGAGGGAGAGTCTGGGACTGACGTCACCTCTATTGCACATGTCTGAACACTCCATGACACCTCCACACCCACACCTGGATCGGAGCTCCCTCGTAGCAGTTTCAAAGGCTGGGCTGACCACAACTAGGCATCGTCACGGTCCAGGTGGTACCGCCACACTGCCAGGCAACTGACGAGCCACTCTGGTCCTTGCATCAGTGAAGCCTTTTCTTCCATTTAAAATGGAGAGTACCTACCGTGATCCACTTTCCTTGCCGCTTTCTCACCCAGCACTCCTCTTTCTGTCCTTTATGCTCTTTCTGTACACAACGTGGGCTACTTTTCACATTTTGTAATGCTAGCCAAAAGGTTTAAACCAAATGCAATTCTACCATGTTCTTCTACTCGTTCTGTAAACACAGAGTCGGCCCTCTCTCGCACTTGGCACCTTCACCACATTTCCCCACTCCCCTTTCTATCCACCAACACCATCGCAATTTCCTCCTACTCTATATCTAAATCTAGCTCACCACTTTTCCCCACAATGACCAACTTTTCCCACATCGCCGTGCAAATCTTCCACGTTTTCTCTCTCCCTGCCCTCTTTACCAATTCCATTAGAAAGGTCCTATCCTGCTCTCTCTCGCATCTTGGCTTCCCTTCTCGCAATGTTGCCACCCACCCCCTTTCCAATGATGCCACAAGCCTGCTTGGCACCACTTATCTTGTTTTCCCTCTCTAGTCACTCAAGGACCTGCCTGATACTCCCCTGCTTCCACCTCCTCCGACCACATGTAACTTCTTATTGACTGATCCTTCCACAATGCCCCACCATCCCCAACTCCCCATTAACTCCTCACAGGAGAAAGTAGCTAAGCTGCTTATCATTCCCTGAACTCTTATTCCTTCCAGCTTCTAAGCACCTTGCCCGAGAGATCTGGGCAGACCTTTCAGTAAAAAGTACCCACCCTTCCACCCCTTTGCTTCATCAATGTGTAAGGCCCTCGTTACAAGTTAAACATCAAAATCGCAATATATTTGGCAGTGCTTGCTAAAGTATCAGCATTATGAGTATTGCAAATAATAACGTATCCTCAGAATAAATTTCAACAGGTCATCCTGCAGCTATCGATCGGGGAAAAATGCCAGGTAAATACCAGGACATGCAGCGCCGAACGTTATTCACCATTCCCCAGGAAAAAACTCCTATTTGAGTGGTAATTTTCACACTGGTAAATTCCAACACAGTGGGCTAGCTTTTAATTGGTGTGATTTATATAGTACTCATCACCCACCGACTCATACTGAGGTTCTACGTGTTTCCCATGTCCCTCTTTCGCTCAGATCCATGTCACTATATCACAGGTAAGTGTCTCGAGAGTCATTCCATCACAGCCACGATACTGCGAGACACTCCACTGGAAAGACCTTTACATCTCAACTTTGTACTGGAGATAATTGTTTTTATGTATATTACACAGTGTCAGTTGTCACTATATAGTGTGCCTATAGCCTTTCGCCATGGATGGATCTGCACCAAAATTTGATGCTTTCATAGGGTATGCAAATATAAAGACTGTCACACCAATATTCATGCACTTTTGTTCAAGGGGAAAAAAGTCAAAAGAGGCGGCGGAAGAGATAATAAAAAGATGTTTGAGGAAAATTAAAAGAAACATTCATAGAGGGACATAGCACCTACATTTACTTCTGTAGTACTACAGACCCGCAGGCGTAAATGTACTCCAGCCAAGCCTTAGTGTGAGTAAACCACTACACATGGCCAATCACTGGTATTGCAACACACTCCTACAGAAATCAATGGAAGCAGGCAGTAACACTACCACAAAGGGAAAAATATAATGAAAATTAAATTAAAAACTGTTGGACCTGCGATGGGCAAGCCCAGCACAAAGGGAAGGGGTGTAGCTTGGCTCAAGTGTCAAGGCAGTGAAGGCTGTAGGGCTAAGCCGGCTCTGACCCAATAATAACCCCCTGCACAGTCACACCAAAAAGAAGGACACCACACCACTGCTGTAGAAAAATACGATTCCTTTATATAAAAGTTCTCTGCTGTAAATAGGGATCAATTGGGGAAGCACATTCACATTTCATTTGTTACAGCACTCTGGGATTCAGGTTGAGAATAAATACAGTAAATAGGACTTCAGGAACACTGGTGTTGCATAAATATTAGGAATAGCTCTATCAATAAATAAAATGAATATCAGGTTTATATATCACCAATACATGGAATAATAAAGCCTGGTTCATTTAAATGCATAACCACATTTTCATTCTGGTATCGCTGCCAACAATTAAATAAATCAGGAAGTTTACATTTGCAAGATAAACCCACTTTGAAAAGGATAACAGTACTTGTGGAATCATGGGGAATGCATGCGGGCTTCTCTGGATTCACGGTGCACTGGGGACTCTTTTATGTTCACGCGGGGCCCATGCGCGTGTACCTAAAGACAAGGAAACACGGTAAATATGACATTTGGCCCTCCGCTGCCACCGGGGAAGGATGTCCCCTTGCCGGTGTGGTTTACTTGAGGCTACGGCAATATCGCAGGCACCAGGGTAGCACAGTTCGAAGTCAGTAGACGAACGAACGGCTGCCAGCGGGGTCACTCAGTCTCAGCGCTCGCTCAAATCAACGCCGGTGCACAGTTCCTTGATAACGCGGCACCCCTCCAGGGGAAACGACCCACCTCACTACGGCTGCAATCGAATAGCGATTCAGTCGGGGCACAGCACTTCCTACGCCAGCATCAGGGTTCTCAGGGGCTTCACGGACCTCCCTCCGACTTCCTCATACGGGGGCTGGTCCCGCCCACGGCAACAATTTCCCGGGTCTCTGGGAAAGGGCAGGGACGCTAATCCCGCCCAATGAAGGCTGGCCTCTCCCCGCCCCGGCGCACCACCTCACCTTCGATCACTGCACAACCAGGAAGCGCGCAACGCCGGTGGGGCTCGGAGACGTCCGAGTCCCCCGCGATAGGCGCTATTCACGAAGGGGGCACTGTGGAAGGTCGCGACTCGCCTTTTCTTCACGATTTCGCCACCGGGGGGGGGGGGCAGGGAGGCACATAAACTTGGCCACAGTCTTTTGGGGCAATGAGGCACTAGCTGGGCAGGCGCTGTAGGCGCAAGGGTACTGGAACACGCCTGACTGGAACGCCAGTCAGGAATTAGGCTATTAACCTTTGCCACTCTACTGCCTGTGCTCTCAGCCACCTCAGGGGTCAGCAGGGCAGGTGTCACTCTGGTGTCAAGTCTGGAATCTGAATTACATCTAAAATGGCCGCCAGGGACTGGGCTTAAATATAGCCAGTGCCCTGAGGTACTGGCACGAGCCAGAAGGTTCTAGAACCTTCCCTGGCTGTGTCAATGGCATGGCACTTTTGAGGTGTCTTTTGGTCACTCAGAGCCACCGTACTGGGGCTCTGGAGCAGCCATTTTGTGCACCTAAGGAAAGTTATGAAATTCCTGTCAGGAAAGCGCGCCAACCAGAAAGGGCGCCAAAACCTCAAAAGGTCAGGGTTCAAGGAGGCTCCAATGGGAGTCACTCACATGAGGGAAATATGTGTCCACCATTTTATGGTGGAACACACACAGGTTGCCAACCTCAGTTTTCATGTCCACAGGTTTTGCCAGGCGCCTTGTACGTAGGTGCCAGAAACCTTGTGAGCAACTGGGTGTCAAGGAACACCTAGCCCCATGAAACAACACACAAAAAGGTCCTGGTAGACAAATAAAAAGCGGCAAATTTTGGGAGGTTCAGGGGAACAAAAGAAATCATATTGGTGAGGGGACTCTCAGAAGCAGACGGGTCCAACAAAAACTATATAATAAACGTTATTTAAACAGATGTTAATTGTATTATTAGTGGTTTGTAATGTCATCAGAACCCCAAACATGAAAAGAAATCGCAAAAATGATTGAGATTCATCTCAACAACTTCTTTATATGTAATCATAAACTATCAATCAAAGTGTGGGACTGTGATGGGTACCTACTTTTCCCCAGCTGTGAAAATTAGTCTATGGGCTGGTGAGAAAAGGTTGCTTGGGCAGAGAAGAATGAGAAATATATAGAAAAGATAACCATATCTCTCAGAGACATCAATGATCGGTTTCTAATTTGGAGTGGACCCCAGAATTTAAAGATACTTTGAAAAACTGAACAACAGCTGTGGCCTAAAATGTGTGTCTACTACCAGTGCAGTAAGCGTGTGTTTTTTGGGTACAATGACTTATATTGAAGGTGAAAAAACTGAAGCCATGTATCATAAGAAGACATCGATGAACAGTATTTTACATGGCAACAGTGTTCATCTAAAAACTCTGAATAAGAGTAATCACTATAATGAATTGCAAAGATTGAGACTTCACTGTTGAAATAATGTGTAACCCTGGCAAAACTGTAAAGAGATGAAACAAAGATTTCTACGCCTCAAGCAGTGTTTGATTCTGTATACTCCATTAAAATTGTGTACACCGCATGTTCATGATCCCTGCAATGCCACACCGCTTAAACCCTGACACCTCAATCCGCTGCCCCCAAGTGTGTCGCCCAGGAGGCTACTTATTATTATATGAGATGAGATTGCCTGAAAATGGCAGCATACTTGGGGGGAAGTCATGAGTAGGTACTCCTAACATATTGCATTAACTGTGCGGTTGACTTCATCTGCTGACTTCTGGGGAATTATGTCACTTGCATTAAATACAAAATCAAAAGACATTTGTACAGCTCACACTCCTGTTGGCAATGCGACGTGTGGTGATTCATTGACTGAGTACAAAAATCCCGGAGGTCCACAGTTTGCGGCAGGATGTGACAGAATGAACAACGGCGGAGGAAATCAGAATGTCACTAGTTAGAATGGATGATAAAGCACAAAATGATCTTGACCTGTGGAAAGCACTGTGCCGTGCAGTCATTTACCCCCAACGAATGCCCTCCTTGAAACTCTGTATGCTCCATGTCACTGTACACTTTAACAACGATGATCACTATTTGCCGATTGTAACTGTATAATATAATGTGTTCACTGTATCTTGTAGAGGACTTTGTCGTCAGTAGTATAATCTACCATGTGTTGCCTTGTGGACTGGACACCAGTAAGGTGCGTGTATTTTATGTTTCAATCCCCAATATAAAGAGTTTAAAAAAAAAGAAAAAGAAAATATTTCTACAAATAGGGTATACCAAGCATGTCATATGCATGGGTTTTGGAAAAAACGTCCCAGAGACAGAGAAGATGAACATTAAAAGTAAAAAAGACAAAGAGACACAAGGAACTAGAGAACACCTTAAAAATTATCTTAACATAAATCGAAAAGAACCAAAAAAATGCAGATGCTTTTAAAAAACATTGGAGTCTTATCAGAGAGACCAATATAGAGGTTATTTGTTAGAGAATTATCCTATAGATAATATAGAAACGCTCCATTGTTAAAGCCATTTTGAAAGTGTATTAAATGAGAACTAGGTATACAAACAACAAAAAGGATTTGTCAGGTGTAAGATACGTAGGGCTTGTACAATTGGACAAACTAAGATCAGCATCTGAGAAGGAAGTGAATTGACACTCGTCATCAACAAAAGAAATACATTACATGTAACTAAAAACGTATAGTATATGTGCTGGAATGTGCATGCGAAATAACTTATGTCAGAAGTATTATCTGTCAACTCAAAAAAAGAATTCTCGACAATATTCAAACCGTAATTAATAAAGATTCAATAAATGCCATGGCTAAGCATTACTGTAAAACACATAAAGAAGATTGGACAAATCTAAGATATTATGGCATTGACAAAATGAGGAAAAGCGGGAAAGGTGGAGACAGAGTACACCAGCTAAGAAGATTTGAATTCAAATACATTAGATTGATAACAAAAGAAACACATTGGTTAAATCTTAAGGAGGAGCTGCGTGTACATCACTAATACCATCAGGTGAATATTTATTACACTAGACCATTAAAGAAAATCATATAGAAAGAAAACTTGTCAACTGAGGGTGTGATCTATAAAAAGAGACTTTCAAGGAAGGATTTTAATAAAGGATAGCACTTCAAATAAGTTATCATATACTAGAGCAAATACTTTTTCTACCGAGGGTAGACATTATAATATAGAAGTTTTGATCTGGTTTGGGCATTGTCCTTTTAAACACTTCATTTCACTGTAACACGATTCAGCAATCATGGACCACCATTCCCACTATCCAGTTCTTAGGCAATGAATGTGAATCATGATATAGGTGACCGAAGAAAGACTGGCAGTGTAATGAAAGGAAGCGACTCCTAATGTAGTGCGAGGGGTGTAAAGGGTCCTGATACAGAGCCCTCAAAGCAATGGGTGCACCTTTCCATCACAACAAAAATCAATACAGCAGCCAATCTATCTCCTCCTCAATAAAGAACCTAGCCAGGCAAAAAAAAAACATTTCTTCCAATATACCCTCCCTCATCCGTTCCTAACCAGCCCTGTCTGATACTATGGTGCTTTATATCCTGTGCAATCCCTGACGACAAATGACACAGAGAGAGAAGTGGAGATAAATAAATATTACTATAAGAAGAGGGAAAAGGGTAATGTGACATACTCATTCTACTCACATCCAGTCCATGCAAGAGGTGTGTGCCGTTGAGAAATGAAACCCAATTCTTCACTCTACCATGCATGCTTGTCTTTTTCAAATGTTTGCAATTGCTTGCAGGGTTGTCAGGGGCCATTGTTTTAGGCTGTGGTACCTTTTGATTACATTTCATGCATGCTTGAGGCTTAGTCATTGCAGATACGCCATACCATGTCCTGGAAGTAGTTGGTATAGCACTTATCAGGCCATATACGTATGTATGTGCGCGCTTGCACATCATCGTCTCAAAGTCACCACAGAACAAGTAGGGGCAGTTGTTGAGCAAGTTCACAGGCAGAGTTACAAGAAGCAAAAAAAGTGATTATTTCCAGAAAATGGGGTTCCTCTCGATTTAAAGAAGAGCTTTGAGTGTGAAGTGAAGAGGCCCGCACATACCTCTGGACGCGTTTTGTCTTCGGTGCTCAGTAACATTACACCTGGGCCCCTTTGAAGAGATGCAGGCTACACTGAGGCAAAGCACCGAAGGGTGTAACAGAACAAGCAACTGGCTCCGTTTACTGCCTGCTTTCTTTATGAAGGGAATGAATGGGACACCAGCTTTTGGTGTTTCAGCATCTTGTACACAGATTTGATGTCATCAATTGAGTGATTAATGGGGTGTCCGATTACCTGCCGGCTTCTGACAAATAAGAGTGAAAGACGTATTGGAAACAGGGCAAAGCATGTGTGGAAACACCACGACCTCCCAGCTCAAACGTTCTATAATCAAAACTTTACCCATCTTCCATTGCACCAGCAGGTTCAAGGTGGGCCATGACAATAAGGGGATATTGACTAACTGAAGAGAGCCGAAATCAGCAAGTTGGGTTTGCAGCCCACCATCTTGGAAAAGAAAAGGCTGTCAGTCTCAAGGTGCTGCTGTAAGCGTGAGGCTGCAGGACCACAGTACCCCACATGAATTCTAGCTCTGGAGATCGGTTAGCCTCCTGGTGTAAGAGGGCTAAGCTCGCTGCTCTGTAGCACTAAAACGGACATGCCACCGCAAAAACACCCAAAGATTTGGAGGCGGTGGGCGGAGTATAGAGGTATATACTTAGAGCCCATTCCACCTAGGGAGGAGGCAGGGCAGTGGAGATGGTATGGGACTAAGATACGTGAGACAAGGAGTTTTAAAGGAACTGCTTCAATGTAAATCAGAATATAAGTGGTGCTGGAGGCGCAGAAATATGACAGTTCAATGGGGGGGAGTTAATGGGGGTTCATTTATTTGTCCTCTGGGGGGGGGAGCATATATGTAAAATCTCAATGCCAATATGTTGTGTTTAAAATGTGGCAGAAGACCTCTGGGTGGAAGGGCTCTGTATTATATGTGTTCATTGACGCAATAAAACATGTTTAGTAAAAAAAATTGAGATGCCACAGATTGCTTTGATGTTGAGCTGGAGCTACAAACATAGAAGTCATCCAGTCAGTGGATCTTGCCCATAAGAGAGACAGGAAATGTGTCCAGTCCATTGTGCTCACTCTGAAGAGCTGGTAGGATAAGTTTGACATTGTGTTGGGTTTATAACCACCTGAACCAGTATTGGTTTATAAGAGTACTATTCTGGAATTCAGGCTAGTTGTGTTTTGAAGGCTCCAGGTTCTGTGTCAGCCTTCAGGGCCTTGCAAATAAATATCTTTGTCACGAAATCTGACAGCCTTATACCCGCTGCCAAGGGCTATATCAGTTGTTAAAGGTCCTGAACCCTACAAAGTTATATGCCCGAGCAGCAGGCGAGGGCCTTTAACGGGGGAGAGGGCCTTTAACAACCGGTATAGCCAGAGGCAGAAGGGCAATAAAGGCTATTAGAAAATACCACCAACTGATGGTAGAATGTTCTAGAACGGGAGAAACATCAAGACAAACATTGAAATGTAGGAGCTCTGGTCTTATACCAGCCATTATATGCCTGGAGCTAGTCTATTGTCTTCAATGTAGCTCTCAACATTTCAATGTTCTAATATGTGTTAAATATTAGCACACTACAATAAGGCCTACATTTACAAACACTTTGTGTCAGGTTTGCATTACTATTTTAATGCAAACCTGATGCAAAGTGTAGTGGTGAAATTTGCAATCCAATTCAAATGGTGAATTGCGATGGACTGGAACGAAAAGTAATTCAAAGCTGTCCAATACCCTGCCTTGCATTACTTTGGGTCAAGGAGGCGTTCCCTGGGTAGTGCATGGTTCGATCCCCTGGAGCCTCCCATAGGTTTTGATGCAAACCCTGAGGAAAATTGAATTTTGCCTTGCCATGTGTGCCTACGTGTTCCCCATCCTATGTTATATGTGCATGATCGATATGCATATATGTCCCCCTATGACCGAATAAAGACGCAATTATAGTTGTGTCCAACGTTAGTATGTCAGTTATCCGGTCTCCGTGAAAGCAACGTGAATTAGGCTTCTAGGCCTATGTTGCCCACGTTTTACATTATGTACGTTAATTCATCGAATTATCCCCGTTACTAGGCCTCAAAAGGCCTGAACACCAGATTCAAGCTCCAGTCCCCTGAAACCACTCTGAGGAGCGATGCAGCCCCCACCTGCATCCCTGACCCTTCGCTTACTTCCTGCCATGCAGCGCGGTGCCCGGCCTGGCTCTGCCTGCCTGTCTGCCAAGAATATGTTATGCCTACAGTTATCAGTTCAGCTCTCCGTCTTCACATTCCTAAGCTAACGAACCGCATAAACATCTTCAGCTATAGTCTAGTCTTTCTGTCTCCATGCAAGTGAATTACTGTATTAATATCCATAGAAGATTCATAGCACACGCAATACATGAAGAATATATGCATGCACCAGCCTTAGTGTCAAGTAGCCTTTGCTCTGATGACTTTTAGATTCTATCAACATGTTCTCCAAACACCAGATACCAGATATGCTATAGGTACATGTCGTCCTGACATCTCAGACTTTAGTCTCCTCTTCTAGTGCAGAAGTCAGAGCCCCCAGCTCTCCCTAGTTACACGTCATGGCCCGTTTGCGCGCACCACTAGGTTAAAGGTTCCAGCTGCCCAGGTAGCCCCCTCCATGTATCCACCCATTATGACACTTCTGTGACGTCTTCATCACATGTCTACGTACACGCCTTCTTTGTACGCCCATTTTGTTCTTATCTTACGTTTGTCACTTGTTACGCCTACTGTATTCAATGCAATTGTAATGTTTTCCTATATATACTATGTAATGTTGATGAAACGTTGCAGCTGCCATTCCATGCCATTCTATTTCAGGCTGTTCTGATCCTGTCCCTTCCCTTACGCCTGATTAAAGCCTGTTCGACTCAGATACCCCGGATCCTGCCTCTTATTTATTGAGCTATCTGTTTTATTTTATGCATAGAAAAATAGTACCGGTAATTAATTATTTATTTACCACATAATGGCGCCCGAACAGGGACGAGCCCCTTCCCCACGCGCCGGCGATGTAACGCAGGCCCCCTGACCCTTCTACAGCCGTGACGGAACTCTACCGTGCACGTGCAGATATTTCTGCTTCATCAAGTCTCCCTCAGGCCCACGGAGGAGACGGAGACTGCGGTCCGGCATCCAGACGAGGCGGTGAGGAATGCGGTTCGTCCCGACCAGAGCCCAAGCCGAGAGAGCAAGGTCCGAGGTATCCGGAGGCCCACCTGTTTCTGAAGCCCGAAGTTCGTAGTGCGTAGTAGTAACCAGACGTCGTAGCAGTCCAGTCCAGTCCGAGGCCTTCAAGTTTTGCTTCCCGGTGAGTACCGTTGCTGGGGGAGTATCTAGACGGGGTCATTAGTTTGTCTCCGGTCCGATGGGTTTGGGTACACAGATCCAGTCCGACGTGTCCATCTAGGTGGATACGGTATGACGTGTCTCTTTATGAGACCGGTATGTTCTGTACTGTTTTAGCAGTGCATCCAGAAATTCTAGTAAGTCCGTTTCTCGAGAAATTCAAGTGTTATGTTTTTCAGTGTATCAGGTAGTATTCTGTTCGAACTGTTATTAATGTATTTCTATGTCGTGGTATGAGTGATTTGTTTGCCATTTCATTACTGTGATTATTGTGTATTGTGTTTAATTCAAGTACGACTCAAAAATGCCTCTGTTTTCAAAGTTATGTCAGATAAAAACCAGAAAAGGGTTACTCGAAGAAGCAGTTCCTGTCCCTCCTAGGGACAGTCCTGGACATTTTATGTATCACAAGCATGGCTTAGATGGCATATTATATCTAGACTTATGGGTGGATTATACAAAGAATCTTGAAGAGAAATATAGATGGCCTGTATCAGGTACATGGGATGCCGAGTGCATCATGCGAGTAGAAGAAGCATTAGGGAACAAGAAAGCTAGACAGTCTCAGAAAGATGCCATCGAGTTATGGCGCAAAGAATCTCATAGAAGAACCGAAAAAGAATTTAGAAAAGCAGAATTAAGTAGAGAATCCTCAGAAAAAGCCCAAGAAAGGGAACTTCTAGAAGAAGGTGAACGAGTTAGAGCAGAACAGTCAGATAGACAGAGAAATGCCCTTATTAAAGGTATGTATCCTCTTCTTGCCGAGGGCTTGCCGAAGGCAATCCCGGAAGCACCCTGTAATTTACCGCCACCATTGGTCCCGATTAAGCTACGTCATAAACCGACTGCAGCTGAAATTTTTCTTTCGTCCTACTTGGACGATACAGTCCCAGAATATGCAAATCCTATTCCGCCTGCTCACCCGCAGCACCCTGTTAATAATGTAATTCCTGTTCCTCCAGTCACTGGTCCCGGGGACCACGTTAATGTGCCAGTACCCCCGGACCAGCCCACATTAAGTGTGCCCGTTTTGCCAGTCACTTTACCAGCACGTTCAGTATTAACTGACGATTCCAGTTCAGGAGGAGCGGGGGAGGTGCTCCTATCACGCCGCCTCAAGTAAGACGACTGACGCCGAGAGAAGCGGCGTTACAGCGTACGCCAAAAGTGGCTACATACGCAGACCTCAAGCGACATCTTACTGACTGCATATACGATCCAGTTCCAGGCGAAGATCACATGATATTATATTCAGTACGTTTAAGGCGAGTTGCCAACTTTTTGGCCACCCTGCCCGACATGAAAGAACATCTAGACAGAATATATCATTTTGTCCGTACAGGAGAGAATCCAGGAAGTATTCATGAAGCTATGGCACACAGGAAAGCCGAGATTCAAAATATGATTTTACAGTTCTTGATTAACTGTTTAATAAGAGAGCAAGATTATCCTGATAAAGATAAAGACGAGATGAAAGGCCTGACTAGGTGGAGTGACAATATAGCCGAGGGAAAACACAAGACACAAGGTAGTATAGAAAGTATGTACAGGAAAATTCGTAAGGAAATTATAAGTATACACCAGAAGGAGGAAGCAAAAAGAGCAACCGAGAAAGAGAATGACTCTTCAAGTGAAGAGGTAGACAGCGAGAATCCCGCCAGAATAGCGTATGTAGGTAGAACTAGATTTTCCGACAGACATTCACGTCTAGATTACAAGAAAGTTTTTCCTCCTCCCGTACCAGAACAGTGTTCTCTTGAACAAGTATTCCAGGCCACCGATACAATTCTGAAATTACGAATAGGTTATAGTGAGCTTAGTACCATGCATGAACAAGAACTAGCCCGATCAGCAGTCCGATGGACTAGTGATTCTACCACGTTTCCAGACGAAATAGTGGCCCAAATGTTTCTGAAACTGCCCCCAGCCGAGCAGCGTCTGGTGGGTATGTATATGATCCAGCACCTCATTATACTGTATGAGGATCAGCATTCTGATCCAGGTCCTTTACATGACATACTGAACGAGTTACTCCTAAACAGATGGAAAGGTCTAGGTACCGATCTAATTAGTGTCATTCTAGAACAGCGCCACAAATACAGAACGTTCCTGAATCCACATTTTGTTCCTGTTCCACCCCCAGTAAGGAAATCATTCTACATAGACAGACAGAATCCGTTGCGAGAAGTACATCCAGTTAAGGGAGAGGGGGGTGATCTAGAACGAGTATTTGTTTACACCCCTATCACGAAAATAGAACTTCTAGAAATGAAAAAGTTAATACCCTGTCACGATAAAGATCCAGCAGGGTTCCACCGTGAATTAAAGGACATGCTCCGTATGGGAGAATACACGTATCCGGACATTATTAAAATGTTAAAGGTCCTGTTGCCTGCGGGCATATATGAAAAACTAAAAGAAAAAGAATGGGAGGTGGGAGAGAAAAAGATAGATTGGACCGCATTAGAGACTGAAGATAACACACGAGTTCCAGGTACCGGTCTTGGGGATAAAGCTAAAGCATTGCCCGAGTTACTGATACAAGTCTTGCCAAGATTACTAGCAACGAAAAAGGAAGACTGGGATGCCATCTCAGCCTGTAAACAGAAACAGGACGAAGACACTAGTGATTTTTATTCTAGATTTGAGAAATGTTTCATTATTAATAGTGGTCTGAAAACAAGTAGTGAATCGTATCCACATCTTTTTGTTACCAAACTAGTTGAGAATTCTTTACCGCAAGTTAAAAATAGAGTATTGAAAGTCGAAAGTACCTGGCAAGCAAATACTCCGTCACAAATGCTTCAGATGCTCCAGTATCACCAGAACAGAATTAGGGAGGAGCAAGAACATGAAAGGAGACGTATGAAAGACACGAAAATGAAAGTACTAGTTGCACAGTCTGTTCCACAAGACAGTCAGAAGAGGGGTCCGAATCAAACTAGTCATTCTACAGCTCCCGTTAAGGGGACATGCAATTACTGTAAACAGCCAGGTCATTATATAAACGAATGTACAGTTCTGAAACACAACATAGCTACAGGTAAGACGAAGGAGACCACGTCCTCCTAGACAAGAACAAGTTCCGCAGAATGCCCAGACACCACAGAACGCACAACAGACAGTTACAGTACCGCAGCCTATAGCTGCCACACAACACGTTACACAACAGATGTACCAGTACGCACAGTCAGATTATCCAGAATATCAGCAGTATTCATGAAACAGCCTAGAGAGGGAGGTTGGCTTGCCTCTCATCGAGATTCCTGTAGATCAAGAGGGTCCCTATGTACACAGTCAAGTATTGGGGAAAGACAGAAAGTTTCTGATTGATACAGGGGCAAGTAGGACTACCATCAGTCATGACGAGGTTCCAGGGGCTCCACTCTCAGGCTCTAGAAATGTTTCCCTTGGATTTTCAGGAAAGCCTATTGTTAATGAAATATCGAAACCAGTTTCCCTAGAAGTTGGTCCATTGTCCCGAACTACAGACTTGTTACTTACGAAATCATGTCCAGAAAATTTACTAGGCATCAAGACATTGAAAGAATTAGGAGCAGTTATATGCTGTTCCCCAGAAGGAGTGAGATTGTTTTTGCGCGATTTTAAAGGTCATTATGTATTACGTAATTTTGATCCAAGATTATTGAATGTACCACAGCATTTATGGGCGCAAGGTCCAACAGATGTAGGTTGTATGCACATTACACCCTATCGTGTCACTCTGAAGCAAGGTGTTGTATTACCACGAATCCGACAGTACAAATTGCCACCTGAGGCTGTAGCAGCCTTATCCAAAATTATTGACGAGCTCATTGCTCAAGGAGTAGTTGTAGAAACTGACTCCAATGTATGTAATTCTCCTATCATTCCGATTCTGAAACGTACTGATCCCAATGCACCTCCAGTTTATCGATTAGTGATTGACCTTCGAGAACTTAATAAATGTATCATACCCCAGTACCCAGTGGTTCCAGATATTTCTTCCCTATTGACTGCCATTGATTCCGAAGCTACGTTCTTTACTGTTATTGATCTCAAGAACGCATTCTTTAGTGTCCCCATTCATCCAGACAGCCAGTTTCTTTTCGGATTCTGTTTAAGTGGAAGGAGCTATAAATTTACACAAGCTCCTCAAGGTTTCACAGAAAGTCCTAGTATTTACAGTCAAGCACTTAAAAGACAACTAGACAATATTCACATGCCAACTGACACTGCCCTGCTCCAGTATGTCGATGATCTATTGATCACAGCCCGTTCTGAACGTGACTGCGAACGTGCGTCACTTACAGTCTTGTATTTTCTGGCCGAGATGGGGCACAAGGTGTCCCCTTCCAAATTGCAATTCTGTGTCCAGCAAGTGGTCTACCTAGGACACTTACTGTCCAAGAGGGGTAGGCAGTTGACACCTGACCGTATCCAGTTAATAGCACATCTTCCACAGCCCAAGACTCAGAAGGAGGTACGAGCTTTTATCGACCTCACTTCTTACTGCAGACAATGGATTCCTCAGTACGCATATCTAGCCAAGCCACTGATACAGTTAACGACACAGGAGGCAGCCACATCGACTGTCCTCCCTTGGACCCAAGAACATACACTTGTTTTCAATGAGTTAAAGAAAGCTTTATGCCAAGCACCTGTTCTAGCGACACCAAACTACAGTAAGCCTTTTACACTTTTTGTCACTGAACGTGATGGTACAGCATTATCTGTTCTTACACAAGATCAAGCAGGACAATACAAACCCTGTGCTTATTTTTCTAGCACATTAGATCCAGTGGCCCAGGCTTTACCTGCGTGCCTCAAGTCAGTTGCAGCCACAGCTCTAGCTATCAGACAGAGTGATTCCATAGTGTTAGGACACTCCCTGACAGTACAAGTTCCACACTCCGTGGAAGTTCTTTTGAACCGAACACAGACTCAGCACTTGACAATTGCACGTTTAACAGGTTATGAACTGACACTGTTTCAGCCACACATAGAAATCAGACGCTGCAACATTTTAAATCCCGCTACACTGTTACCTTCAGTTACTTCAAATCCTGCCACACATGACTGTGTGGAAGTTGTTAACACCATGACAAAGCCAAGACAAGACTTGACAGACATTGCATTACCTGATCCCGACCTGACACTTTATGTGGATGGTTCATGTATGAGAAGAAATACAGGAGAACTAGTAGCCGCGTATGCAGTGACTACTGAAACTGAAGTTATAGAAACACATCGTATTGACACCCTGTCTGCTCAAGCAGCAGAGCTCATCGCTCTGACCCAAGCCTGCATACGAGCCAAGAACCTGAAAGTAAACATATATACAGATTCACGTTATGCGTTCGGAGTCGTTCACGACTTTGGAGTACTCTGGCAAGAAAGAGGTTTTATGACTTCTCATGGAACCCAGATTCAGCATGGCCCCCTCATTCAAGCTCTGTTAGATGCAATACATTTACCGACAGCTATCGCTATCATGAAGTGCAAGGCACATACGAAAGTCACTGACATCATTTCCCAGGGTAACGACCTGGCAGATCGAACAGCCAAGCTTACAGCCCAGACTCCAGACATTCCAGTTAACACGACTCAGACAGACGTTCCAGTTCAGACGACTTGTATGACAGTTAAGGACCCCACACAAGACGTACTAGATATACAGTCACATGCTACCCCAGACGAAATCAAGAAATGGTCTGAACAAGGAGGGGTCCAGACAGATCAAGGATGGTTGACGAAGGGAAAAACCACATGGTTTCTCCCCGACTCTATGGTTCAAGTCATTATTAACACCGCACATAGTCCAGCACACTTAGGAGAAAAAGCCATGTTAGACAGTATTCAGAACCTCTGGTTTAACAAGCATTTACGAGCAGCAGCCAAGCAGAAAGTGCGTACCTGCATGATATGTTGTCAGTTCAATCCAGGTAAAGGTGTTCCGGTGGAACAAGGTGGATTCCATCCTCCTGACCACCCTTTTGAAGTCCTCCAGATGGATTATATTCAGATGGATCGATGTCGAGGTTTCAAGTATGTCCTCGTAGTTGTATGCGCTTTGTCCAGATGGACAGAAGCATATCCTGTCCCAGATTACACTGCCGCGACCACTGCCAGGCAGTTGGTTCGTGAGTATTTCCCCCGCTATGGTTTACCTAGGGTTGTGTATTCAGATAACGGCCAGCCATTCTCATCCGAACTCATGAAACAAGTATCCCTTCTGTTAGGGTACCAGTGGAAGTTCCACTGTGTACGACATCCTGAAACAGCTGGTCTCGTCGAGAGACATAATCAGACCCTGAAAATCCGCATTGCCAAGGTATGCGCAGAGAAAGGCGTAGATTGGATAGTGGCACTGCCAGTCGCCCTTTTTTACATGAGAATGGTCGCACACTCCCGTTCAGGTCTCTCACCTTTCGAGGTAGTTTTCGGTCGTCCCCCAAACATGTGGGGCACACCTAGACCACGTACAATTACTGATGTTGACAGTAATATGCTGACAGATTACCTGGCTTCCTTGATGTCTGCACTACTCTCTTGTCGTTCACAGGTTGCCGCTGCTTTTCCAGACAACACTCAAGTGAAACCGCACGAGGTCATACCAGGCGACCTCGTTCTGATTCGTAATTTTGATCGTTCAAGTCCGCTGGAGCCCCGTTGGAAAGAACCAAAACTCGTCCTGATGACAACAAGAACAGCGATCAAGGTCGAGGGCCGAAAAGGCTGGTTGCATTCCAGTCACGTGAAGCGATTTCATGGACTCCCTCCAAAAACTTTTTTCAAAGACTGCCCAGTTCTCAAGGACTGCTCAGATACTGACTCTAAACTTCCCCTGTTAGAGAAAACTCCGCAGCAGGAGTATAAAGAAAAATTACGGTCTAGTAAGTCAGCCAGTTTAATTGTCTAAGTCCCTCTCGGGTGAAACGGTTAGACAGGTTCCTGACATGTATGAGATAGACCCACACAGTGAGAGAGTTAGTGAAAACTCTAAGAGAATACGTTATTGTAAGAATCTTCGAAGTCGATGCATTGTTACTCTATTATTCATGTTATTTCTGAGTCTTATGGTTTCCTGCATAAGTTATGCCTTACATCTATGTTTTCCTATCGTTTCACATGTACATTTGTCTTCTAATGTTACAGTAGAGCACACTTTTAGTGAACTACCTCCTCACGAGTTATCCTATCGTCTTGCTATGCGCAATAATACCTTCATCCGAATGTTACACTATTCACACCAGACTAGCAATGCCACCAATTGTTGGGTGTGTGGTCGACTCCCCCCTTTCCAGACACCGAAGGGAGTTCTGCCACTCTTTCCCTATCCGTTTTCACACAATGGTTCGTGTGGAGCATGGTCCACGTTAACGTCATCCTCAAACGATATGTCCCTTTTGAATAGAACATGTTTCCCAGACAAGGAAGGTCTTTCCCATAGAACCGGGTTAGATCTAGAAAATGAAGTATATGATCTAGGTAATTATTCCTCAAATTTCATGGTTTTGAATGTTCAGTCCGAAACTACTCCAGATTTGCCTGCTATTACAGTTCTACCAGTGAAAGGCGAATTATGTGTTAGAAAGAATGGTTCAGTACATCTAGGACATAGTGATTGTACTACTGTGGTCGAGTATAGTGACAGTGGGAAATCTACTTTCAAAGCCTCACGTCATTCGTATTTTGTATGTGGTCAGACCGCATATGTTCGTCTGCCCCTGGATTGGGATGGAACATGTTACATTGCCTTCCTACTGCCACCAGTTTTCCTAGCCCCATCCGATTATCACAGAAATACATATCTAGTACACGTCAGACATAGAAGGGAGATCGAGTCCCCAATTGTCGATCAAACTGAAACTACATTAGAACAGTATCAAGACTTCAATAAAGGTTTCTTTTTCTTCATAGGTCCTGTCCAGAATAGTAAGCTATCCGTAGGCTAACCAGAACCCTTGAAGCAGTAGTGAATGAGACTACTTCCGCTCTAGGTAACTTAACTGAAGAACAATCTGCTATGAGATTTGTCGTGCTCCAAAATCGTCTCGTCCTTGACGTCATACTGGCCGATAGGGGCGGAGCTTGTAGAGTCATCGGATCTAGTTGCTGCATTTTCATTCCTAATAACGCACCGTCTGTATATTCAGCTATAACCAGACTTCATAAAATAGCCCATCAGTTACACCAGAATCCAGGCACCTGGACATGGTCCGGTTGGCTCTGGAGTATAATATCTGCCTGGGGATGGAAAGTATTGTCATTCCTGGGTATAGCAGTAATGATCATATTCAGTTGCTGTCTTTGTTTACAATGTGGCCCTGCGATTTGCGGCTTGTGCGCTACATCTTGTATTCCTAGTCCTAAGTCCCGTTCCAAGACAATTCGAGACGAGCAAATGATGCTCTATGAACAGATAGATGGTATCATGAATATTGATGTTTCCTGATGGAAACGTAGGGCACAAGGAGGGAATGAGGAAAATTGAATTTTGCCTTGCCATGTGTGCCTACGTGTTCCCCATCCTATGTTATATGTGCATGATCGATATGCATATATGTCCCCCTATGACCGCAATTATAGTTGTGTCCAACGTTAGTATGTCAGTTATCCGGTCCCCGTGAAAGCAACGTGAATTAGGCTTCTAGGCCTATGTTGCCCACGTTTTACATTATGTACGTTAATTCATCGAATTATCCCCGTTACTAGGCCTCAAAAGGCCTGAACACCAGATTCAAGCTCCAGTCCCCTGAAACCACTCTGAGGAGCGATGCAGCCCCCACCTGCATCCCTGACCCTTCGCTTACTTCCTGCCATGCAGCGCGGTGCCCGGCCTGGCTCTGCCTGCCTGTCTGCCAAGAATATGTTATGCCTACAGTTATCAGTTCAGCTCTCCGTCTTCACATTCCTAAGCTAACGAACCGCATAAACATCTTCAGCTATAGTCTAGTCTTTCTGTCTCCATGCAAGTGAATTACTGTATTAATATCCATAGAAGATTCATAGCACACGCAATACATGAAGAATATATGCATGCACCAGCCTTAGTGTCAAGTAGCCTTTGCTCTGATGACTTTTAGATTCTATCAACATGTTCTCCAAACACCAGATACCAGATATGCTATAGGTACATGTCGTCCTGACATCTCAGACTTTAGTCTCCTCTTCTAGTGCAGAAGTCAGAGCCCCCAGCTCTCCCTAGTTACACGTCATGGCCCGTTTGCGCGCACCACTAGGTTAAAGGTTCCAGCTGCCCAGGTAGCCCCCTCCATGTATCCACCCATTATGACACTTCTGTGACGTCTTCATCACATGTCTACGTACACGCCTTCTTTGTACGCCCATTTTGTTCTTATCTTACGTTTGTCACTTGTTACGCCTACTGTATTCAATGCAATTGTAATGTTTTCCTATATATACTATGTAATGTTGATGAAACGTTGCAGCTGCCATTCCATGCCATTCTATTTCAGGCTGTTCTGATCCTGTCCCTTCCCTTACGCCTGATTAAAGCCTGTTCGACTCAGATACCCCGGATCCTGCCTCTTATTTATTGAGCTATCTGTTTTATTTTATGCATAGAAAAATAGTACCGGTAATTAATTATTTATTTACCACAACCCCTTTCTACAAAGAATTTTAGAGCGGGATATTGGACAAAATCCTGCGCCTTCTCCAGGTCGGCATCACTGCAAGAAATGTTTTCATTTCTCCTCATTTTTCTCTCTTTGCATGTGTACTGCATTTGCATTCTACAGCACATAATCAAAGTGTGAAACACCTTAAAGCATAGTTTATGTACTGGAAGGCGTCTCTTCCTGGAACAAAAATTATGCTTACCACTACACGGCCACCCTTGCACTATGGCACAAGGCAGCCAAAAGTGGGCCAGAGCAGGGAGAGAGCAGAACAGTGTCATATCTTGGTAGATAAAGCCCTGTTCTGCTGTCCAATTCACGAAACGCAACAACTTTACTTGCTGCCCTGTGCCGCATTGTGCTGCGTGAACTGTAGATACATCTGGGCCTATGTTTTTACAAAATTTGACTGTTGCTCTAGACAGCCAGGTTTAAGGAGAAGAGAGTAGTAGATGAGTATGGTTCCCAGGCTCACAATGATGGAAGAGTGAATGCGATTAAGACTTGTCAAAACTCTGGATGGAGTGATAGATGGAGTGCTACAGGAAAGAAACTGAAAATAGTCAACCTGCAGACTCTAAGAGAGCGGCATCCCAAAACATGGTATTTCTAGTAGGGAAATCCAGAATCCTAATTCATTGAATCGATATCTGCAGATATTTTAAGGCAGACGTTGAACTTTGAAAAATGCGCCAGTCGTACAGGTTTGTCTGCCGTTGTAAGTGTGAAGGGAAGTGGGTTTTCAAAATGGAGGGCTCGTGGAGTGAAGTGAGCAAAGTACATGTGATCACCCTACACAGTGGATACTTTTGTGGGTATTTACAAGTATTTTGAGTTACCTTTTTACACTAACTGCACATCTAAATGTAGTTCTAAATAAGGCGGCAATGGAGAAGTAAGCGTTAGTAAGAGCAAACAGCTATATTTTAAGAGGGTAAGGGAAAATAAGTTTTTTTGTTCAACCGGCAAACATTTTCTTTGTGAAGAAACAAAAATAGCAATAAAAAAATATGCAAATTAACATTTTTCCCATGGAAACCTCTGTGGTAAAATGGGGAGAGGGAACATAAGTGTGGACGGAAACCCACGAAAATTGTAGACTTAACTGGTGTAAGTATGGGTCTTTATGAAAAGGGAAAAACTGCAAATATTGGCAATGTGCACACAAATTTTCACAACGGGCATTTACAACTATCCCTGTATATCAGATCCCAGTTGAAAGGGAAAAGATGGAAAAGGCATCACTGGAGGGAAGAAGGAACAGGACAAGTGAGACTAACAAAGTGAAGTTGGAAGAGAAAAGGGAGAAGGCGGATGAGTGGTATGGTCAGAAGAGGGGTGTCAGTGTAGGTCCAAGATGGTTTCATTGATGCCAGATTTTCAGGGAATGGTAGCACAATACTTTTACTTCTAGTGAATTGAAAAGGAAATTAATTACATGGAGAGTGGTTATACCGGAAACACACTAAAGTTTCTCTGGTTAACCCTGGGTAAAATAAGAGGGAAAAGAAAAAACTGTGGAAACGGGAGGTGGACTAAAGTAGAACCATGAGGAGAGGATTATTTCACCTTCTTAACCGCATGCGCGCTGCGGCGATTTTCGCGCTATGCGGCTTTTTTCAAAAAGCCGCGTTACATGACGAGCTCAGCTCGTCATCAGCGTGCGAGCGGCGTGCTCGTCATCAGTGCCGAAGGGGTTAAGTAACACTAAGCTGGGTGTGGGCTAATAGATGCTGAGACTGAAAGCTCACCCAAGGAGCACAAGGCCATCTAACCCTCAGGCCCTTTCCTGATCTACTTTATGTTACTGCTGACTTTCCTCACTCCCTTGAACATGGTTAGGCAACGCAGTGATGTCTGGATTCAATGGCAAAGGTGCTTTTCTGATATCTACTCGCAAGACTTGCACATTTGCTGGAGTCGCCTCTGCCATGTGAGAACTGCAGACACAGAAACCTCAGTTGAGATGCCTCTGTGTGGTTATCTAGGTTATACGGAGTGTACCCTGAATCGTGAACAGACCCAAAGCATTGGAAAAGATTTTTAACTCCCAGGGAGTTGTATAAGGAGTTCACCTTGGAGTGAGAGAGAACACATCCAAAATTAAGGCACAAAGAAGCCACCACACAATGTTGAATGGAGTTCACCCCTACTGGAGGCTCTGTACAGCAACCAGAAAACATCTATATGGAATTCACCCAGGAGCGAACAAAAACCCCATCCTGAAGGCACTGTTAAGGTACCAGGGAGCACTGCATGGCATCCACCCAGCAGCCACAAAGGATCAACCCTGCTGGAGGCACTGTCAGTCCACTGGTAAGTGCTACATGAAGTTTATCCAGAAGCTAATAGGAACACAATTCCTAGATGTGCTGTTAGGGAACCAGGGACAATTGTTTGGAGTCCAGGATTTCTGTACTAGGCATGTTCTGAGTGGTAGCGCAGATTCAACTGGTCGTTTTCATACCGAGGATACACTGTTTTTAATAAATGACAAGAGGGTGTGCTACATTTGCCTGGGATAAAAACTGGCAAGCTGCCACACATACACGAGCCAGGTTGCCACGGCTGCTCACCCTCCCACACAAACATGCACACAACTAAAGATTCTCAGAAACTCATTTTTGAGCTGTAATAAGTGCCCAGATTCACAAAGTCGAATGCACACCAAAGTTCAAATTACATGGGTAAATTGCATTTACAAGCCTCTCCCTGCCTTCTCCCGCCCTTGATACAATTGGAGATTTACTCATATCAAAAGCAGGAGTATATATCTATCCATGGTGGGATTTTGGAAGGAACACCCCCAAAGCTAGTGAGGGTACAGCGAAAGGGTTTTCTCCTCCGAGAAAGCTATTTATGACATGGAGAAAAAGAAAAGAAATTAACCTTTGCAAAAGCACTGTTGCTTACTCATGCATAAGTGTATATCATATACATTTACACAGGCTGCAAATGCATACCTTTGCCAGAGCTCCTGGAAAGATGCGACTACTACAGACTCACAGCAGGACTGCTGGAATTTTGAGATATTACCCTCCAAAAAGGCGAAATGTACTCACAATCTAGGTGCAAATCTTCTAGTGTAATCTTACATGATCTTTTTGCGAATATGGTCTCTGTTAACTACAGAAATGCCTGGCAACAGCCCCCTAGAGTTCCATCACACAGGCCTAGGCTCGCTCTGGTCTGCCGGACATCAAGCACTGTGAAGAACATTCAGTGCGAGCACGCGCCGACTCTAGGCGCTCGATTCTTAGCTTTAGACTCTACTTCATCGGTGACTCTGAGGCCCACTCACTTTTGGAGTTCATTGATTCTTTTTATTCAGTCCGAAACACATTACACGGTGGACGTTTCACTGTATTTAATGAAAACACTATAGCTGTTGAAGTGTTTGCCTACTTACTTGATAATACATTGCATCACCCCAATAATCGAATAAATGGGTACGATATTTTCTTTTCTTGGCCTAGCTCTGAGCGGAGATGTAGCCTTCACTGTCATGCTATTTCTGAAGTCAGAAAGCCTCTATGAACCCCTAAACTAGAGGGAGGTGGTCCCAAAAGGCAGCGCCGAGCCAGGGTCTGTCTTGGTCCTAGCTGCTAAAGTGGAAGGTGGGCCACTGAAGCACCTATTGACTGAATCATGCAAAAGATGACACTATTAAACTAGTTAATTATTTTTGTCATTTGTGCTTTACATTGAGATTTTAGCTTACATTACTGCACTGGGTGACTTTCACTCAATCCTTATTTATAAATGGAGTAGTTACTAAGGATCATATATCTTTCCGACATCGTGAAGAGCGTGCTAAAGAATGCTTCCATATTTGGTGTGAGCTGTGTAAATGGTGATGATTATGATTGCAGTCTGTCTGTAGAGCGCACTGTCACTCAAGAAGCAGGTTTCTGGAGCTGGTAACGGATGATTATTTTTAGCCCATTGGTTGGTGCTGATTGTACCGACCTTGTAAGAACAAGAGGATCTGCAGATCCACCAGGATTCAACACTGCAAGCATATGGATCAATCGAGGACTCTCCAGGCGATTCACCAGTCCACTGAGCTACCACCTGCCTGGCGAACACCACATCAGTAAAATACCCCTACTTCATAATCAGAATATTGGAAGTTATCAGGAATTGTATGACCGTATAGAGGCACATGCCTTTACAAGGTCATGAAACTCCAAGGTGACCTGCTACACCCTTTTAATTTAGATATGGGGGTATTTTGCACATAATAATACATTAATTCTCGAATACTGAATAGCTATTCGTATGTTTGCCTACATAGCAGGTAAATGTCTATGTAAATGTATATATGAAATACAAGCTCCTCCTCGAATTTCGCAGTGTATGTATATATATATGTGTGTGTTAGATATATATATATATATATATATATATATATATATATATATATATATATATAGGCAATTATCTGTCCATCGCTATTAAATGAAGTGAAACCCATGATTGGATACAATTAAGTATTGCAACTAATGTTGAAAGGATGTTATCCTTTGCATGGACTCAGTCAAGGCAAGCTGTTGGGACAACCGAATGTAAGCACACGCGCAGCTGTTAAAACTTTAGATACCAACTTTTTAAAGATCTAATCACATGGGCCACCAAGTGCGCAGCACACGCATTAAATAACACTGCGGAACATAACACAACACCCTTTTTAGGTCTCGCCCTGGAACAGGGACGGAGACTTATAGTCGGCTGATGCCGGGGAATGAGGGACACAAAACTGGCACGATTTTTAGCAGTCGGATTTGGCTGCGCGAACGCGCACGTTCCGTCCTGCGCCGCCCTCCCAGCCTACTGCGCATGCGCCGCCCTCCCAGCCTACCGCGCATGCATGCATGCACACAGACACAGACACACACACACACACACACACGTCGCAGACAGACACTCGCTCACACACACACCCCCTCCCCCACAGTCACACACACGCACTCCAAGACACATACACACACGCACGCACACACATACACACACATACACAGGCCGCCCCCCCCCCGCCTACATGCTCCTCTCCCTCCGCCCGCCCGCCGCTCAGCAACGCACTCACCGGCTTCCTCTCCTCAGCTGCAAGGCCCGGCAGCAGGACTCTTCTTCCCTCCTTCGGCACCGGGGCGCAGGGTAGGCTCCTGCCTGCTCCGGTGCTCCCTGCTCCCAACACGGCTCCAATCGCGGCTCTTCCGTGGGAGGCGGGGTAGGCTCCCGCCCTCCTACTTCCTGTTTCCGGGTGTCGCGCCGGCCTGCCTGACTTCCTGGTCGCAGGCCGGCAGAGTAACGAGGATGTTTTGCGGTATGTATTTATTTATTTAATTATGCATTTTTATATAGCGCAGACTTTACCCGAAGGCGGTATTTATTTATTTATGTATTTATGCATTTTTATATAGCGCGGACTTTACCCGAAGGCGGTATTTCTTTATTCATGTATTTATGCATTTTTATATAGCGCGGACTTTACCCGAAGGCGGTAATGCTTGCCTTAGCGTAATGGTGTTTCTTCTTAATTTATTGGTGGTGTCCCTGTTAGAATTATTCCCACTTTTAGTCTAGCAATGCTTGGCATGATGTTGGCATCTTTGGCATTATTGAGCCCATCCCTGGTATAATGGGACCACAACGTATTGTGGGCATTCTTGACCCAATTGTGCTTCTCTTCACCAGCGGTGATGGTCATCCCTGGCATGCGATGGGTGTTCATGGAATTGGATGTTGATATGTAGACATGTAAAGCCAGACTCTGTCCATGGGGCAGTAATATTCATGAGTACTTGATGACATGGAGATCAAAGATACAACTAAAACTGAAAAGCCATTATTTTGAGAGACTGTCATATTTGTTTTTGGGAATCAGAAATATTTATTAAAATGAAATGCTTGTAATAACAAGCCAATGCATGATTACCAGCTGTGATCGTGTTTTCAAAATGTTTGTAAAGTTGATATTAAAGTGATAATTCATGCTAATTTCTGTAGTCTTATTTACATCTTGTTTACAATTATACTATACTACTAATGTATGTTTACTAGCCATAACTGTACTGTTATATGTTACATTTTAATTACAGTGTTTGCCTTTTACAATCATTTTCTTACAAACTACCTCGTAAAACAAAAATATTTATGGCTAAAATATTTTGCACTGTTTGCACAATATATTTGTGATGTTTACACTTACCTATTTGAAATTAAAATGTACAAATGGACATTTAGTCAATTACCATTAAAAAGTTTAACTTTTTTGCTAAGATATTCTTGTAATCTTTTATGCAAACAAATTTAAATACTGCATAAATAATTTTAACAACAAATACTTTATATGTAGCTTTTTATGTACATAAGAAAACTATAGCATAAAGCAAAAAACATTGCCATTTACAATAATAATAGCTCAAACTTAAATAATGCGAGACCTATTGCATTGCAAATGCTTGTTAATTAATCCATCATCTAATGCAGAAAGGTCACATCAACAAATGTGAGAAGACTAAAAACATACAAAAAGAAACAACTCAATACAGCAAACAATATTCAAGGCGATTCCCTGCCACATAACGGACACCATACACAATGTAAACACTACTCAGCACACCAGCTCCTAAACACTCTCAGCACACCAGACACAGCATGCTGCCATCAAGACCCCAATCTACAAGGACACCCAGAAAGAGTGGAAACTTCACTCTTGACAGACTCAGTGCCACAAAATCATAACTATGGCAGAGGTGTGCTATACAAGTGTTGGCAATATAACTGACATACATGTACTCCAGTCTTCGCAGACAACAAGAAAAGCAGGTCAGTTCTTTATGGCCACCAGCAGCTGCTTCACTCTGTGACACTTCAAAAACTGATCTACAGACCAAAGTTCAGACACAAGGGTTGTTTGTAGGCCAGAATACTGTGAAGAAAAATCACTTCTCAGATAAATATTCTTAGTAAATATCGTTTACAAAAGTATCACTGGCTGGGTGTAGATTTTCTGTTACTAACAAGAATCGGGCTGTGTTTTTGTAGACAATATTCAGAACACGGTACTTGGGTCAGGTGATGTTATGATAAAGTTAGCCTATCACCACCCCGGCAGGGATGGGGGTCAGCAAACACTCGAGCACGCTTAGAGTGAAAATCCAAATCTGCGATGCATTTGAAAATCCAGCCTTGAATGTCCTGCTTCAGGAGATCTGCCCGTCTATATTTTGGGTCTGGCTATTCCATTCAGTGTGCCAACATCATCCTTAAGGTGGTTATCTCAGTGGCCGGCACCCGCGAGCCAGGGTTTCCATGAGTCACCCACCGTTATCTGTTTATACTTGCACTCCCAGAACATTCATCCCACACCAGCCGGCGTCTGGCTGGTTTCACTGACCCCGCTGCCATCCATATCAGACATTGCTCTACCAGGCCGTCCCTCGCCCCGCAGCTCCCACCCTGCAGCGCCTGCCTGAGCTCTAGGTGCCATGCTTTGCTTCCCAGGCCGAACTCTGGGCACCTGAGCCCTCTGTGCCTGAACAGAGTGTAATGTCTGTGCCCCTCCCACTGACTCAAGCCACCGCCTTCCCTGCACGTGTATCTCTTGTTTACTCGGACTCCTGGTTATTTACCCTGCCATTGTCTTTGGGGCACCACAAGAAGAGAGGCGTGTCTGAAAGGGTTGTACCTCCGGACAGCCATCAATCATTCCACGAAAGGTCGCCTTGGTAACTCTGTAACTTTAGTGTGGAGTTCGGTGGCCACTATCAGCTGTAATCAGAGCTGGGCCCATGCAACTCCAGGAGTGTGTCACCCGAGAGAGGCATAGACTAGAACAGGACACAATCACAAGGCAAAGCTCAAAATGGCTTCTGTGAGACACAATCTCATGGAGGCAGCTCTTGAGTGCTCCCTAACTGAGAGATCCCCTCAAACGAGGCCTAGTTCTGGAGGAGAGGAGTCCTAGATGGGGATGATGGCGAAGTTGTGTACAGAGTTGAGGATTGTGGAGGGGAGTTAGTCTGGAGCGTTCCATTAATTAGTAAATAATACTGGCGGTAATCCTACCCCTCTCTTCTGAGGGCCTCATCACGCCTTGAAATTCGAGAGAGTACAAAAGGCCATTATAGAACAAGGTATGCTATCACTAAAGACAACACTTCTTTAGGACAGATAAAATGCGCCAGTTAACTACTTTGCTCTTAAAGACATTTTTGTCCAACTAGAGCACATGTACACCCTTTAACTCAAATTACACATGGGTTTTACAACTGTAATTTTCGGGCCCCACATTCAACTTCTTGACTTTCTGTGCACGATTAACCCCTTCCGCGCTGATGACGAGCTCAGCTCGTCATGAGTTACGACGCTCGTACGCTGATGACGAGCTCAGCTCGTCATGTAACGCGGCTTTTGAAAAAACGCAGCGTGCAGCGGGAAAACCGCTAGCGCGCATGCGGTTAAAGATAAAGCTGAAACTATCCTGACATTTCATTTGTTGTTTAGCTGTGGGTTAGGTCTTATGCATAATGTATTCAGGTTTAAATTAATCGCTATAGCCTGTTAGGTGCTAGTTATGATCATCGTCTCTTGAGTATGAACCTTCTCACTACAACTCTGCCCCTTCTAACCATCATCTTCATTATAGTATGCAGCGAATGCATCTGAAATTCTTTGTGGGTCCCTAAGTAACTCCCCATCTCTTGAAGTTACTGAGGCCACTTGCCTGTTGGCTTGTTGGCGCCAGTTTCATCATCTTCACTCATTGAATGTAGGATCACATTTATTAAGACATTGATGGCTTCGCGAGCCGTTCTGGAGTTTGACTTTGAGTTTTATAGAGCGTGCGAATACCCAATGGTGTCCTGGAGCTAAAAGGACCAAAAAGGAGCAAACCAACGCCCTACCACAAAAAGAGATGAGTTCTCAGAGACTTGCGGAAGTGCATATGGCTAGGTTTTGCTCAAGTAGCTAATGAAAAACTCTTCCAAACCAGGGCAAAGGTGACAGAAAAGCTTTGGCCACCAGAAAATAAAACTATGCAATCCAAGTCTAGTAACCAGGAATCTGGAACTAGCGCGAAGCTGTCTGGGGATGGAATCTCGAGTTCAAAGGGAGGTCATATAGTTAGAGGTACCGCATCATGAACTGTTTATGGCCATATCTCAAGGCCTTAAAAATACAGGTAACCAGAGTTAGTTAATAAGATGGGATGAAATGCCAGCCTATTTAGGAAGGTCTAGTAAAAGCCTGGCAGCCACGTTCTCAATAAGTTGTCTCTATCAGATGAGATGGCAGACTGACAAAGATGTGCAATAGTGTCACCTACTAGTAATGAACGCCTGCACCACGGTTTCATGGGTGTATTGGCCACACAAGGATGTAGTGTTTGCCGGAACAGGTAGGTATACATTTGTTAATATGAAACTCAAGAGCAAGTTTGACATCGAATATGACACCAAGATTGCGCAGTATGGTGCTTGGCTCAAGAGATGTGCCAGTGCTATTAAAATAATATTATTTTTGTTTTATGCACTGCTAAACAACTTTAGTGCACATTGTAAATGGAGCTAGAAGGCATGCATGTGCCCAAAGAGATGTCATTCTGTCTTTAATACATTTAACGAAGGAGGACCTTGTGTAGATCTTTCTCTACGTGTTCTTTACAAGGACATCTAGTTGATCACAACAATACTCCAACTTTACAACAGGTTTATGGTAGTAATATCATTGATGATGTCATGTATGATGTTACCAAACCTTGCAGGTGATATGATTGTGATGTGATGAACTAGTGTATTTCAGCCTTTTTATGTTTATTAGTAAATACTATTGGTAAATAACTATAACAAATTACAATAATTGTAGCAGGTAACCATAAATTCCCTTAATTTTTTGTGGTGATATTTGGGATTCGTAATGATAAAGCTTAGAAAGCGCCTTTTATTTGCTTGCAACCCTGGCCCAGACCCCAATGCAAGAATGTCCACTAAACTGTGACAACAGAGCATCATTGCCTGTGTGCACATGCTGCACTTAGGCACTGCCCCAAAACTCACAGGATAAAGTCTTGGGCTGTGTCCAGCAGATGTTAGTCAGAAGGTTTGGCCCTTTGACTGGCATTTTGATCATCCCTCCCTGTCACAGCTCCTTAGATGTACACAAGTGAGAGGGGGTGGCCTTCGGCACCTCCCTAAACCTCAGACCCTATCCTGAGCCTGCTGATTATGATCTTTCACAATGCCCCTCAGGTTGTGAGCAGATGGCATGATCTTTGGAAATGCTCTGCACTCAGTCCCCTGGTATGAGCAAGGGAAAGGCAGTTTTGTAATCTTGTAAACAGTCATTACCACGTGGCCATACCCAGGTGTGACCGTTACAAAGAATCCATTACCACACATACACCTTTAGCACAAATATGCCATCACCACACATGCTTTTAGGACGAATTTTGCTTTTCATTCTAAAGAACAGAATGATAAAATGATATGAGTGATACATTTATATGCGAGGACAGATATGCATGGTAATGGCACATGCAAGGACAGTCAGAGGAAAAACGAAGATTTACTAACAGATGAGCATGCTGGGATTTGTAGGCCGAAACAGGTCAGTGTCGGTCAGCGCTATTGACTGCCTTCCCTCCTACTGACTCTGCTAACCTTAAAACACTGCCATGTCTGCGCGCCTCTATACTGCGCCTATCCTTAAAGCACAGCCATGATTGTGTGCCTCTATACTTTAAGAGCTTTACATTGCCTACCTGTAAGAAAGTGTAATCGGTTCAAACTCATGTGCCTTACTCATAAAGCACTATGGGAATTGGCCCTACATATCTTCCTACGAGGCTTGCATGGTACTAATAGGCAGTGAATTGAGGCCTATGCATACAGCATTATTGAACCCACGGCGCACACGTACAACCAGGTATGAAGGTCTTTTGTTTTCCTACCTAGCCCTCCACCATTGAAATAGTCAACCCTTTCATATTCGCTCCGGTTAAGGTATTGGAAGGTTTAAATATTTGCTGAAAACATCACCTTTTTAAGTACCATCTGCGACCTCACCCATAGACTGCTGTAACGCACCGGGATACTCCTCTGGGAGTGAGTTGTTGTGCTACACAAGTTTAGCTAACATAACATAACACAACACCTGAGACAGTCAGTGTCAGCACAATTCTGCCACAGCACGACTTAATCAGATTTGTAAGCCCTCACACAGCATATCCTACTTTCCCTTTGTAGGACATACCCACCTGTGCACCACACCAATCAAACATGCAGGCACAGACTTGGAACTGTTTCAGGAAAGGGGAAAAATACTACATGTTATACCCGCAGCAGGTGCACGCAAACAAATTCCAGATAACATAACATTGCATAACATAATATTCTCTAACATTTTGATCTACAAGAAAAGTGAAGATACCGTGGTAGGCAATGGTAGAGGTGTCTATTACCCACTACAATAAGCGGTCAATTACTGATCAGGCAGTGCTTATACCGCAGGATGCTCTTGAGAAAAGGACTAAACAAGCTAGACGATGTGCCTAAGATGTAGTACAGTGTTGTAATCAGCAGACACACTTACACTGAACTACATATGCTCCCAGCTGAGCAGCAATATTAAAAGGACAGGGGATGCGACCTTGTAAGACATCTTGCTTCACCTGGAGAAAAAACTGGTACCTACAAGAAACCGAGAGAAAAAGAAGACTTAGCATCACAGTCATAGAACCTGCATGCTGGTGTGATCAGTGCATACATTTTCTTTCATTGTAACAATTCATAAATGCAGCATTTAAATCCTACCCTATTTCTTTAAATAGGTTCACTTCAATGGCTCTATCTAGCAGCGCATTGAGGCAAACATATTGTTGCTGGGTATGGCAAAAGCTCTTGCAGTAGTAAATGGTTGTTTATTTCTACTATTTGAGCTATGACATTTCTGTAGCACACGCTGCAAACTTTTTTCTGTCCCACAAAATTTTTTCTGTATTCGAAAGAGCTCTCATTACAGAACCAGAAATTTGCAAATAAGTAAGATTAAACAACCATACAAGGCAAATATTCCTGCATCACAACTGCCTCCCAGGAGCTCATACATCTGTGCAACAATTCTACTGCTGCAAATTATATATTCTTTTTAAATACCCCACCACCATATGTGTACCTTTTAGATGTAAATAGGCGACGATGCGCGTATTTCTATTTTCTCTTAAGAACATTCGCTTAAAGATCTGAATAATACAATTCGCTAAGAGGCAGTGCTACTTAAAACTTTACTTCAGCAACTGAAAACTGACATCTCTCAAAAATGAATGAAAACAAAGATAAACAGATAAGAAGTGGTGGTATCGAAGTTAAAAAACATAGCTTCCCCTAATGCTTGAGCCTGGAGACTGAGATGAAAATTGTTGATAAAACGCACTCGATTGTGATACCGCGAATAATCGTCACAAGAAATATGTGTTTTCTAATTTGTAATGCAGTAGAGGTTGTTCTCACTCTTATCTACTCACCACAATCATATTGTAGAGAGACACATTATGTAAAAAAACGGGCCAGTTCAATGACTGAATCAACCTATGTGGTTTTATATCGAGCAATGATGTTGAACAGACCTACATTTCCAGGCCCTGTGCCATGTAAACACAATTAATTTACTTCTAAAACAGATATTATTTCTTAGAAAAGAATGAGGTTTATGAATTATAAGTGCGAAGGAGCAAGAGATGAGCTTTATGATTATAAATCTGAAGGCCATAAAACTGCGATGGCTGCTTTGCTTTGGGAGCTGGAAACAATAACAAACATAAATGGCAACCAATGATTGCCCGCCTCTGAGCCCATGGAAGCGTGGAGAAGCTTGGTCGATCCTGGGCCAGGCAGTGTCCATGATGGATAACACCAGCAGCAGGCACGCGCTGAGGCAGGGATTCTCCTCACAGTAATGCAACTGATGACATGGCCTCAATGCTGCTTTACGTCCGGGTCAAAGGTGAGCAGGGTATCAGTCTAAATGTTATGAAACCAGAAAGAACGGTAGTGTTTGTGAGTCCACCATCTTAAAATACTATTACGATATAGATATCCGCATTAAGGACACATGTGACACCTACCCAGGCTGTAGCCAAAGAGGGGTTCCTGGGGCCCGGCCAGCCTGGGTTGATTTTTGCACCCCCCCACCCCCATTTGAATATGGTGATAATAAAAACAATGCACAGTGTATTGTATGAATGTGCTACATATAAGTAAAGCATTGGCTGCCCCACCCTCCCACAAACACACATGTATTCCAGTTTTTAACCTTTGACGTTTTCATGGCCGGTGATGATAAAAGATCCCTTTTTCTGTGACCAGTGTGTGTGGCGCAGCATGTACAGAAGATGTGTGAGGCTCCTACATAGGGCGCAGCTACAGTGGCACGGATGTGTGAGGGGTCACCGCACGTTAATTATCGATGTTTCTGCTACCAAACCAGCGGTAAAGGTGTATTTTCCTTGCTAGCATAGAGGTCATTGACACCCTTCCCATGCCTCTGGGAAGCAACGTTGACTGCATTTTACTGATCTACAGTGAACTGAGGCATGCAGTCAGAACCTCTGAGAGCCTGACTAGTTGAAGAGCTGTACTGCAGGAATAAAAAAGTATTGGCTATTATTTAGTGACCAGCTGCCACTGACATAGCAACAAGAAGGTGCTACAGACTAGCGGTCTTTTTACGAGTTGGGCGGTCTGACCACTGTAGAACCGTGTCCGCCCCCACCGGCAGCCAACGGCGCTGGTTGTCGAAAGACTGCCATATTACGAGTTGACCACTTGGCTGGCGGTGTGGAGGCGGGGATCTTGCGGTGGTGGTGAGTAATTTTTCCAAATATATCGATGCCTATGTCTGCATTTCAACTGCATATGTGTCAGATGCACACATATGCGTGATATATGTGGTAAAATACCATATAACCATTACCGGGTGCCAGCCCGTATGTGGGCAGTCCTGGCAATGGGTATATGGTACAACAAAGACTCGCCTGTATATCGCCACACACAGGGTCGTAATTCTCGGGCTGAAGATCCTGCTGTGAAGGGGGGACCTGGAGACAGGGATCCACGTCGGACTCTGCTTGGAAGAACAATAAAGGGTTTACGCACCCCAAATCCTTTGTCACCGCCACCTTGAAGCAGGCGGTTGAACCGCTCAGGCCCACTCTTAGATCAGGACACTTGTAATACACATGGCGATGCAGCTCCCCCATACTGCCCTATAGCGGCTGCCTTTCTCCGATCACGAACCCAGCGGTCGGTGGTCTGCTCGCGGCATCGGAAGTCCAGCGAATGTCTTACTAAAGCCAGTCCGCTCAACTCGTAATATGGCGGTCGGACCGACAAGCTCTCTACGCTCAGTCCGCCACTGCCGATATGGCGGTCGAAGAGACTGCCAAACACGTAATAAGTCCCCTGATCTTGGCAAAATTAAAATTATGCTGGTATAATTGACTTAATTTTTGGAATTTCACATTATACTTGCTATGCGAAATTCATAAAATTACACTATTATGCTCCATCGCATAATTATGCAGCACTTTGTGTCTAAGTTATAGCATAGGAGAGCAGGAACAAGGCAAGCAACCAGAACGTGAGCAGGCATTTTTTCACGGCAACTGTGTTTAACATGGTCTTCGTTAGCACAAAATGCTTCCTTGCATCAAAAATTAATGCAAGAACGCATTTTATGCTAATACATAGCCCTAAAGGATAGGTTTGCATTTTGAGTACCTACATATAAATTTGTGTCATTTTCCTGCAATTTCACGTAATTATGCAAAAGTAAATTACCCAAATTTCACACAACTACTACACACCTCCATTTTTTAGCCTGAACTTAAAAAGAACATACTCCGGGAGTAGGTTTCTGCAGAAGTCCTCAGCACATCCGTAGACCTCACTAAAACAAACCTCATGCCAGTGACCTTAGAAGGATGAAAGGCTGAGTTAGCTTTATTAGGGTTTTATTATGTGGCATGAGGTTACACCTGGTCTCTACAACAGGTGCATCAAACCTATGGAAGACTGATATTACATATTCTGAGGCAATAGCAGTCTTAACACTGGCACTATCATAACGGACCCAAGAACCACACTGTCTATGAATGCATCACATGTGTTGCTCAATTTATTTTGATAAACCAAAGTGCCTAGGCCTAGAAGTTGTAGAGAGGATCACGAGTAACAGAACACAAGGAAAAGGGTAACAATAACAACTGCTAGGTACAGAGCTTCACAATTGCAGACATGAGGCTTGATGCACTATAAAGCACTATACATGTAATTTTCATACCACCATTGTTATTACAGTTTCTTGAACAATGTACTGATTGCCGTATACTCAGCAGGGAGGAAGTCTGTGTCTTCAGAACTAATCTTCTAGCGCAGTCTCATAGACTGTAAGATAGCACATCTCCTATGATGCAGAAACTTTAATTTAGTAGTTAGAAAATGTAAGATTTAAGCAAAGAACTGTCGGTCCATATTATCAATGGAATTTCAATATTTCATGTAATTTATTGAGGCCAACTGCTCTTTCTAATAATGCCCGCCCTTTTAAAATACTCCCTTTAAGAAAAGTCATAATTTCAGTGCAGGTGGTAAATTAATGCGGCCCCACAAGAAAAGTGAAGAGTTCATTGCAGCCCGGGGCGGCTCCTCCGTTTGAGATGAGGAGCGTAAAGTGGTAATAATGTTGACTTATTACCAATTTATTTTTCAGCAATCATTCCCGAACTAAGGCCCCCATTAGGATGCCTGGCTGACATCACTCCGCCCCCCACCTTAGCGGTGCTGGGACCGGCCGCCAGTATTGCGGCGGTCCTACACTGCCAATTAGGATGCGACCGCCACCCTGGCGGTCTCATCCCGCATATTCAACATTGTGGCGGGCGGTGCTGTAAGTAGCACCCGTCACAATTTTGAAAATGCACAACAGTGCCTGCCACCTTGTGAATGCCAATGTAGGGGGGTTACCATGGGTACCCCCCAGGTGCAGTCCCTCACCCCCTCCCCACCCTCCCGGGGGCCCCAAAGTAAACACTGCATGCCTTTCCATGGCAGAGTCTCCGCCATGGAAAGGCATTTCTCCGCACTAATCATAATATAGATGGCGAAGCCTGCAAGGCACCGCCACCATATTATGGGCCTTTTTCGCCCGGCAGACAATCGTGGCGATTGCCTACCGGTGGAAAAGCAGCGGACGGTCTTTCCGTCCACCGCGGTACCTCCCCCCTATGCTAATGTGGCAGGGGCTACATGGCTGTCCGGCGGGGTGTTTTGGCGGGCGGATAGCCACCGCCGGTCGGGTGGTGGTGATCTGCCCGCCATGCTAATGGGCCCCTAGGTGTCAGGATGGGGTGGGCCAGTGCTCCGAGTGGGCAGCTGGGAGCTGTGCACTCTAAAATGCACATGGCTCTTCGGCTGGCCGTCTCGGATCTGCGAGCCAGACATGAATATTTTAATGTTCTCTAACCTAGCTGTCTTAGACAGCTTGATTAGAGAAAGAGCAGGTCTCAGGGCTCTTGTGAGCGCTGAATGAGGCAGCTCTATCCAATCCGGGCGCAGCTCTCATGTGTGAGAGAAGCACCAGGATTGGGTTTTGCCGTTTCCTGGTCCGGTGCTTCCTGTAGACCCCAGACGGAGGAGGACATCGCGCTGCAAGGAAGGAAGGTAAGTTAATTGAATTTTTTTTTTGTGTGTCCCACCTCACCCTCTGTACAAGCCACCCACTACTGCCTGTAGCCACAAACAGGAGTGAGGCACAAATGTGCAGAGAAAGAATAGCCATTTCTCCACACATTCTGAACTCAGTAGCGGTTCCTGGAGGGAGTGCTGCCGGACAGTGATGCAGGGCAGGGGAGGGGCACGGTGGGGGGTAGTAAACTTCGGATTATGGCCTAACGGAAGTAAGTACACAAATAAATAAATAAAACGAATTTCATAGCGTGCGCTGCATCGCATCACTATAAGCAATATTTAATATATTTTGGATGATACGAATATAGTTAATGGTCCAGCAAGAGTGGTCTACCAATCAGATGACTTACAGCATATTCAAAATGTTATAAGCAGAGTATTTCTTTTGCATCTTATTGGTTGTCTTCCCCTGCTTCTCTGCCAATATCCTAGTCCAGGGGTCCCCTTTTTATGAGTAGTTGCATAGAGATCCTGACAGGGTACTCTCCATGAACTATGGCCGAGTCATTACACAGATCACTGACCAAGCGGCGCTGTGGGCTAAATTGCCTCTCTCACTAGCTGACAGAATCGCGGTAACTTGCTGTGCACTGGGATATTTCCGCCATTCAGGAGCAGGCAGCCTTGCGGGCACTAGTGCCAGCGGGGATCAGACAGCTGGGAGACCTGTATAAGAATGGTCGGTTTCGGTCACTTCTGGACTTGCAGGTGGGCGGGATCATGGTATAATGCTAGGTGTCACATATGTCAGGGTGCAGCAGGCGGTCAGATCTATTTTCCCTGATTATCCAGCCGAGCCAAGAACACTGATGGTGCTGGAGGCCGCGCTGGCGGGGGAAGAACGTAGGGGTCTGATAACTAAATTGTACAATGCGTCACTGAGAGAGAGTGAACTCACTAAAAAGCCTTCATACAATAAATAGAATGCGGTGCTTGGGTCCTCAGTGTCGCTGGAACAGTGGAAGTTCTGCTGCGAGCTGACTGGCCGGCTGAAGGCAAACTGCAACCTCCGCATCATTCATTTCAAATATCTGCACCAGTTATATTATACACCAAGTCAATTGCGGAAGTATGGTCTGTGGGAGAATGCATGCTGTGTGAGATGTGGGCAGGATGATGCAGACTTTATTCTTCTTGCATGGAGCTGCGACAAAATATTTGCATTCTGGACTCAAGTAACGAGAGTGCTCACTGAGGTTGTGTTAGAAAAGGTGGTGTGCACGCCTGACGTTTGTCTACTGGGATGGGTAAAGAAGCTTAAGCCATGCAACCGGTGAATTGTTGCTGTCTCGACCCTGTTTGCAAAGCGGGCAGTGGCACAATGCTGGGGCACCAAAACCGCCCCAACTGTGCAAAAGTGGGTCCGAGATTTTTTATATTGCAGAGAGCAGCTGGGGGCTGATGCAGAGGAACTACCAGAGGCCTCTAGGCCAGAAGACTTTTGGGCTCCGCTGACTGTGTACTTACTTGGGAATCCTGACTTGCAGCAGACATGATGTATGAATGGGCAGGCAGCAAATGATTGCAAGGGTGGGGTCTGCTAATGTGTGATGCCATAAGTATGATGTATAGGTTGCTAGGTGTTCAAGAATATAAACTGTAGTGCTGGGAAGGGTGGGGGTGGGTTGAGGGTATGTTTGTTGGTGTACTTTTCACACATAAAATGCTTGTACTGCTAAATGGCTACAATGGTGCGGGTCGGTTCCAGCTGTGGGACTATGTATTCACATGTTACAACCTGCTCAATAAAAATATATATATAAAAAAAAAGTACTTGGTCTCTGACCCCCTAAAGACATACACTTTTTGAACCTGTAGCTAGACACTGCTGGATCTACATCTGCATATTACCAGGACTTTTGTGCTGCCAGGAGGGACTGCCACTCTGCTAACTGCTCTGCTCTGTTCGCCTGCTGCTCGCTGATTGCTGTGCTGCAGGGAGGGTGCTGCAGCTGTTCTCGACATTCAGCATTGCCCAAAAACTAGATCAGAGAGACTAGTCACAGCCCCGCACTCGGCCAGAGGGAGGAGAACGAAGCTTTGAAAGCTCCTTCCCAGGGCCAGACTGGGAACCAAAACTGGCCCTGGCAATGTGTTTGGCCGCCCCGTCTTGCACAAATACTTTACACACTGCCTCTTTTGATAAGCCTGCCCGCTCGGAGCGAAGCTACCAGAGGGTGAGCACAGGCTATCTAAGTTGTGTATCTAACTTACCCTGAGTAGAGAGCAGACCCGGACTGGCCGTTGCGGGCACCGGGCAATTCCCCGGTCGGCCGCAAGGGTGGGGGCCGTTTTTGGGCCCCTGGGGGCCGTTTTTGTGACAGGGCCGTTTTTGCAGATCGGCCCTGTAACAAATTCGGCGGAAAAGCGGCCCTGGTAAAGAGCTTGGTGGCATCCCCCCCTCCCCCAGGGGGAGGAGGGGGGCCGGCCGAGCACTTTGTCAGTGCCAGTTTTGGTTCCCAGTCCGGCCCTGGTAGAGAGGTGGGTTCTGCTTGGCCTGGGTACATACCTCAGCCAATCAGAAACCAGATTTCTAATAGATTTCAAGATACTGACTAGGTAACATGCACACAAAGACACAAACACAGGGGTGCTGATATCACAGCATCTGTAGGGAAAAACAGGCACTGTAATAGGGGCGTTGACAGTGTGACACTGGCTTTGACTGATATGGGGTTACAGACTTGATGACGAACACAGTGCACAGGGACACTGCTAATGCTAAGGTGACATTGACAGGGGGACACTGGCATTAGAGCAGTGAGAAGGCATAAGAGTAACATAGGGACAGGAATAAGGTCAAATATAGATATTTTCAGAGGGCAATGACATTGGTAGACTGGTATTATGACACTGAAGCTGTGGCCTGGGGACAAAGGGGCATGTGGATAAAGACACAGATGTTAGAGAGTTTTAATATGAGAACAAATTATGTTTAAGTAAGGCATGCTTCAGTTAGCATAACTAGGCCGGTCGCCCTCACACACGACAGCTCAGAGCACTGTACCCCTGGTATCGCGTGCCATTCCGCAGTCATTAAGGAGGAGAGAGCTTGCCTGGGCAGAGTAATGGAGGGCTAAGTGGTACTGATTCGTGCATGTGCCTTCTAAGTTCAAAAGAGTGTATTTCTTTAACATGAGGAAACATTTCATGTAAGTATATCAGATTATACTCTTGCGAGTGACACTCATGAGGATTTTTAATTTTAAACATGGAATTAGAAACATTAATGCTGTCCCCTCGCTCCACTCTAATGAACTGGCATTAGTGAACCAAATGGCAAGTCACTTATTATATGCATCTTCTATGTAGCCTAAGTTATTATACCTAGAGCAACCGTATAGTCTATGAAATCAAACGCAAGAGAGGATTTTGTACAGTACACAACTTGATCTCATGTTTTTCAAGGTGCTCCCATTAAGGATAATAATATTTCAGAATAGCAATTTTAAATCTTAATTATCTTAAATAATGAATGTTTGTTTATTTGAAACAAAAGAAAAATTTATGAAGAAGGAAAATCAAAATGATTAACTTCAACACAGTGGGTGAAGGTGACAAACTGTTCTCGGTGCTCTCTTTTAGGTGACGCACACATGTGATAATAGTGGTCAAAGCTCGTATCCAAAACTAGAACAGCACGTCCCGTTACATTGATAAACAGTGCAAATAGAGTCGGTAGCAAAAGTCAATGCTAACAAGTTGGAATTTCCTTTTTCATTAATTTTTCTTTTGTTACAAATAAACAACCATTCAATTCTTAAGATTGCCAAAGGTGTGTGACTAGGGACCACTATTCTGATATACCTTGCATTAATTCTTAGCACATGAGGTTACAGCATAGGTTGCAGGGATAAGCCACATAAGGCTTGACTCATTTGGAATCAAGGGTCCGAAAGAACCTAGAGGTGAGCAGGGGCCTGGCATCTGGCACCAGCCTTCAGTAGCTAGCTCACCTGGCTCACTTTTTACATACGAGTGTCATGATGGAGGCTGTTTAACAGGGGAAACCGGCTCTGGTACTGCAGCACTGCCTTCTGAGCCACACCACTTCCTAAAGTCACCAGTCACCCCTGGTCCCATGGGCTGCTGCATGCTTCCCTGAATGTCCTTTTAGCCATATACAGTTTGCTAATTTGCCATGACAACGACTCCTATCTCTTTAAAGGACAATGGCATCTTGTTGTGAAAGCGAAGGCAGAGATGGAGGGAGGTCTGCTGTCCTTTGAACCCCTGAATGGATTCCGACCCATGACCATTAATGAAGAAGGACTTCAGTCAATGCTTGCAAACGTGCTCCTTGTGGTGTACTGGAGAAGTGCATCTAGCACGGTACAAAGAACTGGTTGGGCAGGCTTAGAGTTGATATGCAAGCATACCGGTGCAATGCAATCCTACGCATAGTTTACTGGGCCTTTTATAACTTTCAATAACGTTTGTCAGAACTTGTCAGAAATTAAATTGGTGAAGAGAGTACCAGTGGCGTAGCTAGACCTTCTGCCACCCGGGTCAGACCTTAAGTGTAGGTGTGGGGGGGAGGGGGGAGGGGCCGGGGGAAGGGTGGCAATGGCGGACGATGGATGATTTGTTCCGGGTAGGGGGTGGTGAAGGTTTGGTGGTCGACTTGTTCTCGGGTGGCTGGGGGTTGGTGGAAGTCAACAGACATGACTTGCTCATCTCCACTGCCCTCAAAAACAGTGCTGCCTGGGTCAGACTGCCATCCCCCCTCCACCCCCACCCCCATCTACGCCACTGGGGAAGACACAGTAAGGTAAACATAGTTTTAATGTTATCAATAGATAGGCAAAGAAGAGATGAAGTGAGGGTTTCCGAAAGTAAAGTTATGAGAAGTAAAAACAGGAAACAATGCTACGTCTCTACCCCCAGAGTAAAGTAATTGTCTTTCTCTTGTGTGGGTGGTGACGTCCCTCCCTGGAACTATCTCTTAAACCCTCTTACTTCTCTCTAATCCCATCCCATTTCAAAGTAAGTCTGCCCCTTTTTCTGCCCATTCCCGTTTCCCTCACACATTTACTACTACAACCTATATTTACGTGTGCAGAGACTGCAGCCAGGGCGGAAAACTCTGCACATATCAGTATATGTATTGTGGAGGCGTAAACTCCACACATAGGGCCCGATTAGGATCGTGGTGAATCCGCATCCTCCGGGCCGGTGGTGGCTTGAGGATGCGGATTCACCGCTGCGGACATAGACAAGACCCCCCGCCAGATTAGGATGGCTGGGTGGGTCATTTTTCCGTCCGCCGCTTCTCCGCCGCGGTCGCCTTCCGACCGCGGCGGAAAAGCTCTAATATGGTGGCGGTGTCTATCATATTAGGATGCCGGCGGAGACATGCTTTTCCACGGCGGGTTTTTCGCTGTAGAAAAGCATGTGGGGTCTGAGTATGGGGGCCCGTTGCGGGCCCCCAGGGTTGTTGGGGAGTGGGGGGTGCACATGGGGGGGTACCTATGGTACCCCCCTGCCTTTGCATGCACAAAGCGGCAGGCACCACGCGGTGCTTGCCGCTTTGTGCATGCAAAGGAAAACATGCACATTTAACCTTGCGGCGGGTGCTGCTGTGAAGCAGCATCCGCCGCAATGTTAAATATAGTGGATGTGACCACCAGGGTGGCGGTCACATCCTAATTCCGAGGGAGGGAACGCCGCAGCCCCTGCGGACGGTCCCTCCCCCTCGGGGGTGGCGGACGGACGCTGGTCCGTCCGCCATCCTAATCGGGCCCATAGTTTGAGAATTGCAATTTGTAGAAAGTTTTGTAGTACTACAAAATGTACTACAAAGTGCAATTTGTGGCTCAGACCCTAAATGTTTAAGTATTAACCTGTCTCGCATAGATATTACCCAATCTTTAGCTCATAACTGAAAGCAAATGTCTGATTTGTGGCAGGTGGTGGTCCAGGCCGCCAAATATTGACGCTATTTCACTAAAGTAATTACGCCGCGAAGTGAGAAAGCAGCAGTTTTAGAAAACTCTGGGCTTAGAAATGCTTAGCAGGTAAAAGAAAAGAACAATCCATGCGCGGAGCCTGCAAGGTGTGACCAATTACTCTGAAGTGACAAAGTGACCCGCTGACACTCTCACTCATAGCTCCTGCCGCCCACCAGCTTTTCAGGAGCCATTAGCAATCAGGGGATAACAGCAGTCACATTGTCTATGTCTCATTTTCGAATAAATTATCAAACAGAAAATCCACTCCCCTGCAGCTAAACTCGCACAGCCCTAAAATTGAAAGGGAAGAGATACTCAACAAATTGTATTTGAGGCGACATAGGGAAAATCTAACACCTCGCACTGTTTAGTGTAGTCTATAGGAATTCACTTTGAAGTTGAAAAGCGATTATATTCATGCCCGTAGTATGATCAAAGTCGAGCTTTTTTAATTGAACAATAGCTTGTTTTGGGCCTGGCCTGAATGAATTTTAGGTCCTGCTGACAGCGCAATGCATGTACAACCATAGTGGTCTTATGCAAATACCTAAGCAACGAGCTGCAAGCGACAGCTTTCTTTCAAACTTTGATATAAATGTTCACTACTGGATTAAGCCTTCTTGGCTTTTTCACATTGTTTCTCTGTGCACGAGGAAAGTATTTTGACCTATGGGACACTACTACAGCACAGTGAAATGCATCTTAAGGACACTAACTCAAAACACTACAGTGCATCCCAGCCACACTGTCACACACTTCATTAAATCCTAAAGATAATAAACCCATCATAATGCAATGCATTGCATTATTAACCACACACATTACACTGCATCCAATGGATATGAAACAACCAATTGCGGAGACTTTCACCCACTCTACTGCATACAGAGGGGAAGCACCAAGGCACCATGCAGCATCCGCGGACCACAATCCAGCTGACCACACTGACGAACATGGACACTACCCAACCACAGGGCACGGACTGTAGAAACATTGACCACTGCACTGCAACCTAGGAAAACAAACCCACCACAAAGCACTGCACTGTACTACCATTGAGCACTGCATTGCAACCTAGGAACGCTAACTCACCACAAAGCGCTGCATCCTAGAAACACCAACACAGCAAACTGTACTCTATCCTGGGAACACCCACCCACGCTTGTCTACTGCATGCAGGGACAATGGTCACCATACTGCACCCGAAAAATGGCAACATAGAACACAACACTGAATCTGAGGAACACACATGTATATCTCTACTCTACAGTGACACTGGATCTTCACACTAATCAGCATCTTGGATGTACTAAATACGAATTCTGCAATACGGAAAATAACAGAACTGTGCTGTAGAGTGTCCTGGTGACCGAAATCTACAGCACTACACACTAATGCACAACAATGTGCTGCTTTCTAGGAATGTTAACTAACTGCATTGTATTTTAAGAGCACTAACTCACCACAATGCACTACACTTTAGCTACACTGACCTACAATTCTGCACAGTACCACATGGACCCAAAACGGTTGCAACTTATTTCCACTTTGAGGCACAAACCCACAACTGTGTACTGCATAGCAGGGGTACGAAACCAGCATGTTGTGCTACATTGCAGTGGCAATTACCAATACAGAGAAAAACAGAAACATATTGAGAGCTTGGCTCGATTGATTGTTCTTTAAAAAAATCTCTACTAGGAGGGTAGCTGTTTTCCTTTGTTCTTAGAGTAGTTAAATTATTTAAAGTGCAAGAGCTTTGTGCTAATCGACCGTTGCCTAATATTCTTGTCCCAGTTTATTTACATTTTCTTACTTACAATAATAATATCTTACAATTAAAATACAACCAATTGTAAAAAACAAGTGGGAGTCATACTTTAATATTTAAAGTGCTATTATGCAGATGTATATTTTAATTCATTTGTCTTCCTTCTTGTTGTCCGGGGGTTTAAAATGTGATGGCTTTGTTTCTCATTTTTCACAACTCCTTTCAACACTTGGGTTCTATTGATTGACCTTCAGTTCTATTGCCCAGAGTAATAACTGTTCTTCCTTTGTACGTTACATAGACACTGTTAAAGTGCAGATGCATTGTGCCGATTAATCGTTATTCATGAAAAAATCTGCTGGTTTTGCTTGTGAGTTGTAATTCTTTGTCAAGGTGCAGGTGCCTTGTATTGGTGCCTTATATTTGTTGTTCTATTGCTTTCATGTTTACTTTTGCAAATTTTATTCCCTGACATACAAGTGGTATAGATGAGCCATCCAGCCAATAGGTTACCGCTTGCCTGCATGTTCGTATTTCTAGCTCTCTAAAATTCCTTTCACACTTCTTGCCTTTCTGTCAGATATCTCGGGCAAACATAGAAAATGTGTGCAAGAGTTTTTTCCTTATATTTGCATAAGCGACATTCTTTATTGGATGTCTGGTCCTTCCAGGATGGCCTTAGATCTTTTGTTTCCCATTTTCAAAAATGGTACCGCATAAACTGGTGTTTTATTTTTTAGTGAAAAGTGTGTTGTAAGGTATTCCTGGGGCCATAGTTTTTTGTGAGAATTTATCACTGTCCAGGCATGTCGTCTGAGTGCAAGGCTGGTCTTGTCTGTTAAGTATGAAAGATGTTTGTTTGTGGCTTTTATTACTTTATAAAAGGCCTGTTTCCCAATACTTGCACTTCAGGCTTCTTGTATTCCCAATTCCTCGATAGCCTGTTTTAGTTGTAGCCCTCAGGAATAGCACAGTACCAATGAGAAACAAACTCACCCCACTACACTGCATCTGAAGGACGTGAATTAATTACAGTGAATTGCATCCAGACAGTTACCCTAGCCCATTACACTGCATTCTAATGGTGCTAAACCACCAGTGTCTATGCTAGCAACATGACAAGTGACACTATACTGCACCCTAGCCTAATGACCCTCCCCCCATTCTGTAGTGCATCATATGGGGCTAATCATCACAATTATTGAATTCTGGGGACTTTAACACACTATGTTTTTTCTTAATCCATTTACATTTGTTTCTTCTTGTTTTTGGTGTTAAGGTTTTTAACTGTTAGTATGTATCTTTTATGGTTACATTTTTAACTAACTAGATTTAGACTACTAATAGTAATATTTTTTGATTTTATGATTATAATTTCAAAATTAACAGTTTATTTGTAATTTTATGGTTTACATTTTTGGAAAGGTTGAACAATTCTGTATACATTGTAGTGGGAACAGTACATTGCACCCCTTAGTGTCCTACATCTTCCTTAACCCCTTGGCCGCGGCGGTAATTCCGCGCCGCTAGGGGGCAGGGTGGGCTGTGCGGCGCCGCCATGCTCGTGACGGAACCACTCCGGCCCGAGCCGCGGTGGCGCTGTGCTTGTGACAGAATGGTTCCATCACAGCCCCGCCCGCTCAATAGAACGCGCCGCGCAGGCGCAAAATCAGCATGGCACAGGCGCGGGGCCGGGCCGTGACGGAACCATTCCATCACCAGCACAGCCTCACCGTGGCTCGTGACGGAATGGTTCCGTCACGAGCGCGCAAGGGGTTAAATTGGTTTAGATTGGAGTGGGAGTAGTACAATACTCCCCTTTATTGGTTTAGATTGGAGTGGGATTAGTAAATGTCACCCCTTTAGAGTCCTACATCTTCCACAAAATCAGTTTAGATTGGAGTGCGGATAGTAAATGTTACCCTTTTAGTGTCCAATACCTTCCTTCAATATGGTTGGATTAGAGTGGGAATTGTAAATGTCATCCCTTTAGTCTTGAATACCTTCCCCTAATAGATTTAGATTGGATTGGGAATAGTAAATGTCACCCCCTTAGAGTCCAATACCTTCCCCAAATTGCTCTAGATTGGAGTGGGGATAATAAATGTCACCCATTGTAGTGTCCAACAGCATCCATAAATTGGTTTAGATTAGAGTGGGAATAGTAAATTTCACCGCTTTAGTGATTAACAATTTTTTCACAAGTGATTTATGTTATTTATTCTGAAATCTTTTATTTTATTTGTATTCATATGTTGTCGACATATGTTTTTATTTTATTAGTATTGTTTATCAGTAATACAATAAAAAATATTTGAACATTTGCAAACAATATTAATGCGAATTACATTGTGTTGTATAATCACAATATGTCACACACATTTTTCTCATTTTATTTCTGTTTTCAAAGTAAATTTTTTACATATTTTGACATTTTTCATGGTATATATGTTATCTGAATGCAAACATTTTTATAAAGGTAAGTAAATAAAACATTTATTTTTAATTTTTATTAATAATAAAATTTAAATTATATTTACATAGTTTTGTGTGTTGTATATTTTCACCTTTTATTTTCCATTGTTCAACAGTTTTTAAGTTTTTAATGTGTTTCATATATATATTTTCTAAATTATTTCAACATGTTTTTATGTATCAATTAAACAATTATATATATATATATATATTGTGTGCTATTATTTAATTTACACTGTATACATTTTTAACTTTTTATCACAATATTTTTTGATGTTTCAGATGTTTAATATTTCTAAACATATTTATACACATCTATTCAATGTTTCTACTATTTTTCCATTCATTTTTTATCACGGAGATAGACTTTTTTTAGTTTCATTTAGATGGTAATTTTGTTTTTACCACTACCTGTTATTTTATAATCTATTTGTGTTGTTTTTAGTCTATTTTCCCGGAACCAGGTCTCAATAAGGTGCTGCTGTTTGTCGGAACAGGTAAGTCTTTTTATGGATTTTGTAAGGGGTTTCACGGTATTTATTTATTTATTTATGCGATTTTATATAGCGCAAACTTTACCCGAAGGTGTCAGAGCGCTTTACATAAGAACCAGTTGAAAAACATAGGGATTTAGGATTACATGCGTTACATAAAGGATACAAACAGAAAAAAATTGCAAATGTACAAGATGTAAAGTCACACAAGGAGGAGATACAAATGGATATACTCTAAGAGTCACATAGGAATGGTAGAGAGCACAACGGTCTACTGCATACACTAGTGATTAGAGTTATCTCTATATGCAAAGGGAAGGGATATGACTGGATATACTCTAAGAGTCACATAGGAATGGTAGAGAGCACAACGTTCTACTGCATATACTAGTGATTAGAGTTATCTCTATATACATAGGGAAGGGATATGACTGGATATATTCTAAGAGTCACATAGGAATGGTAGATGGTACAAAGGTCTACTACCTATAGTAGTGATTAGAGTTATCTCTATATACATAGGGAAGGGATACAGGTGGATATACTCTAAGAGTCACATAGGAATGGTAGAGAGTACAAAGGTCTACTGCATATACTAGTGATTAGAGTTATCTCTATATACAGAAAAGCAGAGTTCCATTAGGTGGGGTCGGAGGGGGGATGCAGTCACAGCATCAGGTGAGGGACAGAGAAGGGCAGGAAAGTGAGACAAACCAGAGAGGGGAGCAGATAGTAACGAGTAAGACAATGAAGAGCGTGTCAGAGGCAGCAGGAGAGACAATAGAAAGGTCGTTAGTACAGAGGGGGAGGTCAGAGATCGCTAAAGTGGCGGAGTAGAAAGGTAGAAGAAGAAGCGAGTCATAAAAAGAAAATGGCGGGTAACTCAGAGGTCCAGGTCCGAAAGTCCAGGAAGACGGCTGCCATAGCCAGCAAGTCCGGGGGGAGAAAGACAGTCCGCAGCAAAGTCACAGCCTCATCGTCCATGAGGAGCTGGGGTAGAGGAGTTCGATCCGGATACTAGGAGTCAGGGAAGAAAGACCACAGGCGCCAAAACAGCTGTTCGCAGAACGGGAGGCAGTCCCGGGAGGAGGAGAGAACACGCCACAAAGCCGACCCACATCATCTGGGGCCAAATGGAGGAACCTCAGCAACGCCGACGCTGGATGGGCACAGGAGGAGGCACAGGAGGAGGGATCAGGAGGAGAGCTCTTCGGGCTATGCTTAGGCAGCAGCCGATCGCGAGCTTGAAAGTCTGTCCGAGAAGTCATTGGCACCGATGTCCCGAAGGCGCCGCCATTTTGGGGTCAGGCAAGCCCCGGGGCAGAGCAGACTGGAACGCTTCTCTGAGGAGAGCAGCGAGGGCGCCCCGTTAGTTGCGATGGGGCCCGGCTCACCTCTAGTGCTGGTGTAACATGGGAGGCCAAGGTCTTCATGTGGCAACCTCCGCTGGGATGACAGGATCCGGTGAACAAAGCCGCCCGGCAGCCGCCATTTTGCCTCACAAGCACGAGATCCCCCCGAGGTCGCACCAGGGACGATCCTGCATCTCCAGAAGCATCTAAACGCTCTCCAGCTGAGCGCCGCACCTTCCGCTTCCGAGGCGTGCTGGAAACAGCCCCCGGGCCACTGGGGAACCGCCAAATTAAGCCCCGAGCAGCGCTGGAACCGGGAGCCGAGACGGATTACAACCGCCCGGCTCCGGCTCCGCCCAGATTAGGGAAGTTTAGAGGGGAGGTCTAGTAGGTAATTATAGTGTTGATTTATTTTTTTTTTTTTTAAATACTTAGATGTATTAGTGTAAGTGTTTTTCACTTGTTTGTGGTTTTGCGTTTTCTGACATTATTTAAGTAATATGTTGCTATGTTATTTTAAATTAAGGTAACCTAGTTATATTTTGATGATTAACATATCTATATCTATTTTTGGGACTGCAATGTGTTTTACAGGAAAGATTTTTATTTACTTTGCAGGCTTTTGTCGATCAACGAGTCCTATGGGCATTGAGACTTTACATTTACAAGGAAACCATTTATGGTTTATCATAAATCATTACTTTTTAATTTGATTTCCTTTTTTTTTGTTTTTCCTGGAACAGATATTTTTTAAATACTTTTTCGGGGTTTTAATGCTTTCTACATACTTGGGATTGCTTCAAGGGCATTTGAATTTGATTTGTTTCATTTTTGCATTTTGTTTTGGACTGTTTGTTCAATTAGTTTCAATTTTGGGTGGATTACTACTTTTTAATAACATGGATAAAGTGAATGATCTGCTACCCCAGAACAGTTAGGGGCCTATTACGATGGCGGGCTTTGTCTGCCAGCCACGTACCGGTAAACGGGACCGACCGCCAGAGGTGCGGCACTCTCACTATGGCAATTAGGATGCGACTGCCACCCTGGCAGTGGCATCCCGCATATTCAACATTATGGCGGGCAGTGCTATAAGCAGCACCCGCCACAATGTTGAATATGCATGTTGTGCATTGGCATGCGAAACGTGACAGGCACCGCGCGATGCCTGCATGGCAAGTACCCCCGAAGTGGAGCCCCCTACCCCCCAAACCCCCGGGGGCCCGAAACGGGCCCCCAAAGTGAACTCTGCATGCCTTTCCATGGCGGAGTCTCCGTCATGGAAAGGCATACTGCTGCACTCATCGTAATATGGATGTTGGTGCCTGCAAGGCACCGCCACCATATTATGGGCCTTTTCCGCCCAGCAGGCAATCGTGCTGATTGCCTGTGGGCGGAAAAGTGGCGGACGGACTTTTCGTCCAGCGTGGTACCCCCCCGCCATGCTAATGTGGCTGGGAGTAAATGGCCGTCTGGCGGTGCAGTTTGGTGGGCAGATCATCCGCCAGCCATGCTAATAGGCCCCTTTGTTTTCTTTCATTTTCTTTTGGTTGGGAAATGTCCTTTTATAATGTTTGTGCAAATCTTATTTGATTGTTATGTGGTATTGTTTGGTTTATGTGTTGTAATTTGTTTTTGTGATGGATTGAGTTTTTTTTACTTTCTTTGTTAATGACTAACATTTTATTTTAAATAATGTATATATTTGATTATATAAGTCTTTATTAAAATATACATTTTAATTACTTTTTTGCCTGATGTAATAAAATATTATATGTATTATTTAAAGAATACAAGGTTTCGCAAGTTGGTTAAGAAATTGTCAGAGTTTTTGAGGACTTTAGTAAGTAATCATTTATTTTATAATATGCTTTTGGCTTTCATTTCTAAGTGAACCACTCCTTAGTTATCTATGACGAGTTCTACTTTAAATTGTAAAATATCGTAGATTCATCTTGTTTATTTCCTGAATTTAGGGCCAATTTGAGTTGCAGATTGCTCCATTCTTATTTGTTGGTAGCGTTGTTCTTCTTGTAATGCTTTTATACATTTGTACTGTTTAGGTTGAGTTCTGCCTAATATTGATTGGAGGGCATTGTGCCATCCTTCCACTGCATTGTTTGTTTTGGCTTCCTGTGCCAAGGTGCTGTTATAGACAGTACACCATGGTATTTGGAAGTTAGGTTGGCGTCTGTGTCCTGAGCGATGCAGTCTGCCAACCTAAGTGTCTTCCAAATAGTCCATAAAGGGTCTAAGTTTGTCTTCATTTTGTTGTGAGAAAGGGCTTTCTATCAGTAAATTGTAGTGCGTGACTCTCTCTGTGAAAAGGACATAGGTTTGTGCTATCTTTTTTTTTTATTTCAAAGGCAAATTGTCTGCTTGTAGAATATTCTACACTGCGTGCAGATTTCTGGTGGTGCCTTTACATACTTTGATTGGAATGATAGTAACAGCCTTTTATGGCTGTGCGAGGGTAAGTTTTTAGAATGTTTTGAATCATGGGTTGCTCAAAGTCTATGATTATTTATTTTGTGGGTAGTACTTGTTTATTTTGTGTTTAATATGATGTAGGAGCTTGTACTAAGCGCTGCTTTGTTTGTTTGGTAATAGGGCATATATAAAAGGGATATTTGTGTTTTCATATTCAAATGTATGGTGTATATCTGAGTGAATGGCTTGGGACACAATATGAAGGTCCCATCGATCATTCATGTTTCACATTGTTTCAGTTTTAGTAAGTTATCTGTTGCAGAGAATATTAGGATTTGTTTTTTGTTCATTTGGTTGTCATGTAAAAAGAAAAGATCCTCTTTATGTGTCAATGTTAAGGGACTGTTCTTGTTAGGAAAGGCTCCGAATGGGATTCGGTATTGCAGAATCCAATTCGGAACTCTTGTTTCCGAACGAATCGTACACATTTCCCAACTACCGATTAGGATGCCCGGAATCGTTTGGGCAGTCCAAATTAGTTCCAAAAGGCATTCAGACAACCTGAGTCTGTCAGAGCCGATTCCTACAGCTCTATGGACACAGTTTCCGGACGAGCGATTACGATGACTGATTCGGACAGCCGTTCCGATTGTTCTGCCCGACACAAAACTGCTATCGGAGTCTGTCTTTGGGGGCCCGTTACGGGCCCCCCTGCACCCAGAGGCATCCGAATGGTGCCCGTGGGGGTACCCAAAGGACCCCTCTTCCGAACCATGCACAATGTGGCAGGCACCATGGGGTGCCTGCCACAGGGTGCAAGGTTTGCCCCACCCATCCTTTTTTTCCAATGGGAGCCTGTGCACTCGTTCTGGACACAGGCTCCCATTGAAGTCGGTTGGACTCGCAGAACCGTATTAGTTCGGAAACGATTCTAAAACTGATTCGGTCAGAAAAGTTTCCTAACAAGATGGTAATTGGCCCCTAAGTGTTCAGGTATGTGTATGTCTTGGTATCTTCTACAGGCAGGTGGGGTATGACTGGTGGCTCATTTAGTTCACGTAATTAAATGTTTTAAAGTGAGCTAGGTGTTAGTTGGCCTTTTATGTGTTTGGGGACTTTAGGTAGTATATCGTTAAGGATTTTGCTTGTGGGTTCCTGGAAGCTAGTGCTTGCTTCTCTTATATCCTGTAATATCTCTTTTACTTCTGTTTCTGTTGCATTTGGGAGGTGTTTGTGCTTTCTTACATGAATTTCAACATCATCTTTTGTAGTTTACCTCCCATAGCTTGCATTAGAATAATATTTACTACATTTCCAGTTTATAGTGTCTGTTGATGCAGTATCTTGGCTGTAGGTGTGGCCCATATTATTCATCAACTGCTTTCCTTTCGGCGAAGTGATATACTTTACAGCTTCTGTCATTGTATTTGAAAGTTGTGTAGTAGTATAAATATGAAGAATATTTTAACGTTTGTATATTTATTATTTACATTTAAAATTTTGCAATCCCTTCTATTTTGTATACCTACATGTATGTTATATATAAATGTTTCTCATGATTTTGCAGTTTTGAAGTGTGTTTTTTTTCTTTTAGGAAGTCTATGTAAAAAGAGAGAAGTTGGATAGTATTTTATTCATTATTTAACATTTTTAAGTTTAATAACAATTACATTTTAGTGTAAATATAAGTTTTACATACTTGGTTAGATAGTTGTTGAAATATATATATTTGTTCTGTAATCGTTTAATGAGAAAATCCACCAGTGTTTCCTTGTCTCGCAGCATTTGTCGTTTTTTGAAGTAGTTAGTTGTTTAAATTAGCGTGCCTTTTATATTGTTGATTTAATTCTTTGTTTCATTTTATTACTTAAAGTTGTTTATACATCTATTTCATTGGTTGGTTTAGTTTTAGTTAGAATGTTTTTTGTTTTATGGTAAATGCTACTTTAGGTAGTGTTTAGATGTATAGTATAGATTTTGCTATGTTTAAATATACCTTTTTCTATTATATATATATTGCTAAACCAGAGAAAGTTCCTTCTGAGATCGAGCCCGTTGTCGGGTGGTGCGCAAAGCCAGCGGAACCACAGCCGGACAATTAAATCCAAAAACGAAAGTCCAACAAGGTGCACACTGGGAATGATGATTTGCTTGTGCAACTGAGTAATAAAAACTCTGCACGAGCAAATCATCATTCACTTTCGTCCAATAAGGCGCACACTCTTAATATATGTTACAGTTTAAATGTCCTTAGGCTATGCTTATATTTTTGGGGAGTTTTATTGTTAGAATTTTAATTACATATTTTTGGGGGTTGAAATCTAAACGAAATATATTTTTGTTTAACTCAAGTATGTGTATAAAATGTTTTATTCTAAGTCATTGTTTTATGGTAAGTGGTTGGTTTAAATAGTCATTAGTAATTATTTTGGTGATATTGTTATCGATATTGTGGGTATGGATATTTTTTACATATATTTTTATTTAAAGGTGACAATATTTTTGAATACAATATTTTTGTTTTCTATATAGTTAAAAATGTATATTTTTATCAACTATATTTTTGTTCTCAATATTTGTGGTTTTACTAGTTAAGTATAGGATGTCAATATTTTTGTAATCAATATTAAATTTCTCACATTTTTATGTTTCATTATTGTATGGATCGATATTATGTCAGTGATCCGCAATAAAAAGTCCTTTGTGACACAATTGTTCAAGGTCATGGACCACTCCAAAACCATCCTGGCTGTGTGCATAGATCGTCACATTCAAATCTTGTTCAAGGCAACAAGCTCTTGTCAGTAAAATCAACTCTGCCGCTTGTGCTGAAGTTACCTCAGATAGGTATACTCCTTGAATTTCAGAAATGAAACATACTGCAAAGGCAACAGTTATCAATGCTTGACAATGGTCTCGCAAACAAGTACCATCTACAAACATAATCAGATCAGCCATTTCAAGAGAACATTTTCTGATGTACGCTCTTGGCTTGTTAAATAACTTATGACGTTAATGCAATCATCATCACTCCTGTCTTAGTGTTTGCTGTCTGAAACAGAAAGCAGCTTTGTAGGATTCAGGAATCTATACCTTCTGATAGAGATGCTCTTAGCTGCCAGTATGACTTGTTCATATCTGGTCAGCCGACTATTTGTTGTGCTGAGTCCGGGTACTGGTCAGCAAATTCTTAACTGAATGTAGAGCAAACGCAATTAGCCTATGTCCCATCACAATCCCTCCACTTTGCGCAATTGCAATACAAACATCGGCAACCAATTTCAAACATCCACAAAGAGCTGCGGCTGCTGGATCCAACACAGCTGATAGGTTAGCAGTTGGCCTCATGACTCCACAGTGGTTGTGAGTAAGAACAGACAAAGCACACAACCTCTCATAGCAGAAGAGATAACATTCCATATTGTAATCAGGCAGAGTTAACCCATGCTCACTGGCATGATTTCATTTTATTTTATGATGCTCATTCATGTAAAGTATTTCATATTGACACCAAAATGGGTAAGCTCATTGGTTACATTACCTTTAAAGATGTGGCCATTTTACATTTCTGTGTAGATGATTGCCCTGGTTAATGCCCTCTGCATATATTTGTTAAAAGCACACGATCAAGAAATTTCTGAATGATAGTGTGGTGGGTTTGTTCCCTTTGGAAGCCGTGCATTTTGTTGGGTGATTACTCATAGGATGTGTATCAGTATACTACATCCCTAGGCAGTGGAATGTAGTGAGTTGATAGGGTGATAATGCTTTGTAGTATAGTGGGATAGTGCCCATAGAAAGCAGAGTGGTTATTGGGTTAGCATCCTGAGGGAACAGTGTAATGTTTTGGGCTGAGTTAATATTTCTACAATGCATTGTAGTGTGGTAGAGTGTATGGTGATACTACGCGATCATGTTGATCGCGGTATATTACAACGCGGGTTTCACAACGCATGTCATTTCAACTACTTGCGCTGAAGGGCGCTGGACTTTGGGACAGTACAATTTACTATTCCAACACCAGTCTACATATAGTAGGGAAGGTGTTGGATAGTAAATCATACTATTCCTCAGCTTGCAGCGACCTCCAGCGCAAGTTGTTGAAATGACTTGCGTTGTAAAACCCGCGTTGTAAACCTACAGCAGTGTAACGACGGCATTGTAAAGGTCGTCTCCCAGTGCTTTAGGTCAGTGTTCTTAGGATGGAGTGTACTTGTCTTCTTATAATACTGTACTTCATGATGCATTATTGTCCTTAGGAGGCACAATAAAGCAGATGGTTTGTATCCTTAAGTTGCAGAGTACTTTGGTGGGTTAGTGTCCCTTCGATGGCATGTATATGTATTGTAGTGTGTTAATTTCCATTGGATGCCATGCAATGCATTGGTTAAGGTCCTCTATCGTGGAGTGCACTTGCTGTGTTAGTGCATCTTTAAGGATGTCCATACCTGTGTAACATAGCCTCACTTGTTTGAATTTTACATCTTTCAATAGAAGTATTAGAAATTGTTTTCTGGACTAGATAACATATGGGCACAACAATACAAAATGAAAAACAGTTTGGGCCGATGAATTATTAAACTCACAAGGACCAAAGGTAATCTGAGCAAACTAACCTATGGGAAAACTGATCAGGTGTACAAAGATATTAAGCCTGAACCTTGTCAGTAACTGACAGTGATAAACAAGAATCACCCATCTCAGATATGGTTCAGTTGAGGGTACTGTTTTTATTAAACAGTAAGCATGGGCAACCGATTTCTGTAGTTCATTGTTTTCCCTTAGTGCAGCGGCACAGATGGTAAAATTATGTTTGACCCACTCGGAATCTGCTTTGGTGATCTTTCAGGTCAAAGATATAAATCCAAGCGACCCAGCCTGGTAAATTCAGATTTTAAGCAGCCAAGCCAGGGAATCGCCCTTACATTAACCAGGGTAAGACAGTCCCAAATGATTACTCTGTTTAGGGTTAACTCGCTTTTGTGCCACACCAACATCCACCATGGCACAGGTTTTCATACAATGGTGTCTGAGATGTATTTGAATCTTGTTCCTCATGGACGGCAAAAGTTGAGGTGCTTTGCTGGACTGCCAGTAAATGTTTTAAAAATGTTGTATATTTTTATAAATTTAAAATATATTTTTTAAATTAAATTTGCATTTGACAGAAAATATCAAATTTCTACAATTTTGAAACCAATTTACAAAAATTATTAAAAAAATACAAAATAAAAAATTACATTTCTAAATATTGTTTTTATGAAGAAGTTTGCAATTTTTAAAAATATTTTATTATACCATTTATGTATAGCTTGATTAAAAAAATGTTTGCTAAATATTTTTTTTTAAACTATTTAAAAAATCCAATTTATAAATTTGCAAACTTTCGAAATTAACAGTATTTTCATTTAAAAATATACATATTTAAAAAAAATCTTACCCACCCTTATTCTCAAAAACCCAATCTCCCACTGCTGAAAAACAAATATTTACCAATTATTTATATTTATTAATACAACTAAATAAACAATTTTGAGACATTTCATAACTAAAGATTTAGCTTACTAAAACACCAATTAAAAAAAATAAACAGATACAAAAAAACACAATATAGTAAATGACATACTAATTGACACATTAAAACAATAGTACATATAAGGATATTTTCAACATCGATATTTTTAACAATATTAAAAACAACACTAAAAACAATATTTTTACCTTTAATATTACTGCTTACTACATTTTTGATGTCTCGATATTCTTGACATAATATTTTTGTATAACAATTTTTTTTCTCGATATTCTATCCAAACATCTTTGATTACATCCTCTGGAACTTCATTCAGAAACTATTCCTATACCCTTGATTTGTTGGGGGCCATGCAATTGCCAAAAGAAATTACAGTGGTCAAATATACTGTTGATAAGGCTGGAAAAGAAATGGTCACACTTGGAAATAAATATGTGGGCCAGATAGTGATATAACGTGCACTTAAGAATGAAGCTATGAGATCAAATGAGGAAATTACGATTGAAGATATAGAACAAAATTAATCAAATGATAATTCCAATGAAGGCGCAAAAAATTTAAATAATTTGTTGTTGAATCCAAAACAGACTTCCATGAGTGAATTGAGGGATATCCAAGAGGACGTGCCAGAGGATGAGAAAGGAAGGTGGGAAATGCTCAGTTTCAAAAAAATCTACCAAGATGTGTATATCACTCTTGAGTATAAATATAACCTACCTGATTCAATTTTTAATTCCAATGCTAGATATTTGCATACTCAGTCCCATGTGGGGAGGGATACTATGTCCAGAACTTTTTTTTTACAACTGTTTTTATTTATTTATCCTTTGGTTTTAACATACAAACAAAGAAACCGTGGCTACACGATACATCCTGGATGTCTGACATTAACAGTTGGTGTAAGGCAGAAAGTATAGCATTGATGTCCTTAAAAGAGTGCATTAAGTTAGATACAGTTTTCACACAGTTATAGATAATGAGGGTCATACATGGATCATCTATGCCCATCAACATTATGTCAGGCATAACAGTTTAAGACTCTCTCCCCGATCTCCCCGTTAACAAATCTTCCTCGTCTAATCCATAGTAGTCTATCCATGGTGCCCAGATCTTTCAAAATTTTCGCAGGCATTCCCTTGCTTTGTATGTTTTTTCCGCCACCATACATAAATCCATGCAAGTTCTCCATTCCTTAAGTGTAGGGAGTTGGTGGACGCCCCAGTATCGGGCCATATCCCTCTTATCTACCACTAGCCCCAGATTAGCCAACGTGAGTTTGGTACGTGGTAGGTCTACCTCTGTAGGGATTCCCAACAGAACATACCGGGCCTCCAATTCAATTTAGGCTTCCAGTGTGTTGCTAAGTTCCCTCAGTATCTTAGTCCAATATGTTTTAATCTGGCTGCACTCCAACAGGGTGTGTATAAATGTGCTGCGTTCTGTGTGGCATCTGAGACATTCCGAGGTGTCTGCTCTCCCAATGCTGTGTAATCTGGCTCTGTCAAAGTAAGTCCTATGTCTGGCATGTTATTAATTAGTGTTCTGTATGTCAGCGAGATAGCCTTGGTAGGCACCTCCTCCTGCAAAAGTCTGCCCTCTAGAGGGGAATATTCCGGCAGTGTTGCAGCATCCAGCCCCTCCGCCTGCCAAGCATGGCGCATTCTAAGGTAGGCATAGGTTTGGGTGTTGTGTAACTGATATGTAGTTTGAAGTTTGCTGAATGGCACCAGAGTGCCTTTCTCCATGACAACTCTCAATTTGGAGATCCCGATCAAATCCTACTGTCTAAAGCCTCTCAGCTTTCCGATCTCAGACAGTCTCGCTCCTTTCCATAATGGGGTCTCTCTCGTAGGTTTCATGGCCCACTTCATTTGCTTTTCAGCACTTTTCCATGCTTCCAACACCCTCTGAGTGGCCGGTAGGAGTCGACTACTACCCTTCCCTCCATAGATATAGTGTAGCTGTGTGTGGTCCCGGTACTGGAGTCTTTCCAGCATATATGTAGGATAAACCCTTGCGACGTGGTTCCATTTGTTAACTACCATGAGGTGGGACGCTCTGTAGCAGGCTCCAATATCTGGTAATGTTAACCCCCCATTATATGGGTTCCGCTACAGGGTTTGCAACGCTATTCTTGGATGCGCCGCTACCCTTAGAAGTAGGCGTAACTCATTGCTGGGCGTCGCAAAAAATAGTCTCTGGTATTTTACAAAAGGTGTTTTGCAACACATAAAGTAACTGGGGGAGTGTGACCATTTTGTACATGGTGGAGTTTCCTCCATCTCAAGATATCTTCCTGAAAATGCAAGAGGACTCATTTGATTTTGTGCTCTAGACTGATTGCTACGTCAGTGGTGATATAGAGCACAAGGTATGTGAACCCGCCTGACGACATTCGTAGGCAGCTTGGGTAATCCCAGGGTTCTATAATGCCTCCCACTGGGGATATGATGGATTTGCTCCAGTTAATCCTGTACCCTGCATGACGGCCATAATCTTAAAATATTTGTAAGATTTTGGGGAGTGTCTCGGCCGGGTCTGTAACGTATAATTAAATATCGGCGGCATACAGGGATATGCGTTCCTCCTCTAAAAGGTGCAACCCATCCATGAAACCGCCCAACCCTTAATAGGATCCAACCATAGATGCCAGTGGTTCCAGTATCAGAGCAAACAGTAATGGAGACAAGGGACATCCTTGCCTAGTACCCCTCTGAACAGGCCAGCTCGTTGATGTCGCCCTGTTAACTCGGACTTTAGCCTCTGGTGCAGTATAAAGAAGTGTCAACCACTCCAGAAACACTGGACCAAGACCAAATGTTTCCAGAATGTGTCTCATAAAATGCCAGTGTACTGTATTGAATGTCTTTTTGGTGTCAAGTGAGAGGAGAAAGTGTGGGCTATCTCGGTTCTTGACAGTATCCATCCAGTTGGCCAGCCTTTGGAAGTTAAAATGTGTGGCTAGCTTAGGCATAAAGCCTGATTGGTCTCTATGTATCAGGGGGGTAATAACCGCCAGGAGGCGCTTCGCCAGAATGGTGGCCAATATCTTTGTTTCAATATTGAGCAGTGTGATGGGTCTATAGGACCCACACTCCTCTGGAGGTTTCCCTGCTTTGTGGATCATCACCTCTGTTGCTGTTAGAAGGTCACTTGGAAGTATCCCTTCCTCTTTCGATGCCCAGAACATTCCAGGAGCTTCCCTGCCCTGCCTCCTGTCTCGTACAGCCGGTGTTGGGTGGCCAGCTGGCGAGCCTTCCTCTCTTGAGTCACCAACGCCTGATATTCCCTTTTCGTTATTTCTATTTGGCGAAGGGTAAGGCTATTTACTGTGGGTGTTCCGCTGCATTCCAAACTTAACAGTTTACATTTTAAGGCCTCTATCTCTTGAGTTTCTTTCCATATTTTATGGGCAATTATATTTTGTGTTCTATCTCTAATTACTGCTTTGAATACCTCTCATAAGGTAACCGCCGACTGCACTGAGCCTTAATTTTCTCTAAAGTATAGTTCTGAATCTACACGGATTTCTTTAGCCCCCACCCTGTCTTGCAAGGCCCATGGGCTTAGTCTCCAGTTCCCTCCTTTGTCCCTGCTTCTTCCTACCACTGTTAATAAATGCGGCAAATGGTCCGAAATGCCCCTAGCCCGACACTCCACACAGTCTACATTCTCGATCTCCCCTGCTGGAGCAAAGAAGTAATCCAACCTAGAGAACACTCTGTGGGCCACTGAGAAATAGGAATAAGCATGGACGTCTTGCTGGTGTTGTCGCCATAGATCAGTCAGCCCAAGGACGTCTTGGAATCTTGCCAAATGTGTAGGCCCATGTGTCCCGGAGTGTATTTGTAATCGGTCGAGAGAGGGGTCAATCACGTTATTGAATAATATGTGTGTCGGGTTCTGACTTTACTAGTATCTTAGCCAGCTTGTCTAGTGTACTTGGCTGCAATCGTGGGGGAGCATAGACACTAACAAGTAGAAGTTTATTACGATCCCATGTCCCCCGTACTGCCACGTATGTCTCCCCAGTGTTTGGTGACACAGAAGGGAGGTGACTTCTTGATGAGGGTCACCACTCCCCTAGAGCCCTTGGTAAAACCTGCATATGCAAGCGTGGTGTATTGCCCTCTCTCTAGAAAAGAGCACTTGGAGCCGTCAGATATGTCTCTTGCTAAAAGACTATATAATGCCTAAGTCTCTTAAGATAATTAGATACAGATCCTCATTTGATTTTGTTCCCTAACCCATTAACATTCAATGTCATTACTATGTACCTATCCTCTGGCATTGTAAGGAGTTCAGTGTGCCGTCCCACTTCCAGCTCTCTTTAGCAGCCCTTTCATTAATACCCATTCCCATCCCGTTCCCGGTATCAATTCAAACTAATTTAAGAAAACAGTTCCCCTCCCTCTGCGATGAACTTGTCCTATCACAGTTCATGGTGCCCAACTTGCCCCCCACCCTACACTCTTTCGTTAACCATACCACCCCCCAATTCATCAACATGAAAACTATGGAGCAGGTAAACCACCAAGAGGTCTGTAACCCTGCCCCCCACCCCACCTCAATTAACTATACAGTTACGTAGTATAGAATCAGAATATTCTTCCCCTTATCGGGCCAAAGGTCTAAAAAGTCTACTAGTCCCAGTGACTGTCTTACTGTCTTCCAGTGGCCGTCTGGCCCTGACATCTCAGTCCTCGTCACCGTTGCTGGGTTGCTGTTGAACACTTGCTTCTATCAGGATTGAGTCTGGAGCTTACAGCCGCTGGATGCTCTTGAGGAGTGGATGTTCAGTGTCTGCATCTGCTGAGTCTTCTCTCTCTGATATTTCCTTGTTGACATATTCAATGGATCTCCGAAGAGTCTGTGATTCGTGTCCTCGTGCCGTGTCGTCTTCTGAGTCCAATATTTGTGGCCTGCCCTCTCTGGGCCTCAGAGGTCTTATTGGCGTTCCCGCGGTGGCTCTACGAATCTACAACACCCGCCTCTTGCGTTTCTCTCTAGGTCGTTCCTGGCTCGGTCCCAGCCTCTTATCTGCATGGAGGTCTTTTGCTTGGGACGCTCTACGCCCAAACGAGAGTCGTTCTTCAATACATGCCCATGCTTCCTCTGTGGTCTGGAAAAATTGTGTGGTGCCCTGAAAGATGAGTTTAAGCTTGGCTGGGAATAATAGCATATATTGAATCCCAAGTGTTCGGAGTTTCGCCTTCATTGGGTCAAAGGTTTGTCTCTGCTTTTGCACATCACGTGGATAGTCTGGGAATACTATTACTCGTGTGTTTTCATATTTAATTTCTCCTTTTTGCCGCAGCTCACGAAGTATTAGGTCCCGATCTTGAAAATTCAGGAAGTGGGCTATTAAGGGGCGAGGGGGGCTGCCGGTGGTGTACGGATATTTGGCATCCGGTGTGCAGTCTCTATAATGAAGCATGCCGAGAACTGTGTGTTTGGAAGAGCATCTTTTAAGAAGGTCAGAAGGAACTGGCCTGGGTCCGCTCGTTCTGTGCCTTCCGGAATACAGATAGATCGGAGGTTATTCCTGTGGGCCCTATTTCCTGGTCATCTATTCTCCAGGCCATTTCTTTCATTGAGACTAACAATCCTGTCACGTCTTTACGTACAGTATGAGAGGTATCTTCCATTTCTGAGATGCGGTGTTCCGCTTCAGTGAGTCTCTCAGAGACTTTTCTCAGGTCGTGACGCAGCAATGTTACCTCCGAGCGGACCTCCGCCATCTTCCCCTCCAAGCTCACGGAATGCGTGAAACGCCTGCAATATAGTTGCATTTTCTGAGAGATGTAATACCTCCCTCAGCCCCTGTTGTCATGGGGAGCACTTTAGCGAACCGATCCAGCTTCCCCTGCTTCGTTGTTTTGGGCTCCTTATCCTTCGCCATCTTTAGCAATTCAGTGCTAGTTTGTAGACAGGCCCTCAGTCACTATGGGAAGCAGCTGTCTGTCAGCCAGTTGGCCTGCAGACCTCCAGGAGAGGGGATACTCTTCTTGGTAACACTCAGTCATGGGGGGGTGACACAACTCTACGTGCTAGTGATGTCCTTTAGCCCTTCTCACAGGGCTGAGTTGAGACCCAGTCAGGGCGGGCTCCGTCTTCTCCTGGGAGCCTCAGACACTTACCCGGCCTCTCTCTCACTTCACTGCAGACCACTCCAGGGAAGCCTCCAACCAAGAGTGGTGTATGTTTTTTTTAATTTTTATTTATTTTAATTTTATTTTTTTATTATATTTATATGACTTGATCAGGTAAATACTCTCAACCACAGAAGCCGCATCAATGCTTCCCTCAAAGCTCTCATAGCACCCGCTTGGCCTCTTTAAAAGTTACGCCTTGGGTTCGAATTCAGGCCCATAGACCAGCGCCATCAAGGCTGTCTGGTCCGATAGATGTTACCGTAATGTCCTCCCACCGGTACTCCCCATGAGGCGCACAGAGGCCAGTGCTGACAGGAATTGCCCTCGCCTCTCACCTTCAGGGTGCACGGTGCGTACAAATGTTGATTAAGGGGGAGGGGAGGAATCCGGCCTCAAACCCCCTGGGCACCATGCAGTAATGGAGCTCGTCCAACTATATTGAACTCCACCGGTCGGGCAGCCTCTGTCCGCCTCCGCCACCTCCTGTGGAAGCACGCCTCAGGACAGACCAGCGTCCACCGGACCACTTCTCAGAGCCCTTATTGGGGCACAAGCCCACAACACTTAACTGTTGCTCCGAGCCGTTGCCCTCAGTCCAGGCCACCACCGGTGTCGAACACTGCCACTCCACCAACATCGTTTCTCATCCGGTCAAACCGCACCACTGCCGAGCAGCACCGACCTAACAGGTCGGACTTCCAATGTTCCTTGCCGCGGCCGTCGAGGGGCGTACTATGTTCTTACTGTCGGGCCCACACTTCCGCTGCGACACAGCCCTCCCACCATCTTCTTCTCCTTCCAGGCAACCGCCCAGACTCATCGCAGCCTCAGTCCGTCTCAACAATCCGCTCCGGCGGGGCACCATCTTGAACTGCGTCGCGCGGACTCCACTCCTGAGGGGCTTCTTTCTCGTCCGGGATCCGCAGTTACCTCCTCTCGGGGTACGGCTCGTCCTCAGTGATTAATCCGTTCACCACTTTATGTCCAGAACTTTTAATAAGCATTGGTCAAATTGTAAATTCAAAAGTATCGCAGGAAAGTTATGTCAGAGATGCCTCATTTGTCAGAGAAATGATCAGGGAAAGAAGACTTTATAATTCTTCTGAACCACATTGGCAAATCAGCGGACCCATTTACAAGACTTCAGGCAGATTTCATTGAGATGCCAGTTTACAATGGTCTTAAGTACTTTCTCATGATTGCATGCTTGTTCTTTAAGTGGGTCAATGCCCAGCCCACCTGGAGGTCAGACAGCATGACAGTTGGAAGCTTTTGTTGAGGTAGTTAATACCTCATTTTCGGATCATGGCTCATTTTGAGAGTAAAATTCCGAAATTGATTTGTACAGCTCTCCAGCTTGACCAAAGGTTCTATTGTAGTTTCTGTTCTCGATCATCCAGTATGGTGGAGAGGATGAATTGCACCATCAATAATAAGCTTACTATAGTGTGGACATGCAATAGTCTGAAGTGGCCAGATGCTCTTCTATTTGCCCTGAAGAGCCTTAGAAGTACCTCAGATAAAATATCTCTCACCTCATAAAGTTATAGTGGGTAGAGCAATGACATTGGCCTACATTCCTTCAGCTGCACTTGTTTCAATGACTGATAGCATCATACTAGATTACTGCAAAGGTCTGGCTCATATCTAGAAATCTGATTCTTATCAAGATAATTTTGCAACAGCATCAATAAAGGAAACTCTATGCTATCCCTTGAACCCAGCAAAAAGAACAATTGATGGACAGAATGCAGAACAATGTCATACATTCACCTCAGTACAGAGATCTGGGCCTAAATTCATCGTTTTCTTGCTCCCCATGCCATTCCAGTTTGAACACAGCCATATGCAAATCAGTCTTGACCCTGTGCCCAATGGGAACAGTCCAGCCCGAACTGCCAGGCCAGGTCCTCCCTGGATTGGGAACAAGCATTCTAGGACCGGTTCTGGGGTTTCACCCCTCATCAGCCAGGATAGCTTGAATCCAGTGGCACAGTGAGCCCGGGAACCTCTTTTCCCTGGCGACTGCAGTACGGCATTGGCGGTCCGGCCGCGCTAATTGTAATAGGGCGTCGGAAGACCGCCACTGCCGTGCTCCCATGAGTCTGGCGGTCTGAGGATCGCCAGACTCGTAATTTGGCCCTTATAAGACTAAACTAAATATGTGTGCCGTTTGAGTGAAAAGCAACGTGAATTTGTTATGGAATATAGTAAAAAGCGTTAGAGATATGTAAAGATGAGAAGAAGATAAGAGAAAATATTAAAATGGAGGAAGAATTTAGCTTTTTGAATTTGCATCCAAGATTGAAAATTTGAGTATGAAAGAAAGGGCGAGTGGTGAATAGTGCGTCATGGACCTACTGGAGTTAATACATTACAACGTGTGGGTGAGAGTGAGTGTGAATGAAGTTATGTTGTTAGTGGTCTAGAATTTATTATGCGTGTGATGAGATTGTTTATTTCAATCTTCATTGTAATTCAGTGGGATCATGATGTTTAGATTAAGGGCCTGATTAGGAGTTTGGCGGTCCGACCACCAAAAATGCCGCATCTGCCAGAAGACCACAGTGCTGGCGGTATACAGACTGCCGTATTATGAGTTTATCGTGGTGCCAGCGGTGTGGCTGTGGAGTTCTTATGGCGGTGGTGATTAGTTTTCCATATGTATTGATACATGTGTGAGCATTTTAACTGCATGTGTGTACTGATAATTTACATGAAGCAGTAAGATTATGGATCAGGCCAATACATGCATCCTGAGAGCTAAATAAGTTTCCTACATGGGCAGCTCCGTATGATGCTCTCCTGTATTTCCACACATCACTTGCAAAGTCTTTGATCAAAACCCCAAAGATATGTAAAAACACAAAGTTCAAATCACTTTAAACGTTTCACTTTTTCTTCCAGAGTTGCTTGATTTGTTCCTGAAAAGTCGTCAACCTTCTGACCGTTCTTGTAGAAATGGAATGTCAGCATGCACTTAATATCGCACTGTTGTGCAACGCCCTGGGCATCATCCACATCCACATCCACTTTTAGGAAGACAACCACCTACCCATTGAAAGAGTCTGGCCCATATGTGGACAGACCAGGCAATAGGGATATGGTACAAAAAAGACACCTGTATATTGCCACAAACAGGGTCGTAATCCTCTGGGTGAAGATGTTGCTGTGGGTGAAGATGTTGCAGAAGAAAGGGCTCCACAGTAAACTTTGATGGAAAGAACAGAAAAGGGCTGAGTACACACCCTAAATCCTTCTATTCCGCCAACTTGAATCCTCTGTACCGTCCTATAGCAGCTGCTTTTCTCTGACCATGACCCCAGCAAGCTGCGGTGTACTAGTGATGTCGGTGGTTCCACTGCAGTCTTCCCAATAGCAATCTGCCCAACTCATAATGCGGCGGTAGGACCGCGAAGCTCACAGCAGTCGAACGCAGGTACGCAGTTCACGGACTGTCAAGCTCGTAATAAGGCCCTTCGTATATCTTAGATCTATCATGCGAATGGAAAAAATTATGATGAGGGTTTGAAACTAATGAAACATGGTTTTGGGCAGATATTATTAGATAAATATTAGGAGCTATGATTCAATCTATAGCTGCGGCTATGAATGATGTGAAAATTAGAAGGTTGTATACGCTTGTGATTCAGGTCTTTGCAGTATTTTGAGGGTTAAAGAATGCTGTACCACCATACCAGATAAGAGTAGTGTTAATGAGTTAACGGGGAAACATGGCGGCTGTCGGCTAGAGCGGTCCGCACGCTCTGAGCAGCCTTCCGAGACCCTGCACGGCTGGTAACGGAGCTATGCCGTAGGTCACAATCTTACAGAATACTGTGACATTGGAGACTGCGTGGCTGTGATTTTCATCCAACTGAACCTCGACGGATTCCTGCGGATGTGTTTGCCTGCTTTACCTCCCCCCCTACCTCCGCCTTTCTCCCGTGCTGGAGGCGGCCAGCCGTGGAGCTTAGGCGCAGCCGCGCGGCCGCTGCTCGTGGGCTCCTCGGCGCAATTTCTGACGGTGGAAGAGGAGGTGGGACGAGAAAGAAGGATATTGCCCTGCCAGGATCTTTTTCTTCTCTGGCCGGTGAGAGGTCGGTGCCGGCTGCGGACGTTGAGGCGGCTGACTCAGATGATTCGGAGGACTCCTTCCCTTCTAGATGTAAGGTGACTGGGCCGGCCAGGGCTGGAACTAATACGGGTGGCAAAAGTAAAGAATTGTTTGTAAGGGATACAAGGAGTAAAACTATAAGGCGAGGCAAGGGGCGTAGGTCGGAGGGGAAAAAACTACAGGTCCCAGGGTGCACCACAGGGTTAGTTCAAATTGCAGGTCAGGAGTGCGAACTAAAGCTAAGTGAAGCTAAAGGTGCTGCTACAAAGGAGGAAAGTAAAGGTAAAGGCGCCAAGCAAAGAAAGACCAAAAATAAAACCCCAAAGATTCCTGGTGGTATAACACCATCGTTACGTTCCTTTTTTTAAAGCCCTGCCCCAAGTATTAGACATTTCACAAGGCATGGCAGCCTCCGGGGTAGAGGTTTTGCAACCGGACTTATCTATCTCTGCTTCTGTTTTGGTCTCCCCTTCTACCCTGTCTTCTGAACCGGCAGCGCCCTCAGTCCCCTTAGACGCCTCCATTCCCCCAGCTGTTTTACCAGTTGTACTGTCAGGCCCACAGGCATTCTCAGAGACTACAACTGTGGGGGATGCACCTACCCGACAAGATGAGCAGGCAGGCGAAAGGAGACAACTGGTGATATCACTGGAAAAAGAGATAATGGGGGATGGTGCAGAACGGAATCAAGGTGGCCTGGGAGTAGGCAATACACTCGAGGCTCTGGTTAGATCTATAACTGCGATGAGGGAGGAGATCAGATGTGATTTCGCAGTCTCTAAGGCCAATCAGAACGATATAAGAGCATCCTGTGAGGTGCTCGAACATAAAGTGGATGGCCTGTGTGAAAGGACTGAGATATTGGAAAGTTCTGTGGGTCTTCTGACAGCAAACTTAGAAACTGCCAGATCCAAAATACTAACATTGCAAAGAGATGGGGAGAGTATGCGGGAGCGGATCGAAATATTGGATAATTATTCCAGACGGAATAACATTCGACTCCTGAAGATCCCGGAAGGAAAGGAAGGCGCAAATCTCAAAAACTTTATAACTAAGCTATTAAAGGACTCCCTTAACCTCGAGGAAACAGTCGAAGACTTAGATAGGGATATCCAGCGAATACACCGGGATCCTTTTCGCCTGAATCCTGCAAGAAATAAACCTAGAAAGGTTTCAATAAACTTCCTGACATACTCACTCAATGATAAGATATTGAATCTCGCACTGAAAGCCAGAACGCTACAGGGCCTAGATTTCTCTTTTGAGATACGGTCTGATTTATCCAAAACTACTCTGGAAAGACAGTGGGAGTTGGGGCAGCGCATGGACAAGTTTAGGTCATTAGGCGCCACAGTTCAGATGGGATTTCCGGCATTCTTGCGTATTATGTACAACAATAAAATGCACAACATCCGTTCCCCATCGGATGCGGATGAGTTATTAGAGAACATTAGAGATCATGTCCAGGCCCAGAGTGCAAAATAACTCGGGTCCTGTTGGAATACCACAGCTACTCCTACATGTAAGATCTCCCAGTTTCTGTAACAATCAATTAAAAATTACTAAGCCTAATAGGGTATAAGGGATAAGCTAGGATCATGATAGAAATAATAACTTTAAAAAAAAATTAAAATAAAAAAAAGAACGTATAAAGGAATAAAATTATGAAAGAACAAACGGAATAAATGAACAAATAGAAGGGGTTTACATAAAAAAAAGGAAATATATAAGAAAGGGAAAAAAACCATAAAATATAATCACATGTGGTGTAGCAAAGAATGAAAACCCCCCCAAAAAAAGTAATAATACACATAAAATGATTGAGGAGCGGTAAAAAGGAAAATCAAAAGAGGGAAAAAAAATGAATAAATAAAGAATTTTATGCACTACATTATAAGGGTATCCCTGGGATATAATATATATATATATATATATATATATATATATATATATATATATATATATATATATATATATATATACACATATATATATATATATATATATATAGATATATATAGATATATATCCTAAGTCTCTTTTTTCTGCGTCCATCTCGGTAGGTACTTGTAGATTACTTCTTCTGAACACAGCAGCAGTGTGGGGTTGAGGTGCAAGGCTGTTGGTGGGCGTAAATCTGGCCAGACATCAGGTCAGAGTAAGTAGGGGTGGGTTTCCCAAGGAGGGGAGGGGTAGGGGAGGGAGATTAAAAATAGCAAAAATTCCTCATGAGTCTGCCTGGTTTTGTTTCTCAGCCTGTCCTTTTTTGATACCTGTTCAACACCAGATTCTTAAAATGTTAAGACTAGGATTTCGCCAGTGGGGGCTAAGAAGTGTGAAGGAGCAATGGTTAGGCACGACACCATGACATCCGTTCATTATATGTCCTGGAACGTCAATGGTCTGCGCGTGAGAAGTAGACAGGATCGTATTCTACAATATTTGAGAGACTCCCCCGCGCAGATCATAGTCCTCCAGGTGTCACATCTTATTAAAGCAGAGGCCACTGCTATACTTACAAAACAGAGATGCATTGACAAATTTTGCTCCACAGACCATAATGCGAACATCAGGGGGGTACTATTTATCTTCAAAAAATCTGTAAAGGCCCAAATTCTGTATTACAAAGAAGATCACACAGGGAGATGGCTGATACTGAGAGTCTCGCTGGACGGTCAGATTCGTATCTTGGTGGGCTACTATGGCCCCAACTCAGATGACCCATAACATTCCAGGATCCGGTGATCTGGATGGGGGATTTTAATATTGTGCTCAATTCTAGGCTAGACAAATCAGTAAATTCTAGAGCCTGTAGCTCTGCTAAGTCTAGGCAAACCCTTATTGCAATCATGACCCAGCTCGGCTTGGCAGATTTGTGGAGAGAAAGAGCTGGGAATAAAATGGGGGTGTCCTTCCGGAATAGCCGTTTCAAGCATAAATCTAGAATCGATTATGCCCTTTTTAGCTACTGCTTGAAGGACACTCTGACAACGATAGATTATCTCCTCTCCCATCTGTCGGACCATTCTGCTCTAATATTCACTTTGAGATCCGACAGCAAGATTAATTTTCCATCTTGGTCGTTTGACCGGACACTCTTGATTGAGGACGAACAAGTTAATTTCTTGGTAGCAGAGTCCTCTTTATTTTTTTAATTCAATCTTGACTCCTCAGCCTTAGCTGTAGTAGTCTGGGATGCATTTAATGCCTTTTTAAGAGGTCAGATTACTAGTAGAGCCTCCTATCGGCGGAAAAAATACAGGGAAACGACAGCTAGCTTGGAACAGGAAATGAAACTAATAGAGTTAAAAATCGGCCCGTCCTTAGGATCATCAGAGGAGCAGACGGAACTGGCTGAGTTAAAAGTACAATTGGAAAACATCCTACAAGAGAGGGTAAATAAAAGGTGGGAAGCGAGCAAGATTTCCCAATTTGAATTTTGAGAAGCCGCAGGGAGGGTACTGGCATGGAAAATAAAGTCTGACCAAGCCTCAAATACATCAGAAAAATTAGGGTAGACGGGGAGGCCACGTCAAGATCCTCTAATTTAGAGATTGGCAATGCCTTTTTTGAATTTTTCGAGGCGATCTACAGGGAAGATCTTCCCAAAGACCAAGTGGCTAGGGATAGATGGTTGGAAGCAATTACGCTCCCAACCCTCTCAACAGTACAGAGCAATAGTCTAGAGATGGAGATAACGGAGGCAGAGGTGAGGAAAGCAATTGGCCAAATAAAAATAGGAAAAGCGTCTGTCCCAGATGGTCTTCCGGGAGAAATAGCATTGGAGGATGCCATCGTCCCAGTGTTGACGGCTCTTTTCAATGGCATTCTAAGAGAAGGAGATTCACCCCCAAAATCATGGGGCAAGGCCACAATTGTCCTTATCCCGAAACCAGGGAAACCTCTCTCGGAATGTGGGTCTTATCGACCAATATCGTTGCTGAACAACGACTATAAAATCTTCACATCCATCATTTCGGCAAGATTGGGCAGTGTAATTGGCACCTTAGTCCACCAGGACCAGAAAGGCTTTATTAAGGGGCGACAATTATCAGACCTAACACACGACTTGGTAGGGGCTATAGACTTTGCCTCGGCCTTCTCCCTTCCACTGGCCACCCTCACCCTAGACGCAACAAAGGCATTTGATAGGGTTAATTGGCCCTATCTGTATGACGTATTAAAAAAGTTTAACTTTGGGGAGGGCTTCTGTAGAACCATAGTCCAGTTGTACGGAGCTCCTTCGGCTAGGCTGTTAATTAACGGGGTCTTGACAGAAGCCTTCGACATCACTAGAGGTACGAGGCAGGGCTGCCCGCTTTCCCCCCTCCTTTTTAACCTATATATTGAACCGTTTGCCCAGGTCCTGCGGGCGGAGGCTAATATTCCATCTTTTAAGTTTGGGGAATGGGAAAGACGGGTAGCATTATATGCCAATGACATCTCGGTTTTCACATCTGATCCAGTACTGTCATTTCCCATTGTCATCCAGCGGGCAGAGGAGTTTGGGCGTATCTCGGGGTACAACATCAATTCAAGTAAAACTGAAATTATGGCATGGAACATACCTGATGTACGGGTGGGTGTAAACATTTCAACTTCTATGCGTTACCTCGGGATACGAGTCACTCAAGAAGTGAGTAGTATTGGTCAAACCAACTTGGATAGAATATTTAATGAGAGTAAACGGCTTCTGAAATCTTGGACTCACCTGCCGCTTTCGATAATGGGTAGGGTAAGCCTGGTAAAGATGTGTATTCTCCCTAAGTTCACGTTTATTTTTCATGCCATTCCCCTAGCGTTTGACGTCAAAATGATTGATAAGTGCCAGCGAGAAATCAACTCCTTTATCTGGAAGTATAAAGCTACCAGACTCGCATGGAAAAAGTTGAGGAGGAGGAGAGAAAAGGGAGGTCTTGCCCTGCCTGACTTATTATACTACGCATGGGCTTTTCAGATGTCTCACTCTAGGATGCTCTTAAAAACACCATCTAACCTTCCCAGTGGGTCGATTTATAGAGCCATGTTAACCGGGGCAAATCTACCAGCGGATGGGTTTTTGATTAAGTTTGGGAGCCAGAATTTTTTTTTAAAATCAAACTTAAAATCTTACAGTCATGGGCTAATGCCTGGTTAACCATCAGAAAAAGATTGGGGCTGTCTTACTACTCTAACTTCGCCCCAATATGGGACTCGCCGGGTCTACCACTATGCTTAAGAGACAGCCTATCTTCCCCATTAGAGGACGCCGGGATTATAAGATGGGGTGAGCTATTGATGGAAGGATCGGTAATAGCCTGGGATGAGTTATATATTCACATTGGCCCGGGGCTCTCCAGATTTAAGTTCATCCAACTGGACAGCTGGGTGAGAACCCAGTGTCGCAAAGGTGTACAACTTGGGAAGGCAAGCAAATTGGAGCGGCAGTTAGTGGAACGATCTAGGGGAGGAAAAGAGGTAGCCCCACGGTACTGGCAGCTGTTGGAGGAAATTGATGGGGAGTTATCCCTCCCAGATGAGCTGTGGGGGGAAGCGACTGGCTTTCAGTGTGAGGAGGTATGGCTAAAATCTTTTGCCCTCCTCTACAAAATTGTGAAACCGTCATGGTTAAGACGAAACCATCTCTTCACAGTTCATCGTGCATATATCACTCAGTTGAAACTTTCCAAATTTCTCCCTGACAAAAAATGTAATAAATGCAATCTTATGGAAGCATCTGACATCCATATGTTCATGGAATGCCCTGACATCGGCCGGTTCTGGGAGGAAGTGAATTACACTTTAAATTCCATCCTAAATACATCACTGTCAATTACTTTGCCACTCATCATTTTCGGCCTGGAAGATAGTATCCTTGGCAAGGCTAGGTCCCTCCTTTTCCATGCCATTTTGTTGGCCAGAAGGCAAATTTGTTTACATTGGGTAGAGAAAACACTCTGGCTGGCTCACGTCCCTATACGAAATATCGAAGGTTGACCTGACTAGATCATGCAGTAAACGTAACCTGGCTTTTTGGGAACTGTTGAACCAAGTGGATATAGTACCCCGGGTTTTTTTTTTTCCCGGGTCCTATGATTATGCCATTAACACTCCTTGGACCGGGTCTAGCCTCGTTACGATATTGGTCCTACAGGTTGAAATATACCTAGATGGAGTCAGCGCAAGCCCCTCTTCCCCCTGGGTCCTCTCTGCCACCATTATACTATACTCGTGTTCTGGCACAGGAGACGAGCATAAATTATTTTGCTCTACCTATAAGTCAAGGACACACAGTGTGGTTGATTTCTCCTAAATTGAGGGCAAGGCAAATGAGGACTTACATTTTTTTTTTTTTAAAAGAGTAGCGTTAATAATGCATATGTGTTAAAGATAACTAACACTTCTTGTGAAGTCCAAGCTTTTGAGGAGCATGGCTTGTGGGAAACAGTGAGTTATTAATAAGATAAGAAAGGGGTTTAGAAAGGTTGGTGAATGGTTTGATAGTTTGGGTGGTGGTAAGTTTATCTTGTTTCTAACCCATGTAATTATTGTGTTAATTTGCGCAAGTGTCCAGTTTCTCCTGTTCAAAATTTCCAAGTTGCTGTTTCTAAAATGTGGGTTTAAGGAGGTAAAAGAAAAGTCTAAAAGGAAAAGAGAAGAATCTGAGATGGAGGATACCTGAGATAACGCTTATAATCACCTAAAATTGAAGGATGAATCAACTTGAAAGAAGCAGAAGGTGGTACAGACTGGGTTATAATTTCTAGACTAATCATATTAATTTTGGGTTGATTATAGAATAATAAGAGTGGGGAAGTTGTTAAAGATTTCTGTGCATTTATATATTTGTGCATCATTACTAATGGTCAGAATGTAGTGTTAATCTTGATTACACATGCAAACACTTATATTGGTCTATTGTCTTTAAAACAAGTTTACTATTGCATGCAGAAGTGTGTTTTCTTGACTCTTGTTAACTAGGCTTCAATTGTGGGACTGGAAGCCATGCTTATCCCAATGGATGTCTCCCCTGCACATTTCACTGTTTGTTATTTCAAGCAGAGTCAGTTTATGTCCACTGATGTTGTTCTTGCTGTTCTCAATCTTTCCAACATGGCCACAATGCTGTAGTCTTCTTCAAGGACCTTCCACTCACTGTGTCCAATTAATTCATAATATAGTTTGCTGCTGCTCGTGTATCTAGTTTGCCCTATCATCTCCAGATGACATTGGTATAGCGTGGGAAGAATCAATATTCATGTAGTGGGATAGTGCTTAGGTGCTACAGCAATATGACGTTTAATAAAACTGCATTCTGGTTTGCTGAAAATGTAAAATTTTTGACCATACGTACCATGATGAATTTGAAGTTTTAGGGCCAGATGTAGATAAACTCAATTTACCTATTCTTAAATACCGAATTTTACCGATTTGGTATTTAAGAATAGGTAAATGGGATGTAGATAATTTTTCGGTAACAATTACTGAATCGGTAAGATTCGGTATTTACAGAATCTGTATTTACCGATTCGGTAATTGCCATTCATTCCTATGGGCCTAGAGGCCCATAGGAATGATTGGCAATTACCGAATCGGTAAATACCGATTCGGTAAAATGGGGGACACATTCAAGGGTGCCAGGGTGTCACTTTGACACCCTGTTGCACCCCTGAATCGTGCTTGTGTGCACATGTGGCACACATACATGCCCTAAGGGCATGTATGTCTGCCACATGGCACAGTTGAAAATGCACAGATTTGCATTTCCAAAGGTATTCGTTATTTACCACCAACTTATAGTTGGTGGTAAATAACGAATCCTAAAAGGGGAAAAGTACTCATTTGAGTGCTCCCTACAATTCAGATTCGGTAATTTACAGATTCGGTATTTTAAGGAATCGATAATTTACCGATTCCTTAAATTACCGATTCGGTAAATTACCAGATCTGAAATGTAGCCACCTACATCCCAAATGCCCAATACCGGTCGTTACCGGCCGGTATTGGGCCACCTACATCTGGCCCTTAGTCGTTTAATATGCAAGAATTGTGTATATAAGCCCTCTATTTTGTGGGTGAGCCAGAGCTTTCCTGAATGCTAATAGAGATGCTGTCTGTTTATCTATTGATTTTGCTGCTTATTTGGCACTTAGAAATGTTTCTATTATTTGCACTTTATTCTGTACACCCATTCTGCTAAGGGCCTTCATGGCAATGAGTTTATGCTGACTCTGTATCGCAATTCTTTTCAATTATTGTAGTAAAACTTTTAGGTGTATTCTGCTGATTTAGAACCTAAATATCGAGTGGACCCTTTACTTAATTAACTCAGTTTTTGATGTATTGGGAGGTACCTTACCTCGGGGACACATTGCTTTTTAGGTTTCGCCTGGCGTCCGCTGCACAGCAGCGTTCGCGCAGGCGAAATCTGTTGATCTACAGTATGGGGCTTTGTCCCGCCTCCGTCTTCCATTGGCTAGCTCCATAAATGGAGGCTAGCCATTGGAAGAGATGGGTGTCTGTTACTCTTTTCCCCGTCCCGACGCGATTCGGGGGCGTTTCTGGGTCTTTTTTTAAGTCCCGCCCCTTTTCTCTCCGTCATTCGGAGGTATGCGTTTACTCATTTCCCCCGACCGCCACCTCGGGTGAGTGCTTGTTGGCTTTAAAATTAGATTTGAATGAATTAGAGAGTGTGTACAGAAGACGGTAGGAAAGCGGGGGCATCATATCAACCAATTTTATAATATTCTTCTGCTACCACAGCTCTCCTTGGATCGGGGATGCTCTTCCTTGTATTTTGTTTACCGGTGACTAATGCAAGCATCGTTTCGAAAATGATTTGCCAGCCTGGGAGCTGTAGTCTTCTAGAGCAGGTTACATGCACACAACTCACGCAGGCCAACTACCAATCCCAGGATGCTTGGGGCTGAGCTGGCGGAGAACCTGCGGGCATGCTCAGTACAGCTGTGTGGGAGTAGAAGCTCCTGTGTTGGCTGTATGAGAACGTTCAGATTGCGAGGCAGTGGTAGGTGCTCTTACTCTTACATTTCGTCTTTTTATTCCGTTTTTAATAACAGGTCGGCATTGCGTTTGCTCTTGTGGTCTTCTGAATGAACAGCCAGCGAGCAGAAGTCATTCATTGATTTCATGCTTCGAGCAATGGGGGTGAGGCGGGGGAGGAGATTCGCTCATTCAACGATCATTTTACAGGGTGACTACCCGATGGAAGCCCGGAATGTGAGCGTTACAGCATGCGAGATTCCGAGGCTACCCACACCCCCATTGCTGACCCATTTACGAATGGAACGTGTTTCAGTGTGGTCTTTGAAAACCTGCACGCTGTAAATCACCGCAGCCCCGCAATTCTCGCAGGTTAGAAGAATTCGGCGCCGTTTGTAGCTTTATATGAAAGACGCTCTGCAAAATAGGCCCAGATCAGCTGATTTTACGTTTTGACTATAACATTGTGTTCTTGGAGAACCTTCGATCAGTTTAAATGTGGTGACTTGTTTTCCTGCGTTTCTACTGTCTGCCTTTGCATCATTGATTTCAGTGTGTCATCTCGTGTGCGTTGTGGTATTAAAACAAAGGTGTGGAAAGATCTGCGAGGTCCCAAGAGGCGCTATTGTGTTGGTGTTTGACTGCTAAATGCTAGCTCTTTGGAACAAGATGATAGTCTCCGGGCTAAATGTATTAACTGAACACAATGTGCACCGATACACGTTATAGGTGTCGGTAATCCATACCTTAAAATAGGATTTAGCACTATGAGTAGGTTGTGAGTGAAGGTATTTTGTAAGGTGATGATACACGGTCGACTCGCTGAACAGTCCAATAATGTGAATGACTTCTAAGGCGCTCGACCTCATACCTGGGGATCTGGGTTCGAGTCTTGGTAACGACGCCAAAAACCCCCTGTGATTCTGGGCAAATCACTTAATCTCCCCGTGCCTAAAAAAAAAAAAAATAATTAAAAAAAAAAAAAATTAAAGTGTGTCCTCATGTAACGTAACTGGTGCTATGTAAAGTGCTCTGATAACTGATTCGGTTCAGTTCTAGTTCGCGCTATATTAAACTCCGAAGAAAAAAGAAAAAAAAAGAAACTTGGTTATTCAATGGCCTCCTGCAGAATCTATTTGGCAATTAGGTGCATTTTATTGTACAACTTGTACTAGTCGGCCTCGGAGGAAACTACGGGTTAACTTTTGACGCAGTGTCGAGGTAGTGAAGTTGTGTTTGCATAGCACACCCCTGTCGTAGGATTACCACCAATGCTACCAAAAAGCCTTGCTGTTCTTGTAATGCAGTAGCTGTAACCTAGGTGACCATCTGTTTAATTGGGGTGTGCTGTGCCTCAACTGAAAAGGTCTGCTTTTGAGGAAATATTGATAATATGTTCTAATGGTCTGCCCTGTTCAGGCACACTCTAATTCTGAAGCCCAGGAAAGCCCTGCTGCTGGGGAAGCAGTGATCCAGAACAGGACCCACCGTCAAAGGCATTTGTTATTACCTATGCGTGTCCTGCTCCGAGGGATAAAGAGAAATTAAATAATAATGTCTAGTTATGGTATTGTGTGATTAGCTAGGATTTATTTTTCGTGAGTTGAGATATGGACAAAGGCAGGTGTTAATCAACTTTTTAGTTAAATCGCAATGATTTACCTAAGTCAAGAAACATTACTGCAGCGGTCTTTTGATTCCATGCAGAACAGGAAGTGGGTGGAGCTAAACTTTGAGCATCTTGTGTTCTCCCATGCAAAGGTAGTTTGGTTGCAAGTTGTTATTATAGGTTCTTCTGGTTGAACTTGATCATAGAACAACACCTTTAATTAGACCATTGGAGTTTCGCAGCCCAGGTGTGATTGCGGCACAGAGGAGGAGTCTTTGAGGTGTAACTTCCAGGGATCTGACGCAATATGTAAAGTGATTATTCAGTGTTGCTGTAAGTTCATAAATACGCCAATGTCAAAAGGAAGGTAGGTTTTCTTTTGGCTTGCGATGTAACTTCACCTCTGTTTGAGCTTACTGATGGGATGAGCCTCTTGTTTTCCATTTTATGTTTTTAGGTCTCGCGTGGCGTCGGATGCGCACTTGAGCTCGCGAGATTTAATGACTTTGAGTAGTCCATTGGCTGGCCTCCTAAACGGTTTCAGCCATTGGAGAAGAGGTCCCAGTGACGTTCTTCTTTGGATCTAAGCCCCGTCGTTTTCGGATTGGGCGTGTTTTTGACATTCTTTCTAGGCTGTAAACAACAGTCAAAAACATGCCCCCCAGTCTGAAAAGGACGGGGCATAGATAGTAAGAAGAACCGTTTGTCTGTAAGCCCCGCCTTTTCAGACTGGTGGGGCGTGTTTTGGACTGTTGTTTACATGCTAGAAAGAAAGTCAAAAACACGCCCCCCAATCTGAAAAGGACGGGGCTTAGAGACAAATGGCGAGCACTTGTTTTATGTGGCATCTCTTATTTTAGAAGTAGCTCAGTAATATTTCTTTTAATCTTTGGTTTGTCCCTGTAGTTGGTGGGTTTTGTTTTTCTGGTGCTTCGTTTACAAACCTTTAACTTTTACAGAAAAGAAGACGAAAAAAACGGGAGACAAACACATAGCAACCCTTCTTTTATAATGAAAAATCACAACATTCACAGTAATTTACGTGTTGAGCTGTAAAAATAAAATACGTATGTGTACCATTGCGTATCTTCTAAAGAGGGGGTGCACTGTAGGAAGGATCTGTTTTTCAGTCTAGATGCAAAGTCCCATGCCGCAGGGGAGGGAGCGCGAGTGTGAAGAGCTCCAGCCGAAGGATAAAGCGCCTTTTCGGGCTATACTCGGGAGTGTGACCCTGCCCGCCCTCTTGGGTTGAGCTGGTTCCCGGGGCAGCGAGAGGCCGCTGGGTAGGATGCACCCGACGGGGATGTGGACGATTCTCCTGCTGGTACTGGCGGCCTGGACCCTGCCGGGCTCCCGGGTGGACACCTCCATCTGGACGGCCTACTTGAACTGCACCTACACCAAAAACAACCACACCCGCTCCGACGCGGTGGAGCTGGGGATGTTCGGCCAGCACTCACCGAGTACGCGGGTGCAGGGGGTGGTGGCGGTGCCCGAGGACGAGGGCTACACTGCCTGCTTGCTCGGCGCCAACTTCACGGCACCCCCAGAGGGCGCCTGGATAGCGCTAGTCCAGCGGGGCTACTGCACCTTCTGGGAGAAGATTGAGAACGCAGCCAGCAAGGGCGCTATGGGGGTGGTGGTGTTCAATACCGACCCTGAAAACAGCGTCACCACCATGTCCCACCTAGGTGAGTGTGGACCTAAGACCAGCTGGTCATCCATCCTGCTAACAAGCCACACTGAAGACAAAGAGCCCACCAGGGGCTTGAGGATAGCCCCCAAAACTACACAGCATAAACCCGTATTGCAACAGTGTTCCGAGTGCATGTGGGAAATCATCACCAGCCCAAAATATAATCCAGTAGCCATACCTGCAGACCAAAAGCTAAACTGCAAGTTTCAGAATGCTGTTTTGTTACCTCCTGAGCCAGGACTAGCTCTCAGTGTCACCTCTTCACAGGTCTACTTGGCAGCTAGGGGTGGTAGTTTCCTTTGTGTCCCAGTATTAGTAACTTAGGCTTTCTCATAAATTCACGAGACATCTAATATATGGGATGGATTACCCTTTTCTGTGTGTGTGTGGCTCTGTGCGTGTGGCTCTGTTTGTGTGTGTGTGGTTGTGTGTGTGTCTCTGTGTGTGTGGGGGGCTCTGTGTGTGTGGGGGGGCTCTGCGTGTGTGGGGGGCTCTGCGTGTGTGGGGGGCTCTGCGTGTGTGGGGCTGTGTGTGTATGGCTCTGTGTGGGGCTTTGTGTCTGTGTGTGGGGCTCTGTGTGTGTGGGTGTGGGTCTGTGTGTTTGTGTGTGGCATTTGCGAGCGATTAAGCTATTGGCATTGTAAATGACAATGCTATTTATTTATCTGTTTTCAAAAGCAGCACATAAATAAAAATGTTGTCATTTACAATGCCAATAGCTCTAACTTTTGCAAAGGCGAGACCGTTGCATTATAAATGCTTGTTTAAATTGCGGGTGATGTTTAACAGACACAGGGATTTCTCCATCAAGGACACCTCTGACATAACATATGGAAGCCTTGTAAACAAAACATCCCAATGTGAATACTTTCTTAACACTGAGGTTATGAAAGGGAGAGTGTCTCTGTGCCTGAGATACCATTACTGATTCCACTGGTCTGCATAACAGTGCTGCTCCATCATGCACGCTGAAAATGGAACATTTCTTCCTCCTACGCTTTGCGTGCTGCAACTGGTTCAACCGCTGACCTCCAAGCCCTTCCTTAATCAGATATGGGTCATTTAGCAGCCTTGGGCTACCTCGAAATTTGAACTAAGTAGGCAGGCGATGAAATATGCTGTGTACAATGAACCACACAATGTAAACATCACTTGAGGCCAACAGGGAGCTGTTTTCTTCCTCTCCTTGGAAAGTACAAGGAAAAGGAACAGGCCCTGCGCCGTAAATCCGAGGAAGTTGTACTTTGCAAATCAACCCACTTCCCCAGCTCAATCCGAGTCATAGGAGCGGACAGATTTCCAATGGTGGAATCTCAGAAGGATCCAGTGGCAGAAACATTTGACCAAAGCCCCATGCCTCAAAGGGTCACCTGTCATTATACGTAAAAATGCTCACTGCAAGTCCAACAAACTAACCAACATACGTTTTTTTCTTGCTGACCACCGGATGTAAAAGCCTGGGAGTCACAAACATAAAAGCAAGCAAGCAATGGCAAGGCCAATAGGTCTCGCCTATGCCAGGTCTATCGGCTTTGTCAATGTTTTTAGCCGTGTTGCAATGCGGCTGCTGTGCAGTATGGCTAAAAGTAAAAAATAAAAGAGCTATGATGTGGTCAAAGCTAGCCACGTCAAAGCGCCTTTTCCCCCATTAGTTTCAGCCATTCACAAATGTTGCACAGCAGCCACACTATTGTGCAACATGTCTAACACACCATTGGAAAATCCAATTTATCTCACATTGGCGAGACCTATTGACTTTTCCAATACTTGTTTTAGGTATAAATGGAGCTTGCTCTTTAGGGCAAATGTTACTTACCCCCTCCCCCTCCTAACGCCTCTCAAAAGTAGGGAGAGAAAAACTGCATTCTGTCTGTCCCAGAGTCCTTTCGCATGCTCGTCAACCCCGCCCCCTTTAGATCAAACCACCAAAAGAAGAGGCAGATTTGCAAATTAAGCCCGACACTCAGCTTTCCTTTTCCTATTTACAGTTTTATATAAAACAAACTCGAAGCAAAGGTATTGGTTTTTTTTTGGGTAGGGCCAGGGCAATTTTTGCAGTACATCCGCCTGGCCCATACACCCAGAGAGGTCTGGACTACGTTTGCAGATGAGCTAGTGGAACATGCAGTTATGTAACAACTAGTAGACGTGTACGGTTGCAGGAAGCTGATGACGCATTTGCATGTGCCCTTGCCTACAGACATGGGAGGCGAGACAACTCACATCAGAGACCATTGGAGTGTGAATTGCCTGAACGAGATGATCAGAGCAGAACTCTGTAGAGCAGGTCTGGCAGGTGTTCCCTAACGCTAGATTTAAGCTTATCCAGTTACATTTCTTGCACAGAACATAAATGACCACCAGAAAGCTCGCTAAGATATACCCAGCAAACCCAACTGTCTGTGGTAGATGCAGACTGCTTTCAGCAGACCTTTTACACATGACATGGTCCTGTCAGCCATTAGAGTCTGGCCCCTTGGCCGTCACCTACCCAGCCGGTCATCTGACATTGTTTAGCTCTTCTCCCCGTTCGTGTCTCCTTCACTCCCCCTCCCTCTGTGATTCTTTGAGTCAAACGGTTGTAACTATGTAACCTGTAACTCGCTGATTCAACTGATATAACTATGTATCATGTAACTTGTTGATCCTCATGTAAAGCGCTCTGATACCTCCGGGTCTAGCCAGCGCTATATAAAACTTTGCAAATAAAATAAATAAATAAAATTATTGCTCACAGCAGGGTTGGTTCTGACAAGAACCATCACACTGTGCTTGAGGGGGAGCTGCCACAATGCAGGGAAACAAATACATCAACAGAGATGGTGGCACTCGGGGTAGTCCTGGCAAGGCGCCGGATTGCCATACACTGGACTTCACCCTGAGCCCCAGAGGTAAGAGCCTGGAAGAGAGATGTATTGGAGTGGGCACTTGCGGATGAGAAAACTCACCTGCAGAAATGACAAAGTGGTAGAGGATTTAGTGACTTGGGGAAGATGATTACCAAAACAATGGATCCCCCCAAATAACAGGTCTCCCTGAACTATGCAATGGTGACATTTGAGGGGACTGGTAGAGATAAAGTTAGGGTCGAACATTATGTGGAGAAATGGTCGCTCAACAACTGCTGTGGCTAGATGGGACAGTATGCTCAAATACTGAATATTAATTGCACATGTGATAATTGTTATGCTTTTGAAATTTTTTCAGAAAATGCTAACATACATTTATTTTTTTAACAAAAGGTACAGGAATGCTTCACATGGCACCTGTTACATTATAGAAGGTCACATTCACTTTTAGGCACTGGGAGATTACGTCATTTCTCCAGTTTCAAAGTCAGCAGCTCTGGCCATAACTTCACATTCTCTCCATGCAATGAACATGTTTATGATAGTGTTTCCATAGTATTTCAGCACTATTCACATAGTAACATTGATGTTTACATGGATGCTGTCACAGATTGGTTAGTTTACAACAGTCTAGGAAAGACCAGAGCCGCACCAGGAAGGAAGCCCCACTCCAGTGAACTCATACGTTTGCATGTTACATCCCAGACAACAAAGCTCAGGGGGTGGTGAAGCATCACAAATCAATGGAGAGATGGAAAGAAAAACTGCCTGCATAGATATACAACACTTATACTCCAAAGGATGTCAGAATCCATGCTGCCATTATTGAACAAGGTGTCCACACAGAAGTCAGATGCCAACCTTGCAGCCACCATTGACATGAAGTTCAGCATCAAGAATAACATCATTGGATGCAAGACTTTGGAAAGGCACTGCCTCCAAGAAAGACTATCAATTTCACACTCAGCAGTGTGAATATAACAAAAGTGGATTTGCGACACTCTACCATGCACATATGAAATGGGTCCCAATCACTTGCTCCTCCGTACATTCATACTAATTGACCTTGTCTAAATAAAATGTCAGCTCCTTGACAAGAGGCTGCTATCTATGTGCGTGTGTGTTGAATCTAAAGAGGTGAAACCAAAATCCTCCCAAAGCTGTTTAGATCGAGACCAGTAAAATGAAACCTGCAAACCAGCTGCCACTGACCAATGAAAACAAAAGAAATAAGAGTGACAAGGAAGTCAACTAATGGAAATTAATGGGTGGGTTCTAAGGCCATTTAAGATTTATATTAAGCAACAATAGATCTCAGAAGCAACCGCTCATATGCTGTCTCAGGCGAGACCTAACAATTAGAAACACACAGAGAAAACACCTAGTGAAACAAGGATTAATGATATTTTGATTTTCAGCAACAAACCCACTCTAGAATATATTTTGAAAATCAAATAATTGCAACAATATGATGGCCTGCACAGCATTCCATTTTGGTGAAAGTGCTTCTTCAAAACGACAAACAGCAAAACAATCCGCCAACATGGCAAGAATCTCTGAACTGGGCAGGTGAAGAGGTCAGGGCCTTCATCACAACAGCAGCCTGGCGGGCTGCTTGCTGTTTTAAAATCTGCCCATTAGATGTAATGCTATTGCTAAAAGACAGTGCAGCGGGGCCATTAGGATAAACATGCATTACTATACTGATTGTTTTTTTTAATACATTACCTAGTGATTTCTTCTTTAAGCTTGCAAGGGTCTTCTGTATAGAACTTGACACCAAAATAAAGGGTGTATGGTGGTCCAGCTGGAGAAAAACAAGATCAGCCAGTTTTACATGGGCTGTTAAAACTTTACACACAGTGTTAACATCTACATTATTAAAAAAATATATGAAGTGTTTTCTGTAATGAGTAAAGTTTCATAGAGACTATTAAAGTGAACTTTTAGCATAGCCTTAAATTTGGTAACAGCATCTTGGTAGCAATGCTACCAGACAACAGCTAACAAACTTAAGATAAGGCAAGTCATTCCCAAACACCCTAAACTCAGGAGTAAAACGCCTACCAATCAGAGTATTACCCATGTGAATGAGCACCAATTTAGTAGATTTAATATATTTTAAATTATGTTAGTCTGTAAAAACAATAAATAACTAAAATTATTTAATAAGAATTGTTCAACAGTTAAATAGGGAGATCAAACTGTGTTTACATTTGCCCTTACACTGTGAACGTTTTAATGTCATGTCAGTTTGTAATGATGGAACCCTTATCATTCCTGATGGACTCTGTAGAACTGTGAAGTAAGCATTACAGTGTAGTGAAGTGAATGCAGGTTTAGAATGCTGAGTTTGCGGTTACACACAGAAGAATAAAGACGTGTTATACTAAGCTCAGTGTGTGGCATAGTCATTGGCGAGTAGCCAGGCTGGGGAGGACACTACAACTGGTGAAACCTAAACACGAAAAACAGACAGTGCTCTCCCAGAGAGTGTGCTATGGTCCAGAAAACTGCTTGTGTGTGCCACATGTAACTCTGTCAAAGTGCGGAACCGACGTTTGGCGTATGTGGAGTCAAAGGAACACGGCATCCAGTGTGAAGCATTTGATAATAACAAAAGCTTCATTGAGAAGTCTACATATTGTTGCCTGAAAACCTGCTGGGAAGGCTGCAAACCTCCTATGGAATGCTAACAATGTGAACAGAAGCGCTGCGAGGCAGAGATCAACCAGGTGTCAGACAGAGCACAAAGAGACGCCTAAAATCAAAGTAATGTGGATACAAGAAACGGTCATCTTCTTACCTTTACTGAGCAAAGAGAGTCGTCGTACCACATCACTGGGGGGAGTAACCCCAGAGGAGTTGTACTTGCAGAGCTGTCCATTCCCAAAGCGGCACACCACCAAAGCTGTTGGGTGGTGGCTTAGGACAACTCCAAAGGCCTCTTGAAAGCAAAGGGCTCCCATGGATGGAGACGGTATGGATTAAGTGAGTCCTAGCAGACAGTGTTGGAAAGGACTCCACCTTCAGTGCCTGCCAATCTCGTAAATGGTTACAATGCTGCCGCCTTCTTGAACCACCCTTGTCATTCGATACCGCAAAAAACGGAATATTGGCAACCGATGGACTACCTGGATAGAGATATTTGAAGATTTCATTGATGCGATAGAAGAATCAGATTATAGGAAGATTATCAAGTACCTTAAGAATCTTGCCAGTGAAGGCATAAAAGAAGTCATAAAGAAAATGCAGAGAGCTAACAAAATTACCTATATTCAAATCAAAGCAGGCTTGAATCTCAAGTTCAATCCAATGCCAAATGTAGATTATGAAAGGTACATCTTCAGTCAAGAATTGGAGATAGCTAGTGAGATCATCCACAAATTCGCTGAGAGACTGGATACGCTCAAACACAGTAAGTTCAATGAATTTAATGATGAGGAAGCTATACTCAGAGTGATTGACAGATGCTTGTCAGATTCATTCAGACAATGAATGCTGAGAGAAACTCTTAGTTTGAAGTGAGTTCTCTTGGCTGCTAGAGCTGAAGAGTGTGATGATCGACAAGCTGCTGACATGGAGGTTGGAGGTGCCCAGAGTGAGTCAGTCATGGATTTGAAAAGTCAAAGCCAAAGCCAAAAGGCCGAGGGACACAGAGTGATGTCTCCACAGAAAAACAAGTTGTGCTTCAAGTGTGGATTTTCATTTCCACACAAAGGTAAATGTCCTGACACGGGGCAAATCTGCAAAGGATAAGGAATGTTTTTGCAAGGCGAAGGAAAAACTAAGTGTGTCATGGTCTGAAAACAAAATAGCCGGCCGAATGTTCCAGAAGCGATGTTTGGCGCACTCGAATAAGACCAAGTGACCACATCAGCTGAGGTAAACTGACTCCAAACGAAGTCGATCTACATCATCGGCCCTCGCCAAACACTTCCAAAACAAGATAGCAACCATCTATATAACCTTCGATCCCCAACTTTCCAAACTCCTTGGCATCCTATCGACCACCACCGCCGACCACCCGCTCACCACATGGGAACAACTCAGCACACTGAACACAACAACTCTTATGAACTCCATCCACTCAGGAGCACCCACCGCCCACTGCCCTTCCCTCCCCCGGCTCTTCAACCTTAGCTCACCACCATCCTCAAGGCCTCGATAACCACAGCCATCTTTTGCAATGCCTGGAAACACACAGAGGTCAGCCTTCTCAAGAAACCCAGTGTAGACCCCAGCGAGCTCCGTCTCAATGCTCCCATTCACCACCAAAGTCCTGGAGAAGGTCATTAACCTCCAACTCACTGAACATTTGGAGAGAAAGAACCTACTGGACCCTTCTCAATCAGGCTTTAGAGCCAACCACAGCACCCTACACATTTCTGATCACCGCAAAAGACGACATCCGCACCATACTCGACAGAGGAGAATCAGCTACCCTGATCCTGCTTGACCTATCTTCAGCTTTCGACACTATTTCCCACCACACACTCATTGATCGACTATGCCAGATTGGAATCACAGACGTGTATCCAGATGGATGGCATCCTTTCTGAAGGGGCACACCCACATAGTCAGCCTCCCTCCCTTCACCTCGCAAGCCAAGCACACCATCGGCAGTATCACCTAAGGCTCATCCCTCAGCCCAACCCACTTCAACGTCTACATGACACCACTTGCAAACATCAGATCGCACACCAACTCCTACACCACTGACACACAGCTCGCCCTCTCACTCTCAGCGGACCCCTACCTTGACCAAGACCAAATTCCACAGCTGAATGAAGAACGTCTCAGTGTGAATGAAAGACAACTGCCTGAAGCTCAACATGTACACAACTGAAGTTCTGATCTTCGGCAGACACTCCACCTTCTGGAATATCTCCTGGTGGCCTTTGGAACGCAGACCCGCCCCCGCAGTGAAAGACCACAACTGCAACCTCTGCATCTTCCTTAACAACTTACTCTCCATGAAACATCAGGTCAACGCCGTCTCCTCAGCCTGCTTCCACACGGTCTGCAACATTTTCCAGTGGCATCCCTTCAGCACCAGAAAGATGGTGATACAGGCCCTCATCACCAGCCAACTGGACTATGGCAACGGTCTCTGCTGTTCAATTGATACCTGCAGCAAGCAACTGGATACCCTCACAGGTGACAAGCTGCGCTCTACAAGTACAACTTGATTGATTGATAGACATCTAAATCTTCGTCAAACAGTTCTTCAGTATCATTGTCAAGTAAAAGTGAAAAAGATCGTTGTGCAATGTCGATGTTTACCTCAGAAAAACATGTGCATGTTGGATTGCCATTCAAACGTTGTTCAAAAATCACAATAAAAGTCAACGGTTGTTCAATACTTTTCATTATCGATAGTAGTGCGTCAATATTATGTCTGAGGAGAAATATAATGAACTGTCTCCATTGTCCGACTCACATCATCGAAAACTAAAGTGTATACGTGGGCTGCATAAACGCTCCTAAAATGTCATGGTTCATTTGTAGCTATGATGAAGCACATGAACAAAAACGTACATTCATTTAATTCAAGGCACAGCTGCTGCTATGGGACTGATATTAGACCTATAACATGAATGTTCAGTATGAAACACTAAGTTAATTACCTTTGTGGTTTCATGGGTTGGAAAAACTCAAGGCTATGAAAGTCCAATTAGACATTAGTGCAGACATTCATCTGATTGCTCAAAGTTACGGATGAATTGCCTTTCACTTAGAGGAAGCTATTTATAAAGAACTTGAATCCTTACTCAAACACAAAATCATTGAGTGGTCCACTGGTTCAACTCCATGGGTTTTTCCCATAGTGGTAGAACCCAAAACGGACAGTGAATGAGCTGTATGCATCTATGTGGAGATGCATCAAGCAAACAAGGCATTTGAAAAAGAACACCCAGGTCCGCACATTGCCCATGTGATAACACAATGAAATGGTGCAGAGGTATTCTCTCGCCTTGATCTGAATAAAGGATATCATTAGTTAGAACTCAAATAGAATTGCAGATACATTAAAATTTGGTCTACACATGTTGGTCTGTTCTGTTACAAAAGACTACGTTTTGGTGTGTCAACAGCTACAGAGCTATTTCAAGATGTCATTTGACGTATCATACACCCTGTCATGAATGTTTTCAATTATAGTGGTAACGTACACGTCAGACGTACACAGAAGGAGCATGACAAAGCTCTTGCGCCAGTGTGTCATTTGCTCGCTGATGCCGGTTTAACTTTGAGTGCCGAGAAATGTGGGTTCAATAAGACAAAGTCAAAATTCTTTGGCCATTTCTTTTCTGAAGATGGCATGACACCTGATCGAGTTAAAGTGCAAGGGATGTCAACTGCCGGTCCCCCACACGATGTTTCCAAGTTGTGGTTATTCTTTGGCATGGCCATCTACTGTTCTATATATATGAGACTTTGCCACTGTCAGTGCGCCATTAACAGATTTGACGAAAAAGAATGTTTGTTTCCCTGGTCACATGAATGTAAGCATAACTTCCAGAAAATAAAACAAGCTATTGAGAAAGTTACTGAGATGGCATACTTTGATCCAAAGCTTCATACTGAGGTTGTTGTTGACGCTATCCCTGTCGGGTTTGGCGTCATCCTTCCACAGCAGACATCCAAATGTTCGAAGAGGTATTGTGCCATATGCAAGTCAAAGGCTATTCACAATCTGAGAAAGAAAGCTTAGAAGTGGTGTGCATTGGTGAACATTTCCAAGTATTCTTGCATGGGAAGCCCCTCAAGCTTGTGACAGAACATCAAGCATTGTTGTTTATCTTTGGTAATCCAAGGCAAAAATGCCTCCTCACATTGAATGTTGGGGTCTGCAACTGCAAGAATACAACATCATGCATCACCCAGGGAAAGATCAGAACCCTGTCAACTACTACTCACAAGTGCCTCTACAGTCCCCTGGCACCCATCCTAAGATGGCTGAAGTCTATATAAATGTCATCATGAAATCAAGCACCCCAGATGCCACATCGTTGGAACAAATTGTTACTGCCACGAGTCAATACAGTGACATGCTAAAACTCAAGGACATTATTACACATCAGTCTTGGTACCAACACTACCAAAATCTTATCAGTGACAGTGAATACCAGATGTTTTAAAATGTCAAAGATGAACTGTCCGTCACTCAGGAAGGCATTATTCTAAGAGGTTTGGAAATTGTAATTCCGAAGAGTCCGCGACAACAGATAATTTAAGCAGCCCATGAAGGACATTGTGGAATTGTTGCCAACGAACAAGCTGTCGGAGACCAGGTCTGGTTTCCACATCCCGACATGAGAATTGAAAGAGAATTAAAGGCCTGCCATCTATGCTACTGCCTATCATCAAAAACTACTCAACACACCTTAAACATGTCAGAGTTGTCAACACATGCATGGAACGCATTGACATTAACTTCTTCGGTCCTCTTGACACCGGACATCGCCTGATGGTGATTGTTGATGGATACTCCCATTTTCTATTGATAGACGTTATCTCATACAACACTCAAGAAAGAGTAAGTGAGTGATTAGACAGCATCTTCGGGACATGGGGTGATCCTGCGATCTTAAAATCTTACAATGGCCCACCTTTCAATAATCGAGAATGTGTGCTGTACTAGTGAAAACTCAACCTTAAAACTGTCTTAAATTCGACTCTTGGAGCTTACCATTCCACCGCTCACTCGAACCACAGGTGAAATCCATGCAACCCTGATATTCGGTAGAGCCATGATGACCAAGTTACCTCAATGGACCACAGATGATCAAAAACTGAGGAAGAAACCCGCATGAAAGACTTGGATCGTAAGTGGAAAATGAAGGCCTATGCAGACATGCGCCGACATGCAAAGGACATTACGTTCACTAGAGGAGATCAAGTGCTTGTTCGTGAACATAGAAAATTAAAGTCTGATACTCCTTTCGAAGCTGAACCATTTCATGTTGTGACCAGCAAAACTGGGCGCTTATATCTAACCGGTGCTCCAGGGATTACATGATGCTAATCGTGGAAACCTCAAAAAATATATTACAAGACTTGGCGAAAGAAATAGCTGACTTAGAGGAAAAGATTAAAAATGCAGGAATAGTAGAACACATCAAGAAAACCCTAGACGATATAGAAAAAGATCTTAACTCTTATTCAGATTATCTCAAAGAGAAAAACTGATAAACTTCAAAAGGATATTAAGTTTTTTACTAAAGATACAACATATCCCTATCTTTCTGAAAACTACTATAAGGAGAGTGAGGAATCCTTTGAGAATTGGGGCAATAAATCAAATAGAAATAACAAAGTGAAAACTTTCTCTCAATCATCTGGATCTGACGATGAGGGTGTGTATTATGATGGAGGTTATCAAGGAGGAAGACCCAACACTAGATATCAAAATAGGAGGCCTTTTTTAGGGCGACGTCAAACAGGGAGAGGGAACTGGAGACCACGATATCAGCCTCACTTCCAGAGTGCCCCACCCCAGAATTATCAATTCCAAATACATCAACCTATGATGCACGAACAATACCTAGAAACCAGGATCAATCGTTACTGGAGGAATTAGAGCAGTTACCTATTTTTAACTTATCTAATGAGAATCTATCGGATGATACCATCTCAGTCCTGTCCAAAGGCCTTACCTTTGCACCTCACACAGGCTTAAATAAATTTGACCTATTTAGGGACCTACAGACCTTTTTCAGAAAGATACGACTTAAGTTCTTTTTCTCAGGCCAAGAGAATGATACTGAGGAGTTAAATCGCTCTGGGTTAAGACCGAAATCAATCTTCACCCCCACACTTGACCAAATTCCACCACAGGTGGCAGTTTTTGAACAAGTCATAAATGATAAGTTGACCAATCTCACAACTTTTATACCTAGAACCCCTTTTAACCTATCGTCCAACCAATATAAAGCACTTGAGACCATCAAATCAAATAAAAATATCACAGTAAAAACATGTGATAAGGGGGGAGGTATTGTGGTGTATGATACACCTAGATATGTGAAGAAAATGGAAGAAATGTTGAGTGACTCCGGCTTTTACACTCGCATAACTAAAGATTCAACCACTCAAACTCGAACAAAAATAAAAAAATTAACAGACAAAGCATTAAGAGAAGGGGAAATCTGTAACAAGGAATGGCAATATCTAAATATAGACAACCCCAAATTGGCAAGCATTTATGGTATACCAAAGGTGCACAAAGACACAAAGGATCCACCGTTGAGGCCAATAGTTACTACTATTGGTTCAATAACTGAACCCTTAGCTAAGTACATCGATGCCATCCTATGCCCCCACATTGCCCGAATCCCAGGATATGTGCAAGACACTAGGCAAATCATAAACCTGGTTGAAAATGTTAAATTCTGCGATACTTCTCAAATACTAGTCACCATGGACATAGAGGCGCTTTATAGCAACATCCCTATTCAAGGTGCACTAGAAGCCACTCATTGGTTCATAAGGAAGTACCAAATCCTTTGTCCATCTATATTCATTCTAGAATGCCTTAAGATCGTGCTCACAGAAAACATCTTTGAATTTAATGGTAACATCTACAAACAACAGCAAGGAGTCAGCATGGGCGCATCTTGCGCACCGACCATAGCTAATATATATATGTCCCGGTTTGAGGATAGATATCAATTTAATGAAATAGCGCCTTTCTTTGAGTCTGTGACATCATGGTCCAGATACATTGATGATGTCTTTTTCATTTGGATAGAGAACGAAGACACTCTAGAGGAATTTTTCTCATGGATTAATGAATGTGATAAGAACATCAAATTTACCAAACATGCAGATAGGGCACAAGTGGAATATTTGGATGTAGTAATCAAACATCAGGAAGGGGTCCTTGCGGTTGACCTATATGTCAAACCGACGGCAAGGAATACCCTTTTGCACTATGACAGTTACCATCCCATCGTGCAAAAAAACAGCGTACCTTTTGGTGAATTTTTGCGTCTGAGACGCAATTGTACAAGCATCTCAGATTACGATGAAAAAGCCACAATGATGAAAGCCAAATTTTTGTCACGTGGGTATCCAAGGAAAATTATAAGAGATTCGTACAAGCGGGCTCGCTTTTACGACCGACAATGTCTCCTTGCACCCAAAACAACTAAATCTGTTCCAAATCTGATTTTTATAACCAAACACTCAGTTTTAAATAACAGAATAACATGCTAATTGGCATATATTAAATGTGAACCTCTCCAAAACAGATCACTTGCCTAAACCAATCTTTGCATATAAGAGAAACAAGTCCCTGAAAGACCACATTGTTAGATCAAGAATGTTAACTCCCAAGTCTAATATACAACAACCATCCCTGAATATGCAACCAGTGACAGGAACTTACAGTTGCAGTAACTGCAAGTCTTGTGAAACAGTGATGCAGGGTCCCAGTATAACATTCAATAAACAATTGGTAAAGCCCAGAGATCTTAACAACTGCAGGACCACTAATGTAATTTACCTTATAATCTGTCCTTGCCAAATGGGCTATGTGGGCCAAACAGGGAGAGCCCTTAATGTTAGACTGACAGAACACAGATCCGCAATACGAACAAGGAAACTTACAGCACCCATGGTCGGTCACTACATAGAACGTAACCATACACCAGATAATATGTCATGGTACATTCTAGAAAGGGTTCAAGTGAAAACTGGTTTAGATTTGGAGAAAGTTCGCAAGATGCGAGAAGTATACTGGATGTTTTTGCTTGGAACAGCAACTAAGGGGTTAAATGCTGAAATCCCTTGGGAACAAGCATTATTATAAAGGTGCGCACATTCACACACTGTAAAGTCTGTTCATAAATAGCACAATATGACTGATCTGTGAAACTGTACATATATTTTTTAATGTGTTTAAAGAAAAGTTTAATAGGTAATGCTAGTAAAATTGCTTGAATTATATTTTCATTTCAGTCATGACAATCCCTATAAACATCTGAATTATGTACTATTCTCACCCCTTCCCCCATAAATACCTGCAGATTATAGCTTAAGTCCTACACTTAACATGATCGTGATATCTTCGTATACCACATGCCAATTAACCAGGCACCACTAGTTTATTACCAATCTAAGATGGCGGCGCCCTTAGACTCAGTATTGACGCTGTTTTACTCTATACATCAAGCCACTTGCTTTACATGCCCCCGTTTTGGCAAAATCCTAGGAATTAACAATATATAAATATATAGGGGCTATTATATATTTTCAAGGAAATTTAGATCGCGCAGCATATATTAGGAAACTCCTTTGCAGTAACATTACTTTTGCACTTGACGGCAGGTAATATAAACACAAACTGGCCCACTATTACTTAAATGCCGTAACAGTCATTCCCAGTTCCAATAGGCATTATACATACAGTTTATTAAGCCTGAGGTGCGCATCTGTTTTTAGCAAAACTATAGCCATGACACCGCTCTAAGATGGCGCTCGCACTGCATTAAGGATGACCATTACCTATACCATGTCTCGCTGCACTAACTACCGCGAGACCCGCCCATCAATTAGGAATTTTAGCGCGCCAAACCTTGTTTAAATATCAGGTGAACATACACGCACAGCTACGGCGGCATCGGCGAGACGGAATTCTCAGCGCGGATACTCTAAGCAAGTAAGGACATTTTCAGCCAGAACCCCTTGTAATGGCTCTCTGTAACTTCGCTCTTCGGCACCTATGTCGGGAACCACATTAATGTGTAACCGGCCACTCAATAGGTGCTGACTTAAACACTCACTTTTGAATTTTGACTTAATCTTCATTATTGGCTATCGTCACTCGAGCTAATGTAGACGCGAGCCACATGTTATGAGGAGGCCGGCTCTACATAGTTACACTCTGTTTTTTTCCTTTTTTCTATTTTTTTCCATTTTTCATACAAATAGGAATTCATCTTTCCCAGCTATCACTGCTGCCACAACAAGAAATACTACAGACACCTTGCCAAGCCTCCCCAAAAAAAAGGGACAAGCACAGATTGCCGATTTTCACAGGTATAAATTGTCATATATTTAAGATAAATTAGAACATTGGTCCCTTAGACAAGCTGTCAAGGTCTGCAACAAAATTGCTTCTTCTTTTCTTTGGTTGCAGCAATCCCCGCAGCGCCGATGACCTACATATAACCGCCCATTTTTAGCCCTGTTCACGACTGCCAAGCAGACAGGTACATATTATTGAATAATCAATTCATTATAGGAATTAACAAGGTATAAAGCAACCTAATTTAATAGGGATTTTTGTAATTTTATCTATTGACAGTATCTACATCATCTGACAGAACCTATTAACACAGGAGTACCTACTCCACTTTGAATCCATCGCCTAGTGAACTTGAGCTACATAATTGATGTCAGATTATATCAAACAGGTACTACAGATCATTTTAGGGGCCTCAATTAATATAAGCATACAGATAGACATACATGGTTTCTGATATTAGTCCCACATCTCCTCATTACAGATTTTAACGTCATCTAGGACCTATTCACTGCGTAATTCCAGATACGGTGTCCACATTGTCACTAGACACATAAGGTATGACGTATAAACATCCATTTCTGTTAAAAAAGCGACCACATCCTTGTACTAAATCTGACGCCAATCTGCAGGCGTTCATACTTCTATTAAATAGGAATCAAGATGGGGAATGGTGACTGAAATGAAAATAAAAATGTAAATATATGTAAATGTAGATTGTAAATATGTAAATTGTGATATATATAAATGTGTACATAGGAAGTTTGCCAGTTGCTAGGGTACATAACCATCAGTACTAGGAGAGGGTGCTCATGAACAATGAAAATGTTAGCTAAATATAGATATAACAATTGTCACATGTTGTTCAGTATAGACTGTTTTGTGTACAAGAAATATTAATTGAGTATTTTTTACTATTATAGTATCTACTCATAAACAACAAGAGAGATAGGGAGAGTCATGGACACTCTTAGTCCCCAAACTATATTAGACATCAACAACAAAAGAGTGTTCCTGTTCTGTTTGAGGTGGAAAAAAGCACAGAGCACAAGGAACCAACAAAGCCCATTTAGTTTGTTAGGAAAGCCCTCACTCACCGACCTGGTCGGTGACTTGCTTCATCATCGGGCCCCACCGGGTGTGACCGAATGTCACCCCGGTGTGCTGCGACGCCAGAATTACTGCGGAGCTGGTCTTGTGAGGGTGGGAGGGCTATGTGAAAAATTACGTGAATAGTGTGAAGTGGTGACTTAAAATTGCCTTGTATGTATCAAAAAATTAATTTAATCAAAGATCATCAAGGACAAAGTTAAAAAATGTGATGGTGAGTAGGGCCAACTAATTGAATGGTCTACTCCCACTAACATTAAGTGACAACGTGAATGGTCAACATGAACATGTTTCAGCCGGTGTGGTATAATTAACCTGGCATTCGTCAGGACCTAGAGTGTAAACCTCGGCGGTATGGGCACTCTAAGGCCCACCCAACCAGAGGACTTAAAAGTTAAAAAGTCTGTGAAGTGCAAAAAACAAGGGGGGCGGGCTTCACCACCCGAAGGTAGGACGCACACACCTCCTGTCTCTAAAGTTTAGAGACAAAAAATAAAAAGCACCTGCGGGAATTAAAAACAGACAAACAAAACAAGACAAACAAACAATTAGAATATTTTGTCGATAGATTTAGCCGATTCAAGCTAATTACTTGTGCTCAAGGTGCCAGGGTGCACAACTCATACATAATAGCAGAGGTGCGTGGCTCTGCCTGTGGCTGAGATTAAACGGTAGGTAGTATAGTTTATACAGTGACACTCTCATGGTAGATTGCCAAGTTGCAGAATCTAGCGGTGTGAGTGCGCAGGGGGGGTAAGATAGGTGAAAAAGGAGGCGAATGGCAGTGAGAACATTCAAGCAACACTAAATCACTCTGCGATCAATGGGCCAAATGGCCAGTGACCAATCAACAAAAAAGCAGCAAAAGAGGTGAGAAAAGGTAGGTTCTCACTTCACCAGGGATGAAAATCCACCCCATAGACCGCGGGAGGGAGGGGACGGCGCATTTGGCACATCCTAAAAGGGAAGCATAAAATGGAGAGGAAAGAGGGACAAAACCCAGTCAGCAAGCAGTAACAGTACTTAGCTTAAATGGTCCTTTGCACCCAGAGTAGTACTCACGCCCACGACGCCCGTCTCCTGCAGGTACACCTATTCAGCCCTCGGGACCGGGTCTCGTCGATCCGGATTTGGAGAGTGTGAGCGGTTTTATGAGCCTCCGGTAAGGAAACCCGCGTTCGCGCTTCCGGGAAGGGAAGCGTGCGTACTGCGCATGCGTGAAAGAAGTGGCAGAGGACTAGACCGGGAACCTCTTCCGGTAGAGGATACTCACTTCCGGAACGGAGGCGCTGTTTGACGCGCATGCGTGCCTGCTCGGCTCTTCTGGCCGAAGCAATTGAACTCGGTTAGTGGTGATTTTTGTGCGCATGCGCCGGAGTTGTGGGCCAATGCGGGGAGAAGTAAACAAAGCGGAGTTTGTTGTGGTGCGCATAGGGAGTACCCATAGATTCGGAATAAGGCAGAAATGGCCAATGGGTTAGAAATGCAGTAACGAAGGGGATTACAAGATAGCCCATATGAAATGAGTTGGATATTAATCTTATAGGTCTAACTTATATTAGTTGGGTAATTGTAAGACACAATCACCACAGACAGAGGGAGTTATTAGGAACAGATACGAGTCTGGGTTTTTTTTGGCATTATTTGAGGACAGAGCCCCAAGGTATATCGTCATTGAGGCCATTGATATGAGTGCCCAGGCGGTATACCCAACGTTGTTCCTTTTCAAACAATCTCTCAGAGATGTTGGTGCCCCCAAGGATTTGTTCAATCACAGTCCATTTTAGATCGTTGGTGGTGTGATTGGTTTGGAGAAAGTGATCACTCATTCTTGTCGTCGCTTTTTTGCACCTAATGTTGCTTCTATGCTCACATATTCGTTGTTTAATTTTTCTGGTTGTCATGCCCACATACCGAAGTGAGCATGGACATGTGACAAGGTACCCAACATTTATGGAATTGCAGTTAGTATGTGCTTTTTGCCACCATATTTTCCCGGGTTCAAGAGTCAAAGATTTTGTAGGGGCTGTCAGGTGACAGACAGAACAGTTTGAGCAGGGGAAGTGGCCTGTCACTTTGGGTAGGTTCCATGCATCAGTGACACTCCTCATAGGGGTTGCGTGTAGTTCTTTGGGTCTGGTGTGGACCAAGGCATCTCTGAGGCTGTGCCCTTTCTTAAAAGAAAACAGTGGTTTCTGCCAATCCTTCTTGCTGCTTGTGATAATTTTCCAATTCTTGTTTATTGATTTCTTCATTTGATTGGATAATGCACTGTAAGTGGTTACACAAGTTAAGGGGACTTCCGTTGTTGTTTTTATGATGGGTTCTAAGAGGGCTTCCCGTGGTTGGTTCCGTGCCCGTTTGAAACCTTTGTTGAGCAGGTGACTTGGGTAACCTCTTTGTGCCAGCTTGGTCGTTAGATCAGTTGATTGACGTTTAAAATCAACTATATTGCTGCAGTTCCTGCGGATACGTAAATATTGTCCGTACGGGAGATTCTCCCTTAACGGGCGAGGGTGAAAGCTAGAGAACTGTAACAAGTTATTTTTGGCTGTGGCCTTATAGTGGGTCTTGGTAGTCAGAGTTGTTCCACTGTTTGTGATTACCACATCAAGAAACACCACCTCCGTGGTGCTCACTGTATGGGTAAATTTCAAGTACCTGTTGAGGGTGTTAATCCAGCAGAAGAATTCCATTAGTCGTTCCATGCTGCCCTTCCAAATGAGCAGCACGTCATCAATGTACCGTTTCCAGTATGAAATGTTTCTGCCAAACGGGTTGTTGATAGACTGTATGTTTTTAGCCTCGAAGTCTGCAACATACAACCCCGCTATGCTGGGAGCAAATGTACTGCCCATCGAGGTACCAGAGCATTGCAGGAAAAGCCGTCCTTGGTAAGCAAAGAAATTTTCTTTGAGTGCGATTGTAGCGCATTCTGTTATAAATTCTCTAGGGGTATTGTATTCCCAAGTGGTAGAGTTCAGAGCAGCTTTTAATACCATGATTGTCTCATCTTGCGGGATACTGGTATACAGGCTCTCAATGTCTAAAGTGGCCAAGATGATAGTATCTGGCTCAAAAGTGATGGTCTGCAGTTGATGTAACAGGCTTTTTGTGTCCTTGAGGTATGTCGGTGTGTTTTGAACAATTGGTTTCAAGAACTGGTCACAGAAGGTGGACAAGGGTTCTAGTATAGACCCAATTCCTGACACAATCGGGCGTCCAGGGGGCGGTGATTTGTTTTTATGAGTCTTCGGGAGTGTATAAAAGTAAGGAATAATTTTCTTACTTATAGAGAGGAAGTCTGCTTCATTTTTAGATATATGTTCCCTCGATTCGGCTTCCTTAACCAAATCGGTAATGCGGTTCTGGAGTTCCGGAGAAGGATCATCGGTAAGTGGAAGGTAATTGTTGGTGTCATTTAGTAATTCCTCACAGACTCGCTCATAGTCCGTCGTATTTTGAATTACGATGCCGCCGCCTTTATCGGCAGGTTTTATGGTAATTGCGTTATTGTTTTTGAGTTTTTCCAGTGCCCGATACTCCTCGGCACTGAAATTACCGTAGTTCTGTGGTTCAGGGCTTGTTTCTAAATCCAGAAACACTGCTTGTTCGAAAGCTGTGATGGCAGCTGGTACAGTGTGAGGTGGGGGTACAAATGTTGATTTTGGTCTTAGGCCAGTGTCTCCTTTCCGCGTTTCTGCGTTAGGATCCTCTTTCCCTTCAAAAAAGGCTTTCAGTTTTAATTTGCGGAAAAAGTCAGTGAGTTCGCAATGTAGCTTAAATTTATCGGGGCGGGCTGTAGGTACAAAGCCCAGCCCTTTCTCTAATACTCGCTGTTCCACAGGTGTTAGTTGGGTATCCGACAAGTTGGTAATTAGACTTGTTGGTTGCTTGTCCCTGGTTGCGGTGTCTGGCTCCTGGTGCGGTTCCCGACAGCGTCGTCTGTTTGCCAAGAGACTTGGTTGGGGGTTCTCTTGTTCTTCCCTCTGCCTCTGCGGCCCCGTTCTAAAAAAGGCTGTTGGTATTGATTTTGGGGAGGTGGGTGATGCCACCCTGGGTTCCAACCCATCATTGGAAATTGTGGGTGTGGAAAGGGGAATGGTGGTGGCCCATATCCAGCATGTGGTGCCATTGCCCAACTTGGTGCTTGGTTATGATTCTGGTATCTCTGATTGCCTCTATGGCCCCTGTTTCCTCGTCTCCCTCCTCGTTTGAATGAGCCTGGACTGGATCCACTACTATTCGAGGAACTGTCATCTGTTAAATCTGATTCACTCAAGCCCTTTGCTGTTGCTGTGTACTCAGGGTCAGCGTAGGGGTAAATTTTGTTGAATTCAAATTTTTTGAGGTCTTTCTGGAATTTGGTTATTTTCGACTGTAATAGGTTTTCTTTATATTCATTCATTTCACGATTAATCTCATCCAGTTTCTTTTTGTAACCGGTCACAGTTATTTTAAATTGTGATTCCGTTTCCTGTATTTCTATCAGTAGGATATCTGATAGACGCAGGGCAGTCTTAATGATTAGGACGAGCCAATCACGCGTGCAGTGCCACGCGATCATGGCCCAATCTTTCCGAAATTGCGCATCATCTAGAAAGATGCGAGGGGCATTGGTCACCAAAAGGCCTTTTGGTGCTGAGTTTGAAGAGAGGTATTGCTTCATAATCGTCCCATGTAAGATGGTGCGTATACAATCACGTTTTTGTTCCGTTAGTTTCTCCCAGTCTGAGGTGTGTGCTATGGCTTGTGAAATTGCCGGGTCTGCAAATAGATTGGGATCGGCCATAATCGCATCTATTTCTGCTTCGGAGTAGGTAAGTCCCAAATTCGCCATTATGCCAACAAGAAAGAAAGTAAATAGTGAGTGGCACTATTTAGGGGGGTAAGGGTAAGCCGGGAGGACGTCTCCTGGCTTAGGAAAGGGGAGAGAAAGAAGAACTCTCACAGCTGTGCGCTGCTTAATACTCATAAACAACAAGAGAGATAGGGAGAGTCATGGACACTCTTAGTCCCCAAACTATATTAGACATCAACAACAAAAGAGTGTTCCTGTTCTGTTTGAGGTGGAAAAAAGCACAGAGCACAAGGAACCAACAAAGCCCATTTAGTTTGTTAGGAAAGCCCTCACTCACCGACCTGGTCGGTGACTTGCTTCATCATCGGGCCCCACCGGGTGTGACCGAATGTCACCCCGGTGTGCTGCGACGCCAGAATTACTGCGGAGCTGGTCTTGTGAGGGTGGGAGGGCTATGTGAAAAATTACGTGAATAGTGTGAAGTGGTGACTTAAAATTGCCTTGTATGTATCAAAAAATTAATTTAATCAAAGATCATCAAGGACAAAGTTAAAAAATGTGATGGTGAGTAGGGCCAACTAATTGAATGGTCTACTCCCACTAACATTAAGTGACAACGTGAATGGTCAACATGAACATGTTTCAGCCGGTGTGGTATAATTAACCTGGCATTCGTCAGGACCTAGAGTGTAAACCTCGGCGGTATGGGCACTCTAAGGCCCACCCAACCAGAGGACTTGAAAGTTAAAAAGTCTGTGAAGTGCAAAAAACAAGGGGGGCGGGCTTCACCACCCGAAGGTAGGACGCACACACCTCCTGTCTCTAAAGTTTAGAGACAAAAAATAAAAAGCACCTGCGGGAATTAAAAACAGACAAACAAAACAAGACAAACAAACAATTAGAATATTTTGTCGATAGATTTAGCCGATTCAAGCTAATTACTTGTGCTCAAGGTGCCAGGGTGCACAACTCATACATAATAGCAGAGGTGCGTGGCTCTGCCTGTGGCTGAGATTAAACGGTAGGTAGTATAGTTTATACAGTGACACTCTCATGGTAGATTGCCAAGTTGCAGAATCTAGCGGTGTGAGTGCGCAGGGGGGGTAAGATAGGTGAAAAAGGAGGCGAATGGCAGTGAGAACATTCAAGCAACACTAAATCACTCTGCGATCAATGGGCCAAATGGCCAGTGACCAATCAACAAAAAAGCAGCAAAAGAGGTGAGAAAAGGTAGGTTCTCACTTCACCAGGGATGAAAATCCACCCCATAGACCGCGGGAGGGAGGGGACGGCGCATTTGGCACAGCCAGGTCGGTGAGTGAGGGCTTTCCTAACAAACTAAATGGGCTTTGTTGGTTCCTTGTGCTCTGTGCTTTTTTCCACCTCAAACAGAACAGGAACACTCTTTTGTTGTTGATGTCTATTATAGTATCTAATCATCAATTGAAAATACAGAACTCCTGATGAAGGCCACTCGCCGAAACGCGTAGGATTCAGATTCGGTTTTGTATTTGGCGACAAAAAAATCAATTGCTGATATATGTATCAGAATATATATTATGAATTATTGTTATTAGGTGTATATTTATGATCACAATTTTAGTGAATTATTGTTATAAAAGAGTGTACAAAGTTGTCTAAAAAATAGAAAAAAACAATATGATAATTGTGGAAAAATGAGAAAAATAGACAATTAAAAAGAAGTTTTATAAATTTACATATTATTGTGTTCTTCAATGTCTTGAGCAACATTTGTGATAATATTTAGGAAATACACACATAACCCGGTGTCTCGGCCACTTTTTTCAGAAGTGACCAGCAAAGAATACATGGTGATTGCCCAACGTCCTGGGAAGTCCATTATGCGAGATTCCTCGCATTTCCGACATATGGCTCATCGCTCGTCAAGCACTAATGTCAATGTAGAGATTGGGTCTGAAAGGACAAGTGAAGAGCCCCTGACTGCCGCTGTTTCTACATCACAAAAAAGAACAATTGATAGATGGAATGCTGAACAATGTCAAACATTCATCCCCAGTACAGAGATCTTGGCTTAAATCCATGGTTTCTTTTTGCCGACCATGCCATTCTAGTTTAAACCCAGCCATATGAAAATCACTCTTGACCCTGATCCCAATGGCAACAGTCCAGGTCCTCCCTGGACTGGAAACAAGCATCCTGGGACAAGTTTCAGTGTATCACCCCTCATCAACCAGGCTAGCTTGAATCCAGTGGCTTGGGGAGCAGGGGCCCATGTCTCCCCCATGAGAAGCAGGGTCAAGACTGATTTAAATATGGCTGGGTCTAAAGTGGAGTTGCATGGCCAGCAAAAACAACGATGGATTTAACCCAGATATCTTGACTGGGGGTGAATGTTTGATTTGCTCTGCATTCCGTCCATCATTTGTGTGTCTTCTGTTTTGGTTTCTACATCACCAACGCCAATCATGGACAATTCTACTGCTTGTCCCCAGTTTACGAAGTCAGGTCGAGATGTGTGATTAAAGCCCAACAAAGACTCATTGAAAAGCAATGATTGTGTATACAAATGTTAAAAATTGGCGAATACCCGGGTGGGGAAGATGCTACAAAAGTGATGTAAGTTCACTACAATAGTGATGTAGGTTCAACGGATGTTAAATAGTTTCCAGAGATAGAGATGGACTGGTATTTCAGTGATTAAAGTGACCTTGAACTAAGTGTGTTAAATTAAAATGTCCAAAAAAATAACTTTAGTAGTCCACAATAGAGATAGTATTAAGGAACAATTAATGCCTTCTTGAGGAGCCGAAAACATTAGACAAAACTAAAGGCACTTACCCAAGACCGATCTGGTGGCCAAGCTTTTGTAGCGCCTAATTGTTCTATCACATCTTTACTGAAGAGCTCAGATTTTCTTCACCTTCAGCTCCCCGACATCCCACCTGAGATCAAGAATCTCTGACTGCCTCACATCAAAGAGGAATGTATGACCTCTGCTCTCTAAACCTCTACTGCTGAGATCCACCTACCTGAAATATTAGATTTTACATTATACCTATCACTACTACTATCATTTCCTCTGCTCGACACACACCTCTTATCACTCTACCAAGAATACTGGTGAGCAATATGACATCATCATGAGTTTAGTGTGCTTCGTCACTTCCACCGTCAGGGGGTTTCAACCACTGACATTCCCAAAAATGTGCCTACATTTAACTTTTCACACCACCAAATAGCTGACTAATCGTTTGATGTAGAGCAAGCTTGATTGCTCATAGAGCTTCCTATTATGCGGATCAAGTGCTACCTTCTTTGAATGCATGGATGAATAAATAAATGAATAGATGAATGAACAACTTGGTATAGTGCAAAGGTGCTGGAAAACCATCAGTGAGCTCAACAAGGCATGTTGCCATTCAACAGCAATCGAACCACAGGCTTCCTGTTAACAGATGGGAGAGGACAAGAAAACAGAAAAGCCACGGTTTAATTGCTTTCTGACAGAGCGAGCAGTTATGCTATGGGTGCTGAATGGAAGAAAGTCCTCCGGCTAGGGTGGGCGCAAGGTGGCAAAAAAAGAGTTGCCATCAAGTCCAGCACAGCAAAAACAAGGACCCATCAGCAGGTTTGAATCTAACGAGTGAAGGTTAGGCGTGGAAATGTATTGTATAAGGTGACAGGGTATAAAAACAGAGCTGGTACCATGAAATATTATCTATGCAGGTAAACGCTTCTACCAACAAAAGGGAATGGTAAAAACTAAAAAGAAAACATTAAGGGGCCCATTAGGTCACCGCCAGCCTGGCGGGGGCAATCCGCCCGCCATCCGCTCCGCAATGACCCCCCGCCATATTTTGCGACCGGGGTGGAAAATGGTTTATATGGTGGCGGTGTCTATTAGACACCGCCATCCATATTAGCATGGGCTTTAAACAATGCCTTTCTGTGGCGGCAATGCCGCCATGGAAAGGCATGCAGAGACTCCCTGCAGGGGCCCGTTGCGGGCCCCCAGGGACTCTGGGGGGTGGGGGGTACCTATGGTACTCCCAGCAGTTCCATGCACAGCACGGCAGGCACCGCGCAGTGCCTGCCATGCTGTGCATGGAAGTGCACAGCATGCCTTCCTGCCATTGTGGCGGGCGGTGCTGAGTGCATCGCCCGCCACAATGGTAGAAATGCAGGATGCGCCCGCCACTGTGGCGGGCGCATCCTAATGCTGCCCACGGAACCCCCGCCCTTATGGCGGGTAGTCCCTTTCACGGACAGGATGGTGGGTGGGAAAAGTCCGCCCGCCATCCTAATGGGCCCCTAAATGTCCAAACAGCAACCCATTTAGAGGGTTCCACTACCTACTAGAGCACAAACAATTTGTTTCAAATAGTTTCCTGGACTTTTAAAAATCTACTCTCATCCATTTAAATGGAACATTAAAAAAAAAATTTATGTCTACCAAATGTTACTATTTTCACATTAAGGACCTGTTTAGCAACAGAGAGAAAGGGTAGGCTGAAAAAAACAGATGTGGCTAGGGGATGATGGACTCCGATAGGAGTATCTCAATAACTATTTCAGCCCCTTTAAAATATAGCCTGCAATAAATGACTACAAACTGAAACTTCCACTCACATTTTTAAACCAGTTGTATTCATAACTGCATTAACACACCAATGCACATTTACTTCAGCAAGCTTCATAGCAAGGGGTTACATTCAACAGCGCCCGTTCCAGCACAATGAGCTCACTTTAGTCTTGAATTTAGACTGTTAGCACTGTTCATTAGAAACCACTGTGAAATAGCTATGATGGAACATTGGAGAGTCAACGGACAGACTTCTGCAGTTGTTGTAAGTACGTTTGTCTCAGCATGCCAGACTTTTTTTTCCCTGGCATCGATAAGGAAGATAACTGAGAAATTATAAAAAATGTGTCCTTATTTTAAATTTCTAGATCATTAACTATCATCCATGTGAAATGTTAAACTCCCTCTTTTTGTTAATTTACTGGGGTCTCTTTCATAGAAAAGTATTTCGGTTCTAGAGTCAGGAGTGCCAATCTTTGTCATGATTATAGAATGTTAGTGCTCTAGTTGTTCTTTAGTACTCTGTGCTAACGTTGCTGTAGAACACTAATGAATCAACTGACAGACTGTTGCTGGTGCTGGCAGCATGTCAGAATGTTTTACTGAAATGGATGAGCAACATATTTGAGAACTCATAGACAATGTGTCCTCGTTTTAGCTTTCTAGAGCACTAACCACAATTTCTATAAGAAAATGAGTCCTCTCATTTTGTTCATTTCTGAAGGAAATGCTTTAGGTTTTACAGCTTTGAATCCATCAAGATAGCTTCAGCTGTGCCGCAAGTTTGTCATACAAACCCAGAATGTTAGCACTCTGGTGTTGAAGCAGCAGAACACTGGGGAATCAGCTGATAGACTGTTGCTGTTGTTGGAAGTACATGTTTTACTCGGCATGTCAGACAAATGTCTCACATGGATGAGGATGAATTTATGGAAAATGTGCCCTTATTTTAGCTTCTGGAGCACCTTTAACAATTACCAATAAAATATCATCAGAGAAAACCATTTTCTGTCAAACACGGTTGTTAAATCTAATCAGACGATTCCCCTTTTTCACAGGATAAAAGATGGAGCCATATAAAAAAAAACCACACAAAAAACGGTATGCTTGTTGTAACCTCCCACCTAAATAGTCCCTTGAAAAACACACCATCTAACAAACTTTTTTTGATTTTCACCCCAAATTGTAATGGTATGGTTTACAATAGGAATACTATTTAATAGAGTGAAGGGTACTCCCAGGTAGTTATTGATTAGGGTGAAGCAGGGCCCTCAGTGTAGCCTCGTCCCAGTGACACCACTCCAGTCATTAACTTCCTGGGAGTACCCTTCCCACTTGTATAATATTGCTTAAACAAATTATCAGTTCAAACAAATGAATGTTTTGGGGGCGGGGGGTAAACTGCTTATACCCTTTGAAATAAAATCATCAACATGCTTGACTCGCCACTCACGTTGGTGATCTGTACAAAGGACACTGTGTGAACAGTTTATGAGGTTCTTCTGGTCATGAGCTACACCACAAGCAGTGAGCACTGGTATTTTACAACATCCGCTCCTATGACAATCAATATTTCTAACATTAGTGCCTAGGGAAGAGTCTATTGTGCAACACAGCACACAAGGTTGCATCTATGGATCTCCTAATGACAATCTCTTTGCACTAATTGAAAACCAATACACAAAGAAAAGAATCTAGAAAATTGCACTAGCATAGGAAATCGATCCTGAGTTCAAATATTTACAAACTGGGTTGTTTCCCCATGAAACTCAGTTGCAATGTCAGTTATGAAAGGATCAAAATAGCACGCAGATGGGTGCCCATTTTACTATAGCACACCATCACACTTAGCACTAATTAGCCCTCCTGTTGACCAGTCTCAGCAGAAATCCACCACACTTCACATGCCACTTTGCAAAGACACTAATCCATGCATTAGTCTTCAGCAAACTTGACTACTGTAACACCGTCTATTGTGGTTTCCTCACACCTCCCATCCAACCACAATGTAAAACGTGTCCTCCAAACCCTCCCACAAAACTCCAGGAAGGCTAGTTCACAACATACAGGAAGTCCATATATATGTTCCTTATTAGTATACAAATGTGTTCAGGCTCAAAGGCCTCAACCCCAGCCCTCCTCTTCTGCGGCCGTTGCTACCTTCAGCAATGAGGCCTGTCGCATCAGTTGGAAATGTAACACTGTTTTTTACACTACCAAATGTCCCCCTTGCACCAACTAACAATGTATATCATTTTCACAGTTTTCATTCTTTTAGCTTAAAAGCCCTCCTTCTCCATGTAAATCTGCCCCCACTCCGAGTAAAACCTAAATGGCTATCAAAAGAACCTTACCCAAACTGATGGCGACAAGCACATCTGTCCTCATGACTGACATCCCCCTACACACTATGCATCATGATCAATGCTTGGGCTAATGGGTGCTGTCCATCTTTTCCCCACCTCATGATTTTACCAACACGCGCATAATGAATTGTATGTAGTGCAACTGGTGTAGCTGCTATACAGTCTGTCTGTTCAAGGAGTTTAAAATCAAAACAACACAAATACAAATACAATATTGTGGAAAGCTTTAGACTCCGTTTGAATCCAGACCTCTCTCTTCACCACAGTTACAAAATACATTTCACACAGTGGCCTTTAATCACTACCTAAATGTAAATAGACCAAAAATGAAACCAACATATAGGAAGGTAGACCAGAACAAGCCATGCACCTCACAACCAGGTTATCCCCTAGATTTCAGATCTGTACGCATGGAAAGGGGATAATGCTATAAACATGGTCTCCTGGACTGCCATGGCAGGAGGTTCTAGTAATACACATTGCCTTCATTTCTATAGGGTAAACACGTTGGTGCAGCACCGTAGTCTACTTAGATCACAAACATGTAGGAGCATTCAGATCTATTGAAAGATGAATCCTTACACGTCATCTTAGCATCTTCTCGGATCGCTCCTCTTCCTTTTCTCTTTTTATACAATATATAAAACAATATATAAAACGATTGCTGTGTCTAACCCACCAGAGAGAGGCCTGTATATACACATTAATGAATCTGGTTGGGCGCTGTGCTCATCCCTTAGTAAAATAACAGCCATTCTCTCAATTTGTTGGGGGAAAAAACATGTATTTTTCTCTTATTTTTTGTTTCTGAATTTTTATGATCTGTAAGGGGACTTTGTGCTTCCTCAGGTCCTTATCCTTTCTAATTCAATTCTAGAGATGACAAAATCATATCTACTAAAGAGGTTTGAGAGTAAACTGAAGGTTCAAGGAAAATTCAAAGTGGGATTTAAGAAAACCAAGACATTGTGTTTTGCTTTGCTGTGCAGGGAAGAGGTCTTTAGTTTCGGCTAGAGATTGCGCTCATTGTACAGTAAAGGCTCAAGTAGACAAGACAAGTTTACATTTAAAAATATCAGGCGAGTTAACCATCATCCTTTGGGTGCCTTTAACTTAAGCATCCTTGCCTTGCTCACTTTTCTATCTGCATACTGTCAAAAGAAAATTACTGAAATAGTGGGCCGATGTCTGTGTTCTCTATGGCTCATAACATTAGAAAGTATCATCTTCCAAGGGCTCAATTATGTCTTTCCCTCTTTAAACATGTGTACGGTTGTCTGCTTTTTTGCAACTTTTTGTGCTTCACCGAACGTGCAACGCACTAACAGACTTTAGAAACTTGAATTTGTATTACGAAGGTTTCCTAGTCCAGAAGCACATATTGTTTCACTGCAACCATCAGTTTTCATATGCCCTTGCTTGTTATTTATCATGTGAAAGCTCGAATTTATTTATTTATTTTATTTATTTATAAAGCGCACTGTCACCTTGCAGGCATCCTGGCGCTGACTGACTCACAGGCAGACAAGTATAAGACAGGGCAAAACCACACAATAGGTCACTTAGGAAACAACCAGGTTTTAATCTTTCTCCTAAATGGGAGAAGTTCCGTGGTTTGCCTTATCTCAGATGGGAGCAAATCCATAATTTAGCAGTGGCCACCTCGAAGGATCTGCCCCCTGCTCTGACCTTCTTAAATCTAGGTACTTTCACCAGCCTGGCTGCTGAAGACCGAAGCGGCCTGGCTGGTGTGTACCAGGTAAATTTCGATTGTAGGGAAGCAGGACCAATTCCGTGAAGAGCCCTGAACACCAGACAAAGGGCTTTGAATTGTATCCTCTGTCGCAAAGGTAGCCAGTGCAACTTCGCAAGGGCAGCCGCCCCATGTGCTCTTCATGGAAGCCCCAGGGCCAGCCTAGCAGCCGCTGATTGCATCCTTTGCATCCTTTGTCTGTCATAGCCCACTTAAGGGGCTATGACAGTCAACATGCAGCCTTTCTTATCCAGACTGTCAGAGCCTGCTTTATTGCAAGACTTTGAAAAATGTGCAATCTTAAGTATTTCTATGTTAAAACCAAATCATGTTTGGGGGGTTGTGGGGAGAAAGTACATCAATGAAAGGAATGTCTCTTAGGAACAGCGAGATCACTATTTCGGAAAATATTACACATTTGGAAAAATTCCAAACGCTCACTATTTAACCAGTCAAAATCTCTCTATTTGACCAGTCAAAATCTCACTATTTAACCAGTCAAAATCTCACTATTTTCCAGTCAAAATCTCAATATTTAACCAGTTAAAATGTCATTATTTACCGGTCAAAATTTCACTTTTTAACCAGTCAAAATCTCACTATTTAACCAGTCAAAATCTCACTATTTAACTTGTCTTTCCCAAGCATCAGGACAAATGCTAGAAAAAATTAGACGCTTAGCCCTTAACACAGGTGTGTCCAGCATAGGTCCAGGAGGGCCAGGATAATGTGTGGTTTCCAGAATATCCTGTGGCTTGACTACATTAGTTCATTTAGCTTTACTGTTGGTAATTCAACCCAGGTGGTTAACCGACATTTCCAGATCTGGCCCTCCTGGTCCGTGCCACGATGGACACCTGATGCCTAATGAAACATTAATGAGCACACACTTCCAATGGTTGCCTCTCCCTGACCATGTTTACGTCTTAAAGAACTCGGGGAAGCCCTGCAGTGGTGATGAGGAGCATTGCTGCGAATGTAACTGCAGTTCGGTGCCTTCCTGACCAAACCTTAGTGATCCTATTGGCCCCAGGCGGTACTAACATCTGTCGAACCTCTTTCTCTATGGCATGCATTTCTTGTGCGTCCTGTACAAGAGTCAGTTAAATAATATCACGTACTTTGTATGAGGTCTTTGTGCTCGGAGATCGTCCTTGCCGGATCCAACCAGTACTGCAAAAAAGAAAACACAGGAAATGACACAGTGGCACAAAGCACGGCTGGCGGAAAATAGCTTCACAATTGCATCGAAACAGGTAAATCAAGTAAGCAAACAGACTTAAACAGCAAAAAATGTAAATGTGCTATTCATTTTTGTGGTGCTCAGTCAAGTGCTTCAAGCTAAACAGAGCCTTTGCCTCCCCGTACCTCACATGTCCCTCGGCGTGCAAAAAGAAAGGTGTGTGATGTGTTTTGCAAAACCTAGGAAACTTCACAAACTTAATGAACATTGTTAAATTTAAAAAATACAGCAGGAAAGTACTTCAACATAGTATGCTGTGTGATAACACAAAGTCACTGTAGTAAGTTTCCCTGCTTTTCTCTTCACCCTCAGATGAAGTATGAGAAGTTTTTACAACGTTGTCTATGTGTGAACATAGACAACTTTAATTGCTAATTACTAATCTTGGGTTGTTACTCGCTGCAAATTGCGCTTCAATGACTTGTCAGGGGTCGTAAGCGCTATATAAATGCATTTACAATTTACAATTACTGAAGCCAAGTTAGAAAATCATCTTATTCATCTACTTACGAATACTGACAGTTACTGGGCCTGTTACAATTAAGAGTACAGCGGGAGCACCGGTGCTCAGAGATATTCCACCCAGCGATGTCACCTGCTTCAAGCAGACGAGGCTACGAGTGGAAAACCAGGGCTAAACATGCCGAGGTTGCGAATTCAAGAGCTAGGTCAAACAAGCATTGGCATAGCCAATAGGTCTCGCCTTTGGGACCTGAGCACGAGGGAAAAAGTGATGAGAAAACTGTCACAGCTGCTTGTTTCAGGAGACCGCAGTGCACAAGGGAATAACTAATGCCGCTGTCTTAAAATGCATCCATGTAACAAATAATGTGTGACAATAGATAGTCTTGGAAAAGCGTGAATAATAGTTTAGCGATTTGAGCAAAAGACATACATTTTAAGTTCTATGTTATGACTACACAGCACTCTAATGAGACCGCTCGAGAGGCTCCTTGTCTACTGTGTAGATTTTTACAACCTGCAGGCCAAAGAGGAGGAGAGAGGAGGAGCGAATATGAGAGAGAAAGAATGGAAGAAGGAATGGCAGATGGAGCTCAAGTGGGAGAGTGAGTGAGAGAGAAGAGAGAGCTAGAGGAGAGAATGAAGGGGAGAGAGAGAGAGAGAGAGAGAAGGGGAGAGAGAGTGAATGAAGGAAGGAGAAAGCGAAAGAGAGAATGAAGGGGGAAGAGAGAATGAAGGAGAGAGAGAATTAGAGAGGGGGAGAGGGTGAGAGAGAGAGAGAAAGAGAATGGGGGAGAGAGAGAGGGAAGAAGTGATGCGAAAAAAGTAACAGCCAATGTTGCCTTGTTCTGTGTGAGATTAAAAAAAGCAAGAGACAGTGCGAGCAAAGTAGAGTTAATAAGGCGTTGAAAAGAAAGAAAAAGAAATGTAAGACAAATAGTGAGAAAAGGTAATATAAGACAAATAGCGAGAAAAGGTAAAAGCAAAACACAGAGTGAATAATAAAAAAAAGAAAGCCATTAGAGCACGAGGGAAGAAGTGATGAAAAAACTGTCACAGTAAAAGCTAAGAATACCTAACAAGAGCGGCCGGGAAACTGAAAGTACGGCCGGCCACCAGCCAGCCATGAATAATTAGGGGAGGAGAAGCCGCACAGCACACGCTGGGAGAAGCCCTTTGATGTGCTGTGCGGCCGCAATGCGCGCTCTGTGCTGGGGGAGGGCCATTAGCCTGCAAGATCAAAGGAAGGGTGGGAGGGACATTGGGGAACAGATGGCCATGAAAGTTTATGGGCCAAAAGCGCGTGCCTGTGGCCACGTGAACTCGATGAAAACCGCACGAAAAAAGCGGTGGTTTCACGAGGATTTTGAGCACTTGAATTCTCGCCATTTCCCATTCCTTCGGAATGGAAAAGACGAGACCTAAAAAGGGGAGACTGGCGCGACTCCCCATCCAGACAAATGGCATACTATATAGACAGGGCCAATGGAATTATAGGGCATTGGAGTGTCGTGTATTTCTATAGGTTCTGAATCGATCCCCCTATTCCTGACCCTATTCTGGTTACACTTACTAGCTAGTTAACTAACAGTCAGCCCATGAGGCAAGAAATCCCCCATGATGCAGATACCGTTATCTGACGCAGTCACACTACGGCACAGGAACGTGTTATCTGATTAGGTCATAACGCTTGAGATCTAATTAGACAAGCGACATTCCTCCAGCCCCTGATAAGGCATACGACGTTCTCATAACAAATCGAACCTATGACAACCTGGATAATCCGTGCGGCCATTGTTTTGATTTCACAGAGAACTTTAGTAAAGAATGTGCTAACGAGCAAGTCGTAGGACATCTTTATTGACGTACCTATGTCCATCCTTACGTCAATCCCGGCACCTTTAAGGTATAAATATTGCCGACCTTGCCCTATGCAAAACACACGCGTGGTGACAAGACGGAGCAGCCATACTTGCCGAAGCAGAGAGCCGAAGCAGACCCCGCAGGCAGCAGCCCCGCCTTCCTGACGCGCTGAGAGACGCGCTGCTATCTCAAGCCGAGAGACCCAGCACCGGCGCTTCTGGGCAGCCCTCGCAGGCAGCCTGGAATATCGAGAGCAGAGAAAGAGATACCATTCCTCATTCATCCTAAAATTCCAGGTACAGAACTGAATAACCCCTCCTAGAGAATTCTTTAGTTATTCACTTGGCAAAAACAAACTTAACTTAAACTGTAACTTTCTATTCCCGCCCACGCATTAGACTTAGGTCAGGTACACGGGGTAGGCGTATTTAGAAACACCAGTTGAGTACGTTTAGTCAAATGTATATGTGTATGTAAATATATTTTAATCATTTTAAACATCATATGGCTCAGAAACCATATCAATGTTTTTACAGTATTATTTTATACTATTGCTTCTAATGTATGCACTTTACTTAACTATAAGTATCGCAATAATATCGATCCATTTCTCTTGTACGAGAAAAGAGACTGATCAATAAATAACATCTTTTATTGAACACGCCCGTCTCTTCCTTTTCTCTACATTCTGATGAGACTAAGAATGCACGTACTGACTGAGTAAAATAATTGCCTTGTGCTCACACGACTCTTGAGATTGACTCTTGATTAGGGGAGAGCAAAGTTGTCATGTTCTATGGTTGTCAGAAACTAAATCCCTTCTTGTCTAATCAGGGAAGTTAATCCTTCCTTGAACATTCGAGAAAGTTTCTAGCGAACTCTGAGCTTAGCTGGCAAACCCAAAAATTAAGTCTAGTATCGACAGTAGTAGACCTAGTTAACGTCTGGCCTAGGCCTTTACTGCTGTAGGTACTATTCCAATGCGCAGAGCCTATTGGGAAAATAGGAGCTACACTACATGGCGCCCAACGCGTTTGGAAAGGGCGATAAAACTAACGTAAGACATTTAGAGTAACTCAGTCGTGCTTTCTCACTCAGACCCCTTTTTCCAAATACTCCAAAGACGTCTGGAGTGGGTGAAAGGTTATTATATCCTCCAAAACCTCGCAGGAGGGAACTCCTATGTATGGTTTTTGGTCTAGTCAACGTTGAAGGATAAAACAGTTCCAGAATATTGTGCAACCAATCTCTGTTTCCATAAAAAACCTGATCTGCAAATAAAAATAATACCATCCTGTCAGTAAAATGGGAGACAGTGATGGAGAAAGAGAGGCAATTAGATTAGCTACTGAAATAGCAGATGCTGATGCTACCATGCAAGCAGCAGACGCGGATATAATACTCATTCCGGTCACCAAAAGAAGATCTATAACCTTAAAACTTATAGAAAATGGACTGACACCTAGAGGTGGCACAGTCATATTCGTAATCGAGGCACACGAATATCGGCAGACAGAGGTATACTATACATGGATACATTTTCCAGCAGCAAATGCTGTAACAAAGTACTTCCACTATTACAAAGTAGAGGAACCTCCTAATGAGTACACTCCTTTCGAGGAGGTGGAAGTACCACTCAAATTCCAAGAGCATTTGCTCTTATTTGATGGCGCCCTAAAACATAATAATCACATTACAAGGCTCGGTCCTTTAGGAAGACCAGGAGCAACGTGGCCGGTCTTAGCCGGATACACACCACATCCAGACATCGAAAGAATGCCTGCAGCAGAGCTGTTAATACAGCTAAAACAACTACTAAAAATTCACAGACAATTAGTTCAGTATGTAATGCGGACTTCAACAATTCAGCCAGCGATTAAACTTCCACAGCTGACCCCTCACCAGGGGAACACAAATAAAATTACACCACAGAACATCCAATCCTGCCTAGGTAAAGTTCCAGCTAAACGGGAACAGATACCATTCTGGTTGGCACAGAAAATTACCCAAATAGAGGCGGTGTTTCCTGACACCACCCCGCTGGAAAAACACAGGATTCTGACTATATGTCTCCCAATGGGAATCGCACCACACATTGAGGACTGTGACACTTGGGGTACAGTCTTTGCTTCCATCCATTTCGGTAATACCAGATGTGCTTAAACAAATTCAAGATGAATACGGTCCAGAACCTGCTTTAACTCTTGGTATGAAATTACTGAAAGACTTCAAGCAGGTCTCGGCTATATTACTAGCCAACATAAAAGGTGAAGCAGCAAACGTGGCGATCCGCCAGAGGTTAAAAGAGACAGATATAGCAGACCAACCAGCTGAAATTGCCAGAATCATAGAAAAATCCTATGAAGAACTAGGCAGAGATAGTCTAGGTGGAATACCAGTAAAACCGCAACTGACTACAAGTCCAGAAAAAATGTTTTTTAATAATAATAATAATTCACCAAAAAAGAACTGGGATGGGAACAAACAATCCAATCCCAAAGAAAAGAAATTCCAGTCCAGAGGAAGGTCTCCTAGGCGAAGAGAGAAATCTCCAAACCCGAGACAAAGGTCACCTCAGAGTGACCCCTCTGGGAATAGATATAACCTTAGAAATAGGGATAATATTAAAAAACCTGATAGATATCAAGACATTGATACACGTCCCTCTCAATCTTTTCAGAATTCCTCGCAGAAATCGGAAAGAAGAGGACGATCAGAAGAGCACGCCAAGTCCAAAGACAAGGAACCTGCTCAACTGAAAAAGAAATCACAATTTCCAAAAAAGAAGGTAGCCAGTATCAAGGTAGTTAACAATGCCGAGAATACTGAGGACACAACTGAAAAACGGAGAATGGGCTCAGACAATGCTAGACAGCGCAGCAGAGGTGAGCATAGCTCGCAAAGTCCTTATGGATCATCTGGAGACAGTGGACACGAATGAATACCTTCAAGTGGAAACTGCAGATACCAGAGTTAGCAAGCCCCACAAAATATACGAGATAACATTACGTATAGAGGGAGATAAGACTAGGAAAATAAGGGGACTATTTTGGGATAACCTATCCAAAGGCTATGACATACTTCTAGCTGAAAAAGACTGGCCACCAGAGTTTGTCAGGGAGTGCCCTCATGGCGAAGAAGTAATTATGCCTGCCTTCTCGAATCAAATACCGATTCATAAAAAATACACACTTGCTAGAAAGTGGGCAGTGGCCTTAGCACCTGCTTTATATAAAAATCATGTAGGATGGGATGAGGATTCTCCTCCTCACAAAATCCAGTTAAAATCACAACCAACTGCACAAAGGCAGTACCCAATTAAGCAAGAAGCTAAAAAACAAGTAAATGAAATACTAGATCAGCTAGAATACCAGGGGGTGATTGAAACTTGCACCTCACAAATGAACAATCCTTTGTTTCCGGTCTCCAAACCAGACAATTCGTACCGTCTAGTTTTGGATTACCGACACCTTAACACATGTTGCAAAACTGTGAACAGCTGATTCTGCTGTTCTGACATAGTCAGAACAGCAGAATCAGCCTTTGAGGCATTAACAACACCGTGTAATTTACCAACAACAACATTGGATCCAGAATGGTTACAATGGGTAAATTCAATCACAACGGACAAAGTATATTACTTCTTTGATCCAGAACTAGAAGAATTAAAAAATCTAAAATATGAAAAAACGTATCCTCTGCCAATCGACATTCTGCCTCTACGACACTACGCCTGTGTAATCTATACAGACGGACATGCTCAACCCTCCGTTTGGGGAGAACATGCATACAATCCCACATGTGAGATTACAAAAGAAGTGTGGCACGGAGGTAAACTAAGACCTCTATTAACAAAATCACACTCAGTAGAAACTAATTCAGAACTACAAACTGAAATATTAGCTTTGAAAATGGCGCTAGATAATGCGGATCGCGAATTCCCGACACTTATAGTGTCAGATTCATATTTCTGCGTCAAAGCATATAACAAGGATTTGCAGACCTGGATTCAGAACGATTACAAAGATGACACGGATGCACCAATAAAGCAGAGACTGCTCTGGGAACAGGTAGCTCTTTTGAAAAAAGAACTACCAAAGACTCACGTGACACACTCACTGAGTCACCAGCGTGATGGCGTTCACGTTGTAGGGAATTCATTGGCTGAAACAGCCGCAGCGGCAGCCAGTAAACCGGCTCCCGTAGATCGGAAAAAGCGTACATTAAAATACATTGACGGCGAAACATTGCTGGCAGTAAAAACGTCATCAAAAGGCGACTGCTCGGCGTTACCGATCAACTATCCACTCAATTACACATACATCATAGATGCAAACTCCATTCCTTTTGCTCGAATCCCTGGAGTGGGGGATAGAGTGATTCCAAACATGGACAGGAGAAACTTGTTAATCGCAGACGCACACATGGGCGAGGGTCTCAGACACCTTAAATTAAAAGATTCTCTGGAAGAATTACAATCACGGTACTGGTGGCCAGGCATGAGCCTGCACTACACCATGTTTGTAAAAAACTGCCCAAACTGTAACAGAGATCGCAGTGGGGAGAGAAGCAGTTTAATACCTCGTCGTATCAAGGCAGATAATATTACCAGTAAAAAGAATGGCTTGCGATTAACATATACAGGCTAGTTCCCACTTATAATGTAGATCCACAGCACTCGGCTGACGTCCGGACTGTTATACAAGATTTGCGAGTCTAAATGGCATATACGCTAAGAGCATGCTACGTTCGACCAATTTTTTCTTTTTCTCAGGCAATCCAGCCTGGGGGAGGGAAAGAATGGCCAAATGAGCACAGCCCAGCGGGAATCTTCTCACTTCCTTCCTGAGGGTATGGGATGGTGTAAAGAAAAAACCAAGACAGAAAGCAATCTATAATAGAAAGGATATTAGGTTCGGGAGCTGGGTGGGTCAAACATCTAATAAGTGTCCAACGTAGTCTAAATAACTTGCCAAGAAATTCTCTGAAGGGATTCAGTCCGTACGAATTATTATTCGGAACTAGGATGTTGATCTCTGACCTTGATAGTCAGACTTCAGTGGTAACAGAAAAAAGCTTTGATGTCAAAGACCGTTTGGCTATTTTGCAGGACTTAAACAAAACAAGAAAAGACCTGAGCAACATACAGTTGAAAGAACAGCCAACAACCACTGAAGAATCACCACCTGTCCCAGCAAGACCTGTCTGGATTCCAAAAGTCGGGGATCTAGTCAGGGAGAAGATCGCGGTAAAGAAGGAATTTGGGCCTTCTTACAGAAAAGCAGTTCCTGTATTGTCTGTCAACGGGACAAGATCAGTTGTACTACCGCCACTTGCTGGAAAAAAGGAGAACCGAGTTGTATCCATCGACCTGGTAAAACCACAACATGTGGCCGATAACCAACGGTAGGCCAAGTGGACTCCCAATAAGTAGCAGAACACCAAGGTTTGCTACCAGTACAGAGGTCCTAACAAAGAGGCTCATCACATTCGAAACGCCTACAGAAGAACAACAAGGACTATGCAACAATGCAATAGAACTAAGACCTCTGAAAACCCAAATAAAGACATTTAGCAGAGACACACCAATCTATACAGAAGTACCAAGTGAAAATGCAAGAAACAAAAATCCTGAACCAATTGGAACAATTGACAGAACTGCATCTGGTTACTTCATCAACTTCGATGATTCCTCCGACGGTTTCAGCGAACAAAAGACACAGCCATCATCAAAATCCTTTAAAGACAAAGCGAAGGAACTTTTGAAACAACTAAAAGAAACATATCTGATTTCTCCATGGATTGAATTTTGGGTGGGTTTTGGTGCATTTATCCTCATACTTTGGCTCATCATGGTATTTACCTTGGGACGCTTCATTGAGGGAAAATATGCTAAAATGGACATAGCAAGTCAGAACATCAACTTGGTCCTCAAACCACACACATCTTCACACGTCGAGAAACGAGAACTTTCTTCAGAACTTTCTTCAGCCAACTTCACAGCAATTCCAATACCTGGTGGGGTAGCCTGGGACAACACTGACTATGAAATTTATGGTCCGGTCGAGATCCTGAAATATCCACACCAAATTAAGATCTCTTTGAGTGACTTTGCAAAACCAAACTCATTTGCTGATGATTGGGACTTTGAAAGTATTAACAATATGATGTCTGACTTAGTAATGTCTGCTAAATTTACAAAACATGATTATTTGCAGGGTTCTACAAATTATGACAGCATGTACTGCTATAACCATTATGGTAACCATTTCGTGCATAAATCTGCACAACCTAGAAATGTTTTAAGTTATAATCAATGGGAACATTGTGCTACACCTCCAAAAGGGAGCTCTAGAACCGTTTATGACAAATATTCATATTTTTCAGGTTTTAACATAACTAATGCTGAAACATTTTATTACAAATTGTCAAACAAGACAGGGATGAAAACCATGATAACCAACACAAAATTGATATATTCAGATTCTTTCTTTGAAAAAATGAATACCTTTGGATTTGATTATTGGGACAAAAATGTTGATTTGAAAAGTGTTTGGGGTACAAAAGAATGGCAAGTACAGGGTTTAGAAGCTTTGTTTAGAGCCTGCATGATCCCAGAACAAATGATATTTTTAAATGACACCGTTCAACAAACCACCTGTCTTGGCCTAGCGAAAATCAAAGATTTAAATAACCTGTCTATTCCAAAGCCAACAATGTTTAGCAATAACTCTGATATAGACATAAACCATATACTTAACCAAAACAGAACACATCCTGATTGGAAACAATGGTTGATCTGGCCCACAGATACAAATAACTGTCAAGATAGATTCCTGAATAAAACACAGGGTTTCAAAATGAACAGGCCAGACCCTAGATATCCCCAAAGACATCACCCAGGGATAATAACAACCTACAGTGTGGGCAAATTATGCCTTCAATGGCTACAAACTTCCACACTGCCTGAAATTAAGCAACACCTAACTTTACTTACTGATGGTGCTGACTTGCGTGATTTCATACTGGGACCACGCAAACAGCGGCAGAAGCGTTTCATAGCAGCCTCTGTATATGCAGCATACAATGAGGCCTGGAAGGTTACTCAAATTGAGACAGCAGAAAGAATACGGGAAATTGACCGTATTAATTTGGAAAAATCACTTTCTGTAGTGGACAATGGGTTAATGACTCTGTCCTCCAGAATTTTTTCATTGGACAGCATTGTGTCTTCAGCAATCGATATATTATCGCAAGACTTACTGTTATTACAACATGGTCAGTCACAATTGCGTTCTATTGTACAGCTTGGCTGGACGTTACAAAATCTGCGTTCAGGCTACGTGCCTTGGCGTTTAATCAACACTACGTCACTATTCCAAATCTTTAACCTTACTGATAGACAAATCGGTATGGCGCAGAAGGGTGCTGATTATACAATCTTGAGCATTGAAAAACTAGAAAGATTACCAATGACAATGTCAGAACGACCTGTCAGTGAATGGATAATCCACGGAATCATAAATATTCCAATCTCAACCTTCAGGTTTCAATACTGCCAAAAATATATACAAGCTGGCATGTACGAGAAATTGGGAAAGGGGTACCTTAAAACAACTTGGAACCTGCCCTATTCACATGCATGTGTCAGTAACAAAGGACAGAAAGTGTTTCTTAGTGGCAACAATTGTGCTATGTCACTAAGCGGCACGCTTCTGTGTAACGGTATTAGTTTGCACGGAGCCTGTGAAGGGAATTCATACAACCTTTCATGTCACCAGCAAGGCGCACCTGCAACTGAAATAGAACCATTCTTTCAAAGACTCTATAATGGGAGTTACATTCTTATTGTAGACCGCAGATGCTGTAGTCTTATGCCCGGGACTCCTTATCTCGTCACTACGACGGCGAAGGTCAAGTGCTGTGGACGTTCTTTGTTCCCCAGCTCCTTTCCAGACAGGGAGGCAAGGGCATGGCCCGGTCTGAAAATTACTTCTATTCGAATAGACACTTTAAGCAGAATGAAAACAGTGCTTCTTCAGACGCCTACAAGGCTCACGTCATCTAAAGAAACGTATGATCTACAAGTCGCAAGGACGACTGCAGAGATACATACATTATTATCAACCAATTCCCCCGTACATTTCGCGGAAATCCTGAGCGAAATCTTAAATATTTCTGATACCACTGGGGTCTCAAAGGTATTTAAGACAGTATTTTCGATGGCATTAACACCATTCAAAGCCATACTGGGTATCTTTCCAGATTTCGTCCATTCGATTTTTGGCGGACTTCCCCTGATCCTAGGACTAATTGCAGGAATCCTATTCCTGGTCCTTATTTTTCGTTATGGCAACCCATGTCACAGAACAAAATCTCACGACAATGGAAGATACGATCCTAGCCATTGGATACCGGGACCGGATATCAAAAATCCTGGGACTCTCCCGGCTTAGAGACCTAAACATGACTTGGTTTCTATCATTTCGACCAATGTGGCAAAGGTGTGTTTTACCTGTACTAAGGTGTCTGCTATGCGGAGAAGAATGCGTGTTAGACACCTGTCTGACGCTACAATCGGATGCGCCGGTGGATGCAGATACACTGTTGGTTCCTACCAAGGTTCACGCACTGTGCTGCCCTCAAAGGCTGCCAATTCTGATGACGGCATTCCTGGAATCTTCACCACTGCGATTGAAGAGTAGTGAAGTTCAAGATGAAAGCAGCATCGAACAGGTACGACCTTCTGTCAGCAATGCAAATCAGAATGTCAATGGAGACAATCATGCGCACGAATGCATGGTTACCCCTATTTCCGACTTAGAGGAACTTTCCCATGAAGCTGTTGACAGTTTTTTCGAAAGCCTGAATGATATGATGTTCTCTCCGGAACAGAAATAGAGACTTTTGAGTAAACTCGCACACGGCGTTCCCTGAATTCGGCCTTCAACTTTAAAAATAAAGTCACATGAACAATTACAATCCAGTTCACGGACAGCAACTTTTTTCAGCAAGCCCCTAAAATATTTTTCTATATATTTTTTCCCCGGGACACTGATCTTCTGCTTAAAGTAAGAAACTATTCCTAGAGAACTAAGATTTCTATTTTTTTAGATACTTTATAGACTTTATATAGACTTTAGCTGCCCGCTGGTATGTTCACAAAATATATTATGTGATGAAATGGTTTCGACTTTTTTTCTGTATAGCCATATTAAGAGCCATTTCATGTGTATTTCTCATATACCAACAAGCAATAATGCATAACAATGCGTGTTTACTTTTGCATTTAATTCATAGCTTATGTGCATACAATATATATGACTGCAATTTTTCAGTATATTTGAAAATTTCGAAATGCATTTATGTATTTTGGGGTGGTAAGGTATACACTATACTCTATAGTATGTTGTACTATGTTATACTATGCATAGATTAGTAGATATGACCATAGTTAGCGTGGAGTGGGTGTCGTGTATTTCTATAGGTTCTGAATCGATCCCCCTATTCCTGACCCTATTCTGGTTAAACTTACTAGCTAGTTAACTAACAGTCAGCCCATGAGGCAAGAAATCCCCCATGATGCAGATACCGTTATCTGACGCAGTCACACTACGGCACAGGAACGTGTTATCTGATTAGGTCATAACGCTTGAGATCTAATTAGACAAGCGACATTCCTCCAGCCCCTGATAAGGCATACGACGTTCTCATAACAAATCAAACCTATGACAACCTGGATAATCCGTGCGGCCATTGTTTTGATTTCACAGAGAACTTTAGTAAAGAATGTGCTAACGAGCAAGTCGTATGACATCTTTATTGACGTACCTATGTCCATCCTTACGTCAATCCCGGCACCTTTAAGGTATAAATATTGCCGACCTTGCCCTATGCAAAACACACGCGTGGGGACAAGACGGAGCAGCCATACTTGCCGAAGCAGAGAGCCGAAGCAGACCCCGCAGGCAGCAGCCCCGCCTTCCTGACGCGCTGAGAGACGCGCTGCTATCTCAAGCCGAGAGACCCAGCACCGGCGCTTCTGGGCAGCCCTCGCAGGCAGCCTGGAATATCGAGAGCAGAGAAAGAGATACCATTCCTCATTCATCCTAAAATTCCAGGTACAGAACTGAATAACCCCTCCTAGAGAATTCTTTAGTTATTCACTTGGCAAAAACAAACTTAACTTAAACTGTAACTTTCTATTCCCGCCCACGTATTAGACTTAGGTCAGGTACACGGGGTAGGCGTATTTAGAAACACCAGTTGAGAACGTTTAGTCAAATGTATATGTGTATGTAAATATATTTTAATCATTTTAAACATCATATGGCTCAGAAACCATATCAATGTTTTTACAGTATTATTTTATACTATTGCTTCTAATGTATGCACTTTACTTAACTATAAGTATCGCAATAATATCGATCCATTTCTCTTGTACGAGAAAAGAGACTGATCAATAAATAACATCTTTTATTGAACACGCCCGTCTCTTCCTTTTCTCTACATTCTGATGAGACTAAGAATGCACGTACTGACTGAGTAAAATAATTGCCTTGTGCTCACACGACTCTTGAGATTGACTCTTGATTAGGGGAGAGCAAAGTTGTCATGTTCTATGGTTGTCAGAAACTAAATCCCTTCTTGTCTAATCAGGGAAGTTAATCCTTCCTTGAACATTCGAGAAAGTTTCTAGCGAACTCTGAGCTTAGCTGGCAAACCCAAAAATTAAGTCTAGTATCGACAGTAGTAGACCTAGTTAACGTCTGGCCTAGGCCTTTACTGCTGTAGGTACTATTCCAATGCGCAGAGCCTATTGGGAAAATAGGAGCTACACTACAGGAGGACCAAATTGTGCGACAGGGTTGACTAAATTATGCAGCAAGAAAAGCCAAATTATGTGGCATAATGCATCACATTTGTGATAGTATTACCTATTTTTTTCTTTTTCAACATGTTAATACCATCTGGGCAAAGGCTTCCCCTCAATAGTAACGGTTTCACACTCAAATACAGCAATAAGCAACTGAACGACCAGTCATCCTTTTCAAAGGCCCTTCTACTGCATGGCAACATGGGTCACTGCATTTTTAGTACCATTTGATCTGCCTGAGCTAGAAATAAAATCGTTTTTTGTTAAATTCTAAAGATTATGCAGTAGGTGATGGATTATGTGGCAAATAATACTTTCGCGTAAAATGCTGTGGATGTAAAATCTCATAAATCCAGTGTCCCTAACTACAGAGAAAGACAAAACAAGTTCATAAACAAGTGCCAGTACTATAGGTACCATCACCTAAAGCAGCATGAAAGAGAAAGAATTACTTAACACGGACCGTGCTCAACAACACTTAACATAACAGCTTGCCCATGCCCAGGGCGGCCTCCTCCATACCCCCAAGGACTAATCTAGACTGCATGGGTACTCACAAACATTCTCTCGGGGGCCAAATTTACAGTATGGTTTGTGGCCGAGGGCCGCACCGGTGTCGGGGGGGCGTGGTGGAGGGGCTAGAGCAAAAAAAACATGTGACCATGAGGTTGAACACAGGCCCCGGCAGCGGATGCATTCGTCCACTGAGCCACCAGACCCGGCATACATACATCTATCTATCGCTCTCTATCGATCGATCTCTCTATCTATCTCGCTCTCTCTGTCTCTATCTATCTCTATCTCTATCAATCTCTCTCTCTCTGTCTCTATCTATCTCTATCTATCTCTCTAACTCTCTCTATCTCTTGCTATCTATCTCACTCTCTCTTAGTCTCTATCTCTATCTATCTATCTATCTGTTTGTCTCTCTCTCTCTCTCTGTCTGTCTCTGTCTCCATCCGTCTCTGTCTCGGTCTGTCTCTATCTGTCTCTATCTCTGTTTCTATCTCTGTCTATCTATCTCTAGCTCTGTCTAACTCTCTTTCTCAATCTGTCTCTGTCTGTCTGTCTCTGTCTCTCTCTGTGTCTCTGTCTCTATCCGTCTCTGTCCCTATCTGTATTTGTCTCTATCTCTATCTGTCTCTATCTCTATCTATCTCTAGCTGTCTCTATCTATCTCTATCTGTCTATATCTGTCTCTATCTGTCTCTGACTGTCTCTGTCTCTATCTGTCCTTGCCTCTATCTGTCCCTGCCTCTATCTGTCCCTGCCTCTATCTGTCCCTGCCTCTATCTGTCCCTGCCTCTATCTGTCCCTGCCTCTATCTGTCCCTGCCTCTATCTGTCCCTGCCTCTATCTGTCCCTGCCTCTATCTGTCCCTGCCTCTATTTGTCTCTGTCCAAACAGGAAGCTTCCCAAAAGGCCCTTTAAAAGTCAGCTGTGAAAGCGCTTACAGCTGATTTTTAGAGGGCCTTTTGGGAAGCTTTCCGATGGTGCCATGAGGTCACAGAGGCCGGCAGTAAACACAGAAGATGGCTGCAGGAGCATACGTGAATACCTATTTAATACGTAATCGCTACGTATGCTCCTGCGGTCATCTTCTGTGCTTTCTGCTGGCCTCACTAAAAACTTAGACACGGCAAGACAAGGTCTGTGGGCCGCCAATGAAGGCCTGTCGGGCGGCGGGCGGCCCGCGGGGTGTACTATGAGTACCACGGATCTAGAGCATCGTGGCCTTGTGTCAAAGGACTACACTGGTCTCTCTCCACAGTGGCGGCCCGCGGGCTGTACTATGAGTACCACGGATCTAGAGCATCGTGGCCTTGTGTCAAAGGACTACACTGGTCTCTCTCCACAGTGGCCAGCCTTTCAATCACAACCCGTCTCTGTATATCTGCCTTTTCAGTGGGGCATAGCTTACGTGTTAACTATACAATGATTGCATAATATGAGTGCCAGTGAAGTGATTTAAATTCTTGATAAGCTTTCTAATCTAATAAACATATTCTGCATGCCTTGCCAGTCTCCATTCCAGAAACCTGGCTCAATGGGTACACAATTCCTTACAATGTATTCCATAAATCATACCACGTATGCCACATCTGGGGGAGGTTGTAGCAACGAGAGGATTTCTTTGGGAGTAATGCTGGCACTCATAAAACACCTCCAACCAATGAGCCTATAGCCATTGGTTCGTGGTTCCATCTTTGTGTGCTTGCGCACCTTGAGCCATCCAGCGTCTGAGACCTGCTGTCTCACCGCCCCACTGTCTCTAGCTATTCGAGCCTTTGAATCTGCTCTAGGGGTGTTGAGCACCGTATACCTCCATGGCTAGTGATCCCTAAGGCACAGTCCCTTCCAGGGTCTTCTACAGCCTATAGTACTCATGCCTCCCTATCACTACAAACATCCTCAAGGTCCTCACGGATGTCCAACAGAAGCATGATGAGAAGCCTCCTGCATTACCCAGCATTACGCTGCTTTCACTTCCTGCCAAGGGGCCTTGGCTAAAGCGGACCATCCGGTAGCAAAGGCTGGCCCTCCAGTGCTCACCTACGCCAAGTCATCCAGTCTTTGCGAGAAGCTGCCCATTCTGAGGGCCTTTTCTGCTTATCCGCCAGCTGATCACAAGGATGAGCAGGCAGAAGGGAAAACCATCCTGGCTTGGAAAGTCCAATGTAAAGTCACAGCAGTCACTACACACAGAAGCACACATGGTCAGTGGAAGGGGATACGCAGTTGCCTGGCTTGGTTCTTGGGACCTCTGTCTGCCCATGAAGGCTGAATACAATGGTCGGATTGGCCTGGGGCAGCGCCGCTCACCTTGAAACCTGAGGTCCTGAGTTCTAATCGCGACTACTGTACGGTGATTGTGGGTAAATCATTTACACTCGCTGGTCGTAAATATTCCGTAAGATCTCAGTTGATGCATACAATATCCAAACCTGGGCTACATAAGTAGAGCTACACACACTGTCAGTCCCACTTCAGATCTCACTTGAAGGGCGCCGGATGGAAGCCACACCTGGCATTCACTAGTGGATTTCAGTTTTTGGTTAGTTTTCAGACACTAACAGGATACAACTCCTGCAGAATTAAAGAGTAGGAACACCTCTGAGGGTTAACCGGAATATTCGCTTCGACTGTTCATATATTTCTCAGGGTGTGGGACCTCCTTGCAGAGGCATGTCACTACTGGAATTCAAAGTCATCGTTCAATCTAAAAAGTATACTTCACCTGCCTGCACATTTGTCCTTCGCCAATCCTGGGATGTATTTGAATAACATGCAGGTGTACCATTCTCACCTGGGGCTGGGAGTGGGCTAGGAAGAGGTTAATCCATGCTGTTCATTAGTTATTCAGACACACATGGGGCAAAGATGACTTTAGAGGTTTCAAAACACAGCGCAAGACACCACGGGCCCTCGCTGGAGATTTCTGGAGTTTCCAGGGCCTTAATACTGCTGTGCTAAAATGAAGAACAATGCGCTCTGCAATAAATCAGCATTTAATATTATAGAATAATTATATCTTCATTTAGCCAAAAAATATAAGGACTATAAATGTGGGTCTATGTTAAACAGTTGAAAATCAGCTTGGTGAAAGTCTTGCTGATGTCTCAGATCTTAAGAATTCCCATAATTAAAGTTTTCTGTTACATTGTTGGGTTAATTGGACCAGTTCTATCGAATGCATCACCTTGTTGGCACTCCTTTGTCGTGAGTATTTTCTAGAGGGCGACCCCCCATACCTCTTCTTTCTAACACCCCCTAGCCGACCACATGAATTAGCCGTCTAGGCAGGCCGAACACCTCCAACCTATGTCTTCGTTATATCCTTGTCTTTCAACCTCTTTAGAAAAACCTCCTTGTCTTCCCCTGTGCCTCTAAGCAGTTTTACTCTCCACAAGCAAGCTTCCATTTCCATTTCCTCCTTGCCATAGTCCCGCTCTAGCTTCCTAGCCTGCTCTTTCTGTCCAAGCCAGACTGCAGTACACTACTTTGTCCTGTTTTATTGCCCCTTAATCCACCAACGCTTTGATATTAGCAAATATTAAGTAAAGGTTCAGGCAGTCCGCTTTTTAAAATTGTCTGATTTTAAAAATTGTCTGATATATATATTGCCAGTAGGTAGTTACAGTTAGAACCTACTTTCCACACGAAAGCATTTTTTGACTTGGCTATAACTTTGGTGTCATTTGACCAATCTGCATGAAATTTTCCCAAAAAAGTGTCACATTTGGTATTATTGCTATGGAAAGTTTGGGGGTGATCCATGCAATGGGGACCAAGAATTTGGGGTGCGAAAAAAGGTTGCATTTGTAACTTTAAGGATTATAGGAACCTTTAGCCACACCTCAAGTCCAAACCGCTTAACGGACTTACACAAAATTTGGCAGGGAGGTAGATGTCGGTTCAAGGAAGTGCTTTTTGTTTATTTGGTGTAAATCCATTCAGTAGTTGTTGAGAAATGTAACTTTAAAATTAAAGTGATATCTCTGGCCGCGGATATTTCTCGGTGGTTTTGTGATGAATTGCGAATGCACGTGCCAACAGGAATACTCTGATTGGCTGCATGCAACCTGAACAGAAAGTTGCTGCTGCCATTTTATCTATCGGTAATGGTTTCCGGGGCTGAAAATCTGTGTGATAGCCCACATTAGGGGAAGGGTTCAGATACTCTGCCCCTTGGTTGAGAAATGGGGGTGTTAGTGTAACAAGTTATGTGTCCAAAATAGATTTTTTAAATTTCATGCAATATTCTCGGTGATGCCGCTACCGCCAGCGCGACCCTCATGTCCCATCTCGGGGACATCGCAAATATCAATGGTGTCGCGAATATTGGTGTAAATAAAAAAATATATATCAATGAATCATTAATATGCATAATCTGGTGGTGGCTATTGAATTTGTGTTTTTGCTTTCTGCTTCCGTGACGTAACCGCAGGGATCATAACTTCATTGAGATCTCCCGCCTAACAGTGAAAAACGGAAAATAGGTTTTAGAGATAGATCTGGGAGTCATCCTCTACTCGAAACTCACCATGACCAAACAAGTCAACGCTGTCTCCTCCACCTGTTTCAGCACCCTCTGTATGCTCCGCAAGATCTACAGATGGATCCCGACAAACACAAGGAAAACAGTCACCCAGGCCCTAGTCAGCAGCAGACTCGACTACGGAAAGGCCCTGTATGCCGGTGCCCCGAACAAGCTCATCAACAGACTGCAAAGAACCCAGTATGCCTCTGCATGCCTGATCCTCGACGTCCTGCGCTGCAAACACATCACCCCCCACCTGAGGAACCTGCACTGGCTCCCTGTCGACAAAATAATCTCCTTCAAGCTCGTGATCCACGCACACAAGGCACTCCACAAGACCGGCCCAGCCTATCTCAACAGCCGACTCTCCTTCTACGTACCCAACAGGAAACTCCGCTCTGCAGACCTCTCCCTGGCTACCGTCCCACGCATCCGTAAAACCACAGCCAGAAGCAAATCCTTCTCCCACCACGCCGCCAAGACCTGAAACACCCTACCCCTCATCGTACGACAAACCGAAGACATTCTAACCTTCAGGATACAACTCAAGACCTGGCTGTTCGGCCAGTAGCAATGGCACACCCTTCCTCCCCTCCCTTCAGCGCCTTGAAACCCTTGCGGGTATGTAGTGCGCTTTACAAATTATGTGATTGATTGATTGATTGATTGTTCTAGAAATACACTAGAAAAACATGAGTTTGAAGTGTACAGTAATAACCCCCTAATGTGTAAAATACTGCAATATATGTGCATATATGTGTTTTCACTTTATGTAAAAGGCGTGATCGTTGTGGTTAAGGACGTCATCGAGACGTCCCGCATAACCCCGAAAACGGAAAATACATCTTGAATATGATTTACTAAGAAACTTAGTACAAAAATACGAGTTTAAACATGTTTTAAAAGAAGCTGGTATATAGTAATATGTGTAGGGCAATGTTCAGAATGGATTTTTTTACATATTATGGTTGGATGTGTTGGTGGCCATTAAATGTCTGCTTTTTTTAAATGTTTTTTCGACGTGTCTCCAGGTATCACGATTACCGACATCATCGCGACGTACGCTATCTTTGCAGAAACAGAAAATAGTTTTTGAAGGCAATTATTCTGTAAACTCACTACAAAAATATGAGTTTGAAAAGTACACTAACAAAGCTCTACTGTTAAATATACTGTAGAATATGTCTATATTTATGTTTTACACTTTGTATAAACCATGCACACTTCGCAACTACCGACGTCATAGCAATGACATCAGTAGTCGTAAATACAATTTTATTTTTGTAAAGTTGGCTTTCTTCTAAATTGATCAGCGAGAAAACAGTTAAAACAATATTTTCTAAGACTTAAAAAATGTCTAATTGTTTTTTCAGTATGTGAAATACATTTACTGATGACAAAATCTCCACAGTAAATGCAACAATGTTGTGCCGACTTAAAAAATTATTAAAACTAAAACCAGTTATTAATGTCTTTTCTGATCAACACATATGAAACCAAAAAATGAGTGGTGTATGATAAATATAATACACAATATCCACTTATAGAAAGAAAGTACAAAAATCTTAGAGGTTCACTTGCAAAAAAATTGACCTTAAAATTAAGAAATAGAATTAAAAAAATCTTAGAAACTGAAAAAACAAGAGGTTACAGGGATGTTATAGTTAACAATTAGCATTTTAAAAAACCTTCGAAATTCACTGAAAAACCAAAGGTTACATTGACGTTATAGTTAGGCTGATATTTCACTCGTACTAAACAAGAGAAATTCAGCAGTTATAGTTAGCTGAGCTAACTACAACTCGTGCCCCCACAATGCACTGCTTACGACCTTATATATTACTTCACTCATGACATGGTCAATGACATCACTCAAGTGAAGAACTGTCTGCTCACTTAGAATAATGTTGTTCATTGCCTGATTTATTTAAGATTCTCTCCTCTTTCCTATATATAATTTTCGTTTTTTTACTGCTTTTAATTTATTACTTGTATATTAAGTACAGATTCACACAGGTATCTGCACCGAATGCACCAAAGCCAGCCGAGCACTGCATGTATTCTTTTTAGACCACCTCAGCAGGGACTGCCTGCAGCATATAAACCCATATGAGCTGGACTTGTAGAAGGGGTGCACCACAGTCAGGAAAAACAGCAGCCCATTAGGGTAATATGTCTAACACAGAGTATCGACATGCAATATATTGTAAATGTTCACTTGGCTCGTACAGTCGAGCTTCAGCATGAATTTATTGTGAAGTTCTTGGTGAATATAATCCCCTGTGTTTTCACAGTATTCTTTTCATCATTATTTCATTATTATTCCTCTGGGGCTGGCAATGCCTTTCTTTTTATTGTAAGCACTGTACATTTAGGTTAAGTCATCCCTTTAAACCTAAACATCAGCATTATTCTCCCCAGGCAGCTTCTTTGAGGATAACTTTTCATACCTTTAGACTACCTCAGACAGTACTTTCTTCACCTAATTTGTGTTTGCCGTACCCAGTCCAAACAGCATCAACAGAAATATTTGTGTGTTTCCCGCATTAAAAGTAGGGCTGGACTGGGACCCAAAACCGGCCCTGGCAAAATGCTTGGCCAGCCCCGCAGGGGTTTGGGGGTGCGGCCAAGCTGTTTACCAGGGCCGGTTTCTGCCGATTTCGTTACAGCGGCCGATATAGCAGCTATGCTGCAAAAAACGGCCCAATAACAAAATCGGCCCCCAGGGGCCCAAAACCGGACCCTAACCCTGGCGGCCCACCTGGGAAATGCCCGGTGCCCACTATGGCCAGTCCGACCATGATTAAAAGCATAGGAGCCGCATGCGCCGTATTTGCTCCCCTCTTGCATGTATAATGTGTTACCCAAGATCCCATAAGGCATTGGGAGGATCAGTGTGATCAAGTCCCGCACCAGTATTACTCAATTCAATTCAAACATCTTTATTTCGATATATTTCATCATAAAAGACATCGTAAAACACTTTCATCTTCTAATTACAACATTTACCATAAAAAAGAAAAATATTTAACAAGCATTTACAATGCAATGGTTTCGCCTTTGGAAAAGTTAGACCTATTGGCATTGTAAATGACAAAATTGGTATTTATGTGTTGGTTTTGAAAACAGATAAATAAATGACATTGTCATTTACATTGCCATTAGATTAATCTCTGCAGTCACTCTGCAGTCCCTAGCACTCCATAGCAGTCCCTAGTCACTCTGCACTCCCTAGTCACTCTGCACTCCCTAGCCCTCCCTAGCCCTCCCTAGCCACTCTGCACTCCCTAGCACTCTGCACTCACTAGCACTCTGCACTCCCTAGCACTCCCTAGTCACTCTGCACTCCCTAGCACTCTGCAGTCACTCTGCACTCCCTAGCACTCTGCAGTCACTCTGCAGTCACTCTGCACTCCCTAGGACCGAATAACCGCAGCCGAGGGGATGCGAGGAAGAGAAGCTTTCCCGCCAACCGCTCGTGTGCTGTACATGTGCCTGGGGTCTTCTGGTCACTGGGGGTCAGAAACTGTCAGCACAGATCTCATGCTGGCAGGCCGGAGCAGACTGTAGGGGTCAAAAGAGTGTAAGCCTGCTGCTGTCCCGTGCACTGCGGTGTGTTCGTCCACTGCCCTATGTGTGCAGCGACTGCCCGAGTACAGGGCCAGTCACTCTCAGGTGTATTTGCATGTACACCCGAGCCCTACAGGTCAAGCGGCATCCAGTGGTGCATGTGGAGCGTCACCACACACATACATCTATGCGTGGAGCCACCGCAAGGGTGCACTGCCAACTTCTAGGCCATAGGTAGATTACAGAGTCCAGCGCTCCCGCCCCAGACATACTCATCAAAAACCCTTCAGTGTGCAGCCACCTTCGGGTCGTGGCGTCAGTCCCAGGTGTATGTGTGCACACTCCTTGCCTCCCACTGTCCCACACTACAATCACACACAGATCCGACTAGCGTCGTGCTCTAGTGCTTATGTGTGAAGAGTACCCCCCCCCACACACACACACACTCACGGCCCTGTGTGCAGCCCCCTTCATTACGCTCTGTCACAAACTGGTGCCTGTGAGGTAAGAGGCCTTGCTTTGACACCCCGACACGCAACCCTGTGTGTGTAACCGCCTCCGAAATGCAGGGTCAAGCTTTGCTGCTCCACACCCAGCCCCCGCAGACCCGCCCACCAAAAGCGTCTGTGTGCACCTATGTCGTTAGAGGCGCAGCGCGGAGTTCACGTGTGACCTTGGTGTGTCACACCTGTTTGCCATGCTAGTTATCCATGTGTTTCAATCATGTGGCGCCTCGGGTAAAGTGAACACGTCTGAAAGACGTGGGATCCCAGCAGGTAAAAACTCATTGGTGAGTAAAAGTGTCCCCTGCGTGGGGTGCGCAGATGAGTCCATGGCGCACATCCGTGGGGTCTCAGCACTGCACGGCCTCGGACTATCACTGAACACAAACTGGCATCTCCTACCCTGTTTAAAGGTATCTGCGCGTGACCTACATCCAACCCCCCGCAGAGCCGCGCTCAATTAGCCGCACGCTCACACACCCCGCATTTTCGGTGGTATTTCGGAGAGTGTTTGTACTGACAGCCAATTAATCCTGCTCCCCCCGGCATCAAGTTGTGTTCTGCGGTGTGTGGGAAATGAAACGGCCCAGCCTGCGGCGCCCGCCATCAATATTTCAGGCTGTGAGGAGCGCACCTCGTCCCACAGAGGAGGAGTGCCTGGGGCCCTTTACGTCGACTTCTCGCAGCCTCTGCAGGCGCCATCCTCCCGGAGCCGGCCTCTCCCGAAGCCTGTCTGCAGGGGGCAGTAGTAGGGTTCGGGTGGCGCAGTCCATATCCGGTCAGTGGCCGTACTGATCGCTGCGTGCCAGGGAGCACACCTCCACGCGACTGGCGGCGCCTTGGCAATCGGATTAACAGCTCTCAGAAATACAGTCAGAGAGAGCTGTGTCTGCCACCTGCTGGGCTCCTCGCCGCTCATTGCATCTTTACACTACTTACACTACAACCACAGGCTGCGCTGCTCGCACTGCAGCCCACAGACATTCTACTTGCCCAAAGGAAGTTGTTTTGATTCCACAACACACGCGCTGTGTGTTCTCACTTGAATTATAGCTCGCAGATGTGCTACTGCAGCTCTATCCACGCGCCACTGTTTACACTACAGCTCACCGGCCTCTTACCTTAAGCTGCAGCCGGATTGTTGCACTACTTACTCAGCCCACATGTTGCAGTACTTACACTACAACCCCCACATTGCACTATTCACGTTATTGCACACACGTCAGGCTGGTCTTTTATCAATGCAATCTGCGAAGTCGCCGTTCTACATTGGCTGTCCAAAGGGTCTGCCTACACCAGACCCCCTCCATTGCACGACTTGCCCTTCAGGCCACACGCTTCCCTACTTCCAGTACAACGTCTGGCACTGCTGACCCAGTCATGGAAGGTCTGTGCGTCTCATGTGTGGGCTGGACTGTGGCGTGGAAAGAGGAACCCGACGCAGTCACGAGAAACGCATGCGTACTTCTGTCTGTATGTCTGTCACGGCGGCGGAACGGATTTTGCGGTGCCCCCTTTCAACCCCCCCCCTCTTGCACAGTGTCGATGGGGGCTCCTTAGAGCGCGCCCTTAACACCCCCCCCTCCACACACACATACCCGGGCCGCGGGGGTTATTGTTACGCCACTGATCTGGTCCGACAGTCTTTCTGTATTCTATCCGTCGGTCTAGCCATCCCACTCTCACCACTCCCTCCCTCCCATCTGCCTCTGACTGCTCTTTCTGCCTCATCCCTGGTTTCACTATGAACTTATAGTGTACAAGCGTCATACTTCTAATATTCCTCAGAGGTTTTCAGTAATCAGTGTACCCCTCCAAGGAGTACAGCCGTCACGTGACTGGCGGGCCATAAACCGTAAGTCAGCCCTGTAGAGTGCACCATGACCAGTCATGTGCGGTGTAGAGAGCCCGGCATACTCTCACAAAGTTTCTCCTGTTTACAACCCACGAAACACTTGTCGCGCAGGTGCCCGGACAGTTGACACAACAGCACACCCTGGAATGGAAACACGACTGCTATCATATTCAAGTGGATGTCTAGTGTGTGCTTGTAAGAAAATGTAGCGACTCGACAGTGCGACAAGCCAAGGTCTTTCTGGACTGTCAAGGAAAGAACGCCCCCGAGGCCCCGCCAGCCCCACCTCCAAGAAGGCGCTGCTCCGAGGGATGCACGTACAGACAGACCTCTCTCTAAATCCAAGACTGCTCTTTTCAGTGCGCATAACGCGTTTCCGTGCTCCCCGGTGGGGTACGGTGTCAGATGGTGAACTTAGAACTTGACGCTCAGATTTACACACCTGAAACGATTCTATTGCTGTTCGTGCAATGCTATGAATTTGGCAGTATTTGAATACAGTGCAGTATACTCATGTTTATGCTAGAGTAAAAATAAAATAATTTGCAAGCAAGATGCGCGGTCTAGAGACGTCATTGCAACGATCAGGTCAATGAGACCCGGATGTCAGCCCCGACCACCCATTTGACCGAAGTGCGTAATCGGTTGAACACGAATACATCTCCGTGTACTTCACTTTCTATACCCCCAGAATAAAGTGTAGTGCCCAGAAGCGATGTACTTCTGAATGTGCGCCATTCACAACCCCCATAAGTTCACTCAGTGGAATAAAGTGATTAGCATTACAGGAGACAACGCACCTCGCTTGAAAAAGAAACAAGGACGCACTCACCTGGACATCTTCCGGCGGCAAATGATAAAAAAAACATGGCGTCCCAAAAAAAAAAATAGGAACCGCCCACCACCGCAAGGACGTTGTCAAAGGGGCAGGATGAGAAAAAATTGCCGGGAACGCCCACCAATCGCCTCGCTGAAAGACGGACGCCTCTCTCTTCCAATGGCTATCCTCCATTTATGGAGCTAGCCAATGGAACTGAGAGGCGGGAATAAGACACATACTGGTAAACAAAAGGTTTTCGCCTGCGCCGAAAAGCTGCGCGGCGCAGCTTTCGACGAGGCGAAACCTAAAAACTTAATTTAACCATAAATACCCAAACACATCTCCTACCAGTATAAAATTACACATTTGCACTGGGATACTAAATGGTTAATTGATTAATATACATAAACAGGATTAAATTAGCATATAAAGACGTCCCAAGAAATACATTACTGTTTAAAACATCAATTGATCAACAAACAAGTAGCAGTTGGGTGCCTAGCTCTAATAACCCAAGTCCAGCCCAAAAATTTAGCAACAGCTATGGCCACCGGGACTGATGTTATCGTCCTCAGCAGCCATAAAGCCTCCTGTCCCACCCGTGTTCTCAAATGTTTACAAATTGGTTTTAACCATTTTCTGCGGGGGGCAAGGTATGCGGGACAGACAAAAAAGACATGGTCAATAGACTATCTGATCACTACACCACGGGCAGGTGGCCAACGTCTGACCGCCCCATTTCTTTGTAAAAGATCTTAATGGCAATGCCCCGACTCTGAACTGGTGGTACTGCTTCCTATCAATACTCTTGGTGATAACATCCCAGTAGATTTCAAACGAGGGGTCGAACTTATGATTCAGGAACCTACCAGTCAGGGAAACTGAATCAGAGTGGGCAATAAGCTGATTCCTTTGGGCCGCCCAGTATAGATCTTTAAAAGCCCTTTTAGAAGGGAATACATTACTACCGGGGTCCAACCACAGCTGACTTAGGCCCATGTTCTCTAGTATGGATTTAACAGTCTTAAACCACGGGAGACTACCAGAACCCACTATAGATCTAACATCTTGGATTTCCTTCGCAAAGGATGCGTGTTCCGAGGTTGGCCAAATCCTCCTCCACAGGGCTATAGTCCTAAAACGTGCAACTTCATCAATCGGTTGACAGCCTAGGTCCAGTAACAAGGGTTTCATAGGAGTAGATTGGGGCAAACCACCCAGACAGAGCAAAAATTTATTTTGTACTCTAACTAGGGGGGACAAATCCGAGTAACCCCAAAGGTCCGCACCGTACAATATTGCCGAACTTATTTTAGCATTGTATATTTTAAGTGCAGGACCAATTCTTTTTGTTATTGAGGTTCTCTGTTCCTTGATAAGACACCCAGTCAGATGGGCAAACTTCAGAGAGAGTACATCAATCTGAGCTTTCCATCTAACCCTGTTTTCAAGGACAACCCCCAGGTAGGTCATCACTTCCACCTGCTCTAACCCAGTACTATTCATACTAACATAACCCGCCAGCGGCCTATTTTTCGTTAGCACCATAAATTTGGTTTTGCTCACGTTAACCTGAAGATCGTTAGTCTTACAGAATTCCTCAAATTTATTCAGTGCTATTTGTAGCCCCTTTTGGGTTTTGGAGAGGATAAGGGTATCGTCTGCAAAAATGAGGAGTGGGAACTTTGTGCCACCTAGAGCAGGAGCATCAGTCGGTGTGTCCGCAAAAAACTGCACAACTATGTTGATAAATAATAAAAACAGGGTCGGAGCTAGTACACACACCTGGCGGACACCGCGAGTAACCGGAAATCTCTGGGTAACCTGCCCCTGCCTGCCCCATCTAACTTGTGCAAAATTTGCCTCGTGCAGTCTTATAACCAGATCCAGGAGATCACTAGGCATACCCATCCTCCCCAAAGCTTCCCATAACTTGGCTCTAGGGACAAGATCGAATGCAGACTTTAAGTGTACAAACGCAGCATAGATTGTTCCTCCACCCAGGGACACCACCTTCCAGTAAATAAGGATAAACCTGAACACCTGGTCGATTGTGCTGACACAGGATCTAAAACCGGCCTGCATGGGGGATTAAATGTTCTCAGTATCCATCCAGAACTGGATTTTAGCCAACACCATCCTAGATATAATTTTTTGGATTGCGTCTATCAGACTAATTGGACGGTAATTCCCCGGGGCCGAACGATCCCCCTTTTTAAATATAGGAAGAATTTCAGCCCCCAACCAAGAGTCCGGAATCGGAGCCCCATTCGCAATTGCATTCGCAAGTATGGTAATGTACAGCACCCACATCCTGGGAGCATGTTTAAATAAGTCTGCCGGAATACAGTCCATGCCTGGGACCTTACCAGCTTTTGTTAGACCCAGTGCAATCTCTGCATCTTTGGACTCAAATACTACGGGGGCACCGCGACCATGGCAATGCGGCAGTTATTACCGATACACCACTAACCACTATTTCAGGACCCCTAAACTGGGACTCGAAATGTTCTACCCAGTCCTCCTCGGCGACATGATTAGAGGGGGTTTGCAGTTCAAGGCTCCTCCCCCACTTGACAATCTGCCAGAACTTGATCTGGTTAGTAGACAAACTTGCCTCATATAAGTCCAGCCAATAAAGATCCTCCCATTCCCTCTTTTCCTCTCTCTGGATCTTTTTATACTCAAGCCTTGCCTTCCTAATATCTGCACTAACACGGGTTTTTAATGCAGTAATCAAAACACTATGTGCCTGCCGACCCTGTTTGTTATACCATTTGTGTCCTGGTTTTACAGCCGAGATATCCAAGGGCTTGGTATTTTCGGAGAAAAGGGCTTTCAGAGAACTAAAGAGCTGTTAATGTAGTACACTTATATGCGCCAGATTATCCAAGGGATCAACCAATGCCTGCATGGCATGTAGAGTATTTAAAACTAAGTGGGAGATCTTGTCCAAAACTGCGTGGTCTTCCACTATCCTAGTCCATCTCACCCTCCGCCTATCGTTTGTTAAAATGGCCTCTGCTGTAGCACACTCGGTAACTCTAGTACGTACTGGATTACTTTCAAGCTTCAAGCTGAGGACCGGAGGGTTATGGTCACTCTCCGGACGGGAAAGAACAGACATGTCCACCAAAGATGACCAACACTCTACTTTTATGAGGATATAGTCAATTCGACTCGTTCTAACACCGTTGTCGAATGTGGCCCTACCAATTTTATCAGAGAGTGATCGGCCATTTACTGCTCTCAGCCCCCATTCAAGACAGAATCCTAACCAGTGTAGCGCAGCCTCAGTCCCATTTTTAAAAGGTTTTAGTTCAAGGGGTGGGATATTCCAGAGCTTATCTTCTAAAGTCCACGAACAGCAACCTCCCTAATAGGATGCAGGAATCCAAAAGTCTCCAACAAAAGTCATGCAGCAACTACGAACGGCACCCGCGAAGCGGGGCCTTGAGAGGTTTTTAACTGTGGAAGAGGCAGGAGCGTGGAGAGGCAGGGGCGGGAAGAGACACAGCTGCGCTGGTAACGGGGCTGCTGGTCCTCGCAGTCCCGTCACGCTGCACTTCACCCCAGAGCAAAGTCCACGAACAGCAACCTCCCTAATAGGATGCAGGAATCCAAAAGTCTCCAACAAAAGTCATGCAGCAACTACGAACTCACTACTGGCCCTTTACATTTGCATGAAAACCCGGAACCACGTTACATTAGATCACTCAAAATACTAAACTGGATTGTATATGTTTCGAGATATAAGTGCATATCAATACTATTTTATTTTCAACACATTCTAATGTACACCTTATGCAAATTATTATAAGATTAGAGGGCATGTTCTAGTGTGTACAAGCACAAACATTACAGATATGCATATGTATGTTTCAACACTGAATGTGCAAGTATGGCTGCTATTTTTGACATTGCTTTCATCACTTTTTTATGTCTGTTATTTATTTCACTGAAACACAGTATTTGTTGTTGTTGTTGGTGGTACTTATAAAGCGCATCAATCATCCCAAGGGACATCACGGCACTAGAAAAGAATGCAAATGCTAAATGGATTACTCTTGGTCTAAATTGTAGGTAGTTTCAGTATCTAGGAAAGAAAGTGGTTTTAAATTGTTTCCTGCAGAGTGCAGAATTGTCCGTAAGGCGTAGATCGAGTGGGAGGTTGTTGCATAGGACCGCTGAAAGATCGGTCACCCATTCTGACCTTATTTGTGCGTTTGACTGAGGCTAAGGCCTGATAGCGGGATCTTAGGTTTCGTGAAGGAACATGGAATTCTATCCTATCTCGTAGGATGTAGGGGCACTTTTTATGCAGTGTTTTGTGTGCAAAACACAGGAGTTTGAAATTAGCTCTTTGTCTTACTGGAAGCCGGTGAAGCTCTTTTAGGCAGCTGGAAGCCAAGCTGAATTTCTTTTTATTGCAAATTAGCTTGACGGCAGAATTCTGAACCACCTGAAGGCGGGAGACCAGAGAATCGGCCATGCCCACATTTCCATAGTCCAGCCTGCTCAGAAATAGAGCTTGAGTCACCAACTTTCTACATTTTAGGTGAATCCAAGGAAAAAGTCTTCTGAGAAGTTTTAGAATGGCGAAGCCCTTTCCACAGAACATGTGGACTTGTCTTTGCATAGATGAGGCATCATCGAAGATGATTCCCAGGTTCCTTGCGAACTGCTTAGGTACAGGGGCGGTGCCCAAGGCCTGGGGCCACCAGATGTCGTCCCAGATTGTATGGGCTCCTCCGGAATGTAGGACCTCCGACTTTTCGGCGTTTAATTTTAAACAGTGTTTGAACACCCAACCTGCAAGTTCCGATAGGCAGTTTTTGAGGTTATTCTTAGTGTCGATGTTCGTCAGCCTATTTGTAAGGGGAATCACCAATTGTGTATCATCAGCTTATGAGCAGATTTCAAATCCCCATTTCCTGCTGATGTGTGCCAGAAATGAAACATATAAGAATCAACTAGGGCCTTGACTCCTTACTCAGAAAGGCTGAGTCCAACTAGACTAGATAAACAACAAAAAAGCCAAATTCTGGAATAAATTTATCAAGTTATACAAAAAGCGCTGCTTTGATTAAAGCAAAAACAACCTGTTTGTCATTAACACCGTAAAGGTTTATTCATAATTATGACATGATTATTTTTCATATTAGCACACTATTTGTCGTGCTTGGAAAATACAACATACAAAAAGCACTACTATTTTTATATACAATATATACAGAAATATACAATTTCAAACATACTCAGCCATTCGTTCATGCACACTCCTTACAAAACAGTGAAAACAATAAAGTGAAATAAACAATACAAGAACAATGCGTCACAACATCGGTTAATAAATCAGTCCTAAATATTTCTTTTCATATTTTGACAATTTGTTGCAGTTTGTAATAGTCACAAGCACTCTCGTGAAACCAACTCTATACAAAACAAAATTAGGGATAACCAGATGTTGGACTGAAAGGTGGTCGACGCGTTTCAAACCCCTATCATTAGGAGAATACACAGAAACTGTTCCACGAAGGAAGAATATTTCAAACACGCAGAACTTCTAAAAGATCGTCTTATACAGAGAGGGTACCCCAAAAAACTTTTAAAAAATTCCCTCAAACGGGCATGGTGGACCCCCCGAGAGACATTGTTGGTCAAGAGGAGTAAACCAGACGTCAAAAGGATGGTATGTGTTACCACCTTCTGTCCAGCGTCAAATGTACACAAGAAGCTCATCATGTCCAACTGGCATCTGCTTAAGAACTTGCACGAAGATTTCTCAGTGCCACCACTTTTCGCGTATAAAAAGGACAAAAGTGTGGCCAATTACGTTGTCAGGGCGGCACTACCAACTATTAAGGCACCGACACTACAAAGTTTGTTTGGATTTCCTCCAGCCAAAGGACACCATAAGTGCGGTACATGCACCTGCTGTGCAGAGACTATTGAGGACTCAGTTTTTACGTTCGATGATGTTCATTGGAAACATGACATGTTTACTAATTGCAAGTCCAAGAACGTTGTATACGCCATAGTGTGCCCATGCCCTCTAGTTTATATTGGAAAAACAACGCAAGAAATCAGGAGTAGGATCACGCAACACAAATCGCGTATCCGCAGGGGAGTGGAGAATGCCCCTTTGGTCAATCATTGGGCGAATTGTAATCATGTAAATACTGATCTCCGCTGGACCGTTCTGTCCAAAATTGAAAAAAACCCGAGGGGCGGCGATTTGGATGCCCAACTGTCTCAACGAGAGGCAATGCTGATAATGAGGTTCAACACCGCCACACGGGGGTTAAACGAAATCTCTGAAATCTATAAGCCCACAGTGTAAGGTGACAACCATCATCTTTACATTCATTCCAGGCCTGGTTTTGGTACACAGTTCTGGTATACTTCCTTTGGAACTACATATCCCAGAAATCCCTGGGACCTGTTCACAACCAGGAAGTAGAGACACTTCCACTCGAGGACTCGAGGACTACAGCGGGTTCAATCTGACAAGCCGCCCTAGGAGAAGGAATCAAGACTTCTTGCTCACATTGGTACGTGACTCCGCATTGCGCTTTGAACACAACAGAAGCGTTCAGCGCGCCAGACATCTAACGCCGCCCCTCGGGTTTTTTTCAATTTTGGACAGAACGGTCCAGCGGAGATCAGTATTTACATGATTACAATTCGCCCAATGATTGACCAAAGGGGCATTCTCCACTCCCCTGCGGATACGCGATTTGTGTTGCGTGATCCTACTCCTGATTTCTTGCGTTGTTTTTCCAATATAAACTAGAGGGCATGGGCACACTATGGCGTATACAACGTTCTTGGACTTGCAATTAGTAAACATGTCATGTTTCCAATGAACATCATCGAACGTAAAACCTGAGTCCTCAATAGTCTCTGCACAGCAGGTGCATGTACCGCACTTATGGTGTCCTTTGGCTGGAGGAAATCCAAACAAACTTTGTAGTGTCGGTGCCTTAATAGTTGGTAGTGCCGCCCTGACAACGTAATTGGCCACACTTTTGTCCTTTTTATACGCGAAAAGTGGTGGCACTGAGAAATCTTCGTGCAAGTTCTTAAGCAGATGCCAGTTGGACATGATGAGCTTCTTGTGTACATTTGACGCTGGACAGAAGGTGGTAACACATACCATCCTTTTGACGTCTGGTTTACTCCTCTTGACCAACAATGTCTCTCGGGGGGTCCACCATGCCCGTTTGAGGGAATTTTTTAAAAGTTTTTTGGGGTACCCTCTCTGTATAAGACGATCTTTTAGAAGTTCTGCGTGTTTGAAATATTCTTCCTTCGTGGAACAGTTTCTGTGTATTCTCCTAATGATAGGGGTTTGAAACGCGTCGACCACCTTTCAGTCCAACATCTGGTTATCCCTAATTTTGTTTTGTATAGAGTTGGTTTCACGAGAGTGCTTGTGACTATTACAAACTGCAACAAATTGTCAAAATATGAAAAGAAATATTTAGGACTGATTTATTAACCGATGTTGTGACGCATTGTTCTTGTATTGTTTATTTCACTTTATTGTTTTCACTGTTTTGTAAGGAGTGTGCATGAACGAATGGCTGAGTATGTTTGAAATTGTATATTTCTGTATATATTGTATATAAAAATAGTAGTGCTTTTTGTATGTTGTATTTTCCAAGCACGACAAATAGTGTGCTAATATGAAAAATAATCATGTCATAATTATGAATAAACCTTTACGGTGTTAATGACAAACAGGTTGTTTTTGCTTTAATCAAAGCAGCGCTTTTTGTATAACTTGATAAATTTATTCCAGAATTTGGCTTTTTTGTTGTTTATCTAGAAATGAAACATATGCATTAAAAAGGATGGGGCTTAAGGTCGCTCCTTGGCGGACCCTGTGTTTAACGCTTTTTGCGTTAGAGGCAAGATCCCATTTGAATTGTTTGTGTGTGATCTTTCAAAAATGATGCGAACCATGCTAGGGCTTTATGGCAGATCCCTTTTTTGTGCAGAATTCGTAATAGATTGGTGTGAGAGACAGTATCGAAAGCTGCACTAAGATCTAATAGGATCAATGCTACGGCTCTTCCCTCATCGACAAGTAGTCTGATGTTGTCTGATATGGCTAACAGGGTGGCTTCAGTACTGTTATTAGTCCTAAACCCCGTCTGAGATGGGTCAAGTAAGTTGTTAGACTCCAAGAAGGTAGTCAGTTGTTTGTTCACTAAACGCTCCAGGGCCTTGGAAAGGTATGGTAGCTGGGATATGGGACGGTAGTTTGCAGGATCATGAATTTTAAGACCTGCTTTCTTTAGTAATGGGAAGACCACTGTTTTTTTCCATATGTCTGGGAAACAGGCTGATTCTAGGGATTCATTAAAGATTCTGGTGAGATCAGGGCACAGAACTGAGCTTAGTTGTGAAAAGATGTAATATGGGCAAGGATCAAGTAGTGATCCTGCCTTGAGCTCAGACATTGCTTTGGCTACCTGTTCTTCTGTGAACAGAGTCAGAGTGTCTAGATGGGATTGGGCCAAGGGGTTGGGTGCTAGACTTTCCCAATCAGTATCGGTATCTTCAGATGCATTGTCAAAGGACGTGAACATTATTGACACTTTATCAAAGAAGAAATTATTGATCAATTCACAGTTCTCTATTGTGGATTCCATAGTTTGTGCCAGGTTAGTGGGATTTCAGAGTTGTCGAACAACCATGTATAGTTCTTTAGAGGAACTGCCATCGATTCATTTTGTGTAATAGTTTGTTTTTGCCTTTTTTAGTGCAGCGTGGTAGTTTTTCAGTTCGACTAGATAACTTTGTCCATCTACCATGTTTTTAGAAAGTCTCCATTTATGCTTGAGAGATCTGCATTTCCTTTTCTTTAACTTTAGTTCTGGTGTGTACCATTTTTCCGAGCGAGGTTTGTTAACTATATTACTAACGCTTTGGGGCGCATTGAATCAGAGATTTTTCTATCTCTTGTTGTAGGTGCAGTATCAATGTGTTAACAGATTTGTAGTGCTGTGTAGAGGGTTCACAGTGAATGAAGTGGTTGGAAAAAGATTACTGGGTGACTAAATTCCAAGCTCTTTTACATGTCTGATATGTTGGTTCCATTCTAAGATGCTTGTTCGGAGGTTGATTAAGAAGGAGATCAATGTATGATCTGTCCAGGGCAGTGGTTTTATCTCAAGAATGTTACTGTCTTTTATATTGGTGAACAGTAGTTCCAGGATGTGTTCGGCTATATGGGTAGATTCAGAGATTAGCTGGGTGAGTTGCATTATTGCCATATCGTCTTCCAGGTGCTTGACCCCGAGGTTTGAGGTATGTTCATAATGAAGATTGAAGTCTCCAATTATTAAAAAATGATTCTGTTTTAGGCAGCGAGGGAGGAGTTGGGAACGTAAGTTAGTGCTTAGTTCGGGGTAGAAACCAGAGGGGTTGTAAATATCTGCCCCTCCCAATAATAGGCGTATCAGTTCCTCTTCCCTTACCGGCTGAAACGGGTTGGTAAAGACTTATTTTGGATTAAAACGTATTTGAAATTCCAGGTTGTGTCTGCGACATCCTTTACTTTTGAGGATTGTACTTTTGGTGATATTGGAGCGTCTGAAGCCCGACGCGTACCGCCGCGCTCAGTGCCCCTGGACTCCGGCTTCCTTGGAAATATTTATATATCCATCTGAAAATTACATGTGAAACATCATTTGTAGGGTCGATCTTAAAGAGTGCCTGTGGTTTACAGTAAGCGGAAAGTACTACTTGTCCATTAAAAAGGAGGATTTTACAACACAATAGGGCAGTAGAAAATAATATTCAATAGCAAAACACTATGGGCCCGATTAAGAGTTGTGGGGGTGCGGCGGAGGCGGTCTCCCGACTGCCCTATTACGTTTAGGGCAGTCGGACCGCCATAGCCCCTCCACAGCCGCTAGGGAACCGCCCAGGTTCCTTCTCCATGAAAACCGTGGCGGAGAGGAAACAAAGGGGGCCCTGCAGGGCCCTCTGCCTCCTCTGCATGGGGATGCACACATGGGGGCTCACACATGGGGGCACAACATGTGCCCTCCTGTGTGCATGCACCACAGTTACTGCACGGGATGGACTTTTCAGTCCGTGCCGTGCAGGGACTGTTTTTGGTGTTCCCACTGCGGTGCCCATCTTTAGAGGCATGGCTTTGGTGGTACGGCAGTGGGCGGGCCTGGTGCCACAGTCGTAATCAGGCCCTTTATGAAAAATCCTGAGGGGAATTGGCAATTCACAAACTACTATGGTATAGAGCACATGTTACAGACAGAATGAGGAGGGAATAGAACCAGACTGCTTTGTTAGAGAGAATCCAAATAAATCATTCAGTTATAAACTTGGATTCCTTTTGGACTGAACAGTGAAGAAGAAATGTTCATACATCTGGACTGAATTATATATGTGATGCTAACGGATTTATGAAGTTACACATCAATAATAAAAATCAATCCTTCGAAATCTGCTTATGATTTGTAAAATGAGTGGAAATTATATTGATTTGAATGAAGATGTAGGGTGAATTTGTGTTGTATATAAGAACTGAGGGCCAGATGTATGAAAGCATTTTGCATTCGCAAACTATACAAATCGCAAAATTCCAGCCATTTGCGGATGCAAAATGGCCTTTCCTCATGTATGAAAGGCTTTTAGGTTTGCAATTTAGGTAATCACAATATTTTGCGATTACCTAAATTGCGAATGCAAATAGGGAATCACAATTTGCGAATCCCTAATGGACATGTAGAAGCGTTTCCAAAATGCGAACTGTGCATTTAGGAAACACTAATTACCATCAACTTCAAGTTGATCGTAACCATGTGAAAACTTTGAAAAATGCACAAAAATGCAGTTTTCAAAGTGCAATGTAGCACACACATCCCCTTAGGGCATGTGTGTGCTTTATATGAGCAGACTTTCTTTTTTAGCGGTGCTTCAGAGGGGCCTTAGGACCCCAGGCACACTTGGCTTTGCAGTCGCTAAATTGCGATCACCAATTAGGTAATCGCAAATTAGCTAATGCAAAATCATGCATTGTCACTTTTATTGTGACTTTTGTTTGTCAAATATAATATGTGCTCATTAACACTTGTGGACAAGGGTCTGTCTGCTAGAGGCCCTCAGATTAGATTATGGACCACCTTCAGCGACAAACACAAAAAAAGACTGTCTTTGAAATTGATGGTGGTCTTGTTCCTTTTAGATGTGATTTTGGCAAATCATTATACATTTATAAACTCTTTTACACATTCATATTTCTTAAGTACGACCATTGGTACTTCCGCTTGTGACAAATATAATAATAGATTTTATGGTTTCAATTTCTCATTAGCGACAGATAGCTTGTTAATAGTGCGAATTTCAATTGAAGTGGGATTTATCTTTAAAGGAAGATGAACAGTGCTAAGTATGAATATGGAAGAAGAATATTACGAAATAATGTACACTTCCTTGTTCAATGTTTAAATGTTTGTGCTCCCATATGGAATTACTTGATATTTCAAAATGGCGCGACCGAAGGTATTGCCTGAGATGGAAGCACTCTTTAGAGTAAGTCCATCTTCCTTCCTGTCAATAAATTGACAGGGCACTATGACGCCCATGTAGAACACCACTTCGTGCTGAGCAATCTCAGCGCACACTCACATTGAAAAATTAGGTATGTTTCATGTCAGGTATGCTATATGAGGTATACATGTTGGGATATCACTTACATGGACAAGAATATACTCTTTCCTAACTGACAGAGTTTATTACGTTTCCACCCTATAGGGCCTACTTGGACCCAGAGGACTACCTGGTTTAAATAATTACTGCCACGAGACTGCCACGGGATTGCTGTTGGATTTATTGGTGAGTCGCACTCTAAATATTAGTATTGGTTGTGGGGTCCTTGCAGCAATCTATATTGGATATAGGGCGGAAATATTAATTACAGGGTTTTTATTTTTATTTCTTATTTTTCCAAAACCTTTATTGACAAATTCAGCATAATCAAAATACACTGTTGCATAGTCAAAATACGCTTTTTCATCAGATCAGAGCGTCGTACACAGCAGGTTGTTTGCAGAAAATCATAGATATAGTGAAAATACAATCAGACAAAAGCCTTATTCTGTACAAAGCGGCTACAGCACCATAAGCAACACATGGCTAAAGGAGATGGTGACACCACTGTAAGGATAGGAGCAGGCTCGGTCAGAGGGGGAGGCAGGGACATTAATTACGGGTTTTTCATAGATTTTAACATTGGATTGTGGACACACTGAATGGTCATACCCATGGCCAATGGTTCATTTTGAGTGTCTCTTTGAACAAGATAGGGTGAATAAATATTTAAAACTATAAAAGATTATTATTTGGCAATGTATATTTCGGGTTAGATTCGATTTGTGACAGGACCTATTTCCCCTACACTGAACTAGTGGCTTCTAACAATAGCAGGACTATGCTTCTAATGTGAATCTACTTAGAATATAAGGTAAAGGGTCTGATGCCCCTTCTGCTTTCACCTGCATGTGGGTTCTGACATAGGATCACCCTGACCTCGTGATTACCATTTACTGTAGCTCCGTATAGGATAACAAAAATGACTTACAAACACGAAACTTTAGACATTACTATCTGGTTTACTTTGCACTACTACCCACATTATACGCATGCAACTGTTCACGGTGTATGCATGCAATATGAGTTTTCTTTGTTTTCTTTGTTTGTTAAAATCTGCAGATTATGAAGCAGTACTGCAGTGTCTGGAGAGATGTCTTTGGTGGTTGCCACATAGTCAAAGTTCATGGTTCCACCGTGTCAAAGTTATGGTAGAACACAAGATGCTTGAAACATCTGAGCCTCTTTACAAGTCACTGGGTGGATGCCCCACTGCTGGGAGGATCTAAGGGTGGGTCTCAAAAGTCTCACTGTGGTGCGGCAAAATACGTTTGGAAATGATAGGACTAGGGGATGGATAAGGTAAAAGTCAAGAGACTCACGAGTCTGAGACTGCAAAAAAGTCAGACTCTGTAAAAAAATGAGGAAATTATATTTTGGTGATGAACTCAAGAGAGATGAGACAGGGATGAGGCTTTCATTGAAAATAGGAGAGTGGAATTTGGGGCACTGACTATGTTCCTGGGCGGCGAGGTATGGGGCTCAGATGGGTCCCCACCCGGGACCCTGGGCTCAGATGGGACCCAAATATACTTTCTGAAATCAATCACATATTGTTAAATATTACAGAGCTAGAGTAAGAATAGCAAAATACCCCATCCTACAAGTGGTCAGACTGGCTCAAAAAATAGGCCCAACCACCAAACTTAAAATGGCCATCATTAGCTAATCAGATACCTAAAAAGTGATCTTTATTTGTAAATCAGTTTTAAACTTGTCAAAACAAGCTGTATAGGTGGTTTGCAAAGTATGGGAGACTTTATGCATTTGTGCTTGCTGCCGGTAATGTTTGCGGTAATAAGAGGGAAATCAATGTTAAAAACCTGGCTCAATAAACCATAATATCAGCCCACAAACAGCCAAAAAAACAGCCCATTCATCGATCTATCAGACCAGCCCATCGAGCACTGCCTGATTGCCAGTAGCGGCTCATCAGTTGTGGCGGAGAAGAGTCGCCTCTCCTGCCAATTGCCTCGAAAAAGACAAGAAAGCAAAAATAAAACTATAATAAACAAGTTTTATTATCATTTTATTTTTCCTTTCTTGCCAAGTCTTTGGGGCGGTCCATGGGTATGACAGGAGGAGTGATCAGCACTGCTCTCCGTGCGCATGACGGTTTGGCCAACCATCTCAGGCCGGCCAAACCGTCATTTGCTTTGCAGCTCCCTCCAACCCGAGCTGTGGTGCTCGGTTGGAGAGAGCAGGCACAGGCTCCCAGTTTGTCGCAAATTTGCGGCACTCAAGCCAATCCTAAAGCTGCTCTCATGAATGAAAGCAGCTTCAGAATTGGCCGTAGGGCAATCGGAGGAGAGAGACAGAAGAGCGTGACGCGGCCGGCTGCAGGTACCTTTTGATTTATTTATTTTGCTGTCCCGCGACACCTATGCCCCCCATGCCCGCCCCGCCACTCGTCCATAGTACAGGCTGCTACTGCTGATTGCCCTATAGGCTAGTCCGATCCTTGCCCTACAATATTTTGGGTTACAGCATTAGAACAGTGCGGCACCTTGCCTTCTCCTCCTTCCAGGCTAACACTGGCAGACGGCCCCGCTCCATGCACAACAAGTAATTTCCTTTTAAACTTCTGTTAGGCATCAAACACAACTTTTTATCTAATTAATGACATGGAAACGTTTATCCCAGGGTTATACCCACCAATCAACTGAAACATTATGTACTTCCTAAGAAAGGTGAAATTGCTGTGATTAATGTGTCTTCAAGTAAATATATGCACGCCTTATGTGACAAGTCTGAACACACACATCAGCCGTAATTCACAAAATATGGACTTTAAAAGGTGAGTATTGAATGATGAGTAAATCCTTCAAGTACAAAAGAAAATTACTAACTGTGACTTTCTTACTAATTGTAGGAAAGCTGCATTAGGTTTAGAGAATGTCAACATGATGAAAAAAATCCTGGCATGTCTTTAAAGGTTAGGAATTCTGCATGTAAAATCTTTTAATTCCTCTTCAGCACCTGATTTACCTGCAGAGCTCGAAGGCTTCAGGAAATGGCTGCACAGCGTGGATGCCATGTGAGAGAATCCACGTGTGATGGCATCAGTACCCCTGCATCAGTCACTGCAATCCCAGAGTCCAGGAGGCGCAGTAGTCAGGGTGCATTGTCATCAGCACTCCTGCCTCTGGGATCCCAGAATCCAGGAGGTACAGTATAGGTGCAGTATTCAGTGTGCATTGTCATCAGCACTCCTGCCTCTGTCTCTGGGATCCCAGAATCCAGGAGGTACAGTATAGGTGCAGTATTCAGTGTGCATTGTCATCAGGACTCCTGCCTCTGTCTCTGGGATCAACAAAGAAGGTGCTGGACTGTTCCTTAGAGAAAGAAGTGTGTGTGTCTGGCGTGTCTGGAGGTGTGGAACTCACACCTTTGGGCATCCATTTTGTTGGACTTATTTGCCTCACACACCCTTGCAGGTGTCATGCTTCATCATCGGCGTTGCTCCTCGTCGGGGAGGCGGTGCAATCCCCGACGGGCTCACCTCAAGGAGGGGCTCTTTCGCTGAGATCTTTTTGTCCAACTGCCTTATGGTGAAGTGCGGGTATGTGGGTAATGTGATGTGTAGCCTGGGTGGTGATTTAAAATGTAGTAGAGGGTACCGGAAACAACTTTATTCTGGAGGTCCCCCACTGCAATTAAAAGCGTGAATCCAACTCATTAGGTGCCAAAAAGTTAGGTGTAATGGCCCTAGATTAGATTAAGATTTAAAAAGGTTTGGTCGACATGTTTTTCGCCTGGGTGGAGTACCCGCGATTCATCAGGACCTATGATGGATGAGAACAAGGTCTACAAACAATCAAGCAAGCATGCTAGTGTCATGTGCCTAATACCAAAGTGTGGATATTATTACCTCTGTAGCTTTATCCTATGCCTAAATGGGAAATAAGAACACAGGGTTAAATAACATATAGTAAACGCCAGAGTTACTACATGATCCGGTAGTGATCTTGCACACAGTGTCATGCTAGTGATTGTGAGTTTATAGTGGCTCCCAATTAACGTGAGCGTTTGTGTGACAAAGTGGAGTGTTACATCACACCAGCACTTTTGTGAGTGACAGAGCAGTTAAAATCAAATGAAAAACGATTAAAAAAACAACAGAAGTCATCGTGATAATCACTTTCCTTATCATTTGCAAAAGGGCTTAATTTTTTGAGGAAGCAATTCTACCACTCAATGTGCGAGGGGCTAATGTGGACGTGACCCGACTCACCTAATGGTCTAGAATTATATGCCACAACAAGGCTCAGCGGGTTGGTACATCAGGGTGGGAACCATCAGGTGTGGCTGAAGAAAGTAAACGTGAAAAAGGGTCAATGTTCGGCGCATGATCAGGACTAATGGCGTACTCTATAGGATCTAGGTAAGATCCACAGATACTGCCTTCAGGGAGTCTCCCCTCTTAAAGAAACCCAATGCGCCCCTTTGAGGGTCCTCCTTACCTCTCTACTCCCGTGTCCTGACTTCTTCACCTACCCATCGCCGCCGAGCTCGGATAGATACTGGAGCTCAGTGGCGGTTGCCATTTACAGGCGGAACACGCAAAGACGGGATCGTGACTCCGCCCACTGTATTAGGTCAGGTGGTTTACCCAGTAACTGTGGCGGCCATTGCAGAATGGAGTTTATGGGTTAACACAATCAGGTGTCGGACTAGACTTAACTAATGAGTCCTTGGTTATGTGAAGCGGCTGGCTTATGGGCCAATCAGGTGTGAATGGCATCATTACCATTGCGTTATGGGGTGACATAATGTTTAATATATTGGGTAGCAAGATTCAACCCCTTTTGTAAAGATGCCATATCTACGAAATTTTGTGGTGGCCATTCTTAGTCGATGGGTGGAAAAGCGGGCCAAATATGTACAACCGCAGTGTACGGGTCTCAACTTATCGTATCTGGTTCAGTATAGACATGTGTTTAAAGGAAGATCCTGGGCTGCAAGTTCATAGTGCATGCCACGGAATGTCCTCATTCAGGCCCCGACTGTCTGATGATAATCGGTGGACCCACCTCTGTTCTTTATGGAATAAGGCACGTTTCGAGCAATTGGGACTGGATTCTAGTATTAACCATTTAAGCGAGTCTGCGGTATGGTTATTCTCCACATAGTGTTTGCACATCTTGGTGTTTGTCTTTCTACAGCGGATGTTACTGCGGTGTTCAGTGATGCGGATTTTGATGGGGCGTGTCGTCATCCCAATGTACTGTAATCCGCATGGGCAGGTGAGCATGTAGATACAATGTGAAGTGTTACAATTGGTGTGACCCCTGAGCTCCCAGGTGAAAGTGTCAGTAAGTTGTATTATCTTATGTACTGTTGTGTATGTACATACCACACAGGAGCCACATGGGTAATGCCCTTTCACCGGAGGTAAATGCCAGAGTGTCTGTTGGGTCGCCTTCTTCGTGACTTTAGGTCTGGTGCTGATCAGAATGTCTTTCACATTCTGGGATCTCTTGAACGCAAACCTAGGTTGTTCAAAGGTTAGGTTGCCTGTGTTTAGGATTGCCCAATGGCGCTTGATCGCACTTTTGATTTTAGTTGATACAGGAGTGAACGTCGTCACGCAGGTTATCGGTTGGTTCTCAACTGGTACTAGCTCCCGTTGTTCGAGGAGAGCTTCTCGGTGGTTGTTCCTGGCTCGTTTTTGTGCTTTAGAGACATCCCTCACGGGATATCCTCTGTCCATTAGGTTCCTGGAGAGGATTGCTGACTCTTTCTTGTAATCAGTTAGGTCACTGCAATTCCGCCGAATGCGGAGGAATTGTCCAAAAGGGAGATTGGTACGTAGGGCTTTTGGGTGGTGGCTGGTGTAGTGAAGCAGGCTATTACGGTCAGTAGGCTTTCTGTACATCGTGGTGCTCAATCTTCCCTCTTTCAATTTTATTGTCAGATCAAGAAATGCAATTTCATTGGGTGATACGGACATCGTAAATCGTAAGTAGGGGTTGAGGGTATTAACCCATTCGAAAAAGGCCTCGTGTGCCGTCGGTGGTCCTGTCCATAGGATCAGGATGTTGTCTATAAATCTCCTCCACATCTTGATGTTGTTTAGGAAGGGATTGGACTGATGTTGTATGTGTCTGCCCTCAAAATCAGCCATGTAAAGGCATGCCACTGACGGGGCAAAAGTACTGCCCATTGATGTACCTTGGGTTTGGTGGTAGTAGTTCCCCTTAAACTCAAAGTAGTTCTCCGTTAACGCTATGGTGGCGCATTCCATGACGAAGGCAGGTGGAGTGACTGAGTTCCAGGTTTCGAGCCCAAGTATTTCCTCTATTACTCCTAGTGTGGCCCTCTGAGGAATGTTTGTATAAAGGGCCTCCACATCAAGGGTAATCAAGAGGTTGATCTGTCCGGTATCCTCGAAAGTATCCAGTATGCGCAGGACATCAGAAGTATCTTGGATATACGAGGGAGTATGCTTCACTAGAGGCTGCAGAAAGTGGTCACAGAACTGTGAAAGTGGTTCCAGGACAGAATCAATGCCCGAGACGATGGGTCGCCCAGGTACCGGTCTTGTCCCTTTGTGGATCTTGGGGAGAATGTAAAAGTAGGGGACCCTGGGGTCTTTTTTCACCAGAAAGTCTGCCTCCTTCTTGCTGATCCACTGTTCGCATTCTGCACTGTCAACCAGACCTGTTATTCTGATCTGTAGGCGTAGTGTCGGGTCACAGGGAATTGGTGTGTAATAGCGTGTGTAACTCAATTGCCTTATGCACTCAAGGTCATAGTCAACGGTGTTCATAAGGACTGTAGCGCCGCCCTTATCCGCCTGTTTGAATCCAGGAGGTACAGTATAGGTGCAGTATTCAGTGTGCATTGTCATCAGCACTCCTGCCTCTGTCTCTGGGATTCCAGAATCCAGGAGGTACAGTATAGGTGCAGTATTCAGTGTGCATTGTCATCAGCACTCCTGCCTCTGTCTCTGGGATTCCAGAATCCAGGAGGTACAGTATAGGTGCAGTATTCAGTGTGCATTGTCATCAGCACTCCTGCCTCTGTCTCTGGGATCCCAGAATCCAGGAGGTACAGTATAGGTGCAGTATTCAGTGTGCATTGTCATCAGCACTCCTGCCTCTGTCTCTGGGAACCCAGAATCCAGGAGGTACAGTATAGGCGCAGTATTCAGTGTGCATTGGCAGCAGCACCCCTGCCTCAATCTCTGCAATCCCAGAGTCCAGGAGGTGCAGTATTGAGCGTGCATTGGAAACAGCACCCCTGCCTCAATCTCTGCAATCCCAGAGTCCAGGAGGCACAGTATTCAGCGTTTATTGGCAGCAGCAACCCTGCCTCAATCTCTGCAATCCCAAAGTCCAGGAGGCACAGTATTCCGCGTGCATTGGCAGCAGCAGCCCTGCCTCAATCTCTGCAATCTGAAAGTCCAGGATGCGCACTCTTCAGTATGCAATGGCAACAGCACCCCTGCCTCTGTCTCTGGGATCCCAGAGTCCAGGATGTACAGTATACAGCGTGCATTGGCAGCAGCACCCCTGCCTCCATCTCTAGATCCCAGAGTTCAAGAGGCGCAGTATTCAGTGTGTATTGGCAGCAGCACCCCTGCCTCAATCTCTGCAATCCCAAAGTCCAGGATGTGCATTATTCAGTGTGAAATGGCAGCAGTACCCCTGCCACTGTCTCTGGGATCCCAGAGTCCAGGATGTACAGAATTCAGCGTGCATTGGCAGCAGCGCCCCTTCCTCTGGGATCCCAGAGTTCAGGAGGCACAGTATTCAGCTTTCATTGGCAGCAGCACCCCTGCCTCCATCTCTAGGTCCCAGAGTCCAGGAGGCACAGTCTTCAGTGTGCAATGGCCAGGGTCATAGCTTGGTCAGTAGGATGGTTGGGCAGGGTGGGTGAGCTTCCGATTTTCCAACAATCACGCCGTCATATGAAGTTAAAATGCAAATATACAACAAGCAAGGTATGTGAGAGAGCCTAAGGGACAGTGAAAAGAGAGAAGAATGCAGGTTAAAAGGAGTAACAAGGGCGAGAAAGCACAATATTTTGTAACATGACCAACATTTTTAACCTCTTCGGTGCTCGTGACAAGACCAACTCGTCATGAGTCACGGTAGAGCTGTGCTCATGACGAGCTGGTCTCGTCATAACGTTGCCGCTCCGCCCACGCGCGGTTAATTCCCTGCCTGTGCGGGCAAATTAATCAGTGGGTGGGGTCGTGACGAGACCAGCTCGTCATGAGCACAGCTCCATCATGACTCATGACGAGCTGGTCTCGTCAGGAGCACCACGCAGGTGCACCACGGCGTCGCGCAACCCCCCCCCCCACCCCCACCGCAGGGGAATTACCCCCGCAGGGAAGGGGTAAGGACGTTCAAAACAGAAAGTGAGAGAGTGTGTGTGCGTTTTTGTGTGTATGTATAAATTCCTGGTGAAATCCGACAGATACCTCACCATACCCGACTGAAATCACTTGTTCTGAACTATTTATCAGAAAATACATTTATTAGGTGGGTGTAACAACCTGAACACCCCACCCTGAAAGAAGGCCCCCGGCAATGGCATTAGCACTCCTACTGCCGTCCCTGGAACCCCAGAGTGGAGGAGGCAAAGGCAAAGGAAAAAATAAAATGATAATAACGGAACGTTATAAATTTATTTTTCGAATTGCAGGACCCGTCAGGTTAGGGTGAGGCGGGGCTGGGAATCCGTGACACAAAGGGAGGAGGAGTGGCTGCTGCTGCACCTAGAGTGCGCATGACTGTTTGGCTGCCGTGTCGGGCTGGCCAAACAGTCATGCGCACTTTGCTTGTGCTCCACACAGCCTGGGTGGAGAACATGCCCAGGCCCCCACTCCTTCTCTGAGTGCCAAACTACGGTGCTCAGAACAATCACGATGCAGCTGTCAGCAGCGTCGTGTTTGGCTAGGGGAGTCTGGAAGCCTGGGTACCTCCTGTTCCTGGTTCCTGCGGAGGAGAGGCGGTGGCTGGCGACCAGTAGGCAAGTTTTCTTTCTGCTTTATTTCTGAACCTCCCACCTTCCCCCACCGACGCCACCCTCCCCTACCAGCCGCCACTGGGAGGAGGTGCAATATTTAGAGTGCGCAGAGTCTAAGAGGCGGATGGCATCCGCACTCCTGGAACCTCAGGGCTGAAGGATGCACTATCTCTCCCCAGAGGCTCTGCAGCTAGCCTGCCTCCACCCTGGGATAGAGTCATAAAAGGAAGACAGCTACAAATTACTATCGGATGTCGGAGAAACGGTGGTGAGGCAGCATAGGGAACATAAATACACATTGTTCTCTATTCCCTCCAGGGGAGTCACCTGAAACACAAACCCTGGGTCACTCCTGCTAAGCACTGGAATCTACAACTTTCAACACCATGCAATGAGAGCAGGTAACTGGAGACAGGCGAGCTGCCCTGAATGTGCTCCTGTTTCTGTATTCCTGCCATGTTGTGTGTTTTGTGGTTCACAAGAGAGTGCAGCGGAATCATCATGGGGACTAGTTAAACAGGAGCTGCATGGCACAAGTCGGGGCCGGACGCTGGTGTAGGGTGTCTCCCCAGCTGTTTTAGAAAGCGGACTCTGTTCCCCCGAGCCCAAGGCTGAGAGATGTCACCTTGTGCCCTCAGCACTGCAGCTGCTTGTATTTGCAAACACTGCATGGGTTTCACCTGTCGCTGGATGTTTGCAAACTTCGATCCCCCAGACAGCATCATTGTACTTCTGAGAATGGACCACGAGGGGGTTATGTTTTAATCTGTATCCGAACAAGAACCTCACACCAGTAACCGTTCTATTGCTGACTTCAAATGTGAAGCACCCCAGCGGCAAACAAGCATGCGCTAACAGCCAGCTTAATGTTTACAGAAAACACACTGAGCAGATTCCGTTTATTCATCGGAAGCTGTTTGAGCATGTAACAATCAAGTTCCAAACGTCTGTTTAAAAATATTGCCTCTTTCAGCCATTTCCGAGCTTATTTAATTCGACGTGTGGAACAATATATGTGACTTATACAGTGGCGGCGTTGTCTACGGGGAGTGGAGTCAGGCGGGTGCGTTAAATAATATTAAAAAAGAAAATAAAACTTACCAAACTCTGCAACATCCTCGCTCCAGACCTCTTCTTTCACCAGCACAGGAACCGGGTGCTGGAACTCCCTTGACCACTGCGGGCGCATGAGAGCAGCGCTAGGATTGGTGGAAGTGGCCTCACTCGGCACTCCACAGTGCTCTGGAGGCTTTGGCTTGCTCTAACCCAGCTGTCTTACGAGAACTGGGTTAAAGATGTTTAAAGTGCGCATGTGTGGCTGGCCGTCACATGACGGCTGACCAAAAAGACAATCGCATTTTAAACAGTGTAATGCCTGCCCACCCTCCTCCCCGCTGCTGTCAATTAGCAGTGTCCCGCCCCCGTCCTGACACTCGGCTCAGGGGATGAAAAATAAAATAGTCATTAATTACCATTTTACTTTTCATCTATAGGGCTTTGGGAGGATTTTTAAGTGGGCCAACACTCCTCGGCTCAAACGGAGGAGCTGCCGCTGGACTTATATAAAGTAAAACCCAAAAAATGTATTTTTACAATACTTTAGGATTATGTAAATTTGTTTTTTTGTCAAATAGTCCCTTGACTGTTAAGTGAGGATTGTTATACGGGCAAAAAATCATTTCCTCACACCTCATTTCCTACCATGCAATTGTGCATTGCATATGATAACTAGTACCCCGCTATTTGCTATAGGACTTGTGCCCTTAAGAGTTGGTACCACCTAAACACTAGGGATTTGATCATAACTGTAAATACTTTGGTATTTCCACCAAAGAAAACTCCTCCACCATAGGATAGTGTGGTGGCATAGTGTGCTTGAGGTGCATTAAGTTAAATTTCAACTTAGGAGGCATTCCAAGGGTGGAGCATGGGTGTTCTTATGCATTCGCCCATGGATTTGGCGTATTCCCAGTATTACAATGACTTGTCAACCTGCAAATGCATCAAAAGGCTACCCTTTCCCAAAAGTGAGGCATAACGAGGAGAAATATTCTTATTTCTCCTTGTTATTTCCTCTTTCAACGTGTGCGGCATGCATTCACTCTCTCTCTTTCTCTCTCGTTCTCTCTCCCCCCTCCCTTTCCCCCTCCCCCTGGTGAAATCGGACAGATAGACACTTCACCATAACCGACTGAAATCTCCTGTACCCAACTATTTATCAGACAATACATTTATTAGGGGGGTATAACATCCTGAACACCCCCCCCGAAGCTACACCCCTGAGAGACAAAGGTGGAAGATAGCAAGATAGAGAGAGAGATACAGGGATACAGGATGCAGCCTTACAACCACTGCTTCTGACCTCGTAATTGGGGAACCAGTCGACACCCAATACTAAGAAATCCTCTCAGTAAGCACAATGATTCTGCCCTGGACACCTCTTTGGTCCCGGTAGTAAATGCTCCAGCAGAGACCAGGAGCAGTGGAATTGGCCTGGTATTTTCCTGTCCAGAGTCAGAAGGCACACCCTATCTACACCCAAGAGGGACCGCAGTCTGTGACAGGAGCTCAGGTCACCGTCACCGCACAGGATGTAGAGCAGATGGTGGCAGAAGTCATCTTGGCTGCACCATCACGTGATCAGGTGACAAGCATTACACTCAACACATCCTACAACCGATACTTGATTCACCTTATCAATGTGAGAAACGAGTTATCCCTGTCAATGCCACAGTATTCCCACAATCCAGATTAAATCACAATTCTGTGGTGTATCCAGACGAGGTGTACTTGGATTTGGTTCAGTTGTTGCAAACATCTCAAACATAGGCAATGGTGTGGATAAACTAAAGGGAAATACAAAGACAGCTTGAATTGTTTGTACGACATTTCTCAATATGTTGCTTTGCTTCTCTCAAAGCCAGTCAAGGCAACAGGAGTGGTGTAGCCTGAATACCATGCGTTTGATAATGTAAATCATGACGTTCCATATGATGCGGTCTCCAGAGGTGGTAGAGAGCACATCCAGTCAAATGTTTCTTGCTGAATACAAGCATTTTACGTTCTTTCTACATGAAGTAAATTTGCATCAAGGCCGTGACAAAAAACAAACCCATTAGTTTTCTAATGCTGCATTAGTAAGGAAGCTACAGATGGAATGAAAGACGGGATCAGGAAGCTTTGTTGAAATGGGCACCTTCACTTTGTTCATTAGTTTTACAAAGGCAGATATTTCCATTCAGACCATCACACCAGGAGCATGGCCGTCTGGTAAGAAGAACTTCCAGTAACTTGGCCTAGTGGTTCATACAGACCCCAGACGTGTATTGGGTTACACAGGTGTTTTGGTGACCACTTGCACTGAAGCAAAAGAACCACAAGTCACTGAATACTTCCACAATAACTAGAGTGATCTACTTGGCGAGCGCCATCATTTCCATTGTGACCAAACATAGAAAACATATTTTAGAATAGAAAAAAAGATTTTGTTTTGCTGATTCCACGAAGTCTATAGGGTGCAGGCCTGCCTCTATTGTTTACCAACTGGATGGCCCAAGAGCAATTCTGAATAATGCATCTTGAAATGAGGAAGATTTCTTGCAGACTTGGTACCTATATTCCACCTCTATCCACCTTCCCTTGCTGGAGAATGTTACTGGGGTGGAGGTGGAACAAGAATTGTGTCTTTCGAATGTGGAAAAACCGCACGTCTATAGCCCTGCACAGGAAGTTCGTCTTCAGACGCGCCCAGAAAGGAATTTTTCTGAAAGTACTGCTGCAGAATGACGGGCATGGTGTACCTCTCTAAGTGATCATAAAATATACCACCAAGGCACATCAACATGATATACTTATTTATATGACAGTTTTATGGAGATCTAAGACTTAGCATTCACTTAGACTGCCCATGTCTTATTTATTTATTTATTTATTAATTAATCTTATAGAGCGCGACAGCTACCCATAAGGGTTTCCCGGCGCTGATTAACAGTAGCACATAGTTGATCCTGAGGAGAAGAATTATTGGGCAAATAGCCAGGTCTTTAAGGCTCTTCGAAAACGGAGATGGCACTGCTCCATTCGTAAGTCCATAGGAAGAGAGTTCCACAATTTGGGTCCCAGTACAGCAAAGGAATGGCCTCCCATTCTAGAAAGTCTGAATCTAGGTACACAGAACAAATGTTGGGAAGAAGAACGGAGTGCGCGGATGGGTAAATAAGGCTTGCCGAGTGCTCGAAGATAAGTAGGAGCAACATCAGTTTTAATCTTATGCATAAAGCATAGTGCCTTAAATTTTACACGATTTTCGATATTAAGCCAATGAAGTTGCTTAATTCGTTTCGTGATAGGATCATATTTCCGACATCCACACAGGAGTCGGGCAGCAGCATTCTGGACCAATTGGAGACGACGCAAGACCGCCTTGGTAACCCCCAGATAGAGTACATTACTGTAGTCCAATCTAGAGGTCACCAAGGCCGTCACAACAGATCTCCGGGTGTCAGATGGCAGAATGCAGAAGATCTTTCTCAGCCATCTAAGAATAGTAAAACAGGTGGCTGAGACTTTATTAACTTGGTCTTTCATCGACAGATCTCTGTCAATGAGAACCCCGAGGTTCCTAGCACGTTCAGAAGGAGTAGGTAGAACGCCCATGGTTGATGGCCAGTGTCTCGGACTCCAAAGGTCAGGCTTGTTACCGAAGACAAGCACCTCCGTCTTTTCACTGTTAAGTTTTAGAAAATTACGGCTCATCCAGCGGGAAATGTCGCTGAGACCGGATTGCAGAGAAGAAGGTGAAGAAGGATCAGCTTGAGATAAAGAAAAAACAATCTGAGAATCATCAGCATAAGTGAAAAGATTAAGACCAGAAAGCTGTGCAACATGGGCTAACGGAACAACATACAGATTAAAGAGGAGAGGGCTAAGAATAGAACCCTGGGGGACACCGTGAGGGGAATAGTGGATGTTCGAAGTGGAAGTATTTGAAAAGATTTGAAAAGTCCTATCGGAAAGAAAGGACGAAAACCAGAGTAAGGCTTTGTCACAAATGCCAAAGGAGGCAAGGCTATCGAGGAGGATATTGTGGGAGACAGTATCGAAAGCTGCACTGAGATCAAGCAGAATCAGTGCAGCTGTTTGACCCTGATCCAATAATTGGCGAATGTTCTCAGTAACGCCTAATAGGGTGGTTTCTGTAGAGAAACCTTGGCGAAAGCCAGATTGGGATGAGTGAAGAAGATTGTTAGAAGTGACAAAACGTGAGAGATGTAGATGAATGTGTTTTTCCAAAATTTTAGAAAAAGCTGGCAACAATGAAATAGGCCGGAAATTGGCAGCGACATTTGGATCTGCAGTGGGTTTCTTGAGGAGCGGAGTAACCATTGCATGCTTCCAGCAATGGGGGACCGTGGCAGAAGCAAGGGAAGCATTAAGCAAAGAGCAGATCACTTCAAGTTGGGAGGATTCGAGCTGGCGTAGAACCGAAATAGGTACGGGATCCATGGGTGAGCCAGATTTGATGTTGTTTAGAATTTCTAAGAGAGTGGCAGGTACAAGATCAGGCCAGGTCTGCAGAGAGGCCAGGGGAGGCCAGGTCTTATTGAGTTAAGGTTTTATCCCTTGTCTCAATGGACAACGTCAGGCAAACAAACCTGCAAGAACTTTGATGTTTACATTCAGTGTCAGTATCGAAGGTCTAAGCTGTGCCGCCGTGTATGTGGACATGAAACTAACTCCGTCAGATCAATCAAAATACAAAGAGCAGTCTGATTTTTTTGTAATAAAAGTGTGATGGAAACAAAGATTTTAATAGAATTAAAATAAATCAACATACTGTACTTGGTGATGCACAAATGATCGCTATTCACTAAGACTCAATTTCCAAACATTATCGTTTGTGTGCAATGTAGTTTTATCAGTAAAGCTGTTTGTGCAAATTTAGTGGCCATTTCAATGGAAAATGGGCTGACAATGACAGTGCTCTACACGCGATGCTTTAGTTACATTTTAAAAAACGCCTGCCTCGTGTCCATAAAAGCTAGGTGGGTTGGGAAAGCGTGTTGTTCTAAAATTTGGGTCGTGGTTCTGAGAAGTTTGGGAAGCACTGGACTAGGGAAAATGTGCATCGGTCCCGGCTTCTCTCTCCCGTTGTATATATTTGTTAAAAATACAGCCTCCTGTTTTTAGAAAGTTATAGAATTCTAGGTTAGGGAACTTGTGGAGGTATTTTAGGGTGTCGAGTGTGAGTGGAGTGCCTAGTTTTTCTGTTTGGTTGGGGGTGGAGATGCCCCGTTCATACCAGTAGGGTATGTCCAGTGTCCTGTCTTTGTATTTTATTTTTGTGTTGAACCAGATGGACTCCCATTTGGTTCCTTTTATTGTGTTCTCCATTCTTTTGTCCACCATGATGAGTGCATTCTTGGTGTTTTTGAGGATAGGGTTGTTCGCTTCGGGCCTAGAATTCTATAACTTTCTAAAAATAAGAGCGGCAATCACCAGGGCAGACCTAAACAGACTAACACCATCAATCTTGCAATACGCGGTCAGCCTAAACAAGGAGGGCCACCAAACTTCACACTTGTACAAACTACTAAGCCCAACATCAACAAAATTAAATGCCAAGACATTAGAGTTCTGGGAAAGTCAGCAGAACAGGAGATTTAGCGACAGGGAAAAAACCCGCCTGTGGAACTCAGCAAGCACAAGCAAAGTCACCCCCATCTTGGCACAAACTAAATACTGGCTCCTCCATAAAGCATACTGGACTCCCGCCAGACTAGCAGCAGCAGGGATCCGCGACAATGACCTATGCTGGAACTGCCATAAAGTGAGAGGAGACCTGGCACACCTTATCCTCCACTGCCCCAGGGTCAAAACATTCTGGAACAAAATATTAGACTTCATATCCAGCATAATGGGATTCAGATTGCAGGCCGACCTTGCAGGGATAGTAGCCGGATTCATGACTCAGGACACCCAGTCTAAGGAAGATAGCGAGCTATTAGATATCCTACTTACTACAGCAGTCAAATCAATCCTATCAAACTGGAAAGACACAGGGAAGGCCACATTCAAGAGCTGGTTTAACTGGATCATCTCCCTCAGAGGGGCAGACAACATAACATCTAAACACACACCAAACTCAGGCAGGAAAGGAGAGATGTGGAATACCCTAGACAACTATCTAGACTCTCACAAACCTCCTTCGGCAGCTGACAGGTCCTAGACCGCACGCTCTCCCGACGCACACTCATGCTGATTCCCAGCAAGATGGCTCCAACCAACCAAGGAGCGCCAACTACCCTGTCCGCCCCCCCCTCCCTTTCTTTTCCGACCTTTTCTTTTCCTCCTTTTGAAGGCAGTATGCAATAAGACTTAACGCCAACATACCAAACCACCATAGTGCATGCCCGTACAGAAAGAATGAGCAGCTCAACCAATAAACGCCAAATGTAACCTCACTGGCGCTGGACAGTACTGTTATTACCTTCAACTTGTCTGTACAGTTCCTATAAAATTCTTCTAATAAAATCCTTTGAAATCAAAAAAAAAAAAATACAGCCTCCTGTACTGTAGACAGCTCCTACGTACTTTTTGATGTAGCTGATAAAGTAATGCACTGGATTTAACAAAACATGACAGAGGCAAGTCCCCAGCAGTGATGGAAAGAGACTGTAAAGTTTACGGCACTGCCCGGCTGAGACGAAGACCCACCCAGGACCTAAAGAAGATAAGACCAGAGCCTCCCTTCCTGGTACTGAAAGCCACTGCTGACATGAGTACTATGCCCTGGAAAAGGGAAGCTGATCACTGCAGTGTTACCAAAGACCTCTAATTTACCAGCCATTATATTGGACGTCTTTCCTCTTTTATAATTTAATAATTCACGTTGTTATATATGCTACATACATATATATACACATATAGAGCATCAAACATGGCACCTCCTAGCCCTTTCATGCGTTGGTGTGGCTCAGGAAAGAACAGGAGGCCACATATGTAACACATGCAAATGACTGCTCAGATCAACTGGGATAAAATAGTGAAACTCATTATCTATAGAAATCGGAACCCTTACAACTGGGCTCCTGACACGTGCTAGCTGCAGAGGAAAGGTACGGAGAATGGAATGCACAGAAGGGCACCGAGGCAGGTGGGTGAACTGTTGGGGCATTTGTAAGGCATACAATTCCGTCTCTGGTTTCAATACATGCATCGTGGGCACACTTCTGCCTTGCACCAGCCACCAGGCGTGCAACACCCCTCCCCCCCCCCCCCCGTCGTGTGTGGCACCCCGGGATGAGACACTTCCCGGGCCCGCTCACAGCCGCACCCGAGCACTTCACAGGTCTTTAAAAGACCTTGTGCATGTTAAAGGGGCTTTGTTGTTGTTTCACCCCTTCTAAAAAAGACTTCCCTTTCTTGGCTCCGATTTGCACGCGCCTTGTGTGATCCGTGTCACCCGCTTTCCGATCCTGCTGAACTGATTTGTGATTTACAAGTCCATATTTGATTTACTGTGCAATAAAAGATGTGCAACTTTTATTCATCAAGTAACTCTGCTATTGTATAATTTGCCCCAATGTGGGTGTATGCTATATTTACACCTGAGATACAATGGGCCGGTGTGAAAGTGTTTTTTTTTCCTTAGGTGGGGGCTCGTTAAGTTGCCCAGTGAGTGTGATATTCAGCAATAGTTGCGACAATCTAGGCCAATGTTCAAGCCCTTTAAATCTTTATTTCTCTGCAAAAACACAACAGATCTTGTCCCAGGGCCAACGAATTGTGCTTTAGGCGAATGCTCGTCATTATAACTAATTAAGAAAGTAAAATCAGCGTATGTACAAAAAGAGTTTTTGTGCTGTCTTCTGAGACATACTTCTGGTAAGGCTACTGCTTTCATCCCTACCTGGTTGTGTTTTTTCACTCGTTTCACATTGTTCTAAATATGCTGCACAGTAGTTCATTTTAGGAATGAATGTGCTTTTATTGCATTTATTAAGTGTGCTCTTCAGGTTTGCAACTTTAGTTACAATAAAAACATCCCTTTGTCTCTGTACTACTTCTCTTACAAGGCCCTCATTTTGAGTTGTCGGATCAATGCTTTTTATTCCAAAATGTTGCATTTTCGGAATAAACCGCCTTTTGAGCAGGTAAGGAAACGAACAAACTCTTTCCCATTTAATTTGCAGCCAAGTACACTGTAGCACAAAGTGATATAAAAAGTGGCACTGGATATTGCACCACCCCAGCATCACTCACCACCACCACAGCACCACTCAGCATCACCACAGCATCACTCAGCACCACCACAGCACCACTCAGCACCACCACAGCACCACTCAGCACCACCACAGCACCACTCAGCACCACCACACCATCACTCAGCACCACCACACCATCACTCAGCACCAGCACATTATCACTCAGCACCACCACATTATCACTCAGCACCACCACATTATCACTAAGCGCCACCACATTATCACTAAGCGCCACCCCAGCATCACTCAGCACCACCACAGCATCACTCAGCACCACCACAGCACCACTCAGCACCACCACAGCACCACTCAGCACCACAGCACCACTCAGCACCACCACAGCACCACTCAGCACCACTCAGCACCACCACACCATCACTCAGCACCACCACATTATGTTATGTTAGGTTATGTTATTATTATTTGTATCGCGCACAGCTGCCCCAGCGAAGGGGCGTCCTGGCGCTTTGACAAGGTAAACACAACACAACACTAAGAAACTCAAAGGGGAAAAAGACAGCAGAGGGATTTAAGCAAACAGAAGAGTTTTGACGGCCCGTCTAAACTGGAGGAGATCATCCATCGCCCGGATATGCGGAGGAAGAGAATTCCACTAAGCGCCACCCCAGCATCACTCAGCACCACCACAGCATCACTCAGCACCACCACAGCACCACTCAGCACCACCACGGCACCACTCAGCACCACCACGGCATCACTCAGCACCACCACATTATCACTCAGCACCACCACATTATCACTCAGCACCACTCAGCACCACCACAGCATCACTCAGCACCACCACAGCATCACTCAGCACCACCACAGCATCACTCAGCACCACCACAGCATCACTCAGCACCACCACAGCACCACTCAGCACAACCACAGCATCACTCAGCACCACCACTGCATCACTCAGCACCACCACAGCATCACTCAGCACCACCACAGCACCACTCAGCACCACCACAGCATCACCACAGCACCACTCAGCACCACCACAGCACCACCACAGCACCACCACAGCACCACCACAGCACCACTCAGCACCACCACAGCACCACTCAACACCACCACAGCACCACTCAACACCACCACAGCATCACTCAGCTCCACCCCAGCATCACTCAGCTCCACCCCAGCATCACTCAGCACCACCACAGCATCACTCAGCACCACCACATTATCACTCGGCACCACCACATTATCACTCAGCACCACCACAGCGCCACTCAGCGCCACCCCAGCACCACTCAGCGCCACCCCAGCATCACTCAGCGCCACCCCAGCATCACTCAGCACCACCACAGCACCACCACATTATTACTCAGCATCACCACATTATCACTCAGCACTACCACAGCACCACTCAGCACCACAACAGCATCACTCAGCACCACCACATCACTCAGCACCACCACAGCATCACTCAGCAGCACCACAGCACCACTCAGCACCACCACAGCATCACTCAGCACCACCACAGCATCACTCAGCGCCGCCACAGCACCACTCAGCACCACCACATTATCACCCAGCACCACCACAGCACCACTCGGCACCACCACAGCACCACTCGGCACCACCACAGCACCACTCAGCACCACCACAGCACCACTCAGCACCACCACAGCACCACTCAGCACCAACACAGCACCACTCAGCACCACCACATTATCACTGAGCACCACCACAGCACCACTCAGCACCACCACAGCACCACTCAGCACCACCACAGCACCACTCAGCACCACCACAGCACCACTCAGCACCACCACAGCATCACTCAGCACCACCCCAGCATCACTCAGCACCACCACAGCACCACTCAGCACCACCACAGCACCACCCCATTATCACTCGGCACCACCACAGCACCACTCAGCACCACCACAGCACCACTCAGCACCACCACAGCATCACTCAGCACCACCACAGCATCACTCAGCACCACCACAGCATCACTCAGCACCACCACAGCACCACCACAGCACCACTCAGCGCCACCACAGCACCACTCAGCGCCACCACAGCACCACTCAGCGCCACCACAGCATCACTCAGCGCCACCACAGCACCACTCAGCACCACCACATTATCACTCAGCACCACCACATTATCACTCAGCACCACCACAGCACCACTCAGCACCACCACATTATCACTCAGCACCACCACATTATCACTCAGCACCACCACAGCACCACTCAGCACCACCACAGCATCACTCAGCACCACCACAGCATCACTCAGCAGCACCACAGCACCACTCAGCACCACCACAGCACCACTCAGCATCACCACAGCACCACCACAGCACCACTCAGTACCACCACAGCACCACTCAGCACCACCACAGCACCACTCAGCACCACCTCAGCACCACCTCAGCACCACCTCAGCACCACCTCAGCATCACTCAGCGCCACCCCAGCATCAATCTGCGCAACCATTCAACAACAACTGGTTCAAATATGTTCTCTCAATGTTTCAAGCTTTATTACAAATGTCACAAAAAGATGTTAATATTTCACTTCTGTTCTTGGATTTTCGTCACAATAAAATACACTGAACATAATCTTCACAAAAGTTATTTACAAAAGTTTAAGCTATTGCCATTATAAATTACAGTAACTTTTATTTAAGTATTAATTTAAAAAAATTAAAAGCCATTGTTATTTGTAATATCAATACATCTAAGTCACGTAAATACAACACATTGCATTACAAATGCTATAGGTGTCACATTTGCGAAAGTTAAAACTATTGGCATTGTAAATGACAAAGCTATTAATTTTGCTATTATCAAAATCAACACAAAAAATACAAAATTTGTCATTTACAATACAATACCAATAGCTCAAACTTTCTTAATGCGAGACCAATTGCATTGCAAATGCTTGTTTTCTTAACCCAAGATCCGGTATACACAAGGAATGCTTGGCTGCTCCTCAATGTCTGCGTTTAAGAGCAAATAATATTGTGAATCTTGGAATGCAACCCGCCCTTGAGACGTCTAGGAAGGAATTCTGTATCTCATATGGAAATATGTGTTGCGAAAGCAAATATGTATTTCATTATTAATGTGTTTGCAGTATATCAATATTTCTGGCGCAAAATATGCATTCCAGGCGAGGAGTTGCCTGGCAGGTACATCCATAGGTCAGCTTCTGGGTTCGGTTGCTGTATTTATGATCCTGCAGTATACAGAACAGGCTTGGGCGCAATGTAGTGTGGGAAATAAAGCAGTGGTAATAAAGTCAACTCTTGTGGCATCTGGCTAGTTTTCGATCTCAAGAACTCTATCATTTCATTACTTTGCTTTAGAAAATTATATTTTCCCCGAAATCAGGAAACCCTCTAGAAATGCATTTTTAAGCATTTTCAAAAAACTCCAAACTTCACAACGTTTTGCTTTCTGTTCCCTTTCTTATTAACATGAATCATATTTATCGATGCACCATTAATAAATCCCCCAGCGTCCCTCTGTGAGGCCTTTTCTTGGGGTTCTGGGGCAGATGTTGCTGGGTGTTTCTATTGTGGTCTACCACTGAGTACTGGGGGCCCTTGACCTCGTATAAAACAGGCCTCCGACTGACCACACATTCCTCCCTTTGAGCACTGACTCTCCTGCGGTGGTGAAGTTGAGCAGTCAGTTTACTCGAGGAAGCGATAAGGTTAAGAGACCCAGATACAAGTCACAATAATTAACACTCGAATTCAATATCTAGCTTTGGCTACAGCTCCCAAGAAAAAGTTTTAATTTATCTGTACACAAAACAAGCCTGTTAAAACTAAGAAACACAAAAATCACCTTCTGTGGCCAAGACAGGCCACCAATCATGTTCTTAGTGCTTGATGCTACACAAGAAAAATACATAGGGTCTATAGCTACTGTTTTCTTATAAACGAAGCGGCTTGACTCACTGTAGTCTCCGGTGCGAGGCTCAAAGTCTGGTTTGAGGTTTTAACCTAATGGTGCAAGCGTTCCAAACAGGGAAGCACAATGTGGCCAATTGCATATGACATGCCTCCCCTCAGCTCTGAGTCTCTGGGTTCAAACCTGGACAGGTCACTGGATCTGTGACCTTGAATCTACCTTTCCAGCATAAACTGTCCTAAAGTCACTCAAAACCGACCACCTGAGGAGAAACAGCAAAGTCCAAATGATCTTGTTATTAAGGTGACCAATCCCAGCGCGTGTTCGAGTAATTGGGGCTACCAGTGGTCCAGCGCCCCCCACTTTCACAACCGCAGGACATACTTTGAAACAAGAACCATCACATTAATGCATCATTTACTGTACGCACACTGGTTTAATGACACTATATCTAAAATACACATAGGTCCTGAATTTCAGCATACACATCAAAGTTCGTTTTTTTAATACAAATTAGAATTGTCATGAGAAAGTGCTAGGTGCATCATGAGGAGCAATTAAAGACATCCAGAATCTATTAGCATGTGAGTTCCTGAACTTGTGTTGGCTCTGCCCAGAGAGGCATTTCGCTCTCATCATACGCTATTAGAGGTCTGTAGCGTCATTCTGCCTCGAGGAGGGCTCCATTGTACTGCAGAAGGTGTCATTTTACACGGGTTTATCACGCATTACCTTATTTATTTCATAAATGCATTGTGTACAGAGAATCTTTTATTGTTTTGTTTTTCACCGAAGCAGGTTTTTTTATGTTCAGCCAGCAATGTGCTAAACACACATATGTGTACACATATATGTTTAGACACACACATACAACATACACAAGGGCAAACAGTCAATCTGCTTAAAACAGAGCAAGCACTGGTAATTCCAATAGTTCTGTTTTAATATGGCAAATACAGACATGGATGAATACAGTTTGCATATAATAGCACTTTAAAAAGCACACTTATTGCCTTTGCCAGTGCTTGTTTTTAATTTGGGTTTCAGTCTGTCTTCAGCTCACTAGAATAGCCACATTTCTTGCTCTGCACTTTCTGTGACCCTGAGCTGGCATATGGAAGGAAAAGAACAGACACCAACCCTTCTCCTGCTCCTCCAGAGACAATGGAATGCAACGTAGTCAAAACCTGCCGGGAACATCCATCCTCCTTGTAGGCAAGAAGCAAAGGCCCAGTTTTTCAAGCCACACCTCATCACAAGGTAACACCTCAGTTATCAAGCTACTTGAAGAATTGCCCCTCTGTAGGAAGGTAGATCCCTGACTATGGTTGCCCCCAACTTTTTGCCTGGTGTTTTGCTGGTTTTCTGACTTAGTTGACCTGGGACCCTGCTATTCAGGGCCCCAGGCCTACTGCTCTCTCTGTAAAATGGATTCCCTGTACCTTAGGTACATATCTAAATTGGATACTGAGTCACCTTATCAGTCCCTGTACAGTGTACCTTAGGTACCCAGGGCATAGGTGTACCCAGGGCCTACCAGGGGCTGCAGCATGTATTATGCCACCCCTGGCTGGCCATCCAAATCTGACACATCTGGCTGCTTGACAGCTGGGGCAAGGTGGTGTAATCACCCTTTGCTTTAGATATAGTATACCTATATCTAACCCTAAAATGGACACACAGATCTCCTATCAGTCACTCCTATGGCAGGCCTTAACAATCCTGAAGGCAGAGTGCTTGGAATCGTGTGAGATGGTGCTCTGGCATGAGCTGAGCCTGTCTGCGGCTTTCGGGATCTATCCCTTAGCCGTTTCCATGATATCGCATACCATATACTCTTAAGTGCATTATAATCCTCGCGGTTATATGCCAACTCTGGTATCGCTTTATCAAAACATGTCGAGTAAGGTGTCATACGAATTGGAATACTAACCCCTCGCCAATTCTGGCGACGGGGTTAGCATTCCACCCTTCTAGAGGGACACGACATGTATGTAACCCCTAACCCCGGTTAAAGTCAGACAGAGCCTTAGCATCCACAAAATGGATGCTGCCACCGAGACACAAGTCTGCCCTCCTGCTGCTGGGAGTCCTCCCAGAGCAGGAGATAAGGACAAAGGGTTTCCTGCCAGGGGCGGTGCCAGCACCGTCCCAGACAGGATTTTGTGTATTGTAGGTAGGCAGGGCTTCAGAGGAAGGTGACTGCACGTGGCACCCCGGTGCTCACTGTGCATAGGCTGGCTTGAACCAGTTCCAGGGACACTCCAGACCCTGTGCTGGGGAAAAGCCCGCCAAGGAAGTGGGTGTAACCACCCCCCTCCTGGTCCCACCCCTAGGGCAGGACTTAGTCGCGTGCCAGCCCCCTTTTCCCAGATAAAGGTAGGAGCAGGCCCCCTTCCAAATTAGATCATCTTTGGAATCAAGACACGACTTTCTACGAAAGGACTTCAAGATTTCCTTCTTCAAGATTCTCCCTTGTGGCTAAGGAGTAGTCACCCTGCATCCGCAGGCACCATCAAGAACACTGCGGTCTGCTGCAAGTCCTTCCTCCGGAATCCGACTGCCCAGCTCGACGAGAACCGGCTTCCCTGGCACCTCTGACCTCTACCCACCTCTACAGCCCAGCTGAGAACCGTGGGTGCGACGAGACCTCGAGGGACCGGCCATCTGCAAGACTGCACGACTTCTGCACAGCAAGCCCGCCGAGTAATTTCCTGGTGAGTGCTTTGGGGTCCGAGAAGCCCCGACCCTGAGCAGCTCCAGCACCGAAGTGCAGCCTCCCAGCATCTCCACGATCTGCGTGGGGCCCTTCTGCTTTTTGCTGCTCACCGCGTTGTTTGGCTACTAGCCCGCTGGCTTGTGGCCTTCTTAACGACGCCCGACGACATCGCTGCTGCTGGTCTGGTTGCTCCAGACTGGCCCTTGCTCCCTTCCCGAAGAGGAGCACCTTGGACCCTCCTGGTCCACTCCAGACGCCATTTTGAGTCCACCGCGTGGGCTTGAATTAGCCAAGGCGTGTTGCCCAATCCTGGGTAACTTCGACGCCGACAGCTTCATCCATCGTGGGACAGCTCGCCTCTCCATCCTGGTCGCCGACAACGCCTCCTGGTCCGTGAGATCTGCAGAGCCAGCGTCGCCCACTCACCTAGTCGAGGTGACTACCATCCGGTGCCCTCCTGGTGCCCACTGACTACTGGCTAGTAGTCACGAACTTGGTCCCCTCTGCTTTCAGGTGTCATCCATCTTCCAGATCCAGGCTTGGATCAACTCGAACTATCTTCACTGGTCGCCTGCCAGCATCTTTCTTCCAGGCTCCTGGTCCGGCAACGAGGATTCCCGACGTCTTTTGAGACATATGCAGCTGCAGCCCCTGGGCTAGGTAACTTCGGCATTTCGGTGCCCCAGCATAGCCTCACTATCCAAGGGTCAGGATCCACTGTCGTTTTCTCCCTACCAGGTCGGGTTCGCCCGTGAACACTAACTTTAGCGTTACTAGCTTCCATAGACTTTGTCCCGCATCCCGCGTGAGAGTGCACACTCTGCACCCGAGTCCCCTAGGCCTCCTAGTAGTAATCTAACGATTCCATAGTCAAGTCCTAGCGATTCCAAAGCCTATTAGTACTGTACTTACCTGCTAGTAATTTCCCATTCCACTTTTAAAGTATATGGTTTTTCGTGCCCCTCGGGCATTTGTGATACCGTGCTAACTTAAGTATTTTCGTAAGAGTTTTGTTGTGTGCTTAGCACCCTGTCCTCATAAAGAGTACAGGGTTGTTGTGATTCTAATAAATACATTGTTTATTTTCATAACACTTGTGTGGTGTCCTTTCACTGGGTGTTCAAGGGGTAATGTGATGGTAAAACAGCTGGCTTAACACGCCCACTAGAGTCTTAGCCTTAGACTGCTCGTATCCATGCTACTAGGATAGCTGGTCTATAAGGTTGACTTACAACCAATCAATAAGGGTTGTTTGGACTGATATATAGTGATCACTAGAATAGTGAGCACTGCACATCAGGCCAACTTCTCACACCCTCCCAGTAGCAGACTGTTCATTAGCTCAAAGAGGAGATTGGCAGATGGGCCTGACTGCATTAAAGGATCTGTGAGCAACCCCTTGCTGGTTTATGCAAGTCACCTCTTGGTACACGACCACTTCATTGTAGGTATTCACATTTCTCTATATTAGCAAGTAAAAAAATGGAAATAAATGTCAGCGCTGCAATTCTGCCCACCAAAGTAATTTGTAAACAAATGTTGGTCACTCAGAGGCACATTTCAATATCTAATCTTCAAAGTGTTCGTGGGTTGCTGTCGAACATTCAGCTCATAAACAAAGGAGGGGTTGGAGAGGAAATTGAGCGGTCCACCACATGTCCTCTCAACTTGATTACTAATCTGCAACAAAGGTTTACTGTTCTGTTAGTCCACCAACACTTCACTGGTGTCAATGAAAATTGTGAAAGTCAGACAATAGGAGCATCTTTTATAGGATGCACAGGCCCTCACCCACTAAAGTGGCATGCTTCAACACTGTGCTGTGCTCTTCGATGGGGCGGGCGCTGCAATGCCCAGCGAGCTCTTGAAGGGAGTCGTTGCCGGAGAGCTTTTATGCACTCTAACCCCTGATGGATGGGTGGTAGAGTGACGCCCTTCACGTAGTTCTGGAGGGAGTGTGGTAGATTGGTAAAGATATTAAATATGGCTATGGGTTACCATATATCAACTCTTCAATATTGCAGGGAACTCACGCCAAGGTATAAAAATGGTGAACCAGTAACAAAGGCAACAAACCTTAGGTTCTTATGAAAAGGTCGACATATTTCTTGCCTGGTGTGCTCCGACTAGTCAATGGCAATTCTTCAGGACCGATTGTGAGTAACCTAATTTACCTTGAGATAGAATCTACTACTCATATATATGTTTTTAACCTAATTGTGTTCAAAGTCACATCTCATGTAGTGGTAAATGAGAATATGAAAAGTCTCACATTAGAGATCTTGAATCTGTCAGACCAATTTCCTAAGGCAAACAGACTCCTTAAAGTTCACTGGAGGATTTTTCCTTGAGTAATGTCAAGGAGTCACTTACCAACTCCCAAGGACCCTGGAGATGACACAGAGCGCAAAGCCAATGAAACCGTCAGGAGGCGAATTGACTGTGGGCCACAAACAGGTGCTGCACAGTCGGTGCTCCTCCCGAGCAAGGGAGGTAACAGGGGTTTCATGGCCCCCTCAGTCAACCCACTGCACCCTCCTGCTGGGGGTTTTCTGTCCCCCTTTTAAAAGCAGTCTCTGTGCCACCTACACTGTAGCTTCAAACAGCTGGTCTGCCTTAAGCTAATGCTCTCCCCCCAGAGCAGGTGTGAATTTGTGACTGTCCTGTGTGCAGTACATTATCTGTATAGGGCGCACTATACCAGTTTGCACCTGGTTTACCTAAATGCACGCTGTGGTGCAAACATGGACAGTGAGCTATGCATGCTAGTTAGTGTATTGCTTTTGAGGTACATAAGTGTCTGCTTCTAGTCAAATCATCTTCAGACAAAACATGTCCCTTTTGGTCTGAGATAATCAGTGCGGCGTCCCCAAACTTGGTGCCTCTGCTTAATGCCCTCCGGTAGTAAGTACCCTCCTCATAATGGCTTTAAACTGCAACATTTAGACCCAGTTACTAGTGAAATCCCTGTTTTTAGGTTTACGTCTTTTAATTGGTTTTGGTACTGAAAAAGAACAATACAAAAAACCTCTCACCTACATCCACCGGTTGGTGAGGAACAATAGGTGGAGAAAAAAGAATGGAACTAGTTGGAATCTGGGGAGTTCAGTGTTATACATTCGGTCAATGGAAGCAAGGACTTCAGCCCAGTAATGCGGAAGCTTCGGGCACTGCCAAAGAAGATGAGTTGAAGTCCCCACTTGGTCATAATCCCTCCAGCTGCGTGCGTCCCCATCCCTCCTCCACTGAGCTGCTCGCACAGGAGTATAGTACCAATATAGACTATTTTGAGGAACGTTTCCCTCCCTGGGGCTCTGGGGCTCTAAGCCAAGTCCCTATTTTCTCTCTGGCCCAATTAGAGGAGGAGGGTAAATTTTGCTTGCAACTGTTTTGCACATAGTTTTACAACAAGCTTTTTTGATGGTGGTAACTATGCAAACAAACAAAAAATCTTTCACGATTGGAAACAATATTAGCATTCTATACTCTCCATTTTTTGACAAAATTGAAAATCACAACTGTGGTGTGAATAGTTCTTTGCAAGGGGATGTTTTGACTGCAATTTACATTCTACGCCTTCAAGCCATAGGTTCTCGGTAGTAAAATATTTGTTAGCAGGCTTGGCTTAAAACGCGTCAATAACAGTTTTTTAATGGGCTACTTGATCATAATTTCTTAATTACTAAGATGTAGAAATGTCAACTAATATTTCTGCCGAGCTTTTCCTGGCAGTAAGGGTTTGGTATTTCCTTTCACACTTTACTATGCATCTTCTTCAAACACGCGACCAGCCCTGCACCATATATCGAGAGACAAATAGTGAGGGTCGTATCTGCTGATGCACAAACTAGCCTCTTCGTATCCGAGCCCCAGTCGTGAAAGAGTTTGTGGACTGCCTGCCTTCATTGCCGTACTGGGGAATGAGCTGGGCAAGAAATGCACTTTCACCTCCCCACGGAAAACAGGTGAAATATAGCATTATAGATGGATAACAGTGAATTACAGGGATCTTTTTCACCAAGAGGTTCTGAGTGACGTCAAATAGACAACAAAAGCAAAGCTGGAGTTGTCTAGGATGTCACTCAGAACCCCGCGGTGATAAACATCCCCATAATCCACTTTTTACCCATCTATAATTGTATGGCCCCCAAAATCATGTGCCCCTGCTTTCAACTGCTATGCAGGGGCTGAGAAGTAATCGCCTATGCAGCTGTACATTTCTGATTTCAGTGAAAGCAGACAGCAAAGCTGCACCAACAGCACACAGAAAGCCCTGTCAACCTGCCCAGGAAGGCCTTTATGACGTAGTAACAGTGGGTAACGCGTTTGCTACGTCATAGCAGTGAGTTATGATATTTTAGAACTGAAATAATTGCCAGAGGCTCTCTATCAGAGCTATAAATAACAACAAACTTTAGAATGAAAGATGTGACTGGCATCATATCCTCTGGCCATACTAGGAATATAGAGTGCGCCTCATCTAGGTGGTTTCCGGTAACATTGATACGTGAAGAGCTGCTGTTTCGGGTCAGGCAGATCATCTGTGCCGTGTGTGTTGTCAGAGAGGCTCCCGGTAAACTTACAGCTTCAATGCCCACTGCAGGCCGAGAAATAAAGAGGACTGCTGAAGAAACCTGAAAATTAACATTTCAATGGTTTGTGTTCACAGGGAAATGAACGACCCTGGAAAATGTCAACATTTTCTGTGTGGCGACTCTAGAGGAACTGCTGAGCTATATTCGTTGTACGGTTTACTGGTTGTTAACAGTCACAATCCCTAGGCAGAAACAATTAAAGAACAGAGTTAACAAACCACACTTTGCATTACATCCAAATACAGTTGTTGTCTAGCATGGATGACTGGATGGATGAATGAATAACTAAACCAGTTAATGAACATCTAATGGCTGAGTGAACGAACGCCGTTTCTTTCTATAACACATAGAAGTGCCTGCTGCAGAGTGGTGAAAAGATAAGGTTTCCAAAACAAATCCTCAATCCAAAAACACATCAAATTGAAACTGAAAATGTATGAACTAAGGCAACAAAGATTCCTCTCCCTTGGGTAGCCTGCATGTGATTGGTTGACGCAGAAGACCTTGGTTAACCAGCAAAGATGCACTCTCCTACAGCAAATGCCATCCCCCTACAGTGTGGAGTTCCTCAGGGCTCATCCCTGAGCCCCACTGTTTTTTATGTCTATATGGCACAGTTGGCGGACATTGTATCCCCCTTCGGGATCCATATAATAACATACGCCGATAACCAGCCGGCTAATGATCTCCACTCCAGTCTTAAGGAAGTCGCCAAGTGAATGAGTCTGTCTCACCTAAAACGTAATGGCTCAAAAACTGAGCTTATGATCCTCGGCATCTCGCTAAGCTCTAAAGTAAGCACCATGTGGCCAACTATCATGGGCCCGATGCCGGCCCCAAAAACAAAGAATAAAATTCTGGGAATCTGGCTAGATCAAGATCTCACTTTTAAAGCACAGGCCAGGAAGATTATCGCCTCATGTAATGGCCTGCTTAGAATGATCTGTAAAATCCTTCCTCTCCTACCTTTTCACGCAAGAAAACTACTGATCCAAGCACTAATTCTATCAAGGATAGATTACGGCAATGCCCTTTACCTAGTGGCCCCAAATTCAGTCGTCGCGAAACTGCAGGTCGTACAAAATTGTGCAGCAAGACTTCTTATGGGAATCCCCAATCGTTGTTCTGCAAGGCCCGCGTTACGCTCCCTTCACTGGCTCCCGGTGCAAGAGAGAAGCAACTTCAAGGCCCTGTGCATTGCCCATAAGTCCCTGGATGGGAGTGGACCTCCTATCAACAAAGCCATGATTTTCCCCTACAGGGCTAACAGAAAACTCCCCTCCGATGAACTTCACCTAGCAGTGGTCCCTAGGATCAAGAAGGCCAGAAGTGGCGGTCGGCTTTTCTCATATAACGCCTCCAGACTCTAGAATGCCCTTCCGCTGCATCTCCGCAGGGAACCCAACCACCTGACTTTCTGGAAGCAGCTAAAGACCTGGCTCTTTCCCTAGGGTGTCTGTCCTTTAGTTACATGCTCCAGTGCTGGCATGCTTCCGGGGAGCCATGCGCTATATAAAAGTCAATTCAATCAATTCCTGGACACACATCACAGGTAAGTAAGGCATATCGTAGGAAGTGACGTCCAACACTTGACACAGTAATGCGATTTCCGTTTCAGGAAACACTATACAGAGTCACCCAGCACACAAGAATGTTGATCACATACCCCAGGCCCAGAATAGGCACAATAGGGATGTTCTTGACAGCGCAACGTTTTTTCACCGCTCTGAAAGAACCTGTGTGCACATATGTAGTGCCCAGGGCTGAGGATCGGTGCCCCTTGCCATAGCAGACACCCATTGCCGTAGCAAGAAGAGAGATAATTAGGATGAATTGGTCCAATTCAGAATCAGACTTGATTGCCCCAAAATTTGCCCATGCCTTTCGCTGTGGTTGTTTTTTTTTATAGCTAAATAGTTCCCTACCACTTCTTTGAAATGAGTGATACCTTGAAAACTTTGGGGTACATTATAAAAAAATATATAATTACAAGTCTTTTGGAAATGCTCAGGCGTGAAACAAGTTATGGGTAAGCAATAGAGATTGTTGTAAATTGTCAGTAAATTGCTTCCCTCTCCGCACAGCTCCACCTGGTAGCTGTTGCCCCCCGACCCTTCCAAGTACTGAATTTGGGGCCATGACCCCTGGTGGTCCAGTGGGGAGCACCTGTGCTCAGCTGCAGCTCTTTGCCTCTGTTTCTCTGCTCTCTGCCTTTTGCTCCTATTTTCACCTTCTTTTCTATCTATTTCTGCTTTCCTTTCTATTACTGCTTTTTTTAACTTTCTATTATTATTTCTCCCCTTTTGCACATTTTCCCCTTCTTTGTCCTTGCAGCTGATTGTTCCCCAGGGCCTGCCCCCTCCAGCACAGTTTTTCTGCATCCCGCCTTCCTCCGTCCAGCTCTCCCCAAACACAACTTAATGGTGACCGTTGCGCAGCACACTGAAGGAGCACCAAAGGCAAGCTCGTCTGTGCCTGGACCATGCCCAATGCCACAGACCCTGGCCTCAGACCATTCATGGTTAAGACTACAGCACCCTCCACGCCCTCAATACCAGACATTCCACTGCATGCCACCTCTCGTCGCTGAAGTACACCCATGGCCCATTCATGTGTCACAACTGCACCTCACATCAGACCCACCGACCACACACCATCAAGAACCGGACTCAACCACCTCAGATGCATTCTACTCAACACCCCTCCCTCAAAAGACACGCCGCAGAGATCTGGGACCTGCTCGACTCCATCTCCCCAACATCACCTTCTTTATGGAAACCTGGATGAATCCCACCTTAGCCACAGAAATCGGAACTGCCATACCTGACGGCTACAAAATCATCCACAAGGGCTGCATCAACTGACCAGAAGGCGGCATTGCCAGTGTACTCAAAAACATCCTCCACCTCACAACCAGCTCTTATAACCACTCACCCGACATGGAGCACCTCCACTTCCAGATCAGACCAACCCTAATGCCACCGTCCATGGCACCCTCGTCCACAGACCTCCTGGACCACACCCCCGTTCAGCGAAGCCATATCCTACTTCATCGCTCACCACACTCTCACCGCAATGAGCTACATTCTCCTCAGTGACCTCCATTTCCACCTGGACAACCTAGACGACCACAACACCTCATTCCTACTGGAGAACCAATCAGAATCAAACAACTGTTCACAATGCCAACCCACTCAGTAGGACAGGCACTCAACCCTATTTTCTCCGCAAGCAACAACATCTGTCAGTCACACCTGCGAGACACACAGGACCGACTACCACTGCGTCCACTTCTCCTTCACCAGACCTACTGTACGCCACAACACCCACAGTGATCCTCACAGAAGCTGGAACAAGGTCACCGAAGACCAGCTCACCACCTTCCTCAGAAAAACCCCACCACCAACATCCACGGACGTCAACACCTCAGCATGCAGCCTCCACCGCTGGATCTCTGACTTCACCAACACACTGGCTCCCCTCAGGAAACCCCCAGGCAAGCAGCCCTGAGAAAGCCAGCTGGTTACCCCCCACCCTCCAAGAGTCTAGGCGCACCTGCAGATGGCTCGAGAAAAGATGGAGGAGCAGGAACATTATGGCAGACCACACACTTTCAAAACCGGCGTCACCGAACACCACCGCCCCATCAGAACAACAATTAAAGCAGCCATACAGGAACCAATCAATGCCAAAGAACTCTTCCCCATGGGTATAGAATTTGACAAACCCAGCAGAGGGACAGCAGACATTCCCCCCTCTCATGACCTCTGCGACAACCTTATCTCCTTTTTCCACCACAAGATCAAGGAGATGTAAGACAGCTTCGCAACCCAAGACCCACCCACCCCACCTTCAACCACCGCACCCAATGGCTCCAGACCCCAGCAGACTTTGCCCAACTGGAGCACCCTCACCTCGGATGACACTCTCTCACCTCGAATGACATCCTCAGGATCATGAAGTGCATCCATTCCGGAGCCCCCTCAGATCCCTGTCCTCACCACATCTTCAACAGAGCCGGCACCTCCATCGCTCCCGAACTCTGCTGCACCATCAACTACTCCATCGAGTCTGCCACCTTTCCGGAAGACTGCAAGCATGCAGAGATCAACCCCCTGCTGAAGAAACCTTCTGCCAACTAGACGGACCTCAAGAACTACTGACCCATCTCTCTGCTCCCCTTCTCAGTCAAAGTCATTGATTAAGCCATCAACGCCCAACTCTCCGAGTTCATCGAAATGAACCACATCCAGGACCTCTCCTAATCGGGCTTCAGAAGCAACCACAGCACCAAGACCGCTCTCCTTGCCGCTACAGATGACAGCCAAACTCTCCTCTACAGAGGCTAAAATGATGCCCTCACCCTCCTGGACCTCTCAGGCACCTTTGACACCATCTCCCATCACGCCCTCTGCGCAAGACTCCACGACGCCGGTATCCGCGACGAAGCCCTAGAATGGATCTGCTCCTTCCTGACCGGCTGAGCACAGAGAGTCAGGCTTCCACTGTTCAACTCAGAACCTACAGAGATCAGCTGCAGAGTGCCGCAGGGATCCTCACTGAACCCCACCCTCTTCAAAATCTCCATGGCATTGTCAGAGGCCACGGACTCAACCTTGTCTTCTATGTCAATGACACTCAGTTGATTCTTCCCGCACAGACGAACCCACAACCACCAAGAGCAACTTCCACAACGGAATGAAGGCAGGCGCCACCTGGATGAAGGACAGCTTCCTCAAGCTTAACTCAGACTAGACCAAAGTCCTCATCCTGGGCTCCACCCCCTCCAATTGGGAAAACTTCTGTTGGCCCACAGCACTAGAAACCCCCACCACACCCACAAATTATGCACGAAACTCATGCATGTACTCCTCGCTCTCCATGAACCTCCAAATCAACACAGTCTCAACCTCCTCCTTCCACACGATCTGCCTGCTTCATAAGATCTTCAAAAGGATCTCTACCGAGTCCAGGAAAATGATCACCCATGTGCTCGTCAGCAGCAGACTTGACTACGGCAATGCACTCTATGACGGCACCACCCAGAATCTCCAAACGAAACTGCAGAACATCCAGATCACCTCGGCCAGACTCATCCTGAGCATCTCACTGGCCACCTGAGAGACCTTCATTGGCTACCTATCAACAAAAGAATCACCTTCAAGCTCCCTGCACACACCCACAAAGCCCTCCACAACACGGTACCTGCATAGCTAAACCACTGCCTCTCCTTCTACACTCCCACCAGACACCTTCACTTCGCCCAACTGGCCCTAGCCACCATCCCATGGATCCACAAGATCCTTCTCCTACCTCGCTGCGAAGACCTGGAACTCCCTGGCTCTGCACCTCAGGCAATCACCATTGCTGCCACAATTCAGGTAGGACCTCAAGACCTGGCTCTACGTGTCCCGGGGCACAAGGGCTGTTAGCGCCTGCTTTTTGCAGCCCAAGGCACTTTATTTATTCATTTATAAAGTTTTATATAGCGTGAACAAGATCCCGAAGGATATCAGAGCGCTTTACAATAGGATGGAAGGGAGGATATAAATGAAATAACGAACATCGAGTGGGAAAAGGAAAGTGATATAATAAACATAGATATTTTATCCTCTAGAACCAAGCAAGCCTGGCACAGGTAAGCAACAAGTATTCCACAGTAGCAAAGCAATTGAAACACCGCCTGAATGATACTTGTATATAACTCTCCTTCCTCCTTTCTTGGTATTATAAGAGGGGTTCCAGAGCTTTGTGTGTCCCTTTTATATTACTCATCGCAAGCTGCACATTTTGAGCCAGTGCGATTACAAGGGGGCATTCCCTCATCCACCTGGACTGTGGCCCATGCAATGAGGAAAACACTATGCCTCTCAGACTACGTTGTATTACAGACGTGCTCGCAGAGGCAAAGGAGCAGTTGAGAGGCGCATTGAGTGAGCGCCACACAGCAGAATCAAGGAAAAGGGCTTCTAGGTTCCTCCCAGGCAGCCCCATGGAGACACATGCAGGCACTCACCGCACCCATCTGCCGGTGGACCTCTGCCCCCTTTTGAAATGTAAGCCAGGTTGGCACCTGCACAGTGAAAGGCAGGCTGGAGGCTTCAAAGAGCTCCCCACCTTTCACTTAAGTGCTGCCCCCATGCCAGGGGCGGATTTGGAGATTTTTCTCTAATAGGGCACACTGTCTCAGTCTGTGCCAGGTGCATCCAGTTAAAGATCACAGTGCAAACAGGGATAGTGCACCCTGTGTACAATTGAGGCCTAAGTCTGTAACCTGTTCCACACCTTACTTTGCTGACGTCTCTTGCTTTAAGTCCTTTTCTCCTATCTTTAATAGCCTATATGTTTGTGTGCTATTCCTCACAAATCTCCAGTGGAAGCTGTTGTACCAGTTAAAGGCCAACCAAACAGGAGCCCAGTGCCAGGGTATTCAGACTCCTTCCTTACCGCACGTACTCTTCGTCGTTGGCCGCAGGTAGCAGCAGCTATTGCTCCAGCCAATCTAAATTAACATTCTCATGTTGATGCACAGACTCTGCACTCTCATAACATTCATATTATTAATCATTCATCGTCATATTTCCACTGATAAAGAGGTAGCAGCGGTAAAACATGCCCTAACCTTCAGCTTTTAATACTCCTGGATTAAGCAGGTTGGTAACCTACTGGTTCGTGCAGCTCTGAGCGGTTCTACTCTTGGGAGAGACCAGAGGCCGAAGCTCACGTGGTCCTGGGGGAGGCGTGACCTAAAACCCAAAACAATTGACATGCTTTGAAGTATTAATAAACATGTTCATACTCTCGACCGAGGTATGGTATCAGTCATGACGCAGTCTAACGGAGCGATGGCCATTAAACATGTGGCTGCTGCTAGCGTGGAGGAGAAGCGTGACACACGAGGACGGATACGGGGCAGTAAACCAACATCATGGCATCCCTGTGGGTCAAGAATACCCATCACCCCTTGCTGATGGCGTGACCTGTGTAGAGCACAGGGTTGGCAGAAGCTTCACTGTCAACAGTCAAGAAATCATGGGCTTCCCAATATCAGCTACACCCAGTAGCACCTGCCCACTGTGACCACCAGGGTGGTAATGGCGAGTATTGGTATAGCGCTTAATTTGTGAAAGGAAGAGTACCGGTGCAAGAAGCTCTGCAATTAAACGTCGGCTACACAAATACCAAGGTCGGTAGTCTTCAACCCACTACCACACATTGCAGAACCTGTTTCTTTGCACTTGCAAGTTCCTGCTTTCTGTTTGTGACGGTTTTGCCATTTTTCTTCATCTGCTTTTTTATCGATCTGTGTGCATTTCCCTCTCTTGCACTAGGGAGCCTTTCCATTTCTTGCACAATGTAAATATATCCTACAGGAAAAATAAGTACTGGGTCCCAAAAATAAGTGCCGTGTGGTTCCCCCCACCGGCTCAAATTAACCACTGTTTTAACCTCTACTCTACAGTGTGCCCTTGAAGGGCCCTCGCACACTTTCACACACTCTTCTGTAAGAGCCCTCACTCTGCAGTGGGGTAACACAAAAGAATAAGCCTACTGCAGAATGTGATGAGGGGCTCTGAGTCTCTGATATCTCGCAGATATTCATTGGTCTTGGGCTCAATGAAGAGTCCCTTAAGGGTTGGAGGCCCCTAAAACGTGCCCCCCCCCCCGCACCGTAGGGGCCTGAGTTATTCCTGTATCGCTCTGGTAATCAGTAAAGTTTTCTCACCTCGTTCCTCAGATGTCTGGACATTTCCAAGGTTATGGCACTCTACCGACTCCTTTCAGCATCCTCTGTGTGAGCATCATAGGAGCTGTTACTTTTCTGTTACACATAGATGACGGTAGCCTTATTATTCTTTCTCTCACCCTTCTTAACTTTGTTTTTTCATGCCTAGAATAGCAAGCCTGTCCTTGGACAATGTGTTCATTCGTGCACAGGACTGGATGGGCCATACCAGGCATCGGGCGTTTACCCGGGAGCCTGGAAGGTTGGGGACCAGTTTTGCAGCAGTGGGGGGCGGTTTTGTTACTGGGGGCCGGTTTTGCAGCTGTGCAGAAATATCAGCCCTCACCAGGCCTGGTTCTAGAGGGTAGGACAGGTTGACCAGGCCCAGCCAAACATCACCCTTGGCCCTCCTAGTCACGGAATACAACCAACAGCAAAATGCACATGTTAAATACCACTTTCTCTGTGCCTCAATGCCAAACGTTGCAGTGTTCTTGAGCTGCTTTGGACTCAGCTGGGCAGTGCCAGGCCTCCTATCTCAGTCGCACCTGAGTTTTTCACAGGTTTTTAAAAGACTATCGGCCAGATTCATGAAACGAAAATCGGCTCGCAAAGGGCCAGATTCTGAGAATCTGGCCCTTTGCGAGCGCAATTTTTGCATTTGGGATTCATCATCCCAAATGCAAAAATCGCTATTATAGAATTCACAATTGTGCGAGGAATTGCATTAAGGAATCTCTATTTGAGATTCCTTAAATACAATTCATGAAACATTTAAAAATTGCGAATTCGCAATTTTGGGCCGCTATTTACCGCGAAGTCAAACCTCGTGGTAACTAGCGGAAACTTAGAAAAATGCACTTAAGTGCATTTTTCTAAGTTGTATGTTACACGAACACATGTCCTTGGGACATGTGTGTGTGTAACACCAGCGTCCAATGTCATTTCAGGGGTGCAACAGGGTGTCCTTTGGACACCCCTGCAGCCTTGAAATCGCAAACTCAAAATGCGAATCGCTAATAGCGATTCGCACATTGATATGTCTTCCCATTCATTTTTAGGGGCCTTTAGGCCCATTGGGATGAATGGGGAGTTATTCCTTATTTGCGATTAGCAATTAGCTATTCGCAAATAAGGAAGCTGTAGGAATCGCAAAAAAAATAGCGATTTGTACATGATTCCCGTTTTGCGAGTCTGTAATAGCGAATCCTTAATAATCACTATTACAGACTCGCAAAACGGTACTTTGATGAATCTAGGGGTATGTACGTGCCTTTGTGAACTGGTTAAAGAGGCTTTATTTTTTTCTCAATGGTTGCAATCCCCCAAGGGGTCCCAACTATGCTTATTCTTTACATTTGTATTTTACTTTTACTGCCACAGACGGAGAATGCATTTCGTGAAAAGGCATATCAGGAGTAGGGATGCCACCTTTCAAAGAGAAAAATATCAGCCATTTGATGTTGAAAGCGTCTGCTAAGGCCTGTCTGTGACACTAACCAGGGCTGTAAATAAAATCTTATGTATTAATTTGTAACATTACTTTTCTCTGTCCTTGTTTCCTTGAATTATTCGTCGTGGATCATTTATGCAGCTCTGAAAACATTTAAAAGTGCTTTCTATTTATATGTGCTGTTTGAAATATGCACAGATAACGGCTAAAAATACTGGCTTAAGGCGATTGTTGTACTGGCCATGACATCAAAATACCGGTGGTGACGGTAGAAATCCGGTCAGCTGGCAACACTAATCACAAGACTTTGTTTGGTGTGGAATCAACAAATTATTTATTTCCTCCATCCCTGATTGATGCCATAATAGCAATAGTTTAACTTGTATCTGAAACACTACTCACCAAACGTCAACAACATGCTGATGTACTCCAAGTGCCTGTGCATACACCATGCATTCAGACAATTCACTCCTCATTCCCACTGCACACGCTCACCATGCACTCACAGCGATCACACTACACTCACACTGTTCACCATGCATTCATGCTGTTACCCTGCAATAACACCATTCATCCTCCTCTCACCATGCGCTCACATGAGCACATTGATTCCCCTGCACTCACAGCAACCAACCACACTGCACTCACGCCACTCACCATAAATTCACGCCGTTCTACCCCGCTTACCCTTCAGTCACATGAGCACATCGCTCACCCTGCATTCACAGCAATTACACTGCACTCACACTGCTCACCATGCACTCATGCTGTTACCATGCACTCACAACATTCATCCTCCTCTTACCCTGCACTCACACGAGCACACTGATCCCCCTGCACTCACAGCGACCACACTGCACTCACGCCACTCGCCATAAACTCACGTGGTTCTCCCTCAGATTACCCTGCAGTCACATGAGCACATCGCTCACCCTGCACTCACAGCGATCACACTGCACTCACCATGACCTCACACTGTTCACCCTGCACTCACCTTGCAGTCACACAAGCATACTACTTATCCTACACTCATGTTACACTTTACCCACTTGTCACACTCACTGCCAACCCTGCAATCTCACTCAAACATGCACATTACTCACCATGAATTCACTCTCTCACTCTGCACTTTCACCCGCACCCAAATTCATATGGTCACATCACTCACCCTGCAGTCACTTCTCTCAACCTACTCTCACACTGGCACATCGCTCACTGTGTACTCACATGAGCACTCCCACATCTAACCCTTCACTCTCATGGCCACACCACTCACCCTTCACTCACACCATGCAAACAAGCACATCACTCACCCTGGAGTCACACCATTCATCCTCCACTCCCTCCTCACACCCTGCAATGACAAGGACACACCTCTCAGCCTGCAGTCATACAAGCACTCTGTTCAACCTGACTGCACACAGGCACAACAGTCTGCCGGAACTCACAGGGACACATCACTCACCCTGCACTAACTTCTCTCACCATGCACACAAGTCACTCCCTTCACTCTTGCCACTCACCCTGCACTCACACACAGGCACACCACTCACCCTGCATTTACACTGCTCACACCAACCTGCACTCACTCTTCTCAATCTGCACTCACTCCTCTCACCTGACACTCACATGGGCCCTCCTCTAGTACTGCATTCATTCAGCTCACTCAACACTCACATCAACACAGTTTCACCCTCAGAGGCCTGGTTATACCCCGGAGCATTCCATTCTAAGCTATAACCAGTGTAGAAATGTTCAGAATTAAGGTGCCCTGGAACACAGCTCTCAAATATAAATTACAAAAGGAAAATTGGAGTTTATCAATATAGAGTTTAACATACCGTCATAAGTAGAACAGACAAGTTTTAATCAGCTTTTTGGATTTTGATTGGTGGAAATGGACAGATCATTTAATGCATTATCAGTGGTCACCATTTGTATGTAATTGTATATTGGGGGTGGTTAGTTGAATATGAAGAAGGAGCCTAGCTCCCGCTTAGGGGCATAGGGTTTGATCTCCTGCATTAAGTGGCAATCAACTCTCATGAAAGCGGGAAACACCTTAAAGCTTATGTAGGCTGACCTGTGAGCCAGTTGCAGGCCTGGTGCTTGTGTAAATGAGTTGATTTTGGACCCTACCTCCCCCCCCCACAGCCAGCATCACTGCAAAGTGTTTTGTGTAGTTGCACTAATAGAGTAAAGGAGAGATTAACCCAGAGTGAGCTACCATGAATCTGCCGTGTGCTACGCTTTCCGCAACCAGCTTCCATTCTGTCTGTGATGAAAGGTGGCAATTTGTTGAAGGGATTCACCTTGAAATTATGATTAAATGTAATGTAAATGTAAATGTAGTGTATTTTGTAAAGCGCACAGCTGCCCCAACGGGGCGTCCCGGCGCTGAATAACGCTGTGGAACCCTTCCTGGCTCTCCCTGTGAGATGCCTCTCCTGGGCACCCCCAAGGTGAAGCCAGGCATCCCAGTGTTGTAGGGGCCGTTGTGGAGATTAAGCAAGCTATTGCCCAGAGTTGCAGCGTGGGGCCCATGATTAGAGTAGGCGCCGATGCGAGAATTATCGAGTCTGCGGACATTGAGCCCAAGACCCTGCCGCGTCGGGACTTGAACCCTGGTCCCGGGCCTGATCTCTGCTTCTGAGTCTGCCGCTCTAACCAGTGAGCCACACTTCTCCAAGGCATCCTGAATCTTATGGGATAGGAGCTCTTTGGAGGTAGACCGCTGTTACTCTGGGTTCACTCACTTCTTTTAGACCGTCAATGTTAGATGTCGAGGATATTCTTTGGCACATCTTCACTTTTTGAGCCTTTGCCGAGCCACAAGTTCTTGTAGATTTCTGTTATGTTAACCTGCTCTTTCTTATCTTCCGGAATCCCCTTACTCAGTTGACTAAGATGGTGGAACTGTGTTTTTAACAGTTCCCTGTGATATGGCGTCCCCAAACTCCTGTGCAAAGGAGAGTTGGTGATTTCAATCCCAATTCCAGCAGTTCGGTCTAGGGGTCAATACATTTAGAAAGCTTTCTGGAGGTACGAGAAGAATTCACCTGTGTGTGTGGGACAACTTCCCTTCACGGACATAGTTTCCAGTCATACACTTCAAACTAACAAATCATTGGTATTCACTGTTTATCTACTTAATTTGATAGAAGCAAATTAAGACTATAACACACAAACTGCTTACATCCCTGTACCACTCCCCACCCCATAGCCCTAAAATGAACTTTAGCTCAATTTACCACTATTCTACCCTCTATATTCTCTGTATATGCACAGAATCTACAGTTTGTGTCTGTTTGGAAGTAGATATGATGTAATATAGAACGTGTAGGCTACCTCCAGAAGGACCAACAATTGGGCCCGCTGTGGCCCACCCAAAGGCATCTTTGACCCAGCCAGATGAAAATGTCCAGCCTTCCGGAACCAGGCAGTGCTTCCCCACGTGTTGGGCCGTAAAAATTGCAAGGGCTGCTTTGGGTTCCCAGTCTCGCCCTGTTCGTGCGGGAGTCCCATGAAATTCATCTCTATCACATGCATGTGGGACGCACTGCCTTGTGGACCAGTCAAGTACTGCTTCTCTATGATGCTGTGCAATTTCGTGCAGGCACAAATTAAATAAGCCCAGAAGCTCTTATTTATAAAGAATTCATCACTCAAAATAATTTTAAGATGATGGTACTGCTCTTGGTATAACACGAACTGCGACTCATGGAGTCATGAGGCTCCAATGTGCACCGTGGGACAAGGAGGACAGTGTTCTGAATGGAGACCCTTACCATCCCAGGCGCATGCTCGATGTAGCACAAGCATCCATTGTGGCTCTCACGCCATCAGTGGTGGAGAATGCCTTGTGCACCGCGCCGGGCGCGAGCCCATGACACGGCTCCCATGCCTGGCCTGTGTGTCGCATAAGCGCCCATCCAACCAGAACATCAACTGATACATTACTCCTCATTACACCTACTGCTGTTGTCGTACCGAACCCACGCTCTCGCTCTCTTTCCTCCCCTTTGGGCTCCTGTTTCTTTCAGAGGACTCACGGTATCCCTCTCTTTAGAAAACACCTTCACTCGATCCTTCCCCTGTGTAACTCAAAACCTAGCTCCCTGATGCAGCTCTTGCCACAGTTACAGAAGCCTGCGGTACATTACTAATTCCATCAGAGTTCCTCTATAACGAGCTTTGCATGCAGTGCGCTCTGTAGCGACTTCTCTTTTACGTCAGACTAAAAATCATTATTTTTAATTATCTTCTTGACTGAATTATCGTTAGTCTGCTTTCAGTTCATTGTCATCCCGCCAGCATCTCACTGCCAGGCAGGTGCACCAGACAATGGGCCCCATTTATCAGGGCCCTTGAGCCGTCGGAACGTCACTTTTTGTGATGTTCCATGGCGCATGAGCCTGCCCTATATATACGAGGCACCACTAACCCACTTTTTTTGGCTTAATGCTGCCTCGTAACGATTGTCCCCTTTAACACGGTTTTCTGCAGTAAAGGGGTGTGCAATGGGTGTTGCTGGGGGCGTTCCCTGCACCATCAATGGAATTTTGACACAGCCCCAGATTTACGAGAAATCGTAAATCTGAGGTAGCATCAAAAACTTAAGCCTCCCAAGGGGAGGCGCAAGGGAGGCACAACGAGGAGAAATATCTTTATTTCTCCTCGTTTTCCTTTTTCTATGTGTGCTGCATTCTACAGCACACATAGAAAAAGGGAAAAGCCTCTTGTGATTGTTTTTGTGCAGGAAGGTTTCCCTTCCTGAACAAAAACAATCATCCCCTCAACGCAGGCACCCTTGCACCATGGTGTCAAAGGTGCCTGCGTTGGCGCACGGCAACCTATTGTGCGCAGATGCAAAGGAAAAGGACAGGAATGCGCCGTATCTCATATATACCTGCCCTTTTCTTTTGCCGTTGGACAGTGCAGCAGGAAGGCCTACTGTGCAGCCCTACGGCAAAATAACATAAATGAGGCCCAATGTCTCTGTGTATTCCGCCTTCCTTGATGGAAGAGTCCCTGCCAGTGCTTCAGAGGCGAGGCACACATCTGAGGTGCTCCAGTCACACACTGTGCGGCAGGGTTGGATTGGGATTGAAAATCGGCCGAGGCACGCAAAAAAAAAAAAAAAAAAAAAAAAAAAAATCGGACCACATTTGCATAATCACTCCTCAAATCACCGCTTTGGCGTAATCTTATAAAAATTAGGAGGGGGGGTAAAAAAAATGCGCGCGTTAATTTACAGTGGTGAAACAAGTTAGGCCACTTCTACTCAGCCCCCCTGCCGCCACTCAGTATGTGCACACATTAATGGGCCGGCCAGCGAGACAAAGGGAGTGACACCTCTTGCTAAACGGAGGTAATGAGTGTCCATCTGCCTCTAGAAAGGCCACTCAGACACCTACCGGGCCGCTGGCTGTATTCGAACAATAGAGACAGCGCCCAAATAACAGCAGCACTCGGACACCGGCCCCTCGGGTATTGCCCGAATGCCCGCGTTACCAATCCGACGCTGCTGAGCGGCCGCACTGCGAAAGGAAGGCCCCTTCCTGCCAACTCACATACACAAGTTCATGCAGGTCAGAGGCGCATAGGGGTTATTTATAGCCTACATAACCACCCAGAATGGCCAAACCGGTCGGTCTTAACAATGTGGCCAGTTCTTTGGGATGTCAACACAGGGTGGATGTCTCGGCTCCAGCAGGCAGGTGCCATATTGTCCCTACAGTTTATATAATGTGGGCACCTTCCAGGAAGGGGCAGTGAAATATCACTTTGCATATGTCACCAACATTTCTTGAAACCATACCAGCAGATTGACAACAATGACTGATTGCACACAGCACATTCATGGAAGAATGTCCCTTTTTGTCAACTCACACAATATGGCGAATTTTGTTATCATTCCATGTCAAGAGTTCAAACATAGTTAAGTATATATGAGAACCTGATTGCAAGTTTAAGGATAATTCGGGAGCCCTGTGCAGAGCGTATATATTTTTTAACGTTTCCAGGATCGTATATATTCCTAGGAGGCCACTGCAACTTGCACCACCTGTTGGTCTCACCAAAACTGCTGAATACTAGTATTATCGAATACTAGTATTATCGTCACCTACTAACCTTCACACTGCTACAAATATGACAATCTGGACTATAACAGATGACCTAAAGGTAAAGGAATGCCTCGTTAAACACTCCGCTCCTTTTCGCTATACTGAGCACTGGTTAACGCTGGCACAAATTAAGCAATGTCTCTGTGCAAATAGGATATTATCACACTATTGCAATTTCCACTGAATGATTCCGGCAGGACAAACCTGCTGATGTTTATAAAGAAACAATTCCAAAGATGTGGGCTGCAGTGAACTAAATACCGATTCTGGATGTTATGTCCGAATCCAAAGTTACCAATTCACAGCCAGTTAATACCTCATGCTGGGGCAATGATTTTTACTGCCATTGTACAAATACCACCCTTTCCCTCACAACCTGGAATCAAGGCCTTAGAAGCAAAGTACAGCTATGCCGGAGACAATCACCATCAATGTAAATGCTATTAAATGGAAGAATATTAACAGGGCTCGAGTTGGGGTACCACGCGGGTGGACGGCGTCCCCCCACTTATTTTACCATGGGGACGCCGTCCCCTCTGCCAAACAGCTGGACTTCACTCTTTGGCCTGTCTGGGAAAAGGAGCTCGGCACCTTTCGTGACGTCACTTCCTGTTGTGACGTCACTTTCGGTGACAGCGTCCCCCCACTTCTATTTTTACGACTTGTGCCCTGAATATTAACCTGTTTTGGGTACGCTGCATGCAGCGTTTGGTGGGGAATCTGTAAGAGATTCTGGCTATGGACGCAGCGGTGTAGGAAGCGGGGTGCGGTGGCTGCGGGCCGCCCTGGGTGTCATCACTGAGGGGGGTGAGAAAATGGCAAAAATAACACGTCCAACTGTAAGTATCTTATTTTTCCTTCTTTTAATAATTTCAATGTAGGGGGGGGTGACAAGAAATTTTCCACACCGGGTACCACCTGACCTTGTTACACCACTGTATGGACGACATTTGAAATGGTACAGGTAGATAAAATCATTTGCCGAGTGTGGTAAATAGTTATATGTAATTTCCCTTTCTACCACTGCTTCAGAATGTCCTGTGACATCATGGAATGTTAAGTGCCTGACTCTAGCTAGAGAGTCAGTTGGTCATCTCAGGCTGAGGAGCTGGAAGCTCTCTCCTGGTGGGGTTTATACTTATATCTTACTATCCTGTAACCAGCCACCTACCTACCTGTCAATAAAGAGAGATCTTATACTACAACTGGACTACGCATCCTTCATTGTGTACCACAGTTTGGCGACGTTTCTTGGACTAACCTACGCTGCACAGAAAGACGATAGTATCTCAGCTATAATGAAACCAAGGATTGTCCTAGCACCCAGTTAAAGAAAGACAGGAGTAAGCAAAAATTAAAAAAAAACAAGAGTAACGCCCAGTAAACCCCACCAGCGTCCTTTCATCTTGGACAGCCTCTACCCTGGGCGTTTGTTGTAAAAAGGAGCCAACTGCCATCTTGCTGTCATCTGGACATTGATTGTTTCCAGCTACAAAAGCAAATGAGATTCAACTAGCCTGATCACCCTACTGCATCTCTACAGATTTTGCATCTTGACAGTTCGCCTTCACTGCAACTACTATGGGACAAGTGACACTAGTGAGTACTCCCACAGTGTGGGCATGTTTTCTCATGTAAAACGCTTCTTGTGTATGTTTTCATGGAAGTGCCCGGCGCAAGCAGTACTCCTTTCCTCACAACAACCATCACTCCTCGAACTAACATGCATGTATGGATAAGCATGTTTTACCTACATTTGAGAGATTTTTCTTTGACTATTTTCATGTTCATTATGTTGCCATGGGCCAATGACAGTTTAACGGTCAACATTCGATCTGCCAAAGAGATCGCTATCTACAAGCGATGTTTCTCACACTCAATAGTTTGTTGTCGGCATCTGTGTAGACATAAAGAAACTGTCTGACAAAATGGTGAAAGATTAAACCTTTATATTCTTAAGTGACCGTAAAGAAAATTTGGATACTTTAACTGATCTACATCTTCTACCCCGTGTGAACGGACACACAACTTATTTTGTTTAGCTTTCACAGACAGTATCCTGAGATTCAATCAGATGTCATTTTTACTGTACCTACTTGGTTGCTTTGCAATGACATTGATACTCGTCATGCATCTGTCCGCTCTACAACGACATTTCTGTCTTCTGTTGTTCCGTTCGCTCCGCTGTCTGCTGCACTTCTAATGACGTATTAGAATGCTCGAGGGTATTGGTGAATCACAGTGATGACGCTCTCATGGATCTTCGATCAGCGTCTACTGTGCTAGCTTCTCATTCTATCAACGTCACACGTTTGTCTACGTGACTTTGACCAATCTCTGTTCACGTTAGGCTCACGTCACCAAAGAATCCATTTTGTTATCTCCAGCAAACGTTTCCACAGCAACGGACTCCGCGCGTTGTGGGTCATGGAATTCATCACTGCAAGCTGTTCTTGCACACCAAGTCTGACTCTGCGATACACACGCTGTTGGTGTGTCTGTCAGCTACAAGTTTCAAGATACTCTTTTCTGTGCATATATTACAGACCTCGAGGTACCTTTTGTTATTAGCAGTATTTACCTCAGCGATACACACGCTATTAGTGTATCTGTCAGCAACAAATATTTTGTTCTCATCGTCTACATGCACAGCGTTTATACCAGCGATACACACGCTCTTGATGTTTTTAGTAGTAGTATAAATGAATTACAGTAATGCTCTAGAAAAATAATTTCAATTAACACCGGTTATATACATTGGTTTTTGTTTTACGAGGAGAGTTTGTGTATATTCTTATCTTATAATTTTGTGTAATCTTACAAAGTATAACCTTTTATTGGGGAAGTTATTGGTTATGTCTAATGGATGCTCCAAATTATGTACCTTTGGATCTAAGGCAATGTTGCACCTTAAGGGGTACCCTGTATATCTTTAAATAGGAGATATTGTAGTTACTCTCACAGGATGGGTATCCTGTGTATCACTCTGCTTGTGCTGTTAGGGTGTTTATGTCTTATTAATTCCCCATCCATGTACTTAGGGTTAGTACTTATGGTGTACCCTTACTTAGGGGAAGTTATGGGGTTATGGTACCAGTCAGGATTGTGGTGCCAGTCAGTCCCTACTTTTAGTTTCCTAGGGTCTTGTTGTTACCCTTTGGAGAAGTTACGTTGCACACTTTCACGTGGTGTACCCTTTCATTAGGGGAGGTTGTCTGCATGTAACTAATTTTGTTGGAAAGTTTCAAAGATTAGTATCTTTGTGTACCCTTTTCTGGGGAAGGTGGTGTGCGTTGTCAGCGCCGCCATTTAGTGCCATTTAGTGATGTTATCTTGAACAATTCCTACATTGTTCAATGGTGTACCCTTTTATTAGGGGAGGTTATCTGTGTTGGTCTAATTTGCATCACTCTGTGTGAGTAGTTGAGGTGCGTTGTCAGCGCTACCTCTTGGTGTAGTTGTGCCACTTTGGCGTAGCTACTGTCTACTTTGTTCCAGGGGCGTTAGGTTCCTCTGGTGTTCCCTTTCCTGGGAAGTTTTTTTTTGTTCCACGGTTTTAAGGTTGCCTTTCTATATGTACCCTTTATGGAGAAGTTGTCAGTGCATATCATACACTAGTCTCTTTTGCAAGGCATTCCTTTTCTGTGTAGGTTGATAGTTTATCGTTTTGTGCTTATTTCCATCTGCACTCATTTTGTCATACAGTTGTTACATCCTGCTTGATTTGCCAGGATCTCTACCTTGTTTTTTTTAACGAGGGTGGATGGGCATGTAATGTAATTTGCATTTTATTCATCTGTGCATCTAATGTTTATCTTTCTACATGCCTCTTTTATTGTTCTTTGTTTCTGCTTTCATGCTTGACTTTCCTGCTTTTCAAATTGTCTCTTTTACTAGCTCTAAAGTCTACAGTCTCCTCTGAATCCTTCTGCTCCGTCTTGACTTCTTTCTTGCTGCTGTTTGTTAACGGAAGAGGATGTGTGGTAAATAGTTATATGTAATTTCCCTTTCTACCACTGCTTCAGAATGTCCTGTGACATCATGGAATGTTAAGTGCCTGACTCTAGCTAGAGAGTCAGTTGGTCATCTCAGGCTGAGGAGCTGGAAGCTCTCTCCTGGTGGGGTTTATACTTATATCTTACTATCCTGTAACCAGCCACCTACCTACCTGTCAATAAAGAGAGATCTTATACTACAACTGGACTACGCATCCTTCATTGTGTACCACACCGAGAATCGTACTATTTGGGTACGTGAGAAAGCCAGGATTAAAAGAAGGGTCTCATACATCCGGTGGTAAGAAAAAATAGCCAATAGAACACAGATGTACAAAGGAAATTTGTAACATTGCAACGGTGTTGGAGGCGCTAGGGGGCGCACAGCGAGATGGCTGCCTGAGCTGCAGCTCCGCCGGGCGATCGGCAACTTTGGTGGATCTCGCCGGTTTCGCCCCGGCCGCCGATTCCCCGAGCACCTCAGCGGATGGGGGAAATGCTGGGGCATTAAATGCGGTGAGGAGGGACCCCCGGCGGCCATGGATTGCTCCTTAACTCGTCGATACAAATAGCGGAATGTCCGAGAGCCTGACAAGATGGCCGCCGTTGGGGGACATCGGCACAGCGACGATGGAGCAGGCAAACCTCGATCGTCCATCCATGCTCACCGCAGCATTTCGGAGGTAGGGTCTTGATATCTGGCCCTTCCGCTGCCGCTGCAATGTCCTTTTTCGCGCTGTGGAGCACCAGGAACCCCCGTAATAGCGCCGAGGCAAATGCCTGACAAGATGGCGGCCGCCTCTGAGAAAACGCGGGCATAGCCGACCCCTCTCCGGACCCAGGGACTGTGCCACGACCTTGATGGTGGTCCGGTGCAACGGCGGAGGTGACTGCAATCTGCGACATACCCAGCGTGGAGGGCAGGACTGACCGCAGGCACAGGAGATGGCATGTACACACGCCTGACGGGTGAATAACGCTGGCTGGTAGCAACACGCGCTGAGGGTGGCGGTCAGTTTGCGCTCGTCTGTGCTGCCTACTGCACTACAGGAGTTCACCCTTGCTCCAGGAACCTGTCGACATCGCTGCTCTGCCCCTTCGGCCCACGAGAGCACGGTGCTTTCATTCTATGGCGCCCAGGTCAGTGGCTGACAGCGTAGCGAGGGCTGGCTAGCGACCACGTGCGTGGCTGCCCCTCTCAGTTCGGCGCACACAGACCCCGGCTTTGTTGGTCCACCAGGGCGGGAGCGGAGGTTTGCAGCTTGTCCTGCGATTGTGCCTACGGGGAAAGCATACCTACTGCGATGGCTGCTTAGAGGTGCCGCATACGGGGGGAGAGTGAAGTGCCTCCTGTGACTACACGCCGCCTGGGGGGTCGGTAAGGCCCGAGGGCTCATCTACACAGCGAACTGCCGCACCGGATCGCACATTCTGCACGGCTGAATGACCACTGGCCGACTGTGTTGAGGGGGTTTGCTGGACAGCGGAGCAGTCAGCGATTAGCTGGCGTTCGGCCAAATACCCTCACACTCAGGAGAGTGTCACCTTCATTCTTTACGAAAGGCGGTGGGACGATATCTTCGACGGCAGGCATCCCACGGGTGAGGGTCACCACGGCGACAGCGACCAGAGTTACGAGGGCTTCGGGGCCCACGTGCAGGAAGACAGTGTCCCCGAACGCCACCATGGGCAAGCCGGACAAAAACCAACAAAAGCTGTCCTTTGAGGCCAAAAGAACGCAGAAGTCCACTGACGAGATGGTGGAGGATGAGGCAGGGCCTGCGCCCAATAACAACATAGAAAAGATCCTACTGGCGATTCAGTCGAACCTGCAGGACATTAACGGCAAGCTGGATAACTTAACTTGCAGAATGGACGGCATGGCAGCACGACAGGAAAAGCATGGCGAGCGACTGGATGAGGCCGAAACACGCATATCCGCGGTCGAAGATGAGGCGCGAGCCTCCACCTCAAAATGCGCGGATATGGAACGGCTCCTGGAGGTGATCAGAGCGAAGGAGGAGGATTTGGAGGCACGCTCGAGACGCAACAACGTACGGATCGCGGGCCTGCCGGAGTCCACCAACACCGGACGGATGGAGACCTACGTGGAAACGCTATGCAGAGACCTGTTCGGGGCTGAGGCCCTATCGCCCCTATTCATCGTGGAGCGTGCACATAGATCACTGGCCCCGAAACCACCACCCGGCGCAACGCCAAGACCGATTGTGGCGCGAATCCTCAACTACCGCGACAGGGACACGATCCTTCGGCTAGCGAGAGAAAAAGGGAAGATCCAGCATCAAGGGAACTCCTTGGAATTTTATCCTGACCACACAGTTGCGGTCCAGCAGGCCCGGAAAGAATACACCGCAGTGAAGGCAAAATTGCGTGAGTTGAACATTGTGTATTCCATGATGTATCCGGCGCGCCTAAGAGTGGTGTGGAAAGAGAAAGCGACTGTACTGACGTCACCAAAGGCAGCACAAGAATTTGTCAAGAAGGTGCAACGGGAGATGAGGGACAACTCGCAAAATGAACAGCGCCGTGACTCGGACTGAAGGCGTGGGGTTGCTTCTTGGTCTGCCACTGGTGAGTCTATTGTTCTGTCCAAAAACATGCGTTTTAGCACGGCCACTGTTGTCCACACTTGACTGGCCTGCATGCTCCTGTTCTCCTGTGTGAACGATTGGGGTGTTGGTACAACATAAACTGCGTGTTTGGATGGAGAGGGCCTACTGGAGCTCGGAGACTACTGTTCGATAATGCGGAATGCAGCTGACTTTGGTTTGTGAATGCCCCGCGATCCATGCACTCTTGATGGCTCAGTATTAGCTAACACTGACAAGCGACACTGGTACAATATGGCGTTTCCTCTGTGCAGGCTGGCTCATGTGTGGCGGACAACTGCCCCTTGTGTGATGTAATCTGCTTAATATATGCTGGCTTTGGGACGCCTCAATCACAGACTACCTGCGGTCTCCGATAGGATGTGTGGCGATATCAACACAAGTGGGAGGCGGTGGGATCTGTTCCTTGCTGTTTAAATGATGTAACTGCATTGGGGTCGCACTATTCCGGGCATGTTGCTCAACCAGTGGCTCTGTTGATGGTTGTTCGGGGGGTGGTGGGGGGGGGCGGCGAGTGTTCACCTAAACTGCGATTCATACAGCTTATTTAGCATCGCCCACCCCGGTACACCGGGTGGAGAGTTGTGCCCCTGGCGGACCTCTATGAGGGTATAACCCAGTAAGAGTTTGGTTCTGGGCACTGTATTTATGGTTGTGAAAGTTACAGATTGGTGCACTGGATGGGAATGGCTTCGGCAGGTTGGGGTTGCTGGAGTGGGTGGGTTACGGGGGGGCGGGTTGTTTGGATGTATTGTTAGACCGACAGAGTATGTAATGTCTTTTCATGCTGTTTCCCCGTTAGTCCTGACTACTGCTGTGCCAATTGAGACTCCTAAGGGTGAGGAGCTGGCAATACCTATGCAATTGATTGGGAGTATGCGGTCATGCCTTATGTCACTCAGATTTGATGGGGGCCAGGGAGTCGGGTAGACGCAGCTTAAACGTTCTCACATGGAACATTAGAGGTTTCTCGCAGCCACGTAAAATACGGCAGATATTTGCCAGCCTGACGAGGTGGAATGTGGACATAGCATTCCTACAGGAATCTCATCTGGCCCCGCACACACACGCACAGCTGGGGTCAAGGTGGGCGGAAGAGGTTTACAGGGCCTCGTACTCTTCTTACTCTAGAGGGGTGATCATTTTGGTAAAGCGGGGGGTGGGATTCGAGACTCACACTGTAACACAGGACCCATCAGGTAGATTTTTGCTGGTATCAGGTACATTGAGAGGCCAGAAGGTGACGTTGTTGAATGTGTATGGTCCTAACACAGACGCCCCGGACTTCTTCCGGGAGGTGTGGGGACACTTGCAGAAGCACAATAGCACGCACGTGTTATGTGGAGGTGATTGGAATGTGACTCTACGTGACGGCTTGGACCGATCAGCTAATTCCGTAGAACAACACAAACAGTCACGCACACTGGTGGGACACATGATGAAAGACCTGGGCTTGGAGGATCTTTGGAGGTTGAGGAACACTGACGCATCTGGGGCCACGCCCTTTACGGCTTCACACAACAGCTGGTCAAGGCTGGATTACTGGCTGGGCACCAAAGACCTGGCGCTATGGGTTCGGCACCTGCAGGTGCTCCCTCGCACACTTTCAGACCACAATCCCGTCCTCTTGCAATTAGACATTCCAAGATACACACCCCCTCCCTTCCAATGGCGTTTTAACTCGCGTGCTCTAACTGACACGGTCTACGCAGACACGATTAAAAAGGCGATTAGGGATTATTTTGACCTTAATGCTCCATCGACTGATGACCCTTGCGTCCTCTGGGAGGCATTCAAGGCCACGCTAAGAGGGGTCTGTATTAGCACCACGTCGGGGGTTCTGAAGGATATTAGAGCCCAGATACGCAGATGCGAGCAGCAGATGAGAGACCTGGAATCCCTATATGAGTCCACTCAGGATGTCCTACACCTAGCTAAACTCCGGGAAATACACACAGAGCACGTAGACTTTCTCGACTCCGAAATGAAATATCTGAACCGTACACATGAGGCTAGAGCCTTTGGGGAAGGAGGTAGACCGGGGGCATTTTTAGCTCGGAAAATATGTACAGGTCGCGGTCCTACTGCGATACTTAAGGTGAAGAATGAGGAGGGAGACACACAGACCCATGCTGCAGACATCTTGAAATGCTTTGTTAATTCTTTTGGGTCCCTCTACAAGTCCCAGCCCACTGCTCCGGCTGCTGACACCTATGACTACCTGCACAAGGTGGCGATCGGATGGCTGTCAGATGCGCATAGGGAATACTTAGCAAGGCCTATCACGGCGGATGAGGTGACTGAGATCATAGGCTCACTTCCGAATGGCAAGGCGCCTGGCCCGGATGGGTTTACCTCGGAATTTTACAAACAATATGCAGACATCCTAGCGCCACACTTAGTGGACATGTATGGCACCTCCTTTGAGAAGGCGGTGCTCCCCCCCACACTACGCGAAGCCATGATTATCGCTCTCCTGAAACCTTCTAAAAATCCGGAGGAGTGCGACTCGTACCGGCCGCTGTCATTAATAAACGTTGATTCGAAAATTCTTGCGAAGCTTATAGCCAAGCGGCTGTCACCACTGATGACCAGTTTGGTCCTGCCGGACCAATCTGGCTTTGTGCCCTCAAGATCAACTGCACATAACACTAGGACTCTCTTTGCACTCTCGCACTACCTGCAACCTTCGGTCAAAGCAGTAGCGGTCATGCTCGACGCGGCAAAGGCGTTTGACTCCATTGAGTGGCGGTATATGATCACTGTCCTCAATAGAATGGGGTTTCCTAAGCGATTTGTACAGTGGGTCTCCCTGCTTTACACGCAACCGCGTGCCAGGGTCAGAATCAATGGATACGTTTCGGATCAATTTGCAGTTGAGCGAGGGACGAGGCAAGGTTGCCCGCTCTCGCCTCTATTATTCGCGTTAGCACTGGAACCTCTGGCATGTCTGATACGGCAGAACTACAAGGATTCGGCACTGCACTTCATAGCCAGGCCGCTTCACATATCCTTGTATGCGGACGACATGTTACTGTATGTCCGTGACCCTGAGACTCATTTGAACGCCCTCCTCCGGGAATACATCCGATTCGGGGGACACTCGGGTCTGGCAATAAATTGGTCCAAATCCTCTATAATACCCCTCACCGACACCACCTCCCCCTTTGTAGTGGATTTTCCGCTAGAGTGGCAACAGGACCCGATCAGATACCTAGGGGTCATGTACCATAGAGATCCGGATGAGGTGCTTCGGGCGAACTACGGTGTGGTGCTCTCGAAGCTGGAGGACAGTGTCAAGCGCTGGATACATCTACCCCTTTCCCTAGCCGACAGGATAGCGGTTGTTAAAATGAACATACTGCCCAAGCTCCTATACCTGTTTAATAACATTCCAATCACACCACCGCAGGCTATATTCCGTCAAATAAACTCCCTGGTGAGGACCTTGATTTGGGCGGGCAAACAGGCCCGTGTGGATCTGCGGACTCTTACACTTCCACTTGCGAGGGGGGGTTTCGGTGTACCTGATTTCCTCCTATACTACCTATGCGCGCAGGCTCAATACGCGGCGTATTGGTACCATGCAGTTCCATACCTCACTCACACCGCTATAGAGGAGAGCGATGCACACCCAGTTCCCCTCACAGCAATAATCTCACACACCCGCCCCCCGCTACATGCTAGGGATATCAACACAGTGGACACTACGGTTAGAGCCTGGCATAAACTGGGGCACCTGGCACATAAGACCCCACTGTATGCACCGGCCATGATGCTACACCACCATCAGGAGCTCTCAGTAACTGGGGAAAGCGTCGGAATGTCCCTACTGACCAGAGCTGGTATTGATAGGATGGGGGACGTGTTTCAGGGAGGCGAATTCGTAGGCCTCGACAAACTGGGTTATGTTCAAAACCAAACATCCATGTTTCGCTTCACGTATTTCAGACTCACTAGAGCCCTGAGGGAGCATTACCCTGCGTTCCCTTCGGAACCAGAATGCCTTGCACCACTGCAACTATTAATCACAACTAACGATTTATCACACCTGGTGTCTAGGCTTTATTCAGCTGCGCAATCAGAACTAGATGGGCATGAATTGAAGGCAAGGGGGCGGTGGGATGCACTGCTCGACACACCGTTGTCGGATGAAGAATGGGCTAGCGCCTGCGCCCTAACACAGATACTTACACCCAACGGTAATCTGAGGATAATTCACTTTAAATTCCTTCACCAAATTTATTACACACCAGCAAAACTGCTAAAATTCGGGTTTCAGGAGGAGGACAGATGCAAAAGATGTAACCAGGAGGGTGCGGGCTTCGCGCATTTGGCGTGGGATTGCACCAAGGTAGGGAGTTACTGGGTAGAGGTGACTACCACATTGTCTGTTATGCTGGGGGAGGAAGTACACTGTACACCCAAAGTCTGCTTGCTGGGGATAGTACCACAATTCAGGGCTTTGAAGCGAAAGTTCTGTGCAGTAGCATTATTATTAGCTAAGAGACAAGTAGCACAATGCTGGCACAGTCGTAAAGTGCCGAAGATAAAAACATGGTTGCATGACATGTCCACCTGTCGCGACAAACTACAAACTTATGAAGAGTTGTTACCAGCTAAGACGAGACCAACAAATATGTGGGTTTATTTAGAGGATTATCTTGCTTCCCTACAGGATGATGAGGAACTTCGACCCTTGGGCTGAATGGGTTGGACGACTGAATGGGTAATCACGGGGCAGGTGTAGGATGACGGCGGGAAGTGGGGGGACCTATGAGGGCCGCCACAACTACCGTGTAGCACGTTGGGGTTACACTGTACGGTCTGAGTTGGGGTATGTTGTTCTATTGTTCTTGTTATCAAACGAGAAAATGTGAGACTCAGTTCCATTACCAGCTATTAGCCATAAATACGATACACTACAGTATTCTGCGTCATCTGTAACATTCACGTGCAATGTTGGTTGATGGTATTAACGTAGCGAGCCGGCCCCAGGGTTGTAGGCTCATGCTGTGTCAACTGCTTTGTTTTCAATAAAGGTCTTACGCAAAAAAAAAAAAAAAAAAAAACATTGCAACGGTGTTTCATTCTCAATGGAATTGCTGCAGGCTTGTATCAAGTCAAAGACAATTTTGAAAAGGATGTAACCAAAACAGAGGCAAAACTGAAAAGATCTTGCTGCTCATAGTATGACATGGCACACAGGGTCATGCCCCCATGCCGGTCTGAGTCTAGTCACCCGCGCATCCTGTTGCCTGTTCTGCATCTTCTACGTACATACACTCTTGTCTTCACAAACTGATAAAAATCGGTTCACAACCTGATAAAAATCGGTGCACAATCCATGACAGTTTTTGAACTTGCAGTGGCGGCTGCCACTAACAAAGAATGGTAGGGCGAGCGCGTGTGGGGGGTCGTGTTAGTGATAATAAAAAAAAGAACCTACCTGAAGCCGCCGGCCGCCTCCCGTGCCGCTCCTGCTATACTCTTACTGGTCCCTGCAGCCCCTGGAACAGACTCCCATTCAATACCAGTTTGCAGAGCAGTGCGGGGATTGGCCTGAGTGGGCTGGAAAAACGCTCCGCTCAGGTCAGGGAATCTGTGGGATTCCTCCAGCCTGGCTGTTGAATGCAGCCGAGCTGGAGAAACCTAAGTGTGCATGTGTGTTTTGGTCGGCCTGAGACAGCTGGCCAAACACATGTGCGCATGTAGGGAGAGCACAAGAACTCCTCCTCCCCCCTCCCCTGCCTCGCCCCTCCCTGCACAACCTAGCTCAGAGCCGGCAAACAAAAAATACAATTATGCTAGAACATCGTTTTATTTTTCATTTGCTGGCTCTGCGCCAGGCAGTGCGACCATGAACCTACGCCATTGCGGAGGAGCCGCCGCTGACTCCCACTAATCTAAATCTGCATTATACATATATACACACCGCCTACAGAATAAATAAAATATGTCAGTTAATGAAATCCCCACTGTTAGTGAAAGATCAAATATGTTGGCTTCTTTTTTTAAAAGAAGTGTCTGCAAAAGAATAAATGCCACAGAATCTCATGTAGTGATGAAGGCTTTATGCAAGCCCTTTGTTAGTAAGTCAGAGCTAGCACGTCCTTTGCATTTTTAATTAAAACAATAGCACTTATTAAAAAAAACTCCAAATACTTCAATAGCACCGTGACCTTAGAATTTTGCTGTGATCTTCACTCCGCAAAGCAGAATTCTATGGAATCACCCCTGATTACTGATGGCCACGTTGGTGTTGACGAGCCTCTCGACCTTGATGCTGTGCTCATTGCCTACTAACAGATTCACCTGATGGTGGTACACTTACAAATTATTAATTGGGGCCGTATTATGGAACCTACCCCGGGGGCACAACGGGCATGTGCGCCTGCTTTGCGCACCACAGGAATAATTTGTTATTGAAAGGGCTGCATACGCTTGTGCGGCCCTTTCTGTAATACAGATAGCGCTGGTGCACATATAGCACCAGCGCTATCACCAGAGGGATTTCCCTCATTTGCATGTAGACGTGGCCCCTTGCAAATTAGGGAATCCCTTTGCACCTGTGCAGTATTATAGACACGGGTGCAGAGGCAAAGAAGCTGTCAAGAGGTGCACGGACAGTGCGCCACCTAAAAGGTGGTGGACTGTCAGTACGCCCCCTGATGGCAGCCCTCTGGAGAGGGGATAGCGGTCCTATGGACCCCCCCCCCGATATCCCCTTTCAGGCAGGTACAGTCACTCACTGGACCCACCTGCATGGGGATCTCTGTGCCCTCTTAAATGTTCAGACGGGTTGCCGCCTGCACAGTGAAACACAGAGCGGCTGCTTCAAAGCTGCTCTGTTTTTCACTTGAATGTGCTGCCCCCAGGGTAGCATGAATTCAGGGCTGCCCTAGGGCAGCGCATCCAATGCAATAGGGCGCACTTTTCCTGTTTGCGCCCGGCGCACCTGTTTTAAGGTGTGCATTGACACAAACAGTGAAAGTGTGCCCCATGTGTAATAGGGCCCCTGGACTATTTGCCACCAAATGAGTCATTCAACATTCTTTATGGTACATTGTCCTGCTTGCCTTATGATATGATGATTTACAAAGCTACTCAAAGACCAATCCAAATAAGCTTGATTGCCTATAATGACAGGGCAGAATATCTGCACATTAAATACCTGACCACTGGGTCTAATGGAGTTATGCAACTTCAACTATAAAAGGGATAGAAAAGAGCACCAGGTTTCCATGATTGCTCTTAAATACATGTCATCATATTCTCAAGAGGGGTAGAATCCGTTTTTGCCCTATAGATATGGCAATGGAGGAACAGTTTACATTAATACTTTTACTGAATATGATCATATAATTTGTGCATTTATCTCATGGCTCAGAGTCCAAATACCAGGAGATACCATTTTATCAATTGAAGAGCAGGTAAAATCAGTGACAGGCACCTGTTTTGGAACCATGCGAATACTCAGAAGGATCTTTCCGTGGATTCCATTTTCGGCCAGACAGACTCTTATCCAGTCATTCTTGGTTAGTCGACTGGATTATGGCAACTCACTGCTGGTCGGGATGAGGGAGGATCTGGCTTCTAAACTACAAGTGGTCCAAAACACGGCAGCCCGCCTTGCCCTCAACAAGCCGGCACGGACCCCCTCCTCATCCCTCCTACGCCAATTGCATTGGCTCCCTATCAGAAAGAGGTCCATCTTTAAATTATAATGTCTGGTTTTCAAATCCCTCCATGGGATGGGACCAGCCTACCTGATGAAGAAGATCGAATGGTACCATCCTACACGACTTCTGAGATCCAGCAGTCGTAACCTACTCTGTGTATGGAGAATCAGGAAGGCAAGGATGGGTTGTCGGGCATTTTCGTACCTAGCACCCACCCATTGGAACACCTTGCCGGACGAGATCCGCGTCTGTACTAACTTCCGCCATTTTAAAAAGCTTCTTAAGACCTGGCTATTCAAATGATTCCTCAGCAACAGTGTACTCCTCTCCCAGGCGCCGAGAGGTCCCCCTGAGGATGATTACCATACAAATGAGTAAATAAATAAATAAATAATAAATAGGGGATAACGTATATTGTTGCTTGGGAGCTGTTTAACATAATGGTAATTGTCTATTTTATCCCTAAGGATGCAATTTTGATATATCAGATATGATTTGGGTCTAGCATGTCATGCTCATGCTGTGCCGCCTGATGGATATGGGCTCAACCCTTTGTTCCCACGCGCTCTTCAGGTGGTTGGAGCGGGCAGTGGAGCCAACTGGCTGGGTGGGAGGTTGGGGTGGGCTCTTTAAGGTGTTTTGGGGAGGTGTTCAAAGGACAGCTTTCAGGGCTGGACTGGAACACAAGAGCAGCCCTGGCAAAATGTGTCAGACCAGCCCCCATACTGCATGCAGCAAACGCAGTGAGTGAGCCTCACCACTGCAATGGGGGCTTGGGGTGGTTCTACCGCAAGAACTTGTTTTAAAAAAATGCAAACATGATGCGTCTTACAATACATTTTTCATTATCTAGCGTTGTCCAATCATTGAATACATGGATGAGGACTGGAGATATGGCTGCATGGCTCAATGAATGAATAGTTGGATATTGAGGAGTAGGTGGATGAGTTATTCAAGAATGGAGAACAACAAGTAAAAACCTTAAGTTATCTGGAGCAAATGGTCTCAGTGCACTGACAAAGGATGGTTTTCATTTTGGTTTCTGCATGAAAACATCACCTTCCTTAAACACTACTACCACCAATCCTTATGAAACATGCAAAGACTGGATGTACTTACCATAGAGCACTGATTTAGCTCCTCAAATAGTTCAACACAAAGCATCAAGCCATGATCTTAAGTTGGAGAGAGAACGAGACAACTATATAGGGGTTTAATTGCACGAAAACGTGCATCAATCTCGGCTTCCACTTAACCACATTGTGTGATCCTAGGCATTTACTTTTTCACAGTGCCTCCTTTCCTTCTTCGTCACACGAGAGCACCTTAAAATACATCAGTTCAGTGTGTGCACTGCACACAAGCAAGACTATATAGTTACTCCATCTACAGTAACACCCATAGACAGGTATAGGGGAAATAAACAGTTTTGCTTTTTGTTCACGGATAGCATCGTCGTCCGGGGGTGGTTTGGGGCATGAATGTTTCTAAGTTCATGATCATAATCTGTTATTCCTCCCTGCCCACCTTAAGCCCTTATAGTCAGCGCTTCTTGTGGCGACTGGAACCATCCATTGCAAAAACAAATATTTTAGGAGCACGATTTGTGGCCTTTGTTTTGCATTGTTTATGTATAAGGACTCGGTCCCCAGGAGCAAAACTGGCCCGACCAACAGCGAAACTGGGCTGTGCCCTGCCAGCCCACCCGGGAAACGCCCGGTACCCGGTAACGCCAGTCCAGGCCGGATGGCTTCCTCTTTCATGCCTTCATCCTCCAACAATACACAGATAAATGCAGGCTTCCATGCCATTTCTTTGAAAGCGCAGACATTAAACGGGCTTATCGGCTCAGAGGCACGTGTCAACAGAGTGCCTGTAGTATCTTCATGAAAGCGAAGTAGACAAGTAGAGTTGAATATCCAATTTATTTATATTAAGTAAGATGCAGGAACGAAGGAAACAAGCAGCTCAAGTGTAGCTGACTGCATAGTCTATTGAATAATAACATTCTAAAGAACACAGCAACAGTGATTACATATACAGGATTCTACAGTCATGAATTCCACATTACCTGTACAGAGTACTACAACCACTCATGAGGAAATAAGCCCTTACTACACATCCCCCTTTTTTCAATACTGTAAAAAAAAGAAAAATAATAAAAAGGAATTAAAAGAAACAAAAATCAGGAACGGATAAAATCCTGAAATTTCTTAGGAGTGATTACACGTCTTCCAACCCTGGTGGATTTGTTAACACACACACTATCAGAAACCTCCATACCTTCACCAATAGAAGATTTTTCTCTAAGCAAAGGATCCTGAGAACCAACAAGATGAGAATCACGAATAGCATGTTTTTTTTTGGGTTTTTTTTAAAGTCCATGTGATCCCATCCTGTCGCCAAAAATGTGTAGTATCTTCATGAAAGCGAAGTAGACAAGTAGAGTTGAATATCCAATTTATTTATATTAAGTAAGAAGCAGGAATGAAGGAAACAAGCAGCTCAAGTGTAGCTGACTGCATAGTCTATTGAATAATAACATTCTAAAGAACACAGCAACAGTGATTACATATACAGGATTCTACAGTCATGAATTCCACATTACCTGTACAGAGTACTACAACCACTCATGAGGAAATAAGCCCTTACTACAGTGCCTTCATCATGCATTTTTATGGCTTCATTGTAAAGGATTTTCTACAGCTGAATACTCACATTAAGCAAGCCTGAAAAACCATCAGGGACGCTGCAGAGTGTGTGGAATGGTTAAAGAGTGGGTCTGCCTGGCTACTGGACCAGACACGGTTGATGCCCTCCCCGGGCGCCTGGTCAATTCTGAAAATGAATCACTGTGTACAGGTGATGAACCAAATGATCATGTGCCCCATTGAGTGCAGTCTGCCCCGGGGCCGATGCACCAACAGAATGTGCGCAACTCGTGTGTTTCGCTGGTTTGCTGCCCTTTCTCCCTGGAACGGAAGGCATTTAGGGTGGTGGGACATGGGTGACTTGTTTCACTGTTTACCGCTGGCTTTGGTGGGAACAGGGAAGGTCACTGTCACTGCGGGGGACAGGTCCAGCTCTTCTTTGAAAAAAGAAAGGGAGGGTGGTGCAGTTACAGGCAGGTAGGGGGATAGGCTCCTGGAAGGGAACGTCAATTCTGGGAGGGGAGGGGCTGTTTGGCAGTACTGAGCTGTGAGGCTTTGAAAGTTGAGGAAGACGAAGATCAGGGCTCAAGTCGGGGGTACACATGCGTACACGGCGTCCACCCACTATTTTCACACAGTTGGGCTTCACAAAAATATGTTGAACATGTCCCAGTTCAATTTTGAGACACCGGGACACATTTAGCAGCTCCTGCACGTTGTCTGCTTTCCATTCACAGCAGCAACTTGCAGGCAGCAAGGGGGCTTTTTTTAACCTCCAGCTGGACAAAGATAAAGACAGAAATTAAGGGGCCATCAGGCCTCCTTTTGATCGCGTATGGGGCTGGAGGCATCCTGGAACCTCACAAATTCAAATCCACCAGCAAGGAAACAAAACCACACAGCTTCTTATCTCTTCACAGGTACTTAAGAGATGCATGCTTTTTACTTTCTTGTATATAAGTGCATGCACTGTAAGAATGTCAGATGGGTTGCTGTCCCAGTATTTACACAAATACCAATTTTAACAGCACTATTTTATTTCTTTTATAGTGCTACTCATCCTAATGCAGAGTGTTTTGAAAGCTTTACATAACATACACATTATCCATTCCAAATAAATCATGTAAGGGTGTAAATCAATTTCCAAGATGTGTTACATGAGACAGTCAGGGGTACAGGGTTAGGAGTCAAATACCCTTCATAGCGAATATATCTCTTTACTACGCATACGATACATCGTATGCCATTCCAACGTGGTTGTTACAATGACCGCGTTGCTACATCGCAAACCATTACATCGCAAGTTTTTACAAAGACTTGCTGTAGGGGGTTCCCTGGACTTAGGAATAGTATAATTCACTATTCCTACTCCAATTTTGCAACAGCAGGGAGGGAGTTGGATTGTAAATCCAACACCTTCTGCCCCCTACAACAAGTTGTTGTAATAGCTTGCGATATAATGATTCACGATGTAACGACCGCGTTGTAATGGCATGCGATGTATCGCATGCGATGTAAATGCTGTTTCCCCCTTATAGCTCACTGTGGTCTACTAGAAATATTACAATGTATTAACTGCAAGTAACAAAAGGATCTCTGTGTTCAAAGCAGTAATCCACTTACCAATCTACATAAAATAAAAATCTGATCTGCATGTCGTATGATATGCTTTCCAGGAGACAACTTTTTTTTAAGGCATATTTTATTTAATTTTCAGTTGGCACATGTTATAACATACACATATCAGAGCATCACTTCCAGTGGGGTCACTTTCTGTGATCAAACACACTGAAGGGAAAATGTTCCTATGGAGGTACGCCGGCCTACGAGGCTGCGGGTAGTTTTTTCAGAAGAGAGGTGAAGATAATTTATCTAAGATAGATAGGTCTCAGGTTGGATATCATAGATAGTGGGGAAATTCCTCAAATTTGAAGAGTTGCCCTCACATACCGGCTCAGGTGTCATGCTTCATCATGGGGTGTTTTTGTTCCTTGTGGGGTTATCGCTGCAGTCCCCCACGAGCCCAACGACGGGGCTCTTTAGCAGAGATCTTTTAAAGGGAGAACACCATAGTGGTGAATGTGGAAGTGTGAGGTAAGTGCAATAGTGAGTTAAACAATACCCCAAAAGGTAATTTATTCTTGGGACCGTCCGTTATGGTTAAAAGCAAAAAAACTAACTTTAGAACTCACCAATGAAGAGATTTAGTTTGATTCTAAGAAAGTGAGTAGTGATCAAGGTCATCGGGTCGACATGTTTCACGCCCTTGTGGTCCAAACCAGATCCTTGCCATTTCTTCAGGACCGAAAAGAGTTAAAAATAAGTTAAGTGTGCATAAAAATAGGGATCAAGGATAGATGTATGCCCTGTGGGACAAGCCAATATTAGGCTTGTGATGATGTTGTCATGAAACAGTATTCCACAAACACCTCAGAGAAGTTATCCAACCTAAAGGGGACAAAGGAAATAAAGAATGCATGTGTAAGTGTATAAGACGCAGCGTGAGGTTCAACCTTCCTGCTCTCCTTAAAATCTCGCCATGGCTGCCATCTCTTCTCCGGCTGCAGCAGAAGTGGGTAGGTGCGATAGCTACACACCACTGAGGGTAACTGTGAGTACTGAATCTTAATTCCGTACTGCTTTTTAAGGGTCACACGTATTTTTCATGTGTCATCATTGGTTACCACTCTATCACCTCACTTTCAGGTAGCCCTCAGGTACGCCTGCTTTCCCCCAGAGAGGCCCACCCCTCCATCCTCTGGGGTAAGTGAGTACTTTCCATTTTCCTATGTCATACATTTACTTTGTACATGTTATGAATTTTACAATACGCTGGGGGCAACGATTACTCCCTACCCACTGTAGCGTTCAACCCTGTTGTATGTCGCTTATCGTTACGCTTTATTGGATAAACGATTAGTAACTACAAACTATTGAACATACCTATTCTGCTATAAAATACCTATCTGTTTGCGGCCTGCCAGCAGTTGAAATTCCCTTTTAATTTTAATGTCATTCTTATACACTTACAAATGCATTCTTTATTTTCTTTGTCTCCTTTTGGTTGGATAACTTGGGAAACATCCTTTATAACGAAACTTTCACAACGCGGTACCATTACCATGCAGGTTTTACAACGCAAGTCGTTACGACTTGCACTGGAGGGCACTGTAGGATAGGGAATAGTTTAATTTACTATCCAACACCTTCCCTACTATCCACGGGGACTGGAGTTGGAATAGTAAATTAAACTATTCACTATCCAGCGCCCCCCAATGCAAGTCGTTGTAACGACTTGTGTTGTAAAACCTGCGTGGTAACGGTACGCGTTGTGAAAGTACACGTTGTACCGTCATACATCCGGATAACTTCTCTGAGGTGTTTGTAGAATACTGTTTCATGACAACACCACCACAAGCCTAATATTGGCTTGTCCCATAGGGCATACATCTATCCTTGATCCCCGTTTTTAATGCACACTTAACTTATTTTTAACTCTTTTCGTTCCTGAAGAAATGCAAAGGATCCGGTTTGGACCACAAGGGCGTGAAACATGTTGACCCGATGACCTTTATCACTACTCACTTTCTTAGAACCAAAGTAAATCTCCTCATTAGTGGAAGGTCTAAAGTTTGTTTTTTGCTTTTAACCATACCGGACGGACCCAAGCATAAATTACCTTTTGGGGTATCGTCACTGTATTTTTAAACAACCCTTGCACTTACCCCACACACCCGCACGCACCACTATGGTGATCTCCCTTTAAAAGAAAACCGCTAAAGAGCTCCCTTCAGGAGCCAATGAGGGACTACTGCGCCAACCCCACGAGGAGCAAAAACGCCCTATGATGAAGTATGTCACCTGAGTCGGTGTGTGAGGGCAACTCTTTAAATTTGAAGAATTTTCCCACTATCTATGATATTAAAATCAAAAAAGAAATTGAACTGCTGGCAGGCCGCAAACAGATAGGTATTTTATAGCAGAATAGGCATGTTCTATAGTTTGTAGTCACTAATCGTTTATTCTGTAAAGCATAATGATAAGAGGCATACAACAGGGTTGATCGCTACAGTGGGCAGGAAGTAATCGCTGCCCCCAGCGTATTGTAAGATTCATAACAGGTACAAAGTAAATGTATGACATAGGAAAATGGAAAGATCTTGCTCACCCTAGAGGATGGAGGGGAGGGCCTCTACGGGGGAAAGCAGGTGTACCTGAGGGTTACCTGAAATTGAGGTGATAGAGCGGTAACCAATGATGACACATGAAAAATACATGTAACCCATAAAAAGCAGTACGGAATTAAGATTCAGTACTCACAGTTACCCCTGGTGGTGTGTAGCTGTCGCACCTACCCACGTCTGCTGCTGCCGGAGAAGAGATGGCAGCCGTGGCCAGATTTTAAGGAGAGTTAAAGAGAAGTTATCTTTATCTCTCTTCTGAAAAAACTTCCTGCAGCCTAGTAGGCTGGCGTACCTCCATAGGAGCAGTTACCCTTCAGCGTGTTTGATATGTATTCTTGGGAGCTCTTTTGTCTGCTCCCTGTCTCTCTCCTTGTGAATTATATGTCACTTCCTGTGATACCACGTGGAATGTCACGCGTCGTGACGTCATGTGCCTAGATGGCACGCGTCAAGATGTCACTTACACACTGCGTAACTTGGTCAGTACCCCCACTTCTTTTTAGGACTTGGGTCTTGACGAAGATGATTATACAGAAAGTTTCGGGACGGGCAGAAACAACAGCAGGAGGGCAGTGATAGTGTTGGACGGTGGCCGGATATGGAGGGGAAAAGGAAGACATCAGTGGGAGGAGTTAGAGATGGCGATTCTATTAGTGAGGCGCGGTTCCTTTATTTGTGACAGATTAAATAAAATATTTAGACATATGACCTGTTCTAATTAAAGCAGGCTTACTTACTATAAGAGAGTCTTGCACCGCGTCAGCTTGAGACCTGTAAATGATAGTAATGCACTTGTACATCCATCAGTGGTCATTTTTCAAGGTACAAATTGGCCAGGTAGGCCTAGATGTGGGACTGGGTGTCACCAGAGGGGGCTACACGTCTCTGGAAGGTGGACCGTGCTGAAATGGTTCTCTGTTCACTGCTGCTTTGACATTCGTATTTTTAGCCCGACAGCAGTGCCCAAGACCACTGGCCTGGGGAGCGGACACCTGCACCGGGCAAGCTTCCATTCCGGAGGGAATACATGATAATTAGGACTATAATGACAGTTATCACATTGGTAGAGGTTCCTACTCACCGTTTGATGGCTCTTGTCGCAGTAGCGCAGTCCGAAGTAATCGATCTCCGCGAGGTTGAGGTGCCGGAAGACGTAGTCCAGGACAACCGAGCCTTTGGTTGACTTCTGTGGGAAAGAATGCAGAGAGGCCTTTCAGAGGGAGGCGGGATCCGGCTTTGCGCTGCCTGCTCGCCGCGCTCACGCATTTACTGCTGCTTTGTCTGGCACAGGGGACGCTTTTATTGATCAGCAAAAGGTTACTTGTGAGCCACCAAGAAGCTATGCATTGAGAGCGCGCAGCTGCTGGCGGAGTACAAACCTGTCCGCCACAATGGGCTGGGACAACGGCCTCTCTGGAGACACTTTCTACATATGGGACTGCGCCATTGAGCCTATGCGCCTGGGGGACTAAACCAATAAGAAAACACGGGCGCCACAAGAATCTTTTCGCAGCATCATTAAAGTTACAAACCTCTTAGCAACAATATAGAGAAACGCACACAAAACACGGGGGATGGGAGACAGAGTAGAGCAGGTGCATTCCGAACCGATATTTAAACAATTGATACCCAGAGGAGGGTGGGCACAGAGGGGCAGAACCCAGGCCGCTTCCTCATTCACTCTAGTGGAGACAGCCAAACTGCCAAAGAACAAGGGCGCTGCTAATCTGGCTCTGTGCACTTTCACACTTCTCATTTATCACAATTGTTAGTACACTTGCCAAATCGTTTTCTTTGTAACCCATTTAAAAAAAAAAAATCTTAATGGCTGTGCATCATGAAGGGAAAAAACTATTAGCGCTTGTTGCAAAGCTGTCATGTAAGTGCATAGGTAAGTAAAGTTGTAGAAAAGTGGTAATATGTCTCAAGAAAGGTCAGGATTCACCAAACCAAACGTGTGGCGTTGCACAGTGATACACAGGGCCCAATTCTCAAATCGATTTGCCCACCTAAATTCAACTGAAGCGAGCAAGTGGCCTGGTTCTCAAGACCAAATCCATTCCTGGCATCACAGAACATGCATTTCAACGTGCAACGGATTCGCTGGCACATTCTTGTAAAACTTTACCAAGGGTTGGGAGGGGCCTTTCCAGGGTATGAATGTCAAGGAAAGTTTTGCACAACCACACATTTCCCAGTTAATTTCACCTCTAGATATGATCAGCTATTTACTCCTGCAAAGAAGAAGTGTAAATCCAAGTGCACAGTCAGAGTGGGGAGGGATCCCTCCCACGGTTGTGGTGGAGCAGGGGTAAGGGCTTCTCTCTCAGAAAAAGAGAAAAGGAAAGAAAGATTTTGTAGTGCAGTTGTACTATATAGGCTTATAGCCCTTCTGCCTTGGGACGTACCAGTAGTTAAAAGCTCTCTTCCAAATTATAGGCCTGAACCACAGGTGAAGGCCTATAACAAAGGAGAGGGTCTTTAAAAACTGGCATAACTCAAGGTAGACGGGTTAAGGCTATTCAATTATTCAACCAATTTGAGGTAGATGTTCTAAATTACAAATGAAGAAACAGAAAGGCAAGTTTTAGAAAACTGGAGCAGGCGGCCTATACAACCCATTTACTGGCCCTAAGTAACTCACTGTCTTCAGTGGAGCTCTCAGCATTCCAGTGTTCTAATATGTGTTATATTTACTCATGAAGTTACATTGTGGAGGTTTAGGCATGCAGAAATACTTTTACAAAATAATTCCTTCAGAAATACTCCTCAAAATTAGAAATTTCTAATCACCCCAGGCTTTCTCCTTGATTAATTTGTGAAATCCAAAAGTCAGTTATTTACTCCAACTGTATGAGTACATTCCCTACTTTTTACTGTGAATGAGGCCTATTGAGGCTTACGACTTGACTTTCCGGCCAACCTTCACGATTTCTTCAGTCCTTTCTTATTTTTCACTTGCTTCCTTTCCAGGTACTCAGCAGCATGGCTGAGAAAAATGGTGAAGAGTCTCTGCACTAGACCTAATCCCTGCGGCAATCCACTGACCTGCAATCCTCACTGTACACTACTGTCACTGAACTAGCTCCTACAACAGGTGTAAATATAATAGTGGTCTCCATGTTGACAGCTTGTGAAATGCTGCTCTCTGTATGTCAGTAGCTCCGCAGCATCCAATTTCGGCCATGGATTCTGCTTAAAGGTACTGCACTTGACACGCTTTGCACACAGATGTCAACGGATGAAGTTATGTACAACCAATACCCAAATTAATTCTGTAGACACTGATAACATTTCTTTAGATAAGTGACACAGAACAGGCTTATTTTTCAAAGACACAACATGTCCACAGATTGCCATCATTGCTTGAGGTTAAACGACACAGCCTAAAAATATTTAGTAGAATTTTATAATTTCAGTGCAAATCGAGTTCCACATTAACACAAGACATAAAAATGAATAGACACACACTTCCTTCCCGCTGCATGTGTGGCATGTTGAGAGCAAAATTATGCCTATGTTAGGATGATTACTGAAGCAGACAGTTTTGATGGCCTACCATGGCTTCTGGTCAATTGTGCCATTGAATTTTTGTCTTTGTGCAGTCGATGAACCGAACCACCGCTGTGTCTCATTGTCTACAGTCTTTTCTGGCTCATGAAACCACACACAGCCAGCCAACACAATGTGAGTCAGTACCCGCCAGTCACAGAATCTCTCAAACACAGCAGTGAATCAAGCTGGCTTTGGCTGAATTTTGATGAATGACTGCCAATGCATGCTCTTTACGCAAGAGGCTTTACAATAAATCCTGGATAAACCATTTTCCGAGGTTAGCCACACCAATAGTCAGCCAACAGCCGAAAACCAGCCATAATGAAAGCAGGACCCAGTGAGAAACGGCAGGGTCATGCATCCACAACCAGAGCATTCAAAAGCAGTTGAAAACCCTTCCGCCTTTGTTCGCAGTGGGTGATCTGTGGGGAAAATGTACTAGGCTTCTGTAGTAACTCATGCGTTGAACACCGGATTTTGTAATAAGAATGTTTATTTGTCGCAACTGCATCTGGAGGAGCTGCTAAGAAGTGTCCCTGCATCAGCGTCCATTCACAGCCACTGTCCCAGTCTTCAAAAGGTAATATTCGATAAACAATGATGTAATATAATTCTGCTTAGAACATTACATTTCCCCTTAGCAAAACATAACCGGAAAAAAACATAAGATTGCTATCACAAACATATAAACAAAACAATGCAACCAAATCCTACTAACCAAACATGTAACACTAAATAAAACATAACATAATGAGTTCAATAATTAAAAACATTACAACATGAAGTTAATGAACACGTATACAATTATAAGCGTATCTACATTTCCATGGAAGGCATATTATTTGTGTGCTCCTGCTTACAGAAACAAGACTGTTGCCCTGTTCCTGTTTATATTGAAGATCAGACAAACTAAGCCATTTATTAACATGGTCTTAGACATTGTGAGAATAATGCCTCACTACTCTTACAGCATCCCACCAATTATTACCATTAGCCCTAACCACACTGATACATACTTTGTCAATAGCCAGAGGCTCTCCAAACTTCTCTTCATCCTTTTTCACAAAACCACTTTCCTAATGTATACTACATCACTAACATTGAACACACATGGGCGTACATTCTTCCTTTTCTCAAAATACATATTTTGAGCTTTGACCACATTGTTTCTAACGGTGGCACCCGTTTCTCCAAATTTTCTACCAACTTCACAGATCTAGTCATCAAGCTAGGGCACACTTTGGTGGTTGGTTTGCAACCTCTTTATAAGTCAAATGGGGAAAATGTAATGTTAGAATGTGGCCTGATCTGATAAACCATAAAAAGAACGCATTCACCATTACACATCTGTTTGAAATAGCCCATTGCACACATTGAACCAAAGCACAATTCATCCGTTAAACCAGATCATTACTTTATGGATGATATAGACAGCTTCTCAAATGGTTGACATCGCCAGACTTTAGAAAATGTTGAACTGGATCCCATTGTCCTAAACCGAAAACTGTGGAAAACTTCACCTAAGAAAATATCATTAAGAAAATCTACCACATCTTAGAATTAGGTTCAACAATAAATCTGACCTCCGGCAACTTTGAGTAAAAATCAACCAAGACCAACACAAATCGTGAATATGAAAGTAACAAATTACATGGTCCCACAAAATCAAGACTAATTGTTTCCCAAACTCTTGATGAGTACTCTATAGAATGTAAAGGTGGAGAATACCAGCTCCTTGAGACCCTTACGAGTGAGTAGTTGCACTTTACAAGCCATTGATTGATTGATTGATTGACCTTTAAAATTCTTCTCAGCTCTACACCAATCATGCATGCACTGAATGATCTTATCATCAACGTCCTTATCCATTGAAGGTCACCAAAACATTTGTCAAAAACGATGTTCAGTAAAAGTGTGCCCCAAATGTCCCTCATGAGCAGTCTTAATAAGTCTAAATCTTAGGCCAACAGGAAGAACTACTTTCTTACCACAAACTAGAATACCATCCTCCACTCATAACTCAGAATTAACTTTTGTCAAAGGCTAAACCTCAGCAACATAAGATAACATTTGTTTCATCACTTCATCCACACTAACTACTCTCCCACATTGTTCTTCTGAAACAGCACACATCTCTTAAAGATCAATGGATGCATTCAAACAGCTCTTGTTGTCCTCAACACTTACATCACTATCATCATCGTTTCCCACAACAGAAGGAAATCTTGACAAGTAATCTTCCCTTACATTCTTAACCCCTTGGATGTGAAAAACTTTAAAATGATATTGGAGTCATTTGGTGGCTAATTAAGCAATTCTCAGTGTTTGATCTTTAATTTTCTCACCTCTCAGTATGGTTAGCAAAGTTTTGTTATCAGTCTTATCAATAAATTTCATACCCCATACATAAGGATGACATTTTTGAGTAGCCCACCAACAAGCCAGCAATTCTTTCTCAATTGTGGAAAAATACATCTAATTGTCCCTAATCACTCTAGATACATATCCAACAGTGAACTCATTAAAGTCACCCCCTTGTGTGAGTGCGGTACCCAAACCAATGTTGCTAGCCAGCGATTTTACAAAACTTGAGGGGGGTCCCTGCCAATGACATGGAGGGGGCCCCCCATGCTCCAGATCCAGTCAGAAGCTCTCAGTCCAGGGGCCCACTATGCATGCAGTGCCGTGGGTGGGCACCCACACCGTGGAGGCTGCAGGGGCTACTGTTATGCCACTGTTGCTAGCGTCAACAGTGATGCAACACTGCAGTGTCGGATAAAAAGGTTTCAACTCCTTTGAGCTAGCAAGATGTCTTTTGGTACACTCAAAAGTCTTCTCACACGTGTCACTCAATTAAAAAGTGATATTTTTCTTAAGTAAAACCGACAACGATTTAGCATGAGTAGCATAATCATAAAGAAATCAAGCATAATATTCGTATGAACCCAAAAAGGACTTAAGACCACTTTTATCAGTTGGTGCCGGAGCATTAATGATGGCCTTGACCAAACCTGGCCTTTGTTCAATTCTATCTCCCAGCACAACATGTCCCAAATAATCCATCTTTGTTCTACAAAATTTAAATTTTTCTTTTAAAAGCAACTCCCTTCTCCCGCTCGATGGACAGCATTTAATCCAAAATCTTATCGTGTTCTTCTTTAGTAGAGGCAGCAGGAAAGGTAAAAAGTGGTGAAACCAATTCAGTGAAATGTTTTGGCTATGGCTCTAAAACAACTTTATGATGAGCCGAAGCTTAATCAAAATTATAAAATCATTTGGAGTCTCCAATTAAAGCCAACAACTCAGAAATTTTAGGTAGGGAATGTGATTCAACTCAAATTGCCTTACCTAGGCTTCTAAGATCAACATACACCCCTAAGCTCCCCATTGCCCCTCTGAAGACCCCGCCTAGCAGACCCGGTAGCAAGAAAGCCCCATGGTTCACCGACGAACTCAAGAGCTCCAAGAAGAACTGCCGAGCCCTCGAGAAAGCCTGGCGCAGAGACCCAACGCCGGACAACATGACTGCCCTCAAGCTCGCCACCCGAAAACACCACCAACTGATCCACGCCACCAAGAAAACTGCATTCAAGGAACGACTGGACAACAATGCCCACAACAGCAAGGAACTCTTCAACATCGTCAAAGAGCTCTCCAACCCCAACGCCGGAAACAACGACATCACCCCTTCGCAAGACCTCTGCAACTCCCCCGCCTCCTACTTCCACAACAAGATCACGGACATACACAACAGCTTCAGCTCCCAACCGACGCACGCCACGACCGAACCACCGCCCCCCACCACCACCCTCCGCGCCTGGACCCCGATCAGCACTGAAGACACCATCCGCACGATGAACTCCATCCACTCCGGATCTCCGACCGACCCCAGCCCTCAACACATCTTCAACAAGGCCGACGCCGTCATCGCACCCCACCTGCGGGACATCATCAACACCTCCTTCGACACCGCTACCTTCCCGGAGAGCTGGAAGCACGCCGAACTCAGCGCTCTACTCAAGAAGCCATCAGCCGACCCCTCCGACCTCAAGAACTACCGCCCCATTTCGCTGCTCCCGTTTCCTACAAAAGTCATCGAGAAGACCGTCAACAAGCAGCTGGCCGCCTTCCTCGAGACGAACGGATCCCTCGACATCTCGCAGTCTGGCTTCCGGGCCAACCATAGCACCGAGACCGCCCTGATCGCAGCTACCGATGACATCCGAGCCCTGCTCGACAATGGAGAAACAGCGGCCCTCATCCTCCTAGACCTCTCCACGGCCTTCGACACTGTCTGCCACCGTACCCTAGCGCAGCGCCTCAGCAACGTCGGAATCCAGGAGAAGGCACTGGAATGGATCATTTCGTTCCTCTCCGGAAGGACACAGAGAGTCCGCCTCCCCCCGTTCACATCAGAAGCCACCGAAGTCATCTGCGGCGTTCCTCAAGGCTCCTCGCTCAGCCCAACCCTCTTCAACGTCTACATGAGCCCCCTCGCAGCCATCGCACGCCAACACAACCTCAACATCATCTCCTACGCCGACGACACCCAGCTGATCCTCTCCCTCACCAACGACCCCGCCACCGCCAGAGCCAACCTACACGAAGGGATGAAAGACGTAGCCGAGTGGATGATGACCAGCGCCTGAAACTGAACTCAGACAAAACGGAAGTTCTCATCCTGGGATCCTCACCCTCCGCCTGGGACGACTCCTGGTGGCCCCCCGCCCTAGGCAGCGCACCCAAACCAACAGACCACGCACGCAACCTGGGCTTCATCCTGGACTCCTCCCTCTCCATGACCAGACAAGTCAACGCCGTCTCCTCGTCATGCTTCAACATCCTGCGCATGCTACGTAAGATCTTCCGATGGATGCCCACCGAGACCAGGAAGACGGTCACCCAGGCCCTCGTCACCAGCCGCCTGGACTACGGCAACTCCCTCTACGCCGGAACCACCGCCAAACTCCAGAAGAGACTCCAGCGGATCCAGAACGCCTCAGCACGACTCATCCTGGACATCCCCCGTCTCAGTCACATCTCCGGACACCTGAAAGATCTGCACTGGCTACCGATCAACAAGAGAATCACCTTCCGTCTCCTCACCCACGCACACAAGGCCCTACACAACCAAGGCCCAGGATACCTCAACAGCCGCCTCAACTTCTACGCTCCCACACGCCAACTTTGCTCGACCGGCCACGCACTCACCGCCGTCCCCCGCATCCGAAGAGCCACCACAGGAGGAAGGTCCTTCTCCTACCTGGCCGCCAAGACCTGGAACTCCCTCCCGAACCACCTCCGACTGACCCAGGACCACCTCGCCTTCAGGAAACAGCTCAAGACCTGGCTGTTCGAACAGTAGCGGACCTCCCCTCCCCCAGCGCCTTGAGACCCACCGGGTGAGTAGTGCGCTTTATAAATGCTGTGATTGATTGATTGATTGATTGCGTCTACGTGCTACTACCAATGGAGACAACCACAGCAATGACTCAATAGGCTCAAAAATCCCCTTGTTACACTATACATCTAGTTCTTTATCTAAATCCTCTTTAACAAAAAAGGCACATTACATAACTTATGTTTAATGGAACTACTCCCTCTTTTACCTTAATCTTGTGCTGAAAACCTTTAATAGTTCAGACAGTGTTAGAAAAAAAACTAAATAATAATTCATAATCGCCTCCTCACCTACATTGTTCATGGCCGAAAAATCTTGGTCCTTGGTACTAGGACTCATCACCATGTGGAACACACCCTGGTGGAACCCACCTAAAATACAAACTCTTTTAATTGTCCCATAAACCTTTCCAAAGATATTTCTTCCTCTGAAAACCAAAATATCTTTAAGAAACTGACAACACTATTCTCCTTTCCTCATATGAAACGGGCACGATCAGGAGATTCTAACTCAATACCTGGCCAACTCTCCTCAAACATCTCCTGCGTAATAGTAATTTTGGCTCATGAATCAACCAACAACTTCAAGATGGTGCCTCTAACTTGTACCTCAATGTAAGGATCAGCACACTCACTAGGATCACCGAATACAACATCGCCATACTTGACGACAAGCACCATGTCCTGAAGTTCTTCTTACATCTTAAGGAATCAGCATCACCCTCTTCAGATGAATCCAGCATTGATCAACTTTTCGCCTTGTTTCTTTTGCCTGTGGCAAGACGTTCACAAAATGATGCCTTAGGGGTTCCTTATTTGCTGCTACGTTTGTTCACACATTCGCTGCTTTTGCTTATTTGCACACAGTTTTATTCTTCATTTCGTCATATCTGCATTTTAAAAAATTGAATTGGATGCTTTTACATATTTTAAATCGGTTTCTTACCGCTTCTTTGTATGGTGCTTGTGGGAGATAGTTGGGGCAGATCACTTCCGGGATTCCCCCGGTGCCGCTGAGAGACACCATTTTGGTAGTTGGCGCTCTAGTTCTTTAGCATACAGGCTTATTTAAACTTGCGCCGTACGGACGTGCAGTGCCTTAGGGGTTCCTTATTTGCTGCTACGCTTGTTCGCTCATTTGCTGCTTTTGTTTATTTGCAAACAGTTTTAATCTTCATTTCCTCATACCCGCATTTAAAGAAAATTGAATTGGATGCTTTTACACATTTTAAATCTGTTTCTTACCGCTTCTTTGGCTGGTGCTTGCTGGGGGTAGTTGGGGCAGACCACTTCGGGGATTCCCCTGGTGCCGCTGAGAGACGCCATTTTGGTAGTTGCTGCTCTAGTTCTTTGGCACACAGGCCTATTTGCGTGCTGCACGGACGCGCAGCGGGTGCTCCTAAGGCAAGCCCGTCTGCGCCTGTCAGCGTCCTGGAGGCGGCCAGCGGCAGCCATGCTGCCCGTAAGTCCCCAGGGGCTGAGCTATGAAGGAGCTATTCCGGAGCCGATTTACGGGCCTTGGGACTTCTGACGTGCCGTTATGTTTGCGGCTGGGGTGTGGCTGAGGGTTTGATAGATGCTTGTTCGGTGTGTGGTTTTAAACTGGGTCGGGGGCTTGCCCCTTTGGCTTCTTTTGGTATCCCTCCTGGTCATTCGTCCAAAGACCCTCCCGTTCTGGCAGCCATGATTAATGCTTGCTCGCTGAGCAACCATCATGTTGATGTGTTTGACCTCTTGGAGGACAACTCACTTGATTTGCTATTCCTGACGGAGACCTGTCTTGATTCTACTTCTGATCCGATTGTCTCTTTCGCCATGCCAGTGGGCTTTAAAATTTCTAGAGCAATTCGCTCGGATGGGAGAGGAGGCGGTGTGGCTATTATCTATAAGAATAAGCTGGACCTTTGCTTGGGGGATACTACTGCCTGGGTAGGTTGTGAGATGCTGGATTTCAGTATCCGGTTCTCAGCATATTTCACCCTTGGTGACTCCCTAATTTATAGGCCCCCTGGTCCGGTGGGGACACTATTATTCCCAGGGAGGTAAGATGTTCCCACTATATGATTCTGGGTGATCTTAATATTCACTTAGATCGACCAGATAACAAGGAGGCGCTTGACCTACTGGAAATATTACATCTGGCGCAACTCGATCAGCATGTCAACCTTCCCACTCACTAGGCCGGCCACATACTTGATCCCATCTGTACAAACTTCCCTATTGCTTTAAGGGAGCCTTGCCCGGGTTTCATGGTTGGATCACTTTGTATCCTACTTTTCATGGGGAGTGTCTAATGTGGAGACATTGGCGCGTTCTCGCCGTAACCCAGCTTTTAGAAAAATGTACCCACTCGATTTTAAGTTGGCATTGGATGCCACTAGGCCTACTTTGACAGGGGAGCTAGAGGAGTGCTTAGCAGGGTTTACCGGGTGGGTGTCTCGGGCAGTGAACACTGTGGCCCCTCATTGGCCCACCAGGCTGGCCAGGGAATCTCCTTCAAAACCCTCGTTTAATTTGGCCCTTAAGTCTGCAAATCATGAATGCAAGATTCTCAAGCGGGCTTGCCGTCGGAATGGATACTGCCCGGCAGTCAAGCGGAAGCTCAGAGATAAGCAAAAAATATACTATGAAGCTATCTCATTGGCTAAAGGGCAATTCTACGCTGCCCGCATTGAATCTGCCATTAATAACTCTCGAGAATTCTTTGCCATCGTGAAGAGCTTCATATCCCCTCTGGCCGAAGCGAGTGTTACTTCATCCTCTCCTGCCTGGTGTAATACCCTCTCCTGTTTTTTTAGGGACAAGATTCTGAGTATTCAGGCGACATATATAGCCTACGACAGCAGTAGTGGGGTATTTCCGGAGATTATGCCTGTTGTCTCGACTCACTCATTGTCGGACTTTACTCCGGTTGATCTTTCCGAATCTCTCAAAATTCTTAGGTGTCTCATGTCTGGTTCACCCTCAGACCCATGTTCTGCCAGGCTTCTGGCTGCAATGGCTGACAGCATGACTATGGCAGTTAATTCCATTATTAATATGTCACTCCAGAAAGCCCTGGTACCTCAGGTCTGGAAGCAGGCTATGATACAGCCTCTTTTAAAAGAAACATCTTTGGTCCCTCTTAGCAAAGGGAATTATCGGCCTATCTCCCTCCTTTCGGCTCTTCCCAAGGTGTGTGAGAAGGTGGTTAATAAACAGCTTACAGAATTTGTGGAAAGAGAGACACTTTTGCATCCTTCTCAATCAGGGTTCGGGGCATCGCACAGTACTAAGTCAGTTCTTGTGGAGGTGTCTGAGGCCATCCGGGAGTGTCTTGACGCCGGTGGGAGAGCCGCACTGATTTTGCTGGACCTCTCAGCGGCGTTTGACACGGTCCCGCAGGCTCTTCTTTTAGCCGACTGGCCAGTCTTGGAGTGTCAGGGACCGTCTGGGGCTGGCTTAGCTCTTTTTTGGAAGGGCGTGCTGAGCAGATTTGGCTCCCTCCATCTTCCTCCTCCCCTCAGCCTGTGACAACTGGTGTCCCTCAGGAATCTTCCCTTAGCCCTCTTCTTTTCAATATCTATGTCTCTCCACTGCTTTACCTGGCAGAGGAACTTGGGGCTAAAATTATGGCTTATGAGGAGGATACCCAGCTGCTCTTCACTTGGGACAAAGATGCAGACTCTGTTTCATTGGTCCAACACTGCTTAGCCTCTGTCTTTAAATGGCTGGCGGATGCACAACTTAAGTGTAACGATCAGAAGTCTGAGATCTTGCTATTTGGTAAATTTCCCCCCAATTTTCGAGAGCGGCTTTGACTGCCAAATCTTTTACTGCCTCCCTCCTCCGGGAAGCCAGTTAAAAATCTGGGGGTCTGGTTCGATGTGAGCCTTTCCTTCAAGACGCACATTAAGAAGTTGGCAGGATGTTGTTTCGGCCTTCTTAAAACTTTTAGAAAATTCTTTCCTCTTTTGCCACAGCAACGGTTACATGTACTCTAATTCTGTCACGGCTGGATTATGCCAATGCCAGTTTTGCTGGAGTTCCAGGCTACCTGCTGAAAAGACTTCAGATGGTTCTGAATGCGGCAGCTAGATTGCTACTGGGCTTTTCAGCTAGGAGCAGCGTTCACTATCAGCTGCGTTCTGTCCATTGGCTCCCCCGTGGTGGATAGAGTTAAATACAAATCTTTGGTCCTGCCGCATTGTGCTCTACACGGACTCGGTCCTCGCTATCTGCAGAGTAGGTTCTCTTTTTATGTTCCTTCGCGAGCTCTCTGATCAATGACCCTACACCTTGCCCTGGTCCCCCGTTTTAAGTATCAGAGGCTTGGGGGCAGCTCCTTCGCTGTGAAGGCTGCAGTGGCCTGGAATGCACTTCCTCTTGTCCTGCGATCCATTCAGGACCCATTGGCTTTTAAAAGTAAATTAAAGACTAACCTCTTTACCTGTTAGCTTCCCTCTTCCCCCCTCAGGCATCATGCCGGGACACTAAGATTATCTGTGCACGTTATAAATCTAGGTAACATAACATAACAAAATGACCAACTTTATCACAACTCCTAAATGTTGTGTATTTGGCTGGACATCCCTTCCATCCTTTAACATGAACAAGATTACCACACCTGAAACACATATTGGGTAAATTGAAAATCGATCTGCCAGCTTTATTACTTTCTTTGGAAACTTTGACCTCCATAACACTTTTGTTTTCTTTAGAATGTATAACCTTTTCAGCATCATTACATATGTCGTTCAATTCCTTTACAGATATTTGAGCAGACTCAATACTTTTAGCGGTTCTAATTGTTTCTTCCAATGAGGGATTTCTCATAGACAACAGTTTTGTTGGATTTGTTTCTTCACACATTGAAAACAAAAACTGATCACGCACCAATTGGTGCATAAAATGTTCAGATTGTCAATCAACAATGAGATGCCTAAATGCAGAGGCATAAGTCTACATGTTCTCCTTTAAGTTGTTTCCTTTTAAAGAATTTGTGATGCAAAACAATCAGAATCGCTGCACAGCAAATCAGAGTTTAAGTTTTACAAAAACTTCCCTCTGCTCATCCAAATCCTCTCCTTCACCCGAACAATCTCATGAAAGTGTTCAAACACAGATCTGGCCTTGAAATCTAACGAGTGAGGCAGAATACTTTTTTTTCAATCAGGTCTATATCTCGAAACACCTATACATATGGGACGCATCAAGCCAATTCATCCAAGATATTGGCAGATCACCTGGTGTTTCCAAAAATTACAGTGGATGAATTACAGTTTGCAGTGCAACCTTTTTTAAAACTTTTTATTTCAATAAACACTAGACGATGTCGACCCAATACAATATAACCATATAATGTGCATATTACTGCTGAATAAACTGCGTAACTCTTGTTTCACAGGTAGATAAGCAAAAACGTATGATTAACTTTGTTGCGAAATTTCTCTAGAAATAGTGTGGAATCTCTATTGAAAATAATGATATATCACAAGATAACCTACTGAAATGAATGCCCCACAGACACCAAGTATGCACATCACTGAAGACGCAGATATTATTATGCACCTAACCCATCAAATGCGAGTACAACTCAAAAGTGTGCACATCACTGAAGAAGAAGAGGGGAAAGTTTGCCATGAAAAACTTTTCCAAAACAATAACCACAGTTTGACAGGTCTATAGTGTATAAACCAAGCGAGCTTAGAATCCACGACGACGGGTGCATGTTTATACTCCTTAAACTGACGAAAGCAACCTGAGATCAGATGCGCATGCTCCAATTCAGCTCGTGCCAGCGCCGCGTCTCACGCATTTAACAAAATGCAGGGCCAAGCAGCTAGCAGCACTTCCCAAATATTCGGGACCAAACGTATCCACAGCATAGTACATTTAAGCGGACTTTCATAGGCTTAAGTATGGTTTCTCTTAAGAAATGTAGGGCCATATGTATGAACACATTTTCCCATAGACACAGAATGGGTAAAACCTTTTGATACATCTGGCCCGTAGTCTTGCCAACCTGAATCAGCCTGTGTGGATAGTCTGAAAGCTGGCAGCTCCACAATCTCCGTCAAAAAATGATGTACTAACTCATGCATTGAACACACGATTTTGTAACAAGAATATTAATTTTTTTGCAACTACACCCGGAGGAGCTGCCAAGGAGTGTCCCTGCATCGGTACCTATCCACAGCCAACCGTCCCTTTTTTTCAAAATGTAACATTCTACCAAAAATGATGTGAATGTATTCTACTTAGAGCACTACAGCTTCATTTTATCAACTAAGCTTACACAAAGTCGGCAAGCCAAGCAGGATACTGTAAAACTATATGAAACAAGGTACAGCTGGAAATGGTAGTGAGTGTACCATCCTTCTTGGTAATGCATCTACTGTATCATCAAAACACATCCCAATGTCTTTGGGTCTTAGGTTTCCTGTTTTAAGTAGATGTAGGATGTGTCAACCATGTGTTGCCCTACACGGGCAAGCCCTCACACTCTCCCTGCCCATCTACTGCCTCTGTGCAAGGGTAATGAATGTAAAAAGCCCTTATTACTTCTCCACAATACACAGTAATCTCAGTTTACACACAGCACACTGGAGAGGCAGCTCAGGAAGTCGAGTGGACCCTTTGAGAGGTGCTTCAACTGGTCGACTGAATTTGGTTGTAGTTGATAGTTGGGGTTTCTGTATTCCTCGTAGACAGGCAGACACAATAGAGAGCTTAGGTGTGCGTGGATGGGCCATCACTGGCAGAGTGGAAGGTCGGAGGTGCTCACAGCACTACTTACAATTGAATAGGCTGTGTCCTGCCTCCACACAAAGGGATGCATACCCCTTGTAGTTAGTCTGGAGCCACGACAGGGAAGGCAAGAGGCCTGAGGACTTCAAAGGGAAACCTCTAGAAGCTTCTCCCCACTGCAAAGGCACAACTGGGTATAAATACTGGACCTTAGACAACAACCTTTCAATGCCAATACAGACCTGTGGATACTCTGCCAGGAAGGAGGACTGCTGGGCTGCTGAAAGGACTACCACTCTGCTGGACTGCTGCTCTGAAGGAACTGCTGCCCAGCTGCGCTGACCAGCTGCCTGCTTCCCTCTTGCCTGGATGAGAAAGACTGGACCTGCATTTGTTAAACCTAGGACCCCCTCCTAACTTAAGCCTCAGAGACAGAAGGCTCCAACAACTTCAACCCCAGTATCTGGACTCTTCCATCTGTGAGTCTACCCTGCCAAGTGGTGCCACCCCAGCACTTGGAAGTGGGCCTAAGATGTTCTGCCAGTCTCTGTGCATCCAGATGAACCATCGCGTCTTCTCTGATGTGCGGCACAACCCCACGTAGAACCGATGCATCGGCGCTGCTGCATGCATCTCCACCGTTGCAAAGACCAGCCTCGTTTAGCAGCCAGACACCTCACTAGAAGAGCCGTTGTGCAACGCATTCTCAGCGCAGGCCCTAGCATACCTCGTAGATGGCAGCCTTGATGACAGTGCCAGACTCCACATTGCAGCCTAGCAGCTCCTCGGATTGGACGCATCGCCCAGCTTCACAAAGCATCCTAAACGCTAGACTCCACATCACAAGCCCTCGTTGACAGGATCCTCAAGGACCTCATATAGCAGCCTTGTCGCATGGCGGAACCTAAACATCACTTTAGCGGCGCGCCGCATCTTCGACACGGACCCTCGCAATGCTTTGCATACAAGGATTTAAGGTACTCCGCTCAGCTGGCCTATCTGGGTCCCTGAATCTGGACCACCCTCAATCGCTGTTGGCCTAAACGTGCAAGTTTTATCCAGTTTGGCACGACTAAATATCAACAAGTGGCACTTTCTGCTTTTTGGCGCGATTTTCTTTGAAATCTTTAAACTCGCATATCTCTGGTTCTGCTGATTGGATTTTAGTTTTGGCCTTGTTCTATTTATTAAATAATAACTCTATTTTTCTAACTTGGTGTGGGATCCTTTTTGTGCGTTGTTGTTCACGTTATTACTGTTTGAAATGTTGTACAAATACTTTACAAATTGCCTCCAACTTACGCCTGACTGCTCTGTGCCAAGCTGCCAGAGGGTTGAGCACAGGTAAATTTAGAGTTGGCGTGTGCCTCACCTTGACAAGGATTGTAGTTGCTGCTTGACCAGGGCTCCCACCCCAGTCAGTCAACAACCCATTTTCTCACACAGACCCATTTGCCCTGTTTTTTTAACCACCTGTTGGGTCATCTAGAGACTATCGTTTTTGGTTTTACCTTGACAGTCCAAACATTTGCAGTTTTTTTAGCTTTATGTGCAATGTTGGGTCCGCTGTATCAAATTATTTTTCCGCTTTTAAATCATGTGATGTGCACAGTGGATGGTTTTGCAAGGGTGAGAAAGAAACATGTAATGTATTAAAGTGTCACTGTGAGTTTCAAATGTCTTGTTTATCGCAAGAAAAAACTGGATGCAATGTGACATCTCCCTTTTCATTCGATTCACAAATAAATCTGTCATTTGTTTGCAACTGCTAAGGTGATCCAGAACACTGAAAGTCTACACATTTTGTACAACATTTGCAAAGTGGAAGCTGTCCATAAAAGACGTCCCACTGTCTAAGTGGTAGGTAAGGGCATTAGGAGGAGTCGAGAGGCATTCCACGAATCGCTGCATGCCCCCAGATGTTCCTTTCACAGTGTTCGCTTTGTTTTGGCATTGTAACCCCAGTAGTGCAGGAGTGGCGATACTGGCACTCTCTGCGAATGTGAATATAGCAAGAGGAAGCCTGAAGTACCTTACAGTCTCTTGCAGGCTTCCAGCTCTGCATTCAGGAATGTTAAGGAGGAGTGGCTTCCATGAATGCGTGTGAATTGCTACTTCATGTTTTGCTGACTGATACCTCTCTGACACAATCTAAAGATTTGTGCAGGTCACTCCACAGGCACTGCACAAGAACAACACTGTAATGCAACCAAGCCAACGATGCAGCACTGATTCTGATGGCCATCACATGTGTATGTGGACCTCTCAAGAGTGCCCACTTCTGAACAGGGTTTATCACCCAATGCCTTTCTAGCACCTCTCAAACACTACTACATTCAGACAAATCCCACCTGGCTTGTTCTTTCTTTTTTTTAAAGGGTGAGAGTGCCCCTGCCCTTAAGAAGAGGCACACAAGATGGCATCTTCTGGCGGTCATTCGGGAGCCCAAACCTAAATGACCTAAGTTGGCTTCCCAGCGGATGTCGCCGCCCTGTGCCGGCACATGAGCTGGTATTCTCTGTTTCGCCTGTGCTGACTACTGGTGGGTTTCTGCAGGACTGTGCCTCGGCTCCCGGCTCCCCAAGGCACGGCATAGGTAGCTGGAGGTGGTGCAGCTAAATTCTCCAGGGGCTTTGGTATTCTCGGAAGTAGACATTTTTGAAGTAAGGTGGCACTCACTTGTGCTACGGTCCTCGGGAACTGAGGGATCTGGAGACACCAAACTAAATGGAGAGCCACAGAACCCATTCCTTTCTGTGTCGCTCTCCTGGGCACTGGAGGCCGCCTGGAGACAAGAGCAATTTGTGGGTGGGGTGGGCACACTTGTACCCTTCCATTCTTTTAAGTATCTGTGCTGACACCCAGGGGACTATACTGCTGGGCTCGGTCCCCCAGGGTACCAAACTTGTTCTTTTGTTTTCTCTGGCCTTATAGGGCAGATTTCGATGATCTTTCTGTTGTTTTACTCCAGGTGGTCAGCTCTAGCCACCAAGACAGTGGCCGTTTCTCTTAAGGGGCAGAAGTGCATTAATCCATTGCTTTGATCCACAACCCACTTGGAAATCAAAATATAATAGTCTTAAATGTGAGTTCTAATTTTTGGTGCATTTAAAAATTTGCGTTGGGTGGGGCTTCCTACTAAAGTAAAGTAAAGTCCACATTTGTAAAGCGCACAAGGTCTCTAGGCGCTGGGGGCCGTCGAGAAGATTAAGCGAGCCCAGAGTCACATGGTGCTGGGCTGACCTACCGCCGGAGCCGGGGATCGAACCCTGATCCCCAGATTCCAGCGTCAGTCGCCCTGGCCGCGGCTCCACACCTCTCCCCACTAAGGCAAGGTTGGGCTGCAATTAACTGTTTTGGAAATCCCATCACGAAGGGAGCCGGAGTGACTGTTGCCACGGAGAGCTGCAGCGCTCTGTACTGAAAGTGCATGTGACAGACTGACTGGCCTCTGTACTCGGCCAGCCTGACATGCGTGTTCCAGACTTCTCAGTTATAAATCCACTTTGCCTAGAAGGGAGGGGTGGGCCAGCTAACGCAGCCCTCTGCTTCTTCAGTGGAGCGCTGCGTTATCTTGTACACCCAATCCCGGCGCTGCTCTCATGCTATTTATATAATGAATATCATAAAAGCTACATTGGCATTGGCCCTTGGCACCCAGGACCCTCAAGCTCGGGTACAGAAGAGCCAGACGGCGGAGGAGCAGGAAAAACACACAACAGGGCCACTTATGGTGCCACTTTATTTTTAAGTGCGCAATGATTTTTATTATTTTTTATTATGCTCTTCTAGGCTTCCTTCAGGCAGTATGCATGAAGCGGGCTACAGTAGTCCATGCTGACAGCAGAGCAGTGCAAGTGCCTGCTGTCGCGTGAACGTGTGCAGGCTTTGCTTGCCTTACTTCTAATGCTTCTACAAGGTGACACACACTGCAGACAAGTAAGGCGCCTGCGGTAACCGAAACAGACAAGTGCACAGTGGTTTTATTTGGTCAGATTGAGAGGTGAGATGAATGTGTGCGCTGCAAGTAATTAAACAGGAGCTGAGTTGGACGGCCCTTATAGAAACAAACAGGGTGTGAAACCGGCACCGTGAGAAATGCCTTCTCAACATGTTCGCATTTTTTTCACTAATTGTTATATGGAAAATTAATCTATCATACGGCAATCTGATTTAGAATTGGGCATAAAAGAAGCAAAAAGAATGTGCAACACCAATAACAAAATGTTTACAGCTGGCCTCGTTTCAGGCTTACTTTCTTTACCCGAGACATTTAGTGCCAAGAGAAAGATTTTTTTTAAATGTGCAGTACTGAAGGAAACGAGATGAGATAAAGTGCTTATTTCAATTCAGAGACAAAGAGAGTCTTTCTGTATGTCAATCTGGGTTGCGTGCATTTTTGTCTGGTTCCAGCTGGAATTAATCTATGTGGTTAACATTTGAAATGTACTGCTTTTTAATAAGTATACAATCTTTTGGTGTATTGTAGTACGGGAACACTACTCCCACAAGGCTTGTAACACTATTGTGTCATGATAGTGTACACACAATCATCTCATTTGACAGTCCCAGACACCAGTCACTTTGCACCGGGACTCAAAACTACAATTCACTTCACCATCGCCCATAAAAAGTCATTATAACAAAAGGAGCTAATTTGAAATAATATTGGTAGTGCCGAAGCAGAACTGTTAAATTCAAAGACGCATTACAATATTACTGTCTTATTTGTGTGTAAAGTGCCTCTGCATACATTTGCCTGCCTTATTAATGTCAAGATCATGGTTTTTTTTTTTAGATCTTCTGAAGCACTGATGACTAAAAGCCATGAACTAGCTAGTTTTGTGTTGATTGGAAATTGCCTTTTGCCACAGTGGCCAGTTACTCGATCACAGACGTCTCTAACCACACCTGAAACAGCCTTGTACTCTACCAGTGTATGGCATACTTTCAATAGATAAACTGGTATGCAATGAACGTGCAAGTGCAAACACACTATTCTATGCATGTAGTAACTGGGTAAATTATGACAAAATACTAAATGCTGTCCATCATTTACTTAAGTTGTTTAATATAGCGATTATAATTTGCCTTCTTACCCCTTCAGAATCATGTTTTGGGATTAGGTTATTGTAAAGCCCAGCTGCATACATTCTCCTGCATAGTGAATGTGGAGACAGTGCCCTTTAGCCTGAAATCCCCTTGGGTCCTTTTGTGTCACGATGACAGTCAAAGGTGACTTTCATGCCTCACCACTTTCAAAAGTTACCAGCTGCCACAGCACCAAGAGTATTTTCTTTAGACCTTCTGGCCTCTACCTTTTATTTTTCTGCATGGAGCTTGGTATCACTGCTCTTCTTCCAATGAGGAAGAGCCCCCGGCCTGCCCTCCTGCCCCTTAGTTCTGGATGCTGAACCTATCCTCTGCTCCTGGAGCCTGCCTCCTTCAGCAGCTTCTCAACAGTCTGCCAGTAGAGAAACCTGCAAGCAGCACTCCTCAAGCATGTGGGCTTTGCCTGTCTTGCAGAGTACGTGTGGGAGCAGCAGAGTCAGTAGCCCCCACTTGATGGAGGTCATCAGTCTTCAAGGCCAGTACACAGAAAATCCAGAGGGCTCCTGCAGATCCCCCCGGGAGTTCCACCCCCTTCTGTCCCTTAGAAGGTTAAGGGGGCCAGGTCGTAAAGGGCACCAGGCATTTCCCTAATGGGCCCGAGGGGTGGGGGGCGATTTTGTGCCCATGGGGGCTGGTTTTGTTACTGGGGGCCGGTTTTGCTGCAGTGCCGCAATATCAGCTCCCTGTAACAAAAGCAGGAGTGGTACTTTTCGCTAGTAGGGTTGGTTGCTGTTACCAGTCTGGCCCTGAGGGGGGCCAGCACACCTGGCCGTGGGAAAACACTCATAGTCCCTCTGTACTAGCAAGAGTCCAAAAGTTCTTAAGCCCATCCTTGCAGTGGAGTCAGGGGTCTCCTCCTTCCAGTTGAGCATACCTCCGGCGGCTCTGCTCCAAGGTCCTGACAATTTTCAAAAGTCTCTCCCTTGCGCAAGGGTTTTGAAGTGGCGATGAAAAGTTGCAGAAGGAAGACACCTCTGTCCATCTTAGAGTGGCATATAATCACTCTACCCTTGACCCAAACCTCCTGAACATCATTCTTGAACATTCCAACATGGCTACTTGAAGTTGTCTGTTAAAGTGGTCTTCTCTGAAGGCCTAAGCCCTCTCCTAACTGCTGCATCTCTTCATTCCAAGACGTCAAAGGGGAGCCTATTCTGTGTTTGGTTCCAGAGGGCTGGTCTTTCTCCTTTGTTTCTGTGAGTTTAGGCCTCCCCAGGCCATGTGCCGTGTCAAACATAATTTTCACATGTAGATTTCTTCCGGACACTTTCTTTCCCAGAAACAGGTCCACGCTCTGGAAAATGACCCTGTTGTGTGGGAAGGCCTTCAATCCTCCTTCTGGCCAACACAGTCATTACCTTGGTCCAGTAGGGGAACAAAAGCAAGACATGAGAGACATCTAATTAGAAGCAAAGTCAGAGAAATATGACAAATATGCAAGTGCCATAAGGAACACAGTTATCACAAAAGTGTCTGTTGATCTGTAGTCAGAGTATATTTTTACCCTTGGATTGGTATCTCACCTGTATCTGTAGGCCTAAGTACGATGAAATTGTAGTTTCGTGCACATTTTGTCCCTAATGTATAATCTAATGTAGCGTACAAACATTTAGTAATTATTACAGATGTACACTATGAACAACCCACTCACTTTATGATACATCAGGTCAGCATCAATCCGCCAAAGCTCCCTAATGCAACACAGTGCCCGTGTGCAGATACCGGGCTGAAAGAGACCGTAATCTTTGTGCTACCAGCCCAGATCCTCCTACCCTACCTGCACAGCAACAGACCTTATCTTAAAAAACAAACACTGGTAGCTGGCACTCAGTCCATTTGCAAATTCCAGAACAGGGTAGTACAAAAGCAAAAAAAGCAAGGGGGTTAAATGGTTGAAACCCATTTGCTACACAGCCTACAAATCTTTCCATTAAAGTAAATCATGGGAAGCTCAAGACTTACTCCTAGGGACAAAAGCTTTGCAAATAAGGTCCATGAGTAACCCACATCTAAGTCTTGAGCAAGACCCAGTTACACCCATTCTTTGTGAAGCAGGTGTGTTAAATATGCATGTTTCAATCCTTGAAATTCGTGAGCAGTTCATACAACATAACTACTCACAAAAAACCTTATGACTCCAGCTTGGGAAATCAGAAGAAATTCATACCTACAACATAAATACGACACGACTACTTACAGAAGAAACTTTATGAATTGGGTCATGAACCACAATCTGTTAATAAAGGTAGTGTGCGGCTGAAAGAAAATAAATCTGGCTTTTGAAAAATGTAATGAAGACTGTGGAAAACACCATAAATGGATGGAAGGATAGAGAAATATTGTATGGTTAAAATCCATCGAGGGTTATTTATAATGTTTCCTTGTCATAGTATAAGACTTGAATTCTGCTCATTAAGGCTTGCCCTTCTTTTGTGCTGACCTTGAGTTGGTAGTCGAAGGAAGCTTAGCATGTGTAACTGGCAAATTAATGCCAAATGAAGGAATTGCCCTGTGCGTCTGCAAAGTCAGAACTGTACAAGATTATTTTTAATGATGGCAATATGAAACCTTTTCCAAACACATTCCAAAAGTTAAGTAAAATTGGCAAACATTGTTTGGAGTGGTTAAGGATTCTCCCGCAAAGTGTGAGTTTAACCTGCAAAAGCACTAGTCTCAGACGCTTTTTGTTTTTTACTATAAGCTCAAAGATTCACAAAATTGAGAACAGATCCTTTCAGTACTTTTAAGGCTGATAAAATGAGTATCACTATTGTCATATCCTGGTGTAAGGATCCGCAGGTAAATGAACACACAGACACCATTGTCTTACTAACCTATTCTACACCCATGTCTTACTAATCTATTCTTTGCTAATTAAAATATCTCTGTTATTGTTTCTCTACTTGTGGGGGAGCTTGTTTCCACTCGTGCTGGGTCTGTTCTCCTCTAAATTAGAATACCCTGCTTCTTCCTACACTTCCTGTTCAGTCCATGGGCAGGAAGGGGTGTCCAGTGTCCCCTGGGTGGTGCCCTCCCTCCTGTAGGGTCCCATTGTAGTCATGACATGACATCCATGGAGCACTTAACAATAACACTGTATTGAGCACAAAGAGTGTTCAGCCTGAAGGGTAAGCTTTGTAAATCTCCAATACTATAATTTCAGAAAAAACAGTTACAAAGCTACAAATGTTGCATTTTTAATAAATAACGTTAAACAGAAACACTTAACAAAATATAAACTCCTCTTAAAAGAAATAGCAGTGTGCAACGCGTTTTATTAATTAAATGAGATGCTAAGCAGGTGGGTTGTTTATCTCACTCAAGTCTCCTCGTCCTGTGACCAAACTAATTGAAATTCAAGATTACTTTGGCTGTGAATCATAAATAAGCATAGCCATCATTTCCACGCTGACTTTTGTAGGAAGTGACATTGCCCACAAATTTATAGATGTAAATTATGCAACTATAAACTGGTTTTCAAACTGTAAATGTCAAAGCACTAGCTATACATTCTTGTAATGACAGACACTACTTTGTATTTAGATCAGATTCGCTGCAGGCTAACAGTCTTGGAGGAAAACCTTAGCGGAGCAAGTTTCAAAAGAATGTCCCCCACTTTTAATAATTCAAGCGTATTTTTATTGTTAACATGGATTATAAACCAGATTGACAGGTTTTTGCTAGCCATGTTTATGTTTATATTAATTTCGGTCGAAACCACGTTTCCACTTTGAAAATAAATAAATATAGTTGATCAGTGGCTAGTGATTAACACAAAAATATCTGAAAATATCCACGGTAGAGAGTATTTAAAGAAGTTGCAATCCAGCATGGCTCGCTATTGATAGGACGCAACTGCTGGGTACACCGGATAAACATGTACTGTCTCATTTGGAGTTGGATGTTAAAGGAAATCCTTTAATTTGCGGATGAAGTGCTGAAACCAGAAGAGGATTTGCTAGTGGAAATTACTTCACCATACGGTTCAATGGTGGAGTTAATCCTACAGCTGGATTGTCCACCGGAGTTAGAATTCCAGATATTTATGACACCACTGATAAGAAATTGGTGCATTCAGGCACAATTCCAAACCATGGGATAGGCTATATCTTCTGAAGTCGATTTCGTACTACATTTAGAGAAGATTTGGGATTTAAGGAGTGATCTATGAATATGCCCAAGAGTACTGCTGAAAATCTACAAGGATTGTAGATTTACAGTTGTTCATCTACTGACCAACATTTTGTTATGTGCATTTTTCACTATGTTCCACGTTCAAATTAACCATGACACATTTCTGGGAAATACACACAAACGTGCAGGTTTATTGGTATTCCATACATCTTCCATACCTGTCCCCTGAAGCTCCCCACTTCGAGCTCAAACCTAAACTTTGTTTTCTTTTTTTGCTGTGATAATGCCCTTCACAGTTCTAAAATTCCAATTACCCTTATTCTCTAAATAAAGAATTAGAAGTTACATACAAAAATCACTAGAATCAGGCCCAAAATAAGATTTCCCTTACATAAGTTTACAATAAGGGTCTGAGATCCTGACCTGGCATCTAATTGGAAGTGATGAGAGATGCCAAGAGAACTTTACAAAAAAGGAACATTGCTGTGTTCTTTGCCCCTAACCAATTACACGAATGAGCTGAACATTCAAAATGTTTTTCTTTTTACCACATAGGAGGTTAAACCCAATCTCCTCTCTTCAATATGCAGGTCCTTTCTATTTTGCGCACTATGCCCCTTTGAACTTTGTATTTACTTAATCCCTCCGGTCGCCAGTAGGTAGTTACAGTTAGGACCTAGTTTCTATCAAAAGGTGATTTTTAGTTGCCTATATCTTTGGCGCCAGTTGATGAATCTTCATGAAATTTCTCAAAAACATTTGCCCATTACTTCAGGCGCTGTTTGGAAAGTTTAGGGGTATTTCGTGTAGCAGGAGCCAATAAAAAGGGGTGGGGTCCCAAAATGCGTTTTCCCCATGTTAATTCCCATAGGACCTTTAGACACAACTACAGCTCAAACTGCTGGACGAAATTACACCAAATTTGGCAGAGAGCTAACTTTTGGTTTGTAGATCGTGCTTTTCATGATTTGATGTCAATATTAAGGGAAATCCAAAGTGTATATGTAGAGAGGCGGATCTTCCACCGATCCGGCAGTCCCCGCGTTGAAATCTGATTGGCTGCCAACACTTGCAACAGGAAATGTTGGCAGCCATCTTGGGACTCAGCTGGGGCTGAGTCCCACAAAGAAATGTACAAAATAACGAAAGAAGGGCAGTATAGGACTACCCTGACCCCATGGAACCAGTGGTGGGGTCCCACAGGGACTCCGCCAAGGGTTAAATCGTTTTTTAAAATCAATTTTACAGAGAAATCGCTAGTGGTTCTGCGGATTCGCAGCAAATATAAAAAATAAAAAAAAATACTACAGGCTCCTGCCCATCTTTGTAAGGAAGCCACCGAGAGGGCCAAATCCCAGGGTCATGAGGGCATTATAAACATAAAGGAATGCTTCATAAAAGCCCAGAGGCCTGCCACCTTCCCGGGGCAAATGTTTTTAAATAAATGGGAGGGGGGTGTATGGCCCTCCTGCAGCCCCAGGGACCACGACCTACCCGGGGGACTTTAAATTATTCAATGTTTATGTACTTTTGAACAAAAATTGGCCCGCCTGTACCCTAGGGACAGCCACCTACCCAAGGCAAAACAAAGTAATAATGCAGGGGAGCCAGTACGGCTTCCCCCGCAGCCCTTGTACTGCCACCTCCCCAGGGCGAAACAGCAAATTAATGTGGGTGGCCCTTGCAGCCCCCCGCAGCCCCGGAGACCACCACCTCCCCAGGGCCTTTTTTAATTTCGAGGTGGAGGGCTGCGTGGACCCCCCGGAGCCTCTGTAACCATCATTCCCCCAGGGCTTCTTAAAATTATGATGTGGGTGACTGCGTGGACCCCACACCCTCCCCTCGAGCCCCAGGGACCACCACCTACCCAGGACTTTTTTTAAATGATGTTGCAGGCCCATGCGGGACCCCCACTGAGCCCCGGGGACCACCACCTCCCATGACAAATAGAAGAAAGGAGGGGCCTATGCAGGCCCCTCTCCTGGAGCCAATAATGGCCCTGGGTACCATCAAACCTCTGGTCTGCTCCTGCTATTTCCTGGGGTGCCAACTCCCAGACATAGCAGTTTGCTCCGACTTGGCGAAAGCTTTGATAGCTCCCGCCAAGTTAGAGCAAACACTCTGCAATGATGGGCTCTCTGGGGCCAAAATCGGCCCCGGGAGGGGGGGAAGCGCAGTCCCCGTCGCCATTTGAATTTGGCCAGCCCCCAGGTCCTCGGGGACCAACAACCCCTCATGGTACCTCCTGTAAGTCCCACACAACAGGACTGCTGAGAGGTCATCTGAGGCCCGTCCCTTTCTCCACCACTCTACAAACACATCTCCTGGTGCACTACTGGTTGTGCTATGAAGTCCCCTTAGATGTTGAAGGTCCTTGGGGGCCAACAACCCTTCCAGTTACCTCAGTAAGTCCCACACAGCAGGATTGCTATGAACTTGTGGGAGGCCCTGCCTCCTTAATTCACCACTCTGCAAATGCACCTCCTGGCGCACTACTTGTTGGGTGATGAAGTCCCTTTGGATGCGGACGGTCCTGGGAGACCAAGAAGCCCTCCTCTTACCAGCAGTAAGTCCCACACAGTGTGATTGCTGAGAGCTGGTAGGAGACCCCATCCCCTTTCTTCACCTCTCTGCAAACGTGCCTATTAGTTTAACAAACATAGAAAGTCACGTAAAAAACCAAAGGTGACAGGAACGTTATAATTATGAAATCGTTTGTTTTTTTATACTGTAAAAATTCACTAAAAAACAAAGGTTACAGGGACCTTATAGTTAGCAAATATATTTATAATCAGCATTGGTAATGCAGTGGTTCACGCCTACATAATGAATAAAGCGTTGTTTTCATCAATCATCGTCTAGAAGAAGGAAAAAGCTCCCTGACAGAGTGGAGAGGATGTGGCACAGCAGCCAGAGCTGCTGACTAGAGAGCTGGGAATCCCGGTTCAAGTCTCGCTGCGCAGCGCAGCATCCTTTGATTCTATGCAAACCACTTATTCTTTCCGGTTAATAGCTGTATAAATATACTGCAATAGTAAAAGGCAAAACTTAATGAAAATATAATTCCACCAAAGCGGATGTTAACAGTATTTCGGCAGCAGGAAACTGATAAGAGAAGCAAACGAGAAACAAACATTGGTAAATGCAGGAAAATATGCTACAGCCAAAACAAATGGAGGAAAGGTAAATGGCATGCACAGGAACCAATGAGAAGCCAGGAAAGATTTCTCAAGCACAGCGCAAGCAACACCTAAAAACCATAGAAATTCACTGAAACAAACAAAGATTTAAGGGACGTTATAGTTAGGCTCACATTTTACTTGTACAAACCCATAGAAATTAAGCAATTATAGTCATCTGAGTTAACTATAACTTACGCCAATGCAATGCATGGCTTATGAACTCACAATTGTGGCATCACTGATGACATCTCCAATGACATCATTGATCACATTGTTCACAGAACCACTCACAAACCCACTCACATGCCCATACATATCGTATGCCCACTCACACACCCACACAACCACTTGTATACCCATTCACATATCCTTATCAGTACTCATACACCCATTCACTCCTCCATAGAATAGAGCCATTCACAGAACCATTTACTTACCCATACAGCCACTCATACAACCAGTCACTCACCCATACAGCCACTCATACAACCAGTCACTCACCCATTCAGCCACTCATACAACCAATCACTCACCCATACAACCTCTCACACAGCTATAATCTCACCTATACAGCCACTCACACACTGACTTATTCACCTATACAGCCACTCACACACCCACTCACACACCCTTACAGCCTCTCAACTAAGCCAGTCACTCACCCATATAAGCACTTACACACTCACTCAAATACCCATTCACACAGACATACAAGCACTCCCATATTTGCTCACTCACCCATACAGTCATTAACACAGACAGTCACTCTCCAAGTCATTCACACAGACAGTCACTCTCCACACACTGACTCACTTAACCTCTTCACTGCGGCGCAAATTCCGCCTCAGTGCTGGACATTCCAATCGCGGGCATGGTCATGACGGCTTCCGGCCCACCGTGACTCATGACAGCCGGGAGCCGTCACGAACATGGAAGAGGTAAACCAAACACTCACTCAAACAACCACTCACTCATACAGCCACTTACACACCCAGTCACTCATCAACATAGACACTCACACACCCACTCACTCACCCACACAGCTTCTCACATACCTACTTATACACCCATACAGCAACTCACACACCCATACGACTGACACAGCCACTCACTCACCTACAGAACTAGTCAGAAATCCACTCACTCACCCATACAGTCACACATGCATGCACTAACACACCCATACAGCCACTCACACACCCACTCACACATAGATACAGACAGTCACATACTATCTCTAACTTGCATGATATGAGTGGGTATCACCCATTAGTAGGACAATTAGTATACTAATCAAACTTTTGTAGTAGGTTAGTATACATGTTTAATACCCATAAACTCTTAAAAACACTTACACTCACTGGATTATGTGTCATCTGTTATGTCACTGACCATGTCATGAATGATGTAATATGTGAGGTAATAAGCAGTGCTTTGCGGGAGGATAAGTAATAGCTCAGATAATTATGACTGCTGAATTTCTATGGTTTTGGATGAGTGAAATGTGGGCCTAACTATAACGTCCCTGTAACCTTTGTTTTTTTCAGTATATATATATATATATATATTTGAAATAGTTTGATTATTTTGACTATTTTGAGGCTCGATCAATTGGCATTAGGAGTCTATGCCCACTTGGGCCCAACAATTGATTTGATCGCAAAAGAATGGCTTAATTTGATCATAAACTATATATGCACTGTATGTTACAACTTGCATCCAAACAGCATAATTGCATCATGTTGGTTCAGATCCAATTACTTTACCATTCCATAATGTCTGCCACGGATTTACACTTGGGGGTGAGTTTGAGGTAATCCTTTGTTTATGTTAATACTTTACTTGTATGTAAAAGGACTACGATTTTGGATCCATAACACACGTGACTAAGCCGTTAGGTGAAACACGTTGTTTGTTTTGCTGCCAAATAAAATACTTTTTGAAGCACAGCAACTCCTTGAGTGTCGTTGCACGCTTTCCATTGCATGGGAGATCTGTTTCAGATAATCGGGCAGCCGGGACCCCAACGACGACCCACTCACGAGCAGGTACTGGCCGAATACCGGAAGTGTGACTTTGTAATATATATATATACACACACACACACACACACACACACCACAAACCAAGGGCTGCAGGCACGAATGGCAAGCAACATGCGCCTCAGGTACAAGGGTGGATAAGAACTGGAGAATGTGTATGGCATAAGAGTGAGAAGACATCCCAGAGGTCAAGAGCTTCACGGAGGAAGTAGCATCACTGCCTGCCAGCTCGGCAACAACTTCCCACTTTTTTCGGACTACTTGGTATAAACTGTTTTGTTTCTGGATTTCAGTAAGAGTGGCTTACCTATGTAAAAGTTTAATGGTGCCTCGTCCATTTCTCCTGGTCATTCCAATATTCAGAGGTGCTCCGCAGCTTCACTGCATAGTTAGAGTGCCTCAGAAGTACATGGTAAATACTGCACGGTTGTAATGGGCTATTGGGAAATGATTGGCCAGTCACACATGACATTTGCACAGTTTGGAGCACAGACGTACCAGCAAACACTTAGATGGCTTGGGCTGAAAGGGTGACTGACATGTCACCAGCCAAGCACTGTATGTCAGCACCCAGTCTCTGAATCTCTCTTGGCGTGATTGACTGTACAGACAATTTCATACAGATACATGGTATGTGGCTTTAGCAATAATGGCTGTATCACAGACCCTGTATTGTCAACCATATTGCTTGTATGTGTTCTGGGTCTGCTATACAATTCGTAGTGGGAACTTGAAGCAAGTAGGACTTGTAACATTTTATAAGTGCAGAGTAAGTAAAAGGTCTTGATTGATGCAGGTCACTGCACAATGATGGTCCTGTCAGAATGGTGATTGTTCATTGCATATTTTGGTCTTCCATGGCATGATGATTTCCTCAGGTATAATGCCAGCCCATGGTAAAATGGTGGTATTTCGGGGAATGCTGCATCCATCCAAGGAATGATCGTGCCCACTCTGGCGTAATTACGTCGCTGGAATAATGGGGGCAATTCCTAGCATATAGTGGGCATCCTTAGCTCAATGGTGCCCAACAGCAATAAAATGTTTACCGCGGCATAGCTGTGGTAATTTTGGGTATATAATGGTCATATCTGGCATGAGATGGTGAACCATAGGCATCCAAGGCAATATCTACATATGTGTGAAAGTGATGCAAGTGAGTGCTTAATGAAAATGGTGGCTGGGTGTTGGGAACCAAACACATATATACTAAAAAATGTTTTACATTTGTTTAAAGTGTTTTAGGTAAAAAAAAATCTTGCTTTTTAAGAAAATGACTAGCTTTGGTTTTGGGGATATGGGTAGATTTAAGCAGTGTGCAGTGCTCCGTTGTGCCACCTACTCCCCCAGCACCCCCCCCCCCCCGGCACGGTATTACCATAGCATTCCTGTTTACATGGGTCGATAAAGGGGAGATAATGTAGTAACACCCCATGTTTTCCCAATTTATGCTGCAACACGTTGAGTATTTTCTACTACTGCAAATGTTTTGACTGCTACAATTAGTGTGGAAAACCCCACGGGTCCCTGAGGTAATTTTGCACTGCTTGATCTTGGTCTGGCCACAGACTCGTGCTTGTGCCTGATTTGCGATTAATGCTTAAACAAAACAGGGGACCTGATGTTTATGATCATCCTTATCCAGCCCGGATATGACGTACTGCTGTTTTCCATACGTGCCTACGGATCTTGCTATCTTGTTCATTCTGAGAACTTGCTCTCAGGTTTCATAAACTTCTGGTGACCATAGCAGCAGTTCGCCTCACTAGCTCCTTTTACCAACTTTGTTTCTTCTTGGAAGAAATGTTCTGTCGCCATTCAGCATAAGTGCCAACATCTATTGCAAAAGCACCACAACAAGATATGCAGCCATGGCAACACTAATCCACCCTTTGTTAGCACACCTCCCTGCACTATCTGTACCAGACAACATTGTTGTGAGCACTACTTGTGCAGAAGCATAGAAGGAAAGCCCTCTCACTGTGGCCTGCTGGGCCTGTCTTTGGTGCAGCGTGCCCTATGAGTCTGGCTGCCTTCCTCCCCGCACCACCCCTTGGGAAGTCTCGGATCACATGATGCACAAGAATACCCAGGTGCCGCCACTGGGGCCTGGAGCACAGAAGCCTATGCATTTACAAAGCCAGCACAGGTGTCTTTTCAAATGCAAAATCATAAATGTACAATGCACGGAGGGGCTCTGGGTCTCACAAGTGCCACCGCCTTTCACAACGTACACACTGTGAACCGCTTCAAGAAAAAGGCGGAATCAAAGGGACATTGCCCCCTCTCAACAGAATTCTCTATTGAATGCAATGCCTTGCTTTGGCTTATTGAGGTGCTAAATCTTCACAGACTAAAAACAGCCCCTCTTTGACAGGTTGCACTCTGTGTGTGCAGGCTACAGACACAAGGGGCAGACAGTATTCCCCCCCGACCACTGCATGCTCTCCCCTATGTCCAATTTATATAGGGCAAGCGTGTGTGTTTCTGTAACCTCTTGACGCTTTACAGGTCAAGGGTCGCAGTGCTTGCGAATTCTGAATGCTGGAATGAAGGTTTCTAGTCCCATGCAGGCCTCTATGCCAACGTCTGATACTGTTCGCAATGAGGCATAACGTACATTTCCTGATCCACTAATATTAATGATGCGCTCGGTTTGCGCCTCACTGCAAAATCTATGTATGTATATGTATAAACCATTTTGTAACGCGCTCTGTTACTTGGGAGTATCCTGGCGCGATAGGGAAGAGGCAGAGGAAGACAGAAAACAATCAACTTAAGTCACACTCCTAAACAGATGGGTTTTAAGATTTTTCTTAAACTGGGCCACACCTTGCGTGGATCGTAAGAAAAGAGGAAGTGCATTCCAGGCGCGAGCAGCCACTATAGCTATAGACTGGCCCCCAAGCCTGGTTCTCTTAAAGCGAGGAAGAGCCATTCTAAACATGGTGGATGATCTGAGAGCTCGTGAGGGGACATAAAAAGTGAATCTCTTTTTTAAGTATGCAGGTCCTTGATCGTGGGTTGCTCTGAACGAGAGCACTAAGGCTTTAAACAAAATGCGTTGAGATACTGGTAGACAGTGGAGATTACACAGATGGGAACAAACACTCTTCCATCTCGGGACATTAAATATGAGACGGACCGCGGCATTCTGAATGACCTGCAAGCGTTTCACCAGGTAGGCTGGAATACCGCTAAACAAAGCGTTCGCGTAATCCAGCCTTGCTAGAATGAGTGCGCAAGCGACCGTCTCTTTAGCTTCTCTAGGGAGCAATGGAAAGAATCTGCGCAGCATTCTCAGCGCGGCAAAGCAGGTTCCGGAAAGCTTCTTTATATGGTCCTCAAATCGAAGGTCCTCACCAAACCAAATGCCCAGATTTTTCGCAGGACCACCCATCACCTTGGGGCTAGGAATGTTCGAAGGCCACAGCAATTTCTAAAATTAGAGGGAAAAGAGCCATAAAAAAGCACCTCGGATTTGTCCTCATTGCACTTCAACTGAGCCAAAGTTAACCAGCGAAAAACTGAGGACAAACACAGCTGAACAGATGAGGTATCTAAATGATCGTCTGGCCAGGTAAACAACAGCTGTGTATCGTCAGCATACCCTATAACCTTAGCCCCATACTGCTCCGCTAGATACACCAGGGGGGTGATGTAAATGTTGAACAGTAGGGGACTAAGGGTAGATCCCTGGGGGACCCCGGTGAGAAGTGGCTTAGGTTCCGAGGCGTGGGGCGGCATCCAGACCTGTTGCGACCTATCAGATAGAAATGAGGACAACCAGGCTAGGACACCTCCACCAATGCCTATAGCAGACAGCCTGGCCAGAAGGTGCTTATGGGGAACGGTATCGAATGCGGCAGAGAGGTCCAATAAAATCAGGACCGCTCTACCGCCTCTGTCAAGACATTTCCGGATCGATTCCGCCATCTCCACCAGAGCTGTCTCCGTGCTATAGGCCGCCCGAAAGCCCGATTGAGCTGGATGGAGAGCATTAGAGGACTCAACAAAGCTCTCCAATTGATGGAAAGCCACTTTCTCACACATTTTTGCCAAAGCAGGCAGGAGAGATATGGGATGATAATTCCCAGGGACAGTAGCATCCAGCCCAGGTTTTTTCAGAAGCGGCAAAAGTTTTGCCTGCTTCCAATCACGAGGGACCTTAGCGTAAGATAGGGAGCAATTCACAATCTGGGTAACCTCACTGCAGACAATATCTGCCACCTCCGAAAGCACCCGGGCAGGGCAAGGGTCAGAGGGGGAGCCCGACTTAAGAGATTGGAGGAGAGGTAGTATATCACAGTCCGTGACCAGCGAAAAGTCCGTGAGCTGTTGCAAGTCACAAGGGCGGGGCATAAAGGAAGGGCCAGCCACGGAACAGTCCGCTGGTAACGCTGAGAGTAGATCCTGCTGGATCTTAGTTATTTTGTTGATAAAAAAATCAGACAGGTCCTCGCACCATTGTGCAGAGGAAGGGAGCATGGCGGTGTCCGCAACAGGTGATACAAAACTTTTTACAATAGAGAAGATCTCTCTACTGTTGTTTTCCGCTTTAGCAATTCTCCCTGCATAGTAATTCCCCTTAGCTATCTTAATAGTAGCATAGTAGTCTTTTTGGGCTGTGCGTAGGGCGGACTTTGACTCCGAGCTATACCCAAGTCTCCAGGCACGCTCCAGCTTTTTACACCTTTTTTTCAACTCCCTTAATTCAGGAGAAAACCAAGGCTGGGAGGGGGTATGTCTTATTGTGAATCATTTGCAGCCACAACTCAAATGACTGCCCTCCAAGCACACTCTATCTGCATCAGACTTCAGGTGCCAGTGAGTGCCATGTACGCCACAAACCACCACATGCCCCATATACACCAAATGGTAAAACCTGGAGGCCACAGAAGCTGTTGTGCAACAATCCATTCTTTTACCACTGGCTTCTAAGGTTACAAACACAACAAATAAAACAGCAATATTAAAATCACTTTAAACGTTCCTACTTTGCCCTCTCATGTGGGTTCGGTTACATTTTTCCAACAGGGTTATCATTCACCAAAAGATGAAATCCTGTTTGAGGAGTGGAAAACTGAGACACTTGCAGGTAAAATCGCTGTTAGAACTTGAAGGAAACCGAATACTTGGCATTACATCGACAAAGTTATATTTCTGTTTGTCTTTCTGTAGGGTGAAGCCAAGAATAGGAGCTGTAAGCATGATGATGCCAAAGGTATCCCAGCCTTCATCCGAGGAGTTAGTCCTCTTACACACTCCATCAGCAGAACGTGTTAATTATTAACGGCAATCTTCATATTTTTCGTTTCTTTACATTTCTGGCAGGGTAATGTCTGTACGTAACGTACAGTGGAGGCATCTGAACGCTTATTTGCAGCAAAAGAAAACTACTTCATCAAAATGGAATGTTTTTGTAGGGGACTGGCCAATGTTGGGAGTCTACCGTTATCTGATACTCATTGACACGTCCTCACTCCTTCAAATAATAATGTACTATTCTGAGAAGCATGAGGGAATGTTTCATAAAAGCGGTGTTTGCCCCTTTTCCATTGAAATGAACATGCATAAAAAAAAACCTATGAAAGAAATGATAGTTAAGTATTCACAGATCAATACAACAAGCATTTGCAATGCAATAGGTCCCGCATTTAGGCGAGACCTATTGCATTGCAAATAGTAGGCATCACGGACAACGGGAGGGTGGGCGATGGCAAGGACAATAGGAGGGACGTTGGGAGGGGCGAGAAGGCAAGGACATCGGGAGGGCGAGCCGGGAGAAGGCACGAAAACGGGAGGGAGGGGGAAGTAAAGAAGGCACCAAAGCATGTTGTGCCTGCAGTAGGAGAACCTCATTAAAGGAAATAGTGCTCACAGTCTAAATAACATGTGGTGTGTAACAACCAAAGTAATGGGGCCAGTCACCATGGGAGGTGACAATGAAGAGGAGGCGGTACTAGTGAGGGACTAACAAGCCTTTTGACGAATCAGAAGCCAGCATTTAGGACGGACTATGTCAAATATGGGTGGAGAATGGGCGGGGCTTCTGTTCACTATTCCTCTACAATAAGTCTTGCAGAGCAGCGCATGCGCGCTAGCTCTAGGCTCGACCTAAAAATGAAACTGTGATGCCTTTGTGGAGTAGTGTGGCTCACTGGTTAGAGGCAGCAGGCCTGAGAGCAGAAGTCAGCCCGGGACCAGGGTTCAATTCCCGACGCGGCAGGGTCGTGGACCTTGGTCAGCGGACTTGATAATTCTCGCTTCGGTGCTTACTCTAATCAGGGGTTCCACTCGGCAACTCTGGGCATTAGCTTGCCTAATCTCCACAACGGCCCCACCAATTCCGGGGATGCCTGGCTCCACCTTGGGGACTCCCAGCAAGGGACCATCCCACAGGGAAAGCCAGGACGGGTTCCCCAGAGTTATACAGCGCCGGGACGCCCCGTTGCTGGGGCAGCTGTGCGCTTTACAAGTATACTACATTTACATTTAAGTGAAGCTTGAGAAACACAGTTCTATGGGGCACATTCCCTTCCAGTTCTAGATGTCCTTCAGCGTAAAGATATTTCTCTTCTGATGAATGCACACAGGTATGGATCTTTAGACAGGCCAACAAAGGATGCGTCACCTGTCTCTTGCAGAACCTGACCAGTGGCAATCTATAGCAGTCGCTCGGTTTTCAAATCTTGATTAACCTTCTTCGCTGGACACTAAAATGGTACCTCACTGCTCATTGATGTGATAGACTATTGGCATCTCTGGGTCTCTCTTCCAGACATAGCTTCACACCTGCATTTGTGGGTCTTCTTGGCACCCCCTGTAGACGACGAGCTCTTCGTTGCTGCCTTGTTAAACAACTGTTTCCTCGAAGGCGTCTCGCCCTTCAGTGGGCTTACAAGCATTGCTTGGAAGAAGCCATTTTAGTTTCATGAGTTACCTTACAAAACTAGGGCTCCACTTCTGTCCTGTTGACAATCTCAGACTCTTCCTTACTTGAGATTATCAATAACATCCTACCTTCCACTCATTAGATGAATATATTAACAGAGAATTGATTAGCAATGGGATGATAATATTATGAATCTTTTAAAGTGCACTTGTTTCCCGAAACAATTGTTACCCCACTGCAGCTACTTCTTTCCCAATGACTCACTTTTCAATTTAAAGCAATATAATGGTGACTGTTTCTCCCATGCGATCACCTCATTCAACAGTGTGACTCCCATCTCTGTTCTAACACAAGCGGTCACATTTTTCTACAGAAATGCACATTATGGAGGTTATTTTTGACGAAAGGTGTTGTTATAGTGAACATTGTGGCTACAACAAATGTGTTGTGAGCCTGTTCATAGTACTTGATATATGCAGTTGATTGTTGGTGGTGGGCACCTGTACTCATTTATAGGGACCAGGACTTATTTTTCATCGTCGGAACTAGAGCAAGAGAAATAAAGTCAATACAATGAAGAAAGGAGAGTGAAAGAAGAATGAGGACTGAGGGAGGATCAAAAGTGGGCAGTCTTGGTATTCGACAACACTTGTATTAGTAAGAAAAATCTCTGATCCCTGCACTTTTTTTTTTACATATTAAGCAATAACTGTTCCACTCTGACAGCAGTGAACATGTGTCCTATAACTTTGTCCACATAGAATCACCGATCACTCTCTAGGAAGGGTCCAGAAACTCTTTGAAAAAAATGTCTATGGTTTACAGAAGACTAGAATGGATTGAAGCCATTTAACTTTTACATGATTCCTCCACAACATGGGAAGTCGTATAATATAAAATGTGCCTGGGAATGGAAATCCATGTTGCTAAATGTGTGTTGCTGGGTAATACGGAATGGCGGGTTAGATACTGAAGCCCGTCCGACTGTTACTGGCTCACATGTCTTTCCAGGCTTGGCACAATGGGGGTTGTGAACAACTTGAAGACCTGTACCCAGATGAGCGCTTCCTTTCCTTTGATGAGGCCCAAGATACTTTTATGACTGGCCCTGGTAATTTCCTGCAGTATGTCATATTAGCAGACATTGCTAAAACAACATGGCCCACTTATCCTAGGGCCCCCACGTCCACCGAAACCCTGGGCATTATACTGTAGCGTGGGGGAGGAGGGGTCGACACTTAGTTACACTCCTGTATAAAGCTATGCATGAAGACACAGTAGGGCCTACTCCGAAAGCGCACTTGGGCTGGGACATGGACTTAGATACACCCTTCACCGACAGGGCCCAGGCCCAGAGTTAATGATCTTATACATACGGTATCATGCAATGCGCGTTTTAAATTGACACATTACACTTTTTTTGCATAGGACCTACCTTATACCAAGAGGACTCCAGCACTTTAATCCTACCCGCTTAGTGGAATGCTCTAGGTCTGTTTGGATGGTCCGGATTTTTTACACTTAGCCTGGCGGTGTGGTAGGGTTCAGCTGTACTGGGCTCGGGTGGTGCCGGAGATTTACAGAATGGTGCACTTTTAACCTTACTCCAGCCTGCTGGGTAATACTGCAAGACCAAAGGGTAAGAAGATGCCTATACATTTTTGCAGCTGACCTTGGTCCTGGGCAGGCGCTTGGATCATCACTTGGATGAGTCAGGGAGCCCCTGACTTTGACCTCTGGTGCAGAGACTTTATGGTATGGGCGGTGGTGGAGGAAACTCACATGAGACTTACAGGCAGGACCATAAGGCTGAGGAGGATATCACTGTGGGTGATCTGTGTTTTCGGTTCTTGGACCCCGAAGTCGACACTGATATTGAGGATACTGAAAGTGCTGGTGGTTCTGGGATTGAGTAACCTACTCTAGGGGGTCCCTGTTCTAGTAGCTAGGTGCAAAATCTTGATCTAACTGGCCCGCCCAGTAAAGCATACTTTTGAGCAGCTAGATTAGTTGAGACACATTTTCTCAAATTGCAAGCTAGTAAAAACGATATGTGATTTGGTCCAGGGAGTGCTTTGCAAAATATGTTCCCAGAGCACACGCATGGTTTTAACACAGGTATTCATAAGTTAAAAAAATCCTAAACTATGCAAACGCTTCCATTAATAATTTGCAAACATTTCTGCTTTTTTTTGCCCACTCACAAAATCATACAGGAGTATGTCTGGAAATCTACAAAAAATAATTTTCTACAAATTTTCTTTCCTTCATGAGAAAAATATTCCCTTTGAGAAACCTCTCTAAAACATCTGCATAAAATGTGTGGGGGTACCTTATCATTTCCCACTCTGGAAATACACTTACGCCTGCTTTGAAAGCAAAAGCAATACAAGCATTTCCAGTTGGGAAACGATGCTCAAAATGCGTGTGACTACCCATACATTTTGAAATGGCATTTTGTTAGGTCTCTTGTAACCCCGCCTCTCCCAAACCTAACCGTAAAATTAACCAAGGCAGGATGTTCTCCACATTGGCAAATTGTCTCCCATCATCAGTCACTTTGCACTTTGAACATTCAATTGGTCCGGATTCGGTGAAACTGGCGAAATTCAAAACAGCAAGGAATTTTTAGACCTTAAGTTGTGCCACAAGTTGCAGGTGAGGCCCACCAGCACTCTTTTTTGGAGACTTATTTCCAATCAGTAGACTTTGGCCCAGAACAACAGAGAGAAAAGCTGCAGAGGGTAAAAGAAGTAGGAAGAGAAAGATCGAAAAACCGTGCAAAGGGAGAAGGCTGGTCTGAAAAGGAACCTATTAGAGTGCGGAGTGGGTAGACTGGTGGATGAAAGAGGCATGTGGTGAAGTTAATACTAATCCTGATGTTCAGCAGCGGCGCAAACGGGCTTAGAGACATTTGGGCCCGGTGTCTTCTCTTTTCCATGTCAGACACTGGTAAAGGTTCTTTTGTGGAGAACCATGCGCAACAAACATTAGACTCTGGGCCCGTATAGTTTAAGTTGAAAATGACGATCGTTAATTGCCCCTCTCCTCTGGTATTCGTGTTATGTAGCCTAATATCAAATACACGTGTCTGACACGGCCCACAGTGCGGTTGTACTCAATGCACAGGAGTCACTCGAAAAACACATTCTACTTATGCGCTTTCATTTCGAGCTGCTACAACTGTTCTCTTCCAAGGAAACCTCCAACCCTCTTCAATGCACTATTGTACTACTGGAAGGCCCCAGGTGTGCTGCAGCTGGGCATGCGGCCAGGCCTGCAGACAGTGAGAGCCAGATTTAGGCTGTCGCAAAGGGTAAGTGTACGTCACCGTTTGGCCCAGGTATAGTATATCCTCTGCTATATTTAGGTGTTTTTGCAGAAATCTGGCAAAGTTGCTTTTTTCCTCACTTTCGTGTTTGGTTGCATTTTTTAAATTAGGCTTCACAGTGGACTACTCTATATGGGGCAACAGCCCATGGTACCCCATCGCCTGGTTCCGCAGGAAGGTGCTTTTGTGCCCCAGGGCCTAGTTTATAGCACGAAAGGAGTGCCACAGAAGCAGAGAACACAAACAGTTGCTGAAACCGTGCAGGGTGAAGCAGCAACAGGGAAACCAGCAGGACGGACTAATGTACACCCGTAACTAAAGAGGGACGATGGACACATGTGCAATCTGTGTCACCCCAACACAAGGACACAGGCACATAATACGATGTTATAAACCACTTGCCTCTTCTAATCAAGCTGAAATCAGAAGTTGAAATGGAATTATAGAAGTGCAGGTATACACTGTCCCAGGGTACTTGTGTGCTTCTGAGAAGTACAGGTACTCTTCCATTAAAAGTACTGAATGTCCGCTGAGAAGTCGTGGTACTCTCCCTTTCAAATGAAAGAAGTGCAGGTGCTCAGTTCCTTTGAGTGCCTGCCAATTAAAGCACTGCCTGGAATCATATCTAAGGGCTCACAGCCACTGTTTAACACCCTCCCGCTTCTCATCTCAGTTTATGCCATACAAATACCAATACAAACAAACATCTTGAAAAATACTCTTGATGGGATGGAGGAAGGCGAGGATGGCAAAAGCACAGGCGTATCTTCCCCAGGCGAAGGGAGGTCTGGGGCTTCCCCATCTGGTTATTGTTATTGTTATTGTTAATTCCGGCTTTTATAGCGCCAACTCACCGGCAGGTCTCAAGGCGCTTATGACCGAAGGGCAACAACTACATAATTATCAGAAGGAGGAGAGCAACATCATGTTTAAACTGAGCTCAACGCATCCCTAAACAAGAAAGTTTTCAGGATTTTTCTGAAGCGAAGGAGATTACCTTCCTTACGGAGGGTCTCAGGTAGTTTGTTCCAAATTTTTGGGATCAGAGCGGAAAAGGATCTCCCCCCTTTTGTGGCCAACCTAAACCGGGAGCACACCAACAACTGTGCGTCTGAGGACCTTAGTCTTCGTTCCGGTTTATATACCTCCAACCGTTCCTTTATGTAAACGGGTGCTTGCCCGTAAATTGCCTTATGGGCTATACATAAACTTTTGAAGACAGACCTTTGCCCAATAGGCAACCAATGGAGGCTCTGCAACAGTGGAGAGGCATGGGATCTTCTTGGGAGCTTAAAAATGAGACGTGCTGCGTCGTTTAGGACCACCTGCAATCTGCTGATCAGGATTTTTGGAAGGCCCAAGTAAAGGGCATTTCCATAGTCCAGCCTTGAGATTATCGTAGCAGAGACTACAGTGCGAAGCATGGACTGGGATAAAAGAGGGACTAATTTACGCAATTGTCTAAATAGACCATTGCAGGTGCCTACTATGGAGGAGATCTGACTACACATTGACAGTTCGCTGTCGATCTTAATGCCCAAGCTTTTCACCTTATCCACTGGTGTAGGAGTTGGACCTAATTCCTGGGGCCAATACAAGTCACTCCATGGGGAACATGTAGATGATACAACTAGAACCTCTGTTTTTTCAGGATTGATCTTCAAAAGGTTCATAGTCATCCAACTCACTGTAAATCTTAGAACATCTTGCGCGTAAGTCTGCGCCAACACTGTGTTCTCTATGCTCAATAATAGTTGGGTGTCGTCAGCGTAATTAAATACGCGACATCCCATCTTTGCCAGGGAGCTTATCAGTGGTTGCAGGTATAGGTTGAAAAGGAGTGGGGACAATGCGGAGCCTTGAGGGACCCCGCATGTCAGATTTCCCACCTCCGATACCTTATCCCCCAGCTGAATCCTCTGTGTTCTCCCTACTAGGAAAGATTCCAACCACCTATAGGCCATGTCTCGAATCCCGAAATTAGCCAGTCTATCCAGGAGCAGGGTATGGCTGACAGTATCGAACGCCGCCGATAGATCTAAAAGTATCAGGGCGCTCGGTTTCTTGCTGTCAGCCATCCCTCTGAGCTCGTCCAGCACCGAGAGCATCACCAACTCGGTGCTGTGGTGTGCACGAAACCCCGCCTGCAGATCATGGAGAGAGTGGTGTAACTCCAGGAACGAGGCCAGGGACTTCAGTACATGTTGCTCAAGGATTTTTGACAGGAACGGGAGTTGAGAAATAGGCCTATAATTTTTCAGAATCTTAGGGTTCGCTCCTGATTTCTTCATTAGCGGCTTCACTCGAGCTTCTTTGAAGCTAGCTGGTAGCCGTCCTGTGTCTAATGAGTTATTCAGGAGGGAGAGGATGTGGTCTTCCAAGGTAGGGCGTGCTAAACGAAATACACTAGGGGGGCAGGGGTCCGCCGAGGAGCCAGATTTAACTTTGCTCATGAGTTGCTCAAGACTCATCGCATCCATCAGAGGAAAATTTGAAATATGGGTTTCCACAGGAGTCTGGGCGGCCTGCGACTTGATGGATTCAGTCACAGTACCATTCCCAATGTCCTGTAAAATAGTCTCTACCTTCTCTAGAAAGTAGCATTGGAAAGTGTCGCAGCTGATTGCTACTTCCATATTTTCAGGTTTTTTGCTCAGTTCAGTTAATATTTTGAAGGTTTCCTTCTGGACATTTTCAGCTTGCTTTATACGATTTTCATAGTATTTAGCTTTAGTGTTCAGGATGAGCTTCTTATGGATATTGTGCAAGGTTTTATATTGTTCTCGACTTTCCTCATCTTTTTTCCTCCGCCAGTTTCGTTCTGCATTTCGAAGCTTCTTTTTATGCTCCCTTAGGTCAGATGTAAACCATGGAGCTCCCTTTCCAGCTCCTTTTACCCTTTGCTGCTTTTCTGGTGCAATCTGATCAATTGCTCTGGTCAGGTTGCCAGTAATGTCCCTATACTCCTGATCGAGGTCAGTATTAGGGGCGATAGGGTAAACCACTACCAAGCTACCCAGCTGAGGTATATGGTCAAATAGTCCCACCCCCAAACGGAAAAACACTGGTGTTTTATTGATCAAGAGGTGGCAGGAGTCTATATATGGAAAACACCCTGACTAACTAAAGCTCATCGACCACCTGGGGTGTACATTTCGCTGGTGCTTCGTGCCACTTAGGGGCTCTGGGACAAGGTCCAAGTGCAGAAGGGATTGTCTACTCCCATTTCTCCTCAAACACCATTTCTGGGAACCCGGATTTCCCTCCGGTGTTGCAGGGCCCCTTTTATAATGAATGGCAAGAAGCTAACAGCAAAATATTTGGGGAACTTCTTGATGTAGGGGGCCTTATGCATTTTTATCAGCTACAGAAAGCATTTGGCCTCTCTTCCAAAGCCCTTTGGCAATACACTACGTTGAGTCATTGGGTCTCCCAACCTTCGATTCGACCTCATGCCAGTAGACCCCCTACGTCATTCGAAAAATGGGTTCTTACATGTTACTCTGATAAACGATTGCTTTCCGATATATATGCTTTTCTTATTACACCACTGAGACCCAAAACAGCACAACACAGATGGGAGGTAGAGTGCAAGCACACTTTTACAGAGAGGGAGTGGCGGGACCTATTGCATCGGGTCCGCGCCTCTGCGTGCAGTACCTCCAGTAAGGAGATGTTCCTTAAGGTTGTGCATTACTGGTACTACACCCCAGCGAGAACTGCGCATTGGAAAGTGGGCAGGGATAGTGCATATTGGTGACAATGCGGACAGACGGAAACATTGACTCATATCCTATGGCAGTGCCCCAAACTTGACACTTTTGGGCGGGAGATACTAGATGCTGTGGATACAATTTTTGACACAGAAATCCCATGAATTCCTATTTCTATCCTACTGGGGCTCCTGAACCCGTTGACATCCCCCCTGAGATCATCAAAGGGCTGAGCTATTACTTTAGCATTAGGAGCGGCAAAACAGCTTTTACTGGCACGATGGGACTCTGATGGTATTCCGACAACAGGGATTGGCTTTATAAACTTTGGGGTTTACTGGGGGTGGAGTAATTGATAGCGATAGCTACACAAACGCAGCCATCCTTTCATAAGATGAGGGCACATCTCATACATTATCTTTCGGATAAAATCCGAGAGCTAACGTGTCCCACACACCTCTGTGTTCTGCGCCTGACACGGGCAGACCCAGATTCTGTTTAAAGGAGCTATCACTCAAGGATGCCCTACTTAGTACTCATGCTTCCCACTATGCCTTTAGGTAAGTCACACATAGTATAACCCTCGCCATTTTCACTCTTTTCTCTTTCTTTCTTCTACTTTCCGTCCTCTGTTTCTTTTCTTTGTTTCTTTGTTCTTATTGCACACCGGCCGATGGATGTAGATGGGAAATGTTGTACTCGTTTAAAACTCTAATAAAAGATCCTAAACCTAAAAATACTTCCCAAGGTTCCAATCTAATGGTCCTCCACAGGTCTCCTTTACTGACCTGCCAGCCTTGAAAAACGTTTTCACCGTGGAAGAGAGAAGCAGGGTCCTGGAGCAGGAAGGCCTGGAAAGCGTGCGTGGCGTTCAGCCCACCACTACCTAAGAAGTCATGGGGGGGTCGGGGGCACTGAAGGGGCAGGGCTAAGAAGGGGGATAGGTCCTTGTGAACAGGACTGTCTAAGGAACCACCACAACTCTCAACCATAAAACACTGCCTCCCTTCTCTTGGGAAGCTTGCAAAATGCGAAATACATTCTTACTCTGCAGAGCCCCCACACATTCGCTCATAGCCTACCCTGTGTAGGGGTCTCCAGTGCACCTTGTATTAACTGTGTGATATGGACTCTTCCCAGGCGGCTGAGGGATCAGATGGGAGCACTGTGTGAGTTTGATGGCCGGATTCCCGTGTCTAATTTATGAAGGTAGTTAGGTGGTGGGCACTGGTAGAAGGCTGCCTTGTTCTTCAGGCATTCGCTAGCCACAAGCTCCTACAAATAACCTTTAACCCCGTCACAATTCTCCCCTACTCCCCTCCACTCCCTCCCAAATTGAACACTGACACTACTTAAAATTCAACTGAATAGCCACAGTTTCAACTCGAAGTTGCACTTTTTTTTGTGCGGCACTTTGTTAAAATTACTAAAGTGACGATTCCACTGTGATAAAACTTCTTGCACGACCCCTTAAAAAACAAGGCCATCTGCAAAAGGAGTGTGCAAATCCACCACAGAAATACTAATGGCGAGCATTCAGCTACGGTAGTCCAGACGGGACGGACCATATACATCATGACAATTCTGCCCCTCGGGTCAACACTGCACCGATCTAATGTCAGCTCTCTGCCGGTTTTGTGAGGTGGCACAACCTACAATTAAAACCACTTAAAAGACCCTGGAGCTCCGGGAGTGACCCTATACTGACACGCTGCCTCTTTACTTAGGCTAATGAAGCGGAAACATGCAACAACCGGCGCCACTGAGCCCACGCGAGCCTCCAATGAAAGGGAACGAGATCACTGGTAAACGTGTAGAGTGGAGCTGCAGCATTCCTGCACAAGTGACCGACCGCTTGCGCCTGTCAAACAAACTCACATCTCCGGTGAAGCCCATCGTGCTGACAGCCGCGAGGCAGCCGAGCAGCCAATCTCCTCTCAGCCCCCAAAGCGGTTACAAGGCAAGCCAGGTAAATGACAGCGCGGCAAAACTCAGCTGCTTCTGGGTCGGCGTGACAAAAGGTCCATCATGTCCATTTATTTACATTTGTTAAACAGGGCGAGCCAGATCCGAGAGAGAGGTGACAGGGTACTTCATGAAACAGGGTGACAGCAGGGCTTTAAGTGGGATGAAAAAAAACTGGAAGGGTCACTCAAAGGGTCGTGGCCAACGTAATTAAGGGCGTGGCTTAAAAACTATAAGCTAAAAATCTGTGCTTAGCATAGTGCGCCGCCACACTTGTATTTTTCTGTTTCTGTCATTGCATCCAGATATATGATACAACAAGTAACATCATACCTACAACAAGCCAGAATTATTGGCTTTGTCAGTAGTTGTTAGTTGCAAAGTTAAATAAGCAGCAACTATGGCTTGTATTAACCCCTTAAGTGCTCCCGTCGGCCAACGGCCGTCGCAAGCACTACCTCCGTAGTGCTGTGCACATCCGTTGGCCGACGAGGCCCTGCCCACTGATTAAAACCGCCGCACCGTGGCAGAATTTGCGCCGCGGTTAGGCGGATAATATTGAGAAAGCTTCCTCTTAAAGCCCTGGTGACACCGCAACAATGTTGCTGCTCCTGAGTTTCAAAAAGAGAAGGGAAATCAAGAGAGAAAATGACTCTCTTTAAAGGGTTTCACTTCCCCTACAACGCTCACCTGTCATGACATCATGCCGTAACTTCCCCACTAGTGAGAAGTGAGCACTGTGAGCTCGCACACATCGATGTGCCTGCTCTCACTGCAGTCCTGAAAAAAACGGACGGCCTGAGCCAGGGACAAAACAGAGCCCGATAGAGCACAAGCATAACGAAAACTGAGAGGCCCTCTCCGCACGGTACGCAGAGGGCCCCTCTCCGGGCTCAATCAGGAGCTCTCCGGCCAGAGTGCGGTGCCGACGGGGCTCCCTGGAACTTGGGGCCCCCGCACCGCGGGTGCTGCGGGGGCCTGTGTTACGCCCCTGCGATAGAGACCCATTTCGAGGCCTCCTCAAAAAAACTGCAGGTGCTCAGACCCTGTGAGATCAGGCCCATTTAAAGCCCTGGGTGACAGGTTATTAAGGAAATAGGTATAAGGCCGGTGCATACAGTGCAATGAGTGACGAGAAACTCCTAACAAAATAAACGACGTGCGCATGTAACATACATTTGGTGATGAGGAAATCCGGCGTCACCTTGATAGACATGTGGTTCTGGCAGTATAGCTAAGAAGATAAGAGCGGAGGCAATATGTAGACGTACACATCGTAATGTTTTATATAATGGCAATCTTGAGTGCGGGACAAGTCTGTGACTCAAATATATATTTATATTTCCATACATACATTTATATACATACACAAATATTCATCCACAATTGTTAAAAGTAGAATATGGTTTCTTCTGCTCATGTTACACTGAGATATGCTTATAAAGCACTTAAAACAAAGTTAAAACAATTAAAGTGAAGCTATGGTTACAAAAAAAACCTGAATTGTGCCTCTTATGACTGGCCATTCAAGTCATAACTCACAGCCCCACCATGCACTTTTCCACATTGCACACATGATATCATTGATGACATCTTAAATGACACTATCAACAAGATCAAATATGGCCTGTCAAATTGAATCTTTAGATACATCACTGATGAGATCATATATGACATCACCAGTGAGATCAGAAGAACCTGTGGGTGTGCACACAGATCCTGAAAGTTCGTAGACTTCGTGAGAGAGTTGTTCCAGGATTATGCCATGCAGCCAATACATTACATTCATTCATTCTAAACTTTATTTCGGTTTGTTTATGAACCATAAAAGTACAACAAAGAGAAAAAAAAAACACATTTTAAGCAATGAAATAATACACATGTTACATCCCAGTTCATATACATAGTCCATAAGTTTCCATTTGGTTGTGGAGTCCCGTTAAGATATTTAAGACAATAAATTATATATTAACAGATTAAAAGGTTAAAATACAATAAAAACCCAAAGTTTTCCTGGGAGAGTTATCTAACAATAAACCAGGAGGCTAATACATTACATGCAACTAGAACACAGGGAACTTGATTAATTTTATTTTCTCAAAACTAAATAACACATTTGGAACATTACATAAAATTACAAGGAAATTATGCAAAGTACACCTTAGGCTATCCCACCTGAAAAAATGAACATGAAGGCATACCTTGTGTTCACAACTCACTCAAGATACAAGTAAGGACCCTGTTTTGCAGAAACAAAGTTTCCAGGTAGACATTTGCACACAAAACAGACCTATGCAATAAAACTGAGATATTTCACGTTGGATTAATTTGTAACATTTCACGTAAATTGACTAATGTAAATTATGCTAATGTTCCAAGTGTAATGTAAAATTTGTTTGCAGTGACTTTACAATGGATACCAAGGTCATCTACAGTCCTCCCGGGCAGAACAAGGACCTCATTGTTGAGTTTCAGATCTCCTCCCCACTTCATACATCTGACATGCCCACACCACCCTCTTGCTTGACTTCAACCTCACAGACAACACAAGCCAAAAAACAAAAAAAAACACTCTTCCCCTCCATATACTCAACATGGTGCAGTATGTCAAACAACCACCACACTGCCATCCCCATTTCCCTGCTCAGCGTCATACCAATAAACCAACGTCATCACAAAAGAGAAGATTAAACCTTCATATCCTTTAAAGACTTCTCCATATACAACATAATGCTTGATCTCATCTTTTACACTATCAACTCCCCATCTAAGGCCAACGCCATTCTAAAAACGTAAACAATTTTTGAAGAAGTTATGTGAACATCCATACTCAATACAACAAGCAAGCTAAAGCCTTCAGCACCCTGGTACTTTAAAGACCTTGCTACCGATAAATGAGCCATCTGCAGACAGGAAAGAAAATTAAAGTAAAACAGAACTCCTAATGACCTCCTGATATTTGAGTCCCTTCAGCTGGCATGCAGACAGCTCATCACATCAGCCAAAGCAAAGTACTACACCAACACCATCAATAAAACCACCAACAGAAGAAGAATGCTGTTCAAAACAATCAACCACTGTATAAACCCCCTGCCGGACCAGCCTATTTGTCACTCCACAGAAAAGTGCATTATCATCAACCTCTTCCTCAGTGAAAAAGATTACACAACACATCAATGCACTAAGATTTCTTCATCTCTTACACCCACCTCGTCCCATAAAATTCCACAGTAGGCATCCTTCAAAGCACTTTCTCTCCCAGGTCTTGTGACATTCTTGACTCCCTCAAAGCCACGTCTTATGAATATGGTGCTTACCACTGTCCTTCATCAAAGCTCACTCTTGGGATTCTCTCTTGCCCCTACTCACCACTGACAATGCCTCCCTCATTCAAAGTATATTCCTAGAAGCTCTCAAGACAGGCCAGAACCCCCCACCCCTTAATAAATTAACACTAGACCCTGATGACCTCCCAACTACTGGCCTGTCATTCACCTACCCTACATTGGCAAGATCACAGAAGAAGGAGTCTATATTCATTTCCAAAATCAAAATCAATGCTATCCAGGTCTTGCACGACTACCAAACTGGTGTCAGATCATATTGCAACACGGAGACCGCTATCTCACACATAGTCGACCACCCTACCCTCATATGCACTCTGATGTCTCAAATTCAAATTGTATTCAATGTTTCTCCTCCTACCTTTCAAACTAATACCAGTTTGTTAACATGGGCACCTTCAGGTCACAAAACACTGTATCACCTGTGCAGTCCACAGGGTTCAATACCATCACCTAGCTTCTTCGACCTTGAAATGGAGCCGCTAGGTGCTTTACTCACAGATAACAGCATCAAGATTTACCAATATGTGGGTAATACAAAACTCTGCTTAGAAGTCTCCTCTGCTTCAGATATCCAATGCCTCAAACCCTGCTTGCACATCATCCAGACATGGATGTCCAGTGCCTATCTCAAGTATAATCCAGCCAAGAGAGAATTCCTGTTACGTGCCAAGAACTACAAACAAGATGCAGTATAAGGTTTGCTTAATAACATGAACCTTGATGGCTTCGAACCCCAACTTTCATAGAATGCCAAGTCACTTGAACTCACCCTGGACATTAACCATACCCTCAAATATCACACTGCCAATAAAACAAAGACGGTTTCGTACCGGCTCTCTTTTCTACACAAAGTCAAACTATTTCTTCCAGAAATCAACTTTAGAACCGCCATACTCCTGCATTGGATAGTGGCAATGTCCTACTTCATGGCCTCCCAGACGCCACGCATGAACCCCTTACAGGCATTCTATACACTGCAGCGCATTTTAAGCAGGGCATGAAGAAAAATGATCACATCACCCCATCCTGCAGGCACTCCATTGACTCCCCTTGCCAGCCTGTACCATCTGCATCATTTACAACAAAGAAGATATAGTCTAAACCTTGCTCAATAACATGAACCTTGACAGCTTTGAATCCCAAAAGCTTCAAACCCCCAACGTTCATAGAATGCCAAGTCACTTGGATTCACCATAAAAACCAACCTCACCCTCTATGAACACATTGCCAAACAACAAATTTGGTCTGGTACCAACTCTCTATTCAAAAGAAATTCAAACCCTTTGTTCCAGAAAGCGACTTTAGTGCTGATCAAGCTTTTGTACTCTCACATGTGGATGGGGGTAAGGCCCTACTCCATGGCTACCCAGACAACACAGTGGCACCCCTTAGGAGAATCCTACACACTGCAGCACATTCAAACAGGGCCTGAAGGGCTATGATCACATCACCCCATCTCGAAGGACTTCCAGTGGCTCCCTTTGCCAACCAGCTCGTCTTCAAAACAAGCTGCATCATTTACAAAACCATCGCGACCAGCACCCCAGCTTCCTAGCAGACAAGCCCTCCATTCCTGGTGGTTCTTAATTCACCCATCAACAGGACACAATTAGACTAAGGATTAGGATGTGTTAAATTTTTTTTAAAACAGACAGGATCATGAACAACATTCCCGTATCCATTAGGATCGCCTCAATGCTGCTCCAATTTGGTGAAAAGTTGAAGACTCACTTCTTTAACCCCTCCCATGCTCGTGACGGAACCGTTCCGTCACGAGCCTCGGGTGGGCTGTGCTGGTGACGGAACGGTTCCGTCACGGCCTGCTCGCGGCGCCTGCGTGGCGCGAATTCCGCACCTGCACTGACGTTCTAAAGAGCGGGTGGGGCCGTGACTTTACCGTTCCGTCACAAGCACAGCTTACCCTAGGGCCGTGATGGAGCGGTTCCGTCACGAGTACGGGAGCGCCGCGCGGCCCCGCCTCCCCCTTAGCGCTGCGGCGGAATAGCCGCCGCAGCGAAGGGGTTAAAGAACACTATGATACAGTGCATCATCCATCTACAAGCCAGCGTCCACTCCTATTAATCCTTGACTTTATGCTCGTATTAGAAATTGGGATCTCTATTTGGCAGAGGCTGGCGCCGAGGTCCAAATAGGGATCCTTCTTCCTAAGTCAGACACCCTTTGATAACCCCTGCTCAACCCTGTGTTAACTTAGCACGAGCAGACAGGCCTATCTCGGATGCAGTGTGTGAAGCATTTATGACCATACACAGTAACGCAGGAAGGACGCTACAAACGGACACCATAAGTAAGTATAGAAAAATAGTTATCTTTATATAGACTGAACACAAGGCTTAAAAGCGCTCAAGGAGCCACAATGCACGTAATTACAGATTCACTTCAAAGCAATAAAGGCACTCAAAAAGCATGTGGAACGAACTTAGTTCGAGGCCGGTGATGCACAATGTACCTGGGGTTTAAAGGGGCACGGCACGCAGCCTCACAAGGAAGCTGCGGTGATGACAGGCTGACTTGCAGCGGCCACAGCTCCCAGCTGTAGCGGTCCGCGGCATGCACTCACGATAATCCTGGGACAGGGCTTAAAGGTGGGTACCTAGCGGCACACGCAGGTGATAACAAGATCCTCGAAGTGGCTCAACTGCAGCGACCCGCGATAGCGATGCTTCTTGTAGGATGGCAAATGTGGGCACTCAGCGGCAAAGCTCCTCCGCTGCAGCGGCCCACAATAGCGATAGCGATAAGTTTGGTGACACGGGGAAATGCGGGCTCTCAGCGGCAACATCTCCTCAGCTGCTGCGTCCCACAATAGCGATGACTTTGGTAACATAGGCAAATGCGGGCTCTCAGCGGCAACAGCTCCTCAGCTGCAGCAGCTCACAATGGCGATAGCAATGACTTTGGTAACACAGGCAAATGCGGGCTCTCAGCGGCAACAGGAAGAGGGGTCTTCCATCAGATGCACAGTGGGAGGTGGAGCCATCACTCACCTTGCCAGGCACAGCCCTGCTCAGATCAAAGGTCACCCCTCCCCATACTCCAACTGCAGATCTGTCTTTTCAATCCAGGTCGGGCTTAACCTTCCCTCTCCCTCCAAAACCAGACAGCCAATACACATAACAGCAGAGCACAAAAGTGGTATTTTCAGCCAGAGAATATAAAAATAAGCTTGACTACCAGATGCACTTTAATATTGTGAGCTCAGGCATACTAAATCCGGCTTTCCTATCATGTTCCTTGGGTCACTTAGGATTATAGAATGTAATACAGTCAATTTACAATGGGGAGCATTCGCACTGTGGCACTGAATGGCAGTGGCACAGCGCCCAGAGAATCTAACACCAGCAAACACAGAGGAGACAAAAGCAAAAAATGGAAGGGAGACCCACGCCAATGGTGCCAGGTTTAACATTCATCTTTGACCCTGTGCAGCACTCCGTTGTCTTTTGGCTACGTTCTTGCTATGGAAATATTATACGCATACATTAATACATGAAGACTTGAACATGACACCATAGAAAGTGTGAACCAGACCGATAGAACTTTTAACTTATGTTCTGTGAAGAGTTTTGGAAAGTTTGAGGAGTATGGGACTTATTCGTCTAGAGCAGTTTTTTCCAAACTGTCACTCGATCTGAGGTCAGGGCTCTAGTGTTCAATAGACAGGTCCATGAGTCCCACTTCCCTCTCACGAGCTGTAGTGATTATTCCCCATTCACTATAGGCGACATTCAGGTTAGGCCCTTTTAGCAGTTTGAGTCTCAGGAGTCCCCCTCCAACTCTTTTAGAAAAGTGAAAAGTGTTACAGAGCCAAACCTCTATCTGCCAGACAAGTTCCAGACCTTTGAACAGTCTAAACCCACCAGCAGAGATTGCATGACCAGGGCCTCTGACAGCATGTTACTCGCATGTTTAAGAAAGACAAGGGAACCCAAAAGGTATGCCATAGGGACCTTGGGCAGTATCATGTTACAAAAAACAGTGGTCCCTACTCGTGGACACAATGGTATACTGAGCTAATAATCACACACCTGATAAGTGTTATGTCTTTTGTCCAGCCGGACAAGGAATTTATTTAACAATTTTCTTAATAAAAACTGAATGAACACATTAATAACAAGTGGGCACAGCCGTGACCCACAACATTCAGACAAAACAACGAACAGAATGATAAAAGTAGCAAAGCAAAAATATGTCTGTGTACTTGTAGTCTGTGTTACAGACAGAGATTGCTATAACCACACCATTGCATTTCACAATATTTTAAATGTCATATTGCATAAGGGGTTTTTTTGGTCGACGACGTTTCGATGCATAAGTTAAATGAGGGGCATCATCATCAGGACAAAAATATAGTCATTGTTGTCTTTAAATATTACACTGCCTTTTAACCCAATTCTATACATTTATACATTACATGGGAAAAAGGGGGGAAAAAAGGGGGAGAAGAAATACATGAAATTAGGCATGTTGTATTGGAAACTTGCAACCTCATCTCTTCCATTAAAACAGAGTATATTTATGTGCTCGTGGTGGAAAAAAACGGCGCATTTGTGGAACTCAGTGTCCAGGACTGTGAAATACAAAAGGGAAATGACTTCATCGTGTGAGAGGGGTGTATTTGAGTGCCAGTGATGACAAAATAGCGGCGCATTGAGGAGAAAAATAACAATTCCCGTGAGGGCAGACTATTTAGGCGCAGTGATGGGGACAATTGTTCCGAATTTCGATGTGACATAGTGACCGGAGTGAGAACGGTCGGAAATGAGTAGTTGATGATGGCTGGCAGTGAAGGTCTTTATACTATAAAACACAATTGTGGACGGAGGCTGAACCGGGTTCCGTGGGGCAGTCATGTAGTGAAGGGCACAACCGTTATTAGTGCAGGTGAACATTAACACGGAGCATGCGACTGGGAAAAATAGAGGCTAAAACCTACGCGTATCACATCAGGCAATTCAGCGGATAAGCAGATACCATGAACAATGGAGGAATCTGGAAAAATAATGGTTGAGCATTAAAAGGGGTCGAGTGCGACCGGGGGGGGGGTTGAGCGGCATGGCGTGCTACTGGTAGAATAATTACCGGTACTGCCCTTTCCAGCGTGGAAAAGTCATCTGGATTGGGAGCGTAATAGCTCGATCTGGGGAGAAAGTTCAATGGAGTCAATTACCCAGCGGGGCATGGTGGGACAAGAGTGATAAGAGAAAAAGCGCTTGCGGGTTACTTACATGCAGAAGTCGGCGGCGCTGTGGCGGACGGTGGGTTTCTGGTGTTAGAGAACTCACGTGTGGCAAGTTTTTAAAGGGCCATGTGGTCTGCAGAAAGCGATGGTGGACTGCGGAAGTGAGAGCCGGTTAGGCTGTGAACAGTGAAAAAGGACTGGGGAAGTCAAACCTCTAGTCATGGTGTGTAGACGCGGCGGCCATCTTAAGGTGGTGAATATTGTGAAAAAAGTGAGCATTGTTCAAGTTAATCAGGCACATTGCAGTACATAGAGTAACAATTTAAGGGTTATTTCATGTAAGCTTTGTTTACAGTAGGGAGGTCCAATCTTCAAGACGATTCAGGCCATTCCTGATGCTGTTGGTTTTAACGATCCAATGGAGTTCCTCCTTGTTGAGTAAAAGGGACATGTCTGCCCCTCTAGAGGGGGGGGGGGGGTTTGATGATTGTTATCACAGTCCATACCAAGTCTTTGTCACTGTGACCTTTTATTGAAAAATGTTCAACAAGCGGTGCATTAGCTGTCTTGCACCTTATCCTGCTTCTGTGTTGGCCAATTCGTAGTTTCACTTTCTGGCTCGTTTGGCCTATGTAAATGAGCATGCATGGACATAAAATAGCATATACAAGATTTGTGGAGTTGCAGTTAGAAAAGTATTTACGGTCAAATTTTATATTTCCATACTCAAAAGTTTTGCCTTCGATGGTTGAGTCGCAACATACACAGTTTCCACATTTTGAATGGCCCAAGAGTGGCGGCAGACCCCATGCATCATTTATTGTGGTTTTGAGGGGTTGCTGTGGTAGGGATGCTCTCACTAAATGGTCCTTTATATTCTTGGCTCTTTTAAAAGCAAACATGGGGCGGTCCAGAGTCAGTTGACCTGCATTGACTGACTTTTTCTGACTGCATTGGAAACAGGGGAAAAGGTGGTCACACAGATTAGCCTATCTTGTTCTTTCTTTTGTTTGGGTTCCAAGAGGGCTTCTCTAGGGCAATACCAAGCCCTTTTGAGGGAGCGACGTACCAATTTCCTGGGATAGCCACGGTTTCTGAGTTTCTTACTGAGCGTTTTTGCCTCTGTGAAGTAATCTTCTTTAAAATAGTAGTTACGCCTGATGCGCAAAAACTGGGAAAAGGGGAGTGAGTCCCGTAAGGCCCTGGGGTGGTGGCTACTGTATTCTAGCAGAGTGTTTCGCTCTGTAGGCTTACGGTGTAGACAGGTGGTAAGACGACCATCAGTGTGTCTTATCTCCAAGTCTAGAAATGCGATGGATTCAGTACTGGTGGACAGGGTGTATTTTAAACCTCCACTATTGTTGTTCAACCAATGTTGGAACAGTAAGAGATTGTTTGAGGATTCGGTCCATAACATAAATATGTCATCTATATAACGTTTCCACAAGGCAATGCCATTGTGGAAAGGATTAGATGTGTATAAGATGTTATTGGTCTCCAAATGGTCCATATACAGAATGGCCAGGTTAGGGGCAAAAATTGCTCCCATGGAAGTACCCCAGACCTGGCCATAGAACTGCCCCTCGAAAAGAAAAAAGTTTTTTGTAAGGCAGATTTCAAGTAATTGTAGGATGAACAAGGATGGAACATAGTGAGGCCGTGTCCTTGAATCAAGTACCTTTTCGATCACACGTAAAGAGTCATACTGTGGAATGTTAGTGTATAGTGACTCCACATCCAGCGTGCACATGGTGCTGGATGTGGGGTCAAAGGGATGTTCTTCTATCATGTTAATCATGTTCATGCTATCCTTGATATAGCAGAGGGTTTCGGGTACAAAGGGTTTAATGAAATAATCAATATAGTGGCCCAGTGGCTCTAAGACAGACCCGCAACCAGAAACTATGGGGCGTCCTGGAGGGGATAGAGGGTTTTTGTGGATTTTGGGTACGCAATAGATGACCGGAATGCGGGGAGACTTGGTGTTGAGGAAATCAAATTCTTTTTTTGACAAACAACCTGAGTCGAGTCCTTCTGTGGTAACCTTACTAATCATTTCCTGAATCTCTGTTGTGGGATTTCGAGGGAGTTTGCAGTAGTGCTCGGTTTTGCTCAGTTGGCGTAATATTTCCTGTTTATAGAGTTCTAGATCTTGGATCACAATACCCCCTCCCTTGTCTGCAGGTTTTATTATGAGAGATTGGTTGTTTTTGAGGGAGGAGATTGCTTGTTTTTCTTCAAGCGTGATGTTGTATGGTATGAAGGACCTTTGGTTCTCAAGGTGGCTTAGATCTTTGAGTACTAATTTCTCAAAAGTTGGTATCTCCGCCGGGATCATACCACCAGTTGGGGAGAACTTTTGAAGTGCCCTCCCCTCTGCCCTTCCTCAAGAAAGCAGTATCTCACAGCAGAGCAACTCCAAATCGGATAGCCCCACAACACAGGCCATGGGCTTAGATTTGAGGATTACTGTTTTTTAGGCTCTCCTTCCTCCAGTGTATGTCCCACCCAGCTCATAGGAAAGCAGCAATCCACAAATCTGTCTGTGGAGATTCCTCTACCTTCTCATGCTCTTCCAGTCAGCCTTGGGTCCCAAATCGGAACCACAAATCTTCCATTAATTCTACCAAAGGCTCTCATACACTGCACAGTACTAGACACTAACTTCATGTAGGCTAAAGGTGAGCTAAGCACACAGCAGTCGAACTCTACAAGAGAGCATACAGACCTCACTCCAATAGCACAGGTAAAAAGGCATGTTCACTTCTAATGATCACTACACAGTATGCTGCCACCACCGCGATTGTTCCATCAGTATGAGGGTAGCACTCTGGGCATCCCTCCTGGTCCAACAAGACCGCAATCCGAGACAGGCCTATGTCAGAGTGCCCACACGTGATCTGTGTTCACCCAAGAAAACAAACATCAACAAGAAGGATCCAAACATAATTACAGCTTGGGTACTCAGGACAAGGGTATATCTCAATCACAATGCAAGGGACTCTTCCATCCTAACATATAGTTTTATTAGTAAAACTGTAGATCTGTGCAAATTTAGTAGCATTTCAATGGACAATTCTGTAACCATTTCAATAGAAAATGTGATGCTCTACTAATATATTTAACCATTACCACTCTCCTGCTGAATACATGTGCTACACTTAGTGTGAAGCTAGGGGTTTCACAATCCCTATTACATCAATTATGCAACACTGATGTCCGCACCGCCACTCTGATACTTGTTCCAGCACCACTGGTGCAAAGGTGCTAAACTATGTAGATAAGTCCAGTTTTACAACAAACCCTTTCAAGCATTCTCAAGCAAGACTCTGGGTGACCCTTCCAGTAATTTTAGCTGCTGTTCTTTTAACTTTACAAAGCCATTTCAACAGAGAATGTGCTCACTATGCATACTCATACAAAATAATTCCACTTGTGTATGACTTTCACACATTTATTTATTTAGTTAAACATGTTTGTATAGTGCAAACTAGACCACAAGGGGTATCAGAGCGCTTAACAGATTGGCAGTTACGAAGGTACAAGAAATGTAAACAATAGCACAACCGGACAAGAAAAGAACAAAACAGATCAAAACAATCATAACAGTTCAATAAAGACAAAATAACACATTGAGAAGTATGGATGTGGCCAAACAGCCAGAGCTGACGACTTTGGAGCTGGGGAACCAGGTTTGAGTCTCGGCATTCGGTCTGCGCAAATCACTTAATCCCTCTCGCTTAAAATAAAATGAATCTGACCTTATGTAATATATTCTGGTAATCATGCAACAAACTCCAATGCCCTTTGGTAGTTAGTGTTCATGCTATTTAAAACTACAATATATACGTATTTGGAGTTCAAAACGCACCACTGGGCCTGGTTTACACACAAAAATACATGTGAGCACTTACCCTGACCTCTGCTGCAGATGTTTTTTTTAATTTGCAAGCATCACTGGTATCAATACCAAGATTTTTCAGAAGCCTTGTGATTTCAGTGAAGAGCTGTCACAGGCCAGCACCCCAGTCTGAAAAATGTTCCAGCTCCAGTGCAGTTCACAATCTGCCAATTTTATGGGCAGATCAATATCTTGGCCTCAGTCTGATAAAGACATATCAAAGAGTGTGGTAAATGTTCTGACATTTACAAAAAATTATTGCTGTTAGAGAGGAACAAAAAGATTGTAAAGACTGTTATGTTGGGAATTCACAGCGTTTTGAAAGCGTGTCTACTATTACATTAAAAAACACCTGACATGTCTGTTAAATATGTTCTATAAATTGGGTCAAGTTTGGGAAGCACTGCATAGAGTGAGTTTTGAGAGGGATGGTTTAACAGAACAGATTCTCAAAGGACTTCCAGAGGATCTAGCAAAGGCATCTGCTATCAACCTAATTCCATACAACGAAAACATTGTACAGAAATCGATTTACAAAATGTAATGTTTTATTATGAATGTTCAAAAATGGCGAAATAAGCACCTTATATCAAACCACACAGTGGTGTGTTCTTACTACCAGAAATATGATAATTTTTTTAGAATCAAACTGTTGTGGCTTTATGTGGGAGGATGGAAAAAACACGACTGAATTTTGTCTGACAGCAAGAAAAGTGCCAAGTGCAGTAAAATGCAATGCGCCAGTTCACAGATCAAAGGTGGCTTGTGAAATGAAAAAACATTCAAGCTCTAGGTGGTTTTGCACAGAGCACGAGACCGCGAAAAAGAAGGGAAAAGCGAAGAGGATTCTTCACATATGCCACTCAATGTCATCTGTAACAAAGGAAAAGAAATGCTCCTAGTCTTGGAACCAGCTGAAGAATAAATATTTAGGACTAAATAATGTATTAAGGAAAAAACAGTTTTCAAAATGACCTGTAAGAATTTCGAAAAACCAATGAGATTTTCAAGTGGCTAATAAGACTTTAGAATGGCTTCAGTTTATCTCATAAGTACTTAATTATTCAGAATTTTCTGTGAGCAACAATAGGCCCCTGAAAGATCCCTATTTTTTAGGCTTACCTGCGGCAGTGCATGCGCTGTCGATTGCAAGACATTTTGTTTAGTTATAGGGGGCTTAAAGCCTCCTCATTGCTTTCCAGTGGTTGGCTTCAGCGTCACTCTCCTTCCCTTGCTTCTCTTTAGTCGGCGCATGCTGGCTTCCCTTCCTCTTTGTGTGTTTGTCCAACCCCTTGAACATGGCCCAAGTACTGCTTCGTTGCCCAGAGTCCTTCCACTGCTCGCCTATGGGGAGCTATTTTTTCTTGTAGTTGCAGCACTTCATAAGGTTGCATGTGATTGCAGGCCGTTACTCCCCCACCACCTCGCCCTGTCCTGCATTACAGTTTTTTTTGTTATATAGCACGAAATCGGCTGTGACCATTGAAGGGCTTTACAGGAGCGCCACATTACGTTACACAAAGTATGATTTTTTTGTTTTGTTGCTGGTCCCCTGTTTTTATGCATTATTTATTGCCCCCGCTCACCGCACTGTTTTCTACACCCCCAATGTTACTTGTACTCTCCCAATACACATTGTTGTTTGTCCTTGTTGTGTTGCTTCCCCCTTCCAACATCCTGCATTTTCATTGCTTGCACCCTCCTACCTTCCCGTCCTTGCTTGCCCCATCCCACCATTGCTTCCACCCCTTCTACCCTCCCGTGGTAGCTTCCACCCCGCGCAACAGGAAAAAAAGCCCTGGCAAAGCCATTAGTTTCCGCCTACGCAACCTACTGACTTTGTCGATGTTTTCAGCCAAGTTACGTAGAAAGTTGCACAGCATGGCTCAAAGTCTTTTTTTTATAAAGCACTGTGACGCGGCAAGCCCTTTTTTTGGTCATGCAGACTGTAAGGTGGGGTGAGAGGCATCTACACTCAAGTGGCAAGTCTTCCTTCACTCCCACCGAGATGCCTCCCACCCTGCTTTCCCACCACCTATTTAGAAAAAAAGCACTATGCCATGGCCAGCACTAGCCGCATCATATTGCTTTATTTTTTTTTTAGCTTTCTGCCATGCTGCGCAGCAGGCAAACTGCTATGCAACATTGCTATAACATTGACAAAGGTAAAAGCTTGTATAGGCGAGACCAATTGGCTTTGCCAGAAGGTAGGAAAGTGCTATGGAACTGCTACAATACATTTGTTACTGTCTTTTACACCCTCGATTACAATCTCCCCAGAGAAGCTGTAAAGGGGCAGGGTGAGTCAATAGAGGAATGAGTTGTCCTGAGACAAAGACATAACGAGAGCTGCAGATCTGCTTCTTTTTATACTCCTGGGAAGGGTATCTGAGAATGTGGAAATAAGAAGTGGCATTACGGAAGAGAGCAGGTATTAGCAGAGGCTGCCTTATGTAGAAACACCAATCAGTAGAGCAAAACAACGCATACATGCCTCAAGTACGAGCACCAATCAATAACATGATATTTGATTATTTCAATCTTGCCACGAGTGGGTCAAGGAGAATGCGGAGACAGTTCGACTGAGTAAATATGCACCATAAGACCTTTCAGGCCTCACTTTTCATAATCTCAGTTCTCTTGGCTCTTGTTACTGCCCTGTTCGGCAGCACCGGAGCACCATGAAACAAAAAAAAACAAGAATGTGCAATGCAATGAGTCTCTCATTTGCAAGAGTTAGGGCTAATGGCGTTGTAAATGATCATGTCTTTTACCCATGTGTTTTTGTTTGAAGTGAAATGACTTGCATTTGTTCTAATTCAACCCCTTTTGCTGCTCAATATAGCCCCAAATGACTGACCCTGGCACGGGACCAGTGGGTAAGTAAATCTGGCAACCAGAGATGACATAACTTACACAAAAACTCAAAAGAAGGACAACTATAAAGAATGGGATAAACAGTTTCAAGTCGTACAAGGAAGGGAAAATATAATTTGACTAAATACCGTATTTCTAAGTTTAAATCAAAATGGGCACCGAAGCTGCTGTGCCCAATCAATAAAGGTAGCAAGAGTAGAGCTATTGGCGTTGTAAATGACAATGTATTTTACCCATGTATTTTGACAGGAAGGAGACAGTTACGGTGAGCAATGGCTAAAGTGGAGGCAGACAAAAAAATAACAAATTCCCAATTACAACTTCATATCGTAGGGAGGCATGCAATTGCAAACAGATGGGAGTAAGTAACATGTGGTGGGTGCGAAGTATGCAGACATAACTGCTTGTTAGGTAGATAGCAGGTAGAGACTATGAGAGGTCAAGGAAAGCAGGTGCAGTGTCATGTCACGAGTTCACATTCATTTTCATTTTCGGTTTCATTCTGTTGAGCTAAAAATTCTGAGTTAGAAGAACAGGCTGATTGACAGTATTAAGAACTTTATATTTGAAAAACTGGAAGCCAGGGATGAGCCAGAGGCGAATCGGATTGTAGTGTAGCACTGCTGAGCCTAATACTATTGTACCCATCTAAAAATCGATTTTTTTCACTAGAAATCTTACTTTTCACAGGGTAATCTTGAAAATCTTACCTGAAGCCTGTTCCGCAGTTGAAAAGAAAGATTCCCTGAAGACTGACAAGTCCACCCAGAGTCTGTTTTACCCCTTTAACAAAGAATCCACGAATCCCTCCCCCTGTACCGGCAGAAGAAGGGAGGGCTGAGAACAGCAGGAGGAGGGAAAGACAGGATCAGAGGAAGATACAGGATCAGAGGAATCGACAGTGGGTGAGAGAGCAGGAAGGAACAAGGAAGTCAATAGGTAGGGAGAGGCAAAGAAATATTAGGAAAGGGAGAAGAAATGAGCAGATTAGGAGGGACAGAAGGAAGGGGGAAGGTGGAGAGCAGAAAAAAGGAAAGATGGGAAAGGAATAAAAGTGAGATAGTTGCCAAGCAGTAAATAAGGATGGAAATGGAGACAGAGGAAAATTACATTTCACACAGGGGAAAAGAAGAGAGAATGGAGGAAAGATGGAATAGACAAAATAAGACTAATCCAGAGATAGTCCTAGAGGGAAAGGGAAACATAGATGAGTGGGCGGAGAAGAGACTGAGACAGGGAGACACAGGGGAAGATAGGGCTTTGATGAAGAGGGGCCGAAACAGAGAGTGATGAAGACAGACACATCTTTAGCTGTGTGAAAAGACAGCGGGCCTGGTTAACAGAGGTAAACTTACACTTTTGTGTAAGTTTACTACTTTTCAGTATTCACAAAGGTAAACTTGAACCAACTGTCTAACTTTAATACTTTTTGGTATTCACAAAGGTAAACTTAGACCAAAAGACTAGCTTTGTGAGTATCGAACAGTAGTAAACTTGCACAAAAATCTAAGTTTACCTTTGTGAATCGGGCCCCTCATGTCACCAATACACCCTTTACAATATAGAACATATGTTATCCATGGTGCAGATAGAGAAGGATGATCTTGCTCGACCATCTTCAGCCATTGGCTCGTTTCCTCCAGCTGCTTTCCAGTATTGGTTGGCATTGTTGCTTATCAAGTTTGGTATCATCCCATCATTTGCAGATGCATAGATTATTGAAAAGTATTTCTTTTTTTTTATTGTTGTAAAGGTTATTATAATACCTTACAGATTTTTAAATCATCTTTCCAACTGTGGCATCTTCAACTACTGTGAGGTCCCTGTTTAACTTAGGTGCTCTATGGAGCCACAGCTTCCTCTGTTTCATCTCCCCAGCAATAGACTCAAATAGAGTCATGGAGTCCTCACTGTCAGAACTCAATGGACCAATATGACTGCTCCACCTCCCAGCACTGACTGACTGTTAAACCCTCTGTTAACTCTTTAAGCCTCTGCTCCTAACTGATCCCAAAGAATGCCAAGTGTTTCTGGTGGGATAACACCATTCCTAGTCTCATTGGCCACCTTCCTCCCTCCTCTTTGCATGCTCTGTTCAGCCTGACACTGTTAAGCTGGCATAGTCAAGTAAGCACATTTGAAGATGTGGCCAATACTTGTGTTCTATGCTTTACAGCTTCAAGTAGGTCCATCTGCAGGTGGGTTCTAGCACCATGGATGGGTTTTAGCAGGAGTCTCACGGGGAAGAGACAGATCATGGCTGAGAGGCACACAACTGAAGAGCACTCACAAAGTAAGCAGAAACGGAGTGAAAGTCACAGTGCCTAAATCGAATGAATTATCATTCATCATAAGAATTGTGTAAATACAAAATATACCATAGGAGTAAGCAAAGCTGAGTCAGGCACAGTCAAGAGGGTATAAACCATACTTATGCTGCAGGTGGTGCTCATTGTTCCTATGCTCGGTCAGCGCAGTGGGAGCAAATTTGTCAGAGCAGGGAAAAGGGCTGCTGTGAACGGAGCTGCCATCCCTGGTGCTTCTGAAATCCGTTTGTGTTTGAGTGTGTATGAGATGCTAAGGCGCCCGCTGCTTAGTAGTACCCCGATCTACCTGGCTGCAGTTATAGCAATGGTGCATAAATTCACATTTTCTCACTAAAGACTAAAAACAAGCCCAATCCCCCTTAAAAGGAAGCCCAAAACCAAACTAATATCTTACCGAAAGAAGACCAACTGACAGTTGACATGCAAGAAGGCAAAAAAAATACAGGCAACAGAGCGGAAGGCAAAGCACGGAAGGCAGCACTGAAGCAACTGTGGCATTAAGAGGAGGTGGGAGGGAGGAGTGCTATGTTAAAATGTAAGTAGCTATGGTGCCAAAGTTGAACACAGGCAAACAGTAACAGAGCAGGAAATCAAGAAAAAAATAGTCCCAGAAAGAACAGAAAAAGAACCATAGACAGTACTTAGTCCCTGCTCCATGGGAGGAACGGAAGACAAAAAGGAGGGACAACGAGGCAGAACTGACCACTAACAAGCAAAGATTTTTAAAGGACACTGACATAGACAAATGAAGGACAATGGCAGGCATTGGTGTGGAGTTTAACCCCACAAAGCATATATAATAGGTTGCTAAGCAACAGTGCAAGCACTGTCTAAGCTCAACCTAAAAATGGAACGAGGCAGCCTCAGTCCTAAGCCCACAATAGAGCCGGCTCTAACCACTAGGGGTTCTGTGATGATGACATTAGGAGCGGCAAAACCGGTCTGAAGGAATTCCCCTTGAGGCCTCAGGTGCACCTCCCTGAGCGTGTTATTCCAGATGCTTAGTTTGAGGGAGGGTCCGTTTTGTGCCACAGGCCTCTGTCGCATTGAGCAACAAAACATTTGGATAGAAGTAGCCGTAAAAGTATAGAGAGCCAAACTCAGACGACTTCTGTGACTCCTGAGCTATTATTTACAGAGGAGTTTCCATGTGGCTGTCTAACATAAACCAAACATAAGTTCCTGCAAAATACATTTCGCACACAAAGATGTAAACTAAAAGTGTGTAATATACATAATCAGTGCTTTAAATGGGCAGGTACCGTTTGGTACTGAGTATCTGCACTTCTTTAATTTGAAAAGACAAGTACCTGCACTTCTTAGCACTGCTACAATACATTTAATGAGAGAGTACCAGCACTTTTCAGAAGCAACAGGTACACTGGATAGTGAGTGCCAGAGCACTTCTACATTTCCATTTAAAGCACTGTGTATAACGTATATGTAAATTACGCAATCCTATGTTCCATGTGGATATCTCCAAGTGGGCCCTTCCAGGAGCATGTTGGAAGAGTAGTCTGGGACAGGAATTTCACATTAAACAAAGAGTATGTGAATGCACATGTGCTGTCTGACGAGGAGACTTTTCTCAGGGCATATAGCTAAATAGTGCGATTAGGGGGCACCAGAGAGCAGGGGCCCAGGACGGCCATACAGGTGTGAGGCTCCTGTCGCTGTTATCCATCATAATCTGGCTGATTTCAGTACAAGATTCTGCAATGTAGGACTGCTCCTGGTGGTCATACTAGTGACATTCCTGCTGGCCTGAATTCAGCACCCAGGCTCAGGGCTGGCTCATCCTGTGGTTGCCTCCTGTTCACCTGGAGGGGCCTGCCTGCGTAACCTCCATGGACGTGCGACTGCTGGTGTGCAAGTGTTTGGAGCAGTCACCTGCTGCATAAGTCCCCCAGGGGCCCCTTTACATATTGAGAGCACTTTTCCTGTTTGTGCCACAGTGCACCTTTAAATAGGTGTGTGTAGCGCAAACAGGGTAAGAGCGCTCTATTATCAAGAATGCCCTGCCCTCAGGGCAGCTCCAAAATCGTGCTCCCCTGTGGTCAGTGCTTTCAAGTGAAATAGGGAGCAGCTACTTCAAAGCAGCTCCGTGTTTCACTCTGGAGGCCGCAAGCCACCTGCACTTTCAAAAGGGACTAGAGATCTCCTTGCAGTTGAGTGCAGCGAATGACTGCATCGGCCTGCGAGGGGATGTCTGGGGGGGGGTTCCCTCCTGAGGGCTGCTATTAAGGGATGCACTGACAATGCTTCAGTGAGCCTCCTGATAGCTTTTTTCCTTTGCGCCTGCAGCCATAATACGGCGCAGCGGTAAAGAAATTCCCTCATTTGCATGGGGCCATGCCCGCTCAATGCAGATGCGGAAACGCCCTCTTGAGACAGTACTGGTGCTACATGTGTGGCAGCGCTATCTGTATTGCAGAAGGGGCCACACGAGCATCTGTGGCCCCTTCTGTAATACCAAAGTGCCCCGGGGTTGCCCAAAGTGGGTGCAAACACCCGCTGCACTCAAAGGTCACTTTCGATAGTAAGGCCCCTGGAGAAGGTGCACCTGTGGCTCACTGGGTTGCTGTGAGTGGAGCAGGGGTGTGGCCGTGGAGCAGTGATCCTGGAGGGACAGGGCTGTGGTGCGGCAGGCAGAGTGAGATTAGCTTACTCTGCCAATCTGGGTGTGTGCAGCTACTTAGATTGCTTGGGCCACCCTACCTCTCTGGACTGCAACACTGAAACTGGCTGTGATAGAGCAAAAGTCACCTGGCCCCGGATGATGTTCGCCCTCGAGTGGCCCCCAGTGATGGGTCCAAAACCATCTGAAGTGCGCAGTAGCATGTGAAGAGGGCCCAGATTTTACAGTAGAACTATGGAATACATTTTGCACTGTTACACATGCTGCAGTATGTACTGCTGTCTCTAAGAAGTGTGTATACGGGCCAACATTTTAGATTAGGAAAGTAGAAGATTTAGAAAAAATAATAATTTGGGGAATGCATTTTCCCCATATACGTTTATTGAGGCGGAGGCAATTTCAGGCAGGAGAAAACTAAAAGAAAGCCATTTATGGCTTGAAAAAATCGGGCGCCTCCCGAGTGAATCGGGTTGGTTGGAATGTATGCGTGTGCTGAAATTTAATGCAACTGAGATAAGGGAACAAGCCAGGCATCAATATTTCTCAGCGTGAGGTTCACACACATTGTGAGCAGCAGAGGGGTCTATTGCTTCTGCAAATTACGCTGCATACACCACAGGCTACAGTGACAGCTCAGTAAACTTTCTTTGCACACAAGGTTGTAACTAGGCCTGGGTGTTAAATTCCGCTCCGTTCGCGGAATTTGGGTAATTACGCGTTCTGCGGAGAACGCAAAATTGCCCATAATTCTGCATTCCGCGGCTTTGCGAAATTTTTTGCTTGTTCGCGATCTCAAATACGTGTTCGTGAGATATTTCTCCCCGAGCACGCAAGCAGCGATTGCGAACAGTAAAAAAGCATCGCGAACAAGTAATTCCACATTTTCGCAGAATTTCTGCATGTTCGCGGAGATTTTCTACCGTTTCGAGGAGATTTGCGTAGCGCAATTATGCAAATTCCACCCACCCCTATTTGTAACTAGCAAGATACAGCATATCAACACCATCAACTCTGATTCGGATAGTTGGTTAAAAGGTGGACCACCTCACAGAGAGAAGCATGGCTTGCGTGCTGTAAGGCCACACATCTCACGTAAAACGAATACACTTCTGTATAAAACTAAAAAAAGTAGTAAAAATTATCAACGCCAATCCACACTATCTTTTGAGCATAGAAAGCAGAGAACTGTATCTGAGGACAGGCATGCAGGACATGGAGGGGCAGCTGACTGACATGTCAGAAGTCATGACTGGTATTAAAAAACGTCTCTTGGACATGCAGAAGAGTCTCTCAACAAATGACTGCAAGATCGACTCTCTAACCTGAGGGTGGAGGAGTTCAAGGAAAGGATGGGTAGACATGCTGAAAGGACCGACATTGTAGAGCGTCGGATTGCACATGCAGAGGACTCCATAATGGAGCATGACTCCACTTTAACAAAAATGGGTAAAGTGCTGGCTGTTATCGAAGCCAAGAATGAAGAAATAAAAGCCTGGGTTGTGTGAAACAATCCAGTGGTAGTTCATATTCAGTAAACATTAGAACAAGTCCCATTTTTATTAAGTGGATGAAATTGCTTTATGCTAATCTTACGGCTAGACTGCGAATAGACAATTTAGATTCCCCTCCCATTAGTATTCAAAGTGGTACAAGGCTGGGGTGCCCTCTCTCCCCATTACTATTCGTATCTGGTACTACTCTTGCTTTCATGTTATGACAGCACCACATGCATTGGAGCCTCAACTTCACAGCGTGGGTTATGCTTGTTTTTCGTTCATGCTGATGGTTCTGCTTTATTTGTTAAAAACCATAGAGTAAACCTATCCCCAATCAGCACAGTGACATTAAGATTTGAAGACATCTTTGGGCGAACAATTAACTGGGACAAATCCTCTATATTTCCTCTGACCTACAGCATGCGCCCATGTGCGTTGAATTTACATCACAATGGAGCATATCGTCTGATAGGTGTCTTGGGATTCAAACTCTTTCCTATGAGGATTCCATATTAAAGGAGAATTATGCTAGAGTCCTTGTTAAATTAACCGGTCGTATAGACCTCCATTGACGTTGGTCAAAATGATCTTGATTAAAATGATCATTGTGCCCAAATTCCTATATTTCTCCAACAACGTTCCGTATAGCCATCTCATCATTTTTTCACCACATTTCAGACACTACTGAGCAGATTGATATGGGCAGGCGAGCAACCCAGGACCAAAGGGTTCATACTGATTCTACAATTTCAGAAGGGAGGACTTGAAGTGCGAAAAACAGTTCCTCATTATAACTGCACATAAGCACTATTTAGGTGTTATTAACACCACCCCTCTCCGATTACACAACATTTGATGGTGAAGATGGACGTAGCTGCTCCTACACCTCTGCAATCCATACTTTGTCAAACAGTGCCCAAATCTTCCAAAGATATCAACCCAGTCCCAAGCACAGTCAATGCATGGTGCTACCTTACAAAATAGGTAAATATCCTTTACACCGACTGGTTTACAATGCATGTCATTGTCCCGCATTGTTTACTCTGCAGCAACTGTTACAACGCAGGACTTTACACTGCAAGCCATTACAACGCATACCCCGTTACAACGCCCTGGTGGATTTAGAATAGTATATTGCGTTGTAATGGGCAATGCGTTGTAATGACTTGCGTGTAAAGCCCTGTGTTGTAAAAGTTGTTGCGGAGTAAAAAATGCGGGGTAATGGCACGCGTTGTAAACATGTGCGGTGTACAGTGTCATATTCTATAAAACAGTCCAAGATACTGCATCTCTACTCACCTCACCTGTCCCCTCATCTGTAAGCCTCTGGTTCCACCTGCTGTAGAACAGAGAGCTGGTCTCCAATTCAGCAATAATGGGATTACCTCGATGGGTAAGCTATACCATAGTGGCCAGTTTCTGGTGCTTGAAGAATTCGCTGAGGCTGCCAAAAGGTCCCCATTGGATGGTTTCTTTATTAGAGGGTCAATCTCGCATTCAGCTCTTGAGGGGTTTCCTTTGACAGTGTTTGCATTGTCTCCACCAACACTCCCTGATGGTTTTGTTTCGATTCTCTAAGCATACTATAGTAAAAAAAAAAAAACAGGAGACGCTCAAGAGAAGTATTAGTCAATGATTTTGGTCACTGACATTGTGTTTAATGACCAAAACAAAGAAAGTTCTAGCAGAGCCATGATTTGCTTTTCATCACATCAAGTACATGGTGCAATTGATTGAGTATATATGTGCTTCTGGTATCTTCCCTGAAAACAACATGGGTCTGTGTTTCTTTTTTTAGTTTCTTTAGGAGGGGGATTTAAAGTTTTCTTGTGGAAAAAAAACAGAGAAACAGAAAAACAAAGCAAATCGTGTATGTGACAAGTCATACTTCTTACACTTTTAATGTCCAACTAGGGTTGAGAGTATATGTGGTGTAGACATTGTCTAGGGTTTATTGACACCAATTAGGTTTGCGTTATTTCTATTTTGTCCTGGTCATTTCACTTCCCAAGTCTCTTTCGAAGGCTATCCTGGAGCGTTCTGAGTGGCAAGGGTGCAGAGAAGATTTAGTAGAGACCCATCTAGTGGCATCCGTGGGTCAGATAAGCTGGGTCAGTGGGGTGTGGTCTGCGGGTTCCTCCATAAACCCCGGTAAATGCACCTGGCTGTGGGGCATAATCTCAGAAGTAATCCAGCGGAGGCAGATCATCGCCCAGCATGAACTGTTCTAGCGTCGCAGACTTGTGGTGGTGATGCAGATCCCCAAATTCATAGGCATCCCATTGCGTCATGGTGCGCTGCATCAAACTCTTTTCATGAGTGGCAATAAAACAGGTTGTGTGGGAAAGGGAATGCCGGTGAATATAAATTATGGAATCTCAGTCAACGACTTAGTCTTTTCCAAGCCTAACACATCGCAACAATGTTGTTATTTCCCTTGGGTCTCTGGGTAGGACGCGTAGTAGCAATGCCTTAAGCGGGATGCCATCTGCCTGGTCGTGTTTGGCTTAAGATATTGTAATCTGACTGGTGGAATGGCACTGCACAACTAGGTAATAGAACTCTAGATCCGAGACTTTCAGTTCCCCTTTCTCAGATGGTAACATGAGATTGTTCGAGCTAATCCGGGGCTGCCTCCCAACTAAGATCAATTTAGTTAAGGAGCTTCGAAGTGTGGCAAAGAAAGTTCGTAGATGCGGATGGGTATGTTTGCAAATAAGTATAAAATCCTAAGCAGAATTACCATTTTAATATCAACCATGCCCACAGGGTGTAAGGGTAGTTTGATCCACCCCTCTATTTGTACCTGCAATCTATCAATTGCTAGTCTGTAGTTTAGTCGCAGGACCGCGTCTTTGTCTCGATGAAGATGTACACTCAGGTATTTTACCAAGTCCTCTAACCACTGGATGTGGAAATCCAGACGCACCGGTGAGAGGGAGGAGCTCTGACTTTGCCCATTTTATGGCCAGTACAGAGTAGCGGCTACAGCGTTTGACCTCTCGACTCAAGGCTGTGAGATTGCCATGAGATTGTCTCTGACAGTCATGGACAGTAACTACCAGTCAGTGCAGAATGCACGCCCCCTGGGGAGGTGATGTTCCTGTAGTATTTGCACCAGTGGATCCATAGCTAGCATGATTAGCAGGGGTGCACGGGAGCTGCAGTTCTTACTATTGATGGTTATAAATATTTGAGTTGTGAGATGAGTTAAAAAAAGCCAGTGTTTGCTTTAAAATTGACCAGACCACCCCTGCTGCCAAGGTGCCTCTTCCGATGGGTCACACTCTTAGCTACTGCTGATTTTTTAGCCAACCACGCTTTGCTTTCTGGGACTTGTATTTTCATCTTTCACAGTAAATATATAGCTCTAGGTAGGTAAGCATTGAGTAATGTTGGCTAAAACCCTTAGAATGGCTGAAAGTGTCAGACATGGCAAGGGCTTAGGTTGCCATTAATGGTCAGTCTGGGGCACTGCTACACTCTCTTCCAGTATTTCTCATTAAGAGCAGCTTTACTCATGATGCATAGATACAATGTATATTTTAATTAGTGCGGTCCTTCAAAATGAAGGTTTTAAGTAAAGTGAAATACTCCAGTAAAATAATGATCTTGTCACAGCAGAAATAGGGAGGAAGGGTGGACAGGAGGATACCCATGGTGTGTGGGCGCTGGCGACAGACTTGCTTTGTATAAACCCAATCAGGTTCGGTTTTGGCCCGGCTCACCCCTCACCAGATCACGCTGACATGGCTACGCCACTGCGTGTAGGCCACAATATGTGTGTTTGTAAATATCCAACAGTTCTACACCGTTCGCGTGCCTAGATGTAAACTGAGCATTGTAATGTTCAACCTGCTTTCATGAACTGGACTCTAATAGACCCGATTCAGGAAAATAAAAGCATGAGGATGTCTGGAGATTTCTTAGCCCACTTGGACTCTTGACACTTGTCTTTGAATTCTCAAACATTCCCAGTAGTATGTCTGAAAACAGTGCCAAGCACACCCCTGCAACATCCTGGGCCTTTTTGATGTGGGCATTCCCCCAATGCAGGTTTGATAGTCCAATTCTATGTTGAGAAAAAATAAACCTGCTTTGGCATTGCAAATGTTTTCATTGTTTTCTTTATTTTTTCTTCCAGGGGCAAACCGTTTTTCCCCACGGTGAAAGTCTTCTTCTACAACGCCACAATGTTTAGGGGTGTTCGTCCCACCCTAGAAAGGAATTTTCTCCTACATGTGACTGGTGTGAATTTCCGTCTATTTCCAAGGTGGGAAGGCTGAGAGAGGTTTGTGAATGCCTACAAAGTGACAATTTCAGGTGTTCACAAGCCTACAAATCAAAGTATGCCGTTATATGTAACGCTGTCGTGGCTTTCAATTACACTTGAGAACATCAATTTATGAAAGCGAGGTAACCTTGAGTGAATACATGTGAATCCAGCTATTTCCAGCCATAAACGCAAGTTTTCCCCAGAAACTCCCTTCGTGCATCGGTCCTGAGACAATGAACTGCTGTGACTGCTGATGCAATGGACTGCCCAGCTGCTGGCAGCGGCAGCTGGACCAGACCCCATCAAGGAGCCATTAACTGGCCTCTGGCTGCAGAAGCAGAGGTCTCTTTGTGGGTGCGAGGCCCACTCCCCCTGCAGCACTGGTGGGTAGTGGGAGACAGAAGATCTGGAAGGTGAAAGACCACCCGGAATCTGGCACCTGGCCAGGCATGGCATCCCTGCAAAGAGGGCACTGCTTTCTTGCTCTGTCAAAAGCAGCCTTATCTAATCTAATTAATATGGATTCTCTGTTCCTCATTACAAACCCATTAGAGATTTAATTGGCTCGACTTGCTAGGAGACAGAAACAAACACATGAATTATAATAAGCATGAAAGGCATCTTCCTTCAAAAAGAGATGGCGAGGGAAAGCGGCACCTGTGAAAGCTTTTGCTGCAAGAAGAGCGTCTGCGATAAGAAAGTGATAGCTGATTGATACAGGAAGAAAGCATCAGCCTGGCATGAAGAAGCTATTATGGAAAAGCTCTCAGCTTGGGGGATTATGCACATATTCGAGCTACATCCGCATTGCCAGGTGCAGCATCGTTCTTGAATAAAGGGGAAAAAATCAACTTGTGCATAATAAGCATCACTGCTATACATATGTATGCATAAGAAGTTGATATAGTTCTCGTTTACCAGAAAACAGTTGCATCCACAAGTGCAATCCTCATTTTACAACCCACAGGTTAGAACAACCCCAACCAGTAGACAGCTTCAATAGGCAGGTAAGCTAAGAAGGGCTGACCTACGGTTTGCCTTGGCATTATATTGTTATGTACTTGCATATATAACAGTTATGGCTCACAATACTAAGACCATAATGTGCAGCGGTCAGTAGCAAATTATATCTTATACCTCTTACATTCTGCTAAGAAGGTTGTCCTTCATCAGCACTGTGAAGCCAAAAAAACACAGACATCACCAAACAAGCAGGCATGGAATAACTGAAGAGATCTGTCGCAGTGTTGGACAATTCGGAGGACTTTAATGTAGTAACCCACACAGCAGGTTCCAAATATCTATACACTCTGACACCTTCTTATATACATCTCACAACGACACTCATATATGGGATAATAATAACAATGCCCACTTCTCTCTCACTCCAACCATTCCAACTCAAGACTACAACTATGCACATAATAACAGATTGGACAACTCATTGCAGTAACCTACTAAGCAGACTATATCGTAAGAAATACCATAAAGGCACCTGCAGAGCTGTTCAAAGCTAACAGCATACTGAAAACAATAAAACTGAGCGTCTGTCTCACACACTTCATCATGTTGCGCATTGTGTACCATACCATGATAACCGCACTTCGGTGGTCATCACACATGACATGGAAACACTTCCCACATAGGATCAAACCAAATACATTATCCTTCAAATTACGCACCCCACACTTTATAGCGTGCTACCCATGTAGGCAATTACTCAGGGCCCCACATACGGGTAAGTAAGCGTTATATAAATGCTGCAATAAAATACAAAACTGCATCAGGCTTCTTGGCCCTCAGACCAAAGTCTTCCGACCTTTCCTGCAAGCCACATAACTGGTGGAGGGCCCTCAAGAAACGAGAAGAGAGGAGCATCACGAAGGAAGCTGTACTGAGGCAACCACCTTTTCATTCTAGTTGTGCAGAAATATGGAGCAGGTAAAAGAAACTTGGGATAAGATCACTCAAATCAAATGAGCAGGATGCCACAGTGAGTTCTTGTAAAGTGTGAAATCCAACAGTAGCTAATGTGGAATTTGTAATACTTTTATTAGTAAAGCAAAAGGAAAATTATGAAAGATGAGTGTTACATGTGAGGGTGCATAACGCATTTCTAAGTTCAGCACAAACTTTAGAAGTCCCTCATTTATGTTTCTCAGTCATCCTGAACTCATGTAGATTCCCACTGCAGGGGGAATCTGTGATTCATGGGATTGCTCAGATCAGGATTCAGCAGGTTTGAGACTGTACCCCTACGTCCATATATCTCTACTATTCTAGTGTGGGGTATAGTTCAAGTGGGTGAGAGCCTGGATTCCTTCATTTTTTATAATCTGGAGTGCATTAAGTTATTCTCCTTGTGTAACGAAACAAACCCCTTTTCTGTTAGGTTTTCTTACCGGCTTAGATGCTTGTTTCAAATGCCCAAGAAGACTGAAATCAATTTAAGAAGGTCCCTGCTGCTGATCCCAACAGACATAACTTGTGCCACATCTCACGGTTGGAAACAAAAGAATACTTCTTCTTCCACAGTTGGGGGGAGGGGTTATCCTTTGCAAAATACCATGAGACCTCTCACCAGAAAGAGCATCCCAAGACCCTTTCACAAGACAGAACATCTATAAATAGGGAGCATCTGAGACCCTCTCACAAAAGGGAATATCCTGGGACCCTTCACAAGAGAAAGCATCTTGAGACCCTCTCACAAGAGGAAAATCCTGAGACCCTCTCATAGGAGAGAACATCCTGGAACCTCTCACCGGAGGAAGCAATCCAAGACCTTTTCAAAAGACAGAGAATTACGAGACCCTCTCACAGGAGGAAACCGCTTGGGACCCTTTAAAAAACAGGAACATCAGGAGACCCTCCCACAAAAGAGGGATCATCTTGCCACAATTTTTTTTACATAAAAGAGCACCAAATGTAAGTCTCACTGACATCTACACCAGCGGCAAAGTGAACATATACCTCTAATATTTTGTTATGCACACAATTAAATCTCAGCTGGCGCCTTGCCGAAGCAGAGGTCAAACTATACAAGTTCCAAATCTCTCATTAGTGGACTCTGTCCTCTGACACCTGAGGCTTCTTCTGTTAGCATTATGAGTTTTCAGCTGCTTGCTGAATTGTGAATGCCACTGTTTCATCTCCAGGGTGTATTTAACTTGGGTGTAGACTTTGAATAACCTGATTCGTTGGTTTGACTGGTTGCATTTCTTTTAGAGCACAAACTGACAAAACACGTGGCTTCACGATGCTAAAGACACATGCAGTAAAATACACAGAAACTGCCACGGCATCAGCCATAAACTATATCAACAAATAAAAATGCTTTGAGGCTTTCCTGAAATTCAGCTGGTGTTTAAGCTTCATGGGTGCAATGGAGGATTGTTGAACAATGTAGGCCCATGCAGCCTGGAAGATCAGCCTCCTCTTCTTTTTCGTTTGATCCAGTGGTCTTTTAGCAGTAGCCGATTCTAGGATCAAGCAAGTACATAGGGGCAGGAATAGTTAGCTAGACCTAAAGTCTCAAAGTTGTAAGAAGCTTTGTGAGTTAAACAAAGGCTCTTAAAATTAATCCTGCTGGCCAGCGAGCCAATGAAGACCTCTGAAGGACTGCGACATCGTGTTCGTACCTACAGAGGCCAAAGATCAACCAAGTAGCTACATTTGTGACTAGTACAATTTTACCAGTGCCCACACAGGAACTCCCCGGTAGAGATTTCTAGGTTCCATTAGCATCATATTTTTGTGCCCAGAGCAATCTTCAACGTATGGCACATTGTTACCTGTAGCGAGATGATTGTATGCGGTTTACAACCATTACAACGCAACTATTACAACGCAGTGCTGTTACAACGCAGGTTTTACTACGCATACCATTACAACGCATTACACTGGGGGGCGCTCTAGGATAGGGAATAAGTTTAATTTACTATCCAACACCTTCCCTAGTGTCCACGGGGACTGAGTTGGAATAGTAAATTAAACTATTCACTATCCAGCACCCCCAAGTGTAATGCGTTGTAATGGTATGCGTAGTAAAACCTGCGTTGTAACCGCATGCGTGGTAAAAGCATGCGTTGTAACGTCATACATTCTTGTATGCCTAGTCATGTTTATTTTCATCTTTGCAACACCTTCTAGGAAGCGTGGTTGCTTAACAAAGACATTAAACAATGATCCACATTACTGTCATGTCATGGTCCCATTAATGCAGTACATTTGAATCTATCCAAAAATACGTTGAACAAAACTACAGCTGGGCTGAATAAGAAAGCACAATTAATTATGGGCTTGAAAACACATGATGATATACAGAGGACCTGGAGAGATCTAATCTGGCTAGAAATTTAGCATCAAGCTCAGATACAGGTGATTTGCATAGTGTGAACATTTGAACATACATTCGCTCCTACCGCTCTCTTTAGTACGCTTCAGATGTTGTGGCAGCAAGCAGAAGGCCACAGAAAAAACTGGTGGGATAGAGTAAAGTGTGATCTCAGGGAAACATTTTCAAAGTCTATGGCTTCAAACTGTGGCAACGGCGCCCAATCCAGCTGGATGGCATTTTCATTTTACCAAATTCCATTTCTTTGCCTTTGTGTCTTTATGGAGTCTTTTTTATTAATCAAATATAAAAGGACACTGGTCACCTCTGTGAGACGTCCAGATGAACGCTGGTATCTGTGGCTTTATAAATAACAACCTACAACTAAAGACACAGAGAGCAGCTGTAAGGTCAGAATTGTGACTACAAGAATATTGTGCTATAAAAATATGACAGCAAAAATGGCAACAACTAAAATATTAATAAGGTAAGTATAGATTTAATATTCGTACCTCCACATCAGTGTACCTAGACAATTACACAACACCAAGGTACACAGATGAGAAGTTAAGTATGCCAAAGCTATTGTATACCAAACTTACTCTAACCTCTATATACTTATTTTGCCAAGATTTTATTCGTCAATGTTTTTGCTACAATAATTTTGTAGCAATATTTAGCACTTGGTATTCTGATACTAAGAGATCAGGAGTGTGTGAGTGTTGGAACTGGGGGTTGCCCAAGTCTCAAAGGGGGTAGCATGGCATCAAGCGGGCAGGCCAAACTTCGAGGACATGTGAAGCATTCACGCAGTAACCACAGACGACACACCAGGCACACTACAAAAGAGACGCAACTCCACCTTTGGTTGAAAAAGAAGAAGTTTTTAGTGATATCTCCAACCTGTAAGGTAAAAAGGGAAAAATACACTGGTAATCACAACAAGGCGCCAACTGACACCCAAGCCAAGTACTTCAGTGAGGGATTATTTACATGGGACAAAAAGGGTTGAGTCCAAAGTCCATAGCTGAAATAAGAATGGTTGGTTAAATTAACATTAGACCTGGGGCCAACTCAGGCTTTCATCCTCGGGGGTAGGCTGTAATTGCAAAATCCAACATTATGCATGAATACACCTCGGGCGTTATAACACCAAACCCCGCCCCTGTAAGGGAAAAACAGAGCATCACAGCACATTTAATATTAGACAGGAGCACCTATCATGAATCAACATGGCTGGCTCATTAACCAGGGGCATGAACAGGGACCTGGAATAACTTGTCAGGCCAGCGTAGGGGCACCCCTGCAGTAAAAGGGAACACCCAGATTTACTCCGCCCTCCACCTACGGGTATAAAACAACAGGTAGGAAGGCACCTGGCATTCACCAATATCTGAGGTATACACCCTAGGCATCAAAGGCAACCTGGGAACATGGCTTTTCAGCCCCCAACCAACAACATAACTTTAGGCAGTGCGTTGGCAACAACTCTTCCTGGGTCACCTTAGAAGAGACAATATCCCCTGGGGCATAGAACCATAGGCCTACAACCCTCAACATAGGGTAAACCCTCCTCGGGGCATAACATATAAATTGAATGTTAAGCCTAACCTCTAGGGGCTGGGGCACCTGTACATGAGCTTCACGACCTGTCTGGGACCCTATGCACCACAGGTGACAGGCAACCACTAGGCATCATTGTCAATTCACTCTTCAGATGACTGCCCACTCCAGGGTCCACCTATACTGTCCGAACTGGACGCACCTACCACCTTGGGCCCTTTCACAAGGTGGCTTCAATGTACAAGTCATGGGTGGGGGCGAGCACCGACCCTGTGCCCCGCTGCCCTCTCCACCCTCTTCATAGGCCCCACTCACCGGTTACTCCTGGTTTCTAACTCCGGGCTCCATCCACACTGCTGACCCCTTTATCCAGGGGGGGGGCGATCCGGAGGCTCCACGCGGCCTTTTCATAGGCCCCTCTTATCTGGTGGGGACCCAGGCTGCAAGGCGAAGAGGCCAGGCACCGACAACGTGCCTCGAGGCCCCCTGGCGTAGCGCACGCAAAGGGAACTTTTCTCCCCTCACCACGGTCAGCTGGCGGCAGGCATGGGGAACATGCGGGGCTCTTCCTCGGCTTCCCCGGGTCCCTCCTCCCTCACGAGGACCCGGGACTTCAAAGCGGCCTTCGTGAGGCGGCCGGCTCCTTTGAGTGCGGGGGCCTAGTGCAAGGGAGGCTCCCGCCCAGCTCCTTCACAATAGCGGGGCTTCCCTGTCCAACCGGGGCCCTCTTGCAGGCAGCTGTCGCCCTTCGCGCAGGGCTCCTCTCTTCACCAGAGCCCCGCCGACACCGGCGCTCTTCCTCCTTCCTCCCGGGCCCCTCCCTCCGGCCCGGGGCACTCACCGGCTGGATGGCCTCTTCTCTGGCTGCCGACTCAATCGGGACTCCCTCTTCACCACGGGAGCCCCGAAACACCTCCGTTGGCTTCGTCCGGGTTCCCTCGGAGTCACGGGAACCCGGAGCTTCTCGGCAGCTTCCGCGGGCTTCTTCCTGCTGCCTGACTAGGCAGCCAATCCATGCGCGGCAAGGACGGGGGCGCGGCCAATGACGCGGCCGGGCGCCCCCGTCATGTGACGCGGGCCCGGACAGCTTCAGGCCCCAGCGCGGCCCTCACTTCACATCGGCGGCCCTCTCCTGGCACCGGGGGCCGCCGCGACGATGCCAAACACGGCGGGAGTTCCTCAAGGGCAGCGCCGGGCGGCGGCGGTAACTTCCGGCGATAACAAGGGGTAGGCTCCCTTTCAATTACTTAATTATATGGCGGACAGCGCGCCTCCACAGACGGCGCTATTCACAGGCTGTCAGTCTCCTCAGGAAAACAGTGAAAACGGCGCTATTTACAGCGCACCACTCCTTCCTCGGCCCATACCACTTCCAGGGCCAATAGCACTCCGGGGGCCACACTAGCCCCAGCGCTTCTCTCCCCACAGCGCTTGATAGGCAGTCCAGGGGCAGTCTAATAGACACAGTTCCTCGAGGGCACACTCCTCCCTGGGCATCAACCTCCCCAGAATAGCGCTTGCCGGGCAGTACCTCACAAGGGACAACAGTTCCTTCAGGCAGCTCCTCACGACCCAGTACTTCCACAGAGTCACAGCTTCAGCAGGGGGAGTGGACAATCCTATTTCTCGCCTCCTGGGCGCTTCTTCATCACAGCGCTGGCGTAACTCCCGGTTCCCACAGTGTCAGGGACCTGGGTAGGGGCCCTCCCTTGTCAGGGGCCCATGGGGACAGCAGAGGGGGGTTTTATAGGGGTGCAGGGCCCAGCTCACAGGCCCATGTGGCGGTAGCACCTCACAGCAGGTCCCCTCTCTTCCTTGTCCCAGCGCTGACTGACTCTCTGGTGACACTTCTCCCTATTTATACCCTCCTCCCTCACAGAGCCAGCACCTTCCGGAATGTTGGGGATAACTGGTTCACACTGGCTCAAGGGGAGGGGTTGAGCACCCTGGGTGCCAGGCTTTCCCTCCAAAACTAGGGGTAGCTGGGTAATATTATCTAGTCCGCTGACCTATGTCAGTCCAGTGGCAAAACCCAGGGCCATGGCATCCATTTTAAATACAATACATTTCAATCAGGTGCAGTTTTAAAATGGGGGATTTTACAAGTGCTCACATTACTTCATGTAATTACATTTTCCACCAGGGGTCTCACACCACTCATGGCCTATACAGGTTTAATCCCATGGGGGAGACAATCTAGATAAGGGGGTCAAAAGCGAAAAATTTGGGGGGAAAAGGCCAAGTCCAACAGTGAGGAATCCTGTAAATGTCAACACTGTGCAGTAAATGGCTGAACTGTTTCTATGCACCTGCCAATAGTCACTTACAATATCAGCAGGTTAGGGAAGTGAGCTACATTGCCGTAGGGGGCCCTTTCACAAAGCAATGATGGGTATGGGAACTAGGACTGCAGGGGGTCTCTTTTACATGCTCTTGCTTGCTTTTTGAATTTACAACAAAACGGCCAAGTGGAAAAGGGAGCAGTCCTTTCTAGTTTTACTCATTGTGTATGAACATCGCGGGAATATTCCCATTCTCAATGATTTGAGAGCAATTTACAAAGTCATGTAAGAGTATTTAAAGGGAACTACAGAAGCCGGGCTGTGTGATTATCCGAAGAGCACACAGCATTGTCAGCTGGGGAAGACAGGATTAGAAATGGGCCCCCTTGATTCCGAAAACAGCACCTTAGCCACTAAACAACATTTTCTCCCTATGCCTTACGTGTTTGTTTTAAAACTCTACACCCTGGGCTTTATGGGAAACCGAGGGCTTCCGCATTAGAGAATATGGTGGTTAGGTGACCTCTCGCCTCAGACCCTCTACCCCTACCTTGCCGGATGTGGACTAACATCGGTTGGGTGAGGCAATCCAGGACTGCGCTCCTGCTTCCTCCAGAGGGCTGGCGTTACGCAATCGGTCACAGGCCTTAGAGTTTGACCATCATAGGCTAAGGGCCTGTTCACACTAGGTAACACGCTCTGTTATCTTCAAAACACTGAACATTATATCCTAATTACCCCTCAGGGAGCACGTAATAAGACTTGAGATCAGGTGTCAGACCTCGAGGTTTGGTCCATCACACCCTGAGGCCTTCTCCAACCTCCTCCGTCCCTGTCCAGTGATGCCCTGAGCAGGGAGGCTGACACAGATGGATTACAAAGAATTGATGGAAAAGGGTGAAGTTAGCCCCCAGCTAAAGGATCAAACAGCCCATTTTTAGGAGATTACGGATTCTTATAGAAAGAACCGACAGTATAGAAATGTCTCTATGGGGACATAAACTGGAATAAATGCCTATATTAGAGATTGCACTAGCTAAAGATAAGACGCATACCCTGAAAGCATTTAAAGTCATGAACGTCTCAACATTACAGTGTTCATATTTGCCCATTATGAGCAATATATATGCTGAATCTTGTACTGGGAACGATTCCACTGACACTAATAGAGGCAATAAAATATGTCGTTTTTGGCTGACAATTCATTTTATTAGGAAACTTGTGTGAAACGCGAATTAATCTAAAATGAACTATTTACAATCCTTGGAATGAAGCTTTTAAATAACTGCGTATATGCATGTCAACACTGATAACAGTAACTATAGCATTCATAAACAGAGGGAAAGACACAGAATGTGTAAAAACAAAAAGGTAAAAGCTTCCACGGAAAGATAATGTCAGAAGTGGGGGTGTTTTAGAAACTCCCTACAAAATGTATTTGTGCTCCAGAGAGTTCATGTGCTGAAATAGTTTCTGTAATGGAAATACGCAGCAGTCTGACAGTCTAAGGGTTAAAGAAATCATGCGACCCTTCATCAAAAGGAGCAGACTGGATTTGGAAGTTATGAGTTCCTACTTTTGAAAACAGCAAATGCCAAGGGTAGCGAGCCGTTCTCTAATGTAAGTTGTATCGCATTTGCATTTATATTATATAGTGCTGCGAAATCCTCATGGGACTCCGAAGCGCATTGCACCAGGGACACCCCAACAGAATGCGTGAAGACCAAGGCCTTGACTGAGAAAGGTTGTCAGGGGGTTACCGCAGCGATGCATACAAATGCCCTGGAGACAGTTATTTATCAGGTGCATTACATAATGATAATTACATGTTGTCATACACTAAGGAGTAATAAATGTAGGCTTCTGTTGTAATTGTACCAAAAAAGCGTCGCTGTATTTTCTAGGCCTTTGTACACTAGTAAATGACGTCAGGTTTGACCTGCCAATATTTACCTCTGAGGGGGGTCAGAACGCTCCAACACACTTGTAACTGCGACACTTGTGCAAACGGGTGTCTGCTCGTGTGCTCCGACTGAACGCAGCCTCGCAACCTAGGCCTACGTCTCACGCGTGACCTGTTTGTAGGGAACGCAGCGCACCTGTAGGCTGTTTCTAAGGACTAAGACGGCCTCCACCGGCATCCTCAGGAAGACAAGAGGTACATGAATGCACCGTGTTCATCTCGAATGCCACTGGTTCTGCCTGGGCCTAGTCTGGCCGAGGCTCTGAACGTGCAGATGTGCGACTGATGTGCTCCTGCAGTGGAGGGTCTGAGGGTGAATTGGACTGAATTCACTGCACGGCTCTAGTTACGGGTCCGCTGCCTTCTGGGAGAGGAATAGCCAGCAGGTGACCAGACAAAACAGCCCTGCGGGGTTCTGTCAGACAGACCTCCTTCAGGACAAGCTAAGCCTTGGAATGTCTCTCCTGGAGGCCGGCCAAGACCCTCCGGACCCAAGGGCCGAACGGTCAGGGTTATCGTCTAGACACAGGCTTGCACAATGTTCCAAGACCATCCTGGTCCAAGAATGATCTCTTGTACGCACCGAAAAAACACCTGGTGAATTCTAGAGGAAATGGGTGGCTTACCACACTGCAGTCATTTCTTGATTGGGCGACCAACATCATAGGTGACTTATAACACCGGAAGAGAGCGTGCTCATCTGTCCGGGAGTAGGCCCTGCCCCAAAAGTGGCCCACAGCCAAGTTGTCCGGCATAGGAACATTCAGCGTATCATTTGCGAGCTTGGGAAGAAAGGCCGACACACTGTCACAAATGCCTCTATTTTGCCTCCCAGCCCTTTGTCCTCCACCCTTTGAGAACGCAGGAGATGCTCTTGAGAATCTTGAGTAATGTGGGAGATATTTGTAGATTACTTTAAAAAGGGCAGAGTTTGCCCCAGTCCTGAGTAGAGGACTAGTAAGATTGAATTTGTTTAACAGGTTACACTGCAGTCAATGAAATAGGTGCAAGGACTCTTTGTATTACAAAGTCCCAACCTTTTGTGGAATAAAGACCAGAGGCTGACACACAGCCAGCTGAGAGCGAGAGTCTTTATTATTTAGAGGTGATGTATAAAAGAAGGGCCCCAATAACCAGATGGAGGCAAATAGTTATGGTGAGGGATGCTTAGACATATACCGAATCAGGTACAAGCCCATGTACAGGAGAGTGCTATAGACTGGCATACCGCCTGTGGAAAAGGCTGTCCTGGTTAGAGAACTTATTGATGCACTAAGTACACAATATAATCAAATAAGAGTGTGAATCTACTTCACTGATTTACAGACAGTGAATTTGCAATTCTGCATGTGTCTCCTCCCATAAACGTTTTTGCCAATATAGCAGAATTGCTATGTAAGGAAATATTCTCAGCTGTCATGTTATGGACATGTGAGCATTTCAGGTTGGGGACAGGTGTCAAAGTATGAGAACACTTATTGACTTGAACATTTTTGGTTATTCACAAAGGTTTGACAAGCACAGTCTACCCTCAAAGTGTTTACTCCTGTCAGTGAAGGTAACAGAATATTGTTGTCAAAACATCGTCTGACTCAAACAGCATGGCCTACATAACGTTTGCAAAAATGATAGCCCAATTTGTGTCAGTAACAGAAAATCTACACCTATTTGGATGGTATTTCTGTAATTTATACTTATAACACAATATTTATGTCAGATAATAATTCTGTAGATGATATTCCGAAAATCAAATACCAAGGGAACAAGTAAGTCTCTTCAAGGTGAGATTGGGACAAGAACACCATAAAATAGTGGGCTGGAGGAGAACAGGTTTCTCGGCAAACATGGGTCCCCTATAGATATAGTCTGAAAAAAGAAATGTGTGCTTTATGACGGAATGAGACCACCCCACCAATTCCCACTGATGCTTTGACTGAACGGATATGGTCCCTGAACATACATCACTGTGAGTTGCAGCACCTCAAGCGATACTGAGATGTGACTGGAGGTAGAGCAACTTTATCTATAAATCCCCAAACGGACAGGCTACTTGTCACTTGTTCCTCCAAATCAATGCCCTTGGGAGAGTCGAACCAGCACTCAGATGAGGCGCGGACTGAGGGATGAACAAGTTACTTCAGACTGCCTGTATTGAATCTTACTTGTTTGCCCATCCTACCTCGTGCTGTAAAGTAGCAATGAGGTGATGTACTGTTACTATTAAAAAAAACTCAGAAGTGAATAAATATATGATGTGGCTCAGGAGTGACAGGCAACCACAGTTATGCAGAACGGAAAAATAAAAAATTGCATTACATTTTTCTTAAACATTGGAAAGAAACTAGGCCCAGTAATCAGAGCAATTTTTGTAATTCCGCATTACTCTTTGACACGGAATTACCAATAATACCGAGATTTCTCCTGCTTGCATAAATAAGAGTAATTTGGGGGGAAATTCCTAATTCAAGAGTACATTTAGTGGGCCCGAACGGCTTCTCGGAGTTTTCTCCATTGAAGGGATCTTGCTCAACGGGCTGTGAAGGAGCACCCATCCTCTGTTTTGGGATTCTTTAACTCTACACTGCACTGCCACTTTATTTAACTTGAGGCCTTGCAGTTGTTTGCCTCTGTCATTGAGATTCCCCGATGGTGCTTTGGTTTATCTAATCAATTTGTATAATAATCATTTTTGGCAGGGCAATTTCTTTCCATTTGGGTGATCTCTCAGAATTTGTAGAGAATATGGAGAATGAACTAAACAGTTCCTGTTTCACGTCTTCAAATGTTATTGTAATCAGGACCTTGAAACCAAAATTGGGTTTCTATTAATTGCATGTGAGACAGAAGTCTAAAATGGCATGCCTGAAGTGGTCATTCGGGACCGTATGATAGACTGACAAAGGAAAAGTGTAAATTCAACTGTGTTTATTTGGTACACACATTCTCACACTCAACTACCAGGGCTAGTGGTACAAAAACAAAGGAGATTTTTCATAGATGTCACGGAAACCCATAACCTCTTTATTTGTTAACCCCTTCGCCGCAGGGGTAATTCCCCCGCTGTGCTGGGGGGCGCGCACAGCGCCCAGGTGCTCGTGAAAAGCTCAGCTCGTCACGCAGCACGGTGGCGCTGTGCTCATGACGAGCTGAGCTCGTCACGGCCACATCTGTTTCCTCCAAACGCTCAGCACAGCGGGGGAATTATCCCCGTGTGTGAGCGCTCCGGCCGTTATGACGAGCTCAGCTCGTTACGAGCATGACCAGCTGAGCTCATCATGAGCACGCATGAGGTTAAGACAATTTGATCAGCTTAGACTGGCTCTTATCGAATACATCAGAGACTCTAACAATGTATTGGGTCTTGGAAATTAAACATAGAGTATAAAGCAATAGCTTCTCCCTTGAACAAGTGTGTATCTTTTCCTGTATTCACTCTTGCCACAGCTGGCACAATCTTTAAACCACAGGCGGAAATTAACGGGTTTGAATAGATCAATAACTGGTTTGCAGATATACTGATAAGTTGGATTCCTTTTCAGCCAGCTCCCTAGCAATACAAATTATTTAACAGGGCATTAAGTAAACCGGTACGAAGTGGCTAAATCCTTCTTCAGGCAATAATTGGGGGATATGGCACCAGGAGAAAGACACATCAGGGTTAAAGCAGACAAGCCTGGAACAGCTTAAGAGCCTTGTGATGCACCAGTTACTCATCCGTAAAAGCATCGTATGCTTGAATCAGCTCTGGAGGTTGTGATCCCAGAGGACAGGTGATTTAAGCATTTTGTCAAAATGTGCATAGCTGCCAAGTTGCCTAGGACCATGCTACTCCAGTCTAGATTTTTTCTTTGATTTCTGTAATGTATAATCCTGTTTTATAATGTAATAAACAAGACTACAAGGGTCATAATTCAAAGAAAAACCTGGACTGGAACATCACATCATGCATGGACCTGGTAAACTTGGTAGGGCTGGAAATGTGGTACTTACAGCAGTAAAGTTGTGGCACCTAAGCTTCAAAGGGAAATGTCAATACTTGCTATACACTGGAGAGGATAGCCAAGGTGATTCTAGTCAGTCCCATAAACAAACATCCTGACTCAGATGAACTACCAATGGATGTTTATAAATAGGATTTAGATCCGAGGACTCACTTCCCCATGATCCCTTGCGTGCACATCCTTGGGGAGATGAATTATGATTAACATTTTTAAATATGGCAGCACAGCAGGCCTATGCTTTTATCATCCAAAAGCACTTATAGGTCCAGCGGTTAGACTCCTATGGAAGATCACACTGGACAGGGTGCAGGATTAGGCCAGGAAGGAAGGTATCCCCTCAGATGTACAACTCAGTTTATAACTTAGGCTCTAAATAAAATATTAAGACAAATCACCTGATACATTTGAGAAAATGAGAAGAATTTCGAAACCCCTCTTCATCATCCCCAAACCTCTGTTGTTCACTAGAAAGAACAATCCCCTGCCCTATGCAGGGCGCTCTACGCTTAAATGATTACTCTGAATGGATCCTCATAACATTTAGCATAGGCTGAAGGGGGCTGAAGGTATGCTAACCAGTATATGTTTGAACATCTAAATAAACAAGAACAAATTCCTTTTCTTTGCCAAATGTCAGAAATCAAGCGTATGCCTCAGTTACAAAAGTTCCACCACCTCTTTTTAAAACGACTTATTAAATATAGCAGACCAATCACATATTAAGAAGAAAATGGTGCCCTGCTCCCTTAACCCCATTCCTTTTCATCGGTCTGCATGAGCAAGTGGGATACAGAAACATATTTCTTGTTTTGTGACTACGTTTTGGAATATTTCATTTTGCACTGTAAAACTTTACTTTTCTATATGTTGTCAAAAACTGAATTAAAAAAAGGAATTAGTGGATCTAGAGTTATTGTTAAAAATCTTAAATTTAAACCATGCTGTGGACCATGTAGAAACTGATCAAATACGTTATATTCTATGAAAATAGCAAGCTATTTGCAATCATTGCAAACTGCTACATTGACAGGTGTATGTGCATGGGTGCAACCCACCCACTGACGTAAGTTTCAATTACTCCAAGGCAAGGATTATAATATGATGACACACTCCATACAGATTCCAACTCTGCTTTTGTAATGGTAAAAATCGACTGCATGGTCTTCCCTAAGCCCTCAGAAACACCCTTGACTCAAGTGGATCCCCCCCTGAGTCAAGGAAGACAGTCACCCACGCACTCATCACCGGCAGGCTGGACTATGGAAACACACTCTACACCGGCATCAACGAGTCCCCAATCCGTAAACTTCAGACAATACAGAACACGGCCACCAGACTCATCCTCGGCATTCCCCGACACGAACACATCAGTCAACACCTACGAAGTCTCCACTGGCTCCCCGTGGATAAAAGAGTCACTTTCGAAATCCTCATGCCTACAAATGCCTACACAACAACGGACCCAAATATCTCAACGACCAAATCAACTTCCACGTACCCAAAAGAAACCTCCGATCTTCCAACCTCGCACTGGCCGAAGCCCTGCACTTCCACAGAGTAGGCGGAAGATCCTTCTCTCACATTGCAGCCAAGACCTGGAACGAGCTACCGGCAGACATCAGATGCGCCTCCTCCCTAAACACCTTCAGGAAGACCCTCAAGACCTGGCTCTTCGGCTAAACAGATCCGTGCCCACCCCCCTCTCAGTGCCGGAGACCCTCACGGGGGAGTAGCACACTTGCTGGTTGATACATATAGGATTTTGCTGACTGTTCTATTACAATAAACCCCACTGGAATATACTTGCACCGCAGCCTCATACTTGCATTATAGACACAGAAGCCAGGGTGGATATTAAGGGCTATGGGGGAGCAGCAGGTTGTGGTACTGCATGAAGGTCGATCCATCTTCCTACTTGCTCTCAGCTTCTCAAATCTGTTCCTTATCCCGGCACCAGCATTACTCTACTTTTCACGTAGCAGAATATGGCCTTCAGCATGGATCATTGGTCCTGTTTATTGCAGAGTGGTAAATAGAGTTACTCCAGGTTGTTAATCTGAGAATGAGGCTCGAGATAAAGGCTAGAAATATATTTTAAATCCCTAATTTTGGCATATTGGAATAAAATGCAATTCTTATTACAGGCGATATTTAAATATATCTCTTTGTTTTGTAGGTCAAATACATTATTTATTCGTGAGGTGTGGAGTACAAGCAGGCAAATGCACGCAACCGATGTATTGCCTCAACATACTTGAAATGGAACAGGTAAATGGAGCAGCATCTCCACCATCCAGGACCGAAGTGTGGTAATAGCGATGATAAATGAAATGTATATATGTTTAGGAGCTATTTGACTTCACAATGGTATAGTCAATTCATTTTTTAAATATCATAGTAAAAATAATATTTTGTAATTTGAGTTTTCTGAAATTCTTTTATTTTTTTTCATCTTTATAAAGTCTGCACATTTCAGTCCTTTACATACTTTAAGAGACATTCATCGTGATATAGAGGACCACATAAACTTGGACTTTCACAACAGGATGCTTGGAAAATGTCAGGAGGTAAGGTAGGGACTTAGAATATTGTCTGAGTGTTTGTAAATGGATTGATTCCCTTATCTTGGTTTGCATTCTCGTGGGTTGCCTCCTAGGTAAGCGATAGGTATGTTAGGGGAGAATCTTTTTCTGCCGCAGGAATGCATTCAAAGCGGAATATCATGGTTGTGTCAGACACAATACTGTTGCTTGACTGCAACAAAATGCATGAATCAAACAAGCCAAAAGGAAAAATAAATCATTAATTTTTGCCCTTGACCCACGAACCCAAAGGAGACAGCATGTTACACTGCCACACTGAATTCCTTAGTCGGGCAAAGTAACTTCAGTAAGTCAAGATGAATTCCCAAGCAGGACATAAATACTCACAGAAAATTACTTTGTGAATCAGGCCAGGAAATGATTGAGTAATTCACACCTAAGACTAGGGTAAGGCACAATTACTTACAAGTAAAGAATTTGTGAATTGGGCACTAAATGAGAGAATGATCCATGATTCAAAACGTGGACAATAAAGTCGGATTTGCTGCATCACGTCGTCAATTAAAAAACTGATCACTTGCTCCTAAATGATTTGAATCTTGGTTGTGAATGCTTCAGTTTTTTGAAGATATGTGAAAGATCTCAAACCAAGACACCAGTTAGTACCAATCACTATTGTGGAGCTCAAACGAGCGAAAGTTTGTTTGATAGAACATGCTGGAAAATTAATTTATGTTTTAGCATTATGGATAAACATTATGGCTGATTTAACAAATGGATATACCAGCCTATTGAATTGTTTGAGCCTTTGAACCTGGGAAATAGCATAAAAAGTTGCCACAGCAAACTTTTAAAATGTTTGCATTTTGACAAAGTTTGTGTGTATGGAGTGCTTGAAATGGAAAAATAGAAGTGGAGATACCCTTTATCAGAGTGACTATTTGTTTCTGAGAAGTTCCATTAATCTCCAATTAAAAGTATTATGTCACTCTTCAGAAGTACAGGTACTCTCCCTCTTAAAATTAAAAGGTGCTGATACTCAGTACCGGACAGTACTGGCCCATTTAAAGCACTGCGTGTGTATGTTTGTGTGCATCTGTGTGTGTCTGTGGTGTACGCGTGTGTCCATGAATAAAACAATATATTGTATGTAGCTATCAAGCCCTGAAAATCTCCTCTGCCCATCTCTCTATTTTTTTTCCAAGCAACAAAGGTGAGAAATTGCTGGCTTCTAAATCCCTAAGTGATGAGAGCCGACTCTGCACTGGTTCTGCCAAGACTTTCATCTTGCTCAGCTTTTGTAAAAGATAAAAAAAGTGCATGAATAATCAGGCTGGAGAGCACAGTCTGGGTTTTTCTACTCATCGACATTACTTTAACAAGAATCAAAGGGTTTCAATTCTCCAGTTAGGGGCTCTCAGGGAAGATCACAAGACACTGGCCCGCAGAGAGAGAGTCTTTATCCCAATCAATACTTCCAAGTATGAGACCCAAGCAGCCCGCTCATCATTCATTGCGCAGCCATGTATCATCTACTGAGCAAGATGTTGCCACCAATTGCAGGTACCATATACAGTTGTGCCATATAACAACATATAATGAAAAAACAATGGCCTATGTCTCGTACATGTGTCAATTCCTTTTCAGTACACTGCCAAGTACCAAAAGCGGGAGGGCCCTTGAGCGAAATGCTACAACGCACAAGAACAATGGTTTTGCAGTTTCGGTCCTCATGACCTCAGTGGTGTCAGGCACAAGAAGTTGATATGTGGAGACATTATAGAGTTCCAACAATGGAAATGTGAAAATTATGTTTGCAGGCCTCAACTGCTCACGGTGGATCCGGTTTGTCAATCCGAATGGTTTAAATGTGCTGAACCAGAACGCCGGTCCTTTGTCATCCCTCCTCTCCAGACCTGCCCGCGTACAAGACAAAGAGAGCGCAGATGTGCTCATGACTGCATCCTTTGGGACGCAGCTGGAAAGCACATGAAGGCACCATAAAACGCAGTCTGCACAGAAATTGGCAGGAATATTGAAAGTGAGGGTCCTTTGTGCTTTTGTGATTATATATATTTTAAAAATAACTGGCATTTGAAGTACAGGTTAGCAAAAAAGTGACTGTGGTGCTGTATTGAATGCTTATATCACCAGGGAATGTTGTGTGTTGCCTGCAATCCCCGCCCCCTTCATCCAATGCCTTTGTAGAAATAATTTGCTTCACTCTTGGCAGAGGCAGCGAGGCGCGAGGCCTTTGCTGAACGCACCCCCCTCTTATGTGGTGGTTTTGAGTACCAAGTTTATTGGCATGGTGAGCAGATCGTCTTTGAATGCCTTGAACCCCCATGATAGCAAGAATGCCTACAGGGATTTGCTTACAATAGATCCACTGTAAGTCAGTCAGAATTAACAAGAATGCAGCAAGGAGACTGGATCTCAGGGCTTATATCTTAACTGCAACACGATTAGATGTGTGCTTCAATCTTTGGTTTCCCAAGCTTGACAATATTAGTAAGAGCTCTATAAAAAAAGCTTAATATTTACAATATTTAACTAGTGGTCATTTTTACGACTGTTAGAGTTTAAGTGGGGGTCACCTGCCAGTACTCCACTCTTCAATCTATTTATAAAAATAATTGTTCAAATAATAGAACTCAAATACATTGATTAAATGTATGAAGCAAGTATAAAGAAATATAACAATAATAAAGACATTTATTGTTTTCAATACATGGCCAAAAATAAACATGAGTTGATCATTGTGTTTGCTATAATAAGGTGTGGACATATAACACTATATTAATTTACTCCTGAGCAAAAAAATAGTTCAGGAATGTGGCTAAAATTACCCCAAATCTTTTTCTTCGTTATAGGCATACATTATCAGAGGGCAGCATATGGGACTGTCTTTAGAGAGAAACCATCAACCTAGCAATACATATACACATTTTATAGGAGACTTTAACTAATTGATGAACAGTTTCGCAATCAGAACAACAACAGACATAGTGCAGAACCATGAGGGGGTATGAAATGCAATGTAAGGACTCCTCTCACACAGGTAACCACACTTTAGGTTTAGTTTTCTCCCACGACTTTGAAGTAGTAAACCTAAAAGTACAACCACAACTTTGAAGTGGTGAACCCAACCGCACATGTTTGATGTAGTAAAGCCAACACTGCAAAAACAGGTACAACCACAGGTTTGATGTCATCATTCACTGGTCGCTCTCCTGTTCATAGATGCTGACATTGCAAATGCAGCAAATCCTCTCCTCGCTCGCTGCCATGGTGTAAAAACACATACAGAAAAGACAACGTAGGACTGCAAATAGAGCAATTCCTAAGGACTTGCTAGGTTTCCTTCACTGTTATGTAACCAGTACATCTGTGCCTCATTTTGGAGAAAATCCAAAACGCAAAACATCATCCTGGAGTAGCTGGTGGAACTCTTTTTTGGGTGAAATTTCAAAAAGAGAAGAAAAAAATTCCTCGAAAAATTCAACAAAAATATTAAAAAGAAAGTGGGCACAGGGTACAGGAAAATGGTAAAAGAAAACCGGAAAGATGAAAAAGTGGCAGGAACCGTTATAAAGGAAGAGACACTAGGGTAGATGCACGGATAGAGGTACTATAATATGTGCGGCCTAGGGTAAAGTTTATTTATTTATTTTACTTTGGGAGTTTTATATAGCGCAACCTCGACCTGAAGGTATCGGAGCGCTTTATATAAGCACCAGTTTTGCTACAGGCGGTCACATTAATTTTCTTAGGCAAGGGGAAACTAAGTGATTTGCCCAGAATCAAAGGATGTGGAGCATCTCTGCCCAGCCTCGTACCGGTTCCTCAGCATCAAGCCTTTAGGCTGAGGTACTACAATACAGGCAGGTACAGATGTACTAGGGTGCATGTAGTGGAAAAGATAGGAGGAATAGGCAGGGGTTGTATGCTGTACTATGTACAGATGGGGAAGACATACTACAGTATTTGTAAGGGTGGAGTTACTAGGTACTAGGTATAGGCACTGGTAGAGGTACTAGGGCAGATGAAAGAGTGGTGATACAGAGGTATATACAGGAATAGAGATGTACTAGGCTTTAGGGAAGAGGCCAGAAAAAAGATCTAGGCATGGGTAAGGATATTATAGTATAGGTATGTCACTGAGATACTAACGCATAGGTAGGTGTAGAGGTTCTAGGTATAAGTGGGGGTAAAAGTATTAGGGTAAAGGTAAGAAATGCCACGGATCTTCTAGCCTTTAGGAAGGGCTTAAAGACCTGGGTTTTTCCTGAATAGACCTCATTCGCTCCATGCTCTTGCCTTCAGGATAAATAATTTGTGCCAGGCCACCTACAGGTAACCGATGCACTTTAAAAATACTATTAGAGCCAGAAGCAATAGTGTATATGCAGGGGTAGACGCACCGGTCCATAGGCAGAAGAACTTGTGTATAAATACAGCTAGCATACTAGGGTACAGGTAAAGCATAGAGAAGCCGTGTTATTGGTAGCAGTAGGGGCACTAGGATATAGACACAGGCAGAGGTACCAGGGTATAGACCTGCATAGTATACTAGAGCAGCATTAAGGAGTAGAGAAACAAGGGTACGGGTATAGGCAAGCGTAGAGGAAGGCGTAAAACAAACGTAGCAAAGGGAGAAGCAGGCGGTTGGGGTAAACGAAGACGGTGAAGAAAGAAAGGAGAGAAAGAGTAGAGCTGGTAAGATAAGGGGGAGATGGAAGATGTTCCCCTCTAAAGAAAAACACGGGTATCGGTGATCACGGGGGAAAAAAGCCTGAAGGGGATCTTTTCATCATTTGAGTCATTCGCCAGGATGGATCCAACATCCGGTGAAGGCAGCGGATCCTTTGAAAACACTGGAAGAGACTAGAGGGAAAGAAAGTATCTCAGAGTAGGTTTCCACAGGAGCTTTTCCCTGAAAACCCACACAATCGACTAATAGACTCTGTGCAGAGAATGAAGTAAGAACAAATGTTTTAACATAAAACTCGCTAATCCCACAATGAAAATGAGAAGGAAACAGCAGTACTCGGCAATAGACTGACATAATTCATAAGAAAAAGGCTAGCGCGAGCTCATATGCCGTAATGCTGTTACATGCTGAAAAGCGTTTGATTACATGAGCTAGAACTTAATTATGCAAACATTAAAATGTATGAGATTTGAAAATACATTTTGCATGGATATTATCACCCTATGTGAATGCTTCATCTGGTGCAGGATTGCATGCTCTGCACTAATGTCTGAACTCAGTGCCTCATTTGATTTGCACTACATTGCAAAGGTATGTAAAATGGGCTAATACTAAAGCACGCAGGAATATATATACACTAAATATTTCTTTACTCTATCAAGCTGAAGATAAAGTGTTTTTGTATCAATTTCATTAAACATTAACAATTTGTCAGGCAAATCATAGGTGTTGTGTCGGATTGTAACTCGTATAAGATTCATACGACGACATTAAAATTTAATTTCTGCTCCAAATGCTGATACATCTCTCCATATTTTAAGACGTATCTGTGGATTTGCGGTTTAATAGCAGCACTGAGCTCGACAGAGAACTAAATAGAGAAAAAGCTAAGTCAAAAAATCCCCAAACTTTCTCTCTTGACCAATATCCAAGTCCAAAAGTGCACGTAAAATGTAGCTGAGAGGTACATGGAATCCGAAGTGGGCCATCGCCAGCACGCTACACAGTCCCAGGACCTGTTGACCCAGCATCACACTGTAAACTGCTGCTGAAATAGACAATTACACTAGCGTCCTTCCACTGCCCTATGCAAGCCAGCATTAGATATACAACACCTTAATCACTCGCCCCATGCACGATTTTAATATAATCACAGACATGTACAGCCTCCATGTCGGACACGTTGTATGACTCCAGAACAGGATAATTGGAACTGGAAACGCTTTTGAGATGGGAAAGCCAACACCGCGGAGGCAATGTAAGCTTCAGGGCTACATTATTAACTGTGGCATTCCACAGCAGGCAGGAGTTCGGGTCCTTACCCTCTGGGTGATAAATGGACCATGGTGTCTAGCCGGGCATGGAAGGTTACCGGTGAGCTATTTATCTGACTGACAATAGATAACATGAATTTACTCATAGACTGGACTGTCCTATCAAGGTTAAGGCGATAAATGGGCGTGATGTTTGTACAGGACTCGCTGAGAAACTTTAAAAAACAGAGTTTACTTGCCACGCAGAGGACTGCTGGTAAATTCGGAATATTGTGCTAGGGGGTAGGTCTGCTGTGCTGCTAGCCTGTTTTTTTCACGATAGCTGCCCAGGAAATGTGAGGCCAGTTCTGAAATGTCTAGGACCAAATAGTACTCATAAAGCAAAAGGCCATTGTCAGTCTGAGACAATGCTCCGGGTGAGGACAAGGTTGGATTCTACAAGCAAGAAACCTGAACTATGTACTACTGTTACAGACAGGTGTCCTTGAAAAGTCAGCTCTTCGGTTTGTGGCCCCCGGCATATATTCTGAGCTGCAGATTCTGCCAAGTCAATCTTGCACACAGAGTTAGCCGGAAGCACCATCATCTGTGGGATCTTAAACTTGCATGGACAGCTCTGAAGCAAAGGGGGCTACTTTTATGTACAAGCCTCTCTTGTGTCCCATTCTCTCCCTCGCTCATGCCCTTTCTCTGATTTTACGTTTCACATAATGCACCTTGAGGGAAAGTCAATAAGAACAGACAGCTAGCCTCGGGCATCAGCGTAAGATCCATAGTAGATTCACTTGTAAATCTAGGTTTTTTAGATTGTGTCCTTCACGTTCCTCCAAGTGGAAACCTCCTGCTAGATCAGCACTCGTCGCAGCGAGTCAGGTAGGACATAGGGTGAGGCAACAACACACGGCACCAAGGCACACACAACCCAGTTGGGGCTATGAGACTGGACATCAACCTACTAACAGGCAGAACTCTGGGTGGGGTTACAAGACATGGCTCCTGACAAGTAACAGGCAGAACCCGGGTCGGGCTACGAGACAACATGCCTGCAACATAACAGGCAGATCCTGGAGAGGGGCTATAAGACGGGGCACCTGCCAAATAACAGGCTGACCCAGGGTGCAGCTACGAGATAGGGTCCTTGTCAAAGAAAACACATGTGCAACTTATACGTTTCTATGTGTCTTTGACGAGCAAAAACTCGACTAAAATATTTCTTAAGCAAATTTGCCTTAAGACGTGCTTAAGCAAAAGTATAGCTTCCAATAAATTGGCTAATTTAACGAAAAATACTTGTAGAATTCCTTCCTGATTAAATAAACCAAGTGCTTAATTTGTAAAAACAATAAGTGGCAGGACTCTGTCAGGAGCCCACTTCCGCTTACAGCACCCATTGCCACTGTCAGCAATGCCAAATACAGTTTCAACACAACTACTAAAACACAAACTCCTACAAGTGTGACAATTCTGACTATTCCAGACCCCCAAAGCTATAAGAATGGAGTTGGCAGCAAGTATTGGTTATTTTTAATATATATTGAATTAGTAAACAATTGTTTAGCTGTGCTTGGCATTATGCTAGACAAAAAGAGCCACCATGTGGCAGCCAGTCATAAGTGCCAGTGTTAACAATTAAGTGCCGGTTCCCAGCACAGGAAACCACTGACTCAAATTAAGCACTGAATGCATACACCCTCTCCTCTCTGAGATTACTCCCTCATAGTATCCATTATTTTTTCTGTTTTCCTGCAGCCTCGCAGATACAAGCTGAACTCTATCCGCACTACTTTTGAAGACTGTATAAAGATCCACCTTTCTAGTGCTACAGATTTGTTTCATCTGAAACCCTTTGCCCACTCGTCCCCTCCCTTGCACTGTCTCTTGAAACCCTGGAGGTGGAGACATTTTCCGTAACAAAAACAATAGAGCACATATTGAGGAATGGTGAGACCTCGCTGTGCTTGTGGTTATTTTTGTTTTCCTAGCTTCAATGGGATTCAAATTATGGGTGATGTGTTCCCTTAGCTTAGCATCACCCTTTCACCCTTATTTTCATCAGGTGTGTTTACTTTGAGTTTATTTCAACCCGATTTAAATAAACTGCTTAAACACTAGATATAGGGTTCTGCCTTGAGACTTAGCAGGAGGGTAGGGTGAGTTTGTTTTTAGGGACAGTCTCTCTATTGCTTAATCTCATTTTCGAATCACTGGAGAGGCCGGAACTCCCTGTGGCATGGTTTCTATCTCACGGAGGTGCTGCAGATAGACATGGGATCATGGGCTTTCCATGAGGAGTCAGATTGGTTTCACCTCTGATTTTCTGTCGTGACTGCCATGTTTCAGCTCAGAGTGTGCAGAGGAAGTGGGCAGGGCAAAGGAAGCATACTCCCTGAGAGCATAACATCAGGATGTTGCCTATTTAGAATAATCATGCAGTTATGAGTCCTGCTCTGATATGCTTCAACCACCATAAATTCACCCCCTTCCCTGTAATTCTTCGCCCTCCCTCTATTTGGGTTTCCTCAGACCTGGAACCCCGATTTCCAAGCAGTTCCATGTTCAATGGCTGTTGGTTCCTAGGGGACACCCCCCGCGGCCATGTTCGGCCACAGCTTTGTGGACTTTGTTAATACACAAGATGGACGTTGTCTACAGAGGTTGTAATATGCCCCGGTTGAGTGACTGTGTTGTATCCAGACAAAATAGGGATCCCTTAGGCAGAGGACAGCTTTCTCATTCAGCATCTGAAGAAAGAGAAAGAAATGAAGAATCCCCATACAGGAGCCGCCTTCCATGCAACATACCTGAGCGTGATGGCATCGAGAGCAGGATTTGGTCTGTAGCCCTCTCCATCTTACTACTGTGGATATGGTGTCCATTTCAGCCGTCACTCAAAATAGACAGGCTGAGGTTAGCTCCAGGCATGGTTTGTAATTGCTTCTTTATCATTGGACGTGACTGAACACATCCAAAAGTGAGAGACGCAGGGCCAGCACACATGAACATAGCACGAGGAGTTCATTATGACTTTCTAAGGTAAACTTAAAATGTAAGTGCTGGGTTTACTTTAAACAGCCCTATTAAACAATGTATAAAATGTTTAAGATGATGAATTATAATACATGCTCTGGGCCAGGATTCAGCGTTTCCTTCCTCTGGACTACGGAAGTCAGTCTGCTTGCCCAGATGAGCTCAAATTATGCAGTGCCCTATGCTCGCTTAGGATCACTGCAGGTCTTAATGCACAGGGTCCATCTCAGCCTTTTGGTCTTCTGAATCTAGCCAGTCCTTCAAAGAAACCGACACCAGAGAAATCGAATATGGTGGAATGTGGGATGTTTCACCTCCCATTGCAAAGAAGGAGCATTGCTCAAATCTCTTGGAAATACTTCTTTCTTATGCTGATGGATGAGGAATAGTGCTCTACTAGGGACCCATCCCCCTTCAGCTGCTCTTGTATCCCGGCCTCCAGGGATCAGTCTGTGTTGGTTGTAACCACCAATCAAGAAAGTGCACACACCCTCCACCGCCCAGCCTTTTTAGTGGGATGAACAGAGTACCAGAGGAACTCATATCCCGAGAAATATTCTTTTAAAGAAATATTCTTCTTAATAAACTATTGGATTTCACTCCCTATGTGGCTCTGGACAATTCGCGTACGGCTCTAAGGCATGATTATTTGGGTTCTTCTTCATGGCAGCAGCCGACTTCTTGGACCTCCTGTATAGCAGGCATGTTAGATGTCCTAGGGAAGACAATCTTCCTGACATGCATACAATGAAATTGTAATTCTATGCTGGCTGTTATGGTGAACGGCTGCATATTAGTTTCATTGTCTGTTTAACTAAGGCTGCATTCCACACTAATTTCACCTGCGTTTCTTATTAGGCTGGATTAGTCCAGAGACCCCATGGTGCATGGAATTCCTAAAATTTGCCTATGGCGGTCACTGATGAGATGTGGCCCAGTGGACACCTAGCTGGCTTCAGCATATGCTAACTTAGCTTCAACATTTGACCAAAACAAATTGTCTGATCTGTGGTAAATAATTTAATTTCCAAGGTCTTCAAACTGTGACATATATGTAATCTTGTTAGCTTTGGCAAATGTTCCAAAGGCAGCTGGCTTTATGGCTCACAGTGCACAGGGTTGCCTGGAAAGGTTACTGGATCAAGGGCAGCAAGGCGTCAGCTGGTTCTAGTAGCAGGAAAGACACAGTGATTCAATTTTTGGGTTTTGCCTGCAAAGCGCTTGTGAAATCCCTTGTATGTTTTTTTTTAATCTCAAAAGGGGCTTAGACCCCACTCTTTACTTACCTTTACTTACCATTGGCTGGCTCCCATGTCGCTCTTGTTGCCTTGCTTACTATTTATCAGCACCTCTTCCTCATCTCCGTTTTCTCTTGGGCTTCACATCTTCGTCTTCATCCTGCCGTCCTGCCGTGGAGCCTGGACCAAGTACTGCTTCCGGTGGGCAGTGACCTTCCACTGCAGGCTCCTGCAGTACAGGCACTTAAACCCTTTTCTACATGCAGCCATCCTCATAAGTATGCCTCTGTCCTGCTGCGAAAAACTATGTGCTCTGCTATGCACTTGGATCCCCTGGCTTCCCACTAGGAGCTCCTCTAAAGGTAAGCACTGAAGCACTGTCGTGCCCGCTGCTCCAGGTACTTAAAAAATAAATTGTATGCCCTCTATAAGAGGGCATGGCTTTGTAACGTTTCCCCGGCCCCTTCTGTATTTTTCTGCAAACAGAATGGTGCCTTTCAAACCAGTTTTAAAACTGTTCGGGTTCCCTCAAGCACTTCCGACCAAAACAATTGTACTCACCGAGCCCTTATCTTTTTTTCTTTTTCAGTTTTTTTATACTGCAAAATCAACCCGAAGGTATTGTAGCGCTTTACATGAGCACCAAAACACGTGCACACCAGTATTGTGACAATATGTTCTTCCTCTGTAAGGGAACAGTACTTTAATTATTTCCCCCATTTAAACTGGCAATGCGCAACATGTAAAAAAGCATTGACACATCCAATACGGTTCGCATAGGCGAAACCTATTGGCTTTGCCAATGCTCGTTAGGTCTTGCCTACAGATAGTTTTAGCTGTCTGTTGTTGAAGGCGTATTGTCTACAATACAAACACTTAGGGCTCGGGTGCAGCCCATTGCTTACCATGGTTTAGCTTTCGTGTCAATTCCATTTGCTTGCTTCTAACTGGACGGCTTTCCTTCCTCTTCGAGCATTAGTTCTACCCCTGGAGCATAGTTCTTTGCCATCCTTTTGACTACATTACTTATATCCTTCCACAGCTCTACATCAGGGAACTAATTTTTTACTTTAAGCACTCTATGGGAGTGCATGCATTTTTTTTGCTCTTTTCCAAATGTGCTGCTTCTGTCATCACATCCTGGCCCTCATGCTGCTGCCTCCCCAAGCTCATGCGTGGCATCGACATTGCCTGCCTCTTGACATCTCTTGTTCATTTTTCTTTTAAAACCTCACGCGACAGCTCTTCCCGTTGGTCACCCACCCCTCCTGCTTAAGATGCATTCTTGCACTTTTTATGTTTTTTGTGTAAATTATGGCTCCAAGTTGGGTATCAATCATCCCGGAGCTATAAATTAAAAAACATTTTAAAAATAAGGCTACCGGAGTGCTATGACGCATATGTGTGCATGCGTGGTGATGCACATGTAGACATCATCACGCTGGAGTTACTGTAGCATCATGATGTGTACGTGCAGGTATGTGTATAAATCATTGCGCTGTTTTTTCTTTGTTTTTTGCAGATGGATGAAGAGCTTCTGAAAAAAGCACTGCCAATGCCAAAAGTCGAGCCCTGTTGACTTTGCCAATGCTTGTTGAAAGTACATGGCATGCCATGATCCCCGTCTCTGTTGGTCTTAAGCTCTTCTGCAAGTGCTTTAAGGGGTTGCAGTAGTACTTGTACTCTTGCTGGTAGTGAATCCACTTCCCAGTCCTCAGACGCACTATTCTATGACCCGTAGGTTAATACATTTTTAATACTGAATCAACTGCTGTTTCAAAATTATATTCCAACATATGCATTATTTAACAAAAATCTTCTTATCTGTCATCTTTTTCCATTGATTTTTGCAATGACATTTCCTATCTCCACCAAAAAAATCATATACACCAAAGCAATCCAATTATATCGTCAGGTGATTTCTCAGACCCAATGCATTTTGGGCCATGGGACCCTTCACCATTGGTCTCTACAACACAACAAAATAAATCAGTATTTAGCACTGTAAGTACTACATCTTATTCAATTACCATAAATACAATGACTAAGGTGCAGCTTCACCCTGCGACTGTGGTGAATCTCGTGAACTTGGCTATTTCTATCATTATAATCGAGTGACCGAAAGTGCGAACAAACAAGTTATCACCATAATATCATGCCAATGAACCTCCAAAGAATTACTCATTGTTTAACGGAACCCGCTCGGTCTGAAACTCATACCCAAATAATGCCAAACGCTTCATTAACAAAAGAGTACTGTGTTGAACGTGTCAATTAAGTGCATTGCCTCTGAAAAGGAAAGGTTATCAAATGTTAAGAAAAACTATGCATCAATTGCAATTTCCTTTAGTTCAAAAATCCATGCCAAATTCACAGTGTAATCGTCAAACCAGGGTGCTCATGCTTTCACGAGTGCAAATGTGTAGATCATCATTTACACACTTCCGAGTCCCCAAGTGTGCATGACCATCATGCAACACTGTTAATAGGAATGAACTTACAATCACCAGCCATGCATGGAAGATACGCGTCCGTTCCCTGAATTATTACTTCTTCATGCCCTGCTGAAGGGCATTGGGCTGTGTTCCCAATCATGTGTGCTACCCAGAAGTAATAACCAGTGCCCCGCGTGATCATAAGGCAGGAGAAAAGACTGTCCCTGCACCAAGCCAACCCTGCAACCCTTGAACCCAGTGCAAAGATATCTTCATTTACAAAAAAAACATTAACAACAAAAAAATGGTCGAAAAACGAAATAATGACCTTGTTCACTGAGAAAATCACATGTACATAATTTCACAAATCTCTAAATTAAATTCTGTGTTCAATCAAAGGGGCAATATTCACAAGGAAATGTGTGAGACATCTGTCACAATAGTTCAGGGTTAAAAAAACTAAATTGCACCTGACACCACTCCATTTCATGAACATTGTAGAAAGAAAATATTGTATGCCACAAATTGTTATACATGACATCATGATCACGATCATGAATTAGCACAATTCAACACCATATACATGAATCATAAATTCACAATGAGCAGTCATCTTAAAAAGAAATCCGAACTTAAAAGCATAAATGAGTTTAAACAGCATCTGTGTGGGTGATGAAACTATTGCTATATAGGATGTGTAATTCGATTATCAAAGAAAACATGAATATTCCAGCTTGGCATTCATGCCATGTGGTTGCATGTAATCTCTTTATCCAGAAAAATTCAGTTTGCAAAGGTTTTTTGCAATTATCCATCACCATCTTAGGTTGACTACTTCCAATACTTAGAACCGCAACTGAGATATAGTTTGACCTGCGCTAAGCCAGTGGGTGGACACACCAGTTCTTACTTTTAATGCACATATTACTTTTAGGTTCTGTAATCCGAATTTTGATCTTCCTTTCTATCTTCCCAACATATATCACTCGGCATGAGCACTTTAATGCACATACCAAATTCTTAGTGTTGCAATCAGCAGAAAGTTTCAATCTAATAATGTTACTATTTCTGGGGTGTACCACTGTGTTCCCCTATATTACATTATTGCAGTGGACGCAATTAACACATTCCAATGTACCCCGATGTGTACCATCTTCCTTCTGACTTCTAGAAGGTAAAATCTCTGTAATGTTTATAGATCTGCTGTGTGTAAACAATGGTTACTCAGCAAATAATCCTGCCCACTGGTGCATTGGCCTTTCGACGCTTTTTTTTTTTTTTAGTTACGCACTAGTGTTTTAGAATAAGTCTGGTAGGCTATCTCATGCGTCACCCTCATGAGCGCCCATGTCTCAGGTTCCCTCATGAGAGTAGGGTTCAGCATGTCAGTCCCAGTCCATTGCGTGGGAAACCTCGGGACCCCAGGTACGGGTCTTTGAGAACTGAAAATTCATTTTTTTCTTTCACAGTTGAAAGCTCTGCGCACACCGCCAGGCCTTTGGCGTTAGAAACGAACAGCCATTCAATAAGTCCCAGCAGCCAATACAGGGCAGAGCACGTGACTTTCCACAAGATAAAGATTTCCCACTCAGGAATGTGTTCAAGGAGCAGGGCCCGCGCGCTCACCCCAGACAAGCAAAGGCCGAGTTAAAAGTCAACCCCGGGCTGACCTCTGTTTGCCATTGCCAGGGTTGGCAAACATGTTGACACCAATGAGCCGTGCAGGGGAGTGTAGGAAACCTTCTTTCACACATTCCTCCCAATAATTATTAACCGCGGCTTTATTCGCATCCTGTTCAGGAGTGAATGGGTGACTGGGCTGGAAAGCCCTGCCCTGTTCGCATAGTAGGGATCCTGCGGGCAGGTGTGCCACCTAAGAGGGATGGAAGCTGAGACATTCCTGCCGGTCTAAACTGGAGCCTGCCAGTGTCCGGGGGTCCCTGGGGACGCAGCCCCGCGTGGCAGGGCTATTACCTGGCATCCTGGGTGAAAGGGACATTCTACCAGCCCCGCCTTAAGTCAGGCTTTAAAATAAAAACAGACAAAAAACCCTGGCTTACGCCACCAAAACATAAGGGTTCATTAGTATAGAGCTGTCTTCAGAAAAACACAAGTCCAGATTTCTGGAAGTCACAAAATATAATGGTGAAAACTCTTATGTGACTATTGACCTGCCCTATTCTTTCAGTCAAGAGCAGTAAACCAGTGTTGGGTTGGGAAGGCGGGCACTGGGGCAATGGGCCCATATCCGAGTTGGCCAGCGTGCCCGATGTGGGCTGTATCTGTGCTGTTCAGATGCCGCCAGCAGCCCAATGGGAGCCCGGGCGGCCTTTCCAGAGGCGAATGGGCCACTGCGTCTCACAGATCACTACATAAGGCCAGAGTGAGTAATGTCCGTTTAGTAGCACTGCCACTCACCCTCTGGGACACAGCGACGGGGAAGGAAAGCAGCTTAGTGCAGCCCAGCCTGGGATCGGATGAAAGGCATGGCAGCGGCACCAGGGTCCTGCCCTCTAATGGCTGCTGCCTCCGCGCGCCGTCGCTAGATGCATGAGCATTGGTAGGGGCCGTCCGTTTTTCCCCGTCCGGAGCACACAGGGGCGCTACGAAGCGTACACCCTGCCCCAAACGTGCTAAAAGTAGCAGCAACGGGGAAAAGTATTTTTAAAGGACTACAACCTTTGCTAATTGACACGCTGGGAACTGAGGCACTACGGCGCTTTGATCTTAAAATGGCGGCTGCAACTGAGGTCGAGAGAAATCCGTCTGCTCAACAGCTAGTGAAATTAACCGAACGACTTGGGTAAGCGCGTAATCAGCTGATTTGATGTGACTGTAAGAGCGGCTGAGCGCAGCGGTTTGAAGCGGAGACCAGACCCAGCTGTTGTCTCAATCAACTAACTGTGCCTGACCCCGTTAAGGCCGCCAAGTAAAGACAAGCAGTGCCAGCTGCACCATGTTGGCCTTTTACAGCTGCGCAGCAAGTAGTGCCAGCTGCACCGTTTAGGCCTTTTACAGCTGCGTAACAAGTAGTGCCAGCTGCACCGTTTAGGCCTTTTACAGCTGCGCAGCAAGTAGCGCCAGCTGCATCGTTTAGGCCGTTTACAGATGTGCAGCAAGTAGAACTGTTCCCAGCTGCATTGCTTAGACCTTTTTCAGCTGCGCGGCTATTAGTGCCAGCTGCACCTTCTAAGCTACTTTTCCGTGGGGACAGGTCTGATTAAGTTGGAGTCCTGCTGCAGGAACAGCACCATTGACACTATGGTTTCAGGGCATTTGAGTCCCCCTCTGTGATGGCCAGTTGGCCAGGGAGTCTGCAAGGTTTGTAGGGTCGCCAGGCCAGTACTTATGTGTTGGTGCTAGAAATTGCTTTTCATGTAGTATGTTCTACGCACCCTGTTCTGAGCACCTCTACAGATGGTCTTAAGATGATGAGGCTGTTGTGCATACTTATGCTTTGCTAGCCCTGGACGGCACATTAGCTCCGATATTCTCACCTTAACGTCTGGATTATGTGCCCCCTTTATGCCCTTTTATTTTTCTTCTCCACCGCCCTCCCAATAACACCTTCCTCTTATCCCCCCATCCTCCTCCGCCACATTTTCCCATCATGGCCACCACTCGAGTTAAGGTTGGAACTAATTGCTACAAAATAATTTATCCTCCCAGCCTGACTAAAGCTGCAACAAAACGATTGAAGCATAACACTATTGAACGTTTCCCAGATTCCCTTTTTGTTGATCAATTTCACAATAGTCGTTTTGGGAGGCTCAAAAATGATTTCATTTTCTTCACTCAAGACACCTCCTCTTGGTCCACCAGCTTATACAATTCCCTTAACGTCACCTCCTCCTCCTCTATCCCTCATGGGAAACAGCTAAAAATCTTCCCATCCACGCGTTTCAATGGTTACCTCACTATCTCACTCTATAACAACGGTACTGTCATGATCCAAGGCAATGACACCTGTCTCTCGCTCTTTGACCACCTCTTCCCCTCCCTACTCCCCTCCTCTGCGACCGGGTTTTCCCCCGACAGTCCTTCTAGCTCCAACCATTACTCCCTCTCTCCTCCCCTGACCCCCACACACTCCAATTGGCTGCACTCTCAAAAATCACAGGTCGGGCCTCTTCCCGCCCCCTCCCCTGTGACCTCCTCTCCTATTCCTCCCCCCTCACAATATGCCCCCTCCCACTTCACTCTAGCCTCACCGCTAGCTAATGCGCTCCTCGTCCAATCTGCATCATCCCGGTACTCCAATCTCTTCTCCTCCCCCATTTTCCTTCCAGTCACCCCCCTTTTTAGTCAACCTCTCCTCCAACCTTCTCCCCCAGTGAACTATCCCTACGCTCCCCTTATCCCTTCTTCCATACTTCCTGTCCACCTCCCCCTCCCCTCGTTTTTCCCCCGGATTTCGCCTCAATCCTACTGCATCTCTCTCCTCCCTCCCACTCCCCCAGCAATGTTATGCTACTCCCTTTCCCCCCCTGGAAAAGGGAGTTTTCCCTCTGGTCCAACAGTACCACTTCCTTTTCCCAACTTCCCTTTCTCCCAGCCCCCCCACTCTGCCAGATGCCCGTTCCCTCACAGCCTCCTCTCCTACCTGACATGCCCTCCACAACCACCTCACCTCTTTTCTTCCCAAACCTCCTTCATTCCCATGACTCCACACAGTCCTCCCCTCTCCTTCTTTCCTACCGCTGTGTTCCGCACCCTTCTCCCACTAAAGTTATCCCTAATTCCTCTCCTTCTTGCAACACCAACAAAGGCAACTCTCCCTTAACCTCCAATTCATTAACTCCCGCTCTCAACCTCCACCTTTCCCCACTTTTGAACCTTACACCCCAACTCACCTCCTACCCCCCCACCTCTCCCTGCCTTCCACCACCAATTCCACCCCCACCTGTTTCCATCGATCCACCCAACCTTCCGTGCTCTGCATTACTCTCGCTGGAAAATAAGCTAGGTTCCCTTATCACCTCCATCTCCCAGCTTACAGCTGCAATTTCACTTCTAAGCTCTAAGATCTCCACCTTTCCTTGCACCCCCTCTCCTTCCCAACTTCCTACGAGATGCACCTCGCCCCCTCACCTCAATTTAGCCAAGCTCAATCAGTCGTCTGCAAACTTTGTTAATTCGCACAAGCCTTTGAACGCCGCCCTTCCTCAACCTGCATACCCTACCAACCCTACTATCTACACTATTCCAACCATCTCCTCTGTCAGAACCAAGCATCCACCTAAACCCTCCCGAGCACCCCCACATAAGCACAACATCCCGATGACCCTTCAGAGCCCAAGTGCCCCCGTCACCAAAACAGTCCTGACAGAGCTGCGCTGTCTGCTCCACAACTGCAGATTTGCAGTAAAACACAAACTTGAAATCTCAGATACCAACACCCACCACAATATTGACATGCTCTTCCTCACAGAGACCTGGTTCAAAGATACCTCGCATTCTATGTTTGATCTCCTATTACCTACAGGCTACTCTATACTTAGGAATGACAGAACTGACAACACGGGGGAGGTGTTGCAACTTAAGGCCTCTCCTATCAGCTCCTTCCACACCTTTGAATGCCTTTCTTTTGAGTTACAAGTGCACCACCGTTCACCCCTTAGTTTCCATGTCATTTACCGCCCGCCTCGTAGTGGCCCTGCGTTTTTGGAGGAACTCACTGACTTCATCAGTGACCAATACTCTCAAAGTGACAATCAGACCTTCGTGGGTGACTTCAATCTCCACTGGGGCTCACCGCAAGACTCTTCCGCAAACACCCTGGCCACCTTCCTCTCTTGTAACGATCTCATCCAACACTGCACAGAATCAACACACTCTAAGGGCTCAATCCTGGACCTTGTTATTTCCAAAGCAGGCATGCTTTCCATCACTACTCCTATTCACGTAGACTGGTCTGACCACCTCCTCATCCCATTCTCTACTCAACTATCACACGCTATTACACTTGGCCAACCCAAGAGGGCTATCTCCTGGTTCCGTGATGTTAAAAATATTGATGTCGGTCCCCTTTGCGAATCAGCTTTGTTATCACTTCCAAGGCTAGACCCGAACCTAGATGTTGACGATCTCACCTCCCAATGCCTCACAGTTCTTGCAGATGAAATCAACAACGTCGCTCCACTCAAAAGCAAAAGGTTAAGGTCCACCCCCTCAGCACCTTGGTTCAACAAATCCCTCTATGAAGAAAGGAAGCAGCTAAGATTCCTGGAGAAACAATGGAGGCAAGTGCCCTCCACCGATAACTTGTCCACGCTTCGCTCCGCAAGATCCAAGTACCACAAACACATCTTCCTTGGGAAAGCGGCGCACTTCAAAACCCTCCTTGACTCAGCCAAAAATAGACCCAAAAAACTATTCGATCTCATCAAGAGTCCTGACCGCTCTCCCCCTTCCTCCAAGTTGGAGGATTCTGCAAAGAGAGCAGCGGATTTTGCAATATTCTTTGACGAAAAAGTGAAATCACTTGTGGATCAGGTCGCTCATCCTACCCCTCCAGAGGAGTGCAAGTCCTTAGCCATTTGGCAAAACTTTGACCCCATATCTGAAGATGCCCTTCTCAAGTGCATCCGCGAAACAAAGCCCTCCAACCATCATCTGGACCCCATCCCCAGTGCCATTGCCATTGACTTTTATACCCTTTCCCTCTCTTACTGGACCACTCTGGTCAACCTCTCCCTCTATCAAGGCTCCCTTCCTGTCTCCTTCAAAACTGGGCAGGTCACCCCGCTTCTTAAAAAACCAACTGCTGATGCGTCTGACCTCAACAACTTCCGCCCCATCACTAACTTACCCTTTCTTGCGAAGATTACAGAAAGATGTGTAGCGAAACAACTCTCTCGTCATATCAAGGACAATGATCTTCTTGACAATTTCCAGTCTGGCTTCATTCAAAGCTGCAGCATTGAAACCGCCCTACTGCAAGTGGTTGATGACGCTCTGAGGATCCTCGACTCGGGGGGGGTCCCGTCTTCTAATTCTCCTTGACCTTTCTGCAGCCTTTGACACTGTCAATCAAAACACCCTCCTCAACATTCTTAAACAGAGAATGGGCATGGAGGGCACTGTGCTTAAATGGTTTGCCTCCTTCCTCTCTGATAGATCACAAATGATCAAAATAGCGAACAGTCTTTCGTCTCCTGTGGCGGTAGGTCAAGGTGTTCCTCAAGGCTCTATACTTGCACCCACTTTGTTCAACCTCTATTTAGAACCACTAGGAAATCTCCTAAAAAAAATCCGGGATCCACTATCATCTCTATGCTGACGACACTCAAATCTACCTCAAGGTTGCCTCCACTCACGATCTCTCTATCCTAAGCTCTACTCTCGACTCCATTCATAACTGGATGTTTACTCATCAACTGAGTCTGAACCCCTCCAAAACCGAATTCCTCCTCTTCTCCTCTTCAATCTCTCCTCCCCCGGTGCAATCATGGATGGATTAGTTGAATCTATTGAACACTAAACCCATCATTGCCGACAGCGCAAAATCCCTGGGTGTCATTCTCGACAAAAAACTCAATCTAACCCCCCACATCAATTCCATTGCAAAGTCTGCTCGATACCATCTGCGCCTTCTTTGGGGAATCCGTTGCTTCTTCCCGGAGCAGGACCTTATAACCCTGGTGCAATCGCTGGTCCTCATCAGACTTGACTACTGCAATTCTCTTCTTACTGGCCTCCCCAAATCCCACCTGTCCCCGCTTAAATCGGTTTTCCATTCAGCAGCTCGTTTCATTTATGGGGCCAAAAGAAGCGACCACATCACACCAATGTTATCCACCCTCCGCTGGCTTCCAATCGAGGCTAGAGCCATCTACAAGACTGCTTGTATCACCCACAAAGCCTTGCACTCCTCCTCTCCTCGCTACCTGGCGAATAAACTGAAACTCTCTGGAGGCTCTAGACCATCACGTAATGCGGAAAATCTTCTGCTTGAACCTCCCACTTTCAAGAAGGGAAGAACGATGGCACAATCCTTTTCAGGCAACGCGGTGAGAATCTGGAACTCCCTTCCGCCGCAGCTCCGGACCACCACCTCCTCCCAGGCCTTCAAAACTAACCTCAAAGTTCTCCTCCTTCAAAGACACTTCCAATTGTAATCCATGCCCTCTCTATTATCTGAAGGAAGCCCTTCCATTATAGAAAAATCTACTTTACATGACTATGGAAGGGTCTTCCCAGTGTGTTCTTGTGGTTTGAGAGTCTGCCATTTATTGCAGTATTATCTTTCTTCCTGTGTTTGGTACTCGTGTGTAACATGCATCCGTCACTTTCTCTTGTAACACACTGTTTTCTACCTCTTACATTTGTTTATTTTCTATACCTACACAAGTGCCACCATGGCCTACGTAACGTTTGTTCTTGTGCTTGAGTGCCCTCCATATATTGCAGTATTATACCTCTATGTTTACTTTGTACGCTTTTGTAACCTGCACACGTCACTTTTTCCTCCTGTAATGCACCGTTTGCTACCTCTTGTATTTTGTTGGCTCACGATTGTCTTTTTTGCTTCATTTAATGTAACGTTTGCCTTTGTATTTTGGTCACTTGTAATGTTCTCATGTATCAGTTCTGTTCCTATTGTGAAGCGCTCTGACACCTTCGGGTAAAGTCTGCGCTATATAAAAACGCACAAATAAATAAATAAATAAACTGTTACCTCCCGTTTACCTACAGGGCGGAAGTGTCATTCCTGGTCTCTTGCTGGACAGCTCATTAATGTATGCAGGTTGAGCAGAGACAGAGGGCCTGAGCAGAAGTGGCCTCACTCATATTCAGGTGTGGTTCACCATTGTCACGTGAACAAAGAGTCTTGGCAACATTTGCATTTACGAAAAAATCTCTGTGAAGTTGAGAAGACATGGACCTTTTAGACACCCTCTACCCTTCTTTTCATAATATTTAAAACATTGAAGCCGTGTCTTGCAAAAAGGCGCAATCCACAAATATTGGGAAATTTTTTTAGGGTGCCCGGGCTTACTTTTGATCCCAATCCAACACTGCCATAGGAAGGGCTGCACCATCAATGTTAAAAATAAAAGAACCCGCATGCGTGTTACTGCATGCTACATACTAGTGACTGAAAAATCAGGACTGTCCGACAGCCCCTCTAATGCCATGGGGCCTGATGGCAGTTGTGCGCGCGAGACTGGGTGTCAGAAGCCATCGTTCACGGCCGAATGGGTGCGTTTACAATTCTTGTCTGATACGTCTTCCGGATCACTGTGACATTTTAGCCAGTACTATGTTTCAGCCAACTACAATTTGCTTCTTCCATTGTAAGTGTGGGCCTATAAATCCCAGCATTAATAACCCGAGGAGGCTTGGCAGCCAAGATCGCATAACAATAGAGAACATTTTGACATTTTTGAAAATTTGCCTCTACTGCGACAAAGGTAAGGTCAATAAAAATCTCGACTCAAAAAATCTTGATTAAAAAAAAAAAGTGTATAATCACGGCAACATTTGTGCTTGATTACTTTACATAAAAGGCACACTACACCACAGTTTTTTCGTTTTCAGGACTAGTACGACTCATAGGCTGCACTGCACGGGCAGCTGAGGTACAGACAGGGAGGGAGCTACTGGAATTACACAGTTAAAGACGACCACATAAAGTGGCAGGGTTGAATTCATTGTGTGGCAAAAAATACCAAATATGTGGCATGACTCAGAACAATCAGTGACCGTATTATTTCAAATCAGGGACATTTGTATAGCGCACACTTCACTCAGGAAGTCTCATGGCGCTTGCAGATGGCTCTGATAGAGATGCTAGCTTAATTATCAAATAGCCATGACTTCAGCTTCTTGCGAAAGCAGCTACGATCAGGGATGGTGCGTAAGTGTGGAGGAATTTTGTTCCATGATGCCGGCGCGAGAAAGGAGAAAGACCTGCCTCCTTTTCTGAGGGTGCGAATTCTGACAGGGGTGAGCAATGACTCATTACTGGACCTGGACCTAGGGTATTTAACTCTTTTTCCATTGCAATACACATTAATACTGTCTGAGCACATTGTTCACCCCCTATGAATAATGGGATGTGATGGGATGGAATGGGAAGGGCAAGGATGGAATGGGCAGGCAGAGAATGGCGCAGGTGCTCCCATGGCCAGCTAGATAAACAACATGGGGAGGTGAAGTGAGGCAACGGGAGACAGCAGAAAGAGGGATTTGGGAACTGCAGTGCATGCTGGGTATCCTGGCACAAGAGGGAGTGAGGAAGGACGAGAGAGTGTCTAAGAAAGGTGGGTAAAGAGGAGGAGGCATCGCGAGTGCATAAAGAAAACTAACTGAGATAAACACGGTAGCACTTAGGACCACAAGGCCATTGGTCACGTTAAACTCATTCTTTTCAGCTCCGGCTATTATCAACTAAGCAGTTTATGTTTCTTAATAGCATAACCTACTTTAACTGGTACTTGAAGTGAAACTATAAAAGTGCATGCACCCACTATCCCAATATAACTGTTTGCTATTTAAAAGTGCCAGCCATTTCCCTCTTAAAGTCTTTCCACCCTTCTAAGAAGCGCGGGTACTCAGTAGCTGGCAGTGCCCACCCATTTAAAACATTAACACTGACATATACTGTGGGTCTCTCTGCCAGCTTGAGCTGAATGAAGGACAGGCACCATTGACCAGCAGACGCTGAGAAGAAGAAAGACTAGGTCGTGGGTCAGAGGTTGGAAACTGAAAATTGAATTTTGCATTAGGTGTGGAATTCTGAGACACAGGCAGAAAACGATGAGCAGCTGTTGTTACACGTTGTTGATACAGATCAGCACTTCAGACACGTTGGAAAGGTGAAGTATGCCTTGGAGGCTTTATTAGCATAAATAAGCATTCCAAAATGGCACGGGGGTGGGGCCTAAGCTGATGATATCGGCTGTCATTCAACAAACACAATGTGAGGGAGGAAAGAGTGAAAGTCGCACACTGAGCAAGTGCACGTTTGCTGAGTTGAAGTTTAGACATTTGAGGGGGAATACCGGCAGATGTGTACGCCCACAGGCAGCCTCTGGCCAAATCTTGTCACAAAACGTTTTATCTCCAGAAATGTGACGCTGCAGGATCTCTGCCTGAGACTCACTGAACACCGGGGGTTTCGTTCAACAGAACTCGTTAATACAGTGAAATAAATGGCGGTTGGACCTTTGAAGTAAGCATGCACGTCCATCATATGTATATTTCAATAGTGGAGCAAAATGTATTTTTACACTGATTCTCATCAACCCAAACAGTAAGGTCTCTAGTAATAAATATACAGAAATACGATTAGTCACTAAAACGTCACAACTTTATATACAATCAGTTTCCGCTTTCAATTAACAGACAGGAAAATCAAACGCAATGTCCCGTCTTCACAAACCGTGTATGTTATGTAGTTTGTGTTTTTTTGGATAATGTCTTTCAGAAGTTAGTCAGGTTGAATTTCTGTGTCTGTAAACGTAATTACACATTTTCAAGTAAATGTTCTTTGTGTGCGTTTGTTCTTGCTCAGTCACCCCCCTCTTCGAAGTTTACTTTACAATACAAAAAAAACTTTGATCCTGGATAAAAATATAAATTACACTAAATGTAGCTGCCTGCACAATTCAGTGATTTTGAAGCGCGTGGGAGTGAAAATTAGAAAAAAAAATCCAAGTTGAAAAAAGCACTCAGTAAACTGTGTAGGTCACACCTTCCTCAGACTGCAGAACTAGCCCACCTGGTCACATATTCTAGCAGCCTCCACTGGTCCAGGTCGCCTCCTACTCTAGGTGACAGCCAGGTCTGAGAGCACTTTGCTTCAAGGCGCTACTTGACTGTCCAGGCTCCTCTGTCCTCCAGACAGAGGAGGACAGAGGAGTCTAGTTAATTATAGAACACTAGAACTAAACTGGGAAAGACGTGTGACAGATATAGATCCTCTACCATTCCAATGTGACTCTTAGAGTATATCCATTCGTATCCCTTTCCTATGTATATAGAGATAACTCTAATCACTAGTATATGCAGTAGACCTTTGTACTATCTACCATTCCTATGTGACTCTTAGAGTATATCCATTCGTATCCCTTCCCTATGTATATAGAGATAACTCTAATCACTAGTATATGCAGTAGACCTTTGTACTATCTACCATTCCTATGTGACTCTTAGAGTATATCCATTCGTATCCCTTCCCTATGTATATAGAGATAACTCTAATCACTAGTATATGCAGTAGACCTTTGTACTATCTACCATTCCTATGTAACTCTTAGAGTATATCCATTCATATCTCTTCCTTGAGTGACTTTACTATTTGTACATTGGCAATTTTTCTTTCTGTTTGTATCTCGTTCTTGTGTGACTTTACATCTTGTACATTTGCATTTTTTTCTGTTTGTATCTTTTATGTAACGCATGTAATCCTTAGTCCTTAGTTTTGCAACTGGTTCTTATGTAAAGCGCTCTGACACCTTCGGGTAAAGTTTGCGCTATATAAAATCGCATTAAATTAAAAAAAAAATGGTTTTTTTTTTAAAAAGGCACAAAGTTTCCAGATTCTTGGGATCCAAACTGCAGGCAGTTCTTGCCTCACAACCAGTCAGAACCTCCACTTAGCCGGGCGGTCTGTCCAGGGTTTGGCTTGTCCAGTTTGGACAGCAAAGTAAGTTTGAGTGCAGAATGAACATAAAATAAGGGACATCAGCTCGTGTCTTGTTATCAGGGAATCAAGAATATCGTTCAGTGCAGGCCTCCTGTGATAGGGCGGGTTCAGATGTACAATCCTTCCCAGGCAACTCTGAAGAGTAGCGCACTCAGCGGTGGAATCTCAGTCTTCAAAACCATCCACAAAAAGAACCAAGGAGTGCAGAGATTTGCCATCCTTTCCTGCCAATATGGAAAAAGTTCACCTCTAAGACCCTGACTTGAGAAATAGATGTCCGTTGTCAATTTAAGAAAAAATAATAAACATCACCATAACAGGTAATTTCCTAGTCCAGGGTTTCTGTCCAGACCCTCCCAAAAGCACTTGTAAAATGTGCGTCCAGAGATCCCCCGAGGTTTGGTGCATTATAAAAATGCATCCAAATACTACAAGTTGCATCAGTACTAGAAGTTAAGTACTAGTAGTAGTACAAGGAGGGGCAGGAATAGTACTAAGCAAAGTTTGCTCCCATTTTGGTGCTCTTACGTAGTCTATTGGTGGATTTTCTGGCCATCGTACTAACTAAGCAATGCCTAAGAGGGTGGGGACACCCTACTATTAGCATGTGGCAAGACTTCGGTCTCAAAGGGTTGTTCTAAAATTCTTTCCTCCTAGGACAGCAGTGGCAGCTGCTAGCTGTGTAAAATCGGTGCAGCAGCATACGTGGGTGGAAGAGGGAGGGAGGAGGGAATAAAAAAAATAAAAACTTATCTGCAGCTTGATGTCTGCCGCCTCGCCGCCTCTTCAGACAATGCCCACACAAGCTCCCAGAGTCCCCTACACCAATACAGACGCTACTCTCATGCTGATATTACCCAGCATGAGAGAAGTGTAGGGATTGGGCAGAGCAGGCTGGTTCCATGCTCCAGCAGGGACTGGGAGCCTGTGCTCCTGAGCCCTGCTGATAGTTCCAAGAAATATCCTGGAGATATCCAAGTGCGCCGGTCGGTTTGACCGGCCTAAGACGGCCGGCCAAACCTACATGCGTACTGGCAGCGCCCTGAGCCCACCACCACTCCTGCTCCAGATGGCCCTGTCCTCAAGACTGGGTGGCAGCTCTGGAGTAAAATAAAATGATAATAAAACAGTTTTATTTAATGCTTTATTATCATTTTATTTTACATGCGTCAGTGGAGCGACGCTACGCCGCTCAGTGGAACCGACCGCTTTTCCTCTGTTGTCAACTTCAAAGAGATGATGTTCCCAATGGCCAGCTGCCAGTGGTGTGGTCAGAGCCACATGAAGGTGCAGGATACCCACAGAGGTGGTTAGCACTACTTCAGTCAACATAGCGTATTATCAACTAATGACCGGTGGTTCCCCGATCTTGATTAGCCTCCCACACAAAACTCATGTGAAATTAAAAAAAAATACTACTCTTGTTGTGTTTTTTTGTTCCAAAGAAAAGAATTCCAGACTGGAAGATGGCTATCTATTATTACCAGACACTGAACTCCCATGGAAGGATAGGAAACACATTTTCAAGAAATAAACCTCATTGAGTCCTCCTGCCAATGCAAGAATTGGACTCTTGCTGCAGACACGCAATGGACACAGGCCAAGTTTGAAAAAATACATTGTGTCTGACACTGAACCTAAACAAATGTACCACAAGCACAACAGTCAAATTAACATTCAGCAGATCATCAGCTTAATGACACCTCCTTTACAATACTTCTGACTGTACACAAGTCTGAAGACAACTGAGTGACTGGACTGACTATTGATAGCACTTCCCTCTTCTCCACTGGTCTCTTGGAGGAAATACCTTCTCCTTAGAATTCTCACTGATAAAACCATTGCTTGCATGGAGAATTACCACAATGCTCTTTCTCTCAGGACACAAGGATTGGTGTGCCTGTCCATTAGTAGAAAATGCCCCCAGGTCCATAATAAGATAACTCAGAAGAGCACATATTTCCACGTACATTTGCCAGGGGCTCACCTTGATGAAGTATTACCAAGTCAGGAATAGCACACGTGCTCCGCAACTTCACCGAATGTCTAAAATCAAACTGGTTGCATCAACCGAGGCCCAGTTTGAAAAAAGAACGTCTGAGTTTTCTTAAAAAACCCATGCAGTAAAAAATAAAAAAAAAATAAAAAAAACACTAAACCCTTAACCAAATTTAAATCAATAAATGGCGATTAGAGCCGGAACCATGACGACCTATCACCTTAAGAACTGGGAATGGATATCTGTAAATGAAAGTAAAGACGGAGGCCAGGACCTCACATCATCTCACACCTGGCCTCACATCATCTCACAATCACTGGACTCCACCACTTAATATTTTGAGGAACCGAGGTCAGAACCTCCCTTCACCCCAAGATCTGTGAATGCATGCCAGTGACTGTGGTGAAGGACAGGCCAAAACATCCATCCAGCTCAAAATATATGAAAAGATTCCAATGATTTGATGAAGGAGGGCGGCCTGGACATTCCTCACCTCAAGATCCGCACATACACAGCAATTTTATTAAGCATAATTAACTAAAATCATTGGGTATTGTGCCAGATCACCGTAAAAAGGATAGAACATTATAAAACTAATGCATGCAGTACAAAATCACCATACAAAAGGTTTATAATTATAAAACACTAGAACTAAACTGGGAAAGATGTGTGACTTTGAGAACTATGCAGCAGCTGTAACTGACAACAGAGGTCTATTTGATGGAAACACACACTAGTGAAAGATGGTGAGAGACCGAGGCCACAACCTCCCTTCATCTCAGGATATGAGTGGTGAAGGAGCATTGCCAGGACCTACCCTCACTTCAAGAGCTATGAATTGACACCAACAAAAGTGATAAGAGAATGAAGTCTGGACCTTCCGTCTCCTTGAGATATTTGAGCAGACACCAAAAGAGGGTTTTGAGGGACCAAAGCCAGAAGTCCCCTCACCTCAATAACTGTGAAACATGCCAATGATAGTGGGTAAAGACTGAGGCCAGGCCTTCCCTGACCTCACGCTGTATGAACTGATACGAATGGATGGTGAGGTGGGATCGAGAGCAGGACATTCCCTACATCAAGATCTAGGAATGGATAATGAAAGGTGAGAAGGAGCAGATGTCATGTACTTGACTCATCAAAAAATGTACAGGGAAAGAAAACTGAAAGACATTTAAGGGCAATAGGAAAACTATTTTTAGATACGTGGTCCAGGATTTTTGCAAGTGTGGCACATTGGTCTGTGTGTAAGCTTTAAAACACAAGCAGTGGCAAAGCCAATTTGTCGCCTCTCTGACCTATTGTCTTTGCCAATGCTTTATGATGATGCTGTGCAGCATCAGCAAAAAGCAAAATTAATTTGCAAAATAAAGAAATGCCTGATGATGAAATGCATGCATAGCAAGCTTGCTTCATGGCGCTATCGGTGTTGATTCAATTAGCAGTTAGGTGCATGCATGATAGCGTATGTGCCTGCATGCACACACCTACTGACTGCCATGGACAGCATTTTCTTAATTATTTTTATTTACCGATTCAAGATGCTGGCTGCCACTTGAAGCAGTAAATCATTTAAAAAAACTTTTTTTACTTGTGTGAAAGTGCGTTTTGAAAAGCAGGCCAGCAACAAATGGCAGCTGACGGATGGCAAAAAATATTTTACAAAACTATGTTTTTTTAATGACTTAGAGGGATGAAGAAGCAACGAAGGACAGGTGGGAGGGAAGAGTGTGGACGGGGTAGCAGCGGATATGGGGAGGATAATTAAAAGTCAATGAGAAGGAAGCAATGGAGAGGGAGCGAGCATCACAGAGCACGGTGGGTGGAGGTTGGGTATGAGACAAAAAGCACATGGTTTAGAGACGAAGATGATTTAGGAGGGAGCAACATGGAGTCCTCAGGTAGGAGCAGCATGAGGATTTGGGGGAGAAAGCAGAACATGAGGGTGAGATACTGAAACCCAAGGACTCTCACAGGATGTGTAAAGAAAAAGAAAAAAAAGAGTTCACTAAATGTGAGAAGTAAAGAATACAAGTCAATCAATCAAAAGGATGTTAAAGATGCCGTGCATCAGGGGAGCGAAAACCACAAGAAGAGGAAGGCAAGCCATTGAATGAGAAGGAAATAAGAGTGACTAGAAAGCCAACCCATGGTAAGCAGTGTAGATTTTTGGTATGGTCCAAAAGAGGCTTTTGCCTACAGACAGCTAAAAGATGTCTTGTGGATGAGACCTAAAAAACAGGAGCACACACTTGAAAATTCACGAATTAGGGCACGCTTAAAGAAAAACCCACGAGGAAAGACTGATGGAAAAGAGGACGCAGAGGGCTGGGTTTCACATTTCCTAGTCTGAGAAATTAGGAGATCTGCACTTAACCGCATGCGTGCGGCATGATTTCCGCCCGTACGCTGGATTTTGCGGATTCGCACTTTACATGACGAGCTGGGCTCGTCATGAGCGTGCGAGGAGGCTACCTCATGACGAGCCCAGCTCGTCATGAGCGTCGAAGGGGTTAAAGATCCTGCCGAGCACCATCAGTGTTGCAAACTAGCACTGACTACATCAACGAATGGGTATTAGCACGTAGCAAGGCCCCATTCATTGCTGGGTCTCTTATTGTCTATCACTGTGCTTTGCAAACATTTCGAATGGGTAATACCGCTACATTTCCGTGATTTGCAGATTCCACTTCTTGATTTACTCAACACAATTTGAAGATGGCTTCCCAGACCTGCGAGTCTTACAGACAGAAAAGCTGCAGCCTTATTTTCCACATCTCCACTTCTCAGTCAGTATTCCTTAAACAGCAGCTTCGAGAGAAGAAAAGTTCAAAAGGACTTCTCTTCGCATGTAGTTACCCCGCATGCACACTGCGGACATGCTGCCCAATACAAGGGAGTCCAAGGGCTGGACATCAGCCACAGGCCCTGCAGATGGCAGACATGAGAAGCAGTAGAAGTTAGAACCTCGGTGACCAGAAGAGGGTCTTGGAATCGTTATATTCCTTTAGGAGACTTCTATTCCTGAGGAGTTCATGTGTTCCTCTGACACTGTGAATATATTCCTTCATTAGGCACGCCTGGTCCCGCTCTCCATTACTGTGATACAACGAAGAGCGTCACTGCATCATCCGGCGACATGTTCTGGGTTTGGCACCTGTTGCCAATCAGTGGTCTCCTCTTATTTGTCTCAGCTGTCGAAGTATTAACTGCAGTTCAGCAGTGGACAGCACATGAATTACACAATGTGCAGTAAGGAGCTGCTTCGCATAGTAACTAAAATAGCTTTTTAAACACACAAACTCTTCCCGTCATGCTGTTGTGGTTACCTGAGAAAGTTAGACCAGAAAAGAACTGAGACACCATTCCATTAAAAAGCTTGCGTGCAGGTGGCTTCCACCAATGCTACCACCCTTTGCAACTAACTGCCACTCCCAGTAACATTCACACCAAACTTCACTTGTTCAGCAGGAAACGGGCAATAACCATTGGGCAACCATCCCATCTAAGAGCAGCGGCCACAGTCAAAGTGACCTCCCATGGATATAAATCCAGACTGGTGCCCTGTGCACTGTGTGCATGTTTACAAGATACACTATCAGTAGGGGAATTACAGTGTAGCAAAATCAAAACAGTTTTTTAAAGCAAAAAAATGCACACGTGATATTGCAGGGATGATCCCTTTGTTAGGTCCACTCCTTTTGCAGGCCAGGACCTTGCAAGATCACTCAGACAGCTCTCTTAAGCAGTGAAGGATCCTTTGTATTTTGAGAGCTAGCAATCAACAACAGGAGATCGCATAACAAGGGGTCCCCTGTACAGGATGGTACATCCTGCTTAAGGCGTGTTAGCAAGACATCTAAATGCTCACATTTGCTTCCCTCAGGTTTCTGTGACCAACCCACATTGCATCCACCTGTGTGTATCCGCCTTCCCAACCATTCTGGTTATCTGAGCTGCAAGGCTTGGCCACTGTCATGTTGCTAGATCCCTACACCAGGACACCTTGTTTGCAGTCCTGGGCTTTAGTTATCAGGCTGGTTAGTGCGATCGTTTCAATGGAGGCACACAAAGGCCGAAGCTCCTAAAATTTCTTGCATAGTTCAGCCTCAGGCTTGTAACCTTGCAACCCTACCCAGCCACAGCACTATATGCAGCTGAGAATTAGCTTCACAAATACCCCTCACTAAACTAAACAGAAGTACAATGATTTGTTTTGTCCAAAATAGTCTTTGTTGATGCCATATACATCGGAGATACAATGCTTGTGCACATTGGTCATTACTGTAGTGAGAATTGGTCCCTGAATTACAGAATTTGAAAATCCATAAAAAATATTGTAAATATACACAGTGAGAAGCGATCTTTGGTGGTAAACATCACCAGCCACAGCTTAGGTAAATTGTTGCCACAACCAGTGCAGTATCTCCTCCACAGCACTCGAGTGGAGAGGTGAAGACTGACTGGCCCGTGGACTCTCCCTCTGGAAGGAAGGCTTCAGTTCATTTCCGATTCGGCCCAGGGACCAGTTTACATTTTATTTACGGGTCATGAGAGACCTACAGGGAGTACCACAATGGGAGTAAAAGAAGCACCATACGAGACTAAGGTTGGGTGACCAGAGGAGACAACAGATGATCAAGGTAAAGAGATCACCGAGCAGTGTCAGAAAAGTGGGACGTGAGCAGGTGGACCGCACCTTTTTTCCCCACCAGTATCCTCACATATCTATAGTTACCGCATCACCCACTTCATCAGGTGATTGTTAGGAGACAGGCGAGGCATTCAATACAGATGAGATCTTGGGAGTGCGGTCCATGCATGGAAAGAGACTGTGCAGCATCAAAGTTACATCCTGAAGGATATCAAATCAGCCAACCTGTTGCTTAAACAGTTCTTCCGTCCTTGAACACAGAGGGCCTGCAGCATTCTGCTTGTAAAACTAAACAAGCGTTGTTTGGAACAAGGTCAGAAATCAGTCACTTGCAGTTTACTCACAGCCAGGCAGGACTACAAACCATCCACAGTCAAACCAGCCAGAAAGAGCAAAGGGAGAAAACAAAGAAACAACAGGGTGCAACAGCTGAACAAGAACATGGTAGAGTCAAAAGACAAAAACACACTGCCTTCCACGAATAAAAAGCAACACACAAGTGTCTGAATACAGTATATTCAGCTCATCAAAAGTCAACCAAATGAAAAACTGGCTTCACGCATCACTTGTTACTTTGCACTCACATAATTATGAGATGCAAGGTTAAAACAGGATGAAGTCACTCCCTCTCTGCAGCCATTAACCTCTCCAAGTGACAAAGTGCAACCGCCCAGCAATCATACACATGTACCTAATGCACTTCTGAAGTGAGTGGTGCAAAAGGCCATAGACTGATGCTACACATGAACATTGAAGTAGCTATAGTCACCTTTTTGCACTGGTTACTTCCCCACGTGTAAGAATAAAAGCACCAATGTAACATTATTCCACTAAAGAACGTGTTTTGTCCTATTTAACCAATAGACAGTTATTAATACATCAGTAAAGGTTACAAACAACATGTTTCCTTTTGTCCTCCCTGTGGCTTCGTGTTCAGTGACTAAGAAATATGTAATTAGATGTGGGCACCAGCAAGTACAATTCAACCAGCTAATTTTCTACCTGCTCTTGACACATACAGCCTGCATCACCTCCATATTGCCCCTGGCATTCTTGGCACTGCTGTTCCACGTGCCTACCCAGATTATTTAAAACGGACTTACTTTTTATGCCTCAGAACCTTCTACTTCTGCTCTGTTCTGTGGATTCAGTACTTCCACTGCCAAAACCCTCTCTTTCGTTACTCGTGCGCCTCCCACCCTCTTGATCCAGGCTTATAACGCGACCTCTATCTACCGATCCATGGTAGGCATTCATTCTGTCGATACATATTAAGTAAGTTTCCCTGGCTTCATTAACCCTCCTGCCCTCTGCCTCCACCGCGTCCACCCTCTTGGGATAGTTCGGGATGCACAGCTGCGTAAACGTCACTATGCGCAGAGGCGCCAAAACAAATCACTTGCGTGGCCTCAAACACGCCAGCATTAAACTGGTTTCCAAATAACTACAGGGCCTAACTACAGGGCCACAAAAAGAGAGGCCATCTCATGGCACACTCAGTAAAAAGGAACCAACAGGGACACCCCAAACTTCCCACCTACAACTGGTGCTCCACACCGCACGCAGGATGTCTGCTGCGCTTCTGCTCATCTCAGAAGACCTCATCCACAGAAGAAACGTAATCTAGGGACATACTGCAAGTTTCAGTGAGAAGGTAGTATATTGTTTGACAAAGTAAACACATGGTGCCTTAAAGATATAAATCAACCATACTTTAAAACCAGTTATGTGCATCTGGTTTCAGTTCCATCTATGCACTTGGCATTCATGATGTCCTCAAGGCGCCCTTCAGTGGGAGAATCCCCTCTAGGCACTCCATTATCTTCAACTTTGGCTATCCTTTGACAATCCACGAAGCACAGAGCCCTTGGCTTGGCCAACAAGCCCTGTCTTGAAACAGAATTTACAAACCAGGGGAGAAGAGTTGGCCTAACGGCTAGGGTGGTCGACCTCGAATATGGGGAACTGGGTTCGAGTCTCGGCAATGATGCTGAACATCCTGTGATTCTGGGCAAATCACTTAATCTCCCCTGCCTAACAAAAATGAATGTGATCACATGTAATGCAACTGGTGCTATGTAAAGCGCCCTGATACTCAATTCGGGTCAAATTCGCGCTATATAAAACTCTGTTAAAAAAAAAACATAACTGATGCACCGACATTCGACCTAAAAACTGCACCCTCCACTCTAAAGCCCAGTTATGCACAGACACAGTTAATAACACATTAAAAAAAATAATGAGCAGCAATAGATTATTTCCTAACCGGTTGTTCTCTCTCTGCACCTGCACATTGCTTCAGCGATTCTCAATGAAACGGCAGCAATGGCTCTCAAACAGGCCAGACAAGCATACATAATTAAGTACTTCCAGCAAGAATTAGATGAAGCAAAAAACAGATCAACATTTTTTTTGACATGGTGAACTAAAACGCTAAATGTGAAACAACCTCTGACCACAACAGACACTTTGAAAATCAAATACAGCCAATGCACCAACTTCTTCATGGGCAAGGCACACATAATATCCAAATAACTCCGTCTAATACCCCAGCTCCAATCTAATACTGAAATCTGTGATCTAACGAGCCTCCTTTTTTAGCAATTTCCTCGAACAACTCCCAGATAAAAAGCATAACACCCTGCAACCTTCTTCACATGATAAAGAGCCTGTTCCAGCTCCCTTAACTGAATCTTTAGCACACACATATCATCTCCCTGTTATGCATGCTTTGCATTAGAAGATCATATGGTGAATACCAGATCCTAAATCTGGTTAATCACTGCAATGTTGTAGCAACAGAGGGAATAAAGTTGTTTCCCACTGTTGCTAGGACATAAAAGAACTTCAGGATGTTCTGACAGGGATCCCAGAGTGCCCGCGGGTGTAGTGCTGGCTCTACGCAGCTTTGGGAGGGGATGAAGATGGGTGGACACAGAGGGGGGTGGGGGTGGGTGTAGGTGGGCCAGGTATTATTTGATTTGATTTTGTTTTACAAGTGAAAAGAGGAAGATATGCCACGTTATGTATGTCTATCCATTACTCCCCTGCCCCGGAGTAGCAATTTAAAGCACTGAAAGATGATTTGGATACGCCATTCATAACATAACATTTAAAATAGATAACAGTGAATAATAAGGCTGTTTCTCACCTCGGGGTTCTGAGTGACATCATTGACAGTTTAAGTTTCACCCTTATTTTCTTTTTAATGTCACTCGGAACCCCAAGGTAAAAAAGAATACCTTTATAAATAAAACATTAGGATGCACACTAAAAGAAGACTGTGCTACTCTCGCCACTGCATTCCTGACAACCGAGATCGACTTACAGCAAGACAGAGACCTGCTTGATCTCCTACTAACAGCGGCAGTCAAAATAGTACTTACCAACTGGAAAGACACCTCCAAGGCAACTTTCAAGGGCTGGCTTAACTGGGTAACATACCTTCGAGGCGCTGACAACACCGCCCTCCGTGACTCACCATGGAGAAATCCCAACAGGGGGATGTGGGCGTCCTTGGACAAGCTCTTAGACCCATACGACCCGCCATGAATAAATACTAACAAATCTAACAAGCGGCTCTACACTACACCTCCACACCTCCAAATGGTCAAAGACTCTGCCGTGCAGAAACTAAACTACTGTATGCTAGCTCAGTTCTTTCCTACCTTAGCTCTTTTCCTTTCCTTTCCTCATTAATTCAACAGTTGATGAGGGGCAGCTATACCCATATACGGTATAACTGTTTCAATGACAACATAGCCAATGTGGCTGCATCCTGTACGATTATGCGCTGATGTTTATATGTTGTATGTTCTATGTTTTGGAAAAAGAACAATAACGATAATTGAAATTAAAAAAAGAAGAAAAACAAAGAATTATTTACTGTTATCCATCTTTAATTCTTTGTATTGTCTAAATGTCCTACATTTTCCACAGGAAGAAGAAACATTTACGGCCTGATTTAGAACACAGCGGGAGGCTTACTCCGTCACAATGGTGCCAAATATCCAGTCTGCCAAACTCTTAATCCCATAATGGTGACAGAGTAACCCGTCCGGCGAGTTCTAAATCAGGCTCTTAGTTACTGCCAAAAAGGCCAAGTCAGGCACCTACTAAAAAGCATTCTTCAGAAAAAAAGAGCTTAACTTCAGGCCAGCAAATAGGCATCCTCTCTTCAGCAAAACACTGGCGAGTGTGGTCAACAAATAACAAAAAGATCACATTAAGAATACTAACTGGCTGGACCCAAATCAGTCACACTTTAGAGAAGGGTGCAAAACTGAGATGCAACCCTATCTGTCTAGGATAATATATTTTAGATATTAGAAAAAGAAGAATCCTACCTTCTAGTTCTCCTTGACCTCATAGCAGCCTTTGACATGGTTGACGACAAGACCCTACTCAACATTCTCACAATAAATATAGGAATGGATGTGGCTGTTCTGAAATGGTTAAGATTTTACATAAAAAAACAGACCATCTACAATTGAAATGGGACACTCCTCCGATTCAGCTGACCACAGTATATCACACCATTTTATACTAACCCCTATGCTGTTTTAACCTTTATGTAGAACCACTCGATGAGGCAATCAGAAAAGCAGACTTAAACATAGGTCAATGCTACCAACACTCAGCTCGACCCCAAGAACTGCTTGGAAAAACGATGATAACTTAAAGAAAGGCCTTGCATTTAAGACCACGTAGCGTAAGCACTTCCTAAAGCTCAGGTCCGACAAAACTGAGTGCTTCCCCATAATCACCAAATTACAAACTGACACCTGTCCACAAATGGATGTGAAACTCTTACTCTTTAAGAGCTAGACCATTGTTAGTAAGTAAAGTCAAGTTTTTAAGCCTTACACTGTAAAACAAACTTTTGTTAATAGATTACGCCAACAACATCGCAAGACATGCTCAACGGTCATTACACTCCATCCAAAACTTGAAATACTTGATCTCAGAACAACATCTACAAACTAACGTCCAGCATTAAGCCTTCTTCAGACTGAACTGTGGTACAGCATTTCTCACTAAACTGCCCAAATCAAGATTCATTTCCCCCAAAAAACTGTACTAAACTCTGCAGTGGGGCTAATCACTAACTGAAAAATCAGAGTGTATCTCACGAGTTCAGCGATTCCTGAAGTGGCTCAACATTGAAAAACATTGCATATGAAGGAAGACATGCATAGCATAAAAGGCTCCATACCACAGCACCACACACTTTTAGCACAAAAAGTCCAGAAATTCCAGAAACAAATGAGGATTCTGCTTGAAATTCCACTATTTAGAAAGCAAATGGTGGAATAACCAGGATCTGGAATAATATTTCACCGTACATGAGGAAGGCCCTTCCATACATTGTGTTCAAGAGAAGACTGAAAGAGCTATCCAAACAATAAATGACACCATGACTCCAAACCTGTGCAGACATGTCTATACAGAATATGTGCTGCCTTTCAGCCTTTTCTCTGTGACTAGGAGTATCTGTGCAACTGCATCTCCGTATATAAACTGCAGTTTGATTCTGTTTTTATGTAAAGCGCTCCGACATAGACTTGATGTGGTCCATGCTAAAAAAAAACTAATAAAAAAAAATTATAATGCGCTCCTTTCCGCACAGCATCTTTGGCTCTAACTCATCATAATACAAACTTTATTCGACTTAAAAAGTCATGAAAACACACAGCATAATGCGAAATTTCATATGCAATACAAATAATACATCAATAAAACAAACCCCCCTTGCCCAACTGTCAGAAGGTAACAATTATCTAAAATGCTTCCTAATGGAAAGTGCTTGGATAATAAAAACCTAAAATCATCTTGGTGAAACTATGCGACCTTTAAAGAGGGAGTAAAAACGTTGATCTTAAGGTTTTGTAAAGTGCACAGAAAAGTAAAGCGTGCAATGTACATTGTCAATGTGCATTGACAGGAGGTATTATCACAGGGGCATAGGGCTAAGGTTTCCAGCCTTTTCAGCTGGGACTGGGAATGCGACTAAAAAGTGAATGGTACCCAGACCAAGCCTAGTTCTATAAAATCTGTATTGGGGAATTTAACATAAAAAATAGACAGAACTGCAGCGCTTCACTAGGAGGAACATCGTCATTGTTACTCGGGGGAATTCACTGAGGGAGTTGTTGCTGACAGTTAAGCTGTGCCCTTACAAGATAAGCTGTCTTTAGTTGGTCTCTGGCTGAGGGACAAATAAGGTATAGGTCATCAAAAAACGCCTCAACACCTTGCATGCTGCGCGGATTTTCACGTTGTGCAGCCGATTTAAATAGTGAGTGGGATTCGTCCTCCGCACACGCCCACCGTGACGTATGATGGCCGTTGGCGGCTCTTACTCATCTTCCATTTATTCTAGCTACAAATGCCTTGCGGAGAGTATCAAAGCCTCTTCCTCACTACATTCATCGCCATTTATCACAATACATTTCTTCCTTTAACAGTGTATTTCCCACCAACACCACTCCCAGCACCTTCACTTTCACTCCTCCACTTACAAACCCACGCCCCACATTAGGCTCAGAATCTGTCACATTGCCCTCAATCCATGAAATCCTATTTCCATTATTTATGTTAGTTGTTTTGTTTGAAGATTCATTAAAGGTGCTGCAAGAGTGACAATAAAAGGATTTATGCCTAATGGTAGCCTCCAGTCTTTAAATAAAATTATGCCCCTCATTAATAGGTGTAGAACGGAGTATCGAGCAACTCTTTAAAAGGACGTTTTTTAATCAGGTCACAATTCCTAAAAAAAAGAAGTGGCGGGAATAACCAAGTTAGGCAGTATGCAAGTGACATAATGGCATTTGACATCACAGCATGTTACATTGCACGTAGCATCGCTGGAAGCGGCATCACAACTCATGACCTCACAGGAAGTGACATCACAAGAACGGGCATCAGCTCTTATGACCTCACACCTATGTTTAGCAGATCTATCATGAGTACATTTTAGTGCATTACAATAGTTAACAAATTAGATGTTGCTTTGAGGTTGTGCCAAAACAGTGACACAACCCCAACGCAAAATCTGAGCCTCAAGCTCTACATTTATCTTTTAAAACCCGCCACAAAGAAATTGGCAACAAGGAGAAACATGGCAGTAAATCTGTTCTGCTTAATTGGTTGCAAAGTCTGCATTTCAAAATATCTTATGGGAGTAAGGCACTTGCTGCAGAGATCTTTGTGTGCCCAGTAAATCTAGGGGAAAAATAATGGTAAAATAACTCTGGAGGTTAACATATTTGCTGGAAAGATTTGTATTTTGTCTAGTCCCAGTTTTTAATCAAATTAGCACAGAGAAATAATAGGTCTCCTGCAAAGCACATCATGTAACATGCAGATGACCGAGTTTTCAATTTATGGAAATAGGTAAGGGAGTTACTTCTTATAACATAAAGAGCCTTTTGTTACTTGCAATAATAAATTGTAATCTTTCTAATATAGCACAATGAGCTATGAAGGACTTTCGACTCATAATCCTTGTAACCCTCACTGTCTTATGTAGCACATCCTGTACAATGGTTTACACAGAAATAATGCATTGTCAAAGTATAATGTACACATGTGATGTAAAGCGCTCAGACGCCCTGCATTGGATGAGCAGCGCTATGGCACAATAAAAGTAATAAAATAGTGGTATTTAAATTGTTATTGGTATAAATACTCAGGCAGACCAACACATCTGACATTCATACAGTACATGCATTTCTCTTATATACATGTACTGAAAATGTCAATCCCATGCCTTTTTTAAGCACTTGTGGAGAAATAACTAGCTGTGTGCCTTTGTTTCCCCTCCATTGTATTTGCATCTGTGTTTGATGCTCCAGATAGCTCTCGGCCAAGGCCACTCCAACAAATAGAGGCCTGATGGGTCCTTAACTTTGGCCTTTGTTTTGGGCCCAGCTGGGATTTAAAATTACAAAGGTCCTCGCCTGCACGGTGCTGCTTAGAACAAAGCAGGCACGGCTGAATGTGTGTGTCCCTGTGTCTGAAATTACATCAGGGCAAATTTATCATATTTCTGCAGGGTCCAACTTCTTGGCAGGGTAGGTGGTGTCCACCATACAAAAAAAGAGTGGGGAGACCCGCGTGTACCCTCGGCTCTGCCCTGAGTTTAATAGAGCTGGAAGGATGGCACAGTGGGTAGAACACTCGCTGAAATATGGGGTGATCTCAAGATCACAAGCTCGACTACTCGGCCTACCCTCCTTCCAAGGTTGTTCAATGGTGTACCATACATTGGGCAATTGTACCATCTGTTTTTACAGCACTTAGACATGGCAGGAATATCGAATGAAGTGCTATATAAACAGGTTATATTCATATTATAGGAGTAAGAGCGAACCACTGTTCCTTAAACGCTATGTTTTGACCACTTTCTTCTCAATTACATAGCCTAATAGTGTTAGCCAATGACAGCTGGTTGTTTCTGGTAGTGAAAGCCAGCGTAAATAGCTTTTAAGGACGAGAATGTCATGATTCCTCACACAGAATCACGATCTTTACCGTTACCGTGGACTATTAAAATACAATCTGCCAACACTTGTCTTATGTTTTGTCTAGAGACCTTTTTGTATTTACATTTTCTTTGTTAAAATGTCATCACAGTGCTCCATTCATTCGAACTCTGCCTTTGTTAATGTTTTCGCTGCTTCCAGTTTGCAGACACGCTTTGGACTTTCCACAATGAAACCCTGAAGGTGAAATCCTAAGATAAACAGGCAACTGTTGCCTCACATTTTTTGGTCTATCATTCAGGTCTCACCCCGTGTCAATCGGAAATTTTATACCAGCCTCGTGTGCAACAATTTCCAATCATGACCCGCCCAACGACGTCACCCATCCTCCGGCGCACTCAAGATTGCTTTAAGTTTCTGTCACTTTAAGACAGGTCCCCTCAGTTATCAGCAGAGCTACGGATGCTCAATGCGGACAAACACAAGTGTGAGAGTGTCCTGACACAGCCAGATGCATGCTCAAAGAGGCCAATGCATGTACAAGGCACAAGCGGGTCTGCTCACCATCAGTAGGTAGAAAAAACTTGCATTCAAAAGGCATTTTTATAAGTTTTCAAATAAGAAAAAATCGGGCAATTTCTTTAGAAAAAAAAGGCATGATATAGAAAATCAAATACAGAACATGTATTCCGGTACACACCCTAAAAGCTACTTTGAATGCTATGTACAAGACAGTCAGACAATACGTTTTCCTTCAGCACTTTGTGTAAATAGTCTGATTTCCAATTTCCCTCTTTGGATGTCTTTGCTTACTTTGAATTTGTTTCCCTACACATTTCCACACATTTCCATGCGTGTGCCACTTTAGACTTATATGGCATTTCTCCAGGTGGACGTGTATGGGCCTTTTCACCAACTAGGCTTTGAACTGACTTCTAGTTCTATTGGCATTTATCTAAACTACGAATCTCAAACTATCCAGTCTTTATATATGTAACTTTGGAGACAATTTCAATCTTTTACAACATATAGGTCTTTAACTGACATCTGAATTTTCTTAGATCCCTTTAAGCTCAGAGTTTTAAATCTGAGGGTGATGAACCAACCACAGTTAATTCCACAGTCCTGGATGCTTTCTGAACCTTGGTGCTAGAGTCTCCCATGAGGCCCCTAGCTACAGTGATCTTGAGAGCCCATATTGCAGACCCCTAATGTCCATATGTATTTAAAAAGGCATTCAACATTTGTACCCCAATGGCCATTCAAAAGGGCAACACATGGATCAGAGAACCTCTGAAAGTGGTTGAGAAGAACAGAGTTTCACAAACAAAGATCTCAGGTAGTGGCAGAGACGTTCCAGCGTAGACAGTACGAAACTTGCAAAAGAATAAGTGATAGGGCCCAAATTCTTCTCAGAAGCCCGCCAGTACCACTGCCAAATGTTGTGGTTGCCAAATACCATGGCTTGAATTCACCTCATTCGTGTTTCTTGCACAAACATATTCTTGCAACCTCCTTTCCATCCCTGTGTTCTCCTTTTGTCACGGTTTTTCAGTTCTTCTTTGCGCCCTCCTTTCCCCCTTTGTTCCCCTTATACGCCTTGCTCCAGGTCAAAGTCTGCTGGTTAAAAATAAGTCCTGGTCCCCAAAAAAGAGTGCTGATGGGCCTAACTTGCAACTACTGCCTTAAATTAAGCACTGAGTGTAAGAATATGACGTAATGTGGTTAAGTCTACTGAAGATCAGGTTGGGTATTAAATGATTTAAATGTAGAGTTTCATAATTCTGTTCGGCCAAGCACACGTCTGCCTTCCACGTGTCACTGTCTTATTCATTTGGATAACATTGCTGTATTATATTTTAAAAGAAAATTGGCTTTGTGATTGTGTAGAAGTATTTGAAATCTTGCAGACACACACTTATCTAAAGCCACTGCTTCCCCCATCCACAAGCCCATGCAAAACACAACAAGGTCGAAATGAAACCAGGGCAAGCCACCCACGCTCAAAATCTTATTAATGCCAGGACTGCCCACACACGGCACAAAACTCCTTGAACAAGCACTACAGTAAAATGCATCCTTATAAATGTGAAGTCAGCACAATCATACCTGCTGACCTCATTATTCACACCAGAGGCCTGCTCTTCATCACTGACATTTAGTTTTCATCTACCTACCCTAGGACAATTGGCTCCTCTGATACAAAGTCCATCAGCAACAAACCCTCTGGCACGTGCTACGAAACGGAACTCAACACCAGAAATATATCAATAAGGAATCTAGAAAAAATACAGAGAAAAGTTCATACTCAAAGGGCACATTGAAAAACAAAGAAAAATCCATACACCGAATACGATTAACAAAAGTAAAATACTACAAAAAACTGAACAAGCTGTGATCTTTCCCAGCGCTCTCTTCCAAACTTTCTGACATTGCAGCAGTCCCACCCAGCAATCTAGAACAGCAAACTCACTTTCCATTGCAAACAAAGATGCCAAACTTTTTGCACAGAAAATACAAAAAGTCTCACTCAAAAACAAACCTCAAACATTAGCTTCCCGTCACTTACAAATAGGACCACCTCAAAATGGCTGTTCCTTCAGATAACTAGACACAAAAAAATGATTTCAGATCATATCCTCCACCAGTTCCTCATCATATACTGATAATTAAATACTAGTAACGTCAATAAAATGCTGTGACCAAGACTCCACTCCAATAACTCTAAATACTCAACCCTTTACAAGAATAAAGCATCTCTCTTTCCTTGCTAAATTCTGGCCGTATGTATCTGTTGTTAGAAAAACCTAAATTTGACCCCCGTGACTTACAGAATCTAAGATCTGTTTCCAAGCATTCCTTCCTGGCGAAAAGTAGTAAGAAATCAGTTACAATCAAACTTCGGACTTACCCATCCAACAATAACCTACTAAGCACATCTCAAACTCAAAGATGTCTGAAAAGCAGCAATGAAATGTCAACACAACAAATACTGGATTACATTTTCTGTATGCTGGACAAAGAGGACGCCCTCCTTCCTTCTGTTCCTCAACCTTCTGGTGGCATCGGACACAACTGACCATAAGGTAGGCTTGATATCCAGGGTGGCAACAGAAGATGAAGTCTTGGACTGGTTCCAATCCTTCTCCACATCAGGATTCAAATTTGTAAACAAAAATAAAATGTATGCTCACACATCCTCAACACTTCCTCCAAAGTGCTGCACCCCAAATGGTATTATTCTTACATTTATTTATTTTATTTATTTATAAAGTTTTAACTAGATCCCGGAAGATATCAGAGCGCTTTACAGTTGTAGGGAAGGTTACAATCAGAACTTGAGTCAAACATGGGTAGTAAAATAAACATAAGATCAATAGTTCACGCATAACAAATCAAATATAGTCCAGAGAGGACAAGGGGCTATATGATGTAGCATGTTGATATAAGGGTATTAGGTGAATAATCAAAACATGAATAATAGTCAACAATATAGTAAAATCTAAAAATGAATTATATGGGGCTTATACTACGCGTTGAATTAAGAGGTAAGCAGCCAGTAGACATTTACAATCATGGGTGCATGTGCGCTGGGGAAGAAAAATCATATACAAGGGTGAATCATACTATACAATGAATGACACCTTTCGGGCGGAAAATAAAGTTCAAGAAAGGTATATATAATGTCCCTCCTATTAAGGTAAGAATTACTTGATGAGGAATTTCTTTGCTTCCAGTTAGAAGGCGTATTAATTAAATAATCAAACAGGAATAATAGTCAATAATATAGTAACACCAAAACACGAGTTATATGGGGCTTATACTAAGAAAATGTCACCCTCATTCATCAATCGGATGATGACACCTAGCTGTATCTCAATCCTTTCAAACTTTTCATGGGTGCACTCTATCCTCTCACATTGAGCCAGCAGGAGCTACCTAAAGGCGGCACTCTGTTCGAGCACCTGCCATCACCTTCAGCTATCATCTCAAGCTGCAAACATAGCGTCGCCATCTCTAGAAACGCCAGACACAAGAAGGAAGGCATACAGAACAAAAGACCCACTTTGTCTTACATCCATACCTAACTTCGCTGTTAAACCTGATTATCTAGATTCCTGGATGGCCATAAACAGTGTCGGGAAAACACTTGCAGGAGTGAAATAAATGTCTAATATGATATATGTATTAACACTGACACTGACATTTTAATTATGAATCCACAAATGATGCACACATGCTAGTTCAATGATCCCAGCTTGTTAGAGTGGAAGCTTAGAATGCACAAAACACATATTTTACTTGAGTGCTCCAGGCTGGGGTCTGTGCATCTGCAAGGATTCTCTCTCCTCCTCTGTTAGAAGAGAACAAAGCAAAGGATCTGGGTCTCGTGAGTGTCACGATCCTTCCACAGCAAAAGGCACTGATGCTCGGTCTTTTTGACGCTCTCACATTACGTTTTTTTCCTGTACGTTCTTATATCAACAGAGGAACGCGGAGGCTGATTATCACTTTTATTGCACTGGCCTGTCTGAAACCAGCAAAAATAAAGTTCTTCTGGGGACAATTGGTGGCTTCCATCTGCTTTTTATGGTGCAGTGCGCAGCATTGGGCAGATGCGCAAGACGAAACTGACGACTCATAAATGAAACGGTTAGTTCATGCTGCCATGTATGAACACCAAGGGGAGAATCAAACTGGATGGTGCACACATCAAGGGCATTAAAACTACCAGCAGCAAGCGATCGAGAGACAGACACCAATCTGCTCATGCGTGAGGGGGGGCCAGTCAGGAGGAAACAAAAGCATGCTGATGTGTGCCGGGCTGTGTGAGGGGTCACAGCAACACAAAGAAGAAAGGACAGGGCCACTGATGAACTAACGCCACGGGCACAGGTGCCAACAACTGAGACAACCCAGCAAAACGACCTAAGAGTAGAAAGTATGTTTGCCCATTAAGTCGCCCTGCAGTTCGGATTATTTTAGGAACAGGGCAGCCAAAAATGATAATAATCATCAATGTTGTTCACTTGGCAGCCAGGGATGGTCAGAAGGCACAAAGACTGGACTTTTCAATGAGTGTTTGTCCTTTGTAGAATCTCACAACCTCGAGACTGCAAAGTACAACACTCTGTAGAGCTTTAATGGAATGCAATGATCGATGCAATCATCACCATCTTGAATATTTGACTCCCATCCCAGCTTTTAAGATATGTGTCCTGAAGATGCCCCTCCCCACATGTACAATTCATTTATTGACCCGCACTTACCAGACCCCCCAACCGTCAAAAGGCGCGGTACCATTCTTTGAAACAATACCTTGTATTGGAGACCCACCCATTCCTCACTGCTCCCAATTCTGTCAGATAAATTAATCATTGTATAGAACCCAAGAGTCCTGGTTTCACCACCGACCACTAACCCCACCACTACTGACACTTCTTTCAGGGAAGGATTGCGGAGGGATCTTTTAAACCACGAGAAGAAACTCTCGGTTTGTCCCTACTTTCAGAAAGTACCATCTCAAAGAAGTCGCACTTACTGTACAAACATTTTCGCACCTCCCTAAATACTCTGGAAATTCGCTAAACATGCCATTCAAATATCTGCTGCCTTGTGGATTCCCACATGCACAAGCTGCAGAACAAAACCATCTTTCCTGCACATACAAGAACCTTGAGCACTCACAGGATCTCACAGACAAATCTCCATACGCAAAGTGAAGAAAATACTTCTAATACCAGTTGATCACCTTTCTCCAATAAGTCTTACTGAAATCATGGCACAAAGCCAATATTGAAGCATCAACTCAAGCGTGAGGCCCCTGGTATTTACGGTGTCGAGGACAAAGGTATGGACAAGCCCTCTTAAGAAATATCCAAGGGCTTGACTGTAACCACAACCAGGAAGGAGGTACCAAACCTGCCGCATAGTTGGTGTTCCATTTCACTGCTGCATAAACAAGATCTTGAGAGTCCATCCTGAGAGCAGAGCATGAAATGTCAAATACATTCAACACTTCAGACTAAGACAAAATGGAGTAAACGTGGACCTGAATGAGCAGACCATTCCAAATACTAAAGACTTGCGTGCACTCACAGGCTCAGAATGTAAGGAGGAATGGGTCAAAAGAACAGAAAATGAGATCTCAAATACCAAATGCGCAAACCCCACCTCCAGGGGCACAGGTCCATTATTCACAAACAGGACATTGACATTGCAGAGGCTGGTGGGATACATGGTACACAAGCCTGCTCCCCATGAATGTTCAGAATATAGACATTTGCTTGGTTTCTGTGCACGCATGAAGCCGCATGGACCTCACAAACTGCAGGAATCAATCAGGTGACCAGAGGGTTCGCAATCTGTAGTCACATTACCGTATTACCAGACCATGGGGGTTACAGAGTCAAATGCATCTTGAGTTCAAAATAATTCAGTGCACATTAGCACTGGATACCAATATTCATTGGTTTTTCCTTGGTCAAGGCCCTTCACAGGCAGGGATGGGTTTTGTGCAGATTGGGCAACATATGTATGTGCACAAATGCTCGGTGGATGTACCCCAGAAGATACACACTATGTCATGTCCAACATCTACCGGCCATGCCGCAGGCAGGGACAAGGGGGGCTTGTTGCGGCTCCTGTATTTCTAATGGAAGTTTGAGACAATTTTCATCAAACCCAAAACTACTGAAAGTCACTGAACTTGTCAAATCAAAGGGAACATGAACATCGACTTCAATGTAGCAATTTTATGCGCGACTGACAAGCGAAATGTTCAAGCTGGTGTGAATTAAGAGGGCTTGTATCTGAGATGGAACACCCCCGGCACAGAGCAGGCTTCCGCAGATTATCATAATGTGCACAAAAAATAGACATTCATTTCCCAAAATGTTAAGCTGACTATTTTGTCCAGAGAACGTGCAAAGAGGCCGGGGAGTGGGGGCTTTGGGAAGGAGGGTCAGTAAACCATCCCCGGGCAGAGGTTCTGTCCACAAGTGCTGTCCCAGCAGCAGTCACAAAATAGCCAATGATCACATCTCACAAATACACAGCCTCTCACACACTTACTGCACCCTTGTGAGGGGGATTTACACCTTCCCAAGCCCTAATGATGGGTCATTTCTACCACCGTTGAGAAAGCCAGTCACAACCAAAGTCTTCCTAAAACGCCACGGAATTTCCAAGTCACTGCCACATTCTGTCACAGGGCCGTAAGGAAACCTTAAGGCCCCCCCTGCAAGGAATGGTGAGAGAGGCCCTCGGAATACCCAAATCCTCAAGCTAACTAGCTGAGCAGACCCCCTTTATGTTGGGAAGACAGGGGCCCCCTCCACACAACCGGGGCTGCCCGTTATGTCACTAGCCTGCAGTCCTTGGGCAAAAGTGTTTCCCGCTTTACGGCCTTAGAATGGCTGCTCAAGCATGTATGCGTGTGTCCTACCTGCACACATGGCTGGGGGAGGGCTTCTTCCAGCTCTGACGTGGCAACACACCACTCACTCCACAAGGAAGAAGGCTGCACAGTTTTCTGGTCGGGTAACAAGTCCAATTGAGAGGACCGCCTAGACCACCAGTGGCATAAAGCAAAAAGATGAGACACCCCTGCAGAATGTTATGAAGGGCCCCTAAGTCTGCCATATCTCAAAAATACTCATTGGCCGTGGTCTGTATAGTCGGCTTCCCTGAAGGGTTGGGGCCCTCAGCGCTATGCCCCTGTAGACTCCTGCTTATTGGCACCACTTGGTGGTCCCATTAAAAATTAAATGTTTGCTGAAGCCACTGGCCTGGAATTCTGCAAGAGCCTGCCAGGATCAGTCATTAATTGCTGCAGACTGCCAACCTAAGCATCAGGCCTTCACTCAGGTGCTAACACAAACCCACTGTTATCACAGTGTGTGCCGTTCCAAGCCCCTCTTCAGTGTCAGTGTCAGAGGTCCAAGCGTATGCAGGTAAACAAGGTGACGTGGAATCATTGCGAACATCAGTGTCCACCATCACATTTTGGGGCGTGGCCCAGGTTTCTGCAACTGCTACACTGTAACTCTTCTTGCTGCAGGGGTTTACCCAACTGCATGGTTGTGCAGCATATGTGAGGTTTGAATCGATGCCCCCAGTAACACAGCATCACAGATACTGAAACAATGCGCCTTTAGTTGGATGTTGCGTAACATTTCTCCACAGGATCGGTTTAGTAGCAGCACATTCCACTCTCTGTCCCCCATCACCACATCACTATTAGCAACAGTGCCCCCATCAATCTCAGACACCACCCTCCTGCCTGCTGCTACCTTGACTTACTTTCCTCAGTGACTAGACGACGGCGGAGCAGGTAAACCGGAGGGCTTTGTCACTGGCAGGTACAGTGCTGATCATCTTTGGGAAATAGCTACTGGTGCTACCTTCTATTTTAATTTTGTTTTTGAATTTATAATTTATTTTATCTCAGTACGTATCAAATTCTTGCGGACAAAAAGGAATGCACTAGTAACCACTGAACGGAAGAGCAACAAGTGAGTCCTAAGCCAAGGAGTTCTAAACCCAGTCTTAAATTTGAGGTGAATATGTTTTATTTTTATTTCCTGGGGTGGTTGGTTACCACAAACCAATGGGCTCAACGGGTGCCATGAATTACCTATTGTAAAACCTGTGCACTGTGAGCAAGAACTAGAGTGTCGCCCCAATGAGATTACTCAAACTCATTTATCTTTAGCCAGCTTAAATTATACTATTTGCAATTAACTAAAAGGCCTGGGTTCAAGTGTCGGAGCATGTGTAACTGAAAAAACACACCCTAAAAAGATCAAATTAACTATTTCGAACTGACTTTAGTTAGTTATAATGACAGCGTATTGGAGTCAGTAATAGAGAAATATTTAAAACTACATCTGAAAATATGCCCCTAATTCAAAGGGTAATGAAGGGGAGTGATAAGGTATAAGCAGTAAAGAATGGAGACCCCGTGTGGCTCAGCACCTCGAACCCGTCCTCACAGGTGGAAGGGACCGCTCCATAGTGCGACGTCTGAAATCATGGATGTCCTGCCTTCCCTCCACCTCTCCTCTAACCCTGCAGGTATATCTTTAAGGTGTGTTGTAAGCATTTGTTTATTGGTGTGCACTGTGCCCGGTTTACAAGCAGAGGGGAATGCCTCTGAGAAATGTACTGTTTCACCTCTGTGGAGCTCTTTTATCTGCATCTAAGGGTGACTCATGCAAGACGCCTTTCCTCCTGGGACGAGGTACACTTGTGTGATTTCCGTGTTTATCGGTAGTTTACAAGTTACTGGGGCATTTCCTGACAACCAGCAGAGAGCCTTCCACTACAGTGTGAGACTAACCACTTGAACCCTAGGACGGATGTATGACGTTACAACGCTTACCTTTACAGCGCCTACCTTTACATCGTAAGTTTTACAACGCATACCATTACAACGCATAATGCTTTTGGGCGCTGGCTAGTGAATAGTTTAATTTACTATTCCAACTCCAGTCCCCGTGGATAGTAGGGAAGGTTATTGGATAGTAAATTAACCTATTCCCTATCATAGAGCGCCCCCCAGAGCAATGCGTTGTAATAGTTTGCGTTGTAAAATTTGCGTTGTAATGGTAGTTCGTTGTAAAAGTTTCGTTGTAAAGGTTGTATACCCCCAGGACACGTCGCCCAGTCTGGATCAGTGCCTTCTGTGGCACATCTAGAAGTATCTGGGGAGACCATGCCAGGGGTCTTAGTAATCTCTCTTTTTACTTACTGTGGTCTTGGCAAGCACAGATCTGAACATCCACTCACGCATTTAAACATGGGTGTAGCTTGGTCAGTAAGACTGGGGGTGGGGTGACATTCAGATGACTATCACGCTATAATATCATGCAGGGTTAGGGGCAAAAGGAAGAAATATGGATTTTGAAGGATACTTAAAACACATGCATTTTGTAAATAAACATGTTTTAAGACCTTAAAAATTGTGTGTGTGTATGATCTTGTCCGTGTGAGTATTTAAAAGTCCCAGGTGAAATCCGAGAAACACCTTGCCATAACCGAAAGCTCCTCTACCCAAATATTTATTAGATCATGCAATTATTATCCCCTGTAGCTACGTCCCAGCATTAAAACATAGCAGGAGACCGGGTTGGTGTAACCAGTTAATTCATAAACGGCTATGGACAGTAAATCACTGGATTACTAAACACTTTTACACCAATAACAGCTATAAGCAGAGGGATAAGACTGTTCATTGGCTCTACACACACTCATCAGCCTGACTTGAAAGGCTCTTGATCACATCATCTTCCTGAAAACATTGAGGCCGTGGCCCATTGAACGTGTTCCCGCCCTGCTCACAGGAAATACCTCAAAGACCCCGCAGTCTCTGTGGTAAGCTCTATAACCCGCCAGTGCTCACCACTCAATCACCAGCAGACCTCAGACCGGTCTGCTGAAAGAGCTTCTAGCAGGAAGTCCTGGCTTGTGATCTCTGAGGTGTGCAGACCTTACACAATTGCATGCGGTGTGTGATTCACTGCTCTCTGACTTGCAATCTTTAAGCATAGTGCCTGCTTTTACCTGGATACAGGGAGCAAGATTAAAGTGGTCTACAAAAAAAAATATCCTGAAGGACCCAACATGAGGGTTCTCCTCGTCCATTATATCCTTAGTAATTGAAGTGAGCTTCTAGGAGGACTCTCAGTGAGAGTGGCACACGACTGTGTGGATAGCGGAAGTGCAGAGTGGTCAGATGTGCATATCCACGTGCACGCCGAAAAGAAATGAAATGAAAAAGAATTTGCAGAGATGTCAAAGAGCTGAGGGACAACATTTCTGCTGCACTCTACAAATGCCCCGACTGATACTAGGAAGATTAAGCAGGGAAAAGCCCTATTTTCAAGTGTTTTTTTTTTTTTTTTAAATGGTCAGTGAATCTGTTTCAGCAATGTGAGCAGGCAAGGTGTTCCATAGTTTGGCCACAACAACCAAAATGGAACAGCCTCCCCAACTGGCCTTCTGAAATCTGGGAATTATCACCTTCTTAAGGAAGGAAGATCTGAGAGGCCTACTAGGCGTGTACTAGTGAAAGAGATTATTAAGTTGACTTCTGATGCAGGGCAAAGAAGACCATACAGAGAGCCTTGAAGGTGATCCTCTTTATGACTGAAAGCCAGTGGAGAGCGCGGATCCCGTCTCTAACCAAGAGGCGTCTTGGGATGTTGAGGACAGGGCGAGCAGCCTCATTCTGAATGGTCTGTACCTTACTGATGCTGGAAGCTTTGATGTTGAGATAAAATGAGTTACAATTGTCCAGTCGCGAGGTGACAAGAGCGATAGTGAATGACTGTTGTAGCTCCAAGGGGATATATAGAAAGATCTTTCTCCGGGTCCTAATGAAGAGAAAACAGGAGCTCTTGGTCCGGCCGACCTGAGCCTCAAAGCTCAAGGTGTCATCAAAAATGACACCTACGTTTCTGGCTGATTTGACCAGAGAGGGAAGCGGTCCGCAGTCCTGCGGCCACAAAATGTGGGACCAGATGGATTCCTGAGAGCCAAACACCAAAACCTCAGTCTTGTCAGCATTGAGTTTTAAGGCGTTGTCGTTCATCCAACCACTGATGCCCGATATGCAGAGATTGAACTTCTCTGTAACAGATTGGTTGTTAGAGATAGACACAATGATCTCAGTGTCATCTCCATGCGACAGTACATGGAACCCAAAGAAGCGCACCAGCTCTGCAAGCAGGACCACATACACATTAAAAAGGGTCAGGCTCATGAATGAGCTCTGGGGCACCGCACAGGGAAGACTGAAGGATTCTGCCCTGAAACCCCCACAGCTGGCAATTTGAACTCTATTGGTCAGAAAAGAATGGAGGAGCCTCAGGGCGGTACCTGGTACATGGACTTGCTGCAGACGTTGGACCATGCGTGCAGGCCATACGGTGTCAAACGCTGCAGACAAGTCGAGCATCACCAAGATGGCCACTCCACCCTGGTCCCCCTGGCGACAGACATAATCTGTATCTGTCGTAGGATCGAAAAGAAGCTTGCAAGGGTGTCATACTGTAATTTACCACTGTGCAGGCAAGGCATCGATTACGTGTACCTGAGTATCTGAATATTGGTACAATATTTATCAAACCCAATAAAGATATTCTGGGAATTAAAAATGTATTGGATGTGATAAACAACGACAATAACAAGTTTTGCCAGGATAATTGGGAATAACATGCAGATGTTGGTGCTTACTGCACCAAAATCTGCATGTTCTGATTTTCCCGATCTTTTTCTCCAGCAAAATATATTGGCAAGTTTGACATGCCAATAAATAACTGTAAAAATTATATGTGGTAGGAAAACTAATTTGTAACTGTAACACCCTTGGAAAGATGGTTTACACTGGTGCTGAAACTGAACGCAGCACTCGTAATCGAGGCCCATATATATTTTTTTCAATTTTATTAAATACTGTCTTATAATTGGATTTGTTTTACTGTTAATTTAACTATTAATTACAATAGAGAGAGAGGTCTCCAGAAGAAACACTTACCTGATGCCACTATTTTATTTGGGGTCCAAAACAGAGAATGTGAGAGTATGTTTGATCTAGTCAAGTCTAGTCTAATCCAGGATCTAGTCAGTCCTCACCAATCCCCATGTGTTACCCTCTAGATGCTGGGTAGGATCACGTGCGTTCAGTCAGGAGTGGTGGTATTTTCCAGGTGTGGTAAATAAATACCCAACCCTATTCATCATAACATATTGAAAGCCTTAGTGGCACACCACAGAATATCTGTCCTATAAGTTCCATACAGAATGGAACACAAATGTCAACATAGACACATCTTTGGATAGACTTAGTAATTACGACTCAACACCTTGCACCCTGGAACTGAAAACATCTCTTTGCAATTGAATCCACTCCACATGCAGCTGTTTGTTAAAATAAATAACACAGAGGGCTGAGGCCCCCAGGAGCCCACAATGGTCGTGAAATCATGGGGCTCACAGGCGAACCCAAGTCTGCCAGCCATATTCGGCCCCTGGGGGTGGCCTTGAGCCCGCCGGGGTGGTTCCTTATCTGCTGAAGGAGTTGAGAGCCTGTTGTGATGGCTGAATCTACCTACAGAGCCGAGCTCTGAAGAAAATAGCTGAATTTTCACCCCACTACCCACAACAGCCAGCTTTAAGGTCATGGGATAGTTTTGGGTTAGTGTTGGCTGACCAGCACAGCTTCCCCTAGGTAGGGGATCCAGTCAGAGGCACTGGCACTGTCTAAGGCGCAGAGCTGATGGTAGGGAAGGATTACTAGAACAGCGCTGTGGCTTTGCCAGGAATGTGTTGGCTTTCATCTGAGCCCTGAACAGCTGACAGAAGGTGCCATAGGAGAGAAGTTAAGGTCCTTAGTGGGCGGTGAATACTGATGGTGTCCTGGTATATATGGGGCATTGTGGACTGCCAGAAGTCAGGCCTGCCCTCTGCTGATTCCCTAGGAGACTTCATCCTGGACACTGAAGCACCCTGCATTGAATTGTGCTGTCTCCAGCATTGGTTAGGCAAAGCAGCCATTGTACATAAGCCATGGCGGACCTCAAAAACCAGAAAAGGGGATTTCTCTTACCCTTCCGCCTCAGGTGGGAAGAGCCAGAAAGACTCTGTGGCAGATGTGCCTGGTAATGATATTCTCATGCCAGGGGAGGGACTTTACTGAAGGCCATTAACACGCGGCATGTAGATTTGGCTGGCAAAACCTCAAAAATTGAGGCAGCAGTCAGGATGGTAGCAGACAAATTAGTGGAACGGCTGGCAAAGCTCAACATTGAAGCAGGCTGTGGACACAGAAAAAAAATAACAATAAAAAGATCCTGGAGGCAAACACATCTGTTGACGAGTATGTTATGGCGGACCTGCCTTTAAGAACGGCGCGGTTGGATGTATGGAGAACCAAGATGAGCCACTGGTGCACCTGGCTAGGCAGCCAAACGTTGACACTTTGCTCTCTGGAATAGAGTAAAAGTCATTCTGAAGGCAGCGACCCACAGGAAGATGGCACAATCGAGGGTAGAACACGGAGGAAAGCAATATGTTTTTGCACAGGCAGAGTTACGAGTGGCTGGAACAGCCCCAGTTATTTGCTGATTACAGAATTACAGTTACTAGCCGTCCCAATAATTCCAGGGGCCGGAAAATAAGGGAGTGACACGTTTTGAGGGAATAAAATGTGGAATAATACATACCCGGTTGATTCCCACGTTTTTCCCCTAGTATTCCACCTGGAGAGCTCACCTGTGAGCAGCAGGGGAAGTCTCCAGGTGGATTACCTCTCACCAGCAGAGTTCCCACTAAACTTATAATTGTGATGGTCCCAGTAGCTGCAGCGACTGGGTTCACAGAATTACCGATCAATCGAGATGAGCGGCCTAGAGGCACTGTCCATGGACTCTGGGTAGGGGACCAGGCATCTCGGATTTTCCCGGACAGTCCCGGTGTTTTCAGATTTCAGGGAATTAAGCTCATGTCCCATTTTTTTTAGAGGGTCGGCTCAAAAGGGTGGGAGGTATTATTTTATGTTTCGCAAAGCAAGAATAGTTAGGAGCTGTTATAGGAAAGCAATTTAATTAACAGGCATACAACTGGCTTTAAAAATGGCATTATATGCATTTTCGTACTGCCTTTTCTGTAATTTTCTGCTAAGGAGCACTGTCATTCTGTGCACCGTGTTGAAGTAAAACTGTAGTCCTTCTTCTATTTTTGGGAATGTCCCGTTTTTCTCCTTTAAAATTCTGGTCACCCTAACTCTGGGTGACTGTTGACCTGTTGGGAATGGGATATTGCTTTGTCTAGTTTCGTGATATGGGGTTGGAATTTGCCATGGTTAGGAATTGGTGGTCGCACCGAAGATCCTTATCTGGCGAGCAGGGGGAGAATGTGTTAGCATTTGTCTATATTGTTGAGTATTAATATGATGCATTTTGTCTCTCTGCTATCATCCTCCCTTCGCTTGCCTGTCAAGGCCTCTGTGATGGTGATCAATAGTTTACCTGTATAGGGATTTATAGTAACTCCTTGTCTAGGCCCGCAGTTCCTTTTTCACATTAATAGGGTGTTACTGAGTGGGACACTGTGATGCTCTTGAATATCGCATTCTACTGTGGCCGTCCCTCTCTCTTTTCAAGGTCCTTTTGGGGGGGGGGATGTCTTTTTAGCCATCCCATGATGCATTTCAAAATAGAACTTGTACAGAAACTAAAGTACAAAAGTGCAGCACAATGTTAATATACAGCAGTAAAGAGTGACATAATGAGCCACTATCCCCAAAATAGGATTGGAGACTGATTGAAGCTGCAAAGTTGCGACACGTCACATCTGCTGCCAATGCACATGCACTATGTGCACGCGCCTCAGCAGGGAAACAGGCGGGGGCCATTGACATGCTGGAGTTGTGAGTGCTGAATTCATCTCCAACACACTATCGACCAATCAAAGGACAGTCTGAGACCTGGAGTGGGGGCTCTTCTGTCTGTGTGGGTTCCCTCATAGCACAGGGCCGGCCTCTCTTCTGCCCTGGAAGTGGGCATGCTGGGCTTGGCAGTGGCATGTTATCTGTTTCTCGCCCAGGGACAGAGTCTCGATCTGCGTCCTACAGAAAAGGGCAATTCTTGAGTACACTCAGCACCATGGCAAAGTGGAAACTCCCATGGAACGTTTCTAGGAGTAATGTGTAAACTAGCGTAGTGGTGTGGAAGCTAAAGTGAGCTTTTAGGAATCAATCTGAAGCTGGTACGAGAATGTACAATCTGTGAAGTCAAGTTACTGTAGGCAATGTAAAAAAAAAGTAGCATGGTGATGTGCACTTTACATTGGCACTTAGTGAAGTGGCATGGTGCTGTGGATACTGGGCAGACATTTTTCTGGCTGCAATCAAAAGTAGGGTTTCCTATAGAGAAAAAGGCCCACACTCTTAAAATAAAAAAATATTTCAAAATGCGAGTTAAATAGAGCAAATGTTTAAACTAAGGAACATGCTGTTTAGACAGGCCTACAGTTGAAGCATTCTAGCTGTCCAATGCCCCAAATTGGAAGCCATGTTCACATTTTCAGAAAATTCTTACACTTGCAAGGGTATATTTTTGCTGAAAAGCGAAGTTCAATGATAAACAGGGTTATTCCATCACTTTTAGAGGTAATTTAAGAGAAGAAAAAAATCAATTGCATTCAGCCAGGCTTCCAATTTCCCTCCTATTGTCCAGTTTTTATTCATTTCAAACATTTAATGATGTAAAAATTGCAGAAGACCTTTGCCCCGCGTCCATCAGAAACAACTAGACATGATAAGCACCTCGCTAGGGCTCCACAGCGCGAGCTCTGGTAATATGCAAACTCCTTTAGCGCGGGGACATAACTGGCTGCTAAAACCTTCAAAACGGACCATTCCTTAAGTACTCGTCGCGCTCAAAGCTCAGGTTGGGCGCGAGGCGGCTTCATTAAAAACCTAATGTGTTTCTGTCGTGCTGTCACATTGCTTTCATTCATTTAGTTACGGGCTCGCGGTCGGAAGTGTCTCGGGGTGCCTTCATTAAGCAGTCTATCCTCGCGAGGGCCAGAAATTGTTGGTCTCATCTGTAAAAGACAGTGGGGAAATTGCTAATCAATTTCAAATGTGTGACAGTCATTTTGAAGACTTGATAATTTATGGCTTGCCCCCCCCCCCCCCCACAAGCCCTTTGTTCCTGTCCGTTCTGCAGACAGTACAGCTGAGGAGTTGGGTGTGTGTGTGTGTGGGGGGGGGGTGTTATACTGCTGCGCACTCAGCTGTGGGTAATGCCGGCAGCTGCCAACAAACCTCACAGGCAGCCTCATGCATGGGTCATGTGTGTTACATTCAGAAACCATTCCCCACACTTCTTGAGGCTTGCATTTTTTAACCACCACGCCCCTCTTGCAGATTATATATTAGGTAGGCCTGGGAATCTTCCGCAATTTCCTGCGTGTTTTACTGTCCGTCCCTTGTAATGGGAGGCTGGATTGTCGCAGTAAAGAAATCCTCATTTCTTTTACTTTAACAGGTCTTCCAAAGACAGCCATGCTGCTGGCCGGATTTATCGGTGCCTGCAGGGTTGAGAAGGTGACACTAATAACTATTAAGGGGCATTTATGGGGATAGAAAGTAAAAAACAATTCCACCCGCCTCTTTTCAGCCCCATTTACTGGTCTCCTCGCACTTGCGGCTGACCTTTGCCGCTCGCCGTGACGCATCCGTAATGGCTCCCCGGGCTGACCCTGGGGTGGGCGGCGGATGATGAACGAGGCGCCGCTGCGGGGGCGGGCCGTCCTCTCCTTTCATCGACAAGTCAACCTGCGCACTCTGGGCTTAAGGTGGAAATGGGGGCCGAAGTCGAACTGGGACAGAAAATAGGCCCGGGCACCAAAATAAAAGTGGCCCCCATTAGGGAATCAGACAGATTAAAGGTGGCCCGCTGTCATCGGGGCAGTTTTGAGCTTGAACAAACACACTATTTAAAGGGGTTTTGCAAGGTCTGGGAGAATGCGTGCATTTGTGCTTGCTGCAGATAATGCTTGTGGTGATATCAGTGAAAGCAACCTTAAAAACCAGCCCACCAGGCTAAAACCAGGCCCACGAAATAGGCCATCACACTGACCTGTGAGACCAGCCCCCAATGCGCTGTCGGATTGTCCTACAGGCCCGTTCCAACATTAGGGCCGGACTGGCCATAGCGGGCACCAGGCAATCCCCCGGTGCGCCGCACGGGTGGGGGCCGGTTGTGGGCCCTTAGGGGCCGTTTTTGCAGCATAGCTGCAAAATCGGCCCTGTACCAAAATCAGCCGAAAACCGGCCCCAGCAAAGGGCTCGGCAGCACCTCCAACCCCCCCGAGTGGGGTGGGGGCGCCGGCCGAGCACTTTGCCAGGGCCGGTTGTGGTTCCCAGTCCGGCCCTGGACGCCATCTTTGATGAGCCAAGGAAGCACCCTTGCTTTGATCAGGGCCGGACTGGCTACCAGGCGTTTTTTGCTGGGATGGAAGGGCGGGGTCCAGGTTCACTGCTGAGTGGCTGATTTTGTTGCTGGGGAGCTGCTGGCACTTCTAAATGAACAATGCAAAACAAATAGCTTTAAAGCGTACTTTTTTAAACATTTGTTTTCATTGTTTATTAAGGAAAGCCTGGTTGCCAGTCCGGCCCTGCTTGTGATGATCATCTTCACTGAAGGTCCGTCTGAACAGCACATGCCCCAGGAGACTTTTCAAGAGGCCATGGTTAGATCCCTTCTCACTGTTGAGCTGAGGGCATCTCAGAGCCTGGCTCATGGAGCTCAGATACCCTCCTGCCAGGCTTCTGCAGCATTTGTTTTGAATGGCAGATCAGGAGTACTGACCATATAACTCTGGTCACTAGTGTGGACAAGCTCCTGCGGCTGCGAGGGCCTGCGATCCACCGGGCCGTATGCACTGCACAGAGAACTGTGAATTGAATTCTCCATTTAAGTGGAAGAAAATTGAGAACTTGCAAGGTGGTTCTCGTATGCTCAACCGGATCATTTCATTTCACATTTGCTGCAGCCTGTCTACGAGTTTTATGGGCTGGCCGATGTAGATAATAATGGAATAATGAAGACGACCGTGAGCAGACTTCTAGCCAGTTCCCTCTACTGGTTGGTTGTAGGAGTTACAAAAACTTGCAGAGATGGGAAGTTGAAAACTAGCATCCTTGAGCACTTTATCAGTTTGCAGCATAAATGTGATTACAGAGTCTAAAGCAATGCTTGGATTATTTTCCTTCTTTGCTGGGACAGGAGTTTTTGCCGGGATTAAGGGTAATGGAAATGGGATGGATTCTCCTTCGTACCGCCTAGAACCATGATTTCAGTTTTGTCACCATTCAAGCAGAAATGGTTGTCCTTCATCCAGAAGTGGAAATTCTGGACACATATTGTTTGGGATTCGGCCAATATTATGGACTTTAGGGTTTTAGTCTAAAACATTTAGACTAAAATTTGTTACAATGGATTAAAAGGGTTAGATTTACAAAATGAGAGTAAACTTTTACCATAAATGCTAGGTTTACCAATAAGGGATTAAACATAGGTTTAGGGGATTGAGTCGCACAAGTTTTGGTTTAGGGAGTAACCTTAGCCTAGAGGTTAAAGTAGGGACAAATGGTTTAGATTTAGACACAGCTGCTGTGATTGGGGCTGAGGAATTTAAATGTGGGTTTAGGGAAATAGTTTTAGATTCATGAGGTTAAACCAAGTATAAAGAGTTTAAGGCTTAGGAGCCTGGTATTAACCTAGAGAATTAGAAATATGTAGGTGGTTTGCCTTAGGTATCAGATTTAGAAGTTTAGGTTGATTGTGTTTCAACCGCCATTTGAGCTTAGCATTAGGGTTACAGTCTTAGACTTGCTGTTTATGTTTAACATTCAGTGCTTAGGTTTAAGTGTTTAGGCATCTTTTTGAGGCCTATCCTATATGTATGAATGTAGGAGTTTGGGCTTGAATGTGTATCCTAAGGTTTACTCTTACCCTGTGATACTTAGCATTCATTTTGGAGTTGTAGCACTTAGAGACTAAGATTGCATTTAGAGTTAGAGACTTTGTTTTAGGTTTGGGTCACATCTGGTTAAACTTTGATGTTTAGAGACATGTCTAAAATTCTTTAGTTTAGGTTCATTGGGGTTTAGCCTTAGCAATGAGGATTAAGATTCTGATTAGGCAGGGGCATTGGAGCTAGGCATTTGGAGGTAAACATAGCTTTAGAACTTGAAGTCAGACACAGACAGTTAAACTTGCATGCTGTGGATGGAGGTTATGTCTGTTTAGTTTTAGGAAGAACAAGTGCAAGTCTATGGGGTCGAGGTCCTTGTAAATGATTATTCAGGGCAAGGACAGACTTTTCAGGTATATGTTATGTAATGTTATGTTATGCAAACGTATAAAGCGCATGGCTGCTCCAGCAACGGGGCGTCCCAGCGCTGAGACAGACAGGTGGCTAAAGGGAAGGATTTAACTAGAGGTTAGAAAAGAGCCAAGTTTTAATCAGTTTCCTAAATGCCCAGTGATCTTGTGTGCCCCGAGCAGCAAGAGGGGCAGAGTTTCATAGGGCAGGTGCCATGGCCTTGAAAGAGCGCTCCCCTCCTCTTACAGATAAAGAGAAGGAGAAAAGGATCTTCAGATGCGTCTCTGTAGACAGTGGAGGGCGGGGCTTAAAGACTCGTGTTGGGAAGGAGAATCAACCATGGCAGTGTCGGCCAAAGGAGGTATGTCTAGGAGGGCCAGGTCCATTCCAGACTTCAGACTACCAACATCAAATACATTTACATACAATTAAGTTATGATGGGTTGTTTTATGCTACATTGGTTTGTTCACCAGGGTTTCCTGGCCTTTAAGGGGACCAATTAACATGCTTTACGGAAGAGCCAGGTTTTCAAGCCCTTTTGAAAGGTTTATGATTTATGGCTCCAGGTCTGCCTATCATGTTCAGGTTTGCTTCACACCCTGATTGGGTCATAATTTCTCAACTATGCTAACTCATCTTTTCAAAGAGGTGCTGCACGCGGTACTCCTTCCCTCAAGGCGCTGTTAATCTGGCTCGGCGCACCTCTCATACAATTTTGGGTGAGGGGGTTTCAGGCCAAGATAAGTTTCCACTTCTCTGTCACGAACACACTTGAACACTTTACCAGCTTCTGGTGATGAGTCGCATTTTTTGAGTTGACCTTCATATAAAAAACACATAGGCAAGCGGCAAACCAAAAGTGTCACTGTAAGAAGCTACGCCAGGGTCTTCGTTTCCAATGAGCAGCCACCGCTGTGACACGGTCCGCAGACACCACTCCCTTCAGGATACCTCACTTTTCACCATCACCACTGCACCCGAGCACGGGACCCCCTTAATGAGAGCGTGCAGTGCAGAAGCACATTCAGAAAAGCGGCTTACTACCAGAGCGAAGCCCTCAGAGCCGGGCCGTGGTGGGGGCGAGGCCACGAAACCGGAACACTGGGCCGTGTGACCTCATGGTCAGGTCGTCGAGCTCTTTATTGCTGCTGCTGGTGCTCAGAGAGCTGTGTGAGGCCTGTGCAGAGGCCAGAGAGCGAGGTGTGCGTGTTGGTTTCACGCAGAGTGTGCGTGTCGGGCGCGCCCAGCGTGTGTGTGTAAGTCTGTGGTGTGCGCGTGCCTGCAGTGTGTGTGCGTGCACAATATAGAGACTGGTATCCAAGTCAAACACCACCATCCAAACAAAGCACTTGGACCTGACTTGAGCCCGTCCTGCGTGAGCTGAAGCCACCCCACGACCCAAGACCAACTCAATGGCAAAGAGTCACGCCTGCCCTCCTCCTACACTCCACCCTACCGAAGCCCTCCTACCCTCAGATGCCTGCGCAATCCAACCACTGCCTATGACCCACGCGCCACCAACTCACACAATCACTGTGGGACTCACACCAACACCGAGGGGCACATACCACAAGGATGCCACACCGGCAGACGAGCATGAACTCAGCCCCAGGCATCGGGCTGCCAGCTGAGCCCAAGGTCTACACCTCCAAACAGGCGTGTTAAAAAAAACACCACACTACACGTGTAAATGAAGACACGTGACATACAACGCCATCTAACATCAGGCCCAACCAGACCATGTATCAATGTTTAAATTAGAAACCGACTGCTGTGCGACACAGAACAATACAGACTGCCAACAAGCAGCAGCAAAACACCAGACTAGCAGCAGGCGAGCCGAGCGCTAGACAACTACCAAATCTCTACGGTCATCATCACGCACGACACAAAACATGCCACAAACAATAAACCCGCAGGCCTCCAAAAAGCACATCCGACATAGTGTATAGCGCCATCTGTCCTCCAAAGGAGCGTCAGCGCCTTCTGAGTCCATGAAGCGCTAGAATGGCCAAATGCAACTTCGATGCAAGCAGGGACGTCATAACTTAACAAGCCCGTGGAGCTGAAATTGCACAAGCCCTGAGCAAACACATCCTCTGTAGTCAAGACACTCCTTTCCTCCGACGTGATTTTTCGCTCTGGGGAATCACTTTCAGGTGTTGGAACAGGAAGGTATTTTTACGGAACGTGTGACATTTCTTTGCTAGTCAAACATTAGCAAAAGCAGGTTCTAAGGTTATGAAAACATTTCTCTTGCCTAATCTCAAAGTGAGAAATATTTTGGAAGCCAAGTCACTCATAAAGCTGTGCTGTCACCTTATATCGTGTTCTTGAAAAAATTACCACTTGACATCCCGCAGTACAATTCCTCCCCTTCAACTTACTTAAGAGGGTGGTATTAACCTGTTATCTTCCCAAAAGAATTTTGACACGATGTATCCGTATTTTAGCAACCTACCTTCTCAGAAGAGAGGGAGCGGCTGAAAACTATTTCGCTGACATTCTGTACACACACATACACCATGCACACACTTGTGGGTGTGATCTTGTGCAAACCACGGTGAAACATCTTGCTACGCTTAAATGAGTGACACTTCTCAAAGTTCGGGCAACTTGACTATGGGACGACTGACTCAACCGTACGCTGCTCGGGGGGTCCTGTTTGCTGAAATCCGTTTTGAGTTCTATCTTTACATCGAATAAGATCCTACTAGATATAGCTGGCTCACGCGGGTCCTCACGATCACGCACTTACCTCTGCGTCGCTATGCCGCTGCCCTGCGGGGATTAACCTGGGACCCCTTGTCCAGTGGTAATCGAGGCTCTGCCCCCTGCGAGAGGCCGGGCGCGGGTCCTATCGTGTCCTTCTTCCACGCCTTTATATGTAAATAGAAGTGCCGGTACTCAGTATAGCACATGTTTGCGAACCCCTCAGTTCGGACTGGGCTATCAGGCAGGTCCCGAAGGGCTGGTCTGACAGATCCCTGTGTGGGACAGTTTTATGGCCATGCGGGTCGGGTACGAAAATGTCCCTGATATTACTCCTTATTCGCTAACAGGGACCTCTGTTATGTTGGTGTACGGGTCTAATTGTTGTCCCAGTCCGACCCTGCTGAGCCGTGCCGGTACTCTCCCATTCCATGTATGGCAGCAGTGCTGAGAAGTGCAGGCACTCGGTACGGACAGCTCCTGCCCTTGAAATAAAGTACTAGGCTTTCTTCTCAGATAATACATAGTTGGGGGATCGAGGTTCACCTGCCGGAAGTCAGCTTTCGCCTCACAAAGGTGTCCCTTTCCTGTGTCAGCGCCGTTCCAGTGAAAGTGCTGCAGGGCCTGTATCGAAGTGCGGCTGCCCATGTGTCTGGCAGAATCAACCCGTCGAAGCGCTGTTTTGGTCTTCAGGGAATGCGAATGTTCACAGATGAAAGGTACAAGCTTCTGGAAATGTCTTGAAAAATCCCCGTTTGGTACAAAACCTAAAATCCAATTAACCATGCAACAGCGCTTTGGCTGGACACAGGGTTGTAGCAATGGGCTGTGAGTTCCTAATTCAAGGAAAACATCCTCTTGTTTGGTAGGGAAAAAAGCTATAACTGGGGTGTAGTGATCTACTCAGACCCCTGACTCTGGTGTCACTGCCCCTGCTGCACTATTCACACATACCCTCTCTAGGTAGACAGCGGTTTCCACAGCTGATTTAAAACACCTGGACCGGCCGGAAGCATCTTAAGGCGCGCGCACTGAGCGCCCTGTCTCTGGATCCGGTGAGTGTGCACGTGAAGGGTCGGGTGAAGTACGTCACCTCGATGGTGCAGTGAACACACGAGCAGTGCACGTGCACAGCAAAGACAACTCGAATGCGAACATAAGGTGTCAGAGAACTGTGAACTAGATTAAGGGGCCCACAACATTATGCGTTAGGCCACTGGTGCCAGGGAAAGCAGTTTTCACCTTAAAAACACCACAATGAATATTTGCCAGACAGGCATACATCAGACTCTGTTATGACAGGGTGACAGGAGCAGTCGCTATTTCTAATTCAATGCAGACGAAGGCCCGAAGCCTGCCGCAGCGTCTGCCCAATGCAGGCGCTGGGGGATTCCCTCTGTATCTATCGATTGCCGCCTACCTGCAGCACAGACACAGAACCCTTCCGAGACAGCAGCGGCGGATCAACAGAACATACAAACAGCACAAAGGTAGTGCAGCGGGTAAAGCGCCTGCGGTGTATAACCCGCAGCTTCGAATGATACGTGTAGAGTTGATTCGGCATTTCATCCATCGAGGCTCGCCAGAAAGAGCACCGCTGGTGGGATAATAATATTACTTTATAGCGAAGGGCTGAGAGTGATCATTTCTTGGTGGACGCTACACCAGTGTCTGCGAATCTCACTCAGTGTCTGTGACTCTGTCCCCAAATTAACAAAACTGGCGGCTTTTTCCATTTAAAAGTGGATCCCATGGCAGGGTGGAATTCAGAACTTAAAGGGCGAACATTTCGGGATGGCTGAGACCCCGACCCCGCTTCCCACCCCTCGGTTCCTTCCTGTAGAAATCGTGTCTCGGAGGGGTGGGAGGCGTGGACGTTGACACGGGCCATCTACTTGTTCGAGGCCTCCGACTTTAGGAGGAACTGCACGGACTGCGGGTGATCTTCCCAGTAGGAGGGCCACTGCCCCAAATAACCCTTTCCCGAGCGCCTCCGTTTCCTTCCATGCAGCGAGCGGCGCTGCTTCGGGCCGCACCCCCTGAGTGCGCCCTCCGCGACCCTCCATTGTGCAGGGACCGCCCGGCCTCTTCCTTCGGGACAGGTCAGCCCGGATACAGGAAGCAGCGAGCACCGCCTGCCCTCGGCTGCTCCCCCTCCCTTTGGGGGCCGCCGAGGAGCTTCACACGGACAGAGGGACAACCCTTGGACAGAGGGACAGCCCTTGGACAAGACAGAGGAACGGCCCTTGGACACTGACAGAGGGACAGCCATTGGACACTGACAGAGGGACGGCCCTTGGACACTGACAGAGGGACGGCCCTTGAACAAGACAGATGGACAGCCCTTGGACACTGACAGAGGGACAGCCATTGGACACTGACAGAGGGACGGCCCTTGGACACTGACAGAGGGACGGCCCTTGGACACTGACAGAGGGACAGCCCTAGGACACTGACAGAGGGACGGCCCTTGGACACTGACAGAGGGACAGCCCTAGGACACTGACAGAGGGACGGCCCTTGGACACTGACAGAGGGACAGCCCTTGGACACTGACAGAGGGACAGCCCTAGGACACTGACAGAGGGACAGCCCTAGGACACTGACAGAGGGACGACCCTTGGACACTGACAGAGGGACGGCCCTAGGACACTGACAGAGGGACAGCCCTAGGACACTGACAGAGGGACAGCCCTAGGACACTGACAGAGGGACAGCCCTAGGACACTGACAGAGGGACAGCAGCCCTAGGACACTGACAGAGGGACAGCCCTAGGACACTGACAGAGGGACAGCCCTAGGACACTGACAGAGGGACAGCCCTAGGACACTGACAGAGGGAGGGCCCTTGGACACTGACAGAGGGACAGCCCTAGGACACTGACAGAGGGACAGCCATTGGACACTGACAGAGGGACGGCCCTTGGACACTGACAGAGGGACGGCCCTTGAACAAGACAGATGGACAGCCCTTGGACACTGACAGAGGGACAGCCATTGGACACTGACAGAGGGACGGCCCTTGGACACTGACAGAGGGACGGCCCTTGGACACTGACAGAGGGACAGCCCTAGGACACTGACAGAGGGACGGCCCTTGGACACTGACAGAGGGACAGCCCTTGGACACTGACAGAGGGACAGCCCTAGGACACTGACAGAGGGACAGCCCTAGGACACTGACAGAGGGACGACCCTTGGACACTGACAGAGGGACGGCCCTAGGACACTGACAGAGGGACAGCCCTAGGACACTGACAGAGGGACAGCCCTAGGACACTGACAGAGGGACAGCCCTAGGACACTGACAGAGGGACAGCAGCCCTAGGACACTGACAGAGGGACAGCCCTAGGACACTGACAGAGGGACAGCCCTAGGACACTGACAGAGGGACAGCCCTAGGACACTGACAGAGGGACAGCCCTAGGACACTGACAGAGGGACAGCCCTAGGACACTGACAGAGGGACAGCCCTAGGACACTGACAGAGGGACAGCCCTAGGACACTGACAGAGGGACAGCCCTTGGACACTGACAGAGGGACAGCCCTTGGACACTGACAGAGGGACAGCAGCCCTTGGACACTGACAGAGGGACAGCAGCCCTTGGACACTGACAGAGGGACAGCCCTAGGACACTGACAGAGGGACAGCCCTAGGACACTGACAGAGGGACAGCCCTAGGACACTGACAGAGGGACAGCCCTAGGACACTGACAGAGGGACAGCAGCCCTTGGACACTGACAGAGGGACAGCAGCCCTAGGACACTGACAGAGGGACAGCCCTAGGACACTGACAGAGGGACAGCCCTAGGACACTGACAGAGGGACAGCCCTAGGACACTGACAGAGGGACAGCCCTAGGACACTGACAGAGGGACAGCCCTAGGACACTGACAGAGGGACAACCCTAGGTCACTGACAGAGGGACAACCCTAGGTCACTGACAGAGGGAGAGCCCTAGGACACTGACAGAGGGACAGCCCTAGGACACTGACAGAGGGACAACCCTAGGTCACTGACAGAGGGACAGCCCTAGGACACTGACAGAGGGACAGCCCTAGGACACTGACAGAGGGACAGCCCTAGGACACTGACAGAGGGACGGCCCTTGGACACTGACAGAGGGACGGCCCTTGGACACTGACAGAGGGACAGCCCTAGGACACTGACAGAGGGACAGCCCTAGGACACTGACAGAGGGACGGCCCTTGGACACTGACAGAGGGACGGCCCTTGGACACTGACAGAGGGACAGCCCTAGGACACTGACAGAGGGACAGCCCTTAGAAGGGCCGCCTATAGGAAGCGCTCACTGCCTGTCGTTTAGAACGACTTTCAAGAAAATACCGCGGGCTTGTGGCTAAATTGCCGGCCTTTGAACTGAAAGTTGTAGTCTCTGATCCCTGCTTCCACGTAGAAGCGAAAGCTTGAAATTTGGGCAAATTGCGTTTGTTCACATATTCCCTTTCTCACGCGCGTTCACGCTCCAAATGTCCGTGTTTCCATCTGTGCTACAATTTGGGTGGAGCAGCTTTGGAAAGGCAGAACAGAAGTACTACAGTTTGACCGCATTGGTCAGTCCGGGAGCACACATTGGGGATTCGCTTTGTAGTGTTGCGCTATACAATACAATACTCGACACTAACCAGGCTTCATGAGGGAAACGGTGGTACTGACAAGAATGTTGAAACTCCTCCCTCTCCCCCACCCCCTCGTCTGACCCCCTACCACCAAGGGTCATCACAGAACCTGCCCTGCACGTATATTTTGTTTTTACACTTACATTAGCACACCTACATACACAAACGAGGTGTGACGCACTCCAGTGTTATAGCACGTACGGACAGGTACAGCTTTCCGCCAGGTCACACACCCCACACGCGCACTGTGACTAAGAGTCGTATTTAAGGCTGCAAGTTGCTGGAAAGTTGAAGTATTGGTACACCCTTTTGGATAATAAATGATGTGTGAAAAGGGGTTTGTGGTAGTTCTCTAACTTTTTCCACACACTGTTTCAGCCAGAATGTGTGAGGTATGTGCTTCATATGTGGCACGTAATGCGATCTGCGATATGAGTACTTTCGTATGTAGCATGCCATAAATTACGTTCTTACAACCTATAGAGCGCATTCACAGCAGCCAGTCAGGTGTGTGGGCGCAACATCTGCCCCGCCCGTCTGGAGATATACAAAAATAAGAATATAGCGCGACTGTTCAAGAAATTGCGTTACATACAACTGATTTACCATGCCCTCTACTCCAGCCTGATCACTGTATCATTCCCTGACGAAGTACCATTCTAAGCAGTCAAAATGCGGAAGTGATGTCAAGAACTAATAAAGGACGACTGCCATGGTGGGAAATATATAGTCTTCTTAGGACTAGTTTCTAGTGCTTGTTATTATTTTTGCTAACAAAGAGTGTCTATTGATTTCAACCGCTAGGATGTGAATGTTCCGCCCCTCAGCTGTCTGACAGCTCATAAGTAATGTTCAAAATACCACGTCCCACAAATGGACTCATTTGGTAACATGACTACGAGAATTTTCTTTTGCGTAGAGGCGAACGCCAATCCCAACCTGGTGATATTTTATTGGCAAAGCAGGCAAGACAGGTCTTGCCAAGTTAAACACACAAAGTGCACAGAGAGGTCTGAGCTGCCAGTTTCCAGGCTGGTTCACTGTAAGTGTTGTATGTGCCATGGTGACATGCACAGGCATATTTTGCTTAGGGGCAAATAAAACATTTATTGTTTGAAGTGCCAAGCAGAGACGTTTTAAGGCATGGGCAAAGTGGGCTCCGGCCCAGGGCAACAGCCTCTCAGACCCCCCCCCCCCCTTAGAACCAGCTCTATTCCGCAGAGTCTTACCCTAATTACCTTTAAGAATTCTCAAACCGATTGTTTTAAATACCGTTTTCCTTTAATTTATTTTTTATGTGGGCGATGTGCGAGTTTCTATTAGAGGCATTTTAAAGGCAAATGGCGTGTTTATGTTTCATGCAACATCCATAACGTTTTCTTTTAGCTCAAAACAGGACCTCACATATGAGAAATACTGGCCATACAAAGAAAACAGTGAGTTAAGCGCTTATGAGTATAGCTCCGCACTGCAAGTCTTTCATGCCTACGAGGGTAACATTCGGAGTATTATTAAAAGGGGTAATTGTTATTCACAGCGCTAGGAAATAGCAAGGCTGCAGTAGCAAACGCTATATTGAAAGGGGAACATGTCATACTTCTTATTTTCCTTTAAAAAACACACACACACACACACCTATGTGCACAATATTTGCTGGCAGAAATCTAGCAGAAAAATTAAAACTTCAGTAAGAAAGGTCAGTGGGTCAAACAGTCACTTTGAAATCAGTCGTTCAAACCTTTCAACGCCAAAGCAGCGTTTCAGCATTCCGAGATCCGTTTACTTTTGTTAATCACTTTTGTCCAACAGTATTTATATAACATAAAGAAACATAAAAGCAGGGAAAATCCCTTAAAACCAACAACTTCCTGGGTCAAAAAACGAGTCCTGCTTTACAGCGCAGCGAAAGGTAACACTGCCAGTTATTATTACCACCAGGCAGAGCAGGGTATGTTTGGACTGCATGTTGGTCCCAAGCAGCAAACCAGGCATTTTCTCCTGAAGGAACCGGCACTTTCCCAGCACCTTAAACTTGAGCGGACTCTCTCCGTCTGTAAAGAGGGCGGCGTCTTGTCGAAAGCACACCCCGTGTCCACGCTTGCGATCTGTCAACAAATGTCGCCTTCCTTAATTAACAGCGACACGGAGCGCAGCCGGCACGGCTCTCGCCTTTGTTCATCGCCTTAAAAACGAAAACAAAGGGAAGCGCGTAGAGCCAGAGTGCAGCGCCTACCCAGACACACAGCACAGCAAGAATGAACAGAATGTGCACAGAAGAACAAGAGCGGCTGCTTCTTATATCTGCTATAGGCTGTGCAGGATTAAAGAAGTACAATAGGGCTGCCAAGGAAACCTAGGAGGACGGTTTTACAACCAGCAGTTATAGGTGTCTGTCCGCTGCCCGCTCCGATCAATCACGCCCTCCACACAGAGCATAAAACACCTCTCGGAAGGGGGACTCCACCTTACCACGAGTTTCTGCACTGTAGGCGCGCCTGGCCTCAATGCGCTATAAATTACATATTCCAGGAAGCGCATTTTAGGACAAGTGGTCTGAGGGAGACTCTTATAAATAGTGGTAATATTGCCATTTTCAGAGCAGGGGTGATGTGCGTGTCATTGTGTGTCATGCCACGCAGGTGTTTTGTGCGCTCTGGGAATTAACAAAACAAGGAGACTAATGCTGTCCAGTGGTGCAGTTGATTATTTGGAACTAGGATCGCCGGGTTCTAATCCCGGCTATAACTTGAACACAGTGTGACCCTGGGCAGCAGCTCTAGCTGCCAGCAGCATCCCTAATCCCAGAGAACATAGAAAAGCACAGGTGGGGTAAAACTCCAGTCTAATGCCGTGTGACAGGTCCTGCAGGAGCTCACGCACACACTGGGTCAGTCACGCACACACTCGGGTCAGCGCGCCCCTCTCCGCCCCCGCACTGCTCCAGGCTCAGACAAAGCCCGAGCTGACCCCAGCGGCAGCCGGACGCGGCTCCTACCTTGATGCCCTGCTGCTGGCTGGTGAGGCTCAGCTTGGACTCGTCCAGGAGCAGAACTTCACAGTAGAATTCCTCCGGGACGGCGCAGAAGCAGCCCATCCCGGCGCGGGGGGCTCCGGCAGAGCGGGCGGCGGGGTGCGCATCCAGGCTGGAGGGCGCGCGGGCGTCAGGTGCGGGCGGGCGGCGCGTGCATGGCGGGGCGCGCGGCACCTGCAGGCTATGAGCCCGGCTGCAGCCTTCCCTCCCTCGGCTGGAGCCCGGCTCACGCCTCGCGAGGAGGATCTGCCGCTGGAACTCCCCCGGGAGCGCGAGCCGGCTCGGGGAGGCGGGGCTCACCATAGAGGACGAGTCCTCCAGCGGCTAGAGGGGGCCGGCCTCTTAAAGAGACACTGCAGCGCGCGGTTTGGGCCTGCCGCCTCCAGCCTCATTCATTAATAACCATCTATGCAGGACGCAGCCGCTTTAAGGAGGGGCGTGGCCGAAGCAGGCATAGTATTTCCCTGCTTGCTCTCCAGACAGATAATGGTCCTCGGGATGGACAGGAGCTGTCAGGCTCCCAGGGGCTGGCCGAGGGATGACCGAGCCCCTTTAGAAATGGACAGTGGTGCCACACCTCTGAACTAGTGAAGACACCACCAGAAATCACCCACAAAATATTGTGATTTAAATCGAATCCTTTACAACACTTAAATGTTATATGTACAGTCAAACTAGCAGTTTCATGCAAACGTGTCGTGAAATAATCCTCCATAACTGCATATTTGAAAAATCTTAATTCAACAATCTGGTACATACTTTCGTCCTGCTAACTGCTTGGACTCTTTACTTTCGCACCCCCTAGTCTAGAACCATGACTACATCTAAACATGTACCATAATTAGGTCTCCCATTTTTTTTATATTTCCGTCTGTATTTATCCATATTTATTTTTCAGCCATTTTTTTGTAATAATCCACATTTATTTTGTGTTTTGTGAACAGTTGATGTGATAACTCGTATATTTCCACATTTATTTAACAGATAAACGATCACTCATACATTGATGTGTCAGGTTTTAGCACATTACACCGCCAACAAATAATAATATAACAAGCCCACATAAAAAATTTAGCATAATAGCACACATACATTTTGAGATATGCAGTAATTTTAGCAAATCTTTTTGAGCTTTGTAACTCTCCATGCTGCCAACATACACATCTGTTGCCCTGAAAGTCATTCATCTCAGCATGGAGAGTCGCTCGAAATAAGCCAGTCAGTCAGTCAGTCAGAATATCTTTATTCGACTTGTTCAAAGTCATACAAAGAAACAAATGCAATTAAAACATGACATAAGAAACATAATTAAGTTTCCTAACATCTAAAAAACATCATACTCGGTATACATTATAAATACTATTTACACAATTTAAAAAGGATACATTTATATTTAAAACAATGCACATAGTCTCGTTAATATAAAAAAAAAGAAAATCTTTTAGATCGGACATTGGCCAACAGCTTTCGCCCTAGAAGCAGCGACTAAAAAGTTTGCTAGACTAAACGTTGTGCATGGGTTTGTCATGAGCTGTAAATAGAGCAGCGCCGGGCGCACCTGTGTGAACCCTGCTTCTTTAAGTAAGGGGAGCAAATATTTTTTCCTCTGCTCATGATATAGACTACAAAACATGACAAAGTGCATTGTATCCTGCACGGAGAAATTGTCGCAACTGCAAGGCGCGGCTAGTTCTGGCTTCTGCCATCCCTTAAAAGAACCTAGGTGGAAATGAATAAGATTGAACCTAAGTTTAGTTAATAAAAACCTATGGTAAGGGATTGTTACAAAACGAAGATAAGGTGCCAAATTAGGAGCGCTAACCAATAGGTAGTGAGCCCTAACTGCTGGTTTCTGCAGCTCAACTACCTCACGGCAGGCTTCCTTCCCTTCTTTGAATGCCTTTTTTATAGAGGCTATATCTTGAGCCCTAATATTCTCTGGACAGAGGAACAAATCTGGGCGACCCAAATCTTTAAATGATTTACTTAAATAGGCCAACCATGGGATTTTACTATAATTATCCATTGATTGGACGTCCCTCAAGATTTTGTGATTCAGTGGAAGATCGACATTTAACCACATTTTCAACCACATGATCAAAGGTGCTACACTCAGTGAGTCCGACAAATATGGCAGGCCAACCTCCTTGTGTATAGAATAAGTTGGGGTTGACTGGGGCACAGAAAGGAGAGATCTTATGAATCTATTTTCTACCCTCTGAATGGGGTCTAGATTTACATACCCCCACAGAGGAGATCCATATGAGGCAATGACAACGGGTTTACTCTTATAGATCTTCAGCAACGCTTCCATGGGCCTGGCACCCAGCTTGCCAGCAAAACCCAAGAGTGCAGAAGCAGATCTAGTGACTGCCAGCCTCTTTGCACTTATCTGTGGACCCCAGGTGCCTTTTTGGTCGAACAAAACTCCCAGATAAGGGAATGTGGTTACCTCCGAAACAGGGATCCCACTACAGAAGAAAGATTTGTGTCTTCTCTTCGTACGCTCTCTGCCCATAACCATTGTGTGCGATTTGGACGCATTGACCTTAAGGTCCAAATTTTCCATAAAAGAGCCAAAGGAGTTAAGAAGAACCTGTAGCCCAATTCCCGTGCGGGCAATCAGCACGGCGTCATCCGCGTACAGGAGTGCCGGGATGTGGGTTTCTCCTGCACGTGGGACATCCGTGCCCAGGCCTCGCAGGTGAGCCCCCAGGCCGTTAATATAGATGGTAAAAAGCGTGGGGGCCAAGATGCAACCTTGCCTTACCCCTTTCAAGGATTTAAATAAAGGGGTACGCCTGCCATTATTGGAAACTCGAACGGCTGCAAAGAGCTCCTGGTGCAGTGTGGCCATGAACATAACCAGGGCTTCATCAATACCTAAATCCAGGAGGATCGACCATAATTTGGACCTGTTAACGAGATCGAAGGCCGAGGAGAGGTCCATGAATGCCAGATACACTGAACCCTCCTTAGCCAACGTGTACTTAGAGATGAGTAGATACAAATTAATGCATTGCTCAATTGTACCTTTACTCTCTCTAAAACCATATTGTAGTTCACACAACCCACCGCACCCCTCAACATTCTCCCTCAATCTTGATAAAAGGACTCTCCCCAAAATCTTTACGGTTGAGTCCAAAAGGGATATAGGCCTGTAGAATGCTGGGTCGTCCCGCTGCCCTTTATTTTTATAAATGGGGACGATGGTAGATGTAGCCCATGATGCAGGAGCTGATTTACCGTTAACTGCATTAAACACGTTGGACAATACCCTCGACCACATTTTAGGTGAGAACATAAAAAAGTCGGCCGGAACTCCATCGGGGCCAGGTGCCTTGTGTTTAGTGGTTTCCGCAAGTGCCTTTTCTACTTCTTGGGGGCTAAAGACAATTGGATGTACAGGCCCGTTGAGCAACAGGCCACTGTCAATATACTCATCAACTATGTCACCCCCATATACATTTTTGAAGAAAGACAACCATTTATCTTCAGTAATCACACAATCCATTGGTAAGTTGCTGTCCTCCGAAAAAAGGGGCTGCTTAATAAGTTCCCAGAATCTCCTGCTGTCCTTCAACACCGCCGCCGAGAGGAGGTTATCCCATGTTTCACGTTTAATGGATTCTTTGCGGTTCTTTACTGCAGACTTATAAATTTTCCTAAGCCTCGCAATTTCCTCTTTTACTCTCGGAACAATTTTTAGAGCCACCAACAAGTCTCTGTGGGCCTTCGAACAAGCAGAATCAAACCATCGCTTGTGACCCTGAGCTCCCTGAAAGGGTTTAGCTAAAAGTTCGTTAGAAACCTGGACACATATTTCCTCATAGGCTGATACCATGAGGTTCCCTTGGGTGTCAGGGTTCTGACAGAGCTCAACCTGAGTTTTAATCTTAGGGAAGCATTTTTTGTAGAAATTTTCCAGGATCACATTCGCCCATTTAACTCTTCTGTCTTGATCTGTAGTCCTCAAGGAATGGGCTGGTTTTACAATCGATGGTGATGCGCCCATCTGGCTGCCCCACACCACTTCAAGTAGTACTGGATTATGATCACCGAAGTGGGTTACTACCGTGCTATATGCGGCAGTCAGAGTTAGAATTCCAAGAGAAACAAAAATATAGTCTATCACAGACCCATGGTGGCTGCCGGTAAAGGTTGGCGTTCTCAGACCAAAATTAGGTTCATAGAGGTTGAAGTTTGCAAGTAAGTCCTCAAGCTCCTGACCCTCTACTGAATGTTCGAAATGAGGCACTACTGGGGCAGCATCATCATCTTCGCTGACTTCTCTTCCCTTACAGGCTAGATTGCATAAGTGTATATTAAAATCACCTAGTAAAATTAACTCAGATGCAAAAGAGATATTCTGTAGGACTGAAATTAAAATACTATCCAAACTGGCAATATTACGCCCTTCATATGCGCTGTTCCCAGAGTTATAGAAGTTAACATATAAGGTCCTACTGGTTTTATTAATGACCCTTTCGACAATCAGTATATTGTCAGATTCGGACCTAATCTGCCTATAACTTCCTTTTAAATCCAAGGCGAAAAAAAGCGCCAACCCACCTTTAGCCCTACCCGTTCTGCTTGGGACAGCAGGTCTTATAAAGCTAGTGTATCCATCCCACCAGATATTACTAGATGTGTCCCAAGTTTCTTGTAGGGCGATAATGTGGTGCTTTGAGATAAAGCTCCACCATACCGGGTCCTTGCGTTTGGTGTTCAAACCTGCCACGTTCCAGCTTATAATCTTACATGACTCCCTACTAGTCATTAATTACTACCACTCTCTGAATCTCCAACCACTGCTGCCTGCGATGGTGAAACCTCGGTGATTTTTGCTTGACAGTAAAGCTGTATGCCCTCACCACCCAAACCCTGATTAAGGCCAGACTCACCCCCAGATGAGGTTGCTTGCTGACCTAGAGTAGTAGATGATTGGGGCTTAATGGCTGCATTAGGCATAGGAAAACTAGGGAAATCATTGATACTTAAACCATCGCTACGAGAATTTAGATTGATCGAAACCACATTATTTTGGTCAATTCCTGGTTCAAGTCAATCGCAAGTATTAAGGTCGGATAGGGGGCCAAACCTATTACCTGTAGTAAAGCCCCAGGCCGATGGGGTAGCTAACTGAGCCTGACCGTTATGAGCTAAATTCCACAGGGGGTGTGGGGTAATTGGATGAATCAAAGAAGGGTCCATTCTCTGCCACCGTGTTGGCATGATACCCCGTGCGCTGTGATCATACCCCAGTGCACCTGGCCCCCACCCGTTGGTTCCCCTCCCATACGGATGAACCGGCTGAATATTTTCCTCATGCGAGTAAATTGGTCTGCCTGACTCTCGCTGTACTACTGGCAGGAACCGGTTATTTGCATATCGCTGGCCCATGGCCCCTCCCCAGCTACTGTTATTACTATACTTGTGCTGCCTGTCAATTTTACGTATGGTGGCGGGTTGAGGCTCATTGTAGAAAAAACCAAGAGTTAATGGGACTATAGAGCCGTTGCGCCGCTGAGGTGGAAAGACATTGCTCAAGATTTCAGGAAGGACCTCGGCGTTTGTGAAATTTAGAATAACACAATCGCCTTGAAACTTTTTCGGCTTGCTGCCAATCCAAGGTACCCTCCTAGTCGAAACTATGTTTCCTGCCAATTTATCAAGCCCTTCTTGCGCCATATACATATTATTTGAGAGCCAATGTATGGTTTTATCTTTAAGACCCTGATTTGACTCAGTTTTGTCTTTCGGCAAAGGTGGAACATTAGCCAACACCAAGACTACCGGTGAGGCCTCCTCGATAAATTGAACTGGACTGTCCTCTTGATGGCTTGCCACTGTTGCAACAGTGGAGATGGTGTGAGGGTCCCCAGTTGCGCCATTCTGATCCGGGACAGTTAATATTAATGATGAGGGTAGGGGTAACAACCCTTGTTGAGTGGGCTGTAAATTACTATCAGTAGAAGGGGCCTCCTCATCCGTGGAAATTAAGTCCGCGACGAGGGAAGATAAATTCTCTAGCTCCTTAGTCAAGTTACTATGAACCCCCCCCAACTTTCTGACTTCGGCAGTTAATTTGTCCACTTTCCCGATCAGAGGTTTAATGATGGTCTTAATTTTGATATCTATCATATCTTGAAACCTGTTGAAGAGGTCATCATCGATAATGCGCTTGGACTCAAGATCAACCTCGCATTCTAGATGTTTGCCCAAACGCCTGGAAGGAGGGGTGGCAGGCTTCTTCCTTCCCAATTGTTTCCCCCCTCGTTTTGCTGTTTGTTTCCTACATGCTCTAACAGCACGAATAGATGGTGGCTGGAGCTGGAGGCCCTCTTCTATGGCTTCTATCTGAATGCTTGATTCAGAGATGGCGTTGTCAGATAGATCGATAAGATCTTCTCTATCTTCACTATTCATAGCGGAATCAGAGACAGTGGTGGCCTCCATGTGGTTGACTAAAGGATTAGAGTCAGAATCAGCTGGGTTATGCTGTACACTTCCAATCAGGGAGTCGGACATAGCTGTACCTGCAGTACTTGTAGGTGGGCTTTCTGCAAGCAACACAGGTGATTGGCTTAGGCCCAAGGATTGCCTTCGTTTGCTATTGATACTGCTCACCACTTGGACCAGATATGAATCAAGAGTATTCACGGGTTCAATAGGGGGTGGTACCAGTTTTTTCCCCATTCCTTAGATTCTTACTCTGAATGGTCATACAAACAAAACTAGTGTTAGTGATAAACCAGGTCAATAGCTGGTCGTCGCAAGAAATACTATAGGTTTAGACTGGCTAAGGAATGATAGTTAATAAATGTCATCTATAATATAATAAGTGCCAAGTAACAGGCCGAAAACAGTACCTTATTTCCACAACAATGTTTTCCGGGGAATAGCCTTTCCTGGCCTTTCCGTGCCTCGGAGGGCCTCAGAGGGCCCGCCCTTTGCCCGGGCTTAGCCCCGGGCGTCCCGCTCGCGTCCCGCGACGCTGAGGGCTCACAGCTTTGTAGAGCCCCTCCCGGCGCTTTTGCCGCGTCGGGGAACGCGCCGCCGCTGAGCCTGATGGGAAACGTAGTCCCAAGGCGGCGGCGCGGCTAGTGGCGGGAATCCGAAGATGTAGACTGGTCCGTGGAATAATTTACTCCTAGCGCTCCCTCGTTCTGGCGCTGTCAGGTAGGATTCTGGGCAGTAATGCAGCAGTTTAAGGCAAAATAAGCCAAAGTATCTGTATTTTTCTGCTTTTAAAATTAAATACAACCAGGAATCACAATGTTTTCTGGCTGTATTTATCTATGTAATTAAGTAAAAAACGGAAAACAGGTTGCCCTAGCTATAACAGACCATTACAAATAGTACAGCCCCCACTATATCACACATGACTATAAGTCAACGCAGCACATTACCTTTCCTTAAAACAATATTAACACATGCTAAATAAACAAACCATGCTTGTAAGGAGAGCGCAGTAAAATGAAGAACACAAAAGTCACTAGGAGTAACACTTTCACATAGACTTCAAAACAAATTATAAATACAGTCTTGCAACTTCATATATAAATTTAATTTTATACACATTGATGACCCCTTTGACTGCTTATGTGGAATTACTTTTCTTTTTACCCTGTCCACCTTACCATCCTCACTCTGTGTGCTAGTCATTCTTATCTCTTCAGTTTCACTCCTCACATTTTCTACCTCCTTCAAACTTTCTCTTGTCCCAATCTCAGCATCCTTGTTCCTATGCCTTTCATGTACACCTTCTGCTTGGTGGAATCCAGCACATCCTTGTTCCTCTATATTCCGACACATCCCAAACTCTTCATCCATCCATTTATACTCATCATTATATAACCAATTCCCATCCCTGCAAGGTTCAGCACATGCAACAACACTGCACATATGTTAGACGTTACCATCCGACAATTGCACAGCATTCCTTAAAACTTCGACTTTCGTTCTAGGTTCATAAAACATATTTTCACCTTTGGGCGCTCTACCTGGTTTCCTCACTCTCACCCATTTGCCAACGACCAGTTCCAATTCTTGCACATTTTTCCTTTTATCAATGTACTTTCTGTCCTCCTGCCTTTTCTTTTCCATGCTTCTGTTCATCGTTTCAACAGACCAATCTCCCTTTTCAGCTTTATAAAGCCTTTCAGGACATTTCTTAGATTTAGGAAATCTAGCTCACATTACTTCAAAAGGTATAGCATTAGTGGCTTCATCTTTTGTGGCTCTATAAGACCATAACGTTTTCCTAATTTGTTCTTCCCAATCTAAATTACATTTCATGTCTAACAGAATAGCACCTTTGAGTACCCTAATAAAACGGCCCACTGTGTCATTTCCAATTAGATTGAATAAAGACGAGGTTCTATGTACAACTCAAAACTTCTTAAAGTAACTCTTAGCCTTGAAAGAATTGTACTGCATTATCACCAACCAATTCTTTTGGTACTCCTTCCTCCTGAAATACATCATCCAGAACTCTTAAATACTGTCCATACAAGTACTTTCAATCACTCCTACAACTGGCTACTTACACAACAAATCTATCTTAACTAAGACATACTTGTTATACACACCAACAGGGTCCATGCTGTCCACAGCCACGCTTTGCCATGGTACCTCCGGTGCAGTATCCACATTCTAGGTTTACATTTTTTCAAAGTTTTGTCAGCACTCATGCATTTTCCACAATTTTGTACCATTACTTCAATTCCTGAATCAATTGATGGCCACAATATACATTTGTTATTCCTTGCTTAGTTCTAACTATGCCCAGATTCTTCACCTGACCCTTCACCTCATTTAAAATGATGTCCTTTTGCATTTTGTTTCCCACTCTTCATTTCCAATAGGAATAATACCATTATTACATATCAAGGCCAATTGGCAATCATCCGACTCTTTTAATTCAATTTCAACTCATCAGTCTTTATTTGATCATTAATAATCATTAAAGGCACATAACATACATAAAAGTGTCAGTAAAAAAAAGTGTCATAAAAAAGAGGCATCATTAGGAACAAGCAATCCATACAATAACATACAAAATTTGATACCAAACATTATCGAATCTTGAAAAGGTATATAAAGCTAAAATCATATAAAATCTTTTCCAAAAAAAAAACTTTTAAGATATACTATTTACAATATCACAATCAAGAGCTAAATCTGATTCCTCAGCAGCCATCAGGTTTTTTTCCTCAACACCCATGCCAAGTTCAAAAATTTTGATATAGCAATGACTATATCTGGACTAGTATTCGTTACCCGTATAAGCATCGCTGTCATACAGGATCTCGTACCAAGGTTTGCACAGACTGGCTTAAGCCACCTGCGTCTTGGATCCTGATACACCGGGCACACGAAAAGCAGATGTGTTATTGTCTCTACACTAGAGTAGCAGGATGGACAATTGATCGATAAAACCCTGTCCCATTTAGCTACAAACGATCTTAATGGCAGAGTACCCACACGGAATTGGTGATATAATTTTCTATCACCACTTTTTGTAATTATATTCCAGTATGGTTCTGCTTTTGGTAGAAACTTGTTGTCATAGAAGATACCTGTAAGTGACATACTGCTCACCTTTGACAGGTTCTTCTTGGTTATAATATCACAGTAAAGCTCTTTATAGTCATTTTTGCTAGGGAATATATTACCTACTGGGTCAACGCACAAATGGCTGAGGCCCATTTCAGACAGAGTGTACTTGATTTTCTGGAGCAATCTTATTTTGGACGCTGAATCTACATTCCTAAGATGCAACATTGCGTTAGCATAGGATGCCAATTCCACAGTGGTCCACAATCTCCTCCAATAAGCTAAAGGTCTAAAACCTGCTACCTCATCAATGGAGGTGCATCCTAAGTCTAGAAGCAGAGGCTTGATTGGGGTTGATCGAGGGAGGGCAGTCAGGGATCTTAGAAATTTATTTTGCGCTTTAACTAGGGGTGATAGGTTTTCAAACCCCCAAAGTTCAGCACCATAGATAATGGAGGATCTGATTTTCCCGTTATAAATTGCTACAGCGGGCCCTATGGGCTTTGTATAAGACAACCTATGTTCCTTTAATAGGGCCCCCGCTAGCTGCTTATGCCTAAGAGCTAGAAGCTCAATTTGTGGTGCCCAGTTCATCTTCCTACCCATAGTTACCCCTAGGTAAGTAAAAGTGTCAGTTTGCTCTAGGGGTACATTATCCATAGTTACCTTGCCTTTAACTAATTTATGCCTATGCAATACCATATACTTTGTTTTGTCGACATTTACTGCCAATTCGTGGTCATTGCAAAAGACTGTGAATTGATCAAGGGCTTGTTGCAGACCAAACTGTGTTTTTGATAAAATCAGCGTGTCGTCCGCAAACATTAACAGGGGGACCCTTGTTCCGGCAAGGGAAGGAGCATCTTGGATAATTAGAATAATAAGCAATAACCCTGTTTATAAATAAGGAAAAAAGGGTAGGAGCGAGAACACACCCTTGGCGCACACCTTTGTTAACTGGGAATGCATCAGTCAATTCACCCTGCTGCCCCCATATTACTTTCGCATAATTTGCCTCATGGAGCTTAATGATAAAAGCGAGGATTTGTAAAGGCATCCCGGCCTCCTTTAGTGAATCCCACAGCTTAGAGCGAGGTACTAAGTCAAATGCTGATTTTAGATCAACAAATGCTGCGTATAATGTTCCTCCCGCTATTATTACTGTGGACCAATAAATCATCGTAAATCGGAATACTTGATCGATTGTACTTACATGGGGTTGAAAACCCGCTTGGTAGGTAGATAAAACATTCTGCTCAATGATCCACTCGTTAACTCTACCTAGTACAAGTCTCGCAGTTAATTTCGGTAAAGTATCGATTAGACTTATCGGCCTATAATTACTGTGACTAGCGTGGTCTCCTTTTTTAGATATGGGTATAATTTTGGCCCCCCCGCCAGGTGTCTGGTAAAGATGCACCTTTGGCAATAGCATTTACGATGATAAAAATGTACTCAATCCAGATTTTCCTGTCCTGTTTATAAAGGTCGGCTGGGATACAATCTGGGCCGGAAGACCTCCTTGCTGGCACCCTATCTAAAGCTCCATCTATCTCGCTTTTAGTAAAGTGGAGGACTTCCTCTGCCTTGACCTCTGGATACTCGGTAATACAATTAAGTGGGGAATCAAATTAGCCCTTGAAATGCTGGACCCAAAGTTCGGGAGGGACATTATTGTTAGGTGTTTTACTACTCACATGATTGCCCCACTTAACTAATTCCCAAAACTTGGTCCAGTTCTTCCCTTCCGAGGCCTTAGTTAGGCCTGCCCACCTATCTTCATCCACGTCTTTCTTGGCATTATTTTGTGCCCTTTTATAATTTACCCGTGCCTCTTTAACCTGTTCGTGGTCTCCCAACTTTATAGCTTTGGAGAGGTTTTGAAATTCACTGCCACAGTCCTCATTATACCATTTACACCCTCTTATGGGCTGGGGTTTGGATGGTTTCCTCCTTTTTGTTAACAGGGACTTTAGTTTTAAGAAGTGGTCCTCATGGGACTTCATAATATGTGAAAGGTTATTGCCCTCAGCATCTAGCGAGCTCATTCGAGCGAGGGTCTCTTCCGTGGAGGATCTAATCTGGTTCTGTAGGCCGTCATCCCTCACAACCACTGCCCATTTTAGCCGGTAGCATTCCTGAGATAGAGTCACCTCTCCTATATTGGATGCAACATTCATACTTGGCCGAGCTGTACCAATCCTTGCTAGGGACAATAGTAAGGGGTCATGATCACTTTCAGGTCCACGGTGAACCTCCATATACTCTAGTCTGCCCCAAAGTTCGAGACTTAGAAATATGTAGTCAATCCTACTATTTCTAGTCCTGTTATTATATGTAGAGCAACCATCTGGATCTGAAACAGTTCTCCCATTGGTAGCTCTTATCCCGTGCCCCAATGAAAAACTTTTCATTTGGAGTGCCGCTTCAGTCCATTTGGTGATTGGTGATAATGACAATGAGGGTACCCCCCAGTTCTGGTCCTCTTCCATAGTGAGACCACATCGTCTATGCCCAGTGGCTCAAATGTGCACCTACAATAACAAAAACACACAGGCCAACTAAACCATCCATAAAAGTCTCTAATTGGGCAATGACTGGTGAGGCTTTCCCACCTGGTAACCCATGTGCATACACATTGATCAAGATGAAATCTAGCTCACCCCTGGAAGAGATCTTAATGGGGAGAATGTCTGGGCTATCTACTGGTAATACCTTTACTTGGATTGATTGCTGTTGTTTGACCCATATACCCATTCCCGCTGGCTCTCCCATTTTTATTTGCAATGGACTCTTTACCATACGCCAGGTAACCTGGATGACAAATCGTATCTAGCGACCAGGTCTCCTGTAGAGCTATGATGTCATGCCCTTCAACCATGTTCACCCAATCAGAGGACATGGCTTTGCTAAGAAGCCCAGTAACATTCCAAGATAATAAAGATAATGGATCTTTGTGCGAATTCCCCTGATTAATACTAGGTGGGGACAAGGTCATAATGTGATTCTTAGTCTCCACATTATGGGATCCATCGACTATAGTTAAGTCAGCAGTAGGGATAGAAGCAGAACATGCTGCCATTGGCGTAGTAGGGGATTGTAGTCAATCACATAAATCCAAGCCAGAGAGGGGGGCAAATCTATTGGATAATGGGAGCTCATGTGATTTGTTGCTAAATCCCAGCTGTACCCTGGGGCATCTGCTCATCTCCAGTTGGGTCTCAGGGTAGAACTTGTTAGGCCATGGTTTATAAAAGTACCCCAGTGGAACTACAGACATCCCACCCACAGCCCTTCCCCTTACCCCACACAGATTATCCAGCAAAAGTTTTGTTGTATGCACATTATTAAAATTAACGACAATGCAATCCCCATACTCGTCCTTCCTAGAAGGACCAATCCAAGTTGCACTCTGGCCATAATAATACATTTATCAACTCTCTCCCCCCAGAACCCAACTTCCCTAATTCTAGCATTTAGCCAATGCAGAACTTTACACAGCAATTGTTCTGTAGTTTCAAGCTGATTTTCTCGTAGCGGTGGAACGTTTTTTAGTACAACTACTAGGGGTGTTGCAGCAGGAGGCAGGTTGATTGTCAAACAGTTTGATTGGGCTACACCACGTCCCGGACCTCTCCGTCCTTCTGGTGCATTAGGTATCAATATTTGCCGATCCGAGTGATGTCTGATGCGGGTGTTATCCCTTTCTAAGGCTGTTAAGTCTCTGCCTTCCACTGGGCTACTTGCTGTGCATTGAGCAAATTCACTAGATTGGTTCCCTAAATCCTTGTATGCCCCGGGCTCATTAGAAGACCTTTTAGGTACTACTACCACAGAATTGGATGCTGATATTGCCACTGATGGTTTCATAGTTGCCTTACTTGTGGCCTGGACATTTGGAGGGTCCGATGTTACCGACTCATTCCCTTGGTTCACGTTTTTGTCCATACAAATTTGCTTGCTTTTCTTAGGTTGTGCAAGTAAAGCCTCGAGAGCAGCAAACCTTGACCGTGCCAAAAATTAATGTTTGTCCAAGCGTTCCTCAATCTTAATTAGTCTGCGTGTAATAGGGGCTAACTGAATAGTTAAAATACTCTCAAGTGCCTTCCCCAGTTCTATATCGCAGTTTGGGATAATGCCTTTTCCCCCTTTCATATTCATGTTACCGTCAGCCAGGTCAGAGCTAGTAATAGGGCTGCCTTCCTCTGATTGAACATGGACGTGGGGTTTGTTCGACCTTGCCACTTTTGCTATGCAAGGCCTCTGCGGTCCTCCTCCCCGCTTCCTTTTTGTTGCCGGTGTCAATATTGGCCGTTTAGTTGCATTTTTTTTATTAAGAGACTGGGCTGATGCACGTGTAGAAACACAAATTGATGTACTATTTTCGGTCAATGACGATTTTGATGTGACCTCGTGCCTCCAAGGGAATTACCAGCCTCAGTGCCGGCTTCGTTGTTTGTCTGGGAGACAATTTTAAGTGCATCTTGGTGTACTGGAGACCGAGCTGTGTGGCTATTGACCCTAAAGAAGATCTCTTATTTGATATCGGGTCCATGGACAGGCATCACTCGGTCAGCTGGATCTCCTTCTCCAGGACCGAGGTCGCCCTCAGGATAAATTGATGAAGCGTCCCCGCCACACTACCACCATAGGAGGCGCCTGTTTTTTTCCCGTCACGTTTACTCATCCTAACGTCCTGAGAACACTCAATCCGTATGGACAACAGGAAATTAAATAATCTTAGGTCTTAGCAGATTGCCCCTCGTTATTAGATGAAGAATATAAAATCGACTGACCTTCCAGGCGATGAAAGTAAGAGGGGGAGCCCAGCCCAGCCTCGGCGGACTCGGACGGGCTCAGACAGGCCCGCCCTTGGCCCGGGCTTCACCCGGCGCGCGACCGCGTAGCGGGAGCGGCAATGTCTTTTCTAGCCCCCGCTAGACACAGGTGAGGTCGATTGTGCAAGCAGGCTCCTGGGTCCTGTAGTCCCGGCAACAGCAGCAGGCAAGGTTGTGGCTCGACACGGCTCCTGCGAAGCGGGAGCGGCAATGTCTTTTCTAGCCCCCGCTAGACACAGATGAGGGCAAATGTGCAAGCAGGCTCCTGGGTCCTGTAGTCCCGGCAATAGCAGCAGGCAAGGTTGTGGCTTGACGCAGCTCCCGTGAAGCGGGAGCGGCAATGTCTTTTCTAGCCCCCGCTAGACACAGGTGAGGGCGATTGTGCAAGCAGGCTCCTGGGTCCTGTAGTCCCGGCAACAGCAGCAGGCAAGGTTGTGGCTCGACGCGGCTCATTCACATCACACTCTTTCACTTACTATTGCACCATGCAAGAATCCAGAAATAAATGTAGTTTTCCTGGAACATAAATCACCTTATACATAAAATCTTACAGGCATATTCTAGGAGAAGCATTTATCATCCCTTCTGTAGTGAGTACAATAGTCAATGGCTTATGGTCACATCTCAAAACTAATGGTCTTCTCAAAAGAAATGGCCTAAATATTCCATAGCCCACACACGGACAAGTGCGTCCCGCTCAATGGCTGAATGTTTTCCTTATTTCTGGTGACGGTGGTTGTGAAGCAAAGGCAACAATACATTCCTTCCCTGTACTATCACACTGTGACAATATGGCACCAATACCCTTAACACTAACGTCAGTGTTCAATATACTAATAACTTAATAACATGTGGTTGAAGCCCTTTTGAGAATGGTCCATGTATAATATCATTTGTGATTTTGTAAAAGTCTTCCTGACATTTTTCATCTCATACAAATTTAACTTAGCAGTTAACTCATGTGGTATGTCTTCTCTGGAAAATATGGACAACATGGTTCTATCTGCTTATAGCTTTTTTAAGAGTAGAATCAGTTTTGCCTGTTTTCAAATAGAGGGAACCAGCCCTGTCTGAAGAGAAGTACTGAAAAATTGATTGAACATGTGTTGAATTGATGATAGCCGCCGCCTGAACTTAAATAGAAAAAGGACAAGCATGTCATGAAGACCCTGAGTGACAGACCACAATGGCCTTTCTTGATTATTCAAGATTGATGGGCTTGAACTGAGATAGCTCACAGGCTGGCGAGGAGTACTTTCTTGAGGTAGAATGCCCCTGCCATTACTGGCGGAGATTGAAGATTAATGTGAATTTGTATGATTTTTTTCTTCAAGGAAGTTCACTAATTTATTACACAAATCAGGGCAAGAAGTTATAGGAGGATCAGAGGCTTTAGGAAGTTAAATGCTAGTAACACTTTTATATATTTCATTTGACTTATTGTTGATTTCAGATATTGTAAAAGAAAAAAACTTTTTTGAACAGTCCTTCTGGCCACGTAATATGTCTTCAAAGCTCCTGATACTGTATTTTGTCCATCTAAAAAATATCTCTTCTGTCAAATCCTTTCCAAAATTTTACATTGTCTTCTCGCCTCTGCTTCCTCTGCTAAAGTAGGTGTAAACCATGGTGCAGAAGAAGCACTAATTTGTTTAGAACGTGTTTTTGGTGGAGCTGGATGATCAGCCTCTGGCTGCAGCCAATTATTGACTGCCAGCGCATCTTTCTTTACATCAACCTCTAATCTAGGTAAGGAGACTGCAAGAACATCAGTCAATTCAGAGGACTTAACTTTCTTCCAAGCCCGAAAAGAGACCAGAATATCACGTGACTTATGAGAACGCTGGGATATAATAATCACAGAAAATTGAATCAAACAATGATCAGAGCGTGTGATCACCATAGGGTTCCCCACCACGATTGTAGTATTAGATAAAATAAAATCTATGTTGTACCCTGGTAATATAGTGCTAATATGACCGCAGACAAAGTTTCAACGCATGCTGCCGCTCAGGAGCCATCGAGTCATCAACATGCAATTAGAAATCTCCCAATAAAGTGAAGTTGGCATGTTGCAAAATCTTTTATGCCAAAGCCTTATCTAGAGATTTAATAAACTCTGCGCCGGATCCAGGATTTTGTGCAGATTACCATATTGGACACTTACTATACAAATTAGCATCCAACTCTTGCAAATCTATGCTTGTACAAGTAGTGCAGGTCTACAGATACAATTTGTTTTGCTAAGGATGAGGCTTGTGGTCACTTCTCAGTAAGAGGATGTGATAACCCTTCCATTAAATACAAAAACCGAAGCCTCAACAGAAAAAAGACTCCTCATTTGTGTAAGGGCCTACACGCACACATATATGAGATACAAACTCTTGCACTGTAACTTCTCCAAGTCTTACATGATTGGCTGCCTACAACATAGAGAGAGTTACTGTTCATTTGCTTCTTTACTTTTGCTGATACAGTTGTTTATGTATGATTTCCTCATCACATATTTAATTATTAATTCTTTTAATAAATATAGCAAATTCAATATCCGATATTCAAAATGAACATTTCGCATGTGAAAACAAGCATTGGCAAAGTCAAAGGGTCTGGCGTTGACTTCCAGCGTTTTGGCTTTGTTAACGCCTATTTTTTATTGTCATCTTTGTTAAACGTTATTGTTGTGAGAGCTGCTGGGTACTGGCTAATATATATGCAGGCTTAACCTTCTATCGCCAGCGGAAAACGGAGATGCAATTGTTGCACATCATGTTCCTTGTTATCAAATTGTAAACTTGGGAGATGCCCAGTTAGGGTCGGAGTTCCCTGGACTGAGGTTGAAAACCATGCACAGTCTGATTGATACATGCCAGGTGCAATTGGTGGCGATTTTGGAATTACTGAGATCTAGTTGTTATATACCCTGGAGGATTGTGACAGAATCTTTTAATTTTTATTTTTTTATTTTTAGAGTTTTCTATAGCGAGAACAAGACCCAGATTAGGGTATCAGAGCGCTTTACAAAAAAGCAGAGTAAGAATACAACTTTTTGCAAACAAGATCAGAGAACGTATCAAAACACTTTTAACAAGTTTAGGCAGGTAGCAGAAACGGTAATAGTGAGGGTTTGTAAAGAGCAGTAGGAGCAAGTTCGAGTACGAGTAAGTCAAAGAGGCGTAGATGTCAATAAGGGGAGTATGGAGACAAGTTTGAGGTAGTAGACTGGTACAGTGCCTTGTAAGTCAGTGAGAAGGCTGGTGTACTAGTAGGGCACCATATGGTGAGGCATGTGTGGAGTTAAGGGAGGAATGTGCTCATCAGGAATGATTTTGCTTCCCTTTTGAATAATGGTGTAGACGAGATTCTTCTGATGCACGGAGGTAGAAAGTTCCAAATTCTTGGTGCCACTCCGGAGAACGCTCTGTCTGAAGTTTTTTTCTTACTGAAGCGGGAGGGTTTGAGGAGTAGGTTGTCGGAGCTCCTAGGGTGTCTGTTTCCTCCAGATACTGTGAGTTTCTGGGATATGCACTGGGTGGTGTTGTGGTCGAGAGCTTTATGAGTAATGCAGGCCAACTTTAGGTGGATTCTGGCTTCGTAGGGTAGCCAGTTGAGCGCCTTGAGGTGTGAAGGTATATGGTCACATTTCCTAGATCCTGTTAAGAGTCTTGCTGCTGCATTGAGACAGGCTTTTAGAGGGGATGTTGACATTTTGGGCAGCCGTATTCCAACCTCGATATGACTAAAGCCTAAACTGCAGTTTTGAGGTCAGGGCTCTCGATGAATGGTTTCATTTTTCTGAGACAGCTGAATATATCTCTTGCCTTGATCGCAGACTAGTCAGTGGACTGGTGACTCCTCTATATGGTAGTATGTCGGACCATATTGTCCTGAAGAGATCCCAAGACACTTGGTTATTGGTCAATAAATGTTCCACATGTTGAAATTCTATTTGCACATGTTAACTCTCTGTCAATACCCATAAACAGTGCATTTCTTACATTGTGTGTCTTTTGTGTATATTTTGTATTTGTTTAAACACTGGAGCACTGCGTCGCCTGCACTTTTGTTAGTAGTTTTATCAAGAAATAACCACATAAACCCTTGTCTGCAATTATTTGTAACTTTAGTATGAAATACTACCTAAGTGTGTGTGAACTACTTGGTTAATGAGTAATACATTGAATGGTGGCTTCCTCAAACAGACGCAGATGAGTTGCTTATTTTTTTTTTTTTTAAAGATTCCCATTGTGTACTCAATATATGTGTATATACAATATAAACAAATACAAATATTGGCTAAAATATTTTTGGATGCAAAACACACAGATTACCCTAGTAATCTCTGGCACTGAAGGGAACTACTTTTTGTGTGGGTGTGCTCCTTGTGAATTGTCATAGTGCCATCACTCACTACCTACCTCGAACCTAAAGCAACAGTTGCAATTTCACTAAAAGCACTTGTTGGAGCACTTTCCTCTGTGAAAATTTGGGACCCATAAAGAACTCACTGATGCACAAAGTTCCACACCTTAGGCTGGTCATTAAATCAAATACATTCAAATAACATGAAGGCTCGACAAGAAAGATAGTGAGTGGTGAATTTTCAAACAGTAAAGGTTTATTAAAAGATTTAAAGGTTTACAAAAAAAATCACCAACTTAGTATCCATCAAAAATCAATAAATGAATGCAGAACGCAGTTATGAAGTTCAAATCAAATACACTCATATAATGAAAGGCACATCAATATAAATTTATCTCAAGAGGAAAAATGTTAAGTAAAGTCAGTTCTCCCATAAAGATAGCACCCCACTGTGCTCTAAAGTGTCTCAAAGTGGGCAAATGCATATATACAGTATGTCTGCAGGAGATATCTAAATAGGTTCTGTAAAGAAATATGAATGTTCGTCTACACTGCAGTGGCTAAAATCACACAATTCTAACATTTGATACACTCAGTGGTCGAAGTTGGCGGGATCTGAGGGGCACAAATAGACGAATTGCGAGCAGACTAATATTCCAATTGGGGAATTATTACAGCTGGATGCCTGACCGGGGTGCTCTAGCGGTAAACGCAGTTCTCCAGTCTTGGGAAGGGACCAACGCTTATGCCTTCCCTCCATTTGTAATGATCCAGAGTGTCATGCAGAAAGTGAGACATCAGCGCTCTTCCATTGTCCTGGTGATTCCCTTTTGGCCATCCCAAGCCTGGTTTCCAACTGCCCTAGAACTGACTTATGATCTTCCCTTCCTAATTCCTTTCGTCGCGGACCTTCTTACAGACATAGACGGTCAAATTCACCCTCTTGTTCAAACAGGGAATTTGAGCCTTCTTGCCTGGAGAGTCTCAGGTGGTCAATTGATCTCGCAGGACTTTTGTCCATAGCTTCAACTCTCCTCAGTGAATCGTGGGCACCTGTATACACTACCAGTACAACAACATTTGGAAAGTCTGGTTTCTTTGGTACCTGGAAAGGAACCTGGATTCCGTGGAAGCACCTATCGTGGAACAATGCCGAGATAGAAAATGACAAAGTCTTTCGCCATTTAAACAGCAAAGTCTTATGCTCTATGCCTGAAAGGGTTTTGTTTTGACTTAATACTGGGTGCTCCCTTGTGTCTGGACAAAGCTATACCTCTCTGAAGAGCTCTAATTAGAGCGAAACACTGTGTCAGGGGTTGCTTTATTCATTTCAGGTTGGCTTGAGTTGGTATTTTACCAATTCAAAGCTGTAATATTGTGCCTGGAGTGATAAATGGCTTTTGTTATTTGACAGCTCGGCAAGGACTGCACTGTACTAGTCCTATGCTTAAAGACTTTGCTGTTTAAATGGCGAAAGACTTTGTCATTTTCTATCTCGGCATGGATAGCACTGTCTAATCCTATGCTTAAAAACTTTGATAGAAAAACAGACATTTGAGGTGAGCAGATCTAGAGTGTCGCTGGTGTTGAGAGTGCTCCAACAGGAGCTGCTTTCCACCTAAACTGAGACCTACCCAGAGTTCTCTCCTTTTTTTTTGCATATATATATATGTATATATATATTACCTACTGGCGGTCGTCAGTAGGTAGTTATAGTTAGAACCTAGTTTCCATAGGAAAAGCATTTTTTTATTTGCAAATAATTTTGGCGTCGTTTTACAAATCTTTGCGAAATTATCCAAATAAAAAGTCTATCCAGGTCAGCTCCTATCCTGAAAGTTTGGGGGTGATTCGTCAAGCGTGGGCTGAGAAAAAAGGGGGGTCCCAAAACGTGTTTTCCCCATGTTAATTTCCTTTTTTAAAACAATTTTTTATTTTATTTATTGAACAACTACAGAAAATGCAAAACACAGACATAAAAGAGACAAAAAAAAAAGAGTCTATACCGTAGAGGAAAAAAGAGATATACAACAAAAACGTAACAATAATATACCATAGGAAAAGAGAGCACAGAATATAATAATAGTATGCAACTAGGGAGTTGAAAGAGTAGGAAGAAAAAAACGAAAAGAACATGACAGAGCAAATATGTACGTAATATCTGCAATGATACAAAATAAAGCGAAAACTTTTAAGCTCTCAATTTGGCATAAGTGCGGTACTCCAGGCTGTAATGGGAGACCAGATCTTATCACCCCGCCGTTTAGATTTCCTGCCCCTGGTAGCATGGATTGCTTTCTCATGATTATATACCCCCAAAAAGCGAGTTAGCCACATTTGAAAGTTAGGCGGGTCGGGGTCTTTCCACAGTGCAGCAAGTATAATTCTGTAAACTGCTGTTATAATAAAGAGAATGGCTTCCTCGTCTGGATTTAGTTCTAGCATACTATCATATCCCAGCATATAGATTGTAGGGGAGTTTGGCAGTTCGCGCCCAAAGACCTCCTCCGAGAATTCCCAGATCATTTTCTTAAATAATAGAAGCTTATCGCAATCGTAGAACATATGCAGTAAAGTGTCAGGGCCTGCATTGCATCTAGGGCATTCATCATTTAGTCTCTTCCCCCATGCATGTAGTTTGGCGGGTGTGTAATACAGATTGTAAATAGTTTTGTATAATTGTGCTTTTAAGTTAGAAGAAAGCAGAAAACTTGAGGTTGTTGTCAGAATCATATCAATGTCAACGTCTGGGTTATCTAGCTTACCGGCCAATAATGTTTCGGTGCGCTCTGTATCATCTTGCAATTCTTAAAGGAGGGATGTATAGATTGTACCAATTCTTGTGGAGGATTTATTAATAATTTCAATAAGCGGTACCCTGTCCCATTTAATACTGGATATTTTAGAGCTTACAATAGTATTTATTTGAAAAAATTTGAAATAGTCAGACCCGGAGATATTGAACCTATTTTGGAGGTTAGGGAAGGTTGCATGCATGTCATTGCCTAAAAAATCCCAAAGAAGTCAGGCGTCTGCTGGAGGGGTTGCGGGATGCCTGGGACTCTGATCCATTTGCTATGGCGGTGCCCGAAACTGGAGTGCTATTGGACGGCGGTCCTTTTTGATTACTCTTCCATGACTACCTGAACATACACTGCTGGGGTTACCTCATTCCACATGCTAAGCTATGGGGCCTTTTCCTGCGACTCCTGTCCAAAGACTTACGGGAAGTGACATGCCCGAAGTATCTACAAATCTTACAACTTATCCCATTAGAACCCGTGGGCGCCACTCCGGGCCCTTGAAGGACAATACACGTGACTGGACTGGTTGGTAGGATCGCAAGGTTATCTAGGACAAAGCAGAGCTGATGCGGAGTGGGGTGGGTTTGGGTGGCGGGAGGACGGGGGGCTTTGGCTGGGTGGGGGTTTGGGAGGGGAGGGGCACTGTTTCTCTTTTGCCTATTATTTTTGCTGTGTTTCGTATAAAATGGTGGCTGAGTTGCAAGTGGGGCGTTGGAGCCTTCATTAACGCGGGGTCGACCTCCGGGGGTGCAGACCCATACGCCGTGTCTCTGATTTGTGTATCGCCCTGCCGGCAGGTTGATGTAGGCAGCTGGGCTGTGTTATCCGATGTCTTGCCGCTCAATAAAAATGTTTGAGTCTAAAAAATCCCAAAGTGTGATGATCCCCAACCTTTCCCATTTGGTTGAGATCACATCATTGACATGCTGAGGGAACAGTGATGAATGCCAGAGAGGAGTATGTCGATTAAATTTAGGTATTTGCATATGTTTTGCAGCTTTCGACCAGATTTTCCATGCACTGAATATAGTTTTAAATTTAACCTTCTTAAAGTAGCTAGGTTCTAGTTGTCTCAGAAGGAGCCCTTTGGCCTTATTACCAAGTGCTAGTTCATAAATTGAAGGTATATCAAGTTCAACTGCATTCTGGGCGGAGGGGGCAGCGTTGATCAGTGGTGTAAGTTGTTGACAACAACTTGCACCCCATGGTAATTTCCATAGGAAGTGCTGAACAGAATTACCCCAAATGTGACAAAAAGGTAGAGCTTGGTTCAGAAAGCAACATTTTTTTTTAAATGGTGTAAATCCGTTCAGTAGTTTTTGAGAAAATCAAAAAATAAGAGTCAAAAAATCAATTTCCCATAGGAAATTTTGGGCAAGGCTACAGCTGAAAATACTAAACGGAATTACCCCAAATTTGGAAAAAGGTAGTGCTTAGATCAGAAAGCAACCTTTTTATTCAAATGGTGTAAATCCGATCAGTAATTGCTGATAAGTTGGAAAAATAAAAGTTTCAATATCTGGGCGGAGCCTAAGTCCAGAGCACAATCTTCACTGTGATTGGCTGCCAACACTCCAAACCAGGAAGTGTTGGCAGCCATCTTGTGACTCAGTGTTAGATTTGGGTGTCTCTAGTTGGCACAGGTAGGTACGTGTGACAAATAGGGACCCTCTCCTCTAGTCAGGATAAGGGGATTACACTCCTAAAATAACCCCTGCTCACCACCTTGGTAGCTTGGCACGAGCAGAAGGGCTTTGCTTCAGAGGCGTTGTAAGTTAAGCAGTTGTGACCACATACTGTAACCTAGTGACAACACTACAAATGGACACTACACAGGTTTTATATATAAAATAAGTAGACTTTATAATGAGTTACCACAAGACCATAAATGACAAAATACACACTAGGATTATTTTAAGATGATAGATTTGAGTTTAGTTCAGGTCAGTTCTTAGATGCGACACCCTGCGTCAATGTACCTTAGGTTGCGTTGCGCTTCCACGACAAGCAATGTCGCAGCGATGGGAAATGCGGCAAAGTTCAGATACAAAGAAATAAAGACGTGAAGGTCTTCCAGATGCGGCACGCTTCTCGGGGATGTGAGAAGTCCTCGGTTTGATGCGTGGACTGCAGCGGCGACACCCTTACGATGCGACAACAACAGCTTCAGCGGTGACGCTCTTCTCCCACGATGCGTTAAGCTTCCGCTCGATGCGACAACTACAGCGGCGAGATCAAAGTTGCGACGGCAGCAGCTCCGACGGCGGCGCGCTTAGCGGGGATGCGAGGTGCTCTTGGTCGATGCGGTGCAATGCGAGAGTTCCAGCGGTGACACCCTCCTATGGAGTTGCGATGGCAGGTACAGCGATGGCGACACGCTCCGACCTTGCTGCGAGATTCTTCTCCTGATGCGGTGCAGTGCAACAACTACAGCGGCGACACCCTCCTTCGGAGTTGCGACGGCAGGCACAGCGACGGCGACATGCTTCTTCTTGTTGAGTCACGCTTCCTGCTCCTTGTGACACGCAGTCCCTCAGAAGGCCATAAGCGTGGAAGGGTATACTCAGATGTGAGTCCCTTGCTCATTGCACCATCAGGATTCAAGCAAGCCGGGCTGACAATGCCTGAAATGGCAGAAACCGGTCCCCGGAAGCTTGTTTCCTTCCCAGTACAAGAATTGGCTTGGTAGTTTGGTTTGCCCTGTTCCCATCATGCACTGGGACAGGAACAGACTAATTTGCATAGAGCCAAGTTCTGAGCTGGGATGGTGGAGTGAGCTAAAAAACGGTGATGGATCAAGCCCTGATCTTTGGACTGGGTAAGAGTGGTCTGCTTAATTCAGGCACTCTGTTCATCACCACCCCCTTTTCTGAATCATTTTGTCCACCATAAGCGTGGAAGGGTATACTCAGATGTGAGTCCCTTGCTCATTGCACCATCAGGATTCAAGCAAGCCGGGCCGACGACGCCTGAAATGGCAGAAACCGGTCCCCGGAAGCTTGTTTCCTTCCCAGTACAAGAATTGGCTTGGTAGTTTGGTTTGCCCTGTTCCCATCATGCACTGGGACAGGAACAGACTAATTTGCATATAGCCAAGTTCTGAGCTGGGATGGTGCAGTGAGCTAAAAAACGGTGATGGATCAAGCCCTGATCTTTGGACTGGGTAAGAGTGGTCTGCTTAATTCAGGCACTCTGTTCATCACCACCCCCTTTTCTGAATCATTTTGTCCACCATAAGCATGGAAGGGTATACTCAGATGTGAGTCCCTTGCTCATTGCACCATCAGCATTCAAGCAAGCCGGGCCGACGACGCCTGAAATGGCAGAAACCAGTCCCCGGAAGCTTGTTTCCTTCCCAGTACAAGAATTGGCTTGGTAGTTTGGTTTGCCCTGTTCCCATCATGCACTGGGACAGGAACAGATTAATTTGCATATAGCCAAGTTCTGAGCTGGGATGGTGCAGTGAGCTAAAAAACGGTGATGGATCAAGCCCTGATCTTTGGACTGGGTAAGAGTGGTCTGCTTAATTCAGGCACTCTGTTCATCACCACCCCCTTTTCTGAATCATTTTGTCCACCATAAGTGTGGAAGGGTATACTCAGATGTGAGTCCCTTGCTCATTGCACCATCAGGATTCAAGCAAGCCGGGCCGACGACGCCTGAAATGGCAGAAACCGGTCCCCGGAAGCTTGTTTCCTTCCCAGTACAAGAATTGGCTTGGTAGTTTGGTTTGCCCTGTTCCCATCATGCACTGGGACAGGAACAGACTAATTTGCATATAGCCAAGTTCTGAGCTGGGATGGTGCAGTGAGCTAAAAAACGGTGATGGATCAAGCCCTGATCTTTGGACTGAGTAAGAGTGGTCTGCTTAATTCAGGCACTCTGTTCATCACCACCCCCTTTTCTGAATCATTTTGTCCACCATAAGCGTGGAAGGGTATACTCAGATGTGAGTCCCTTGCTCATTGCACCATCAGGATTCAAGCAAGCCGGGCCGACGACGCCTGAAATGGCAGAAACCGGTCCCCGGAAGCTTGTTTCCTTCCCAGTACAAGAATTGGCTTGGTAGTTTGGTTTGCCCTGTTCCCATCATGCACTGGGACAGGAACAGACTAATTTGCATATAGCCAAGTTCTGAGCTGGGATGGTGCAGTGAGCTAAAAAACGGTGATGGATCAAGCCCTGATCTTTGGACTGAGTAAGAGTGGTCTGCTTAATTCAGGCACTCTGTTCATCACCACCCCCTTTTCTGAATCATTTTGTCCACCATAAGCGTGGAAGGGTATACTCAGATGTGAGTCCCTTGCTCATTGCACCATCAGGATTCAAGCAAGCCGGGCCGACGACGCCTGAAATGGCAGAAACCGGTCCCCGGAAGCTTGTTTCCTTCCCAGTACAAGAATTGGCTTGGTAGTTTGGTTTGCCCTGTTCCCATCATGCACTGGGACAGGAACAGACTAATTTGCATATAGCCAAGTTCTGAGCTGGGATGGTGCAGTGAGCTAAAAAACGGTGATGGATCAAGCCCTGATCTTTGGACTGGGTAAGAGTGGTCTGCTTAATTCAGGCACTCTGTTCATCACCACCACCCCCTTTTCTGAATCATAACAGAAGCAGGCACTTCCAAAGAACTCTGGGGAGCTGGGGGGGGGTGAAGTCTGTTGTCCCTGAGACTTCAGCAGGAGGCAAGTTCTTTTCCAAGCCCTTGGAGATCCTTCGCAAGTTGAAAGCAAAGTACACAAAGTTCCTTTCTCCTTCATTTGGCAGTAAGGCAACCACTGCAGGCCAAATCCCCCAAGCAGCACTTCAGCTTGGGAATAGTCTCTCCTCAGTTTCTTCAGGTTCCTCTCCTCAGTAAAGGTTTCTTCTTGTAGTCCAAAGTAATCTAATATCATGGGATCAGGGTCCCAATATTTATACCCCAAAATCCTTTGTTCTTTGAGGGGAGAGGGGCCTTTGCCCAGTCCAAACTAGTTCTGAAGCACTCTGTGTACCAGACTTCTCCTTTCCTTTCACAGTGCAGGGCATGCACATCAGACGCCCCACAGGAGGTGGAGCCAGCATTGTGGAAGGCAAGTATAGTCCTGGGGCACTTTGTTTACAGGACTCCTTCTCTTCTTTCAGTGTGCCGGGCAGAGACATCAGCCACACCCCAGGAGGTGGAGCCAGCATTGTGGAAGGCAGGCACAGCCCTATTCAAGGTTCAGGTGCAACTCCTCCCTCCCATCTAGATGCAGATCTCTCTATTCACCACTGGGTGACTCAGCCTGTCTCCTGAACTTCCCCAGCCCTGTCACTCACAAAACCAGACAAAGGAATGCACAACTAGCAGAGGCAGGTTTGAATGGTTAGACAAGCAAATACCTACTTTCTAAAAGTGGTATTTGCAAACACAGAATATTAAAACCAACTTCACTAAAAGATGTATTTTATTATTCTGAGTTCAGGGATACTAAACTCGAATTTCTACCATGTTCTCTGAGACAGTTAGGATTATAAAATGTAATAACTCTAACAGCCCATTCTGGCCTATGGAGAAGGTAGCCTTGCAATAGTGAAAAACGAAAATGGCTGTAATTCACTATTAGGACATGCCACACACATCAGGGCTTGTCCTACCTTATACTTACAATGCACCCTGCCCTTGGGCCTGATTGACTGATATGAAGAAAAGGGAAGGTTTAGGGACTGGCAAGTGGGTGCACTTGCCCAGTCAGCATGACAGTACCAGACGGCAGGCTCTGCAATGGCAGACAGTAGACACATTTTATAAGGCTGCTCCTGTGGGTGGCACAACCAGTGCTGCAGGCCCACCAGCAGCATTTGGATTCACACGCCTGGGCACACAGTGCACTAGACTAGGGGCTGACAAGTAAACCAAATAGCCAAACATGGAACCACTGATTAATACATCTATTTATAATAGGAAGCACTTGCACTGTGGCACTGGATAGCAGTGGCACAGTGCCCAAAGCATCCAATACCCTCAAAAATACATGAGGCCACAGCAAAAATGGAAGGGAGACCCACACCAATGGTGCCAGGTCTAACACTCGGTAGAAGCGAGTCACCAGAAAACAGAGAAACAAAGATATAAAACACGAGAAGGGGGCAGGGTAGAAACACCCTGACCCCTTAGGCCTTCTAAGGGGTCCCAGTAGGACCCCCAGGGCAAAACAAAGCATTAAAAAAACACAATTTGGCGCAATTCGCGCTGGGGTCGCGAGTTCCCACGTTTTATTTTAATGAGGCCCCTGGGTGGGCTAGGTCCTGGGGGCATTTCTTAAAAAATAATAGCGGGGCCCACTGGGGCCCCCGCATCCCCCGGGCTTTACTCATGTTGGGAGGGGAATTCAGTAGGCTGTTGAAATTATATCAGGAAAACAACAATGCACCATATTGCGGCCTTCCTTTAATATAATACGGAATAATTTTTACTTATAATGCAGTGTTCACGTTTATCACGGATAGTGTCACTTTATTACAGGAAATTTAATAATACGTGGGAGGGCATGTTCTCTATCTGTGCGCGGAACAAAATTAACGTTTAATTGGCTGAGGTGTTTCAACAACAAGCTTAATGTTCATTGGCTGCGAACCATTGAAAGTAGAAGTGTTTCCAGCCATTCACTTTCCCTCCTCGGAGTAGCAAGGACATCTGATTGACTCGCATGTTCTAAGGAGGACCTTCCAGAACTTAATGTTCATTGGTTGCGTACCATTGAAAGTAGAAGTATTGCTAACTTTTCCTTTCTCCTCCGCTGATTAGGAGGGACATCTGATTGGCTGACGTGTTCTAAGGAGGAGCTTCCAGAGCTTAATGTTGATTTGTTGCGAAATTTTGAAAGTAGAAGTGTTGCCAGCCATTCACTTACCCTGCGCAGAGTAGGACGGACATCTGATTGGCTGACGTGTTCCAAGGCGGACTTTCCCAAGCTTAATGTTGATTGGCTGGAAACCATTGAAAGTAGGAGTGTTGTCAGCGATTCCTTCCGCCTTCGCAGAGTATTAGGGGCATCTCATTGGGTAATGTGTTCCAAGTGGGACCTTCCCAAGCTTAATCTTCATTGGCTGTGAAGCATTAAAAGTAGAAGTGTTGACAGCCATTCCCTCGCCTTCTACGGAACACCATGGACATTTTATTGACTAAAGTGTTACGACTACAAGTTTGCTCCTTATTGGTTGGGAACAGTTCACTGTTGTCAGCCATTTTGTGATGCACTTCAAAGGAGTACGGGAAAACAAAGTAGTAGTGAGGAGTGTAGGAACACTGTTAACTCTGTACAGTGGTCACAAGGTGGTGGACAGGGACTGTGAAGGTAAATTTTGCGGGACCTTCCCAAGCTTAATTTTTATTGGCTGTGAAGCATTAAAAGTAGAAGTGTTGACAGCCATTCCCTCCCTTCTGTGGAACACCATAGACATTTTATTGACTAAAGTGTTCCGTGTACAGGGGGGCGTGGCTTGGCCGGCTGCAAGATGGCCACACTCTAAGTGGGCTCTGCCGGCCAAGCTTCTTTATCCACCACCATCCTGCAGGCATCTCTACCTATTCTGCACTACATCGCGATTCCCTGACTCTGGGGAGCACTGTGCACCTACCTGCCAATTCCGGTGCTCCTGCGTGCCTCCCTGGCGGAGATTCACATCTTGTGGTCGGCGCTGGGTTCCTATGCCGGGAGGCCGCCTCCGGTCCCCTCGAGGCTGTCTGGGCCGACAGAGCCTTGCCGAGGCGGTTGGAGACGTCGGAGACCTGATGCTGCTGTAGGCGGTGAGTCACGCAGCCGCTGTTGGGGATTGCCGGCGGGGCTGGGGGCCATCCATTGTGCTGTCCGGTCCGGGGGTGCCGCGGCCTGGTTTCGGCCTTCCGCTACTCCCCCGCTTCGCATGAATGCTGTGGCGCCTGGGCCGGGCTGAGGAAGCGGCGGACCCCCTTGCCTCCCCCGCTGGTTTTTTCCCCTCTAAAGCGTGCTGGCTGCAGATTCCCGCCCCACCCCTGCTGCGCGGCGTTGGGAGGGTCGACCGCCCTAGCGACCCGGCCGCCCTGAAGTCTTCTGCTCCCGCTACGCCCTGGGGCCTACCGGGGACCTTCTGCCTCTAGCTTCGTGGCCCGCTCCGGGGTGCACGTCGGGGAGGACTCCAGCTGCTCTCCGGCCTGTATTCCTACGGGGACGCTTCTGCTCTTCACCTCGTCTGCCCCGGGAGGTTCCCGGCTTGCCCCCGCTGCACCTCGGCGCTTGAATCCTGCATCTTGAGGGCCCTCCCCCCTTGGCGAATCATCCTGGCTGCTTTCTCCTGCTTAACCACGGACCTTCTTGCGGTGGCCGCCTGAAACCAGCCGGGTGCCCAGCGCTAGACTTGTAATTTGGCGCGACACCTACTACAGTGTGCCACTTGATCCTTCCTTGCTCCCAGGGATTGCGTGTCATTCCTTCACACCTGGCTGGGCTCACTGGTTGCCGGGTTCGCCTTGGCCTCGGAGTCACCTGCATGCCGTTCTTGTCTGGGGCGCCCCACACTGTGTTGTGCTCCTGCCCCTCCTCGTACGTTACCGTCTAGCGGCGGCTGGTCAAAGGACTGCCTCGCAGGCTCCCACCCTCTACCTCTGATTGTCAGCTGCTTGCTGTACTGTGCTGCCGGGGACGTACCCCCAGGCCTGCTGGAACTGTCTCTCTTCTGGTGCCCGGATTTCCCTTCTTGCTGGACCCTGTGTTGTTGATTGCTGATTACTTGTGTATATCCCCCCATCTCTGGCTCACCTCACACCCTGGTTGGCTAGGTGTCCACTTTGAGTGCCCATTGTTATGGGGAAATCTGACCCTAAGCAGTCAAAGATCACCTCCAAACTTAGGAGATCCTCACGTCATGATGGTGCAGGCTCAGACGGAGCCGACTCCACTGCAACGATGGACTCTCCCCCCCCCCCGAGCCCAGATTACGACCTTAAGGCAATTATGCTTGAGGTAAAGTCTACCGTCACCGGAATTGCGTCCCAGCTTGATCAGCTATCGGCTTGCTTTGGCTCAGTGAAGGCTTGTGTTGACTCCCACGATAATAGACTGCTCCATGTTGAATCCAGGGTGTTGGACGCCGAAGATGCGGCCACCCAAGACAGGCAGAAGCTACTCCAAATGGACAAGATCCTGGCCGTAATTCGCGAGAAAAATGTAGATTTGGAGGCTCTCTCCAGTCGGAGTAACCTTCGCATCATGGGCCTTCCGGAGTCCACCAACATCTCCAAAATGGAAGACTTTGTCGAGCAGCTAATTAAGGAGCTCTTTAGGGATGTCTTGTCCCAATTCTTCGTCGTGGAACGAGCCCACTGCTCCCTTGGCCCGCGCCCGGGTCCTGGTCTGCCACCCGCCCCATTGTGGCGAAGATCCTGAACTTCCGAGATCGCGATGCTATCCTTCGGGTGGCTCGCGACAAGGGCACCATCACACACCAGAAAAACACCCTCTCCTTTTACCCGGACTATACCCCAACCATTCATGCTCCCAGGAGAGAGTTTTTGCCGGCCCAGCGCATCCTCCAGAAGCACAACGTCTCATATTCCCTGGCCTACGTGGCCAAAGTTGAGGCTCCAACAGGGTTCCAAGACACAATTTTTTCCTGACCCGAGGGAGGCCCTGGCTTTCACCAAGAGATCCTCCTCTTCAAAGTCCCCACTTGAAAGTGCTAGCCGCCTTAGTGACAATGATTGACTGTGCAGATAATGTTTCTTGATCAGCATGATATCTGTTTTTGATGCCGCTACCTAACCCAAGCTTGGCCACCCTGCTTTATTGCAGGGGTGTCTGCCGAGTCCTGCCATGCCCCCACTGGGATGATTCTCACTAAAGATGCTATGTTGCCCCCTCCAAGCTGTGGCTCCCTGGGGCGGCGTGAGTGGTATTCTCAGCCTGATTGGGGAGTTGGAGTGGGTGCGGGTGGATGGGTTTCTTTCCGCTTGGGTCGGTGGGGATGTTTTGGGGTGGTGGGTGGTTGGGATTGCGGGTTTCTTCCTGTTTGGTACTTGACACTGCATCATGTTTCCTGCACAGCACCGTCGCAAGTCGACTCCAGTCCGCATTTTGTCTTGTTTGGACTGTTACATTGCACAATGTCCTCCGATTTGTCTTGATTGTACTTACGGGTTATGTATTACGGTTCCTTGTGCTGCTCCACTGGTTCCTCCCTTTCTCCCTAGGCTGCGCCCTCCGGTGGACAGGCATTTTGGGGGATCTCACCACCTGCCGGAGTGCTTCGCACTCTCAGCCACACCTGCCACTCAGACACTCATGCGCCTTGCCCAAGCTGCTCTGTAGGTGGCAACCCATCGTTAGCTGTCTTTCTTTCCCTGCGCTGCTCTCCATTAGCATTTTCCCCTGCTTCCACTTGGCTCCCTTACTCCACATGTGCGCTGTGATGAGCTGCGCTGTCTGCTGTCCGCGACGCAAGATGCTGCACCCTTCCCCGTCCCCTAATGGCTGACATCGTCTGCTGGACTTGGAATGTCCGCGGCCTGAATACCTACCGCAAGGCCCGTCTGATACATTCCCACCTACAGCGCCACAAGGTGGATATCTGCCTCTTACAGGAGACGCACCTGTTACCCGCTCCGTCTCCAGACTTCACTCTCGCAACTGGGGGGAATCCCACTCCTCAACATACCGTTCGTACGCCAGGGGAGTCTCAAACTTGCTGCGCCGTGGCCACCCTTGGCAGACCTCCCGGGTTCTCCTCAATCCGGAGGGTAGGTATGCAATTCTCCATGGTTTACTACTGGCCCAGCCTGTCACGATTGCCAGGGTTTACGGCCCCAACTCTGATGACCCGGAATTTTTTAATCATGTTTGGCACCTCATCTCCTCTTGTGGCTCCGCGGCAGTAGTTTGGAGTGGAGATTTTAATGCCACTCTCTCAGCGACCCTGTATCTTTCTGGCTCTTACACGTCTCATCCGCGCGCAGCAGCAACTCTCACCTCTATTTTAATTGACAAAGCACTTTATGATGGCTGGCGCCACCTCCGACTCAATGCCCGTGAAGGTACTTGGATAACCGGCACGCAGGCCTGTTGGTCGCGAATTGATCTCTGGCTGACCACGCCGGATGTCCTGTCTTGGCTCGCTGATGAAGAGTATATGGCTCGTGCCTTCTCCGATCACGAGCCGGTCCAGATTCGTCTTAGGCCTCCCCATTCCCAGCGACGTGCCTTTACTTGGCGTCTTTCTCCCAACGCCCTCCGGGACTCCGTGTTCTGCGGTGAAATCCATACAGTGATCACCAACTATTTCGATCTCAACGCGGGTTCTGTCGACTCTGCCTCCACCCTAAGGGAAGGTTTCAAGGTTGTCGTTCGGGGTGAGTGTATTTTCAAACAGGCGGGCGTCCTCTGCTCCATTTGCTCCACCCTGGCTAAGCTTGAGGGGGAAATTAAGGATCTTGATACGCCCCAGCCCTGAGACGCTGGCGCTGCTACGCCAAAAGCATACCGAATCCTCGGATGAAGCCGGCCGTGAACTGTCCTTCCTTGGTAGAGAGGGTCGAGCGCGCCACTTTGGGGAGGGGGACCGCCCTGGGCGTACCCTTGCTAACCTCCTACGTCCACCTCGTGCTGCCTCTATATAACGGCTCTCAGTGATGGCGGCCCAGATAGGACCACCTCCCCGGAAGATATAACAGACCGTTTTCTCGATTTTAATTCTCAACTCTATTCTGCTGGCACTTTCTTGCCACAGGAGGAGTTCGGCCAATATTTTGAGTCCATTGCCCTTGTCTGGTTCGAAGACTACCATCGAAAATTTCTTGATGAGACATTCTCCAGGGAAGAAATATTGGCAACCATCAACAGCCTACCTAGTGACAACGCCCCAGGCCTGGATGGCCTGCCTGCCTCGTTCTACAAATCGTTCGCTGACATCCTGGAACCGCATCTGGGGGCCATGTATAACGAGTCTTTTGACACCGGGCTTTTCCCACCGTCCCTGCGTGAGGCATTGATAACTCTGCTCCTTAAACCTGACAAGCCTGCCGACCATCGTGACTCCGACCGCCCTCTCTCCTTAATAAACATAGATAATAAAATCTTTGCCAAATTGATCGCCTCCCATCTTCTTCTATTAATGCCCACTATCGCCCTCCCCGATCAATCTGGCTTCATACCTTGCACAGCAACCTCATATAATCTTTGCACCATTTTCTCTGTCTTACATCAAATTAAACCTAACCTGCCGGCCGTGGCCACACTACTCGATGCCACCAAGGCGTTTGATATGTTGGAGTGGCCTTTCCTATTCTACATCCTACCGCGTATGGGTTTCAGCGCTCACTTTCTGCGTAATATCAAACTCCTTTACACCTGTCCCTCTGCACGTCTCCGCATTAATGGTCAGGTCTCCGACCCCATCAACATTGCCCGTGGCACTCGCCAGGGGTGTCCGTTATCGCCCATGCTTTTTGCCATCGCCATGGAGCCCCTGGCCACCAGGCTACGGCAGCACCATACACACAGGGGCATTGGTTTCTCGTCCCGCTCTCTCAAGGTCTCAATTTATGCGGATGATGTTACCCTATATGTCCGCCATCCCCAGGAAAACCGTAGCCCCCTGGTTCGGGAAATCATACGTTTTGGTGGGCTTTCCGGCATCCAGGTGAACTGGAGTAAGTCGGTCCTATTTCCCCTGACTAATGCCACTGTCCCCTTCACACCGGACTTTCCATTGGTGTGGGCATCCGGCCCCATGTGCTATTTGGGCTTCTGATTAATAAGGGATTTGGATAAATTGTGGAGGTCGAACTTCGGGGGGGGCTGTTGATTGGCTTGAATCCAGAATCCCTTCGTGGAGCCGACTGCCATTATCTTTGGCGGGCAGTATCGTCATAGCAAAAATGGTGGTCCTTCCTAAATTCCTCTCAATCTTATTGAACATACCTATCCCCCTCACCTCTCATTTCTTTCGCAAACTGTGTTCTTTAGTCATCTCGCTTGTTTGGGCGGGTAAACAACCCAGGGTGGCCTGTGATATCCTCACTCTTCCTATGTCTGCCGGTGGGATGGGTGCGCCTGACTTTCGGATCTACGCCTTATGTGCCCAGGCCAGCTTCCTGCATTTCTGGACTCACCCCACCCCACATCAGCCCCACGTCGCGGTCGAGACCGATGTGGCTTCCCCCTGGCCCCTGTCCACTGCTCTGTTTGTGCCTGCGGTGCGCCCCCGGGCGGAGGTTGACACGGTCGAGACGCTGCGCTGGGCATGGTCTTGCCTGTGTCGGCTTTCCGGTCTCTCTCTTGTCTCTGCCAATGCCATGCACATTGTAAACCACCCAGATTTCCCCTCACTTCAGTCTTCCAGCATGTCCCGACATGCGGCGCGATTGGGTCTGAGAACGGTGGCAGATCTTTACCCGGGGAACCCCTTTTACTCTCTTCCAGAGTCTCCGGGGTTGTAAGACACGCTACTGTTTTATCAGTTACGTGCCACTTGCCGGAAACTGAACTCCACATTCCCTCAACCCCCGACCACCCTTACGGCTCTGGACTTCATTTATACTTCCTCGTCGCCACACAAGTTAGTCACCAAACTGTACGCTTTTTCCCTGGTGTCTGCCACCATCTCCTCGGATCGTGCGAGGGAGACATGGAGTGCGTACCTTGGAATTGATAATTCGGAGGCCGACTGGCTGTATTGCTGTAATCAAACCAAAAAGCTGGCACCGAATTACCTGCTCCGCCTGATCCACTTCAAGTACTTGCACAGATTGTACCGCACCCCAGTGAAACCCCACCGGCTCGGGCTCACCCCTGGGGATACATGTATGCGCTGCGCTGCTCCCGCCGCGGACTTTGCTCATTTAGCGTGGCTCTGTCCCAAGGTTTACGAGTTCTGGCAGACAGTGTGCTCCACTATCTCTGACATCACCGGTGCTGCAGTGCGCCCAGACCCTCCCATGTGCCTTCTTGGCTTCGTTAAGTTTTGCCCTGATGCTTACCGCCGCCTGATTTCGATGCTACTAGTCCTCGCCAGACGTAGGGTGGCCATGTGTTGGGGTTGGCGGCCTGCTCCTAAGTCGAGAGTTGGTTGGAAGATGCCTCCCGATGCCAGACTCTCCTCTCTGAGTTTTGAGATTTAATGCCTGCCATATTCCGCCCTGTCGACATTTGGGCCCCCCTGGTCGCCTATCTCCTCTCCCGCTCCCACCCCAGAGGCTCTACCTCTCCCGCACTCCCCGCCGGCCCTGGGTCCGCGGCGGTTGCCGGTGTTGGTCAGTGAATGCTCCCCCCCCCCCTATTTCCCTTCAGCGTCCCTGCTGCTTTAGGCTCTCGTCTGTTATTGTGCTTTTATGCGTGCTTCCCCTAGGGGGCATGTAACCCAGGGCTGTGGAGCTGTGACTTCAACATTCCTGGTTTTACTAAATTGTTGTAAACGTAACCTGACTGCAACTCAATGTCTGTATTGTAATCTATCTTGCTACTGCGTGCGGTCGTTCTGCACGTTGTATTGTGTCTGCCATGTTTATATTCTTCAATAAAGGTTTTTGAAAAAGAAATGTTTTAAAAAGTGTTCCGAGTACAAGTTTGCTCCTAATTGGGTGGGAACGGTTCACTGTTGTCAGCCATTTTGTCATGCACTTCAAAGGAGTACGGGAAAACAAAGTAGTAGAGGGGAGTGTAGGAACACTGTTAACTCTGTACAGTGGTCACAAGGTGGTGGACAGGGACTGTGAAGGTAATTTCTAAAAATATATTTTAAGGGCCATTTATATAATTTGCGTGGGGCCTACAAATCATGTTGGGAAATTAACAGTGTGTTGCGGTCTTATTTTTATTAAGTCAGCGGGTGGGATACTTTACAGGAGCAGTATTTACTAGTAATGTAGCGGTTACTTTTCTGACGGGGAGTGCTACATCTTTGGAGCTAATGTTATAATATGGAGGAGGGGGTTGAAAAAGAAAGCGTGCTCATTTAAATAAGGTTCTGAGTAACCTACTTCTCGGGAGCAATGTTTACTTATAATGTATAGTTATAGTGCGGTGCTTACTTCTGTTGCGGGTAGTGTTATTTCCTTGCAACAAAATAGTAGGTGTGGTTACGCTGCTAAAAATTAAGTCTAGGTTTGAAACTGTTTTTATTAAGCAATCACAAATACACTTTCGTAGGAAAGTGTATCAGAGGGGTGACAAATAAAAACGCAATTCATAAAATATCCCTTAAGCGTGGCCACACCCTCCTTTTTTTATGTCGCCTAAGTGTTGCCCCATATTCTTGTTAATATAAGAGGGCATCAGTTACTTTTAGATAAAGTAGAAAAGAAGTGATACAAGAAACATTCCCACCCTACATCATCTCAGGTCAGAAGAACAATAACAAGTAAAAAACAGTTAAACATAAATGACGTCATATTATCAAGAAATGTACGCTTCATCAAAACATTAAATAAAGCACTATGTATACAGTTATTTTTAAAAGACTACTGTTTTATAAAATATTAGCAGTGTTACAAACTGTGATGTAGTAAGTTATCAAGGGAAATAACTGTAGTAAATGTTATAAATATCTTGCAGACACAGATCTCCAAATCCTCTGAAGTACTATAGGTTCACAGTATTAAAATATACACGGTTACATTGTAGTATTCCACAGGAGAAGAAGAATAAGGAGGACAAGAAGTAACCCAACATTTTTACAATCTCTATTCTGTAGAAGTCGGGAAAGTTTTGTCGTAGTGCTTAGAGTCGCTCGCTGCTCTGTTAACAGATCACGTAGTCCATTAAGAATATATAGAAAAGTAGTAATATATACAATACTATTCCTATATACTCTATAGGGAGAACGAGAATAGGAACCACAACAAAGAAAAAGAGAAATAAGAAAATATCAATTAAGAAATGTAGGGTTTATCAATGGCATTCAGTAAAAAAGTATCTATGTAATAATCTTTTTTTAAACTGCAATTACGAAAAATATTCTCACTGTAACAATATCTGATCAAGTAAGTTATAAAGGCCAGTAGGCTGTATTTGAGATGATTTACTCCTGGCGGCGACAAATCTCCAATTCCTCTTGTGTGAAAATATGACACTCTACTACAATATAGAGAGTTCCACTGATGCTACACAAGACCAATCGCCAAATATTTTTCAGAGGTGCATATGTTCAAAGCTTTTTTTTCCGGAACTTCGAAATCTTTCGTCTTCACGTCGACAGCTCATAAACTCCTCTCAGATCATAATGACTTTGAATCTTATAATATACAAATTCACTGTTCCTTCTTTGCCATGTAATGAGTAGAGCTGCCTCAAAATGCAAAACATCTGACAAGATGGCAGGGACTGAAAAATGTACTTCTTCTCGCCTCTCCACCTTAGGGGTGGAGTTGGCAGAGGTGGGCATACCTACTATTCTACCTAGGTTTTCCTGCCCAAAGTGGGGGTGTAAACCGGGGGCAGCCACATGCTGCTAGCAGCAGAGGCTGGGGGTCACATTACAAAGGTGGCAGGCTTTTTAAGCTTCCCTCTCGAACGCTGTGCCCATCTTGGAGGAGGAGTTGTGACCCCTCTGCCCAGAATGTGCCTTGTCTCTGGTCCCAGAGAGCAGAGGCTCTCAACCCAGGGGTCCAGAAACATGTCTGGTGGTGGCAGGCAGCCTAAAGCCAGCAAGTGACCACACCAGGGTTGGTAGGTTTTCAGGGGGCACCTCTGAGGTGCCCTCTGAGTACATGTTTAATAAATCCCACACTGGCATCAGTGTGGGTTTATTGAGAGGAGTAGTTTGGTAACAAACACTCCTGGGTTCAGAAAAGCCATCATTGTGTTCAGGAACTTGAGTTGCCAACTTTCCAGCCCATGTACTCCCTGTGGCTTCCCTGGCACTTGCAATATCTAAGAATGGAGTTAAATTTTGTAGGTTCATATATGCTTATGCAGGTATGCCCACACCAGTGGTATAATGCAGCATGCCATGCCTTAGGGCTGTAAAGCCTGTTAGAGGGGTTACTTACCTTTACCTTAGGCAGCGCTAGTTGGCATGGCACACAGTGCCATGTCGACTTGGTTGTTTTGTCTGCACCAGGCCAGGAATGCTGCAGTGGCAGTCTGCATGGCCTAGATGAGGGCTTCTTGGGGGACCCGCTTCAGACCCAATGCCCTAGGTACCCAGGTACCATGTATTAGGGACTTACAGGGGGTCTAAAGGTGTCCATTGCAGTACAGTTTAAGGAAAGAACACTGGTACTGGAAACCTGGACAGCAGGGCCCCAGTTCAGTCAAAGTTGCATTAAAAGTCAGGCAAAAAGTGGGGGTTACTGCAACAGAACCCCATTTTCTTACAAACATGTTTGACGTTTGTCTTTTGTGTAAGGACAGGGTATAATGTAGTGACATGGTGTGATTGTGTATGCCTGGCTGGCCAGATGTGATGTCAAATTTTAAGTGTGGTTGTGGAAGGAAATGTGACATTGCATGGAATGTTGGGGTGCACATGCTTGAAAAAACTTTGGTGCTGGAGAAAGGATGGAGTTCAGACAAGAGCTATGGAGCTGTGGCTATAACTTGGGTCTAGTCTGTAATAAAACATTTTGTAAGACCATCCCTCCAACTACCACATATGCCAATCCTTAATTAAGGGTATACTTTTGTGGTTCAGTGTGTGCAGATAGTTAAACTCCCAAAGATGTTCCACTGAAGTTCAAAGACTGAGATTCCATAGCACCCGTCAGGATATAAAATAGACTTGGAATGCACACACAAACACATACAGACATACATGTGTGAGAACAAACACACATGCATGTGCACACTACACACACACATGAGCATATATGCAAAAGTGTGCAAACATACACACATATTTTCAAAACCATACACCTAACGGACCAGGCTATCTGTTCAACGACATGCAAATATGTTTTTTAAGCAATGGCAGAAACCAGGGCCCCTCATCTGTGCAACCACACAGGAAAACATATTCCTCAAGGAGAAGACAACATTGGGTTAACCATTTCTACACATCCATTTCCATAATTACAAATCAAACCATGTGCAGCGTGGAAGCCAGAACACATTAAATGACTTGAGTCCGGTAGGTTATTCCAGTTAAATGTAGGTCAAACATTTCTATGCACTTCCCACTGGATCTTAGGTGTTTCCCTTCTCATCCTATGGTGTAGCTGATGCCAACAGCTGTAATTCGCGGAGCATTGCCCTACAGAACACTAGCTGTGTCCCAGCTGAGGGAGAAGGGAGGTAATGATGGGATTCTGTTTTCATAATGAAATGTTTTGCATTATATGGACATGAACATGTAAACATGAATATACCATTCATGTATATTATTCACATTTAGATTGAAGTAGCTAAAGTAGGCCTGTATTTAGTATGGATAGCGTTTGAAAGCCATATTGCTTCATGCCACATATGTACTAGGAAAAGGTGAACTCACAATTAACGAGCGCAATGTGTCTTTGCTTTCTTTCTCATGTGAAATGTTTTAGTTTACATGATAACTGTAGAATGTTTAATTAGGTACTACTGTGAACCTGCAGAGTACAGGCTGGTCTAATGTCTCCTGTTTGTTATAGATAACTGTAAGTGTGCTGGACGCCTTGAGAAGCTTCAATGTATTGGATCTGGAGAAACTAAAGAGCCTAGAATATATCTGGCACCTTAACCTAAATTGACTGTTTTATGGGAACCATGTGCAGGTGTAGAAAATGTTAGAATTGTGTGATTTAAGCTAGTGCAGACCAGAACATTTCCACAAGATGCTTTTGTCCCCTTCTAAGACAGCTTAGAGCAGGGTAAGGTGCTCTCTTAAAGGGAGAACTGATTTACTTAACCCTTTCCTTTTGAGACAACTAATACTAATTTGATTTATTTCTTATATTGTTTTTATTGATTTGAATTTCATAATTACTAAATGAATTCATGTATTGATAATTGATTTACGCAAATTTGATGATTTTGAAGTTGCAAACATTTAAACCTTTAATAAACCTTTACGTTTTGAAAACATAACCACTTTCTGTCTTCCTTGTTAAGCCTAATGTGCTTCATGTTAGTTACATGTATTGATTTGATGACTAGCCACTATTGTGGATTTTGATTCATTAGATAATGCTTTATGGGCCCTGCATTTGCACGGAGAAAAGCGCTAACAGTACATAGAGATAGGACTCCGGCTGGTAGGTGACAGACCCATCCACAGGGCACAACTACACAGCATCGCTTTAGGGCAAAAAAAACTTACAATAATCACACACTAACAGACAGTTCCCTAGCACTTTTTATACGTCTCTGTACCTTAATCTTAATTCGTTGCTCACTTTGACCTAATCTTTCATGTTACAAACGAGTGCATTTATTTGGCACATCTGACACATATCTTGCTGACTGCCTAAGCACTTTCTTGATAAAATTGCAAGTATTGTGCTCACACTACACCTCTGAAGGAGATTAACTGTGCCCCTGGTTCACAAACCATTTGCTCTAACTTGTCTGTGAAACATTAAGCAACAGGTGCATTTCACTAAATGCACTGGTTGGAGCGCTTCCCTCTGTGCAAATTTCGGGCGCATAAAGCACTCTCTGATTAATAAAGATCCAGATCTGAGGCTAGTCATCAAATACATTCAAATAACGTGAAGCACATTAGATTCCAAAAGAAAGACAGAGAGTGGTTAATTTTAAAACCGTAGATGTTTATTAAAAGATTTAAAGGTTTACAAATGAAAATAATCACCGACTTAGTATCAATCAATAATAAATAAATGAATGCATAAAGCAGTTATGCAGTTTAAATGAAATAAAATCATGTCATGAAAGACACATCAATATAAAGTAATCTCAAGAAGAAAAAAGATTAGTGAAGTCAGTTCTCCTATAAACAGAGCACCCCATTGTGCTCTAAATTGTCTCAGAGTTGACAAAAGCACCGTCTGGGCAAAGACCTAAAAGGGATCTGTAAAGGAATATGAATGTTCTTCTACACTGCACTAGCTAAAATCACACAATTCTAACATTTGATACACCCAGTGGTTGAAGTGGGCGGGATCTGAGGGGCACACCGTGCCCATATTTTTCTAATTAAAGCAAAACAGTTCCCTACGTTTTTCTGAAAAGAGAACCATCCAGGGATGGTTAATTGTAAGAGATAAAATGATACAGCTGAAATGTATGGCAGGAAGTCTCCTGTGCTGTGAAACGGAGGGAGGGGCAGACAGCTAAAGAAGCCTTCTTGCCAGAAAGAAATGTTAATGTGCACAACTGGTTAATCTGCAAATGTAAATGGTGCCTGGAAGCCGGAACTGGCTTCAATTGATAGAAGCTCTTGAAGCTTCCTGATGACACATAATTATTCTTTTTGAGTGGTATGGCAAAGGATTTACCTACTGAGTTGTGAAGTGTTTTACATTTAAAGGACAGTCTGGCCATTCACAAATTTAGATTTTAAAAATGTTGTCGATTTGAAAGCAGCGTTCGACATGGTCCCAAGAGAGTGTTTATGGTCATAGATGATTAAATGGGGTATCCCCCCAAGCTACTTGAGGCCATAGTCAATCTTAACTCTGAGACATGGGTCCATGTCAAACTAGGTAAAGGCGACAGGACTACAGTGAAGATACGTAAGCACGCAGGTCTAAAACAAGATGCGTTCCCGCCCCAAGCCTATTTAATATCTACATGGCGGATCTGGATGCTCGGTTGTTGGAATCTCTAAGCGACCCGCCCAAATGAGCTAATCATGCAGTGAGGTGTTTACAATATGCGGACGACATAGTCCTATGCAGACAGAAATTCAATTGGATGGTAGCAGGGAAACAATTTGACCTGGTTGGATCATACACATATCTAGGGGTGGTCTTGGATCCTAAATTAAAATACAAAGAACATCTAGTCAATAGGCGGGCCCAGGTGAAAAAACAAAGTTGGGGTGTCTGTTCCATGCCTACCTGTTACAAGTAATCAAAGAAAAGTTTCTACCTACCTCACCTACTGTTCAGAACTCTTAAAGGGCAAGGACGTGACTACCTTGAATCAACAGCAATCCACTCTGTTTAAATGTACCTTCCGCATACCGTGATTCATCTCTCAGGCTCAGGTGCGATTGGAATTTGGCTTATTCCATCAATCCCCGGTTCGGATGGCCGCACTGACCAAACTGTGCTGGCGACTGAGAGCTGCACTGCCAGAATCGCTGGCCACCTTATGCTGGACAGAAATAAAGAGTCAGCCAAAATCCAAGAACAACTGGCCAACAGTGCTTCAACAGGCACTAACATCCCTTACACTAAATAAAGCATGGGACCTCAACATCATTTTTACTGCCATTAAAAAAAATGCCAACAAAGCATCTAAAACACTAGCCTGGTCACTCGACAAAGCTGAGCTGGCAAGGAAAAATAATGGATGGATGGTACTGCAATCATATACGAGTTGGGGCCCTCAACCCTACAGTATAAGTCACATATCCCCATCAGTACAGCATTCGCTTCTCCTTATTCGCCTGTGAGCATTTGCAACAAAAGATCAGGTCTCATCTTGGAAACAAACATGGCCGAACCCCCTTTGCAGGATAGGCGGCACTTCTGAAGAAACTGTATTACATCAGTTGTACATCTGCCCCTAGATTGGTCGGTGGAGACGGCAATTATTATTACCAGCACTCCGGTCTCTTCAGATAAGATCCTGCCGACCAACCGTGATGACACTCTTGAACAGACAGTTTCAGCAACTTGCTTGTAGGGCAACAAGGTTTCTCTAGCTAGTAAATAAACAGCTAAAAACAAAGCAGAAAGAGAGTGAGAAGTCTGACAGTGCAAATAAGGCACTTGGAAAGGAATTCAATATTAAAACCATTCTCGTCTAAGCTTCAACTGCACGTCAAAAATGAACCATGAAATTGCATTCTTTTGAGTAGCTCAATTAATGCACAAGGTCAAACCTGACCAGGGGGCTACACTTTGAAGAGAGTTGACAGGCCACAGATGAGGGTTCTGTGGCAAATTGAACTTTGAATGAATCCCCTGATATGAGGCACCGTCGGGAGAGCTCTAATAAAAGAGAGAGGGACCCCACAACCAAAGGGATGGAGTCGGGAGAGCTCCTCCCTCCTTGAACTAAAACTCACACCCATAAACTGAAGTGACATTCAATAAGAATTGGCTCAGCCTAAGCATTTAGATGGCTTTAAGCAGGTTCATGCACCTTAGTTGAACAATAACACCAGTATGGCTATTTAAAAAAAAAGCAAAACAATTTTTTATCCTTATTAGTGCACAGCTTTTTATCTTTCTATACAATTTTGTTAACATTAGTTGCTATGCATATGATGTACGTGTTTGTAAAGGTATTAATTAACCAAATAATAAAGATATCTCTATATATATATTTAAGAAATACTTTATCTAAAATCTTTTTGCTCAGTTAGTAGCAGCTTACTCTGTGTATGCAAGTTTAAAATAATGATTTACATATTCACAGTGCTTTCTGTCACAGACTGTGACCACATAGTACTTAACATACACAAGTCACTATTTCTCACTACATCAACCAAGATTCAATTCCATGGCTCTCTGGTTACAGACACAGACCTCTGCCATGGTTTAACTAATAAAGGTTTCATAATGTACAATCAGCCTTTCCCGCTGATTAACTTAACTTGAATTTATTTTTCATTTAAGCTGTGCCTTATTTCATATGTAGTTACATGAAGGTGAAAGACCCAAAAAAGTTACAGCATATTTATTTTTGTAGCCATGCCTCTGACCATGCCACCACACTCACTCACACCACCCCATTAGTGCACAGCATCCCAGTTTCCATACTTTTTAACACACTTGGGCCCCTGGATACACCTATAGATGGTCCCAACAAAACGCTCCAATCAGGTGAAAGCATGAGAAAATAAGCTAAGCTCGTTATTTTCTCAGGATTATTCACAAAGATGCTTCTTTAAACGTATTTCTAATTTATAGTTATCTGCAACATAACAAGATACATTGGACAGCCTGTATTCTCCAGGTGCACTTGTTAAAAGTAATTTAAACTTTCTACAGTTATCACGTAAGGAAAACATTTCACATGTGAACGAAAACAAGGACACCACTTTTCTTAATGTGGATTTAGTTTCTGCTAGAAATAAAGACACATGATCTGAAACAAGATGGCAACTATACCTTAGCCACACAGTTAACAGATTTTTGTGTGCGCATGTTAATGTCAATATGAATGCAAAACTTTTAATATAAAAATAACTCTATCACACAAGTGAAAAGCAACTTTTGCTGCTCACACCTACATTTACCTGGCCCATATTTGCAATAATAATGCTGCCCTGCAGTGTTTCCAGCAGTATTCAAATACTACATAAAAAGATCTGTCTTCTCTGTTGTCTCCTGGGCTACAATCCCTTCCCTTCGGCTACTGTGCAAAGCTTCGAGCCCCAGGCACTCTCAAAAAGACGGCTGTCTGTGATATCAGGTTTGCTGGTTGAAGAGGAGTAGTGTTTGTGAGTGTTGACAAACGAGCAAAAGCTCCTATTACAATTCCGCTAAGAGTACTCAGATGTGTGCATACTTGGATGCAGTGTGTATTAAAACAGCACATTTAAAAATATCTCTAGAATGCCTCAAGACTATCATCTCTAATACATTTTTGACAGAATATCCTCTTACACAGTCCCTCATTTAGAGTGGCCTGTCGAATCAGCAATAATTTCCACAATGTGGTGATTACCTTGGCACAGCCAATATGTGCTATTATTCCATCATTCCATTTTGCATTTTATGCACCTAAGTGCAGGGTCGGACTGGGACCAAAAAAAAAAGGCCTGAGCACCAAAATAAATTTAGCCCCTGTTAATGAACCAAATAGCTATTAAAAGTGGCCCACATTTGCAAATGAGGTCAGTTTTGAACTTGTAGACACAAGCTGTATGACTATTTTGTAAGATTTGGGAGAGTGCATGCATTTGTGTTTGCTCTAGGAATATGTGTGGTAATGCCAGGGAAATCAACAGTAACAACCGGCCCACCAAACCATATTACAGGCCTTCAAACGACATAAAAAACAACCATACACTGGTCTGTGTGGCCAGCCCATGGGGCAGTGTCTCATTGCCCCATGTGCCAATCCAACCCTTCTTAAGCGGAATACCTAGGTGAAACATTCTTTCTGCATTTTCCCCGCCTTTTTTGGGAAGGCTGCTATTGGTTAACAGACAACTTAATGTTTTTCTTAAAATCACACAGAACTGCAGTTTTGCTGATCATTATGTGTACTCATGCATCCCACACTTAAGATGCTAAAGCTTGTTTGAGAGGCTGCTTGGCCTTCGGCTCACCTCGCCCCCTGGGTGACCTGCGCAGTATTTTCTCTCTACGTCAACTGCCGGCCCGGCCGGCCCTTCTGTCGTCAGTCAGCCCTCCGGCGAAACTAAACAACCTTACCTCTCCCTTAACCTTGCGTTTGTTGTGCACCTGACATCTAAGGCAAGACGGCCGATTGATTTAATGCAGGTCCATTTTCAGCGTCCATCACATTCTGCCACTGCCTCGTTTAACTTCACTTTTGCATTTTAATTACATGTTCTTTTACATGGTCAGCCGTTCCGTTTCAAGTTGTATCTCGGCGCCCGCCCACGCCCTGCGCACCTCCTTCAGTCATGTGTAGCTACGGTGGCCGTGCCTGCTGACTCACCTCACACACCCACGGTTTCTTGTTACCTACACTATGACCATGTTGCTTTGCCATTCAGTCTCTGCCTACTTTCTTCTTCTCGTCTTTCTTTATATCCGCTCTTTTTGCCTTTTCTGGTTGTCCATTTCTGTGAGTGATGGGTGTCGTGTGATGACCCCGTTTTCAATGGCCCGGAAGCACAGCGTGCTACATCAGAGGCCCGCGCTTGTTTACCGCTGTGTGTCTTGCCACTAATACGCCTGCGTAGATGTATTTGTTTGAGGTGGTCATTTTTAGGTCTCGCCTGTCGATGCGCATGCGCATCGAGCAAGCGAGACTATAGGGGCTCATCCAGACTTTATCTAACTTGCAAGGAATCGTGGCGATTCCTTGCAGTGCCCGTGACTTTTAAGCTCAATGCGCATGTGCATTGAGCTTAAAAGCGCGTGCACATGCACCCAGCCGCCTACTCTCTCTCTCAGCCTTCCCACAACTCCGCCCCCTCACTACTTGATTGCACGGCCGCTAGGCCGTGCCTCCCCTACTCTCCTCCCCCCTCCTCCTCTCCTCCCATGCCTGCCTGCCTCAACTCTCCGCCTCCCGCCCCCTCCCCCTGCACGGCCGCTAGGCCGTGCCTCCTCTACTCTCCTCCCCCCTCCTCCTCTCCTCCCATGCCTGCCTGCCTCAACTCTCCGCCTCCCGCCCCCTCCCCCTAGTTTACAACGGATGCATGCAAACATGTTTTTTCAGATTGCAACGTTATTTTAATATTATATTATAATCTCTATATGTCATACTTACATGGGCAGGTAAATCCCCAGGAAGTACAGTGCCCGGTGGGTTAGTGTCCCTGAACGAAATGCCAACCGTACGGATATATAAACCGACTTCCTGGGTCGCAGGGCCGGACCCGGAGAGCGAAAATGTGTGTGGCTATGAGCCTGAGGACGCTGCTGGAATGAAACTTACTTCTCTGAGCATCGGGTTAAACTCCGAGGTCACGCGCCTCGGGCTGTCTCTGCCCCGACGAGCTGGGACACGTGTGCTTCAGACCCTGAATGCCCCGGACACGCTACGGGAGTCTCCCCTCCTCCCACCCTCCCAAGAAGCAGGTCCCTAAATTGTTCAGACCCCGAGACCTCCTGGGCATGTCTCACGGGGTCTCTCCCTCAACAAACAAGAAACGCGTGTTGTTCAGACCCTGAGAGCCGCAAACACGCAGCTAAGTGCCCCCTCCCCCAGCAAGCTGTTTCACTGAGGGTTCAGACCCTGAGCCAAACCCCCCCCCCCCTCCAGCCCCCCCCAAAAGTAACACCTTTGCTTGATTTCGGGTCCTCCGCAGAGAGGGGCCGGTGCTTACCTCGCCCTGTGCCCGGCTCAGGCTCCTGGGGTCGGCACTCGCTCCCTGCCTGGGACTCTCCGCCGGGCTCGACTGGCACAGCTCGGACAGGGCTGCAGCCTCGGTGGCGTGCCCCCTCCCGCCCCTGCACAGCCCCCGGGCTCCGCTGTGACACTGAGCGCACTGCTCACCTGACTGACGGACAGCCCCCGCCTCCACTGACTGACTGACACAGCTCCGGGACACAGCTTTCAGCAGCGCCTCGTCCTCTTCAGAGGCACAGCTCTTCTTTCAGCAGCACCTCGTCCTCTTCACAGCCACAGCTCTCAGCAGCGCCTCGTCCTCTTCAGAGGCACAGCTCCCCGCCTCCACTAACTGCCTGCCACAGCTCTCAGCAGCGCCTCGTCCTCTTCACAGCAACAGCTCTCAGCAGCGCCTCGTCCTCTTCACAGCCACAGCTCTCAGCAGCGCCTCGTCCTCTTCAGAGACACAGCCCCCGCCTCCACTGACTGACTGACACAGCTCCGGGACACAGCTCTCAGCAGCGCCTCGTCCTCTTCACAGCAACAGCTCTCAGCAGCGCCTCGTCCTCTTCACAGCCACAGCTCCCAGCAGCTCCTCGTCCTCTTCAGAGGCACAGCTCCTCGTCCTCTTCAGAGGCACAGCTCCTCTTTCAGCAGCACCTCACTCTCTTCACAGCCACAGCTCCAATTTCAGCAGAACCTTGGTCTCTTCACAGCTCCAATTTCAGGAGAACCTTGTTCTCTTCACAGCCACAGCTCCAATTTCAGCATCATCTCATCCTCTTACCAGCCATCGTCTCAACTTTCAGCGGCACCCCATTCGCTTGCTAACCCACTGCTCGACTTCAGAAGCATTTGCCGTCGCCCCGACCCCACAGCTGCAGTTTCAGCACCACCTAGCCACAGCTCTAAATTTGGTAGCACCTCATCGACCCCCAGGCTACAGCTCCAGATTTAGCAGCACCTCGCCCTCATCAGGAGTCACAGCTCCAGTTCAGCACCGACCCACAGCTCTCCAATTTTAGCAGCAGCTCCCCCAAACCACAGCTCCAGTTTCAGCAGCACCTCGCCACCCTACTGAGCCACAGCAACTGGATAGCAGCACTCCCCTCCCCCGAGCCACACCTCCAGCCTCAGCAGCACATCACCCTTCTCCCAACATCGTCTCAACCTGGTCCGGATCCGGGTCAAGAGCACCCCACCGTGACCCTCAGCAGCACCTCACCCTGACCCTCAGCAGCACCTCACCCTGACCCTCAGCTCCAGTTTCAGCAGCTAGAAACTCGATCTTCTCCGGTTCCACAGCTCCACTACCAGCAGCGCCTAACCCTATTCCCAGTCCACAGCTCCACTCCCAGCAGCACCCGCCCTATTCCCAGTTCACAGCTCCACTACCAGCAGCGCTCCCTTCTTTTCCCAGTCCACAGTTCCACTCCCAGCAGCACCCGCCCTATTCCCAGTTCACAGCTCCACTTCCAGCAGCGCTCCCTTCTCTTCCCAGCCCACAGCTCCACTCCCAGCAGTCCCAGCAGCCCCACCCTCCTCCCAGTCCACAGCTCTACTCCCAGCAGCCCCGCCTCTTCCAAGTCCACAGCTCTACTCCCAGCAGCCCCGCCCCACCTCCACTTTGTTGTCTAGTTGGCAGACTCAGCTGAGAGGCCAACAACTGAATGGGTGCATGCAATAGGTCTCGGAGCATTTGAGTTAGAGCTTTTAGATTTGTTTATGGCTTTTTTTCTTTGTAATTCTTTAGCATTGCCTACAGGAAACAAAAATGCTAAAGATAAAAAAAAAAAACCATAAACAATTCTAAAAGCACAAACTCTAATGCTGCGAGACCTATTGCATTTCCAATGCTTGTTCACTTTATGGGCATCTCCCCCCTCAACGCCGGGCAGATCCAGTTCTACACCGATCAATAGGAGCGAATGTCCGGATCAGATAGGGATCTAGCGGCAGCTGGTGCTGAGAGCACAACAGTGACGGATAAAAGATCCGGCATTGTGTGCACAGATACTCGATACACCTGGCTTCCATCGAGGGCATGGAATGCGCCATTTGTACTGCAGTGCAGGCTCAGGACTGGGAGGAAGAAGGAACAAGGAGTAGATGCAGAACAGACATTCACCCAGAGACGCAACCACATAGACACACCGCCTCACTCACAGATTTCCACACACATACATACGCACACGTTCAATACACGCATGCAGACATAACAGAAGGTGAGTGGATCATTTTCATTAGAAAGATTGTTTCACAAGCACATTAACTTGACTTAGACCAGTTACAATGAATACAGTCTCTGTTTTCCATTCTGTTTCTCTCATTTATGAAACATAAGGTGATAAAATCGACCCTTGGGGTAAGTGTAACAAATGTAAATGGTGAATTTGCAGCGATTGCGCTCGCCTTCTTGTTGACTACTAAAAGGCGTTGGACACGGTCTCTTGGCCAACGGGCGGGCTTTGGACCTTCCTTCTGGAAAATGGGGGCTTCCTTTACAACGCCCCTATTGCCCAGTTTGGGTTAACGGAATTCTGTCTCCGCACTTTCCAATCCGCAGTGGCACATGTCCCCACTGCTGTTAACTCTTTCCATAGAGTTTTGGCACGTTTTATACGATGAGATGCGCGAGTCTGGGGCTGGCGGTGGGAGGGGGCATTGAAGACCACATTGCTCTTTATACAGAATATGTCCAGCTGTTCCTCAGGGATATACAATCCTCAGGCCCCAGATGTCTTGAACTTCTCGGTCCCTATGAGATGGCTTCTGGCCTGCAAATTAATAGGTAAATCCATCTTAGTGGTGGCGGCTAGGGAGGCAGTTGGACAACCACGGTGTCCTGACATACCCGCCAGATGAAACTCATTTATATATTTGGGGATTCACATCTCCTGCCTTCCAGACCTGGCCTGGTCCCTCAATATGAGCCCCCTTGCGGCTGCCTTAGATAGGGACTTACGTAGATGCAACCGGCTGCCATTTAATCTGATGGGGTGCACTGCAGTATTTAAAATGATGTGCCTTCCCTGATATCTATATAGTCTAATGAATGTCCCATTACTCATTCCTCAAGTGTGGTTTTGCTCCCTGACTTCGAGACTGTCGTCCTCTGATTGGGCAGGTGGGCAGCACTGGGTGGCCTTTGCCTCAGCACGGAAATCCCCATTCGGTGGAGGCCTTGGCATGACAGATATTTATGGATATTATCTTGCTGCACATTTGGTTCCTATCAATAAATGGTTTACGGGGGGATGGGTCGACCCCGCATACCGTCTTGAACTACACTTTGTTGGGTTTGAGGGTCTTTTCTACTTGCTCTACGTCGATCCCATGCCCTCAACATGGCCCTCGTGCACCCAGGTGACAGTGCTCTGTTGGAGAGCGGCGCTGCACTTTATCCGATGGCATGGAGATGGCTCCTCTGTGACAGGGCAACTGGCTTAGACAGGTATCGGGCCTGGCAGGATTCGCCCAGTTGGACCGCATAGGGATCACATACTTAAGGGATGTCCCCCAAGGGGAGACCCTGATGTCCTTTCAAGAACTGCAAGACGAATATAACTTATCACATACACAATTCTTCTGATATCTTCAACTGCGCCATACCCTGCGAGTTCATCTCCTGATAGATACCCAGTCCCTGAATACAACCTCTTGAGGCGAAACTCCTGATGGGGTGCTTAGGCAAGGGAGCCATATCGACGGTTTACCGCTCACTCATAATTAACGTGCCGGATAACACTCTTCCTCTCTGTGGAAAATGGGAGTGTTGAGTGGGTGAGCTGGATGATGATGACTGGAGGAAGGCATGCTTGGCCCTAGAGAACTGGCGATCTCCTCCCAACTGCAGAGTAATCAAATTAATGATCTTCTCGCTACGTATCTGTCTCCCCACAGGCTACAGCGGATGGGCCTCTTGGTACAGGCCATGTGTGCACAGGTGCTCATTCACCAGCACCAACTTCTTTCATGGAGCTTGGTTTTGTCCAGCCTTGTGCTCCTTTAGAGTGGTGTGAACCGTGAAGTTTCTGAGACGCTGGGCCGCTCCATTGATTTGGGTACCCGGGTTGCACTACTGGGTCTTCTGAAGGAAGTTGTAGGGCCACGCTCCAAAAGGACCTTCATAGAAGTGGTATGCTTAGTGGCCAAAAGGGATCTTGCCCGCCATTGGAAGTGACCCAATCCCTCTTCACAGGTGGTTTGGAGGAGGGGGATTGCCTGGTGCACGCGTCAGGAAAAACCAATATACGAGACAAGGGGGTGTCACCAAAGCATGATAAGATATGGGGTGGGTGGTGGGCATACCATAGGCTACTGATGTATTAAAGATTGGTGTTCAGTGTGATTATACTGTTTCAACACTCTGTCCAGGAACTGACATAATAAAAAGTATGTACTGCAGAGGATGCTATGTTAGTTTACTCAATACAATTTGGTTATTAAAAAAATATATGGATCTACTCATTTTTCTCTGTGGTATGCAAAAAGCTAGTATCAATTTCAGGCAAAGCTTAAAAATAAAGCAATACCACATTGTACACAAAGAACGTATCATTCAGCACAAGGGAGGCAAGATGGCGTCGGTGTGATCGGAGCAGCAGGTTGAGCTCCGCGAGGTCTAGACCCCTGTATGCTATGATGCTATGATGCAGAGTACTGTCGCCCAGGAGGTAATCTACAACCTGGTGAGATGGTAACCCGGTTAAAGAAAAGAAAAACGGTGAATGTCTGGCGTGAGATTACCCAGCGAACAGCGAACAAAAGAAGGAGCAGGGAAAGTGAAGGAGCAATACCGTTGATTTATTCTGTGTATTCTGTGTCCGGGACCTGGATCTGGATAGATCAGACGGCTTCAACATTCAAACTTCAATCAAAAAAAACTTCGGAGTTGACAGAATACAGCGCACAGTGTCCTGATTGAACGACAAGCAACGAGGCGATGAGTGACGGTGAAAAAGGGTAACACGGACATACGGTAGCTGACCAAGTGGCTTAAGACTCGTACAACCTTACAATTCTTATACAATTCTTTCATCATCTGATCCTTAAACTGTAAAGTAAACCTAAAAACTATACCCGCACCCATACTCGTACCTGCTTATCACCTGGTATTTTGTGTGACAGCAAGGGACAGCGCGGGGGTTCCCCAGCAAAAGGCGTTGAGGCTCTCTTGCAGAATATTGCTCTGAGGGGGTCTATGGCTACACGGCACGGCGGTTCTGAAAAAAAAACAGGAGCGGTCCTGTAGTTGAGTCGTGTATGGCCGTGCGGTTACAAGTAGCCACAAACATCGGGGTCTTTGGGTCACCATCTACTCACTCGCTGCCACTGTCAGGTCCAGGTCCAGGTCCAGGTACAGGGCGTCTGCACCCGTAACATCCCGCCGCGGTCCAACTCACTCAAGCCTCGAAGCCGATTGACGGTTCGACATCCGCATAGACTCGGCGCTCCACTGCTCTTCTGTTTCCAAGGAGACGCCGCTCGACACCGCCAGGAGCTACCCGTGCTCGATGCAGAGCGCGCACAGAGGGAATATTCGAACAGGTCCTGGTCTTGGTCCGGGCTCGGGCTTGGGGCGGCTCCATCCAGGCTGCGCTCCCGGTGGCTTGGGTTGCCTGGTTGTAGCGCTCCTAAGGTACGTGCTCCGCCTGAGGTATGGAGGCTCCATGAAACTGCTTTTTCTCGGGTCTTTTTGCCAAAATACACTAAGGGTCAAAAAGTTCAGGCATATTTTGAGATCTACGGTACGCTCACGCACCAGCCAGTGTACAGTGGCCCAAGAGAAACTACGTGATCTAACTGAGAATCATCAAGTGAAACTACAACAGACCCAGAACCAGAAAATAACAGCGGGAAAAGTCACCAGCATGGCAGGAGCTGAGGGGCCCAGTATCGGGGGTGCATTGTGTGAACTGTATAGTGAGAACGCTCGTAGTGAGATAACTAGTACAGATACACTGGGGGCAGGAAAGCGCCTTGAGGATGTAAAACCACAAGGCCCAACAAATCTAATGAGGCGGCCCGAGACAAGGGGGGCCAAAAACAAAGAGGAAGAGAAAGAGAAAGAGAAAGAGGTAAAATCAAAAATCAACGACAAAGAAAGGGATAAAGAGAAACAGAAGGTGCAGAATGATATGGAGAGGTCTAAGGACAAAGAGAAGGACAAGGCGAGAGACAAATACAAAGACAAGGAACATGATTCAGACGTGGGTCCCGATAATCCGCAGGCAGCGGCCAAGATGGAATTATTGGCCAAAAAAGCGAAGCGGCTTCAAGCTATAAAAAACCTAAAGTCTGCCGCCAGAACTAGCGGTCAGGCTAGCGATGCTCAACCCCGGATCTCGACCATCTTTTCCCCAGTAATTAAAGAGCAGGGGAAATTAACAGGAACAGACTGCAACCTAAGTAATCCGTCCAAAAAAGCCGTCAATCTGAGTAAATGTACATTAGCCGTCGATGGAAAAACAACGACTGGACCGATAACCGAGGTATGCAGCTCGACAATGATTGATCCTACAGGAACTAAAGGACCTGCAACAGGCCCGATAGCTGTTCCACCGGCAGAAATTATACAGACAACAAGCCTAATTGTCTCAGCCTCCTTACTATCATCGCCTTCAAGCATGATCAGCGCAGTAATGGAAAAAAACGATCATCCTCTAAGCCTTGATCTAAACCTCGGTATTATAAATCCATCCCCAGCTCCAGTCAAGCCCGGTTCTGAATCAGAGCTAGAATCAGAGACGGAGTCCGATCTATATGAGACTGGGATGTCTACCTCAAGTGAACCACATCGATCGAGAGATGAGCAGATAAATTCTGGAAACCCAGAATCCTCTGATTCCAACTCCAATACTAATTCCAAAAAGACGAATGATTCTCCTAAGGACAACAGCGCAAGGAAAAAGCAAGATAAAAAGAAAAGAAGACAAAGGAGACACTATAATCTAATAGATGAAGATACGACCGATCAAGGCAACAATACAGATCAGATCGATCATCGCCACAGGAATCCATCAACACAAGGAACTTCAAAGTCTGAGCCAAAATTAAGTTTAAAACACAATCCGCCAAGAGATTCAAATATGGACATGCACAAACCTTCCGATGAAGGGGAAGGTCAATCTGAACCTTCTTTGGGCGATATATTTAACTCAATTATGAAATTTCAAGACACTGTGGCATCTGATAATAAGAAACTTCAAGGCGCCATCAATAAAGTGGGTCAAACCTGTCTCGAAATCTCAGATAGAATGGCGTCTGTGGAACTACGGACCGAGAATCTTGAAAAGGATGTTTCTTCCCTCCAGGAACAAGGAAAAGAACACGAAGGAATCGTTCGAGACCTAATGATGAAAGTAGAAGATCAGGAAAATAGGTCCCGGAGGAAAAATCTACGCCTATTGGGAATTCCGGAGGGAGTTGAGGGGAACGATCCCAGGGGCTATATGATCTCCCTATTCAAAGAATCTTTCCCGGAACTGACCATATGGGATTGGGACAAAGAGGTTCAGCGGGCTCATCGCTTTCCTCTTACTTTAAACAAACGTCCACATTCGACAGAGAAATATCCAAGAGCGTTCTTGGTTTATTTTGGCAACTTTCTCCTACGGGAAGCAATATTTGATCTGGCGCGACCAACACACAAAAGAGAATACAAAGGATATTTATTTTTCAGTAGACCTGACTTTGCCCACGCAATGGTAGAAAGAAGATGGCGGCTGTGGCAACTCTTTACCCCTTTCGAACAACAGGGAGCTACCGTATATCTTCAAAATCCTGCCAGACTCAAGATTATTTACAATGGTGTTACCAGAAGTTTCATTAGTGAAATTCAGGCGCAAACTTACCTAGAGGAGATTACTGGAAATTCCAACGGCAAGGACAAATTTAAAAAAGGAAAACAACATAACAAATAGTCATATCTAATGTTAATCAACAGGGCATCGGCGGCATTAGGCAAAAGTCATTTTTGAGTAAGGGAGAGGGAGTGGCGGTTACATAGATTGCATATACAAAGGTTATGTTTGTGCCTACTGAGGATAAAAAAATTAGCATCTCCATAAAAGTATAATTACCCCTCCACTCCCTTAGCAACAGGGGTCAGGACGCAGAGATGCCTGCTACCAACAAATCACATGATGCCCACAACCTGGTTCCTAGGGAACCAGGTAACCTCACAAGATGGTGGAGGGGGGTGGGGGGTGTCAGGGAGGGGGCAATTGTAGAGGAGTTTTAGGGGGTGGGGGCAACCAAACAGGAAACAAAGCAAGTCAGAATCTATGACTTCGCATAATAGCAAGAAAGTGGAAATCAAAATATATAAAAGAATTCTCTTAGCATCTATAAATGGCTAAAATTAAAATATTGACCGTCAACATATGTGGGCTCAACGATGCTAGAAAAAGACAAAAAATAGCAATTGGTCTTCAATCAATAAAGGCAGATATAGTTTGTCTTCAAGAGACCCATGTTGAGGGGTCCCAAAGACATCTATTAAGAAATTTGGGTTATAGATTAGTTGTAGCTACAACACAGGCAAATAAAACCCGTGGGGTGGCTATTTTGGCACGTGGTGGTGGAGTCCGCTTTACAAGATCTGCTGAAGACTCTTGTGGCAGATGGGCAATTGCTGAGGGCCAATGTACCATGGGGAAAAAGTTCACAATTTGCTCAGTATATGGCAGCGTTATTGACGATCCTGAACTACTACTATTCTTGTCTAATGAACTCGCACATTGGCCGGTACCCATGGTTATGTGTGGCGATTTTAATCTTAACCTCCCAACAAATTGGTCCTCTGGTCATAATTTTAAATATCAAGGTCGGAAACCGAAAACTTTTAAAGCTCTGGAATCACTGTGTCATACTCATGGGCTAACAGATTGCTGGGAGAAAAAACACCCCAATAACTCTGGTTATACTTTTTTTTCCCATCCCCGTCAAAAACTGACCAGACTGGATTATTTTTTTGTCTCACACACCATTGTATCTGGCTCCTCAATAGACCGGCTACCAAGGGTTCTCTCTGACCACAATCCTTTAATAATTAGTATCAATATAGGGACGATACAATCCAATCGTAGTTTATGGACTTTCGAAAGAGCTTTATTGCGTAACGACAAATATTGTATTCATATGGAAAAGTGGATTCCAGAATTTTTAAAGTTTAATATGGGTAGTGCCCCCCTGGAGGTGGTCTGGGACGCATTGAAAGCAGGTATAAGGGGTGAAACTCTCAGATTTTCCATTAACAACAATAAAGAAGAAAAACAAAAACTAACAATCCTACAGGAAAGCCTAATTAGAAGGGAAGAAGACCTAGCTAGAGCAGTGCAAGATGGAGATAATGTAGAAAGGGCACTAAGAGAGGTAGCTATTGGAAGGAACTTAATATCTGAAATATTTACCACCAAAGCAATCTGTAAAGCTACAGTGAATAGGGAAAAAATCTACGAATTGAGTGAGCGGGTGGGCCATCAATTAGCTATCCGTATTAGACAGCAGAACTCAGACAATACGATAAAAGCAATTAGAGACCCAATCCATGGACTAACTAATGACCCCAATGAAATCAGGGAAGCTTTTAAGCGGTACTACTCAGACCTATATACGGAGATGGGTAATTGTCAGGATAATATTGAGGAATATCTAGAGTTAGTCACACGGCCCCGCTTACCTCAATCAGATCAAGATATTCTATCGAACATTCCAGATTGGATAGAAATTTTGCTCTCAATTAATAGTCTTCCGTCGGGTAAAGCAACAGGGCTAGATGGAATCCCCGCTGAATTTTATGCCAGATTTAGCAAAACATTGAAAGATATTCTAACCAACTTAATGATTCATATCTTTCAAGGAGGACGCCCTCCAGCATCTTGGGCCCTGGCGAAAATTATCGTTTTTGCCCAAAAAAATAAAGACCCGACGGAACTTGGGGCATATAGACCAATCACATTTATTAATAACGATTCCAAAATATATTCTAAATTATTAGCCAGTAGATTGTCGCCACTAATCCATAAAATTGTATCTGTTAGGCAACATGGATTTGTCCCAGGGAGATCAACCACAGACCATATCCAGAGGGTGATCACGCTTTTTGACATGGCAGAAGTAGCAGGAGACCCTATGGCCATGATACTATTAGATGCAGAAAAAGCATTCAATAGGGTCTCCTGGCAGTATCTATGGACGGCCATGTCAAAAAGTGAGATCGGTGACCAGTTTATCAAAGCCGTTAAGGCGATGTACACCACCCCTGAAGCAGTGGTAATGGTAAATGGGGACATTTCAGATACCATCAATGTGACTAGAGGTACAAGGCAGGGTTGCCCTTGCTCCCCACTATTATTTGCTATTTTTATTGATCCTTTGATCTCGAGACTAGAAACAAATCAATATATACAACCCATGAAAACATCCAATGGTGAAACGAAGACATTGGCTTTTGCCGACGATATCACAATAGTCACAGCCGATCCTAAGGCAGCAGTTAAACAAATGGAAAAAGAAGCGAAAAAGTTTGGCGCCATTTCAGGGTATAAATTGAATCAAACCAAAACTCAGATTATAATCAATAGCCAAATTAATTATTCAGATGATAGAGTGGTAGACAATGCAGTATATCTCGGTGTCAATATCACCTCCAATCTAAGCAATCTAGTAAGCCTTAATTTGAACCCACTTCTAAAAAAGACTGAAAAAAGCCTAATTAGCCTGCATAATCTGCATCTAACAATCATAGGAAGATGTAATCTTATTAAAATGCTTTTCTTTCCAAAATGTCTGTATTTTTTTCGCACCATCTGTTTAAATTTCGACTTATCAATATTTAAAGATATTGATAACATTTTCACTCGCTTCATCTGGGGATATGGAAGAACGCGTAGAGCCCAAAGATATATTACATTACCAAGGGAAAGAGGTGGTCTGGCGCTTCCCAACTTTAAAATTTATTGGTGGGCTACTATTCTTAAATATAGTCGAGCTCTCTTAACCCCCAGGCAAGAATCCAATATAGATAGGTTAGTTCCAACCCCACAGGAACTGATCCTAGGTAAAGAGACAAGCGATCATTTGTGGAGGCTAACTTATGACTGTCATTTAAAAAAAGTGCGTTTTAAAACACTTAAAGGTATTTATATCGTGTGGAACCACGTGCGAAAACTGTTGGGACTTGGTAGGTTTTCGCACTATACCCCTCTTGACAGTAATACAAATCTCCCAGAGATTTTTTCCGATCAATGTATGACACGATGGGTCAGATCGGGAATCACACAATTCGGCTCGCTATTTGATCGTATGGGTTTCTGCTCTTTCGATTCCCTAAAAATGAAATTTGGGTTACAAACGCGTGATTTCTATAAATATCTACATGTTAGGGATTACATTGTTAACAAGCATTTGCAATGCAATAGGTCTCGCATTAGGAAAGTTTGAGCTATTGGTATTGTATTGACAAATATTTTATTTATGTGTTGGTTTTGAAAATAGCGAAATTAATAGCTTTGTCATTTACAATGCCAATAGTTTTAACTTTCGCAAATGGGACACCTATAGCATTTCGAATGCAATATGTGTTGTACTGGGGAAAGGGGGCGGGGGGCTGGTGGTCGGAGGATCATTGGAAGAGCCAGGTCATGAGTCCCTCCCTGAAGTGGTTCAGCTACGCTGATCGCCAGAGGTGCGAGTTAGTCAAACCAGTGTGGGTTAGAGCAAGGCTATTTGTGAATGCCCAAACTGGTGTGAAGGCGCGCCAGATGTGTGGGCGCTTGACGGGTGCATCCACATCTGGAACAAGATGAAGTGTGGTGGATGAGTACGTAAAACCACTCCTAGGCCAATTGTGGTGCTGCCTAGAAGATGCCTCAATAACAATAGCTGACTTACTTTAATGTCGTGCTGGCCACGCCCCCCTCCTCACAGACACAGATAAAATGGGGTTGCATCGGAAGAGAGTCCTCGCCTCCGTTCTGACTCTCAACTCTCAAGGCTGCGGCCTTCGGAGCCTCAAACTGATTTAATGGAATTTGTATGTCTGAATGAAGATAATTTAATTGTGTTTTCAGTTCTCGTCCCCCGCCTTCCACCCGGCATGGAGTGGGAAGCTCTGGCGAGCTGTCGGTTCGGATTGGGGAGGACGGAAGGCCGCTCCCCGAATCATTTTGTCCCTTTGCCGGGGTTGTCACCACTGACAGGGCTCATGTTTATTTCATGGAGCGTCGCGGCTGTCTCCTTCCCCCGATCCCCCGATGTCATTAACGTGCAGAGAGCAAACCCTGCAGCGCCGGCCTTAATGAATCCGGCCGCGGCGGCCCGGCCGGCCTCCCTACCTCGTTACCAAAAGCTCACCGCGTCAAATTAAAGCAAGGAGGAGGGGAAAAAATAATAATCACAAGATGAAAAACAAGCCGTGAGCGTGCACTCTCCCGAACTTCCGGTCTTGGGATGTGCACGATAACGCCAGTCGTGGGGCGGGACTTCCGACTTTGCGAGAAGCCCGCGCCCACAGAGTCGATGGCAGCAGAAGTAAGGAGAGGCGGCTGAGACGGTAAGTGGGGCTTGGCACCTGTGTGTGAGCGTGTGTGTATGCAGTGTGTGTGTGTGCGCGCTGGCGGCGGCGGGGGGAGGGGGGGTCTTTGTATGTGTGCGTGCGTGCGTGAGTGTAGGTGCGCTGGTGTGTGTGTGGGGGGGTCTCTGTGTGTGCGTGTAGGTGCGCTAGTGTGTGTGTAGGTGCGGCGAGGGGGGGTGTGTGTGTGCGTCTGGCTGTGTATGCGTGTGGCTGTGATGTGCGCATGCGTGAGTGTGGGTGCGTGTGCACGCAGTGAAATCCAGCCGGAGAGCGCGTGGCACTTTCTTGTCCTTCATTCCCCCGAGTCAGCTAGCTATAGTTCTCCACCTGGACCGCATCCTTCGGATGCGTGTATTCCAGGCTCGACCTAAAAAGGGCGGTGGCAGTATGGCCATGAATAAAATCTCAGCAATTGAAACAGTGCTGTGTACGGAAAAGGTTAAAATTGGTGAAATCTATAAAGATTTGGTTATAAGTCTTCCAGACGACTTAGATAAACATAACCTACATTGGCAAAACAAACTAGATATAACAGAAACCCATATGCAAAAAGCACTAGAAAACTCAAATTGTTTATTAATGTCAACCAAACTACAAGCCCAATTTTACAAGACGTTCTTCCAACTCTATTATACACCAGAGAGAATATCTAAATGGAGCACAGGTAAAGGCACTCTATGTCCTCGATGTACAAAGCCCAAAGCAGATCTGGTACATATGCTGGCCACATGTCAAACCCTAAGTACTATAAGACAAGATATATCTACGTTTTTGTCTGGAATTTTTGAGAGTACTATTGAGATCACTACAGCTGAAATAATACTAGGGGTAGATAAGAACGCCAGACCCGCCAACATGCAGGGATTGCTGTTTATCTCAATGGCAGTACTTAGAATCTGCTTAACTTCTGCATGGTTGGACTCGTACCCGCCTACATTTCAGCAATGGAGGGCACAACTCTTGGCCACCTATAGCCTGGAAATAGCCATATACAAACATAAGGGCCTAAAATAGAAAAGAAAAGGTTTAGAATTATGGTATCCGGTTACACAGTGGATCGAGAGATTGGATGTTTAATGCTGATTAACTGCAATAACAGAAAGGTTTCTTTTTTCTTTGTATGTATTTTTGCTCTTCCAGTGCGTTTCTTGCTTATCGTTCTTTTCTTTTTTTTTTTTGATTTTGCTTTATATGTAATATTCTTGATTATATATTATTGCCTGTATGGTGGGGTTGTTTTAGTGTCGGGTGGGGTGGGGTGGGATTATACTGCAAAAAAATCTTCAATAAAGAATTGTTAAAAAAAACAAAAAGAACGTATCATTCAGAATGTGCATATTTTGTAAACCCCCAAAAAGATGTTAAAAAGTGCAAAATGATAATAATGTCATAGAAATGAGAATGTATCATAGCGCACTAAACACATAGCAGCATGCATGAATACTAATGTACAGCGATTGTGCAGAGCCTGTAATTGAGACTTCTGTAACTGATGGTATGTTTATTATAAAAGCCAATAAAACATATCATAGTGACAGACAGACCAGATGTTAATGAAACCAAGTATGCTTTTCTAGCAAGAGGAAACTCAACCTCCACATTGAACTGTGTGATCCACCAACCAAGACTACTGAGGTGCCACGTGATACTTTTGAAATGTGTATCCTTTTGAATATTTCATGTGGTTCACTATGAACAATTATGTCATACAGCAACGGCCATTCCATATACCGCCCTTACAACGTCCCCGGTCAAGGAGTAGTATAAGGCAGCATGGAGAAAACAAACCATACCCACTCTATGGTACAGAAAGGTTTTTGCAGAAGGGATATGAGAAAATAGTTTGTGGTACCATTGTTAAGCACATACAAAACACTTGTTTGCTTAAAAATCATCTTATGTGGATCCCAGTGATTTTTAGCAATGGATCTCTACTTCGTGAGCAACAATTAAAAAAAAACACACGGGACACATTCATTTACCAGTGATTTTCCTACTTCTGTCATTAAAATGGAACAAAATGTGTTGGCCTCAAAGCTAGTCCCAGCCTTCAAATTTGTAAAGTGGTGCACATATTGTCCACTTTTATTATGTCGAAGGAACAGAAATGTGAAATGAATCTGTGTCATACTCGCCCGGCTACATGTACCACCTGCTCCAGTCCGTATTGCAGTAGCTGCAAAAGTGGTGCCAATGGATTTGCCCTGCTCGTTTTCTACCAGTGCAGTGATTCTGTAAAATAGCGCCTGGGCTTCATCGGTTTGGCTAGTCTGAGCTGGTCTACTCTGGACTGGATCTGATTATCATTACTCGCTCCCTTGCGCATCAGAGCGCTTGATGTGGAGCCAGGTCAGACCCATATTACCACTATCCTGCATGTCAAGGGCATCAGCAGTTCGAGGAGAGGAGATGGCCTAACGGCTAGGGCGGTCAACCTCGAATCTGCGGACCTGGGCAATAGTGGCTCGTGGAGGGAGTATCGCTGGCCAGTGGGCGGGGGAGGGGAAGGGTGAGGGGTAGTAGACTCCAGCTCACGGCCGACCCGAGTAATTTAAAGAAATAAATAAATAAAACGAATTTCATTGTGTGCTGAAAAGCCAAATGTGTTTCAGTGCGCGCAATGAAATTTGTTTTATGTATTCATTTCTTTACATTACTCCAGTCGGCCGTGAGACAAAGTTTACTACCCCCCACACTGCCCCTCCTCCACCCAGCCCCACCGCCCCGCAGCACTCCCTTCACGAGCCGCTACTGGCTAGTTGGTATGGGGCAAGCATCAACAGGTGGTGAGGGGAGCCAAAAAAATGGGCAAGCAAGGACGGGATAACAAACAACAGGGGAATGGGCAGCAAGACAATGGAGGGCAAGAAGGCTCAGGACAAACAATGAGAGGAGTGATGGACTGCAAACACATGCACTTGTATGGAGTGCTTGGAAGAAAGTTAAAAATAAGTACCTCCACAAATGGCAAGCCAGGGAAGACATTGGGCACAGGAAGCAACACTTGTTCCAGGCACCACAGCACCGCAAAGGAGGCGAGGAGAAGGCGCTGAACAGCAAGGAAACACGAGTGATTTGGGAGCCAGCCAATGGTAAGTATAATCATGTGGGAGCCACATGGGAGCCAGCCAATGGTAAGTATAGTCATGTGTGAGCCACATGGGAGCCAGCCATTGGGAAGTATAGTCATGTGTGAGCCACATGGGAGCCAGCCATTGGTAAGTATAGTGATGTGTGAGCCACACGGGAGCCAGCCATTGGGAAGTATAGTGATGTGTGAGCCACATGGGAGCCAGCCAATGGTAAGTATAGTCATGTGTGAGCCACATGGGAGCCAGCCATTGGTAAGTATAGTGATGTGTGAGCCACATGGGAGCCAGCCATTGGGAAGTATAGTGATGTGTGAGCCACATGGGAGCCAGCCATTGGTAAGTATAGTCATGTGGGAGCCACATGGGAGCCAGCCAATGGTAAGTATAGTCATGTGTGAGCCACATGGGAGCCAGCCATTGGGAAGTATAGTCATGTGTGAGCCACATGGGAGCCAGCCATTGGTAAGTATAGTCATGCGTGAGCCACATGGGAGCCAGCCATTGGTAAGTATAGTCATGTGTGAGCCACATGGGAGCCAGCCATTGGTAAGTATAATCATGTGGGAGCCACATGGGAGCCAGCCAATGGTAAGTATAGTCATGTGTGAGCCACATGGGAGCCAGCCATTGGGAAGTATAGTCATGTGTGAGCCACATGGGAGCCAGCCATTGGTAAGTATAGTCATGTGTGAGCCACATGGGAGCCAGCCATTGGTAAGTATAATCATGTGGGAGCCACATGGGAGCCAGCCATTGGGAAGTATAGTGATGTGTGAGCCACATGGGAGCCAGCCATTGGTAAGTATAGTCATGTGTGAGCCACATGGGAGCCAGCCATTGGGAAGTATAGTCATGTGTGAGCCACATGGGAGCCAGCCATTGGTAAGTATAGTGATGTGTGAGCCACACGGGAGCCAGCCATTGGGAAGTATAGTGATGTGTGAGCCACATGGGAGCCAGCCATTGGTAAGTATAGTCATGTGGGAGCCACATGGGAGCCAGCCAATGGTAAGTATAGTCATGTGTGAGCCACATGGGAGCCAGCCATTGGGAAGTATAGTGATGTGTGAGCCACATGGGAGCCAGCCATTGGTAAGTATAGTCATGTGTGAGCCACATGGGAGCCAGCCAATGGTAAGTATAGTCATGTGTGAGCCACATGGGAGCCAGCCAATGGTAAGTATAGTCATGCGTGAGCCACATGGGAGCCAGCCATTGGTAAGTATAGTCATGCGTGAGCCACATGGGAGCCAGCCATTGGTAAGTATAGTCATGTGTGAGCCACATGGGAGCCAGCCATTGGTAAGTATAATCATGTGGGAGCCACATGGGAGCCAGCCAATGGTAAGTATAGTCATGTGTGAGCCACATGGGAGCCAGCCATTGGGAAGTATAGTCATGTGTGAGCCACATGGGAGCCAGCCATTGGTAAGTATAGTCATGTGTGAGCCACATGGGAGCCAGCCATTGGTAAGTATAATCATGTGGGAGCCACATGGGAGCCAGCCATTGGGAAGTATAGTGATGTGTGAGCCACATGGGAGCCAGCCATTGGTAAGTATAGTCATGTGGGAGCCACATGGGAGCCAGCCAATGGTAAGTATAGTCATGTGTGAGCCACATGGGAGCCAGCCATTGGGAAGTATAGTCATGTGTGAGCCACATGGGAGCCAGCCATTGGTAAGTATAGTCATGCGTGAGCCACATGGGAGCCAGCCATTGGTAAGTATAGTCATGTGTGAGCCACATGGGAGCCAGCCATTGGTAAGTATAGTCATGTGGGAGCCACATGGGAGCCAGCCAATGGCCCTTAAAGTGATGTGGGAGCTAGCCAATGGTAAGTAAAGGTAAGTAATGGGTGGGGTCTAAGCCCCTTTTAAAAGATTCTTTTTTAATACAAGAGTTTTCGCAAGCAAGCGCCGTGCAGGCGAAACCTAAAAATGGTAACAGCAGGGTTCTGACCTGAAAAGGCTAGACTAAAATGTTCTTAATACAAACAAGCAAGAATGTGGGAATTAATACACTGGACACACATACATACTCATGCTGTCATAATGATCTGCTATGGTTGTCCAAAAGGGTTAAATCGGAGCTTTAGAATTACTCACACCAGTATCCCTAAAACTAGGTGAAAGCAACCAGCTACACATAAGCCATCAGCTTTAATGGCAACGTAATAAGAAGAGTGGGAACCCTTAAGTAGCTTCAGCATTATATAAGTTAAATGAGAAAAAAGTTGTAAACTGTCCCTAGCACACTCTGTGGTACTGGTATCAAATCAACAAGTACAGGGGAGGATGCCGAATGTCAGAGAGGGGTGTATACGTGGCAAGGAGATACATTATTGTGTCTTGGGAGCATCACTACGATGATGGAAGTTCTACAAATATGTAGTAGGCTGGTTTCTATTTATTAAGCGGTTATACCAACTCCCTCGAAAAATTACAATAAAATGTTTGCAAAAAAGTGACAGTACTAACTGTCCTGGATGTGGCAGGCTGAGTCCAAGGATAGTAACAGTGCTCAGGAATAGAGAAGGAAAAATACTCACATGACTTGACAGGATTTTAGGAATCACTCTATGTTCCACCCCGTTGGGTCCAGAAACAAAGAATGGGTTTCATAAAAAATGATGACTTAAGTGTTGCTGGTTGTTTTTATTTAGCTTTAGCTAAACTGAAATATATATTTCTACAAGTTTGACAGACGCGTTTTTACATCCATAGTGGGTATCCACGGTTTCAAGTAGTAAATGTCACCATGGCTAGGGTACAAAACTTGATTTACACTATCTGAAAACAGCCGCCTTTCGACATAAAGCCGGTCAGTCAGCAGACGGTCCTGCTTGTCCACGTGCAGTGTGAAAGTTTGCCAGGCTTACCATGGAGCAGGACTTCAGTAACAATGCCGGTGTGGATCTCTTCCTGGGGTGTTTGTGTGATATTTGTGGAAAAAATACAGTTAAATGGAGAAGTGAAGAAAGAGACGGAGATCGTGTTTGATGGGAAGGGTAAAGGGGGATATGAGACGGGGCAGGGGGGTAGAAAGAGAGAAGGTGGATGTTGCTAGGTTTGTGAATAATATCCAGGTCAGACAGGCCGTTGCAATTTGCAGTATCATAGGTTGGTGGGCTATGTTTAGTAAAAGGTAATGTAGCTAAACACTGAGTAATAAAGATCAAAGTAATAAAGATGATTATTTGGGTACAGGTGCAAAGCATTTCTCAGTTGTATGTGAGATGCTCAACTGCAAGGCACGAGACAGGAGCGTGGCAAATTAGCAACAAAAATAAACAAGCAATGGCAAAGCCAATAGGTCTGGCCTATGCCAAAGGTATTGGCTTTTCCAATGTCTTAGCCATGTTGTACTGCAGCGTGGATGCACAGCATGGCTAAAAGTCAAGTTATAAAAAAAAAGTTATGATGCGGCCAGCACTGTCCTCTACAAAGTGCGTTTTCTTTCTTATGGCGGTGGGAACCAAGAGACAATGGGAGATGGGAGGGAAGAAGCCACACAGGCAACGGAAGAGTGGGGGAGGGAGAAATGGGAAGAACAAATGAAATAGTACAAGAAGCACAGAGTCCAGTGGATGGGCCGCGGAAGAACACTAATAAAAGCAAATCAATCAGTACTTGGTTGCTGCTCCAAACTGTTGAACATGAAGTGATATCAGCAAGCGCTGGCCAATTAGAGGCAATGAAGGCAATGAATGATAAACAATGGGTGTGCTCCAAGCCTCTTAGAGTAAAAAATACCCTTTGCAGCAACAGTGCATGTGCTGTAGGCAGGCGAGAATAAGACAGGAAGGAAGAAGAGTCTGCATCAAAGGTGTATAAAAGCATGCACAGAGGGCGGCATGGAAAAGCAAAGTGGGGAAGGAAGAAGGAATACAATAGTGATTATGGGAGTTCTCCCATTACATAAACGTGGCATGATGGGGAATACAAACAAAAAACGTAAATAACAAACCAAATTAGGCAAATATGGGTTGAAGATTTGCTTTTTATGTGAATGTGATTAAATTAAACTATCGGATTTGATGCAAGAGAGAAGTGAATTCTCTCAAAGAGACAACTGAGTCAAGGTATACTATCTCACGAGTGAATCTGTTTTTGGGAGAGAGTCGCGTGTAACCTGCTGATCACATGGTCAAGTCAGGACATGGTTCCATCATTCTAAATCTGATGAAATTAGTACGATTTGGCTGTGTTACTTCAAAATACCAACAGACTTTGGGTGGAGATGCCAGAATTAGAATGTAGGCCCTGCAGGTGAAACAGAGACCTCTTTAGCAGTTGTAAATACATGGTTAGCTTGTCCTGGGAGCACCCTCTTGGAAGTAGAGCAGAACACATGTAACAGAATAACGTTATTTTTGAGCGATTGCTATAGGCACACACGCCTTGCTTTTCTTGTCTTTGTTAATATATTTTGCCAGTGTACCAAACAAGGGGAAGTTAGACCCTTATGAATCAACACATTCTTTCCATAGACAGAGAATGAGTAAAAACCTTTGATACGTCAAGCCCTTAATTCTGTAACAAGACTTTGTATCTGCCACTCAGGTTACTCAGGCATTGTACGACTACATTGCATGGAAGAATATGGCAACTTGGTTATTGGGCACTGTTACCATGACCGGTATCTGTCTCGTGTGGCATAGTGGCCAAAAAAGCTACAGCCTGGAATATGTCCAAGATAAATTACCAGGAGCCGATATTAAGTCAAACATTGTACCCACCATTTTTTTGGTTTTCTAAGTAAGACACCTTAGGTGATATAGCTATGCCCAGTGGTGGGTCCAGTGCTCACTGTTCTAATAAACTCTATCTGCATCTTATTAGGAAGAGCCAAAAGGCCTAAACTAGTCTGGGAATGCATGTGTTCCAATGTAAAAAGGACCTGGCCTTGCATTTCCGACTTAAGTGTAGCTATTTGAGGAGGATCAAGACTGATCTGCACATAGCTTGTCGCTGGAGTACCGAAAAGCAAATGACTGGAATGCGGCGCAGATAATTACCAATGGCTAAAGCGAATTCAAACATTCCACCCACCTTTTTGTGTTCCTCAGAAATCAGGGCCCTATACAGGGTAAAGTGTATGGCTATCATCTCTTTCTTGCATAAGTGATGGGTTTGACTAGATAGTAATTGCCTTGGATGTTCAGCCCACAGCTTGGGGGCCAGCATCACAAACAATCTGTGTCCAACTCAGTTCTTTGACGCAGTTAATTTTGAAGGAGAAGGTTGATGGATTACAGAGGTCTCTTGTGGGGGGATGGCGTGATCTTGTCTTAGGAATGAGGGAGCAGTTCCTACAATACATTTGTATCATATGATATTTATCTTGAATTCATGTTGTGGTTGTCACTCGAAGACAGTAGAGTCTTCAGAGGGTGGAGACTCTTATCGTAGAGGAATACTAGGCAGAGCACTATTGATGCTCCTTAAATGTTTGATGGAGCGGGCACACTGGAGGTTTGGGGTCATTTAGCTGGTTCTTCTCGTGTTGCTTGAATGTAAAAGTACTTTGGAAGGCCAAGAATCCTTCAGACAAACTCAGACCACCTCCACTGACTTTCCTGCAAACAGTCCACTCTTCCTGGCTACCCTCATCCAAGCTCAGAAGCTGGGCGGCTTCCTCTGACAGTCAATTCCAGCCGGGTCAGAGCAAACTCTCCCTTTCGCAGTAGGCCGGGCAAGCTCCCAGGTGAAAGGCAAACCAGCATCTCTTCCAGCAGGATGTGCATACTTCAAATGATGTCCCCTCTCCTCTGGGTAATTGGCTGTCTTTCAGGCACTAGCCTTAGATCTCTGGCGCTCTGTACTCTGTGAAGCACTTCATTCCTTGGTCTTGAAGAACTTGGAACTAGATCAAAGTGGGGTAGTTTGAGACCCACTTTTATACACACTTCCCAGAGAAGGTATGTTGATCCCACTACCAATGCACAGGAACCTGTTTTTGGGTGGGTATTTTTCATATTTTATGTTCTTTCTACAGCACAGTCACCCTTTGCCAATGGTGATGTCTCTCAAAGAAGGTAATGATGATTCTGGTTTGTGGAGACATACTCACAAGAGATCATTAACAATCAATAACATAAGAGACCTCTGCACCTGGCTGGTGTCAGCCTCCCTGAAGTAATGCTCAGAGAGAGACAAAAGTGGCAGGCCATGCCAAGAAGCTTCCCTCCCTCTAACAACAGATTCTGATGACTCACCTCCATTGCTCTACCATTACCCTAAATGACAGTGCTCATGGAGGAATAATCAGCAACACCCTGCTAAACGTTCATCCAAAAATATCTTAAGGCAGCTCTGTCTTTGTCCTCCCACACTTCAGTGTCTAGGGTTACGTCCTTTAATTCGGGAATGCTGGAAATACATTTCCACTGTCTAGGAAGGCCATACCATAACTTATATCCCCATTTAAAACCATGTACAATCCAAAAATTGATCCTGCCACTCTCAGAAATCTTACACTTGCATGGTGTCCTACTGCCATGCATGCTTTACAGAATACGGACTCAACTTTCACATGGGATGTTAGCAACTGGGTCTGTGTATCTCCTTTAAGTGGAACTTTACATAAGTGGGGGAAGTAGAGAAAATCTGTTCAGTACTAGTATTATAAAAAAGGATGTGCTGCCACCACCACTTCTTGTTGACAAGCTAGAAAGTGGACAATACTCCCATGTCAGCTAGCGCTTGGTGTACTCTTCCAGGTCTCAGAACCAGGCTCTAGACCTATGATTCAAAGGCTGTGCCTAAGCATGCATAAGCCTCCGTGTGCATGCTGTATTAGCTGGGTCACAAAAGGTCAGAATACCAGATATCACATGCATGTGTATGTGTGTGTGTGTAAATATTCACTGAAAAAAGAAAAAGGTTACAGGGACATTATAGTTAGGATGACATTTGGGTCACTAACTAAGTTGTCTGAATGTCTGTATCAGTCTGTCAATTGGTGTCGTAGTGGCTGTATGGGTTGGTGAGTGGGTACATGTGTGGGTGTATGGGTGATTTCTCGGTCGTTTTACCTGTATAGGTGTATGAGTGTTTGTGTGGGTAGGTGAGAGGGTGTGTGATTGCCTGCATTGATGAGTGAGTGTGACTCAGTGGGTGTATGGGTTAGTGAGTGTAAGGGAAGGGTTGTATAAGTGGCTGAGTGTATCTATGGCTATGTCAGTGAGTGAATGGATGTGCCAGTGGTATATGGGTGAGTAAGTGGGTATGTGAAAGGCATTATAGGTAAGTGTTGGAGTATATCAGTTACTGTATGTGTGAGTGGCGATTGTGATAGAGGCTGTATGGGTTAGTGAGTGCGTGTGTGAGGGTTTGTATGGGTCAGTGATTATATTTTAGCATCTGTATGAGTAAGTGAGTGGGTGTGTGTATAACGTTATAGGTGAGTAAATGGCTGTCTGATTGACTATAGGTGAGTGGGTAGGTGTGTGAGTAGCTCTATGAGTGACTGACAGTGTGTGAGTGGCTGTATGGCTGTATGAGTGGATATATCAGTGGTTGTAGTAGTGAGTGATTTGGTGTATGAGGGCCTGTATGGGTGACTGAGGGGATGTGTGTGTAGACCAATTAATCAGGGAGTGGGTATGTAAATATGGTATGAATGTGTCAATAGTTTTGAGAATTTTAGTGTGGAAGTTGCAGTGGGTGTATGAAAGGTTACATAGGGTATAAGTGGGTGCGTCAGAGATTCTGTGTATGATGTCATCAGTGATGTCATTTGACATAAAACGACAATCCCGTGCACACACACAGTTGTTAAAACAGACAATGCAAATGTAAATTGTGAGCAAATTAGTGAAAAATCCAACGTAGATATCTTGTTTTTCTTTTTAATCGGTAGTTACACAAAGCAGCCAGCCGACACGTGTTTCATCAGAGAAACAATGGTCTCTGATTCTTCAGGGCTGAGAATGAAACAAAACATGACTTGATGACAATGTAACAGGTAACATATAACAGGGAGAACACTTTCTCATGCACGAGGAAATTCACATCAACCGACACACGTGGAAACCATATCTGAGAGAAAAACCCACAATATTTGGTGTGGGGCATACCCCTATGGTTACAACTGCATCTGATTATACCAACATAAGTGAACTGTTAACGGTGAAAGCCTAAGCTATACAAATCACAGTTGAGAAACATTGTAATTGTAGTAGGCATAACCGCCTGAGTGGAGGGCCAGAAAGCAAAATTCAATAAAATAGAGGGCGAGAGAGACTGTTAAAGAGGAAGTTAAATCACAAAGTACCTGTGTAGAGAGTTCACAACTCAGTGGAGTCTAAAAGAAATAATATAGGAAAAAATGATGTCGGTAGTCGATACACCGAATATGTGGGCCGTTTACATGACCATGGTGGTACTGAAGATTATGTCTAAAGCGTAACAGTAAAATTCTTACCCCTCAGCTGGTGATAATTCCAACCCGGTGGGGTACAAGTCCATCAAAATGGAAAGTAATTGCGCACTAGAATGCAGGCATCTGAAGAAAAATATATACACAGAGGGAAAGGAAATGAGGCTAAGGCCAATATTATCCTGCTAAATGCAAAAATCCCCAAAATTATCACCGACTTCACGGTGAGAAGTTTTTGCATTCTTTGCACGCACCTACTGTCATAGTACTTGTACTGTGATTCTCCGTGGCCCATTCCTCATTCCATTTTTTCTTCTCTCTCAATTTCTTAACACTTCTCGCCATCTGTGGCCTTACTTGACAGGTAGTTCGCATGCTTAAAATTTTGGATTTTTGCATTTCGCAGGATAATGTTGGTCTTAGCCTCATTTCCTTTCCCTCTGTGTATATATTTTTCTTCAGCTGCCTACATTCTAGTGCGCAATTACTTTCCATTTTGATGGACTTGTACCCCACCGGGTTGGAATTATCACCGGCTGAGGGGTAAGAATTTTACTGTTACGCTTTAGACATAATCTTCAGTACCACCATGGTCATGTAAAGGGCCCATATAATCGGTGTAGTGACTCCCGCCATTATTTTTTCCTATATCATATCTTTTAGACTACACTGAGTTGTGAACTCTCCACACAGGTACTTTGTGATGTTACTTCCGCTTTAACAGTCTCTCTCGCCCTCTATTTTTTAAATTATTCAATTGAATTTTGCTTTCTGGCCCTCCACTCAGGCGGTTATGCCCACTAAAATTACAATATTTCTCAACTGTGAGTTTTATAGCTTAGGATTTTACCGTTAACAGTTCACTTATGTTGGTATAATCAGATGCGGTTGTAACCATAGGGGTACGCCCCACACCAAATATTGCGGGTTTTTCTCTCAGATATGGTTTCCACGTGTGCCGGGTGATGTGAATTTCCTCGTCCATGAGAACATGTGTTCTCCCTGTTATATGCTACCTGTTACATTGATCTCAGGTCATGTTTTGTTTCATTCCCAGCCCTGAAGAATAAGAGACCATTGTTTCTCTGATGAAACACGTGTTGGCTGGCTGCTTTGTATACCTACCGATTAAAAAGAAAAACAAGATATCGGCGTTGGATTTTGCACTAATTTGCTTACAATTTACATTTGCATTGTCTGTTTTAACAACTGTGTGTGTGCACAGGATTGTCATTTTATGCCACGTGGTAGGGTCCCCCTATACAAATCAAGGGGTTATTAGGGTTTCACCTTCCCAGTTAGCTCCATACTAAATTTGTTCTATTCTTTCACACACCAACGTCAATAGGCTGAGTGCCACTTCTTCCTGAATACAAAAACCCTGTTCTCTGACACTAAGTGATGTCATTTGAGATGTCATCAGTGATGTCACTGACCATGTCATGAGTGATGTAATATATGAGGTCATAAGCAGTGCATTGCCAGGGCGCGAGTTATAGTTAGCTCAGCTAACTATAACTGCTGAATTTCTTTGGTCGTGTATGAGTGAAATGTCAGCCTAACTATAACGTCCTTGTAATCTTTGTGTTTTTTCAGTGAATTTCTAAGGTTTTTTAAATGTTAATTCCTCACTATAATTTACCTGTAACTTTTGATTTTCTGTGAATTTCCATGGTTTTAAGTAGCAATGGTGTTTGCAGAATTCTGTGAAAAGGAGGCAGAGCCTCTGACCAGTTCTCAGAATCCCGCTGAGTAGGACTTATAGAAAGTACCAGGAGGGCTTCTTGGTCCCAAAGCTCCTTTAGCATCCAAGACAACTTTATTCCCCAACCAGTAGTGTGCCAGGAGATGTGTTGCGGAGTGGTGCAGAAAAGGGGTGTGGCCACAGGCCACCTCTTAGCAAACTGATGTGTACAACTTGCTGGAGGTAACAAGAGGGATACTTGGCCCCTAAATACCCTCAATAGCCATGGGGACTTCACCCTCCAACTAGTACAATGCCAGGAGGCACGTTTGCTGAGTGATTGTAGAAAGGATGTCCTTGTTGACTGAACCGGTAGTACCTCTATGATTCTATGAGTGCCATTGCCAAGGACAGACTGCGAATACCGGGTGAAGTGTAAAACACATATATAGATATATTTGAGATAAAGTTTTAGTGTATCTATTTAGTAAGATACTAATACAACTTTACCCTTTGCATTCATTTGTTGAATTAACTACATCAAACATGCATTTTCTTCCTTCACAGCAGGCAAAGGCAACCTCCTGGGCTCTAGACAATGCAAGCAGCTGGCAAGAGAGTGCCTTGCGTCCAAGAGCTGGCACAGTCCCACAAGAGCTCCTACAGGTCTCCCAAGTGAAGCTGGGCTCTGGAATGCATTCAGGCAAGATCTTCTCCTGAAAGTTAATCTTCTTCATATACAGGAAGCACTCCTCCATGCACTGGACAGGGGGTGGCAGTGCTCTTCTAGAGTCTAAGTCCAAGCTTACCCCCTTACCTTACTTAGAAAGGAAGCTAGCCACCAGCAGAGTGCCATCTCTGGACCACAGGTCTTCTCTGCTACACTTGTGGGAGGATCTTTGAGAATTGTGAACGTCCCAGAACAAGTACGTCTTGCAATGGCAAGTAAAAATCATTAGAATTCATGCAATGTTTGAATTCTGAAGTCTTTTTGCAGGAGGCATGATCACAGCATGATGAGCACATTCAGCGGTCATGGGCAGCAGTTCCTTCTCCTGCATTGGACACATCATTCAGAGTTGAGGATTAAGGAAGGAAGAGTGGGAGGAGGGAAAGCACCTGGCAGAGACTCTGCCCCAAATTTGACGGGGTGAGTGCCTGACAGCCCCATCCACAGGAACATGTGCACTAGAAACTAGAGTGAAAGGGATAAAAACATTCAGGCTCCAAGGTGAGTGCAACCTGTGAAGATTCATACAAGGCCTGCTACCATATAGGACTGGTACACAAATTCACCCTCGATACATGCCACACATAAATGGAGGTAGAGGGGTACAGGCTTGGTGAATCTTTAAACGGGGGAGGTGAGTAGGCATGTCCACGTGAAGGGCACAGGTAAAAAGCCATGTTTCAACACTAGTATTCCTGCTGCAAACTCACAATGCTCAGGTAAAGAGTGCAGTAGCCACCCTCTGAAACATGGGGTCACCTCAGAGCACAGGTCTGTGTCTGTATTATGTATACGATGTACTTTCCCTGTTTGAGCCATGGCGCACCTTTCAATAGGTGTGCAAGGCACAAACAGGGACAGTGGGTCCATATTAGAAAGAGTGTGCTACCCCAAGGCAGCCATGAACTCGCGTTACCCTCAGAGCAGCACATTCAAGTGAAATATGGAGCGGCTGCTTTAAACCAATTCTGTGTTTCAAAATGCAGAAGGCATGCCACCTGCACTTTGAACACGGGAGAGGGATCCCAAATGCAGGTGTGTGCAGTGAGTGACTGCACCCACCTTCAGGTGAATGCCTGGACCATAGAATCCCTTTTCTCACCCCCAGAGAGCTGCTTATATGAGGCACACTGAAAGAGTGCCACTTTTTGTGGGACACTTTCAATGGGCCTCCTAAGGCTGTTTATCTCTGCGCCTGCATCCATAATATGGCACACAACATTTGCATGGAGCCAAGCCCCCATGCAAATGAGGGAGCACCCACTCATGATAGCACGGGGACTGCATGTACGCCAGCACCATGAGTATTACAGAAGGTGACACACAAGCATTTGAGGCCCCTTCTGTAATACCATTGTTCCCCAGAGGGACACACAATGGGCCAGTTATATATTCCCCAAGTATTTTTAGGACAGGTTAGTAATTTTGAATTGGAGAAAGTTCTGCCTTGAGGGCGCAGCTCAGGGAAAAAAACCTAGGAATTCTAAGCCCACGCCTGTTGTGCCCACCAGGGTACAAAGTATAATAAGGTCCCTGGTGTCTTAAATCAGTAAACAGGGAGAATTCTCAGTGTCCTTGTATGATTGTCAGTCCCAGTGGAGGAAAATAACAGAAACTCCACTGGACAGAGTAGCATGGAGCTCCAAAGCCGCGCAGGGGACAGTCCCTCCCTGCAGCATGTAGGGGAGAGGAAGGGGCTTAGCAGAGATGCTTAGGTGAGTGCATATATGTTGGTGGGCAAGCTACCCAGTTGAAGAAACATGGGGGCATATTATCTAGGAAGTGGAGGTAAGAGGCGTTAGCCTCCTTGGCTTAACGCCTCTCATCGCCACTTCGGAAGCGCCAGGCTGCACCATATTACCACGGCTATGATGCAGCCTGGCATTTCCCCCTGCAATGGCACTAACTCTCACGACTTAACGCCAACGCAGGCACCCTTGCACCAGAGTGCAAGGGTGTCTGCGAGCAGGGAGGTTTGTTTATGTACAGGAAGGTGTCCTTTCCTGTACATAAACAAATCTAAAATGCCATTTTGCAACTTACATGTGTGCTGCTTTATGCAGCACACATATAAGGTACAAAATGGCATTTTAATAAAAGGTTTGTTTATGTACAGGAAGGGACACCTCTTCCTGTACATAAACAAACCTTGGCATTTTGCTTTTTACATGTGTGCTGCACAAGACAGCACACATGGAAAAAGCAAAAACGAGGAGAAATGAAGCATTTCTCCTCGTGTCGCCACCTTAAGACTACGATTTTCCTGGTCTTAAGTTCGGTGCTTCCACCTATTATCGCCTCTCTTGATAATAGGTGGCAGCGTCGAAGTGAATGGGTGTTGCGACGGAACGCCCACCCCAACACCCACTGCACTCCCCTTTCACGCTAATTTTAGCATGAAAGGGACCCTATTTTCAAGGCAGCGTTAAGCCACTTAACGTGGCTTTTAGCCACGTTATGTGGTTTAACGCTGCTCCACGTTATGTGGTTTAACGCTACCTTGGTAATAGGGCGCTGAACCTATTGCCACCACAACGTCACAAAAAGTAATGTTGTGGTGGCGATAGGGGCTTGGTAATATGCCCCATGGATTATAGAGGGGCTTCGTGACTGAGCAATAGGCTACATGCAGTCACCAGTGCACCTCCTGCAGAGTGACTATGTGGATATGAGGCACTCAACATTTCACAAATATGTACGGACAATTTTGGCACATTATAAATTTGCACCATAGACATTTTAATATCAAACATGTACTTCATCAACTTCCCGTTTAATCCTAAACTATATTAATCGGTTCTTTGTTTAACCATTTAATATTCTACATCCTAAAATCCAATAAGTGGTTTCTTTTGAACACTTGCTAAACATAATTACCCTCTCTCTGAGTGCCACGCTGATCACCTGCTTTGGCATGCATTGGCAGGGCCTTTTAATGCGTTTCCAGCTGTTGCCAGATCTGAAGCTCCCTGCTCTCTGGTTCTGCATGGGCGCGTCTTTAGAAGGCAGATAACAGGCGACTGACTGACTGCCTGGCCTTCCCTTAATGAGCGCCGAAATGCAAACCCATGAGAGTGATTCCACGTCAACCAACTATATCATTTATTCAGTCCTGTTTATTTAATTTGGGAGAGGTGTATAGTGCATAACCGTTTTTACCTTCTAATATATTTTCAAATTGAAATAGGCATTATTTTCTATCAAAATGCAAATAAATGCAATTGTTCCACAATGGCGTGTGGTGATCTGACCATGTGTCAAACACGATCAAGCGCCTTAGTGGAGGAGATGCCCCTTAGAGTTCAGTAAACTGAGTGTCTTGACATCAGTCAGATAACAGCAATAACTGTATTCTACAGCTCTTAGAAACTCATAGCTTGCTTGTGGCGCACTATTTAAAAAGCAAGTTATTTAATTAAACTTCCCCGTGGAACTTTCCCAAGGGGAAAAGTAGCATAATTACGATACATCAGACGGACGACAATACAGCTACAAGGTCAACAGAGGGCGAACTTTTTAAAAATGTCAGATGCATATTCTCAAGGATTTATCGCCGAGTTAGTGGCACTTTATCACAGCCAAAGTCACAATAAATGTATCACCCCAGTCACAAGCTGGTGCTAACAGCCCACAGCACCAGTTTACCTGCGATAGCAGCCGCAAAAAAACATCGCCACAGATGAGCCCGGCAACTATCGCTAATGAGATGCAGATTAGGCGTTGCAGTTGAAAAAGCGGTACAAAAGTGGGTGGTGATGGACGGAGCATCTGAACCAATCAAACACTCACACCCAGTCAAAAGTTCTGGGTTTAATCCATCACCGTTCTTTAGCCCACTCCGCCACCCCAGTTCAGACATGGCTATATGCAAATCAGTCTGACCCTGTGCCTCATGGGAATAGTCCAGCCCGAACTGCCAAGCCATGCCTTCCCCGGACCAGAAACCGGTCGTTTCCGGTCCAGGGAAGGCATGGCTTGGCAGTTCGGGCTGGACTGTTCCCATGAGGCACAGGGTCAGACTGATTTGCATATGGCCATGTCTGAACTGGGGTGGCAGAGTGGGCTAAAGAACGGGGATGGATTAAACCCAGATCTTTTGACTGGGTGTGAGTGTTTGATTGGTTCAGATGCTCCGTCCATCACCACCCCCTTTTGTACCGCTTTGGCCGCCATAAGTGTGGCAGGGTATGCTCAGACGTGAGTCCCTTGCTCACTTTGCCACTGGATTCAAGCAAGCCGGGCTGAAAACGGCTGTAATGCCAGAAAACGGTCCTCGGAAGCTTGTTTCCAGTCCAGGGAAGGCATGGCTTGGCAGTTCGGGCTGGACTGTTCCCATGAGGCACAGGGTCAGACTGACCTTTTGTACCGCTTTGGCCGCCATAAGTGTGGCAGGGTATGCTCAGACATGAGTCCCTTGCTCACTTTGCCACTGGATTCAAGCAAGCCGGGCTGAAGACAGCCTTTTGTACCGCAGTTGAAAAAGCGGCAACAACACAACTCCGCAACATTTGCAGTGACCCGCCAGATCGGCGAAAAGATTTCAAAACAGGCGATAAGGTGCGTTTGCAGCAGGAATTTAACACCTGCTCTGACCTGGTGTAAAGTCGGACGACAACCTGCACCAGAAAAGGGAGCCCAGCCCAAAACCACACCTGAAGAACAACAATTGCCATGCAGCCATTGATCATGCAGCTCGGACACCCAAGAATGCCACAACACCCACCGCCACCACCCCCAGGACCCCCCCCTCCCCCCAACCCCGGACAAAGAATTGTTACACCAACTTCATGAAATCATGAATAAAATAATTCGCCTGATGTTGCACAATTACAACACGTAACATGCATGTGTGGTCAGAAAAAGAAGAATCACCCATTCATCTTCCCATTACCAAACAAAACATTTTATTCCAATAAACTCAAAACAACTATTTTGAAGAGTCATGGCGGGTCATCTCAGGGCAATCTGTAGGTCACAGCCTGCAAGATAAAATGCTATATAAGAAGGTGTGTCATTCGTTAATCAAAGGACAGAGATTGAGAGAGCAAATGAGAGAGAGAGAGAAAGAGAAGGGGAGAGAGAGAGGAAGAGGGAAAGAGCGAGAGAGAGAGAAAGAGAGGGAGAGAGAGAAAGAGGGAAAGAGAGGGAGAGAGAGAGAGAGAAAGAGGGAAAGAGAGGGAGAGAGAGGGAGAGAGAGAGAGAGAGAGAGAAAGAGGAAAAGAGAGGGAGAGAGAGAGAGAGAAAGAGGGAGAGAGAGGAAGAGGGAAAGAGGGAGAGAGAGAGAAAGAGTTGGTGAAAGAGAGAGAGTGCGAAAGATAGGGAGAGAGAGAAAGAAAGAGGGAAAGAGAGGGAGAGAGAGAGAGAGGGAGAGAGAGAGAGAGAGAGAGAGAAAGAGGAAAAGAGAGGGAGAGAGAAAGAGAAAGAGGGAGAGAGAGAGAGAGAGAAAGAGAGGGAGAGAAAGAGAGACAGTGAAAAGAAGAGAGGGAGAGAGAGTGAAAAGAAGAGAGGGAGAGGGAGAGGGAGTGCCGACACTGCGGAACCAGGCCTCACTGCTCACCTGCTGCCACCGGTGTCTCCAACCACGTGCCGGTGTGCACTGCAGTTCAGCAGGTCCCTTATCTGAAACAGAGTCCAGATTTATGAATGGCAGAGTACATACAATTGCACACGTCATCATCGCTTGCTCGCCCTGCGCACACACGCTGCTGCACCCCAGCCCCTCCCGCCGCCCAGCGGTGATTGCCCGCCCCTGCGTACCCAGGCCTCACTGCTCACCTCCCGCCACTAGCTTGTCTCCAAGAGGGCCACCACGTACCGGTGCAAGCTAGAAGCCCGGGGTCCGCGATCTTGGCACGCTCCATATCATGCCGCCCGCTCCGTAGGCCCTCAGGTCACACACTTGATTCTGGGTCTAGATTTTGCTATGGCAGAGATCATATCAGTGCACACGGGATCATCGCAGCCCTTTAGGTGCCACTAACTCTGTGACCCGCGAGGCAACGCCACGTTGCGGTAGGTCAGCACTGCCCGCTGGCTCAGGCCTACACTGCGGTCCAGCAGGGCTCACACAAATCCTTACCTGTCTGGACCGCCAGGACGGGGCATCATCGCATGCTGCACACCCGCTCAGCACTTAAGTGCCCCTACCTAAGTGCACCGAAAGTCACTGTCCCGTGGCGGTGTGCTTGTGCCGGCCACAGGGTATCCGGTGCCACTAAGTCTTTGCTCCGCAAGTCATGGACCCTTTATGATTGAGTCTCATGGTGCGGCGCCATCATGTCAACTCCGGCACTGGGGAATGTGAAGTAGCAGGGCCCTAGTTCCTCATGCATGAATAATAACTTCGCGGCTACACCCAGATAGAGAGTGGAAATGGCATCCAGCACGTGCGCCCAGCTCTTGTTATTGGCAGGGTCACATGTTCTGTGGCGCGTGTGCTGGATGGGTGTGGTGTGGTTGTAAACCACCTGTGGGGGAGTGGCTGTGGCATGCTGACACTGACAACTAGACCAGTGATCAGCAGATCACAACAGGGAAGACCTGGGACATGTAGCGTTGTCCCCCCCCCTGTGAGCGTAAGCGGAGTGGGCTGGCCTGGCGTATGCCAGTCCAGCGTAAGTGTGTGAACAATGGCCCTGGGGCTCTGGGTGTGGTTCCATACTGGGCTGGACAAGGAAGTGATTAATGCATGTGTCTCTGTTGTAGTGTCAGCGCCACCCGGACCACAATTGGCAATGTGTCACCCTGTGACCCAAGTCCCACAACATGAGCAACATGGACGTAAGGGGCAACCACTGACCCTACATTCATCAACACTTCCACACTTGAAAGATCAGAGACATGACACATCTTTGTGAATATGAATGTTTAATGCACATTCAGTGGAGTGTTATAGCTGGAGTAGTACAGGGCTATGCAGACCCCACTTTACATAGTAGGCCCGTAGAGGGCCAGCCAGAGTCCTTTAGGGAATGACAAGTTCATTGGAAGATGACGAGTACAGTCCGCAGTCTGAATGCTGTGTCATTGGTGACCAAACAGAATATGGCAGTCCATGTCGAGGTCCAAGGTGAGTGTCGCAGAGTGTATCGGAGGACAGTGAAAGGTGATGATGCAGAGGGCGGAATCTAGCAGAAACCGGCCCTATGGCGGAGATGAATGCCACTGCTTCCTTCTTACCAAGAAGGCATATTCATCCTCATCTTCATCCTCTGCTGTTTCATGTGCCTCACATGTGGGTGGTGGTCTTCTGTCTCCAGCACTGTGTGACAGTGACACATCAGTGGCCGGAGGTGCAATGTCTGATGTCTGCCGCACTGTGTGGCACTGACACTTAAGGGGGAAGAGATGTGATGAAGTGGTAGCAGCAGCATGCATCAGCGCAAGGACTTGTGGCAGCAATGCCATGAGGAGGGTCTTTAGGGCATTGAGGAACCCAGCTACCTCTCGCTGGTGTGCAGCCGTGGCAGCTGCTCTTTCCGCCTGTGTCCGCTCCATGTTCTCCATGATCCTCCGCATATGTTCCAACTCCCGGGTGACATCGCTGGAGCCACTCTGACTAGACAGTTGTTCTTATCTCAGAGTCAGACTCCGGCAATGTCAGCCATGCTTCATTGAAGAGCATGAAGCGGACTGTGGGTGTCCATTAGGGACTATGGGTGGTCCCTGATGGGACTTAGACACCCACGTACGGTATTTAGTTTGGTTGCCATGCGGTCGAACCCAACCCACACCTGTTCAGCCAGCTTCTCCTGGCACCCCAGCACACGGCTTTGGAAGGCCATGTGTTCTTTGTGGGGGTCCTGGGAGACAGCCGTGGTGGTGTGTGCTGCCTGCTGTGTGGTCTGTGCAGGGGGTGGGGTCTCCTCGTAGCAGTTGGGCTGCCCTGTTCCTGGAGGTGGGGTGCAGAAGCTGTTCACGAGCTGTTGGAGGGTGTCGGGGTCAAAGGTGTGGTGGTCCTCTTCATCATCAGAGAAGAGAGGTTCGGCCTGCTCTGCAGGAGGTGTTGGATTTTCCTCTGCAATGTGAAGAGGAGATGTAGTTTAACATTGTGTTCACATGCATGTTGACACATTGGCTTTTGTTTGTATTTTTTTTTCTACTTTTCTACTGATTTTTCCCGCCTGATGTGTGTGACTTGCAGGCCTGGGGAAGATTATCGCAGATTTTTTTATCGCGTTGGGCCCATCGCAACTTTTTTTCGCGTTGGGGTTTACTGTTTTATCGCTATCCCGGTGACTTTATTGCTGTCATTTGACGCGTTATCGTGAGACTATCTCATGGTTCCACCGTGTTGAGAATACAAAGTTAACACGGCGTTATATGTGAAGAGTTGCGTTAAGCTAATTTTTGCAATGATTATCACACGTTCTTGAGAATATCCCCCTCAATGTCTTAAATGGCGTTGGATATGTATACCTCTAGTTTCTAAAACATGTATAGAAGGTAAGAAAGGACAATGAACCTGCAAAATTACGTTTAGGTGGTGCATTAAACAGGGATCCTTAAATCATAGGTATAGATAATTTTTGTTTCTCTGTGACTCTGTGAAGTTAAGAATCGCCAGTTCTGCTCGCAGGATTAACAGTTATTTTATAGGGGTATCAAAGAAGTAAGAAAGAATATGTACGGACCTTTCAGGAAGTCCCGCAGTGGGAAGTTTCAAGTCTTCATTTTATCACCCGTCCCACCTCTTTTTAGATAGCAATGTTATTATTGAAGCGACACTGCCATCTACTGGTTCAATAAGAGAAATGCCGACCAAAAAGTTGCAGGCAACTACAAAAATAATGGATCAGACTACATAAGATTTTGACACAGCTGAAAAAATGTTTTGGGGCTAAAGTCGTAATGAAACGATCATGAAACTTAGAATCAGCATGTTTGACCTGTCACACATGGCTTTACAGTGAACTAAAGGGGAGGTTGCTGTAATAGAATTGCAGTTTAAAGAAAAGACCATTCGGAGTGCAGGCTGACATTAAAAGCATAGGAGATTTGGGGTAGGAGCTAGAGTGATAGAAATATAGTTTACAGATTAATTTAGAAAGACGAGATCATGTGCATTGAGGGAGCATATTTTGCCCGAAGCCAATTTACTATGGTAGTATACAAGCATACATTTTATCAACGTATGTTTTCATTTTAATTAAGGATCAAAAACATTAATCAATTTTTCAAGGTGGGCAAGGTATTTTGCAAGGAGGCTCATTTTCATGGAGCTCTTACATTGGTTGAGGCAGAGACATAGTCTGATTGATGCAGAGATTGGGTTTCCATTGCATCAGAAAACTTGTGTGGGAGAAGATATTTTCTTCGAACAATGGACCTGGAAACAAAAGGTTCCTTTACTTCTACCCGTGAAGGAGCTCCCTTCAAAGATGGTCAGTTTGTGAAACATATAGTCTGGGGTATTTAGGTGTAGGGGCTTGCATGTTAGGCTGTTTAATACTGACATCTTGAGGGCCGTTTTAAAGAACAAAGGGCCGGTGTAATAGGTTCATAATGACAAGGCTTTGAGACTAGCGGGGCAGCAGCATGGTGAATACTTTTTAACAGTACCAAAATCTTTTTATGTAGACAGGTTAGAACTGCGTTGTTATAATTGATATGGGAGAGTAAACATGTCTGCAAGTTGTAGGTTCTCAAATAGTAAGAATAGATTGCAGGCTTGACGTGGGCTTCTATGTCGAATTCTTATCTCTTATGAAGCCCTAGTATTTGGTTGATTCTACAATTGGGGGCTAAAAGTCTGCATTTTGGATCACAATTATACAATTCTCATTCATGTGGAAGTTTGGGTTTAGAGAGAGAAGGCAACATTTTGTTTACATTTAATTTCGTTGTAGGTGTCTACTTTTCACCTTTATTCCCACGCCACTTGAGAAGGATGTCAGGGGTGAGTGTTCAGAGTTTGGGGTAACTTTAATGTCTAACTGGACAGTGCATCTCCAGTATTGCAAGCATGACTCCTAAGGATTCAGCATAAGTGGTCATTAGCAAAGGTGCCAGTATCCAGCCTTGGAGTGCACCAGATGGACACCTTCTCCAATGTTTACCCATAGAAGCCTCTTTGTAAGTAAGAGGTAAGGAAGTGTACTGCAGTATCATCATTTTCAAGTCTTTCTTTTAGTGCGCAGAAGCGTTCATGCTCCGCCATGTCATAGTCAGAGGATAACTCGAAACAAATCACTGGGCAGTTTTAATTTTCCTTAAAAATATTAGGCTTTCGTTAACCACTGTTGCATTGGAGTTTGGAAGAAGAAATATCCCCGAATGGGATCAACAGGTTTTTATAAGAAAATAAGGGTTTCTATCCCCTTCATGACAAAAAGAAGGCCCGCGACGAGCTGATAGCTGTCATGGCGGTTTTGGTCGTCTGGTGTTTTTGAGCAGCAGTCTTGCATATCAGTCATTAAAAGGACTTACCATTACAATGTTTGAGAGCATGTTTATGATTTCTAACAAGTTAGTAATTAGGATGTGACTGCTTTCAGATTAACAGGTATAGGATCCACTAGACAGCTCAACGTTTCAAAAAAGATTTTTATCTTTTCGGATGTTTGCTTGAAGTGAATCCATGATGAATTTGCTTTCTTGAAATTTGAGTTTTTCGTAGCAGGAGGGCGACATTCCTATCTGGCAACGTTTATTTTGCTTTGAAAAATCGTCAAATTTGCCATTGTCTGTCTTGAGCCCTTGTGTAATTGGTAACTTAAGTACAAGACTAAGGGCCTGATTTAGATACTAAGGCCTAGATGCATCATTGAGAGTTGCATTCGCAAACGGTGCGAATCGCAATTTTCGTCCGTATGCGAATGCAATTCTCAAATTTGGGATGCATCATGCTTTTGAGAAATCGCAATTTTAGATTTCTTAAATGCAATGCATGATCATTTTGAAATTGCGAATTCGCAATTTGGAAGGGGTAAATTAACATGAAGTTGAACTTCATGCTAATTTACCGAAAACTTTCAAATATGCACAAATTACTTTGTTGAAAGTTTAATTTACACACACACATGTCCTTAGGGCATGTGTGTGTGTAAATTGCACTTAAAGTTAAATTTCAGGGGTGCAGGGAGGGGTTCTTTGGACCCCCCCTGCCCCCTTGAAATTGCATTTACATTTTGCGATTCGCAAAATGAAATTCGCAAAATGTGAATGCCTTCCCATTCATTCCTACGGGCCTTTTGGCCATAAAAATCAATGGGAAGGGTTTCCTTAATTGCGATTCGCAAATTGTTAATCGCAATTAAGGAAAAACACCGATTCGCCCAAAAATGTGCGAATTTTTTATGCATTGCCATTTGCGATTTCTAAATTGTGATTCCTTAATTTTCGCAATTTAGGAATCGCAAACGGCAACAATGATGCATCTACCCGTTTGTCACAAACGTGACAGATATCCTATCTACCATATTACAAGTGCATTATATCCTGCGGCACTTGTATTATGGCGGACGGGATATCCCTCACGTTTGTGACGTAGTATCCTGTTCCCCGAACTCTGATGATCAGGCCCTATAAATTGTAACATTTTCTAGCTCTGTTTTTCACACAGAGGAACTGGCTTAAGTACAATCATCACGTGCCGAGGGTAGCTCGAATACCCAGTACACCCTCGTCTTCCCAGGGTGAGCCAGAGGCTTGTCTATGTGCTCCAATGCTTTGGCCATATGCTAAAAAAGAATAACTGGTAGGTGTAATTGCATTTACTGCTGCATTGGTACACCCACAGCTGCATATAAACTAGTAAACCACGCGTAAGAAGTGGTGAGTGGACAGATCATGGTATGATTTTCCTTGAGAGTTTATGAGTGTCAACAAACTCTTTAGCCTGTGAATATTCACAAAGCGCTTTCCAACTCTATCCTGTCTTGGTAGCGATCAGAGATTCGCTGGATTATAGGGCTGGGGTAAATCTCCTTGCAGGGTGGGAAAAAAATTTAAGCCCCAAATGTTCTAGGCGTGTACAGGAAGGGGTTTCTCCATGAGAAAAACAAAGAAAAAAATATTTAATTGTCCAGCAGGGCTGCCTTGCTGAATACGTAATTGGGGAAATGGCAACAAGTAACAATATCACATGACATTGCAGTTATATCCCTGGAAAGCTGAGACTGGTGCACCTTTATAGGTATACTACTGCCAATGGTTTAAAATTCCATAAGGTGGCGAAACTTCACCTCTTCAGATAAGTCATTCTAAAGGTGAAGATTCATTACTTTTATTATGAATTGGGCCCTAAAATTAACATGTTTCAAGTGAATACTTTCTTTTCCGTTCCAATTGTAAATTTTTTAATGCTTTTTACAAGATTGAGTATAGGAGATCAGAGATAAAGTACGTATTTGTTTCTTTATTTGATTGGCTTTTAAAGTACAAAAATGCAGTAAAACTATGGGAAGGGGTAATAGCTTTGCCAGAGATATGGAGTATCCTGAGTTAAATTTGAGGAAAGAGCGAAGAGGGGTGGAAAACTGTAAAAGAAATGGAAATAAATATCATTTGTTGTGAGGAAAATTAAAGAGTGGATCAAAGGCAAATTTAATGGGGCAGGAAATCCAAGAGAAAGGAACCAGAAAGTTCGAAGTAACAAAACAAGAGGCAGGGCAGAATACGCAATGAAAGTAGCAATTAGGAAAAAAAGAACAGAGAGGTCTTTAGAGGAAATAAGGATTGAGAGAAAAATGGGAGGGAAGAAAACCATTATTAGATTTCATAATGGTGCAAATATATTTACAAAATACAGTTAGATAGCTAGTTAGGTAAACAGGAGTGTAAGACATTAGATTATTTGTTGAAGGGGCTGAGAACAAACTTTAAATAATAATCCTTGTCAGGGTGAATTACAAAAGTCACAAAATAAACCTGTGCGTAACCCTCTGGTAGCTGCTCTGTGCCCACTGTGTCAGATCAGGAGAAGCCTTCAGTTAGAAGCTATGCAGCTCTGCAGCGCTCTGCGTTGCATCCAACGAAACCTTCATCTAGGGATAGAGAAGTGTACTCTGACTATAGCGACAGGTCCAGGACCTTGAGTACAGCACTTGAGAGTCAGGACTCCCTCTCACAGAGCTCAGCAGAGGGGACCAGATCAGGTCCAGTTCGGGATGGTCAGCTGCGAAGCAGGAAAGGCCTTTGGGACTTGTACCTCTGTAGTTCACACAGAACGTTGGCCAACTGACCCTTGGAGTCACTTCTGGGGTCCTGAGTTCAAGGCAAGAAAGTCAAGTCTTACTTCAGGCTTCAGACTGCCAGGCAGTCCTTCTTCTGAGTCTTCACAGGCCTAGGAGTACTCTGGTTTTAAGTTCTGGGCATCCCACTTTTATGCCCAGTGCCAGTTTGTGGGTGGAAGACAACCTTCTGTCTAACTCTAAAACTCGTTCTGGTCAGTTTCTCTCTTTCCTCTGGGTTTGGCTTCAGCCTTGCTAGTAAAATAAAATTAGGGGAAGGCCTGGTGTCATGTTCTTCTGTGTGGGCCAGGGAAGGCCACTTTGAAGTGCATTCAGGGCAGGGGTACAGCTTCTCCCCTGCTATCCTGCCAGGAAAATCCCCACCTCCCCACACCCAGACCCTTTGTCCACTCTCTGGGGGGAATACACCTCTCACTCAAAGGACGCAGCAATTGTCAGGTAACATCTGGACACTGACAGAAAGGCACTTTTAGGTTTAGGTAAAAAATGCCAACTTTCCAAAAGTGACACTTTCAAGATAGTACTTTAAAATCCAACATGACAATTAGGCTGGATTTAAAAACCCTATTACAATGAGCCCTTGAACCACATGTTTCAGCTCGTCCAAAACTGAAGTTATGCATTATAAGGCATTGCAATGTAAGCTAGTGATTTTCAATGGGAGTTCCAGCCTTGCTGCAGTGCAAAATGTCTTTGTAGGTTTTTCCCAGCCAGGACATGTAAAACCTTAAATATACACACCCAATACATGCATACTGCACTGTGGGCCTTTAAAGCCCATCTTGGAGCATTACAAAGGAATGTTTAGGCCTGGCAAAAGGTTTATTTTTTCAGGTCTAAATGGAAGTTCAAAACTGCACACACAGTAGGCAAAGGCAGGCCTGTAGACATTAATACACTACTTTATTGGGTGGCACAATGAGTGCCGCAGCTCATTTGTAGCGTTAATTCTACAGGGCCTAGGTACATATAGGACCATATATTAGGGACTTATTAATACATTAATGTGTTAATTAGGTATATGCTATTTTCACCATGTTTAAAAGGCAGAGCACAAGCACTTTACTACTGGTTTCAGGACTTGAATGTGCGGAGGGTCCTATGGCCAAAGAAATGGGTTCCGCTGAAGAAGGCAAAAACCTTGGGGAAGACCATGCAAAGGATGGCCATTTCTAACAAGGAGGAGAAGAGAAGAACTGGAAGCAGGAAAGGAGCTATAGAGTTTGATACAATTTGGTACAATATAATAGAAGAATAGATATTGTGGCAAACAAGAGAGAGCTGTAATAGTTGAGTCAGGTTAGATGAAAATGTGTGGGATTCATTTAATTTCAATTGATGTATGTAATGCCGTTTTGATTATAATACATACTCATTTAATACGTGGGAGAATAAGCTTTCCATTTTTACGTTAAGCCTACCAAGCGGTGGAAGCTGTCTGGCCGCGAAAGACCTTTTGTTGGCTTACCAATAACATACAGGAAATTAGAGACCACTCAAATTGCTGCCGGCACTCCACAAAAGCACTTTCATACACTTACATTTTTTAATTATGTAAGTGGCACAAGCTATCTTAGATAGGTCTTTAAAAAAATAAAATAAATGGCACCTGCATGATTCTCTAACTTGCACCTACAGTACAGCATCCTTTTTAGGACATCTTCATTACTTACTCCTCATCCCTACTTCTCATCCCTATTTATCATCCATCATCTGTACTTCTCATCCCTGCTTCTTCCCCATCAACCCTAATCTCATCTCTTATTCCTGCTTCTCATCCCTATTTTTCATCCCTAATCCCTACGTCTCATCCCTATATCTCATTCATCATCCCTACTTCACATCCTTTATCCCTGCTTCTCATCCCTACTTCTCATCCATCATCCCTATTTCTCATTCATCAGCCCTCTTTCTCATATACCATCCCTACTTCTCATCCCTACTTCTCACCCATCATCCTTACTTCTCATCCATCATTCTTACTTCTCATCCTTACTGTTCATCCATCATCCCTACTTTTCATCCATCATTCCCTACTTTTCATCCATCATTCCCTACTTCTCATCCATCACTATTACTTCTCGTCCATTATCCTTACTTCTCACCCATCATTCCTACTTCTCATTCATCATCCTTCATTCATACCAACACACTGTCAATGTTGTGAAACACTCCTTCACACGGATTGGTTGGAAACAGCCAATCAGAGTGAAGAGAGAGGACTACATTTTATTTGGTACAGCAACTGAAGAAAACAGCCTTCTCACTGCACATGCTGGTTGAGGACACAGGTGAGGAAATACAGCGGGGGTTTGCTTCCATTGAATCCAAGACTGTACAACATTTCATTGTATTTAATTAAGTGTTTTTGTGTTGACACAGGCTTCTGTGGAAAGCTCTGATGCTTTGGGGAAGACATGGGGCCTCCCACCTGGGCCTAAATAAACACTTGGGGAGAGAGCTACAAAGCTCATCAGAAAACATTCTCTGCTTCAGTTTCATATGCAACAACTCTGTCCTGGTTTCCTACACAACTGGAGCCTAGCCCTTGAAACTTGCAAACAACAAAGAAAGAGAACGCAGCTCTCAGAGCTAAAGGTAGCCCCAGGCTAAAATATTTACTTTATTACAAATAAAACTGAAATCAGAAAAGGTTTCAGATGAATTGTATTGCCCTATATCCAAGAGTTGAATTAAAAAATGTATTTGTCACATGTTAAACTGAAGCCAGGCAAGGTTTCTGATGACCTGTATACCCCTGTCTCCGAGTGTTCATTTATGGCCCAAGCCCAGGCCCCTTGTCTTTCACAAACAAGACAAGGCAAATTCTAGAGTTAGCGCCATGAAACCTATTGGTGTACGTGCGCTGTATACATTTATTATTACATAACATAACAAACCATCAGAGCTTTCTGCAAAGGCCTGTGTAAACAGAAAAACATTTAAATAGAATGAAATGCTGCACACCTTTGGATTCAATGAAAGCAAACTGCACAGTGTGCAATGAGAAGACTGTTTTTCAGTTGCCAGACCAATAGAATGCAGCCCTCTCGCTTAACTCTGATCGGCTGTTGCCAACCAATCAGTGTGAAGGTGTGTTTCACAACATTTAAAATGTGTTGGTATAACTGAGGGATGAGAAGTAGGGATAAGACGTAGAGATGATGGATGAGAAGTGGGGATAAGGGATGAGTGCTTCATGAGAAGAAGGGATAAGAAATAGGGAGGCTGAATGATGCATGAGAAGTAGAGAGGAGAAGTATAGATGATGGGTTAGAAGTAAGGAAGATGGATGAGAAGTGGGGATGATGAATGATGGATGAGAAGTATGGATAATGGATCATTCATGAGAAGTAAGAAAGAGTGATGAGAAGTAGGGCTGATGGATAAGAAATAGGGTTGATATATGATATATGAGAAATGGGGATGATGGATGAGAAGTATGCATTATGGATGAGAAGTAGGAATGATGGATGAGAAGTAGGAGTGGTGGATGAGAAGTAGAGATGATGGGAGAGAAGTAGGGAGTAAGGATGAGAAGTAAGAATGACGGATGAGAAGTAGGGTTGATGGATGAGAAGTGGGGATGATGGATGAGGAGTAAGGATGAGAAGCAGGGATGAAAAGTAGGGATGATGGAAGAGAAGTCTTGATGATGGATAAGAAGCAGGGATGAGAAGCAGGGATGATGGATGAGAAGTAGAGATGATGGGTGAGACATATGGATGAGAAGCAGTGATGTGAATAAAAGTATGGATGATGGATAAGAAGTAGGGATGATGGATGAGAAATAGGATTGAGAAGTAGGGAAGAGGAGTGAGGAATGGTGATGTCCTAAAATGGATGCTGTACTACAAAATGATGTGACTGCCAACAGGATACAGATCATCACATTTTGTTTTGTTTTTCACCAATAGTAAACAGCTCCGGCAAAAAGCATTGTTTTTTACCAATGCTGTTCAGCATTGCCAAAAGAATTGGTAAAGACAGTAGGCCCAAAATGCAAGACCTATCAACTTTTACAATGCTTGTTTACATTGCTTTACATATACGTGTTTGGAAAGCAGAAAGAGTGAGATAAAAAAAATATAATCAGGGGATTAAGTTTCCCCATTGACTTGTATTGAAGTGAGGAGAATGTCAGCCGTCAGAAAGCAAAGGAATGTAAATTACCGCCATTTCTGGCTTTGCAAATTGGAAGTCTCCCACCCGAATTGGGTCTGTTGACATGTATGCATTGCTACCACGCACCGTGAGCTGGTTGACTCTTTATCGGGCACAACACATACTTCAAACAGCTGTGGAGTCAGGCAAAAACTGGAATCAAAATGGTGACACAAGCTCCTTTACGTATTCCCACCCACACTCTCTAACCACTGCAAGTGTGGCTTCATGTCAAACCACAGTTATTCCTGGTAACTGGATAGACCTGAAGAATGTCTATTTTGTGATCCTCAACTTAAAGACTATCAGTAATTTCAAACATTCCAATAGCAGGACAAGACATGACACTTTGTTGTCTTTACCAAGATCTTATTTTGCTTAGTTGTCCGTTGCACATCAGGACCATTATCCTCCTTCATTTATCTGGAGCACATCTCGTTGACATCAAGCTATGCCAACACACCAGCTTATGATCTCCCATCTGCATGTCATGGGTTTTCTGAAGAATTTAAGAAAATCTTCCTGTATTCTTTCACACACCCTTTATGTGTTTTACAGAATAGAGAACCTCATTTAATCAAAGACTTCCTCCAAAGAAGATCTCCTTGATTAAATCATTTTCTCCCCTGAGAGGCCTAACTTACTTCAGTTGCCTCTTCCCTGTCTCCCTCCAAGTCATCGTCCTGGCCCTGCTCCATTAATGAGCTATGCAGTGCTAGAAAATCAATGATCTCTGATTTCACTATTCTGAGGTTTTTTACAAGGGTTGCAAGCGAGGATGTGTGTCTGAGTTTGGAAGGCCACCAGGTGGAGTCCCACAGTGAGATGCCTTTGCTGAAGATTACTGCTTCCATCGTGTCTTTGTTGAGGTTGAGGCAGTTGGTTGTCATCCATCTGGTGACTTTAATTATTCAGGCAGAGAAATCAGTCCAGGTGTTTGGCATCATAACGGAGTGGGAGAATATGAGCTAGGTGTCATCAGCATAGGATGTAATGTTGATTCTGTGGGCATGGATGATGCTGGTGAGTGGGGTCATGTAGACATTGAACAGAGTGGGGCTAATTGAGGAACCTTGTGGAACTCCATAGATGAGGTTGATGGCATGTGAGATTAAGGAGGCCACACTGACCAACTGGGTGCAGCCTGTCAGGAAAAAGCGAATCCAGCGAAGTGTGGGGCCTTGTATGTTGGCTTTGTTCAGTCGTTGGATAAGGATGGGATTGGAGCCAGCATGAAAGGCTGCAGAAAGATCCAGTGGAGTGAGACCAAGATGTCACCTCTGTCCATGATCATTCGGACGCCATCTGTGGTAACAATGAGGGCGGTTTCTGTATTGTGGTTGGGCCAGAATCAAGATTGAGTGGTGTCGAGGAGTTGGTTTTCAGCGACGTGGATGGCTACGCGTTTGTTTATCATCACAAGTTATCCGAGATTTCTCTTGACTGAATCTGAACTCCATAGTCAGTACGAATTGATGGAAGTAGAACTACTCTCCAGAATAAATCAGCAAGGTCCGTCTCTCTAAAATAAATTGTCAAGGAACTTTAAAATGTATTTGGCTTCCACCCATTCTACTACCTTCACCTTAATCCACTTTGGGCACAACTTTAAACAACCAAACACTTATTTGTACCATTGTCCCAGTTCACCGGTACCTCAATATCTCTCACTAGCACTTCTGAAGGCATTGTGGGGCCTTACAAGGGCAACTTGGGCAATCTCATTGTCTTTTGCATTTTATCAGCCCTTTCATAATCTACGCATTTCCTAAGTCGTCTTTCTGTTTCTAGCTCAATTCCAGGCCACCAATACAGGTCTAGTATCCATTTCTTCATCTTCGAAATTCCAAAGTGACCCTTGTGACAGAGATATAACATGTTTAGCATATCTAAACATTATAAATGTTGAAATTTACAGGCATTGTCTTCCCATTCTGTTACCTCATTCCAATATGGCGCTGAATTATGGTATGGATTACAGTGACTTTCACTGTTGCTCCTCCTTTCATTTGCACTATTTCCAATGCACTATGTTTTGTCTTTAAAATGGGTGTGTGTTCACAATGTAATCACTAGTGAGAAAGGCCTCTGCTGAAATATGTTAATTCCATACTATCTTAATAAATACATTTTTTATCAGCAATATCATGAGTGCGCTGCTTCCTTGACTTCGGTCAGACTTTCCACTACTTTTGCTAATGGACTCCTCTAAGCTGTCACAGCAGCACCATTACCACCAGGGTCCTTGATGGCCATACATCAGAGGAGTTTACCATTATATATATATATATATATATATATATATATATATATATATATATATATATATATATCATCACACAAGTTCGCCAAAGCTTGGAAGAGCCTCACACAGGTAGGTAGAATAACGTGCTTTTATTCATGAAGGCTGCAGGCAGTTTCAGTAACAACCAACATCTTGTGCCGACGCGTTTCGAGTCCTCATGACTCTTCTTCCTGGGCAATAGCACGTATGCAAAAAGACCGATTTCAGCAACCATTTTTGTTCTGATAGTCCCCGCCCCAGTGGGCGTTACTGGTTGCAAAGTATTGTGGTGCTTGTGGTTGCTAGTTCTACTCAAGTGAGTCCGTCTTGAAGCATTGTGCAAAATTAAAACCAACAGTGGGGAGAGGTAGTTGATGCCTCTATCTGCCGCACCTTAAGTCCTTCGTGAGCACTACCTTCTGTGCTGATCACACAGGGTGGCGCGATCATTGCTGCTATACAGCCGGGCTTCCTCCGCGACCTAGGCCGGCCGCTAAATAACATCACACAAGTTCGCCAAAGCTTGGAAGAGCCTCACACAGGTAGGTAGAATAACGTGCTTTTATTCATGAAGGCTGCAGGCAGTTTCAGTAACAACCAACATCTTGTGCCGACGCGTTTCGAGTCCTCATGACTCTTCTTCCTGGGCAATAGCACGTATGCAAAAAGACCGATTTCAGCAACCATTTTTGTTCTGATAGTCCCCGCCCCAGTGGGCGTTACTGGTTGCAAAGTATTGTGGTGCTTGTGGTTGCTAGTTCTACTCAAGTGAGTCCGTCTTGAAGCATTGTGCAAAATTAAAACCAACAGTGGGGAGAGGTAGTTGATGCCTCTATCTGCCGCACCTTAAGTCCTTCGTGAGCACTACCTTCTGTGCTGATCACACCGGGTGGCGCGATCATTGCTGCTATACAGCCGGGCTTCCTCCGCGACCTAGGCCGGCCGCTAAATAACATCACACAAGTTCGCCAAAGCTTGGAAGAGCCTCACACAGGTAGGTAGAATAACGTGCTTTTATTCATGAAGGCTGCAGGCAGTTTCAGTAACAACCAACATCTTGTGCCGACGCGTTTCGAGTCCTCATGACTCTTCTTCCTGGGCAATAGCACGTATGCAAAAAGACCGATTTCAGCAACCATACGCCCATTTGCCAATAAGGAATAGAGACTCCATTGTGTTCCCCTATTGTGGCCTCTGCCTTTCTTTGTGGAGGGTATTTTGGATACAGTTTGCACTGCTAGCCAGCGGCGTGCTACAGGGGCCCCTGCACTCAAGCTGGCCTGGTCTTCACTGGCGCTGTTTTCGCTCCGGCAGAAACATTTTCGTATTCCGAGGTATCGGAAAGACCAGGCCCACCACTGTGCACAGGAGGACAGGAAGCGGTGTCGGAGTCACGGAACTCTGCCCTGGGCGAGGCGCACTGTCGCACTTGCCCCCGCGGAACACATACCTGGTTGCGGTGGTTGTGCAGTCAGGGGACCCAAGGAGCCACGATATTCCTGCAGGCAACACGGGACATTGGGAGAGAGCTACTCGAAAAAACCTGCAGTCCCCACAACGTTGTTGCCGTCCTATCCTGGCAAACCATTGCATGCTGGGAGTTGCAGTTCCTTTGACCATCGGGAAAATGAAGCAGGTGACATCAATCATCGCTTTCAGGGCGGAGACTATTATAACTAGCTTTGTTGGGGCAGGACTTTTTGGCAGCATACTCACCTCCTGTTTTATTCTGGGCGCTGAAGAGGCTACACAGCCGAAATGCATACGCCCATTTGCCAATAAGGAATAGAGACTCCATTGTGTTCCCCTATCGTGGCCTCTGCCTTTCTTTGTGGAGGGTATTTTGGATACAGTTTGCACTGCTAGCCAGCGGCGTGCTACAGGGGCCCCTGCACTCAAGCTGGCCTGGTCTTCACTGGCGCTGTTTTCGCTCCGGCAGAAACATTTTCGTATTCCGAGGTATCGGAAAGACCAGGCCCACCACTGTGCACAGGAGGACAGGAAGCGGTGTCGGAGTCACGGAACTCTGCCCTGGGCGAGGCGCACTGTCGCACTTGCCCCCGCGGAACACATACCTGGTTGCGGTGGTTGTGCAGTCAGGGGACCCAAGGAGCCACGATATTCCTGCAGGCAACACGGGACATTGGGAGAGAGCTACTCGAAAAAACCTGCAGTCCCCACAACGTTGTTGCCGTCCTATCCTGGCAAACCATTGCATGCTGGAAGTTGCAGTTCCTTTGACCATCGGGAAAATGAAGCAGGTGACATCAATCATCGCTTTCAGGGCGGAGACTATTATAACTAGCTTTGTTGGGGCAGGACTTTTTGGCAGCATACTCACCTCCTGTTTTATTCTGGGCGCTGAAGAGGCTACACAGCCGAAATGCATACGCCCATTTGCCAATAAGGAATAGAGACTCCATTGTGTTCCCCTATCGTGGCCTCTGCCTTTCTTTGTGGAGGGTATTTTGGATACAGTTTGCAATGCTAGCCAGCGGCGTGCTACAGGGGCCCCTGCACTCAAGCTGGCCTGGTCTTCACTGGCGCTGTTTTCGCTCCGGCAGAAAAATTTTCGTATTCCGAGGTATCGGAAAGACCAGGCCCACCACTGTGCACAGGAGGACAGGAAGAGGTGTCGGAGTCACGGAACTCTGCCCTGGGCGAGGCGCACTGTCGCACTTGCCCCCGCGGAACACATACCTGGTTGCGGTGGTTGTGCAGTCAGGGGACCCAAGGAGCCACGATATTCCTGCAGGCAACACGGGACATTGGGAGAGAGCTACTCGAAAAAACCTGCAGTCCCCACAACGTTGTTGCCGTCCTATCCTGGCAAACCATTGCATGCTGGGAGTTGCAGTTCCTTTGACCATCGGGAAAATGAAGCAGGTGACATCAATCATCGCTTTCAGGGCGGAGACTATTATAACTAGCTTTGTTGGGGCAGGACTTTTTGGCAGCATACTCACCTCCTGTTTTATTCTGGGCGCTGAAGAGGCTACACAGCCGAAATGCATATGCCCATTTGCCAATAAGGAATAGAGACTCCATTGTGTTCCCCTATCGTGGCCTCTGCCTTTCTTTGTGGAGGGTATTTTGGATATATACAAATATATATATATATATATATATATATATATATATATATATATATATATATATATATATATATATATATATATATATATATATATATATATATATATACATATATGAAGAAAGCAGCCCCTGCTCCGTCAGTGGTCGGCGGAGCACAACAGGTTTTAGACCTCCAATGGCCCCACAGAGTACAGCGAAAATCCGGCCCAGAAATCAATCCAGCCTCAAGTGAGTTAAATATATATATATACAGAAAATCAAGCAGAGAACTCTGGGTAGTTCTCAAGTTTAGTTGGAAAGCAGCTACTGTACAGAGCACTCTCAACACCAGCGACACTCTAGATCTGCTCACCTCAAATGTCTGTTTTTCAATCAAAGTCTTTAAGCTTAGGATTAGCACAGGGCCATCCATGCAGAGATAGAAATGGACAAAGTCTTTTGCCATTTCTACAGAAAAGACTTTAAGCATAGGACTAGCACAGTGCTGTCCATGCCGAGTTGTAAAATGACAAAAGCCAATTACCACTCCAGACACAATATTACAGCTTTCAATTGGTAAAATACCAACCAAGCCAACCCGAAATGAGTAAAAGCAACCCCTGACACAGTGTTTCGCTCTTCAAGACCTATAAAACATGATCACTTGTCGCTCACCTTGGGCCTCATCTTGTTCCATCTGTATGTGTAACTGTTCACTGCTAAAGTGCCAACCCTGAATTTAATAAAAAGTGTTCTGGCCCACTGCAGAGTAACCTCACCAAGATAGGGTTTAAACTGAGGGAAGAGTTTTATACAGTATTACCAACAAGAGAGTCAGGGTTATTACAGTCGCTCCTGTACCCCTATTTAAAGTATATATTAAACAACCAAAGAGTGACTTAGTGAATAAATATGTTTTTTTTGGGGGGGGGGGGTTTAGACAGATTTGGACAGACCACCAAAGGTCAGCTATTCCTTACTGTCACAAATAAAGATTATACACCCAAAACAAGGCAAAACACTCCCATTAAGGGCATACCATGCCCTCGTGATTAGAAAAAAGAAAAAAGAAGAAAAAGAAAAAGTTTTTTCTTTTTAGAAGAACCCTCACTCACCACTAATTGGTGACATGCTTCATCATTGGTGCTACAACGCCTGGTTACAGCGGAGCTGGTTCGTGGTGTGTGAAAACAGTGCAAAAAAAAAAAAACTAATGAGTGATTTTAAACTGTGTGTGACCCTGGAAGAGTTTTATAGACAGGAACCTTCCAGCAAGGCTGTCACTATCTCATTTAATGTGTCCCCTAAATACTTTCTTCACAAGAGTCTTTTTTGAGGAATTAATGGGAGAGATTGGTCCACAGGCCTTCCAGACCCACAGTAAACAGACATATTTTAATATAAGTTAGCCAAGGAACAGTGGTGTCCCTGTCCAAAAGAATCAGTTAGCGATGGCCTTATCTATACTATTCAAGCTCGGAGCATGACCATAACCTAACTCAGTATACCAGGGGTCTCACAGAGGCTAGGCCGACAATCCACTGCAGAGCTAGGTCAAAAAACAGAGGGACGTGTGGCGTGGATTGGGGAGGGAATAGTAAGAACCTTATAAAATAATTTTCTCTAACTGTAAGGGCACCCAAGGGACCTGTACCCAAACCTCAGCCCTTTAGAGTGCACCCAACGAGACTGTAACCTTATAGACCTTCAGTACTGGACAGACAGCTCTCTGGGTGGAACCCCTCTGCATCCTTCCAATGGCCGCTGATTTGTGTAGTAAAATAGACCTGGAGTTTTCAGTGTGGGATAACCATGACATGGAGCTGCTGAACCTTATACCAAGGTATTCAAAGTGTCTGATTCCTCAAGTACCACCTCAGTCCCCAATGCTAGGTTTCTATGCCATCTTAGGGTCATACATTTAGTTTTCTTTACATTGATCTCGAGCCCCCTGAGACTACAGAAATCCTAGAATTTGTTTAACAAATTCTGAATCCCAAGAGGGGATCTAGAGCTGAGGAGCATCTCATCGGCAAATAACAGGCCGGGGGCGAAGAGACCACCAACTTTAGGAGAGTCATTAATAGTCGTGGAGGAAATTAAACGCGTTGTTAATATACAGGGAGAACAGCGTTGGAGCAAGTACACAGTCCTGTTGCACCCCCCATGTGACACTACTCCTCTCTGTTAGTGGCCTGCCCCTACCCTAACACACTTGTGCAAAGTTGTTCCCATGCAGCCTCTCCAAGATCCCTACTAGAGTTGGCGGTACCCCCATTGACCTGTGAGGGTATCTCAGAGACTAGCTCTGGGAACCAGATCGAATGCTGCTCTCAGATCAATAAAGGCAACATAAAGGTAGCCCTTTATAATCTTGATATACTTCCAAAGCATCAATGAAAACCAAAATATTTGATCCACAGTTCCCATATTGGATCTGAAGATATTGAAACTGGTGGCCCCCATCTGGAGTTTGGCAAACACCTAGTGGCAGAACACCTTCTGTACCTGTCAATAAGGCTAATAGGCCTATAATTACTTGGGTCGGATCTGGCTCCCTTTTTGATAATTGGAATTATCACTGCCCCTCTCCATGAATCAGTGAGCGGAGCACCTGACATGATCGAATTGGACAGGATATTAATATACGGGGCCCAGATCTCTATCTCTGCGTGGTAGAAGTCACGAGGAATAAGATCTAATCCAGGTTCTTTCCCCGGTTTCATGGACAAAACTGCTTCCTTATTGTCCTCTAGAGAACAAATAATGGGATCAAAACACAATTTGCATTAGCCTGCAGGAGCAAAACAGTGTTAGAAGCCAACTGGGTTAAGGAGGTTATGAAGTAAATATTGCAAAAAATATTTGACCCAGATCTCTGGTTGGATATGGTTGGCATTTGGAGTTCGAGCTTCCAAGCTGCCTTGGGCAATTATATGCCAATAGGAGCAAACATCCTTTCTTTTGGAGGCTTCTAACAAGTCCAGTACATTTTTCTCCTGCCAAATCTTTTTGCTGGGCTCCATCACCTTTTTATACAAATTTCTTGCCTCACAAATCTGCTGGGGGGATAGAGATCTAATAGCGGTCCGCAGACTTGATTTAGCCTGGCTTCAGCCTGTAGAGAACCAGGGGGCAGAGTCAGAGGTGGCTCTTTTTAAGTTGCCAGCACCCACCCCCACCTCAACAAGACAACTTAAAGAAGTGAAGAAGCGGCCATGGATGGTTGTGATAGGAATCTTGTCTGTATCGACATCCTCATGTGGAGAAAGAACTATATCAAATGGGTTGTAAATAGGGGCAAGCCACATTGACCAGGAATTCATTTTTGGCCACTTAAGAGCCCTCCTAGAAATTCAAAAATGTACATCCCCAGGTAGCCTGGTCTGATCCAAAATCTCATACAACCCTTTTTTAAGTGTTGAGTATAGAGAATTATGATCACTCTTTAGCCTAACATTTAAATGGTGGCAAGTTAACTTTTGCAAAGTGTCTTGCACTGTATTGCATATTGCATGTGCAATGTTAATAACTATAGAACCATTTAAGCAAGAGAAAATATATTCAAATTGCCCTCTTTACAAATACATGCCATGTTATAGAAAATGAAAAGTCGAGGCCTTAAGTTCCAGAGCCTTCCACTTTGTATTAGCCTATTTAATATTGTCACAGGTTGGGTGACTCTCAAACTCCTTGAAATGGATAAGGCCCTGTTTCCATAAATTCATTAGGTAGTGTTAATTGTGAGTATGTGCATCCCAGAATTTATGTTATCAAAAATAAAAATTATTTTCTTGAACACATCACACAACCCTTGATATGTTGGAGTATACTATTAATTTGCTTCCTTCTGCTAGCAGTCTTGAGGTGGAGTAATACAGAGTTCATCAACAACTTGTTTCACCCCATAGGGCATGTCTGCTTAGGGCTATCTCAAGGCTGAAAGTTACCAAATTACTAGGTCAGTTACATTAACTGAACAACACTGATGCACTCTTAGTTACAACGGAGAGCAATACAAACATGCAGTGATAACTGCAAACTGGGAATGTAAACAGAACACACGTCAAAAATGATTTATTAATACACATATACATTTCCACTCGATAAATGAAGGTGGGGCACTGAATGCTAATTTATTTTATTCACGGGTATGCAGACAACAACTGTCTCTCAGGACGCATTTCAGCCCTGGCTTCATCAACATGTTTTTCGCCATTTTGCAAAGATACCCTCATACATGTTGCGGGGCAACAGTAAAGCATAGAAAGGGAAATGTTTCCACAATACTGCCCTAGTGGATTGAAGGTTGCAACAAAACAGTTAATTTTACACCTGTTTTCCCCACAGGTGTGTGTATGCTTAATAATAATAAGAAAGCAGCGTACAACTGAACAGTAAACCATAAGAATAAACAATATTGTAAAAGGGGCCAATATGTTACCTTAACAATGTCTACATAGTAAATAGCATCCTCCTAGGTTCCCAGAGAATTATAAACTGTTACTATACCCATGCAAGTACGGGGTAACTTCATGCTCAAGTAGATTAGTAGTCTTAATCGCTGCTCTATCATCTTTGATGTCTACTCTGAGTACATAAGCATTCACTTTAACCTGCAAATAAAACAAATAAAATAAGACATTAGTTGTCTAGTCACAAAAGACTATAATAAAACCTACTAACTACAAAATAGGCTGTTTTTCAAACTGCTAGCATATCAGGCCATTCACTATGTTCATTGTAATAGAAGCACACTTAGGGGCCGATTAGGATGGCGGTTTTTCCGCATCCTCCGGGCCGGCGGAAGTGTCCGCCGGCCTGGAGGATGCGGAAAAACCACGGCGGAGACTCCAAAGACCCACCGCCAAATCAGGATGGCTGGTGGGTCTGGAATTCCGTCCGCCGCTTTTCCGCCGCGGTCGGCTTCCGACCGCGGCGGAAAAGCTATAACATGGCAGGCGGTGTCTATGAGACACCGTCCGCCATATTATGATGTTGGTGTAAATATGCTTTTCCACGGCGGCTTTTCCGCCATGGAAAAGCATACGGACATTCACTTTGGGGGCCCGTTGCGGGCCCCCTGGGTGAATGGGGGGTGGGGGGTGCACATGGGGGGTACCTATGGTACCCCCCTGCATTTGCGTACACAAAGCAGCAGGCACCGTGCGGTGCCTGCCGCTTTGTGCATGTAAATGCAACACATGCATTTTTAACATTGCGGCGGGTGCAGCTTGAAGCTGCACCCGCCGCAATGTTAAAAATAGAGGATGTGACCGCCACCCTGGCGGTCACATCCTAATTGCCATGGAGGGACCGCCGCTGCCCATGCGGACGGTCCCTCCTACTCAGGGGTGGCGGACGGACGCAAGTCCGTCCGCCATCCTAATCGGCCCCCTAATGTCTAAATCTAACATCAATATAGTCTTACAGGTGTACATATAGTTCCTCAGCAGCATTGAGCCCTTTTGACTCTTTGCTATTGAGGGCCAAGATGTACCTGGATTCCAGAATCCTAAGTCTTTTTTCTTTGTCCCCCCACCCTCTTTCATCTAACATTATGCCATCATCACACTGTACTTGATATCCTTCGTTTCACTGTCGTAGTAGGTATGACAATATCTTGCTAGGGCATAACTTGTTTTTAACAGCCCTCAAGTGTTGCAGGATGCGTCTGTGCACCTGCAGAGCAGTGCCGCCTACATACAGTTTTTCACACCCACATTTTAATACATATACTACATATTCACTTTTTAAGTGCTGTGCTCTCTGATTTTCTGGGTTCTGTTGTTTACTGGGAATTCTTTCATATTTTCCCCGTTTGTGCAAGCTTTGCATTTGCTGCACCTAAAAAAAAGTGAAAGGTCGTAACCATGTTTCTTTTTCTACTCTCACATCACTGTGGACCAGCAGGTTATGGATTGAGTCTGCTCTCTTGTATGTGATCAAATGTTTTTCAGTATATCCATCCCTATGATGGGGTCACTTTTGAGTAGGTGGCAATTTTTCTGTAGTATATAGTTTTATGTGATGTATTGTAAGTAGTAATGAAGGAGTGTTTCCTTTATTTTCTATTTTGCGCTTTTTTCTGTAAAGGAGAGCTTCTCTAGGTGTTCTCTCTACACTCTCACTAGCGTTTATAAGGTTGTGTTTGTGGTATCCATCTTCCTGAAATCTCTGGGTCATTTCTGCTTTTGCCTTTTTAAAACCCTCATCCGAGTTACAGATTCTCTGGCTCTTAGGTATTCACCATAGGAAATACCTTGTATCTGACTGCTGGAGTGGAAGCTCTATTCATGCAACAAACTATTCCCTGCGCTCGGTTTTCTGAATTGGGAAGAAACAACTTGATGGAATCCACTTCTATTTTAACAGCCAGGAACTCTTCCATAGTCTTACTTATCAGGCTTGTGAATTTGAGATTTAAAGTATTCTCATTGATTTCACTAACAAATTTCTCTGCACTATCTGTGTCACCTCGCCAGATGATAAAAACGTCATCAATGAAACAGAGCCATGTCACGATGTTATTGCTCCATTTCTCTAATGGGGAATTGTTCAACACCTGATCTTCCCAGCCTTCCATGTGCAGGTGCGCAAAACTAGGGGCAAAGCACGTACCCATGGCAGTCCCTTGCTGTTGCTCAAAGATGTCATTTATAAAAAAGAAAATGTTGTGCCTAAGACACGAACTCATCCTTTCAGTCAACATCACATTGTGTTTGTAAAATCTGATATGTCTCTCCTTGAGAAAAATGTTCTGTACTTCTGATGCCCTCTTCATGTTTTATGCTTGCATACAGTGACTGGACATCTAGGGGCTGATTACGATGTAGGGCGGATCGCCACCGATCGCTTGACGTTGACAATCCGCCCTACATTTCCCTTCGCCCGCCACCCATTTCCCCCGCCATATTAGTATGGTGACGGGACCTCGGCGGGCGAAAAGATCACAATATGGTTGCGGTGTCTGTGAGACACCGCCATCCATATTATGATTAGTGCGGTAATGAGCCTTTTTTTTCATGGTGGTATTGCCGTCATGGAAAGGCTTGCGGTCTTTGCTGTTGGGGGCCCGTAGCGGGTCCCCATGGTGTTGGGGGTGGTGGGTGCACATGGGGGGTACCTATGGTACCCCCCTCATTGCCATACACTACGTGGCAGGCACCACATGGTGCCTGCCATATAGTGCATGGGAATACCGTGCACAGTCCATTTACACTGCGAGTGGGTCTGCAGCCAGCAGATCCACCCGCAATGTAAAGGGGCCAGAATGCACCCGCCAGTGTGGCGGGCGCATCCTGATTTACATGGCGGGACAGCCATGTCCTTGGCTCCCCTATGGCTGCCATCGTAATGGACCCCCTAGTGTCTTGAGTAGAAATTCCTCCTCCCATAGCGTATTGTGCAAGTGCCTCAGGAAGTCTGTGGTGTCTCTAATATATGAAGGTAACCCCTCTATGAGTGGTCTGAGGAAGTGGTCTATATACACTTAGACACATTTTCAAATAGAATCCCCTGTGCTGCAATAATAGGCCTACTCGGTGGTCTGGAGGCATCTTTATGTATTTTGGGGAAGAGGTAGAAAACCGGAAGGTTCGGTTTATGAACTTTCAAAAAGCTATATTCATCACTACTAACAAGTCCTTCATTTCTCCAGTGCACTAGTCTTTCACCGAAACCTTTTCCCACTTACTTGCAATGTGTGATAGTAACCTTTCTATAGCATGCACAGTCCCTCAGATGGTTGTATGTTTCCCCCTTTGTCAGTATTTCTGAATACTACATCCCATTCTCTGATATTTTCTTAATGGTTTCCCTCAGGCAGATTTCTCTTTATCATCGTTAAGGGTAGGTGGGAGTGCTCTGGATCTCGGTCTGAGTGCTGAGCCCCCCTCCTCGGAGACCCAGACACCTTCATTCTCTAGCCTTGCCGCTATCTGGTCATGCTCTGTGGGGCCATAATCTGTACCTTCTAATTCCCATAACTCCTGCATAACCTCGATGTCTCCTGCTACCAGATTCTGCTCTGGAATATTCATGACGGCTGGTGGTTATCTTCTTGGGAGTATTCATTTTATATAGTTTTGCTAGTTTAAGTTTCCTAACGAATTTGAAAAGCTCAATTCTAGTCTCTACATAGTCAAATTTCTTTGGTTCACAGTATGATAGTCCCAGTGTCATGTTTTTTTGGTCTTCATCTGTCAGTGTCATATCTGAAAGGTTTATTACCGTCATAGTTTTGTTGTTCAATATCTCCTGTTGCTCCTGGTCACTTTGCCACTGCTATTTTTGGCGTTTTCTATTTCCTTGGCCACCTCTTCTGTTCTTCCTCTTCCTTTGCCTCTTTGTCTAGTATTTCCTCGCCAGGGTCTGTTGTTTGTTCTCCTGTCCATCATTAAAAAATCTAATTCATCTTGGAGTGAAGTGTGGCCACCTATTCTTCTGCCTTCCTCATGATCCGTGTCGGGTGTACTAGCATCACTTGGTAGGGGCGGCTCTCGCTGGGTTCTTTTCACCCCTTTCAATCTTTGCCTCCTCAGATTATCGAAGCACTTCGCAGGGGTGTATATTTGGCCAGTTTGATAATCGATTCTGTCTCTATTGAATATTCGTGCCTTTTTTTGTACAATTCAATCTTCTACTGCTATTATACTGTCATTCATGGCTTTCATTAGAGAGTGGACTAGTTCCTGATTAGTATGTTTGTTGATCTTTTCCTCCATCTCTTTGATATTGCCTAGGATCTTTTCTCTGTCAAGCTTGTCGTATTTTATCAAGATTCTAATCATACCAGCCGAACAGTTTGAGTTGTGTTCTGCCACTCTCTCAGCATCTCAGGGTTCGGGTTTTCATTGCTAGGCATTGCTAGGATTCTGAGTCCTTTGGGCACTCTCTTCACATAAAGATATTTTTGTAGGGAGTCACATGCCCACAATTTGTTAAGTTCTGTCTTTTTTAATTTTTTTAGCAGTTTGAACTGTATGTAAATGTTGTCGCTGTTTCCAGGTGCTCCTCCAGAGGTATTACTGGCACTCTGTCCTGTTATGCTTGACAAAATAGTGGCTGACCGTAGCTGCCTCACAAAAAACACCGAAGTTGTGTTCTCATTCATAGCTTTCCCGGGACTCAATATATGAGCATTCATGGCCTTAGTGTCAAATTCCAACACTCTCCGGTCGTGCCCCATTCCGCAGTCCAGTATCCACACAACAACTGAGGCCACTCACCTCCGAGAAGCGGTGCTCCGTAACGGCCGTCCTCCGCTATATATATATAAGTATATATATATATATATATATATACATACATACATATACATATATATATATATATATATATATACACACTACTTATGTACAAATTGTCTATACACACAAATCAATCTGCAGAGTTACAATTATAGTCTGTAAATAGAACAACACTGGCTGCCTAATTACGATGTCGGTCGGAGTTGCCTCCAACCGACACCGTTTCGGGGAAGAAACAACTCGACCAATGGTCGGAGGTTCTGACAAACCTATTGGGATGCGACTGCACATGGTGCGGTTGCAAGTTTTATTTTTTGAATGTGAGCTTGTGCAGAAGGCCAAAACCGCCTGCAGCACAAGCTCCAATTGAAAAATGGAAGCTTGTAAACATCCCTGCACCATGTGGCAGGCACCATGAGTGCCTGCCACATGGTGCAGGGATGTTTTAGAGTGGGCCCAAATTCGTAGAGCCAGGGGGCCCTACTATGGGCCCCAAGAGCCAGCTTCCTAAAGCCAATCCATGTTGGAAAGTCCGACATAGATTGGCTGTCGTAAACCAACATCATAATCCCAATGGCTTTGATTATGGCTTTTATTATTAATATATAATATATGTATTTGCAAATTGCCCTTTCATTGACATTTTACCCATGTCTTATGTTTGATGGGAATTGTAACTCGACTGGAGATCTTTTCGCTACTGAAAGTATGTCTTCAATGTTCATGCGCAGTTGGGAGGAGCATGTGTACACGTTTTGCATTTTAACTCGTTGGTTTCTGTGTGCATCATGTGATCAAGACCGGGTTGCCCCGGTCGAAACGCGTCATGCTGCCAGAGGAGGAATAAAGCACTTTTTCACTTTAATCTGCACAAGAGTGGTCTGTACCTGTTGTCCGTGGATTTCCTTAAACTTCAGGAGTTTGTATTCTATTTAATTTGGCGGTGTAACTGCACCGCGAATACGGACCCTCTCTTCATAAGTGGCTGGTGACTTGCAGTTTGTATAGCGCTGCAAAATCTTGTTCAACCCGGAAGGAGTTTGTTGTGTCCAGCGCCCCGCAGCCAGGAAGTGGAGTAATTGGTGGCATCCGCAGTGCATCCTTCAGCCGGAGCTCGAGGATTGTTTGTGGAGTCGAAAGGCCCCCCGAGATCATTAGGGCAATGATTGAGGTGAGCCTTTGGTAATGCTACCTTCCGGAAGGCGATTGGTGGGTTAAGAGATTCTGTGCAACGATAGTTTGGGAATTGGTTTCACAGATATTTCCAAGTCCTATTCCTTGTGCATAACTATCCTCCTGGGGAATTGTTTTCTGTAATGGCAATGGCAGCTGATGTGCTTAGGGACCGTGAGCTTGTAGCGGATGCCTTATTTTTTAACCTACCGGACACTGTGGAAACTAACAAAGGGGTTGCTGGTACGGTAGATAAAAACGATGTCAAGAGTAAATTAAAACGATTGGAGAAATTGCTTAGGACTGAACTCACCAAATGTCCTTGGAAAAATATAAGGAGGCGGGCAGAGTACCTCGGGGTTGAGGGTTCTCATTGCTCCATCATTTGAGATCCCCAACCCCCTTATGCTGAAAGAGTGGGCGGGCAACAATTTGGAAGCATCAATTAATATGGTGTGTATACTAATCGAATACGCAGAGATTGACAGATTGGACATTGTGCGCCAAATTAATGTATTGAATACTGAACTCGACGCTATGGAACAACAGGATTACATTATAAAATCAAGGGATGAGATTAAGACATGCCTTGAAAAACACGAAAGCACTATCAAAACGCGCAAGGTTTTTAAGTTTGCTCGTGACCGAGCTGACTATGAACAAGGACGTATTTTTACCTTTTTTTAAATTTTGAGAATGTGAAACGGGAGGCACTAACAACAAAAGCTGCACCATCAATGCAGGTGCAACAGGATGTAAATGTGGAAACCTCTGATACCAATTTAAGTTCAGTTTTGAGTAGTGCTGAGTCGGATGACTGTAATTCAATGGCTGGCCAACAATCAGTTATAAGCGGTTTTACCCCTTCTGAAGAGTTGGGGTTTATGGTAGAGGACAGACGGCAAACTTTGAGGCTGAGACTTCTTCCCCAGATGAAAGGTGGTGTCAACTAAATAAATGTCGCAAAGAGAGGAGGAAACAGAGGAGGGTTCATGAAGAAGAAGAGAGAAAGAGGAGCACCCCAAACCAAGTGAACTCTGCCATTGCCCCTAAATCTGTAATTGAAAATACTGTCATTAATCTTACAAATCTTGATTTGGATACATCGGAAACCCAACTCTTGGTCTTAGGTTTGTCTTATTGTCCCAAAAATAATTTTAAATACGTTCAATCTCGTATTGACGTATTTAAATTTATACGTAAATTAAAGTTGATGAAGTTCCACAAATTGAATAAAGTTGTAAATGTTGCCAATACTATGATTGCTGATTCTTTACATAGTAAGAACTTGCTAATCTCTGATGTGCCAATCTTGAAAACTATGCATGTGATTGTTGATTCAGATAATGTTAATGAACCTCCTTTGGCTGCTACTCAGGAAATTTTGAGGCAATGGGGGCTGCCAGTAGTAGCCCAGTAAGCAGTCCATTCTGTCCTTGTTCTACATTTTTCCCCATGATGCCTAGGGACGCGATTGGTGTTTTTAATGATCGAATGGTTGAGGATTTGAAGGAATTGAACAAATCTATAGCTCTGAAACAAAAACGTAGAAGTTATGCAGGGATCAGATATTCCACCCTCATGCGTAAAATTAACGACCATGGTAACATCATCATAAAAAAGGCGGATAAAGGGGGCAATGTTGTTTTGTGGCCTCGAGATATGTACATTAAAGAGGCAGAGAGGCAGTTGAACAACCCTGTTGCTATAGGAAGGCTTCCTTTAGTGAACTCAATAGAATTAAGGACTTAATACAGACACAGTTGACTCAATGGAAAAGGGAGGGTCTTATCACCAAGAATGTTTTTTTGTATTTGAAAAAAGATCACCCTATAACTCCAATATTATATCTTTTGCCCAAAGTCCATAAAGGGTTGTCTCCTATACCGGGGCGTCCTATTATTTCTGCCCAGAATGGTTTACTTGAACCGATCTCTAAATACGTTGATTTCTTTCTTCACAGTTATATAGAATCTTTACCATCTTATATTAGAGATTCAGGTCATTTTTTAACTAAACTTAAGGAGGTCACTTGGAGTCCAGATTACCATTTTATTGTAATGCATATCTGTTCACTTTTACTTTGATCAATCATCTGGACGGTTTACATGCTATTCAACACTTTTTGTCAAGTAGAGAAATCAAATTTTATGAACACAGTAAAATGCTAGTAAAGATGATTGAGTTATGCCTTTACAATAATGTTTTCCTTTTTAATAACGAGGTTTACCAGCAGCTACGGGGCGTGGCCATGGGCACATGCTTCTCCCCCAGCTATGCATGTTTACACCTAGGTTGGTGGGAGGAGCATGTCCTGGGTCGCGCCTCGGGCGTTGTAGGAAACCAAGGCACTGGAATCATGCAAATTTGGCATTTTATTGATGATGTGTTTTTAATTTGGCAAGGATCTAAAGAAACTGCTGAGCAATTTGTGAAGAATATCAACAACAATATGCTCAATCTAGAATTCACGGCTACTGTTAGCAAAGTGAGGGTTGATTTCCTGGATGTGGAGGTATATATTTGTGATAACATAATTCACACTAAACTCCATAGGAAGAGTACAGCTGGCAATTCAACTCTCCATGCCTCCAGTGCCCATCCCCACCACTTAATTAAAAGCATCCTCTTGGGGAGTTTTTAAGAATTAAGCATATTTGCAGCAATGAGAAAGATTTGGAACTATGCTTAAATGAATCATTTCAAAGATTTATGAATCGTGGTTACAGAGAAATTGATCTTAAGAATGCATTGAAGAAAATGTTTTTAACATCTAAAGCCTCGCCACTGGTGACTAATATTGAAAATACACCCTCTATGGGTGAGGTAGTGCCTTTGAAAGAGGACATGACTGTTAGATTACTTACTACTTTTAGTAACCAGGAGAGAAAGATTCGCAATATCCTCAAATCCAATTGGCCTATCCTTAAGACTGACAATACTTTGGCACCACTGTTGAGGTAGGTCCCCAGTGTTACTTTCCGGAGGGCACCCTCTATACGGGATGCTCTAGTTAAGACCAGTCCTGAGGTAGTGAAATCTTCCAATTGGCTTTCCAATCGTACAGGCTTTTTTAAATGAAGCACCTGCAGGGCCTGTAAGTTTGGTAGTAACACTAGGGAGTACAATGATGCCTTTAGTCAAGAAACTATTAAGATTAAAGGTTTGTTTACCTGCAAAACAGATTATGCCGTCTATGTTTTAAAGTGTACTTGCAATTTGCAGTACATTGGGAGCACTAAGCTCCAGGTTTACAATCGCATCTTACAACACCTGCGTGCAATTGTCAACTCCGATCCCAGCTACCCAGTGGCGCGTCATTTCAAATTAGTGCACCCAAATAATCTCAAGGATTTGAGTTATTTTGTTATTGACGCAGTCCCAAGCTCTAAGAGAGGTGGTGATAGGGAGCGCAAACTTAGACAATTGGAGAGCCATTATATTCTTCTTCTTGACTCCAAAATTCCGAACGGTCTTAACACAGGGGATGATTTGTACAATTTATTATGAATATTTTTACAATATTTATATTGAGTATTCGGATTCCTGTAATGACATTCTTTCCTGTTGAGGAGCAGGCTTGCCCCCTTAATATAAACTGATTTAATTTGTCTTTTGTTCCTCTTTTCATTGCTGCTATTTGATATATGAATTTTTAAGCTCTAATTGTGTTTCAATGAATTTTATCTGGGACCTTTTATCATGTTTTTATCGGATTTTTAACTAGTTTTTCTAGTGTTTCTAGTTTTACTGGTTTTTTATCTGGTGGAGATGTGGTATTGGATTTTGGTGGCTATTTATTGGACATCTATTGATTAGTGGCTCTTTAGAAACTCATATGATGGTTTGAACCCTCTTTGATGAGAGAAAAAAATATTGGGCATGACATTTATTTACGTATGTATTCAGACATGTACTCATTGACTTTTCTAATGTTTGGCAACCAAGATGATGTGCACTATGTATTATCCGGGGTTCAACATGAATTATTTGATTATGTTTATTGATTTTTGAAATTGCACTTGCACTGTATTGATGGTTTAAGGCATACGCGATTGAGATATTTGAGTGAATGTATCTCAGATTTAATACTTGATTTTAATAGCACTTTTGCACGTATTTATTGCGATTGTTCGCACATTTTCCTTTACCCTACATAAATTATGTATATGTAGCGTATATTTTAGATCTGTTGAGTGTAGAAGAAATGTGGGCACTTGCACTTTATTTTTTGTCTTTGATTATGGCTTTTATTATTAATATATAATATATGTATTTGCAAATTGCCCTTTCATTGACGTTTTACCCATGTCTTATGTTTGATAGGATTTGTAACTCGGCTGGAGATCTTTTCGCTACTGAAAGTATGTCTTCAATGTTCATGCGTAGTTGGGAGGAGCATGTGTACACGTTTTGCATTTAAACTCGTTGGTTTCTGTGTGCATCATGTGATCAAGACCGGGTTGCCCCGGTCGAAACGCGTCATGCTGCCAGAGGAGGAATAAAGAACTTTTTCACTTTAATCTGCACAAGAGTGGTCTGTACCTGTTGTCCGTGGATTTCCTTAAACTTCAGGAGTTTGGATTATATATATATATATATATATATATATATATATATATATATTCACTGAAAAAAACATAGGTTTGACACCAGTTATAGTTAGCTGGAAATTTTACTGACATAAAACCATTGAAATTCCCACGTTATAGTTAGTTGGACTCACTATAACTTGCGCGCCTGTAATGCACTGATGATGACGTCACATATTACATCACTCATGACATGGTCAGTGACATCACTCATGACATCACTGATGACACCATCCAGTGAATCTGTGTCTTTCTGAAAAATAAATATGTTTTATACATGTATATGTAAAGGTCGATGGAAGAATAAATGTTTAAGTAAGTGTCTAAATGGATGTTTTTTTTTTAAATTGATTGGTTAACTGGCTTATTAAGTGTATCTTAGTGAATACATATATTAGCGAGTAATGTTTAAATATTTAAATATATGTATCAGTGTTTCACTTTGTGTATAAGTGGCTGCATGGGTTGGTGAGTAGCTACATGTGTGTGTATATGGGTTATTAGATGTTTTTTTAGTATCAGTATGAGTGTCTGTATGGTTTGGTGGGGGTATTACTTAGCACATAGATGCATCAATGACTGACTCACTGTTTGTATGTGTTTTGAAGACAGCATATGTGCAGGACTGTATGGGTGGATGAGTGTGTATATGTGTGTGTTAGTGAGTGAATGACTGTCTCACTAGTGTCTTTATCAGTAACTACATATGTTTTAATCTAGTATATGTGAGTATTGATGTATATAAGTGAGAGTGAGAGATTGTAAGAGTTCCTGTTTAAATAAGTATGTGTTTCTATAAGTGTTGTTTAAGAGAGTAAGTATGTGTAAGTTTCCTTAGAAGTACGGTGGTAGTGTGTGTATAGCTGTATATGCAAATAAATGGATGTTCAATAGTTTATTTGCATGTGTGAGTATGTGTGTGAGTAACTTTTGGATGACTGTCGGTGTGTAACAGGATGTATAGGTGTATCACTACATATGATGAGTGAGTATATGTATGAGTGACTATATAGAACTGTTGGTGAATGAGTGGATGTGTATATAGATGGTGGAATTACTGAATTGGTTGTTGTAACTGGTATGGGTATCTCCATTTTTTTGAAAATTTTAGTTTCTATTTTTGAATATGTGTTTCAAGGGTTACATTACACTGAAAGGAGGTCTGTCACTCTGTCACAAGGATGGTGTCATCAGTGATGTCATGAGTGATGTCACTGACCATGTCATGAGTGATGTAATATGTGACGTCATCAGCAGTGCATTGCAGGCGCGCAAGTTATCGTGAGTCCAACTAACTATAACGTGGGAATTTCAATGGTTTTATGTCAGTAAAATTTCCAGCTAACTATAACTGGTGTCAAACCTATGGTTTTTTCAGTGAATTTAATAGGTTTTTTTAAATGCTAATTCCTACCTATAACTGGTGTGATACCTATGGTTTTTTCAGTGAATTTCATAGGTTTTGTAAATGCTAATTCCTAACTATATATAGGGCCTCAAACCTATGTTTTTTTCAGTGAATTTCAAAGGTTTTTTAATAGCAAATTTCTATAGCTTTGGAATATAATATTTTTTATAATGAATCCTATATTGTATATTTATGTAATACTATTTTTTTATGTATATTGTTCATGTTTATTTATTTTTTTTTGCCCTGGAGCGCTCCCCGTGTGCGTACCGGTGAGCGTCCCGTTAGCGCTATTGCAGCGAATGAAAACATCATCGTGACGTATGGGGTAGCCGCGTGATGCGTCTTATGACGCACGGCGTAAGCGCACCCGGAAGCGCCCGAGCGCATACGATCGCGCTACATAAGCGCCCCCGGGGCGCGTCGGGTCATGTGACCTGAAAATAACACTTTTCATTGGTTCAGAACAGTTTTTTTTTCCAAATGATGAAAGCCCCCACCTTTTTTCCTCATTCTCACTTTGTACTTTGACTGAGGAAGACCTGTTTGCAGACCTGTTTGTAGTAAGTGCGAAATGGCTACAGTAGCAGCAGCAGCAGGAGCATCTCAACCACCACCACCACAAGGACCACCACAACACCACAGTGGTGGTGAAGAAGAAGAGGAGGAGGAGGAGGAGGAGGAGGAGAGGCAGTTCCTGCCTGAAGATAATTCCCCCTATAAACCCAAGGAGCACTTTGTGTGGGAGTTTTTTAAAATCCCAAGGGGACAAAAGAAAGTAAATGCTCCAAAAGTCACATGTCTCATCTATGGCACTGTACTTTCCAGGGGGAACCCTGCAAAAAAGTATTCATTTGGCAATAATACAATGATTCGCCATATGCAACGCAAGCACCCAAACAACTATGCTGCGGCAGAGGTCAGAGAACTGACAAGAAACTCTCCCCAATCTTCTCCCAGCACCTCCAAAAGAAAACAACCCACTCCATCGGGTCCAGAGACAAGGGAGATGGTCCCAAATATCCAACCCCAGTTTTGAGATTATAAAATACTTTGTAAATTTGCGGGACTATAATTTGCTATGGAGAGCAAAGTATCAAACTGATCAACCGTGCTGGAGACAACCACAACTGCAAAAAGAAACCTTAATTTTTTCCTGATTTTTTTTGCTCCAGTTGAGCCGTTTACAATTCCCTGTTTTTTGTTTGTCCCCATAAAAATTACAAAAAAATATAAAATTGTTCATAAAAGCCAAAAAAAGTAAAAAATGTTCCAAAAAACAATACAAAAAATATAAAACAACAAAAAGAATAACAAAAACAGTTCTTTTTAGAACTACCTCCAATTTATAAAAAAATGCGACATTTTTTTAAAACTCTGTCATTCTTTTTTCTCCAGGGTACGCCTACCGGTACGCGCACCGGGGCGCGCACCCAAAAAAAAAGAATGAAGGAGTGAGCATGAGGGAAGGGGACAGAGAGAGTGATGTTAAGAGAAAGAGAGCTAGAGGGAGCAACACAGAGTGACTGTGTAATAGATAGTAAGACAGAGAGAAGGTGTAAGAGGGTGTAAGTGAGAAAAGGAAAATGAATAAGGGAGCGAAAGAAGGGAAGAGTGAGGAAGAAGACTAAAGCAGAGGTACTGGGAGAATGTGAGTGGGTGTTGAAAGTAAAGGGAAGGAGAGTAAAGGATGGGGAATGAGGGGTAGTGACGGAACCGGAGTAAAGGAACAGCGGTGAGGGAGGGTGAGAAAAGAGCAGTGAGTGTAAGTAAAGAGGGTTGAAAGAGGGTGGATAAAAGTGAATAAGGGTAAGACATGGGGAGTGACAGAGAAAGGACAGAGAGAGTAAAGGAAGGAGTGACAGAAAGGGACTGAGTGAAGCAGCAAAGAAATGTAAGTGAGGGAGTGTGGGTGAGTTATAGGGAGTGAGCATGACGAAAGAGTAGTGACAGAGTGAGGGGACAGAGACAGTGAGGGTAAGAGAGACGGAGTGAGGGAACGGGAGTGAGGAACTGAGGACAGAGGGACTGAGAGAAGGAGTGAGAGGAGTGGAGTAAGTGAGTAAGGGAAAGGGAATGAGTGATATACTTCCTGCCTGATACCATACACTGCCCAAAGATAACTTCACTGTTAAAAACTCAGAAGTACCTGTCTGAACTTAAACCCAACAGTGCCCTAACTCTACTGATATAGTTATTTTGTATGCAATTTACAGCAAGAAAATGGAAGGTAAAGAAGAGACCATTAATATTTCTTTTGCAATTATGGATGAGGACATTCTTGAAGATTTTCTTGACTTGGATTTCATGGATGAGTCTCTGGGCCAAGAAATAATTGACTGTATAGAAACCATTGAATCATGCAATCAAAATTTTGAGGAGATTCCAGATAATCAGATGTTGGAAGTTCTATTAAATTATGAAAATTATGAACAATAAATTTATATTTAATAATTAAAAATTGTTTGAGACGTTATTCATTTTTATATGTAATTCATGAAGTAGTACCAAAATGATTATAATATAAAATGAGACTTATAGTATACTGTGCAACTTTTTTGTGTTACATAGTAAGTTTGCTCATAGTTACTTCCTTTCTCCCACTATATTATCTCCAATGTGTATTTGAGATCTCTTTTTCATCTCCTGCCTCCATTCTCTCACTGTCTGTCTCTAATGCACCATATCACCGCCAATTTTGTGTAGATTCAGAAGAGAGTAAAATGTAATAATTGAAAACATCATAAGGGAGCACTACCCATGATCCCCTAGGCCTTCTCAGGGAGTGAGTGCTTAAAGGATCTTTCCTGACAGACTATGGTATGGATTCCATATACCACAATAACTTCTGTAACAACATGCAAGATATCTACAGAGGAGACGGTGTACATTGAATTTAAGACTCTGCATTGGTACCTACATGTTGGTACTTTAATCACCCACACAACACAACAACTCTATTCAGAGCTACCCTACCTGTAAGCACTTTAAAATATTATTTTACTGTTTCACTGGGTTTTTCCCATGGTACGCTCCCCGGTGCGCGTACCGGGCGCTCCCCCCCGCGAAAATCGAAAAAAACAAAAAACATTTTTGCCCCGCGGGGCCCTTTTATGGCCCCCACATCAAACCTAGGGGGTCAGGGGGGGTCTACCCTGCCCCCTTTTGGTCATTTCGCCCTTTGTTTTTGCAACCTCTTGTGTCTCGATCCTACCGAGACACAAGAAGGCGGCCGCTCCGGACTGTTTGGAATGTTGACAGACACCCGAGAGCCAATCAGCTTTCCGGACGCGAGCGCCCATTTAGATATATATATTTTTTTTAACCTAAATTACTCAAAATCCACTGGAGCACATATCCTGAGACATAGCAAAGGCACATCGGGCTACCAGTCCCTACAATTTTGCCAAGTTTGGTGGAAATCCATTCAGCCGTTCGGGCTAAAAGTGAGTCCAACCGCCCTATGGAAATTAACATGGGGAAAACACGTTTTGGGACCCCCCCTTTTATCTCGGCCCCCGCTTGACGAATCCCCCCCAAACTGTCAGGGAAGGAGCGGAGCAGAGCTGGCCATTTTCTTGGAGAAATTCAGCCAATTCCGTCCATCAACGCCAAAGTTATTCCCAATAGAATGTTGCGGATTTCCTATGGAAAACGATCCTAACTATAACTACCTACTGGCGACCGCCAGTAGGTAATATATATATATATATACCACTTATGTACAAATTGTCTATACACACAAATCAATCGGCAGAGTTACAATTATAGTCTGTAAATATAACAACACTGGCTGCCTAATTACGATGTCGGTCGGAGTTGCCTCCAACCGACACCGTTTTGGGGAAGAAACAACTCGACCAATGGTCGGAGGTTCTGACAAACCTATTGGGATGCGACTGCACATGGTGCGGTTGCAGGTTTAATTTTTTCAATGTGAGCTTGTGCAGCAGGGCAAAACCGCCTGCAGCACTATCTCCAATTGAAAAATGGAAGCTTGTAAACATCCCTGCACCATGTGGCAGGCACCATAAGTGCCTGCCACATGGTGCAGGGATGTTTAGGGTGGGCCCAAATTCGGAGAGCCAGGGGGCCTTACTCTGGGCCCCAAGAGCCAGCTTCCAACAGCCAATCCATGTTGGAAAGTCCCACATAGATTGGCTGTCGGAAACCAACATCATAATCCAAATGGCAGAAAGACCATCCTTAAGGGATTAGGAGTGCTTTCCGACTGGTCAATGGGCTCTTTGAGCCCCTTCGGAACTGCGTCGGATTCCCTTGCCGGTTTAAACTCTGACCGCCATCATCACAATACGGCGGTCCGACTTTAAACCTACCATGTCGGTCAGAACCGACATCGAAATAGGCCCAAAGTATCTACAAATGTTTACAATTAATTATGCATATATTTATCTCACACCATGCTTGGTATTAAGGAGAGAGGTTTATCATGGACTCAAAAAAATTCTCACAATCAGGTGAACATCCATAGCAATTTATAATTTAGGCATATCATTTATCTTCAAGTTTTCTAAACTTAAGTATAAAAGAGAAGCATCCTACAAGGTAGGTATTACAGAGTTCCAAAGATTTGTGCCATGGGCCTGCAATGAAAGAATGTGAAACAAAAAAACAGGTAGTTTCAGTGGGTGCCATGGTTCATGTATGAGAGACGATGTTTGGACAAAATATTGAGTTGTAAATATCGGGAGACAGAAATATCGGACATAAAATATTGTGATGAAAAAATATCATGAGGCAAGAATATCTTTGTCTATAGTATTGTTTTCAAGAATACTGTTGCTTTTAGTATCATTTTCAGTAATATAGTTGTATAAAATATTATATTTTAATTATTTTAATGTGTTTAGTCCTTATATTAATTTCATGTCGTACTATTGCTTGTTTAATTGTTATTTTTGTTAAGTTTGTAATTTTAAGTGATTTATAATGTTTTATTTAATTGGTTGTTGGGCTTGTAGGGGAAAGGGTGGGAAGTTAATTAAATAATAATCCATTAATAATTTATTAATACTTTTTTATTAATCATGTGATTGATATTCATTATGTAAGTTATGTACTACTGATTTATTTGAGCTATATTTTAGGTGTGGGTTGCTGGGTTTGTAGGGACATAGGGTGGGAAGATAATTAAGTAATAATTATTTAACAAGTAATTATTCACTTAGAATGAACTATTTAATTGTTTAACAATTATGTCAATTATGTAATACTTCTATGTTTTAGTTATATTTAGGTGCAGACTGCCAGGTTTATAGGGGTATAGAGTGCAGTTAATTAAGTAATAATTAATAAACAATTAATTAATAATTGTAATTATTTAATATATTATCAATTATCTAAATTGTGCTAGGCTGCTACGTTTGCAGGAGTTTTAGGTGGGAAGTCAATTATGTAATTATTAAATAAGTTTTGTATTGACAATTAATGACATTGATTATTAATTATGTACATTGCTTAATTGTTTTTTATATATTTTTAATAAAAACATGTTTTAATGTTAATTAATAATGTTAATAGTAAGAGTTTGAGCATTTTTCTAAATTAATAGGGTTATTCAAATATGTAATGCGTGTGAAGTAAAGTACTTTCCCAACTGTTGCGTATACTAGAGTAGGAATAGTAAATGTACTCCGAAGTCTAACAATTTCTGTACTATTGCACTGTTTGAAGTGGAATTTGTAAATGTAACCCCTCCTAAATTCAACACTTTCCCTACTGTTGCACTGTTTGCAGTAGGAATAGGAAATGTAACACCTCCAAAGTCTTGCCCTTTGTCTACTGCTGCATTACCTGGAGTGGGAATAGTATATCTAATATTCCCAGACTCCAATATTTTTCCTAATATTGGTTACATATCTTATTTATTATTTGTTAATTTTTTTATTTGATATTTGCTTATATTTTTAATATATTATTTACATTTTAGTGATATTTCTTGCAGTTTTGTAATTGTATTAATTAAATATTTATATTCATATTCATAGATAGATAAATGCCTTTCACAGTAGTAAATAAACAAAATGTAAATATATGGCTGTAATATGTAAAATATATATTTTTAATAATTGTGTTACACTATATATACATATATATAAACAGGTATATATATATATATATATATATATATATATATATATATATGTGTGTGTGTGTGTGTGTGTATTAATATAAGTATATATCTATAGTACTATTTATTAGTAGCATTTATAAAATTTACAATGTGATAATGTTATATACAAAAGAATTTCAGTCAGTCAGTCATAAACTTTATTTCAATTAAAAAAAATCATAAAAGTCAGAACAACGTACAAGGGAATAAAAACAGAGGGTATCCAACATACATTAAAACAAATATTTGACTAGATTTAAAACAATCACCCTGAAATTTTATGATATTACAATAAATACCTTAAAAACACTTAATCTCACCCCAACAGCACTACTGTCTGCAGAACCACCCTTCATTGATCACCATTTGGGGCAGCATCATACAATAAAGTGCATAGTACTAGATTGTTGATATAAGCCTACAAAACATAGGCGTGAACATTTACCCAGTCGTTCTTGCTTTCCAACGGATCACCCATACCCAGCCCAGGAACTTTGCGACAGCGATGACTATGGGACCTTCCATAGATGTTTTTAAGATCCTGAATGCCTTGCTGTTGGACCTGGTCCCCATGTTTGAACAGATGGGTTTCAACCATCGGGACCTGGGTTTACGGTACAATGGGCAGGCAAAAAAAATGTGTGCCACTGATTCCTTCTTATCATCACAAAAGGGGCAGTTACTATTATTGGAAGCGCACCATTTGTTGATAAAATAATTTGTGGGAATCGAGTCTACCCTAAACTGATGATACAGTTTCTTGTCTCTGGGGGTGGTGATTAGATCCCAATAACCCTCATAAGAAGCCTCATGCTTGCTGTCAAGAAAAGATTTAGACAGAGAGGGGTCAATGTTGGCTGAAAACCGTCTCATGACTATCATGTTCCAGTACGCTGCCTTTAACTCAATTTTAGTTGGAAATGTACTTTCGGCAGGTGCTGTCTAGAGGCGGCTCATCCCCATCTCACTAAGTATATCTTTAACACACCGTAGCCACAGAATTTTCCTGAAGACGTCCAGTTCTCTAACTTCTAACAGGGCCAGTGCATAGTGTGATAGCTCGGGAGTCACCCAAAGCCTCCTCCAGTAGGCGACTGGCCTATAGTGTGCCACATCTCTAACCGAATGGCAACCCAGATCCAAATATGGGAGTAGTAGCGGGGAAGACTGCAGGAGGCCAATTATGGACCTCAAACATTTATTCTGCGCTACCACCAAAGGGTCCAGGTTGGCATAACCCCACAACTCTGCCCCATATAGGATTGAGGTGCCAATTTTGAAGGTATAAATGTGTAGCAAAGGAGCAATTGGTTTGGTGTGTGAAAATCTCTGCTCCTTCAGCAGAGCACATGACAGTTGCGCGTGCTTAACAGTGAGCAGGTCTATTTGGGGTTTCCCGACAAGTTTTTTATCAATTGTAACCCCTAAATAAGAAAAGGTCTCCGTTTGCTCTAAATTCCCCCCTTCATTTTGACAGCACCCACAGTATTCTTATTGTTTTGTAGGACCATATATTTAGTTTTATCCACATTAACAACAAGATCATGATCCTCACAAAACTCCTCAAACCTAGTGAGGTCACTTTGAAGGCCCTGTCTCGTCTTAAAAAGAATAAGAGTGTCGTCGGCAAACATTAGTAGGGGGATCTTAGATCCAAAATACAAAACAGTAGGGGGGTCTAAGTGGGTTGGTTTATTGACCATAGTACCTCACAACCCTGAGCATAGCAACAAATACAAAAGGGAGGTACATAGTCAAGAGGAGCGTGTGCTGTAATGAAATCAAGTTATGTGGAAATGAAATTACACTAGGCTGAAAAAATTCCGATCAGCCCACCATCGTGGCGGAAAATCGTCATGTGGGATACGGATGGTATATTCCAAATCTCGCCCAACCCATCGATTGATGGTGCAGAGACAGGAAGACCGTGATGACCTTCTAGCCACAGTGTATTTCAGAGTGGTGCTGATGAATGTGCAGTGCTCAGTGAATAGATGTGTGAAAAAGTATTAAAAATAGCTACCAGAACAGAAAATGTGTTTATTAGGCACTGTTCTAGTGTTATGATTAAAACAGGCGCTATATAGTCTGAAAATATAACTATAATACAGCACACTGCACTGCCTGGATTCTACCCAATACCAGCCTTGCTGACACCTTTTGAATAAAATCAATAAGGCTTATTGGCCTGTAGTTCCTAGGTAGGGAGTAATCCCCTTTTTTTGTGGATGGGGAGGATTATTACTCCTGTCCAGGTGGCGGGCATAGGTGCTCCATTAGCGATGGCATTGGCAAGAAGCTGAATGTATGATGCCCACATGTCTATATAATGGAGGAACAGGTCAGCGGGTATGCAATCGGGCCCTGGCGCCCTGCCTCTTGGGACTAAAAGTAGTGCGTTTTCCACTTCTTTCTTGCTAAAATGTAAAGTGGAAGTAAGGGTAGGCAGTTCCAACTGGTCTTGTGTATCTCCAACACTTGCAAACTGTGCTTTAAAATAAGAAACCCACTGGTCTGGCTCTACGTGATTCGTGGGCACCTTACTGGGTGGCCCTCTGCCCCACTTAACCAAGTGCCGAAAAGCAGTCATATTTCTTCCCGAACATGCATTGAGCAATTCTGCCCAATGTTGTTCATTCCAGTCCTTTTTGGCACGATGTTGAGCAACCTTATATGCAGCCCTGGCCTTGCAAATTTCCTCTCTATCCCTATCTTTTGACCTAACTGCCACTGCTAAGCTCCTATAAGCCTTACGGCAGGAAGTATTATACCAGGCAGCAGCTTTGTAGCTCAAATTGATCATGGGTTTCTTACCTTTTGTAATAAAATAGCTTTTAAGCTTTGTAAAAAGATCCTCATGGACTTAGACAACAATAGAATTAAGCTCGTCCTGGGTAGCACATGTCTGTAGGGTACCTAGGGCTTTAACAACCTAGCTACTCATTTCTTCCATATGCTCTACCTTTGTACTCACATTCGCCCATTTCACTCGTCTGGAGTCGTTTGTCAATTGGGCCTCAACATGATCTGTAGGTGGTACTAGCCTTGCTCCATGGGGCAAAAACAATGGACATAGGGAGAGTATTAGTGGGTTGTGGTCACTTTCGGGTCTTTCGCAGACCATCATATCTTTTACATTTGGCCAGAACTCCATATTTAGTAGAAAAAAGTCTATTCAGCTGGTACGCTGCCCAAAGCTAAAGGTAGGCGTACCATGTTTGTTGGAGACTGATCTCCCGTTAACAGCCCTAACCCCTTGGTCCAGGCAAAAAACTTTTAGGTGAAGTGCCGCATTTGTCCATCTTTTTATTACAGGAAGATCCAGCAGAGGAATAGACCACTCGGTGTCCTCCTCTTCATTAAAATTTAAATCGTGAAAGTCCAGGGGTTCAAAAGTACAATTAAAATCACCTGCTATTATTACGTGTTGGTCTCTCCTGTGTTCTACTAAAAAAGAATCTAAGAGTGTCACCGTAGGGGAGGCTTTACCACCTTGCAAGCCCCTTGAGTAGACATTAATTAATAGCAGGTCTGGGGGTATGGGCCCGCTGCAACCTAATTATAAGAATGTCCTCTGAATCAATATAAATCTCCTCCGACTTAAACTGATCACATTGTCTTATCCAAGTGGTCAGTCCCCCTTTCGGTCTACCACGCTGCCCCTGCTCCGCTGCTTTGGAAAAATGTAAGTAACCATGGCGGAATACTTGGTCCACGGCCCAAGTCTCTTGGAAGAACAATATATCTTGCTCCTCGATAAATGTGGACCAATCTACAGAGGCTATTTTCTGTGAAAGCCCCGTAATGTTCCATGACACTAGTTTAGTATCTACTATGTCACACAGATGAGAGCTGTAACCTAACTGCTGACTTGAGCCACACTTCACCAAAGGAGAAATAACCCCTTCAAACGAGTGGACGACTACTGTTTCTGAACAGCAGTCCCACCCCATACCACTCCTATGTGGACCAGGAGGTATAACAATATTCTATCCGTTTAATATGGATAGAGTGGAACTGCCTGTGTTATTAGAGCCTCTGAGCCCATTACCCTCTTCCCACTCAACTATTGGAGGCAAGATGGGAGCAGAGACTAATGAACTACTCAGTCAGTCTATATCCTCCAAGTTGGAGAAGAGCTCAAATCTATTGTGAGTTGATACATTATAATCATAGGGGCCTTGTGTTTGAGCTACGTCCCTGGGTCCATCCCTTCGTGTTGCTTGCATTAGGGTGTTGCGATAAAAAAAAACAGAGGCAGAATACTGATAGTGTCCCTACTCTGGTACCTGACCCTCGCCCTGTCCAAAATGGTTTTGACTATCAGTCGTGACCCAAAATTCAACACAACGCAGTCACCTCTAGAGGATTTCAATGATTTCCCTACCCATGGAACTCTGCGTATCATTTTAAATTCCTGAAATAAATGATTGCCCAGCCCAGTTCTTGAATTCAACAAATGAAGTGCCTTGTTCCTAAGGGAAGACCAATGCTCCTCATCCCCCGGAAGAAGAACTGGCACATTGGAGAGTATAATTGTATAAGGCGTGGCTTCGGGCGGTAAGTTAAGGGAGTCACTCGGGCTCACTAAGCCGCCCTGTGGCATACCCTGATTTTGTCGCCCTTCAAATTCCCTCCTGGGGTCAGACTTAGCTGTAGTAGTCGGTACACTACAAACATTAATGGAAGGAGCCGACACTACAGCATTTGTGCAGCGGCCATTCTCAATGGGGGACAAACTTGTTGTGAGCTTCATTGCTGATCCTGGTTCGGTTAGACAGCCAGAGTTTCCATTAGGCAATGGGGGCTTTAGGGAAAGAAGGTGCTGCTCTATCTTGGACAGTCTTAGATCAATGCCAGACAGTTTAGTAATTAAGGGATTAAGCAAGACTGCAAGTTTCTCTTCAAATTTTGCTATGATGCAATCCTCAAAATCATTAGGCATCTACCACCTGCCGAACTCAGAGTACCTGGGGCCATAGCTACATGGGGACTACCCTTATTGCCCCGGGCTGTCCCTCTGGTTTTAGCCACTTTGCTAGCCTGGTGTGTAGTTTGGGGCAACGCACACACTTTCCTTTTTTTGTTTAGTTTTGTGCCCTCCCCATCCTTTGTTTGCACAGATCTTTGTTGGCGCGTAAGAATCTTAGCACGGGGGATAGAGGAGGTGGTGTACTAGCTGAATTAGATATATCTTTAGGTTGGGACGGTGAAGACTCAGAAACTACTGGCAAAGCAGAGACAGATGGTATATCTTCAATAAGTAAAGGGCCTGGTAGAAGGGCTTCGGAAGAGGCGCGGCGGGGACCTAAAGAGAGACGCCGTTCCATAAGCTCTATCTCATGTATTAAAATGGACTCTACTCGCGTGAGAAACGCGTCCAAGGTACCTACGACCCCCGGACCACCTGCCCCCTTGCAATAACCTTTACTCATGGCAGCTTGGTAGGTTATAAAACACAAAATTATAAATATGTGCAACACTACAAAATAATATACAAAGTCAAAAAACGACTGACCATGTCCCAAGTAGGCCCGAGAAGTTCAAAATATCACATGAAGGGGGGGTGGCCCAGCCCTGCCTCCTCCTGGCTCTGACTGGCGCGGACGGGCCCACCCTTGGCCCGGGCACGCCCGCGCGTGTCCTGCGCTGCGGGAGCCCCTGTGCGCTTAAAAACACCTCCTAGCACTTCCCCGTGACACGTGAACGTGCGCCACACAGGGAATGCTGGGAAGTGTAGTCCTGGGAGCGGGAGCAGCGTATGGTGCAGGTTCGGCATTTCGGTCCCCTCAGACCGGGTCGGGAGAGGCAGTGGCAGCAGGTAAGATCCGAACAAAGGCAGCAAAAGAATTTAGGATTTACTACTTTAAATTGATGTGATCAAGGCTACCGTGTTGTAGCCGAAACGCGTCATGCTGGGGATTTGGGAGCATTAAAACTACCTTGAACTAACTTTTTAGCGTTGCTGTGGTCTGTACCTGCGTTGTTGGATCGGCGTCCAGAGCCGACCAGTGGGATTGGTGAACGGATATATATATATATATATATATATATATATATATATATATATATATATACACACACACACACACACACTTATGTGTTTGGATGATATTAGTGTTCAACGAGATTTTATTTCCAAAACTTCTGTAGTTACCATTATAAGTAGAGGGACACAATCTTTTGCTAACCTGTATTTTTTACATGATATTTGTGTCAAACGTTATTGTTTACCCCAATACTGTGTCAGTTATCCTGAGGGATGGTAAGCAAATAATGTTTCACAATGCATTCTATCTTAATTATAATTTTAGTAGGTGCTGAATGCCTACTACCTCAGCTAAGAAAGACTAGGTTTAGAAATGAGCTGTGTGAAACCTTAAGGGTCAAGTAGTAAGGACAAGCCAAGGCCAAAAGATAAGGAGTTTGCTTACCAAGAGAATTTCATATGGAGTCCTAAAGGAGGTGCTCAATAAACAATTGTTTACTGCCAGACAGGATAATGTCTTCTATTAAAATAAAGAGAAGTATACTGCTGTGTTATATCCTTGTCAAACTCAGTGCAAACAGCAATACCAAGAGCTTACTATACATAAGCGGTCCCCTGGAAAGAAGCGGTAAGAGGAAACGCAGGACCAGGGGAGAGACACTGCTTAAACAATCAAACCTGCCTACTCCACCGTATAGTATTGGTATAACTCATAACCAGAAGTACAGTGATATGTTCTTGAACCAAAACATGTACAATAAACTTATATATCATTTCACATTTTGAATATTTTGTTGACTTAAGTTACGTTTTTTATCATGCATAAGTCTGTATTTATGTCCAACTCTATATACATTGCAACTTTGCTACACATGTACTACAAATAATGTTAAAACAAATATATAAATCTTCACAAACCACCTGACATTCCACTGACACTAAAATATTACATTCACATTCACAAATATGCCAATCATACTTCATTAATTCTGAAACACTTTAAAAACAGCATACGATGTGGAACCAGGCCATATCATATGATGCAGGGTATATCCCCAGACAGATTTCTTAGTACAATACAATAGAATTGACTATACTGAATTCAAGTTTGCCAGTAGATTATACAAAACACTGATCTACTAATCAAATAATTTGGTATTACCATGATTGAGAGTTTTCCTGATTCCTATTCAAGTTATAGTGGCACTGATGTGCGTTTCGGGGCAAGACCAAAATGCGGTACCGCCTTCTTCAGGGCGCTATAAAACCAGGACTTAAACAGCGTAGAGAGGTAAGACCGGGGGCATCCACAGTAATTTGACAATATCTGAAAAATAGGAAGGGCTCAAGTTAAACACAATAATAACTCGTATTCCTAATGCTCATGTATTCTAACCACCAACACACAGTGGGGATAGAGGCCCAACTTACCATGCCCACTACATGTAGGGACTTTTACCTGTGACTCACAAAGAGTCACTTGTTAGTTTCACACATACAAGGTAATGAATACATAGGGTGTGCCACTGTGTATTTACAGAAATAGGTAATCCACTGTGTGAGACAAACACAAGCCCAAAGGTGAACATATAACAAATCCGTTATGAACCCTGTAGTGATAATATCCTTCACCAGAGGGGATCCTAGGAATGGAAGCTAACAAGGCATAAACATATCTATCTGGATTCCGTGAATGTATAATGTGGAGACAGAGAATAACCCAACACAGTTAGCCTAGGACTCAAGTGAAGGCCGGCATTGGGACGACAGCCTCTATGACAAACTGGAGGAAGGGAGGAAAAGGGAAAAGCTTGTTAGGCCTATAGTGGATTTCATATAAAGGGTAGCAAGACTCTGCAATCAAAATACACTGGGCGCTTACCTGGAAACAAGAGCTCATGCATAGTATCATATGCTCCAGGTGTATAGATGAGGAAATAATCCACAGATGAAAATTAGGTCGATAATGATCCCCGGAATAGGAGGGGAGGTGGGGGCACTTCAGTGTTAAATCACCAGATGAACCGTAGTCTGTATGGAGATCGTCGACGCAGGTACTACAGAGAAGAAAGACCAGGAGGAGAAGATCTGAATAAATAACAACAAGCCCCAGGCTAGTCCCCTTAGGCGTCGGCATGGTACTGGGAACTGGAGATGGACGCCAAATGCCATGCTAAGCAAGGCGTACGCTCATACAAATCCCCACATCGGGTCATCTAGTAGCTGTATATTGTCGAAAAAAAGACATCATATGTCTACACATGGAGTTAAATATTTTCCCTAGGATAAAGATGCTACAAACTACATCACCTGAGTTCTCATGTCTCAAATAAGAGGGGGGGGGTTGCACAAATCACATGATTTGAAGTGCATAGACTGGGGCAAAGACTGCAGGGGCCACTGCCATGTAATCCGATTGAGGGGCTCCAAAAGGAGGCAGAGGAGGCCCAAAGTATGGTCAAAAGTAGTTCAAATACGAGAAAACAGGCATTAATTTACGGCATTTTCTCATGGGATAATTTCAATAAGTCCTTGTTTGTGGGTCCCGAACGAAAAGTTTCAATAAACTTCCCCCCTCTTGCACTGTTGGATCGTATCCTGTCCCTGGATTGGTTTCATTTTCTCTAAAATGATTCAAGTGAGATCTCTTTCTGAGTGGTTCTCCGTTATCCAAAGTTCAACCAGTGGTGCTCCAGCTTTATTAAATTACGAATGGTGGATTTATGCTTGCTGTACCTTACCCTACATTCACAGCTGGTTTCGCCTACATAGCCCAATGAATACGGGGCCATAACCAGTAATGGGATTGTCTTTTTACATTCTTACTCTTTTTAATATTTAACATTTTAAATTATTATTAAGTAGACAATATACATGTATATTAAATGGATTGTGTGATAAAGTGAATGGGATTATCCTTCTAATTATTGGGATTTATGCTATTTATAATCAAGTTTCCTTTTAAATAATGATATCTTATGTACTTTTATGATCTTGTGTGTAAGATCGAATAAAGAGATTGAATTGAAATTGAATTGAACACGGGCACTGAATCAGATATACAACGTTAGATGATCTACAGTCCGTCATGCTTGACAGGGGGATTTTTCTTTGTCTCCATTGTAAGGAGTCCACTACCATGGTTCAAGCATGGCATGAACCACATTCATTATTTCTGTTAATGAGTCTCTGTCCTGTAATAGATTTCTGCCCAAAATATTTTCTGCTGTATACCTTGGGTTTAACCAGGATATTTCTCAAGTTTCGGTTGTGCTTCAACGCAAAGGTCGGTTTGGGTAGCTTCTCAGACATGGGAATCTATATTGAGGATGTTACATTGGGAGTTTACTATTTGCCGGATCTTATGAGCAAGATTTGAATGTCAGACCACATATACCAGTTTGCCTTTATTAGTTCTTGTTTGAAACATACTGTTTGTGCCATAACATCTTGCACGCTTCCGTGAATCACGGACCAAGCGCCTAGAATAACCACTGGATAACAGTTTGTTCTTCAGAATCTCTGCATTGGCCAGGAAATCCTGGATGTTCGTGCAGGTCCTCCGCAAGCGTAGGAACTGGCTAAAGGGGATTCCTTGCTTCTGGCACTGTGGATGAAAACTGTTGAAGTGTAGCAGAGTATTTCTTCCTGTGGATTTCGTGAAGAGAGAAACCTGGATCTGCAGATTATGATGCTGTATCTATATATCCAGGAACTTCACTTGTTCCCTGTTGGTTTTGGGGGTAAATTTTATTTTAGGATCACACAGACTGATCCATAGAAGGAATTCTTGGAGTTGCTCCTCCCCCTTCCAGATGAAAAAAATGAATCTTTATAACTGGCCCACTGCTGTATGTTTTCCTAGAAGGGAGCAATTTAATTGTATATGAATTTTTCTTTGAAGATCCACATGTAGAGGTGCACCACGCTTGGGGCAGAAGCCACTTCCATGCTTTCTCACTTCGTCCTTTGGTAAATAATGCCATCAAACTCACCGACAATTTCACTGAGTACGATGGCTAGACATTGCATCAGAAACTCATAGTGTTTATTATCCCCTATTTTAGTGAGGGTTATTCTAACTACTTCCAATGCTCGTTGCTGAGGTATGTTTGTGAATAAAGCCTCAATATCCATTGTGACCAATAATTCTGTCCAGGGCCAAATTCCATGCCCTCCAACTTGAAGATCATGTGTCCTATGTCCTTGAAGTATGCTGGTAGGGCACTCACTAAGGGTTTGAGGAACGTGTCCACTAATTTTGACAGTGGTTCAGTGGCTGCCCCTATAGTAGATACAATGGGGTGTAAAGGTGCCCTGAGTGTTCTTGGGAGTCTTGGGAACTCCATAGATTAGAGGTAACCTAGTATTGGTATGTTCAGAAATTCATATTCCTGCTTACAAATTATCCCTTTTTTGGCAGCTGCTTCATTAGAGATCCGAGCAATAATCTTCTTCTTTGGGTCACCCTTGGCTTTACCACAGTAATCTGGGACATTCAGCATTTGTTTCATTTTAGCCTTGTATCCTTCTGTGTTTAGGAGGACTATCCCCTCTCCTCTGCCACATGGTTTGATTGTTATTTGCCATTTATCCTGCTCGGCATTAAAGGCTCTATTCTCTTGGGTAGATACGTTATACAGTGGTTTAGGTACAAATGTAATTGTTTTGTTTCCTGAGCGACACCGCTTTCTCAAAAATTTTAACTACTAGGCTCAATTTCTCATGGGTGGGGATAAAGGTATATTATGGTTTTTAAGCCTGAAATATTAGTTTCCATTGCTATTTCTTTGTCCATTACATTTTTCTTTTAAACTGATCCTTCTGAAATAGAAAAATAGATCCTTGGAAAGTTCAAATGTGTCCAGGATCATACTTGGTACCAATGAGAGTCCCTTTGTGAGGCGATCTTGACTGCTTTGGTCTACTATGGCAGAGAACAGATTAAATATAGGGATAGGGTTTAATCCTCCAATATTGTTGGTGTCTGGTCTTCAGAAAATGGGGTGAAGGATCTGTGTTTTGATACCTACCCCTGGATTGATTTCTGAATCTGGTCTTGCAATTGCCCTTTCTGGATCCTAACAAATGGAAGTTCCGATTAGATCCCTCAAATTGGCCTTGTCTGTTGCCATGCGAGTCAAATTGATTTGAGCTCCCCTCACCTTCTGGCTCAGATGTATCTGAGAAAGTTAGGATTTTTTTGCTGGTCCAATCCTGGTTATCAGGTGGGTTTGTATATTCTCTCGAGGAATTATAATAGTTCTCACCGAGATATGGGTAAACTCACTCTTGGGAAAAGAGTCTGACATCTTTTTTGGGTTTATTGGTCTTCTTCTTGAGCAGGTAGTCGCTAAAGGAATCCAAAATTCGGTTAACTTCCTGTATTTGTTTTTTTCGTTTCAACCAAGGCATTATATTTTTCTCAGGTTCTCTTCTAGTACCACAATTTCTTTCATCAAGATAGCCACTGCATCTATTGCTGTGTCTATGGTAAGGATCATACAGTCGCAAGAGCAATGGTTAGATATCAGTGACCACATCTCAAGAAATGTCCTGCTCTCAACAATAAGCCCTGGGACATTTCTTACTCTTAATCCATTGGGTTTAATGCCTGCCTTTAGGTACTCTAACATTGAATTGGCATGTGATTCAGTTCTCTTTGCCTTATCTTTAAGGTTTAATAGTTTGGCCCATTCATCATTAATCCCCATTATGGAAATGGGTCTATCATCTCAGATTGACTGGCCCAAAGGTCTTGTGAAATCTTTGACACTGGACCAAAAGGTTTCAATGCTTTGCATGGAAATAAGGAGAGTATATATAGCTAGGGTGATTCAGTCTAGGTGATGAGGAGGTGACTATATGGTGTGTAATGCTACTCAAGGCAAAAAATTAATGCAACGCAAGGATGGATTGTAGCTTGCAGATAACTATTCAGGGTTTGAATTTCACCACAAACCACCACAATTAAAGTCTCGGCACCAGTGGATATAGATAAAGAGTAAAAGAGGAGTAAACAAACAAATAATTAACCTAAACCTTAGTAGATATTCACCACAATATGTTGTTGGTATACTTTGCTCTATCAATACAAGAACCCTCACAGCAATGTCTTTGCCAGAAACTACACATGTTCAGAGGAGGAAGGAGCTCCCCCACTCTGACTGTATGTTGCATAGTTGGCTGGCTCTCTTTGCCTAGTGTGGTCTGGTCTTAGTGCTCAAATGTACATGGAGGGGAATTTTGTGAGCTGGTTCAAACACCAGTTTGGCTGTACTGCAAAATTCAGTGCTGAGTGAAAGGAGTCAAACATAGGCGTCTTTGCCCGCTGGGCGAGGGCCATGATTTCAAGGAGAGGGATATGGATACATTTTATAAGCTGCCTTTTCTAAAATGGTGGTTCGCTCATCCAATCCAAGATGAAATAGAGTATTTTCCTATGATGTTAGTTCCCACTTGAATTAAATAAATGATGCAAAAGAGGAGTATGTACTGCAATTTGTATCCCTGATTTTTGCATCTACTAGTTGAAACTTCTTCTAGATTCTACTTCTGGGTGTTAATCCTGACTCTTTTTTCTTCCCTTATGTCCTGTTGAGTTTCATTTAATTTATCAATTTTAATCTCCAATTAAGAACTGCAGGTTTTGCAAAAATATTTTTTTTACCCTTTGTGGTTTATCGTCCTAATTGGGACCCTCTGAAGAAAACATTGCATTAGATTGCAGTTGGTGGGAGGAGTAGCCCTTTCCTCAGGTAATCAAGAAAGGGACTCAACATAACTTGTCCAGTATCTTATTAAAATGTGCTGTTGTAATATAATAAACATTACGTTTTTATAACTTGCGACAACATACTAATAGTGTTCATACCAGCTCAAATATAGCGCAGCCTGGAGGATGCCGAAGTATGCAGTAGATTTAATAACATGTACTGGAGGGGACCCTGTTGATGTATTAGAGTACTGTGTAGGGCATCAGAAATAACTGAGGGAAGGGACTAACAAAGTGAGGAACATAGATTGTGCCATGCTGGATGGGAGAAATTAATATGGGAAGATGGTTTTATAGACGGACAGATCCCTTCAATGGCCTGCATTTCAGAGAATTCGAGTTTTAATTGTCTGACTTCTAATTTAAATAAAACTAGCAACTTTTCTTTCTTAAAAAATATTTTTTTCAACATGTTTCGGTTGACCATTACTTTGTTCCAAAATACTCCAAGGGAATTCAGTATATCCATGTTTCTTAATCTACAAATGAGATATTAAATTGGTGGAGGACTTAAGATGCTTAAATGTATTTGAATGTTTCTGCATCCCTGCTCTGATCTTACACATAATTAGTGCTCCCTGTTTTAGGTATTTTTTTTTTTTTTACATTTTCATCTGTATTTATCCATATTTATTTTTTGCAAATTTTATCTGTATTTATCCATATTTATTTTTAGTTTTGTAGATAAACTATGCTGAAACTAGTATATTTCCACATGTATTTAACTGATAAATGTGCACTTATACTTGAATACCTGACGGGTTTCAATGTTAAAAACACCAACATATAATGTCAATGCACTTATATGAAAACATGTAAATTTTAATATCAATATTGTGCATATCTCCTGCTGTTTAGGCCTCATTATAAAAATGCTTCTCTTTTTTAACGCCCTTACCTGTCAATACGTAACTCTGTTGGCCTGCCAATCATGAGTGGCAGCATTTAGAATCACTCAAAAAAAAAACAATTTCCGTTTTTACCACATTTACATCTAATATTACATTCAGACAGAAAAATAAATGGTTTTCCGTCTGTTTTCTTCCGTACAAAATCAGGTAAAACAGAAAACAGGGTGCCTTACACATTACCAAACGTATGTATAAGTGGAATTACAATCTATGAGGCATTTCTGTGCTCAGATATTACTGTCTTTTAGCAATAATTTGATGCATTTATATGTGAGAGGACACATATTGCACACAATACAAGGAAAATGTCCAGCCAAGAAATCTAATCAAGAATGTTAACATTAGGTTCTATCTTTTGGTTGCTTCTTGTATGTACCAGTTGGTCCTTTAATTGTTTTGCCTTTTAAATGCAAAATAAGGTGCAGGAAATGTTTCATTACTTATCTGTAAGGTTAAAGTTTGTGACTAGGGTGAGTTTTTCTTGAAAAGTATCCTCATTTTTACTTCAAAATTAAGCTTCCCTGGGAGTATTAGTAGCACTTTTGTATGCTCTGTTGAAAGTATTGCAAGGATGTTTTTTTTATTTGATTTTAGAATTTAAAAACTCTGATTTCTAAACTAAATAGCATTTGCACAGTTACTGTTATAGTGAAAAAGCTGGTCAACTATAGGTTATTCTGTAAAGTCTTGGGATGAAAGACCCATAAAGTAACTGAGTTTCTGTCAGTTGTTTTTCTAAAGATAGTAGTGTTAATTAATGTAGCCAGAATGTGATATCATAATTAAGAAGTAAGGTAAACAATAGACGAACACATTGCGCACTGAGCAATGTACAGGGGTGTTTCAATTCGTTTTAAGTGTCATTCCATATTCACAAGACAACATCTATATAATGTCTCCATAAGGAGATATATGAATTCTATAGATTATTGATGTTGTACAAAACAAGCTCTTTAAACTTCCCTACATAAATATTTAATAGGCTTTGGGCTACAGTGGTCCTCAAACAAGTACTGGAGGTCTGGCAGCATTGCTGTTTCAACAATTTTAAGATAACTTCTGGTCAACGGCAGTTTCACACATTACAGTACAAAAGCTTTATTGGTAGTTAACGCCTTAACTGCGCCTGCGATTTTGCGGAAGTGCGGCACTTGCGCAAAACGGGCGGGGCCGCGTCGGCCATTGGCCGACGGCAGCACTGGGGAGGTAGTGCTGCCGTCGGCCAATGGCCGACGGCAGCACGGAACGGGTTAAACTACTTGGTATTCTCTAGTGTTTTTTCAACAGCCATCAACGTAACCAGCCATATTTGATCTGGCAGTATAAAGTGACTCTCTTGTATCTGTTTATTAAGATCAAATATCAAAAAGTGAGGTGCATTAAGATAGTTATGGTGTCTTTTAAATATGAAAGTTGGGACAGGACCCATTCTATAAAAACTAATCTGAATATTTAATTGTGTGCTAAAACAGACAGTTTTATCCTTGGGGACTTTAGAAAGGTGGAACAAGTTGGCATCATCACACTCTTCTCAAGTAAGAAGTTTGCTTCCTTTTCATTTAATACATTATCTCCCTCAACCTTGGGAACAATGTTCTCAGTGATACTCTGCAATTTGTTTGTGTTATCTTTAGTTAAAGAGTATAATGTACCCTAATGCTCAGTGTCCTTGTAATTCCAAACAGGAGTGTAATTGATTCTTAAATTCCAAGAAGTGCGCAAATGTAGCTCCTGTATGTGTTTGCCAATATAAAACTACTGAGGTAGTACCTGGCTAAAATTGTGGGAGGGGGGGGGGGGGGGGGGTCACGGGGGGGGGGGGAACGACACAAGATTTATGGTATGCAGTAGTTTAGAACGGGAAAAACATACAGTACTACTTGGTTATCTCCATGATACCTTGCAGGGCTAATAATGAGGAAGTAATAGCATACCCTCTTTATACCCCACCTTGCATTAATGGTATATACTGTGTGCAAAATTTGTTCTCGGGCTACCAGCTGATGAAACAAAAAAAATGGTTAAGGAGGAGGCAGTAAACTGGGATCAGCATGCCACACCTATCAGCCTATGGAAGTACAACAGAGAATTTAGTCAAGATGTTATCCGCAGTTGTTAAATAAAACATCTAACATTGTAATGTAATGTAAAGTACATTTCTATAGTGCACTATCATCCTACGGCAGTGGTTCCCAAACTGTGCGGCGTGGCTCCCTGGGGAGCCGCCAAACCTAGCCAAGGGAGCCGCGCACCAAGCACTTTCATGCATTTAGTGTTGAAGGGTCTGTTGGGTTCAGTAAAAATAATTAGACTTAAACGCATGATGTCCATGATTTGTAAGTGACATGCCTAAAGCTGTAAATGTGGTTCTTAATTGATGGCATGTCGAGGGAGATGACCTCCATATTTCACTGGATCCCCATGTTTCAACACTCTCAAAGTAAGCAGAAGATGCCAGATTTATTTTGTTAGACTGGTCAATAGTTAATTTTTTTCTAAATGCATTATACACCAATGCAAGTTATCAGGAAAGTACAGTTGTCCTGTTATTTACACACATTAAGTATTGACACTTGTACTTGAACCATAGGTACTTCTGGTACATATTTCTTTCGGTACACACCCACACATTTCCAGACAGGCCTGCTCGCTCCTTGAGCACAGGGAAGTAAAACACCGCATACAGCATAATGCCAATATTTGGAAGACAAAAAGAGGGATGTTTAAAGAAAAAACAATCTAAGACATGTATTTGGATTGCATAGCAATTTTAGGGAGGAGATAGCAAAAATAAAGCTGTAAATGGTTTAAAAAAGTCATTAGTCACCCTACTGAGATAGGTGTGTTGGCACGTATGACATGGAATGGAAGTGCATGCAAATATTCTTCAAGCCCAAAAACACTTTGGCAATGGGGCCTACATGCATAGGGGTGATATCTAGCACTATAAGTGAGATATACATGTTTGAGAGGGTACTCTAAAAAAGGCATGGGCAAAGAAGTGTAACTAGGAATATTTTATGAGAGGCGCCACCTTAGTAACACGAAACACACTACATATATGATTATAATACTTTCATCAGCTTCATCCCAATTATTTTCAGGGGAAAAAATCCAAGTACTCCCAAGGCTGGGCTTACATCCTCGCTCCCCCCACCCTCCCAAAAAGTAAAAGTGGGGAGCCTGAGCAATGGCCAATGGTGCATGGGAGCCACAGATCGAAAAGGTTTGGGAACCACTGCCCTAAGGGTATCTGGGGGCTGAGAGAATACCTTGTTGTTATGAGCGTGCTTGGTCAGTCACCCTAAAAAAGAATACAGGAACTTTGTATCTAGAAGCTGGTCTTTCCTGGAGTGCACACGTAGATTCTACAGTTCTAAGTGGCATATATTCATTACTTTCATCTGATTACATTATTGACTCAATTTCCTGGAATCTGAAAGCCAATTTGGTAGGTTTCATTGTACCTTAAGAAACTGTTTCTGGGAATGATTTCTGGTTGTTAATTGTAAACCTACCCAACCAGAGAGGCAACTTAGAACACTGGTATTAAACTGGTTTTAATTCTACATAAACAAGATCATCTTATTGTGGAAAAGTAAATTTTGCCATGTTCTGTGTCCCTACGTGTCCTCCATCTTATGTTATGTGTGCATGATTAAATATGCATATGTATCCCCCATGTTTGATTAAAGACGCAATTACAGTTGTGTCCATCACTAGTATGCCAGTTTCCAGTTCTCGTGAAAGCTACGAGTATCAGGCCTATGTAAAGTTACGTTGCCACGTTTCTCAGTGTGCACGTTATTTCATTGTAAAGTCCCCGTTTTTAGGCCTCAAAAGGGCCCGGACACCAGATTCAGCTCCTGTCTCCTGAGCCTCGCTGAGGAGCGATACAGCCCCCACCTGTATCCTCGACCCTTCACTTACTTCCTGCCTCACAGTGCCCGGCTCAGCCTGGCTCTGCCTACGAGTCTGCCAAGAGTATGTTATGATTCTAGTTATCAGTCCAGCCCTCCTTCTCTGCATTCCTAAGCTACTGAATCGCATCAATAGTTTCCGTCATTGTCTAGCCTTTACGTCTCCATGTAAGAGAAATACTGCATTTAATGGTCATTTAATATTCTTCATCACGCACTACATGTAGAATAATGCATGCTCCAGTCTTAGAGTCTGTTAGCCTTTACCCCGATAACTTTTGGATTCTATCAACATGTTCTCTAAACATCAGATACTAGATACTGTTTAGGTACATGTCGCCCTGACTCTCCAGACTTCAGTCTCTGCTCCTAGCACAGAGTTCATAGCCCCCAGCTTCTCCTAGTAACACGTCATTGTCAGTTTACGCGCACCATTAGGTTAGAGGTCCCGGCTCCTTAGGTAGCCCCCTCCATGTTTCCGCCCCATTTATGACATATTCTGTTATGTTTACATCACATGTCTATGTATACGCCCCTGTTACACCCATTTTCACCCTTATCTTTCGCGACTGCTATTGACCACACCCACTGCTCCGCCTACTGTAATTCATTGTAATGTAACTGTTTTAGTATATATATTTGTGCACTGTTCTTAAATGTTATGCCGATTCTGATCCTGCCCCCGGCAGCGCTGCCATCCTGTTCCCGTGCAGGTTGTCCTGTTCCTGTCCTTTATGCTGTATTAAAACCTGCAAACTCCTACTACCTCGAATCTTGACTCTTATTTATTGAGCTATCTGTTATTGCTATGTCCAGTAAAACCTAGATCCGGTATTATTTATTTATATACCACATAATGGCGCCCGAATAGGGACATGCCCTTTCCCCACGCGCCGGTGAAGCCACGCCGGCCCCCTGACCCTCTGCAGCCGTGACGGAACCATACCGTGCACGTGCAGATATTTCTGCTTCAAGTATCCCTCAGGCCCACGGAGGAGACGGAGGTGGCGGTCCAGCATCCAGACGAGGCGGTGGAGGAACGCGGCGAGTCCCGACCAGAGCCCAAGCCGAGAGTCCAAGGTCCGAGGTATCCGGAGGCCCACCCGTAACAGAAGTCCGAAGTTCGTCCGTCCGGCGTCGAAGCAGTCCAGTCCAGTCCGAGGCCTTCCGTTCTTGCTGCCCGGTGAGTACCATTGCTGGGGTAGTATCTAGACAGGGTCAATTTAATTGACTCTGGTCCGTGGGTTGGTGGTACACAGACCCAAAACGAAGTGTCCACTTCGGTGGATGCGGGTCCTGACGTGTCTCTTTATGAGACCGGTAAGTTTCGTACTGTTTCAGCAGTGCATCTAGTTTCTGTTCTAGTCAGTTCTGTTCTCGAGAAAATTCATGTATTCTGTTTTCAGTATTCCAGGTAGTATTCTGTTCGAACTGTTATTTTAAATGTTCTTCATGTATTTTTAATGTCGTGGTACGAAAGTGGTGTAATTATCGTGTTCGTTGTGTATTGTATTGTGTCTAGATTACAGTTCAGTCATGCCTTTATTCTCGAAACTACGTCAGTTGAAAACCAGAAAAGGTCTGCTAGAAGCAGTCCAGGTCATTTTATGTATCAGAAGCATGGCATAAGTGCCATATTATATCTAGATTTATGGGTAGAGTATACCAAAGAGTTAGAGGAAAAGTATAGATGGCCCGTATCAGGTACGTGGGATGCCGAGTGCATCATGAGAGTAGAAGAAGCATTATGGAAAAAGAAAGCCAGACAGTCACAGAAAGATGCCATCGAGTTATGGCGCAAAGAATCTCATAAAAGAACCGAAAAAGAAATCAGAAAGTCAGAACTAAGTAGAGAATCCTTGGAACGAGCCCAAGAAAGGGAACTAATCGAGATAGGTGAACGAGTTAAAACAGAACAGTCAGACAGACAGAGGCATGCCCTTATTAAGGGTATGTATCCTCTTCTTGCCGAGGGCTTGCCAAAAGCAACCCCGGAGGCATCCAGTAATTTTCCGCCACCATTAGTTCCGACCAAGCTACGTCACAAACCGACCGCAGCTGATATTTTCATCTCGTCCTATTTGGACGACACAGTCCTGGAATATGCAAATCCTGTTCCGCCAGTCCCTGTAATCAGGCAATTCCTGCTCCCCCAGACACCGGGGCACCTCTTGCAGTACCTGCTACGGTACCCCCGGTCCAGCCTACATTACAATTTCCCGCCGCGCTGGTACGAAGAGTATCAGTCGACGATTCCAGTTTAGGGGCCGCAGGAGGAGGTCCTCCTGGTACCCCGCCACCGCACCAACGTAGAACGTTGGCCGAGTTACATGAATGTGCGTTACAGCGTACGCCCAAATTTAAGTCCGTTGCAGAAATCCGACGAGCTCTCACTGAATGCCGCTATGATCCAGTTGCAGGTGATGATAGTACAGTAATATATTCCATCCGTGTAAGACGGGTGACCGGGTATTTAGACACCCTACCAGATATGAAAGGAGATCTAGACAGAATATATCGTTTCATCCGTACAGGGGATGATCCAGAAAGTATTGGCGAAGCCATGTCTCAAAGGAAAGCTGAGATCCAGCTCATGATATTAAAGTTTCTGATTAATTGTCTAATAAGAGAACAAGATTACCCGACTAAAGATCCGGCCGAAATGAAAATCCTGACAAGGTGGAGTGATAATATAGCCGAGGGTAAACACAAGACTATCAGTAGTATAGAGAGTATGTACAAGAAAATTCGTAAGGAAATACTAAAGTTACACGAACAACGTAAAGCAGCACAAGTAAGCGAGAAAGAAAATGACTCTACTGAAGAGGTAGAGGACGAGAATCCCACTAGAATAGCGTATGTAGGAAAATCTAGATTTCCAGATCGCCATTTGCGCCTAGAACACAAGTCAGTTTTACATCATCCAGCACCAGAACAAGGTTCTCTGGAACAAGTATTTCAAGCTACCGATCACATTCTGAAATCACGAATCGGTTACAGTGAGTTAAGTACTATGCATGAACAAGAACTAGCCCGATCAGCAGTCCGATGGATTACTGATTCTACCACTTTTCCAGACGAAATAGTGGCACAAATGTTCCTGAAATTGCCCCCAGCCGAGCAGCGACTGGTGGGTATGTATATGATCCAGCACCTCATTACATTGTATGAGGGTCAACATTCTGATCCAGGTCCGTTACACGATGTCCTGAACGAGTTACTCCAGTATAGATGGAAAGGTTTAGGTACCGATTTAATTAGTGTCATTCTAGAACAGCGCCACAAATATAGTATGTTTTTGAACCCGCATTTTGTTCATGTCTCACCTCCAGAAAGTAAACCGTTTTACATAGACAGACAGAATCCGTTACGAGAAGTACACCCAGTTAGGACAACAGATGGTGAAATGCAACGAGTGTTTGTTTACACTCCGATTACAAAGATGGAACTCTTAGAGATGAAAAAGTTGATTCCCTGTCATGATAAAGATCCAGCAGGGTTCCACTGAGAATTAAAGGACATGCTCCGTATGGGAGAATACACGTATCCAGATATAATTAAAATGTTAAAAGTCCTGTTGCCCGCAGGGGTATACGAAAAACTCAAGGAAAAAGATTGGGAGGTGGGAGAGAAAAAGATCGATTGGGCAGTTCTCGAAGCTGAAGATAAGATACGAGTACCAGGTACCGGTCTAGGAGAGAAATGTAAAGAATTACCAGAACTGTTAATACAAGTTTTGCCCAGATTATTAGCCACTAAAAAGGAAGACTGGGATGCGATCTCAGCCTGTAAACAGAAACAAGACGAAGACACTAGTGATTTTTATTCTAGATTCGAGAAATGCTTTAGTATCAACAGTGGCCTCAAGACAAGTAGCGAGTCATACCCTCATCTTTTTGTTACTAAATTAGTCGAGAATTCAAGTCCACAAGTTAAGAATCGAGTTTTGAAAGTCGAAAGTACCTGGCAAGCTAATACCCCGTCCCAGATGTTACAGATGCTTCAATACCACCAGAATAGAATCAGAGAAGAACAAGATCATGAAAGGAAACGTATGAAAGACACGAAAATGAAAGTGCTGGTTGCACAATCTATTCCACAAGACAGTCAGAAGAGGGGTACGAATCAAGCCAGTCATCCTGCAGTTCCCGTTAAAGGGACATGCAATTATTGTAAACAGCCAGGTCATTTTATAAACGAGTGTGCAGTTCTGAAACACAATATAGCTACCGGTAAGACTAAAGAAAGACCACGTCCGCCTAGACAAGAACAAGTTTCACAGACTTCTCAGCCACAGAATGCACAACAGACAGTTCCAGCACCGCAGCCTATTGCTGCAACACAGCATGTTACACAGCAGATGTACCAGTATGCACAGTCCGAGTATCCAGAGTATCAGCCATATTCATGAAACAGCCTAGAGAGGGAGGTAGGCTTGCCTCTCATTGAGATACCTGTAGATCAAGAGGGTCCCTATGTTCATAGTCAAGTATTAGGGAAAGACAGAAAGTTTTTGATTGATACAGGGGCAAGTAGGACCACCATCAGTCACGCCGAAGTTCCAGGGGCTCCGCTCTCAGGCTCTAGAAATGTTTCCCTTGGATTTTCAGGAAAGCCTATTGTAAATGAGATATCAAAGCCAGTTACTCTAGAAGTAGGTCCATTGTCCCGCACTACTGATCTGTTACTTACGAAGTCATGTCCAGAAAATTTGTTAGGTATTAAAACACTGAAAGAATTAGGTGCAGTCATATGCTGTTCCCCAGAGGGAATACGATTGTTCCTACGTGACTTCAAGGGTCACTATGTATTACGAGATTTTGATCCGAGATTGTCTAATGTTCCGCAGCATCTATGGGCACAAGGTCCAACTGATGTTGGTTATATGCAAATCACACCCCATCGTGTGACTCTCAAGCCAGGTGTAGTGTTGCCACGAATCAGACAGTACAGACTGCCACCTGAGGCTGTAGCAGCCTTATCCAAAATTATTGACGAGCTCATCGCTCAAGGAGTAGTTGTAGAAACTGACTCCAATGTATGTAATTCTCCGATCATTCCAGTCATGAAACGTACTGATCCAAATGCACCCCCAGTATATCGATTAGTGATTGACCTTCGAGAACTCAACAAATGTATTATTCCCCAGTACCCAGTTGTCCCAGATATCTCTTCCCTATTGACAGCCATTGATTCTGAAGCCTCATTTTTTCAGTCATAGACCTCAAGAACGCGTTTTTCAGTGTCCCCATTCATCCAGACAGCCAGTTTCTTTTCGGATTTTGTTTAAATGGAAGGAGCTATATGTTCACACGCGCTCCTCAAGGTTTCACAGAAAGTCCAAGTATTTACAGTCAAGCACTTAAGAGACAACTAGACAATATTCACATGCCAACTGACACTGCCCTGCTCCAGTATGTCGATGATCTACTGATCACAGCCCGTTCTGAACGTGCTTGCGAGCGAGCATCCCTTACAGTCTTGTATTTCCTTGCCGAGATGGGGCACAAGGTGTCCCCTTCTAAGCTTCAATTCTGTGTCCAGCAAGTGATCTATTTAGGCCACTTGCTGTCCAAGAGGGGTAGGCAGTTGACACCTGACCGTATCCAGTTAATAGCGAGTCTTCCTCAGCCCAAGACCCAGAAGGAGGTACGTGCTTTTATTGGCCTCACTTCTTACTGCAGACAATGGATTCCTCAGTATGCATTTCTAGCTAAACCACTGATACAGTTAACGACACAGGAGGCAGCCGTATCGACTGTCCTCCCTTGGACATCTGAACATACATTTAGTTTTAATGAGTTAAAGAAAGCTCTATGCCAAGCTCCAGTTCTAGCAACACCGAACTACAGTAAGCCTTTTACACTTTTTGTCACTGAACGCGAAGGTACAGCATTATCTGTTCTCACACAAGATCAAGCAGGACAATACAAGCCCTGTGCTTATTTTTCGAGCACATTAGATCCTGTAGCCCAGGCTCTGCCTGCGTGCCTCAAGTCAGTTGCAGCCACAGCACTAGCTATCAGACAAAGTGATTCCATAGTATTAGGACATTCCTTGACAGTACAAGTCCCACACTCCGTGGAAGTTCTTTTAAACCGAACACAGACTCAGCACTTGACAATTGCACGTTTAACAGGTTATGAATTGACACTGTTCCAGCCACACATAGAAATCAGACGCTGCAACGTTCTAAATCCTGCCACACTGTTACCGTCAGTAAATTCAAATTCTGCCACACACGACTGTGTGGAAGTAGTTAACACTATGACTAAGCCAAGACAAGATCTGACAGATATTCCATTACCAGATCCCGACCTGACACTTTATGTGGATGGTTCATGTATGAGAACAAGTACAGGAGAACTAGTAGCCGCGTATGCAGTGACTACTGACACTGAAGTTATTGAAACACACCGTATTGACACCCTGTCTGCTCAAGCAGCAGAGCTAGTTGCTCTGACACAAGCCTGCATACACGCCAAGAACCTGAAAGTTAATGTTTACACAGATTCACGTTATGCATTCGGAGTCGTACACGACTTCGGAGTGCTCTGGCAGGAGAGAGGTTTCATGACTTCTCATGGAACCAAGATTCAGCATGGTCTCCTTATTCAAGCTCTGTTAGATGCCATACACTTACCGACATCCATTGCTATCATGAAATGCAAAGCACATACGAAAGTTACTGACATTATTTCTCAAGGTAATGATCTAGCAGATCGCACAGCCAAGCTTACAGCACAGACACCAGACATTCCAGTTAATAAGACACCGACATACACTCCAGATCTGACTACCTGTATGACAGTTAAGGACCCTACTCAAGATGTCATAGATATCCAGTTACATGCTACTCCCGAGGAAATCAAGAAATGGTCCGAACAAGGAGGGGTCCAGACAGATCAGGGATGGGTGACGAAGGGTAAAGCCACATGGTTTCTCCCCGACTCTATGGTTCAAGTCATTATCAATACCGCACATAGTCCAGCACATTTAGGAGAAAAAGCTATGTTAGATAGTATCCAGAACATTTGGTTCAACAAGCATTTACGAGCTGCAGCCAAGCAGAAGGTCCGTACTTGTATGATATGTTGCCAGTTTAATCCAGGTAAAAGTGTCCCGGTGGAACAAGGTGGATTCCAGCCCCCTGACCACCCTTTTGAAGTCCTCCAGATGGATTATATTCAGATGGAGCGATGTCGAGGTTTCAAGTATGTCCTTGTAGTTGTATGCGCTTTGTCCAGGTGGACAGAAGCATATCCAGTACCAGATTACACAGCCGCGACCACTGCCAAGCAGTTGGTTCGTGAATTCTTCCCCCGCTACGGACTCCCTAGAGTCGTATATTCTGATAACGGCCAGCCATTCTCATCTGAGCTCATGAAACATATTTCCCTGTTGTTAGGGTACCAGTGGAAGTTCCATTGTGTACGCCATCCAGAAGCAGCCGGTCTCGTAGAGAGACATAATCAGACCCTGAAAATCCGAATTGCAAAAGTATGTAAAGAGAAAGGTGTAGACTGGCTAGTAGCTCTGCCAGTTGCCCTATTTTATATGCGCATGGTCGCACATTCCAGATCAGGTCTGTCCCCTTATGAGGTCGTATTCGGCCGCCCCCCTAACATGTGGGGTACACCTAGACCTCGAAGTATTACCGATGTTTCAAGTAATATGCTGACAGATTACCTAGCTTCCTTGATGTCTGCCCTCAACTCTTGTCGTTCACAGGTTGCCGCCGCATTTCCAGACAATACCGAGGTGGCACCGCATGAAATCGTGCCCGGATCCATGGTTCTTGTCCGAAATTTTGATCGTTCAAGTCCGCTGGAGCCTCGCTGGAAGGAACCCCGACAGGTCCTCCTGGCCACCCGTACTGCCGTCAAGCTGGAAGGCAGGAAGGGCTGGGTCCACCTGTCACATGTGAAAAGATTTTTTGGATTGAAACCTGTTTCAAAGAACATTTCCGAGGATCTTAAAGACTGCCAAAGTACTATTCTTAAGGACTGTCCTGCAAAAGACATTGCTACGAACCCTTCCCTGTTAGAGAAAACTCCGCAACAGGAGTATAAGCTTAAACTAAGGTCTAGTAAAATAAGTCAGCCAGTTTGATTGTCTAAGTCCTCCCCTAGGTGAAACGGTTAGACCGGTTTCTGACATGTATATAATAGACCCCCACAGAGAGAGAGTTAGTGAGAACTCTAGAAGTTGCACTATTATTTTATGTTTTCTGCTATATTTTAGCATTATGATTTCCTGCACCAGTTATGCATTTTATTTGTGTTTTTCAGTTTCTCATGTAAATAAGTCTGCTAATGTTACAGTAGAGCACACATTTAGTGATCTGCCTCCCCATGAACTCTCATATCGTCTTGCTATGCGTAATAACTCCTTTATCCGCATGTTACATTATTCACACCAGACCAGCAATGCCACAAATTGTTGGGTGTGTGGTCGACTCCCCCCTTTCCAGACACCGAAGGGAGTTCTGCCACTCTTTCCTTATCCATTTTCACATAATGGTTCGTGTGGAGCATGGTCCACGTTAACGTCATCCTCAACAGATATGTCCTTTCTGAACAGTACATGTTTCCCAGACAAGCAAGGTCTTCCCCACAGAACAGGGTTAGATCTAGAAAATGAAGTTTATAATCTAGGTAATTATTCTTCGAATTTCATGGTCCTGAATGTTCAGTCTGATTCTACTCCAGACTTACCTGCTATTTCAGTATTACCAGTCAAAGGTGAATTATGTGTCCGAAATAATGGTTCCGTACATGTAGGCCATAGTGATTGTACTACTATTGTCAAGTATAGTGACAGTGGGAAATCTATTTTCAAAGCTTCACGTCATTCTTATTTTGTTTGTGGTCAGACCGCATATGTTCGTCTGCCCCTTGATTGGGATGGTACATGTTACATTGCCTTCCTACTGCCACCAGTTTTCCTAGCCCCACATGACTATCATAGGAATTCCCTCCTAGTACATACTAGACACAAGAGAAATCTCCCGATTGTCGATTATACTGAAACTGCTCTAGAACAATACATAGATATCAATAAAGGTGTCTTCCCCTACTTAGGTACTGTTGTGAATAGTAAACTGATACGTAGATTAACCAGAACACTTGAAGCAGTAGTGATTGAGACTACTTCTGCTCTAGGTAACTTAACCGAAGAACAATCCTTTATGAGAATTGTTGTGCTCCAGAATCGTCTCGTCCTTGACGTCATACTGGCCGATAGGGGCGGGGCTTGTAGAGTCATCGGATCTAGTTGCTGCATTTTCATTCCAAATAACGCGCCGTCTGTTTATTCAGCTATAACCAGACTCCATAAAATTGCCCATATGTTACACCAAGATCCAGGCACCTGGACATGGTCCGGTTGGTTCTGGAATACAATTTCCGCCTGGGGATGGAAAGTATTGTCATTTCTGGGTATTGCAGTAGCGATCATATTCAGTTGCTGCCTCTGTTTACAATGTGGCCCTGCGATTTGCGGCATTTGTGCTACATCATGTGTTCCTAGTCCCAAGTCCCGTCCTAAATCCAGTTCCAAGAAAATTCGAGACGAGCAAATGATACTGTATGAAATGATAGATGGTATCATGAATATTGATGTTTCCTGATGGAAACGTAGTGACAAGGAGGGAATGTGGAAAAGTAAATTTTGCCATGTTCTGTGTCCCTACGTGTCCTCCATCTTATGTTATGTGTGCATGATTAAATATGCATATGTATCCCCCATGTTTGATTAAAGACGCAATTACAGTTGTGTCCATCACTAGTATGCCAGTTTCCAGTTCTCGTGAAAGCTACGAGTATCAGGCCTATGTAAAGTTACGTTGCCACGTTTCTCAGTGTGCACGTTATTTCATTGTAAAGTCCCCGTTTCTAGGCCTCAAAAGGGCCCGGACACCAGATTCAGCTCCTGTCTCCTGAGCCTCGCTGAGGAGCGATACAGCCCCCACCTGTATCCTCGACCCTTCACTTACTTCCTGCCTCACAGTGCCCGGCTCAGCCTGGCTCTGCCTACGAGTCTGCCAAGAGTATGTTATGATTCTAGTTATAAGTCCAGCCCTCCTTCTCTGCATTCCTAAGCTACTGAATCGCATCAATAGTTTCCGTCATTGTCTAGCCTTTACGTCTCCATGTAAGAGAAATACTGCATTTAATGGTCATTTAATATTCTTCATCACGCACTACATGTAGAATAATGCATGCTCCAGTCTTAGAGTCTGTTAGCCTTTACCCCGATAACTTTTGGATTCTATCAACATGTTCTCTAAACATCAGATACTAGATACTGTTTAGGTACATGTCGCCCTGACTCTCCAGACTTCAGTCTCTGCTCCTAGCACAGAGTTCATAGCCCCCAGCTTCTCCTAGTAACACGTCATTGTCAGTTTACGCGCACCATTAGGTTAGAGGTCCCGGCTCCTTAGGTAGCCCCCTCCATGTTTCCGCCCCATTTATGACATATTCTGTTATGTTTACATCACATGTCTATGTATACGCCCCTGTTACACCCATTTTCACCCTTATCTTTCGCGACTGCTATTGACCACACCCACTGCTCCGCCTACTGTAATTCATTGTAATGTAACTGTTTTAGTATATATATTTGTGCACTGTTCTTAAATGTTATGCCGATTCTGATCCTGCCCCCGGCAGCGCTGCCATCCTGTTCCCGTGCAGGTTGTCCTGTTCCTGTCCTTTATGCTGTATTAAAACCTGCAAACTCCTACTACCTCGAATCTTGACTCTTATTTATTGAGCTATCTGTTATTGCTATGTCCAGTAAAACCTAGATCCGGTATTATTTATTTATATACCACATTATGTTAGCTGGATGCTCTCTACATTGGTGCCCAGTTTATGCCAGAATACAGTTTAAGATCCTGAGCATAACCTTTATCTGTAGACATGGCTAATTCTACAATATCTACTTAACACAATTAGTAGCTACAAACTTGGTGGCTCTTAGCAACTTATGATAAGAATATAGTTGCCTTTTAAACTACAGTTGATGGATGAAAGACGCCATAGCAATATAGGAGCCAAATTGTGAATTACACTCCGGTTATACTTGTATAGTATCACCAGCCTGCTCTTTTTCAACAAAAACCTAAGACCCTGTCAGGACAGATATGCAGCGAGGGAGTAAAAACATGTGTCTTCCTACAGACAGAACTTGGCAGCTATTGAGAGTAGGGAGATTGTGATTGCATTGCCGTCACAACCAGGGTGCGCTGACATGGAAGTCGAAGCCAGTAGCTCCTTCTCCCCCTTAGGACTCCACCTACTCCTCTGACACAATATCAAAAGCAGGAAGGAGGACTCACACTTAGGTTAAAAGGTGGTTAGGAGAACGATGTAGAGACTGTAGGAGAGTAGGGTCTGCTTCCTATGGTCACCCCCACTTTTTGCTGTGATTCTCTGGTTTTTCAACTTTAGTGCAGCTGTGGGCCTGCTAATCAGACCCACAGCCCAGCTGGTCTCTCTCTAAATTGATACCATGTACTTTAGGTACATACCAGATTGGTTACTGGGTCACCTTTGTGAACCCCTGTATAGTGTACCATAGGTACCTAGGGCATAGGTGCACCTTAGGCCTACCAGGGGCTGCTGCATGTATTGTGCCACCCCTGGTTTGCCTTCCAAACTGACACCACAGGTCTGTTCACACAGCCTGGGTAAGGTGGTGTAATCACCCCTTACTTAGATATAGTATCCCTATATCTACCTTTACATATAGTCACTCCTATGGTTAGTCTCGACAATCCTGGAGGCAGAGTGCTTGGTTTTATATGAGAGGGTGCCCTAGCATGAGCTAAGCCCCTCTGCAGCTTTCGGAACCATCTCCTTATAGCTGTTCTATGATATAGCCATACCATATACTCTTAAGTGCATTATAATCCTCGCGGTTAATGCTAACTTTGGTTTGGCTTTATCAAAACATCTCGTGTAAGGTTTTCAAACACTTTGGAATACTACCCTCCTCCCCCCGCCAGTCCTGGCGGCGGGGGTAGCATTCCACCCTTCTAGAGGGAGAAGACATGTAGTTACTGCTATACCCGGTTAAAGTTAAACAGAGCCTCAGCATCACAAAATGGATGCTGCTGCCACAGACACGAGTCTGACCTCCAGCTGCTGGACGAAACTCCGGCAGAGGAGGCCTGGACAATAGGTTTCCTGTCCAGGGAGGTGCTGGCACCTCCCCACACAGGGGTTTTGTGTATTGGGGCAGGGAGGGCTGCATTCAGTAAATGCTTATAGACATTGTGTGGGGCACACAAGGTGCTCCATGCATAGCCCAGTTCAAAACGGTTGCTGGGGCACACAGCCCCAGCTCTGGCGTGAAACTGGACAAAGGGAAAGGGGTGTAACCACCCCCTTCTCAGGTCCACCCATAGGAGGGACCTAGCCAGGTAGTCTAGCCCCCATCCTTAGTATAAGGATAGGAGCTGTGTCCCTAGGACTTTAGATTACCCTGGACGAATCTTTGAAAGACATATCCTAGACCTTTGATGTTCCATTCTGACTGGAAGATGGAAGATATCTCCCTTGTGGTCAAGGAGTGACCACCCTGTTCAAACAGGCACCAACAGCAGCAACTTTACCGGTCTGCATTTTTGAGGCTCCCACCCGATCCCGAAGAATCTGCGACACAGGAACTGGACTTCCAGACTTCTCTGACCCGGCCCACATCCACAGCAAAGCTGAGACCCGTGGCAGACACGAGAGACACGGGACCGGAACTCCTGGACAGCCTGCATTATGCAAGCTGCACTCCTTCAATGAGGTATCTCAAAGTTGAGCTTTAGGGTGCTTGAAGCACCAGCCCCGAGCACTATTTGCACCGAAGCCCAGACCCCACACTCCGCGAGTGTTCCGTAGGCCCCGCTTTTGCATTTGATCTTGACGTGTCTTCCCGGTTCCTAGTCCATTGGCTAGTGATCCCCCTGAAGACCTTTCTTTGAATTTAACTTGGTTTCCTGGTTGCTCCTGGCTTGTTCTAGCTTCCCTGAAAAGGAGAAGCGCCACAGACCTTGCTGGTCTGCAACAGAGTCAATCTCAACATCCTGCATGGGTTGCCGTTGCCAAGGCTTGTTGGGTCCAATCCGGATACAAATACCGCAGTCATCTAGATCCATTGTGGGACAGCTCAAATCCAGCGCCTGGTCATCGTCAATGCCTCCTGGACATCGTGGCTGAAGAGACAAGTTTGGCTTCTTCACCTGAAATCACCCGACATCGCCTGGTTCCTTCCTGGTCACTGGCTAGTGACCCAGACTCTGTCCCTTCTGCTTTCAGGTTCTTCAGATCTTTGATTCACCCTTGGATCCACCCGGACACTTTTCCTCTGGTCGCCTGCAGCACTTCTTTGCAGCTCTCCATAGAAAACGACGACCAAACCCGACACGAAAAGACACCCATGCACCCGGCTCCCCTGGGTGAGGTAACACGAGTACTCCGGTGCTCCCGTGGGTCTTGACTCTCGAAGTGTCCTAGTTTAAAAGGGTTCCATCCTAGTCCATCCGGAAGTGTCCTTAAATTGTATATTTGTAACTATTACGAACTTCATAGAAAGTCAATGGTAACCCGCGCCTGTGTTTGGACACTGCACGCGGCTCCCGTGGGCCTCCTACTTCCTAACCTTTGGTTGATTAGTGTAGCCCCAGCGATTTTACAGGCCCTAGGCCTACCTTCTAATTCTCTCATGGTACTTATACCCCTTTCTTAGTATATGGTTTGTGAGGCCCCTAGGGCATAACGTATACTGTGCAACTTATCGTATATTAACTGTGTGACTTGTATTGTATTTTGACCTCTGACCTCATAAAGAGTGCAGAGGGGTTGTGTTTAGATTAAATACATATATATTTGATATATACCTTGTGTGGTGTCCTTTCATTTGGTACTCAAGGGATTATAATTGGTAAAACAACTTGCTTAACTCGCCTACTGAAGTCTTAGCCTGAAGACTGCTGGTTCATGCTACCACTAGGATAGCTTTCTATAAGGTTGACTTTACAACCACCATCAATAAGGGTCGATTAGACTGGTGCAAGGTGCCCACTAGAACTAGTGGACATCATATGCCAGGCTAACTTCTCATATTGGTATTGGGGCGTGGCCACGGAGGCGACCGAAATGGCTGCCTTTGCGTGAAGCTCCGCCGTCCGGGCGCCCATTCCCGCTGAAAAGCATGTAATCGGCTTGCAGCCTGCCCGCATCACCTCATGATCCGTCAGTGACAGCGTTTCTGCACCCATTGATGGTTCCGGTGGCTCTGGGGACCGCGTAGGAGGAATTATTGGCGGAGGGGAGTTTGAGCCTGCCTGGCCGCGACAGCGTCCTCCCTAACTGCGCCCATCCTCTGGGTAAGTGTTTGGCCTGGGACTGCCTCGCCGCGCTCGCTCCCTGCTCGCTCGCGTGCATCTGCCCTGTCCCCTCCCCCCCGTGGCTGGCTTGGTTGTGTTACCGCTGCGGGGGCTACGGGCTTTCAGAGCGGATCCGCGGCTTTAGGGCCTGGACGCGTCCGGGAACCGGGGCCTCAAGTGGTGGGCTCGCCGGCGGGCCTCGGATTTCGGGGCCGGGCTTGGTGGTCTGGAGTCGGGCAGGGGGTTTTGGCTGCGGCGTAGGACGCTCCGGGAGACACCCCCGGTTGGGTCTGCGGCTGCCCCGCCTGTTCCCTTCGTGGGTGTTTCCCCCCCACCCCCAGAGAGAGCGTCTGGGAGCCGCGTGGATCTGACTGAGGGGCATTGGCGGTGCCTTCCACTCTGGACGCAGTCGTCACTGGAGTGTTGCCTGCTGTGAGGCGCCCGGCGGCTGCCGGGACACTTTTTTCCTCCTTGCTGGCCTGGCAGACGGGTTACTTGAGACCGGCCTGACACCTGTACGCCACCTGATACCTGGCATTTCGGTCCTGTGTGGTCTGCTGCCCGGGTGTGTGTGTCATCGACGCACCCCGCTGCTGCCCCGCCTCATCGCTGCTACTGCCTGCTGTGGAGTGACCCCCTTGGGCCTCAAACCTGTCTGGGATCCCTGTCGTTTGATCGCCTACCTCTGGACACTTCCTCACATTACTGCTTCATTGCATGTGCTGTGGGGTATCGTCCCCACGCCCGCCGCCACATCGCCTCCGGTTCGACAATGGTCAAGAAAGATCCTAATCAGCGTAAAATTTGTTTTGACAAATCTTTACTCCCCGCTACCGATGTCCCCCCGGACTCGGTTGCTGGGGCTACTGGGTCTGCGGAGAATGGCGATGCTGCGTCACTGGTCACCGCCATGCTTGGCGAAATGCGTGCTGGCTTTAAATCACTTGACAGCCGTTTCGATAGCCTGGAGCAAAAGCTGGCTGATATGGGCAGTAAGGTCCAGGCACATGACCGACGCCTGGACGTGGCGGAGTCCAGGATCTCGGACGCTGAGGACAATGCCACGAAATCGCTGAAACGCCTGGAACGCGTTGAGAAGATTCTCAAGGAGGTGGCTGTTAAAAACGAGGATTTAGAAGCGCGAAGCCCCCGCAACAATATCCGTATTATAGGCGTGGCGGAGACAACAGCTACGGGTCGCATGGATACTTTTGTTGAACGCCTGCTCATTGACCTGTTTGGTAGAGAGACTTACACAGACAGTTTTGTGGTGGAACGCGCTCACAGGTCTCTAGGGCCCCGTCCTCGCCCTGGGCTACCGCCCGCCCGATCATAGCCAGGCTCCTGAATTTCCGCGATCGGGACGCTACACTTCGCGCTGCACGTGAGATGGGTGAGGTTCAGTGGCAGGGCAGTTCCCTGTCCTTCTTTCCTGACTTTACACTGGTGGTCCAGGAGGCGCGGCGCAAGTTTGCCAGATTCAAAGCGACCTTGCGTAATCTAGGCCTTAAATACGGCATGATGTATCCAGCGCGGCTGAGGGTGGATGTAGCCGGAAGATTTCGTTTTTTGACTCCCCAGCGGAGGCACAGGAATTTTGTCAGTCCTACAGGAAGCAGGGGTCTCAGGCTACATCCGACACTGCATCACGGTCCCCTGCCCATGAAGCTTCGCAGAACAGTGTTGACCATTTTGCTGCCCCGGACCTGGGGTGCTGACTCTGATTGCAACTTTCCTTGGTATTGCTCCTTGTATTGCAAGAATTGATGCTGGCTTTCTATGTGGGCTTGATTACACATTGTTTGGCCAGTCCTTAAGGGATGGGATGCCCTTTAGGCGGTGCGTTGCTACCCTCCATGGCGTATGCCCTCTTGTCCTCATTTCTCTGGGGTTTCTTTCTAATATCGCATTGTTTCACTACACTGCTGTTAGCATGGGGATCCTCCAATTCCATTATAAGCATGACCGGGGACTGCCTCCGGGGGAGTATCAGGAGGCTGGGTGGTGGGAGGGGGGTTGGGTGTCTTTTGTTTTTGTTTGAAATGTATTATGTTGGCATTTATGGTGCGGTTGAGACTGGATTGAGTAGCACACTGTTCACTTTGTCTCTTTTCTTTTCTGCATTATGACCAAAATAGGACTTCAGTCGGGACCTTCCCGACTATCTCTTATGTCATGGAACGCTTGCGGCCTAAACAACACCAGAAAACGCAAACAGGTTTTTAATTATGTGTCACGCCATAACATTGACATTCTTTTCCTACAGGAGACACACTTGACGAATGCGGACTCTGCATCTGTTGCTAGGAACTGGAGTACCCACAGGGTATTTTCGAATTTCAGCAGCTATGCCAGAGGCGTTGCCGTTCTTATACACAGACGGGTGCCTTTTGTGTTGTCCAGTTCCATTTCTCACAGCGAAGGTAGATTCGTGGTTGTCACGGGTGTGCTCTTGGGCTATAAGATTACATTTGTGGGGGTTTACGGCCCCAATGTGGACTCCCCCGCCTTTTTCCTGGATTTGCAGGTGCAGCTCCTCAAGGCCGACGTGGACCTGTTGATTGTTGGGGGGGATTTTAAATTTCTTATGAACCCCGCTAGGGATAGCAGCTCCCCTTCCCCCGATGTTAAATCCCGCTCTCGCTCAGTGCTGTCTGATGTTTGCTCCCACTTTTCTCTCATTGACATAGAGGCCCGACTTCACCCACACGTACCCGCATATACTCATCATTCCGGTTATCACAACACGAGCACTAGAATTGATTACTGGCTCCTCTCCCCGGGGGTCGCTGGCTGGGTCGATGGCCTTCTCACCCTGCCGCGCACGCTGTCTGATCACTCCCCTATTGTGTTGACACTGCTCATTCCCAGGCTGGGAGGCTATGAGAGGCAATGGCGGTTCCCCAGCAGGGCCTTGACTGACCCGGTTTTTACTGAGGAAATCCGTGGCGCCATTGATGATTATTATGACCTTAATACCGGATCCGTGGAGTCCTGGGCTACACTTTGGGAGGGCTTGAAGGCCACTATTCGTGGGGCATGTATTGCCAAACACGTCGGTGCATTGCGGGATATCCGGGCTAACTTGTCCCGTATCGAGAAAGACATCTCAGATATAGATGGGGAGCTGCTGGTTGGCCCATCTGCGGCTGTGGAGGCACGACGCCTAGAGCTATTGCTGGAGTTTAGGGAGACTGCGGACAGGGAACTTCGGTTCCTGAGCACACAACACTCTGCACGCAGGTATGGCAAAGGCGACAGACCCGGCAGGTTACTGGCGCAGATGCTCCGCCCTCCGCATCAGACTTCTTACATTACGGAGATTGTGGACGCACAGGGTACGCGGCACTATTCCACCCCTGACGTTTGTGCCACTTTTTTGTCCTACTATAAAACTCTCTATACTTCCACACTGTTGGGGGACCGAACGGATCCCGGGCCTTATATAAACGAGATCGCCATGGTTTTTCTCGAGAAGCACATGCAAGAATTCCTCGCATCACCAATTACACCGGACAGCGTCGTGGAAGCCATTGACGCACTGCGGGGCTCATCGGCGCCGGGACTTGACGGCTTCTCCGCCGACTTCTATAAAACATATAAAGAAGAGCTGGTCCCGCGGTTGGTGGAGGTGTACGCGGAGGCGTTGGAGGCGGGCATACTGCCTCCGACATTACGAGAGGCGGTTATTGTTCTTCTTCCTAAACTTGGACGCGACCCCACCTCATGCGGTTCATATCGTCCCCTTTCCTTATTGAACCTGGACTATAAAATCCTGGCCAAAGTCCTGGCCATCCGACTCTCTCTTTGATGGAGTCCATTATATCGCCTGCACAGTCGGGCTTTGTCCCACATCGCTCCACCTCCTTGAACTTGAGAACGCTGTTCTCGGTTTTACATAGAATTGAGCCCTCCACCCCTGCCGCCGCCGTGCTACTGGACGCTGAAAAAGTGTTCGACTCGTTGGAGTGGACTTTTTTTCTTTCTGTTATGAGACGCATGGGCATGCCAGAAGTTTTTGTGACCACGGTTGCTTTATTATACACCTCGCCGACGGCCCAGATACGCTTGAAGGGTACCATCTCTGAACCATTTTCATTGTCACGTGGCACTTGCCAGGGCTGCCCCCTCTCCCCTCTAGTGTTCATTGTTGCGATGGACCCCTTGGTTCGCCATTTTCACGAGAAACATCTCCATCGGGGCCTCCAGTTTCGCACTGGCCCTCTCCTCCTCCCTTTGTATGCTGATGATACGATTTTATATGTCAGAACCCCGCAGGTTAACCTTGAACCTTTGATACTTGAATTAATTCGCTTTGGTGAATATTCTGGCCTGTGCATCAATTGGCACAAGTCAGTCGTCTTTCCGCTCACTCCCTCCACCTTTCGATGGGAATGTGCTTTCCCCTTGCAGTGGAACACAGATTCAGTGAAGTATTTGGGGATCCATGTTCACCTAGATACGGTCTCCATAGTTAGGTTGAACTATGGCCCAGCCCTTGACTTTTTGGAAGATCACCTGGAGCGATGGGTCCGTCTCCCTCTATCCATGGCTGGCCGGATTGCTATAATAAAAATGGTAGTGCTTCCTCGTTTTTTGTATCTTTTTAACAATATCCCGGTTCCACTCACAAAGGGTTTTTTTTCGCAACTACACTCCTTGTTGTTGAGACTAATTTGGGGTCCCGCGAGTGTCTTGGAGCGTCTTGACGCTCCCATACGATAGAGGCGGCTTTGGGGTCCCCGTTTTTTATCTCTATTTCTTGGCTGCGCAGTGCTCATACGCACATTCTTGGTTCCACCCAGATGCCAGGATTTTGTATTTAAAGCCCGAGGCTGACCTTGCGCTACCGGTGCCTCTCAACACCGTCCTCCCCAGGGGTATTCTTCGTGACCCGCTGGACATACATACTGTCTCGTCCACATGCTGGGCATGGGACAAGATGCGCAGACTGCTTCAAATGGATCGTTTATATTCTCCCTCCCTTCCTTTGCCCAACGCCCATTGGCTCCCCATAACCGGTGAACCTGTAGTACAACGCACATTGTCCAAATATCAGATCCACACGATAGGCGATCTTTCCCCCAGTAGTGGCTGGTGACATTTGAAAGTGGTGAGCTCGTAAAACAATTATCGTACTTCACTGCGGTGAGTGAGCAAGCGTGAACCACCTAAGGGAGGTTGGGGGGTCTCCCCCGAGAACATTTTGAAAAAAGAGTGGGCAAATGGTGCATTTTCAAGCAAACCAGAAGGTGTGAAGAACAGCACTGGAATGCTTTCTGCCCAGAACTCTTCAATGAGGCTTTTCTAGCCCTCTACAAAACTCACAGAATGCCCCCCATCTCATGCAAAGAAAAAGTCCCTGGAAAATGTTAAAGTGCCGCAGTGGAGCTCTGTGAACTGAGTAAAGAACAAGTGACCTGAGCCAGTCAGATTTTGCTCATCCTGTACGTATGTGGGGTTTTTGGTTACACATGAAATACATCTAGACTTAATGTCCAAAACAGCATTACAAAGTGGCTACTAGCCAAAAGTCAGCACACAACATTTCAATTAAATACATAAATAAATGAAGTGAGAGAGATCCCGCTGAAGCGCAGCGACAGATGTAAGGATAAGAACACCACTCTTATCATCTGCCCTCAGAACCCCTCTTCCACCTCTCATTTGCACAGAGCTCTCTGCCCTCAGTACCCCTCAGTCCACCCGCCACGGACAAATACAGCTGTCTACTCTAGTAGACAGTGTGGGGCATTACGTGGAATTTGAAGGCGGTTCCTGCAGGGCAGCCACGAACCACTTAGCATAAGAAAAACATGTCTTTTAAACACAACCTGCAGGTTTGCTGAATCTGCACTTCCATGGGTTATCATAAACAATTGTGGGTGACACAATCCGGTATTTTCACTCAAGTGAATCGAACACTCAAAAGCACTGAGTGAGTGACGTGCAAATTATGCAAAACAGAAACTCCCCAAGTTTAAGAGAGCGTACGGTTCCGCCAAGGGGATCCAGCCAGCGAAATTTGAAAGTACGACAAACGATAAACACAATTATAAAAAAATATCTCCGCGCAGCTGCCTGAAACTTTGATATATATTTTTTTCTAGGCATCCCCACAATCTGCATAAACATGCTACAATAACCAATCCATAAATAATAAATCGGGATAGCCAACAGCCGTAGAGCTTTGCCATATTTTGACCTTTAGCCAATGGCAATCTTTAATACTTTTTTTATATTTCCAAACGATCTTGGCAGTCATATAAAATGAAACCTCGGGAGTTTAGCGAGCCACACAGTTCCCAAACCTATGCCTGCGTGATGCATATAATAGTAAACCATGTCAGAACAGAGCGGGCAACTGGAAAGCGAAAGGTTCATAGTGAGAGGGAACGTGCAGTGCAAACATGTTTTTAAAAAAATGCGCTCTGACGCAGTAACATTAATATGACAGCTAAATGGAATGCCAGAGTCTGAACTACAGGTCATGAATTACCAGGTAAGTGACGACTCAGCTGTGACTTATTGCACGTCTGTCCATCAGGATACAGGAAATGCATCACCAAACTTCATTCAACAAAGAGCTACAAAAAATGCACATTCGCATTAGCAGTGTTTGCTAAATGCCAGTCTCAGCTGTTACAAAACATTTAGGGGCCGATTAGGATGGCGGACGGACTTGCGTCCGTCCGCCACCCCTGAGTTGGAGGGACCGTCCGCATGGGCAGCGGCGGTCCCTCCATAGCAATTAGGATGTGACCGCCACCCTGGCGGTCACATCCTGTATGTTTTACATTGCGGCGGATGCTGCTTGAAGCAGCATCCGCCGCAATGCAAAAAACGAAAGGTGTGCATTTGCATGCACAAAGCGGCAGGCACCGCGCGGTGCCTGCCGCTTCGTGCACGCAAGGGCAGGGGGGTACCATAGGTACCCCCCATGTGCACCCCCCACGCAACCTTCACCCAGGGGGCCCGCAACGGGCCCCCAAAGTGACTGTCCGTATGCTTTTCCACGGCGGAAAAGCCGCCGCGGAAAAGCATGACTCACCCTGCATCCTAATATGGCTGGCGGTGTCTGATAGACACCGCCAGCCATGTTATTGCTTTTCCGCCGTGGTCGCCTTCCGACCGCGGCGGAAAAGCGGCGGACGGATTGGGAGACCCACCAGCCATCCTGATTTGGCGGTGGGTCTTTCAGGCCTCCTCGGCGGATTTCCCGCATACTCCGGGCCGGCGGTGGCTTCCGCCGGCCCGGAGTATGCGGGAAATCCGCCATCCTAATGACCCCCTAAATGTTAAGGCGCCGAAGCTCGGAGTGTTAGCAGCCGCGACTCGCGGCGGGGTGGGGGGGGAGGAATGTCACGGGGATTAGGGGGGGTAAAATTAAAGTATTACAAGAAAACTCACCAGGTCCGCGCTGCCTCTGCCCCTGGGCCGGGGTCTCGACTCCCTTGTTGGCGCCTTCTCAACATCTTCGTCTGCCGAGTGGCTGGAACCCCTCTCAGCCAATCCAGACGCTGCTCCAGCAGCGCGAGGATTGGCTCGAGCAGGGACTGTCCCTGCCCATAGGAGACCGGGGGCTGCGGCCACAGGCCGGTAGAAACCCTTGCTCGCTCTCCTAATGTGCACCAGGGCACTGCAGGCAGGCTACTATTGCGCATGTTTGGGCAGATCGGAAAAATGATCTGCCCAAACTCGAGCATGCGCACTAATGCTGCTGCCCGGCACTGTGCTGTCAGTCACAGTTACCCTGTAGTGCTGCCCCACCCCCTTCAGCAAATCTGACTCGGGCGTCCGGCCGTCCCGATTTTGAGTGGACTGGTGAAGTGTATGTAATGCAGGAAGAAGCTGTGGCATTAGTGGGGCAACGCCCCAACGCCCTCAATGGACGCACCGCCACTGCTTTTCCCTGAGGGCCATGTTTTTTCTATGACTGAGGACCCACGATTTGTGGACCGTTCCTTCATGGACTCTTTTATTTTGACTAGACTTCGGTCCATGTTACGCTCTAAGTTCCCCACCTTCCCAATCCCCCCGATGATACCATTCCACTCACTTTTCTTATACAGAACCTGACAGGCTCACACATGGTCTCTAAACTGTACAAATCGTGTGTGGCCTTGCTTCCCTCCTTGGACTCCAGGGTGCGCGCTGCGTGGGAGGACGACCTGGGCCGCCCAATCACCGACGACCAGTGGGCACAGTGTTGCAGGGCCACGAGAGATGTGTCCATCAATATTAGACACAAACTCATACACTTTAAATTTCTTAGACGACTCTACCACACCCCAGCTCTTTCCCATAAAATTGACCCATGTAGACCTCACGGTTGCCCTAAATGCAAGGCTCCATATGCTGATTTCTCTCACTTATCCTGGACCTGCCCTCACTTACATTACATGACTATTGGGTCCAGGTACACCGCATTCTTGGCGATATGCTAGACATGACACTCACTCCCACCCCCGAAATTGCCCCATTGGGATATGTAGTCAATTTTCCACGTCCTGTTCGCAAACTTGCGGACCTGGGTTTTTTGTTGGCAAAACGTGAGGGTTCCTGGCTTCGAAGCATGGCGCACTGCAATGTCAACTGTGCGGAGTACTCCGAGCTAATTCCACCCGCTTCCTGCCCGGTGGATATTTGGGGCCCATATCGCTCATACATCACTAAACTCACTGGGGAACAGCAAGCCCGGTCGATTTCCTCCATTGACCCAGAAGGGGATGGGTAGATTAGAAAGCGTGGGTATGTACATGTTTCCTTTGGGTTTTTGCAGGACTCCAGCCCTTTTAGAGGTACCGAACTGGGTGCATAGTTGTGTTGTTTTTTTTTGTTTTTTTTAAGATGTGTGTTTCTTGTGGGCCTCTACCACGATCTCAGAATTGTCAAACTGTTATGTTTAGTTTTTCTGTGTATGTTTGTATCATTTTTAGGCCGCTGCTACATTTGATCGATTTGTTCTTAAATATTGATCTATGGTTGTCCTATTATTATGGTCTATATTATTGTGGACTGTGGCTGCTCTCCCTTCTTTATGCACCTGTACATTTGTCATGTTTTCGTTTTTAATGCAATACTTGTACATCTGCATGGTAATGCGCTATTTTCGTTTTGTTTTTGAAAAGGATAAATAAAGTTTAAAAAAACAAACCCTTCTCACATTGGTGTGCAGGGGTTGGGATAAGATCTTGCAATTATTTTACCAAATAATCTTGGGATATCATCTATCAAGGTACCTGTAGGTACATATAAATCAAGTCTTATATATACATAAGTTTCACTGAACTTAGTAGTTGTAGGTGGTAAGGGCTTAGCACACCCTGACTACAACTCCTAGAGAGGTTCTAGTAGGAAAACAAGTAGTGTAGGTAGGTGCACACACCACACCTCACTAGCAATGTCCTTGGAAGCAGGGCCTATGGGCCTCTGCCAGAAGACAACCAAAGGTTGCCTTCTAAGTATGACACATTCTCTTTTCAGGAACTGAGAAGCTTGTGAGTGGTCAGAAGACTGAGACAAGGACAGAGTCCAACCTTTAACCACCTGGTAGATATCGTAGTGGCTCATGATGTAGAGAATGCATCAGACCCAGGTAACCAAGGTAGTAGAGAGGGGGGCCATCCCTCAACAGAAGAAAATACTACTGGGGCAGATCCAGTGGTCTCTGTTGATGAAGTGGATGCTGAACAGGATGAGGTTGATGAACCTGACCTGGTCAACTCAGGACTATCTGGAGGTGGAGAGGGCCATGGTAGGCCCCCTCTAACCTTCCAAATAGGCCTAATGGTGGAAACAGAAGGCGCAGATCACTTTCCAGTGGGTCTGATCATTCTGATTCCTCAGTAGGGTCCAGTGCCTCTGCTCTGAGGAGGATGACTTCCCCTCAGAGGAGAGAGCACAAAGCTAGAATGAAAGAGGTCAAGCTGAGGATCAAGAGGCAAGAAGTTGCCCTTGCAAAAGAGACCCTAGCTCTTGCAAGTGAGACGGAATTGTGTGGGCTAGAGCCCACTGGTGGCAGCATAATTCCTAGAGATACGGAAAGGTCTCATGACCATAGAAACCTGAACACGATTGTCCCTCTTTATCAGATTGGGGATGACATCCACAAATGGATAACTGCTTTGGAGAGGGCTTGCAAAGTACAGCCGGTACCCTAAAGTCAGTGGGCAGCAATCTTGTGGCTCTCCTTTGCAGACAAAGGAAGAGACAAGCTCCTCACTGTAAGAGAAGAGGATGCTGACAACTACTATGTCCTGAAGAGTGCTCTGATAGATGGGTTTGGCCTAACCACTAAGCAGTACAGGTCGCTGTTCAGAGATACCCAAAAGACACAGACTCATGACTGGACTGATTTTGTAGATTGTGCTACTAAGGCTCTGGAAGGCTGGTTGCTGGGCAGTAAAGTAAGTGACTATGCAGGATTGTATAACCTTATCATGAGAGAACAAATTCTTAACAACTGTCAAAACCAGTTATTGCATCAGCACTTGCTTGACTCTGATCTGACCTCTCCCCAAGAATTGGGAAAGAATGCAGACAAATGGGTCAGAACCAGGGTGAAGCGGAAGGTACAGAACCAAGGTGGTGATCAGAAGAAGCAAGACCAAAAGGGTGGGGAGAAAGCAAAAGACCAGAAGTCTTTTCATGGTCCCCAAAAAGCTTCTAATGGTGGGGGTTCCCAACAATCTAAAAAGAAAGAAGGCCCAAAGAAACCATGGTGCAAAGTGTGTAAAGTAAATACTCACTGGACCAGTGATTGCACCAAGAAGGAGGCAGCTCCAGCCACCATTGCCCTTAACGAAACTGTTCACCCTAGTTCAGCTCCAAGTGGTGGTTCTCAACAGAAGGGTGTAGTTGGGTTAACCCTGGGAACTGAGATCGATTCTGGCCTAGTCAGAATACCAACTCAAGCTGTTTTGATCTGTGATGGGGACACAATTCTGTCCTCTACTGCGAGTCCTAATAACTTGGGCAAGTACAGACAAACTCCTTTAATTAATGACAAAGTGTGTCAGGCCTACAGGGACACCTGTGTTAGTGTCACAATGGTGATGCCTGGCTTTGTGGACCAGGGCCGGCCTAAGGCATGTGCAAGCTGTGCACCTGCACAGGGCCGCCAAACCCCAGGGGCCGCCACGCCAATATATATCCTTAGATACATATTTGCGTGGCGGCCCCTGGCAGGGATTTGGCGGCCTCGGGCCCCCTACCTACACTCCCTGCTCAGGGCCTCCGTGAGCCTACAGCCGGCCCTGTGTGGACCCTGGACATATCATACTAGGTGAAAATTACCTAGTATATCAGAAACAACTGAGGAGTGATTATGTGAAACGTAACCTACGTGAAAAGCAAAAACAAAAACAAAAACAAAGTGACAGGTTATTCCAGGACCCCTACCTGGTTCAGGCAAAACTAGGATTTGGCATGTCCAATCCTAACAATCAGGAGGCAACAACCCTGTTGGCAAGAATGACTGCATCCAACAGGGAAAGGCAAGTAACCTCTTGTTTAGAAGGACACTCACTCACCACTAGTTGGTGACATGCTTCATCATTGGGTCCCCGCTGGGGTGGCCGAATGACGCCCCAGCGTGCTACAACGCCTGAATTACAGCGGAGCGGGTTGATGGTGAGTGTAATAGTGATTAAACTCAAAAGAATGTGCAAAATATGTGAGTGCAAGATTAAAAAATACAAGGTTGGAACCCAAACAAAATATTTAATGCGGGCCAACCCGTATTAGGGTTAAAAGCGTGAAAGGCGGACAACCAAAGGTTCTTTATTAGGAGACCTGTGTCCTTAATTACAATACCTGGTCAACATGTTTCTGCTGTCAAAAAGCGGGATCGCACAGCATTCGTCAGGACCACACCTAAATGGCACTCCGGTGGTATGTACGCGCTAAGGTACACCCTCCCGTGAGGCACTTAATGTGAAAAAAATTTAAAAATTAAAGAGTGAAAAAATAGTTACTCACGGATATTACCCGTGCCGGCACACTGTGGAGTACAGTAGCCAAAGATACTGATTCGAGGAAGAACAATGACTTCCTGGGTCAGAGCGGTATGGGAAATGTTCACGCGGTGTCCTCTTTCTACGCTCGCGACTCCCCGCCCAGCACCTATATTTTTACATTTTTTTCACATTAAGTGCCTCATGGGAGGGTGTACCTTAGCGCGTACATACCACCGGAGTGCCATTTAGGTGTGGTCCTGACGAATGCTGTGCGATCCCGCTTTTTGACAGCAGAAACATGTTGACCAGATATTGTAATTAAGGACACAGGTCCCCTAATAAAGAACCTTTGGTTGTCCGGCTTTCACGCTTTTAACCCTAATACGGGTTGGCCCGCATTAAATATTTTGTTTGGGTTCCAACCTTGTATTTTTTAATCTTGCACTCACATATTTTGCACATTCTTTTGAGTTTAATCACTATTACACTCACCATCAACCCGCTCCGCTGTAATTCAGGCATTGTAGCACGCTGGGGCGGCATTCGGCCACCCCAGCGGGGACCCAATGATGAAGCATGTCACCAACTAGTGGTGAGTGAGGGTCCTTCTAAACAAGAGGTTACTTGCCTTTCCCTGTTGGATGCAGTCATTCTTGCCAACAGGGTTGTTGCCTCCCGATTGTTAGGATTGGACATGCCAAATCCTAGTTTTGCCTGACCCAGGTAGGGGTGCTGGAATAACCTGTCACTTTGTTTTTGTTTTTGTTTTTGCTTTTCACGTAGGTTACGTTTCACATAATCACTCCTCAGTTGTTTCTGATATACTTTATGGTGTACAGGAGTGTTTACTCGAGCCCTATCTCTCTTGTTGATATAAAGAAAATTACCTAGTGACCAATCCTAGCAATGTCACTACCACTCACAGTATGGCAATTGTTAATTTCACCTGGGGAGGGGTAACTGGCCTCAAAAAGGCTGTGGTTAGCTCAGACCTCCCTGTAGAATGTTTGCTTGGAAATGACCTGGAGACTTCAGCTTGGGCAGAAGTGGAGTATAGGACCCATGCAGAAATGTTAGGGATATCAGCACATGCCCTTGATGTGACTAGGTCACAGGTCAGAAATTGCAACACTGAACAGGCACTGGATTCTGGAACAATGGACCAGTTGCCTACCAGGAGAAGCATTAGGGTTAAGGCAGTGCCTTCCCCCTTGCCTCAGGAAGAAGATCAGCCTCCTGAGGAAGCTGATTGTGAGACCCAGGAAGAAACTGTCCTAGAAGAGCTTGAGCCTGATCAGGTTGAGTTTCTTGGGAGAGGGAGACCCTCCAGGGCAGATCTGAGGCAGGCGCAGTTGGACTGCCCTTCTCTTGAACCCCTCAGACAGCAAGCTGCTGCTGAGGCTGCAGGGAATGCTAGTGGGACCCATAAGGTTTACTGGGATGATGGGATCCTGTATTCAGAGGCTAGAGACCCCAAGCCTGGAGCTTCCAGGAGGTTGGTCATACCTTTGGCATTCAGGGCCTTCCTTCTCACACTAGCCCATGATATTCCCCTTGCATGATATCTTGGCCAGAACAAGACTTGGGACAGGCTTGTCACTCACTTTCACTGGCCTTATATGTCAGAGGATACCAAGGAGTTGTGTTGCTCCTGTGTCACCTGCCAAGCCAGTGGCAAATCAGGTGGCATCACAAAGGCCCCCCTTATACCTGTGGTAGGGGTTCCCTTTGAACGTGTAGGGATTGACATTGTTGGACCAATGGATCCCCAAACAGCCTCTGGGCACAGATTTATTCTGGTGGTAGTGGATCATGCCACCAGATACCCAGAAGCCATTCCCCTGAGGACCACAACAGCACCTGTTGTGGCAAGAGTCTCCTGGGAGTTTTCTCAAGAGTGGGCTTTCCGAAGGAGGTTGTCTCAGACAGAGGTGCAAACTTTATGTCTGGATATCTGACTGCAATGTGGAAGGAGTGTGGAGTGAACTACAAGTTCACCACACCCTATCATCCACAGTGCAATGGTCTAGTTGAGAGATTCAACAAGACCTTCCTGCCTTTTGTTTGCTTACCGAGAGGTCCCACAGAAGGGGGTTGGCTACAGCCCTTTTGAACTTCTGTTTAGGCATCCTGTAAGAGGGCCCCTTTGTCTGGTGAAGGAGCATTGGGAGTTACCTCTCAAACCTCCCAAGCAAGACATTGTGGACTATGTACTTGGTCTCCGCTCCAGGATGGCCGAGTACATGAAAAAGGCATCCAAAAACCTTGAGGCTAGTCAGGAATTGCAAAAGGCCTGGCATGACCAAAAGGCTGTGCTGACTGTTTACCAGCCAGGACAGAAAGTGTGGGTGTTGGAGCCTGTGGACCCAGCAGCTCTCCAAGACAAGTAGAGTGGACCCCACACTATTGTTGAACAGAAGGGAGAAGTCACCTATTTGGTTGAACTTGGAACTCCCAGGAGCCCCCACAGGGTGCTTCATGTCAACAGATTGAAACCATATGTTGACAGGGCAGACATGAGCTTGCTCATAGCTACTGATGAGGGACAGGAGGAAAAGAGTGACCCTCTCCCAGGCCTGCTCTCTCAGAACCCTGATGATGGTTCAGTTGATGGTGTAGCCTTGGCAGGCAGCCTCACTGATCAACAGCAGCAGGACTGCAGACAAGTTCTGCAGCCCTACAGACATGTGTTTTCACTGACTCCAAGTCAGACTACCTGGTGCACTCATGAAGTGGACACTGGGGACAGTCTGCCTGTTAAAAGTAAGATTGACAGACAACCTGATCATGTTAGGGACTTTATCAGGACAGAGGTCCAAAAGATGTTGGATTTGGGAGTCATAGAGCCCTTGGGCCAGTCCAGTAGTCCTGGTGCCTAAACCTCACACCCAAGATGGTAAGAGAGAGATGAGGTTTTGCGTGGATTACAGAGGTCTAAATGCTGTCACTAGGACAGATGCCCATCGAAAACCCAGGGCAGATGAGCTCATTGACAGATTGGCATCTGCCAAGTTCTTGAGTACATTTGACCTGACAGCTGGCTACTGGCAGATCAGAATATCTGATGATGCAAGGCCAAAGACAGCATTTTCTACCCCTGGTGGGCATTATCAGTTTGTGGTGATGCCCTTTGGTCTGAAAAATGCACCTGCCACATTCCAAAGGTTGTGAACCAAGTCCTCTCAGGTCTGGATGACTGCTGTGCAGCTTATTTAGATGATATTGCTGTCTTTAGCTCCACTTGGGAAGATCACCTGATCCGCCTGAAGAATGTTTTGGAGGCCCTGCAAAAGGCAGGACTAACTATCAAGGCTACCAAGTGCCAGATAGGGCAGAGTCAGGTTGTATACATGGGCCACATTGTAGGTGGAGGCCAGGTTCAACCATTGCAGAGCAAGATCCAGACCATAATGGACTGGATTGCTCCAACCACCCAGACTCAGGTCAGAGCTTTCTTGGGCCTGACTGGGTATTACAGGAAATTTGTCAAGGGGTATGGTTCCCTAGTGACACCCCTTAATGACTTAACTTCCAAGAAAATGCCAAAGAAAGTTCAGTGGTCAGCTGTCAAAAGGCATTTGTTGACCTGAAGCAGGCCATGTGCACTGCACCAATTCTGCAAAGTCCAGACTACTCCAAAGAATTCATTGTTCAAACAGATGCTTCTGAGTTGGGGTAGGTGCTGTGCTTTCACAACTGAATAAAGATGGTCAAGACCAGCCAGTAGCTTTTATTAGCAGGAGGCTGACCCCTAGAGAGAAACGTTGGTCAGCTATTGAGAGGGAGACCTTTGCTGTGGTTTGGGCCATGAAGAAGCTGAGGCCATACGTGTTTGATACTCATTTCAAGATTCAGACAGACCATAAGCCCCTCTTGTGGCTAAATCAGATGAAGGGTGAAAATCCCAAACTGCTCAGGTGGTCCATTTCCCTACAGGGGATGCACTTTACAGTGGAACATAGACCTGGGAATGACCATGCCAATGCAGATGGACTCTCCAGATATTTCCACTTAGAACATGAAGACTCAACTGGTCAAAGTTAATTTACTGTCCCTGCGTTGGGGGGGGGGGGGGGGTTGTGTAGACGAGTAGGGTCTGCTTCCTATGGTCACCCCCACTTTTTGCTGTGATTCTCTGGTTTTTCGACTTTAGTGTGGCTGTGGGCCTGCAAATCAGACCCACAGCCCAGCTGTTCTCTCTCTAAATTGATACCATGTACTTTAGGTACATACCAGATTGGTTAGTGGGTCACCCTTGTGAGCCCCTGTATAGTGTACCATAGGTACCCAGGACATAGGAGCACCTTAGGCCTACCAGGGGCTGCAGCATGTATTGTGCCACCCCTGGTTTGCCTTCCAAACTGACACCACAGGTCTGTACACACAGCCTGTGTAAGGTGGTGTAATAACCCCTTTCTTAGATATAGTATCCCTATATCTACCTTTACATATAGACATATGTACACCTATAAGTCAGTCCTATGGTAGGCCTCGACAATTCTGGAGGCAGAGTTCTTGGTTTTATGTGAGAGGGTGCCCTAGCATTAGCTGAGCCCCTCTGCAGCTTTTGGATCCATCTCCTTATAGCTGTTATATGATATAGCCATACCATATACTTTTAAGTGCATTATAATCCTCTCGGTTAATGCTAACTTTGGTTTGGCTTTATCAAAACATGTCGTGTAAGGTGTCAAACCCTTTGGAATACTACCCCCGCCCCCCCGGCAGTCCTGGTGGCGGGGGTAGCATTCCACCATTCTAAAAGGAGAAGACATGTAGTTACTGCTTTACACGGTTAAAGTTAAACAGAGCCTCAGCATCACAAAATGGATGCTGCTGCCACAGGCACGAGTCTGACCTCCTACTGCTGGACGAAACTCCGGCAGAGGAGGCCTGGACAATAGGTTTCCTGTTCAGGGAGGTGCTAGCACCTCCCCAGACAGGGGTTTTATGTATTGGGGCAGGGAGGTCTGCATTCAGTGAATGCTCCCAGACACTGCGTGGGGCACACAAGGTGCTCCATGCATAGCCCAGTTCAAACCGGTTGCTGGGGCACACAGCCCCAGCTCTGGCACGAAACTGGACAAAGGGAAAGGGGTGTAACCACCCCCTTCTCAGGTCCACCCATAGGAGGGACCTAGCCAGGTAGTCCAGCCCCCATCCTTAGTATTAATATAGGAGCTGTGCCCCTAGGACTTTAGATTACCCTGGACGAATCTTTGAAAGACATATCCTGGACCTTTGACGTTCCATTCTGACTGGAAGACGGAAGATATCGCCCTTGTGGTCAAGGAGTGACCACCCTGTTCAAACAGGCACCAACAGCAACTTTGCTGGTCTGCATTTTTTAGGCTCCTGCCGGATCTCAAAGAATCTGCGACACAGGAACTGGACTTACAGATTTCTCTGACCCCGATCCACATCCACAGCACAGCTGAGACCCGTGGCGGACACGAGAGATGTGGAACCAGAACACCTGGACATCCTGCATTTTGCAAGGTGCACTCCTTCAATGAGGTATCTCGAAGTTGTACTTTGGAGTGCTTGAAGCCCCAGCCCCGAGCACCATTTGCACTGAAGCCCAGGCCCCCACACTCTGCGAGTGTTCCATGGGCCCTGCTTTTGCATTTGAGCTTGACATGTCTTCCCGGTTCCTAGTATGTTGGCTAGTGAGCCCCCTGAAGACCTTTCTTTGAATTTAACTTGCTTTCCTGGTTGCTTCAGGTTTGTTCCAGCTTCCCTGAAAAGGAGAAATGCCACAGACCTTGCTGGTCTGCAACAGAGCCAATCTTGACATCCTGTGTGGGTTGCGGTTGCCAAGGCTTGTTGGGTCCAATCCGGATACTGACACCGCAGTCATCTAGATCCATCGTGGGACAGCTCGAATCCAGTGCCTGGTCATCGTTGATGCCTCCTGGACCTCGTGGCTGAAGAGACAAGTTTGACTACATCACCTGAAATCACCCAACATCGCCTGGTTCCTTCCTGGTTCCTGCCTGGTCCCTGGCTAGTGAGCCAGACTCTGTCCCTTCTGCTTTCAGGTTCTTCAGATCTTCGATCCATCCTTGGATCCACCCGGACACTTTTCCTCTGGTCGCCTGCTGCACTTCTTTGCAGCTCTCCATAGAAAACGACAACCAAACACGAAAACACACCTATGCACCCGGCTCCCCTGGGTGAGGTAACACGAGTACTCCGGTGCTCCCGTGGGTTTTTATTCTCGAAGGGTCCTAGGTTAAAAGGGTTCCATCCTAGTGCATCCGGAAGTGTCCTTAAATTGTATATTTGTAACTTTTACGAACTTCATAGAAAGTCAATGGTAACCAGCGCCTGTGTTTAGACACTGCACGCGGCTCCCGTGGGCCTCCTACTTCCTAACCTTTGGTCAATTAGTGTAGCCCCAGCGATTCCACAGGCCCTAGGCCTGCTTTCTAATTATCTTGTGGTACTTATACCACTTTCTTAGTATATGGTTTGTGAGGCCCCTAGGGCATAACGTATACTGTGCAACTTATCGTATATTAACTGTGTGACTTGTATTGTATTTTGACCTCTGACGTCAGAGGGGTAGTGTTTAGATTAAATACATATATATTTGATATATACCTTGTGTGGTGTCCTTTCATTTGGTACTCAAGGGATTACAATTGGTAAAACAACTTGCTTAACTCGCCTACTGAAGTCTTAGCCTGAAGACTGCTGGCTCATGCTACCACTAGGATAGCTTTCTATAAGGTTGACTTTACAACCACCATCAAAAAGGGTCAATTAGACTGGCGCAAGGTGCCCACTAGAACTAGTGGACATCATATGCCAGGCTAACTTCTCACAGAGACATGCCCCACAGGTTGGAATTTGTAAAATTCAGACCGGATATACACAGCACAAGGCCCGTCATCACAAGCATGGATTGACCAAGTCTCCATCTATATGCATAAGAACACACATCAGTGAAAAGGCCAAGAGGGGAAGGATAACATATAAACAGAAAAAGAGTGATTGGACTTACCCTGTGGCATCAATAGATGCCCTGTAACTAGTCCCCATGCATATCAGTGGTCCCGCTAAAGAACCATTTATAAATAGAATACCACTGTAGCACCAGGAAGGAAGAAGGTTGATATAGGGAAGACGACTGTCACACAATAATGAAATTCTTCGAAAACGGTGGTTCTCATTGGTATCATTCATTTTAATCCTTACAGTAGACAGTAAAATCACTATGCAATTAATGCTTAGCTGCCACAATATATGACCATTACACTTGTTTCTTATTATTGACCAGCAGCGACCCGGCCTCAAGGGCGGAGGGGTCACGCCTCTGCACTTTTTGGACATGAAGAGTGTCTGTCAGGCTGAGCAAAGGTCAGCCTCACATACACTTTTTTTTCAGGTCAGGCAGCCAGGAGCTAGGCATGCGCTTAATGCTAAGTCTCCTAGCTGCCTGAGATAAGGTTGTTGAGGCCCTCCCCCTCATAACGAGGGAGAGTGTCAGTGATAGCCTCATAACTGAGCACTTCAGTTTTAAGATCTGAAGTACCCAGGACCGAGTGTGTATCACTGACACCTCATCACAGAGTGGGTGCTGACCCCATCTTACTCTGTGGTGAGGTAGGGACTGCTGCCTGACGTCAACCAATGAGGGGAGGTAGCGGTCCTAACCCTCCTGGCACTTCCGAGGCTTCCCACCCCGGGAGCTGCATGAGGTAAGTGTTGCTTTTTATTGGTTGTTTGGTGTGTGCATGTATGTATGAATGTATGTATATTTGTGAGTCAGTATTATGAATGGGTGTGTGTCTGCCTGTGAGTGTGCATGTTTGTGTGTGCCCCCCGCAAGCGAGCGAGTCCGACCACTACAAGAGGGTTTGGGGGAAAATGGTGCATTCTGCAACACATTTTTCGTTATATACTCAATGGTATTTGCTTTTAAAGCATAGTAAATGGTGATATTACAGTGCACCAGGATACAGCAATCTTTATTGGGGCTCTTCAATAATTCCCTCACTATCATCACCCTCCAACAGTGCCCCTCATCTCTCAATAGCCACTCTCTCTCATATATTTAATTTGTTTTATAGCACATCTCATACCAGTGTAGGGTGTTGGAGCAGTTTACATCACAAACACATACAGGGATAATAAATCATACATGTGTAAATCAGAGTATAAAATTATTTACATAAGATAAATGTGTCTACAAGGTGTAGGAATCAGGTCACCCATACTGGTAGGCATTTTTTACCATCCCTTTGTCGAGGGAAGCACAAACTCAGGATTCAGAACGTAACACAGTGGGTAGGATTGATTTTATTAATATTAATGTATGTCTACCCAAACAAACTCTTGTTAGCAAAATGAGAATTGTGAAAACCTGGCGGAAAAACATAACTTTCCAACCTAGATTATGATAGGAACTTATGAACTGCACAGTAACAAAAAGATCTCTTTGACAAAAGCTGTAACCCACTGAGCTATGCACATAAAATACTGTTTTGTGTTCTGCATAGTGCATGCTCTTTGCAGACATATTAACCCTAGGTGTTACCTTAGTGTCAGAACTGGTAAATATCGTTGAGTTCCTCAGGAACGGTACCTTCAAGAAGCCCACCTTCCAGCAGCTTTGACTCAAGCTTAATTACACTGAGGATCAAACTGGCTAGACGGGGGGAAGGGGTTTGGGAAGGGTACTGCGGGGAGGGAGACCTGTAACGAGACGTTGTCCTCGATTAGATTTCCTGATATACCATGTGAACTATTGGGCTAAACTAGCATTGTTAAATAACAATACCATACCTGTAAAGAAAAGCAGGTTACTTATGAAACAGTCGTCACTCTAATACCTTCTTCACAAGGAATGGAATTGCTGTTCCTATAATTCTCAAAACAAAATATAACGATATAGACTCTATGATTAATCTTGTGCTTGCATAAACACTATGCTCCAGAGCAAGTCACACTTTCATATAAAAGAGTGTTATAGCTTTTGTCACCACTGTCTCTTAATTTATGATTTGCATGTAACACTGTTAAGAATCACAGTGCTATTTCCAACAAGTGTTTTACTAATGCACAACAGGTTTCAAATGCAAAGTTTAATTTAACCTGTAATACGAATATTATCAATGCACATGCCCGAGAAAGCACTTCAGTGCAATGTGCCACGTTCAATATGCAAATGTACAAGAAAGCGCCTAAGCGCTTTGTGCCAAAGTCAATATGCAAATACCCAAGAAGTGCTCCAGCGCGATGTGGCCATGTCCAATATGCAAATGCCCAAAAATGCGCTTCAGCGTGATGTGACACATTCCAATATGCAAATGCCCAAGAAGCGCTTAAGCGCGATGTGCCAAAGTCCATTAAACAAATGCTGTATAAATTGCTTCAACAAAAAGAGCTCGAGTCAATATACAAATATCAGCATGTTGCTCCTCTAAACAAAATGTAACCATCCTACCTGTTGATGGTCAAGGGAAGGATCTACAACCTGCATTAAGTTGTCAAAGATCTTCACACTAAAACTGGAGATCTGCTGCTGCTGCTGCTCAAGCTCAGAATTCTCAATACCCAGCAAAGAGAACAGGGTGTGGCCCCTATTTAAAATCTTTCTCAAGAAGTTTCCAGAGTACAGCTCTCAGGTAAACTACTTGAGCTGAGGAGGGCCAATAGACCATGGTCAGCAGACTATGAGTTTGAATTCTGCAACAGTCTGTAACAAGCATTGGTACAAACAAGTGGCAGGTCAACAATAAGCACTGGTAAAAGCAGTAGGAAAATGACGCCTGCAACAGTCTGTAACAAGCATCGGTATAAACAAGTGACAGTGCAAACAATAAGCACTGGCAAAACCAATAAGCACTGGTAAAAGCAATAGGAAAATCATGACACTTAGATGAGTCAAAACTGCCACTAGGCAAAACTCTGATCTCTTTCCTGCAGGTACATTTTTCATCACAGTTATCTTGGCTCTTTTAATGTTTCCTTAAATGTATTTGATATACAAGGAAGTTTGTAGTGCTTTTAAAAGTGTTTCACTGCTACAAATCCAGCCTCTAGTAACAAAAGTGCCCCTCCACCCTTCCAGCCTCCCGGGGAAACGCCCGGTGCCCAGTCCGGACAATCTGGCCTTGCAAATCAGGAAATAAAGGGGACTGAGGGAACTGGAGATGGAGAAAGCAACAAAGGTGAGAGAGCAGAATAGCCAGATGCAAATCAAAGCAAGTAATCTTAGTGAGAGAGTCTGAAATATCTTGTGTGCCACTGACAACCCGTGTGCCCTTGTGGGGAGCAACCCACCTGTGTCTAGGGCTGCATGGCTGACTCTTGGAGCTGTTTTTCTGGTGGTGTTATTCCGTATTGTCTATTATCCTGTTCCCCATCTTCTCTATACTTTGTGTTTGTGGTCCCTCTTATGCCCTAACCTATCTAGTGACCTGACAAATGAACAGATAAAAGCTACGAACAAGGCCACCCTAAGAAGTAAAAGCAGTGTCACTTCCGAATCACTGCAAGGCCTTCTGGAGCAAAGGGGCAACTAGAGCCAAATTTTGGAAGGGGCTAATAAAAATTTCGGGGGGGGGGGGGTAATTCTTCCAGCAATAGGCAGAGTGGAAATGCAGGGACTCTAAGGAGGGGTGAAAACACAACAAAGCCTAGCTAACAAGTACATGGTCTTTTAAAGACCTGTGAAGTACTCGGTGCGGCTGTGTGTGTGCCCGGGAAGCTGTCACAGCCCGAGCTGACACACACGCAGGGGGGGGCTGAAGCCCTTCGAGCCCAATGGGCGTTGCACGCCTGTTCTGGGGCCATCAGAAAATGTATAAGAACACTTTAAGATAGAAACATGATGCCTTTCAATGTGTCTTGGTTGCCTCTGGTGCTTTTGCTGTTAGCCACGTTCGTGCCAGGCCTCGAAACACACAGTTCTGCTATTTTCCTCCGTTTCCCCTCCTTTGTTCTCTCTTCAGCTTGCTTTTGGGCACGCTCCAGTCTTCCACAGCTCCTGTCTTCCCTTTAGTCACCGGTTTCCCGGGCTACAGGGTTGGTATTCAGGTCTTCCCTGTTGGCATGCATCACTATTGCTACAGTAGAAGCCAGTAAGTTATTGTCTAAATCCCTTGTTGCTTTATGTCCCTTGCTCTTTTACCTTCTATTCCTTGTGATGGGGTCTGAGTCAGAGGCGCAACTAGAGCCAAATTTCGGGGGAAGGGCCTGCTAAAAATTTCGGGGGGGGGGGGCTACTTCTTCCAGCAGGGGCTCTAAGAAGGGGTGAAAACACAACAAAGCCTTGTTAGCAAGTAAATCGTCTTTTAAAGACCTGTGAAGTACTTGGGTGAGGCTGCAATAAGATGGTCGCTAGACCAGCCATCCCGGGAAGCTATCTCAGCCCGGGCTGAGACACACGCCGGAGGGGGCTGAAGCCCTTTGAGCCCAATGGGTGTTGCGTGCCTGGTCTGAGTATGCCTTTATAGTGTTACTTGACAGGTTCATTTCATTCTCTATACTATTATTTATTTGGCGCTCTTTTCTTCTGGTTGCCCCAGTGTCTCCTCACAGTACTGGATTTGGGGCGGCCATCCTTCTGTGCATTCTATGTTTGCAGCACAGTGTAAAGACATCACTTCTTTTTCCAGTCACTGGTTTCTTCTCGCCACCCATGCGTCTGTTATGCCACAATATGAATCCCAGGAGATGCTCGGGCCCACTTCAGCCACGACTTTTTTTCATGCGTACCTCACAGTCAAACACAGTCACTCATTCCATGGCCCACCTTCTCTCTAATTTTCAGTTTCTTTTTACGCGAAAAATGTTTAATGTCCTGGTGCACTGGGCCAGTACACCTGGGCACCATACAGAACAATTAATGTGATAAAACACACATTTATTCAAACGAAGGTACATCATTTTGAAATAATTAATTAATGTAGAAGAGAAGTTCTAAACGTGACGAGGCATCGTTTGGAAAATCCAGAGCCTCGCGACAGATGCCTTTGCGCAGCTTTCAGAACGCAGCCGCGCGCCGTACAATGGTTCTCATTACCTCAGAACGCGTGATGTGGCGCACTTGATGAGCTCCAGGGACCTTCATTCATATGGATGGGCCGTGCTTATATTTACATATGAATTATGGCCTCTCTGGTGGACCGGGTCTTATTGTTCTCTATTGATCTCGTTAGCGGGTGGGAATTGCCCACTTGAAAGCTTGGAATGGCTGAATGAGGTTGCAGAACAGTTTTTCTTTATTTTTGTCTGCTTTTTTTTTCTGCTGCCTTAATCAACAATTCCTCGCAGAGCTGGTTTCTTCACTTTCCTCACCAAACCAACCCTTGGCTGCAGCATTTACTTACATGGCGGATTTCGCTCCTCATAGTAGAATATTTCCTGACCCAGCAGACTAGATACACGAGGCTCGTGCCTCGCCGGTTTCATGTCAATGCTCTGTGAACCTACATGAACCAATGAGGCTTTCAGGCTGGCCAGGTTGTTCTTTTCGAATTCGTTACTCCGTATCTTCCAGCCTTAACCCTGGCAAACCACAATTGGATGTTTGCAACCTTCAAATAACCGTGGCATGTTATGTAATAATAGGGAAAGTAGATTGTGTTTGTACTTTTATTTGTCACGCATTGCAGTTTCCTTAGTTTATAGAACGTGATGTATGGTAACGAGCATGAGTTCCTTAAAGGGGCCAGTCTTACCATGTTCTTCTTACCAGTACCTGAAGCATTTTAAAAAGAGGAGTACCGAAATTGTTTTGTATTTTTTTTTATTCGCCCTTTAGACTTTTATTATAGCTGCCTTGGCAGATTATGGCCACTCCACGGTGCTAAATTAAGCAGAACCTCAGAACAGACTGTGTATCTCTCATGGCTGTTGATTGTCCAGTTTGTCTGTGATGTAGTATTAATTCCCGGTAGAGGACAGGTCCATATTCACTGAATTCCCTCCTTACTTTGGGGCAGGGGGTGGGGTTGTGGAGGATAGGTTACATCAAGAGCTGATTGTTCACTTCATGTTCTTCTTGAAGGAAGGGAAGATGAGCCGGGGAAGGTGCCCTGTGTTACCTCCAACTTGACCAGCATGGAAGTTCCCCATCTCAGGTTTTGCTGTATGATATAGTAGAATGTCAGTGTTTGTAGGAATTCTACACAAAAATTACAATAATAGCAACAATTACTACAACATTTCTAAGGCGTTCAATAATAATAACACTACTTTAGGACTTATACGCATTTTTGGCAACCAGAGCATGCACTCTTTCTAAACTATGGTTAGAACCAGAGTTTTACGTCTGATTATCCATTTATTAATTCTGAGTTTTTTTATAAAGTTTCTGCAATTGGCCTTCCAACCAGTTTGGTGTGTAAGCAGAGTTAAACATAAATGGATAAATTACTTGGCAATGTAAATAACACTATTCAGGACAGACAGTGGCAAGGCATGGGAAGAACCTCAAATATTTACTTAAGGAGGCTTGAAAAGAGCTAAAGGCGAGTTTTGCGACTGGAAGTAGGGAGATTTCATGGATGGTGAGTTTAAATATTACCAGGTGGTATTGCTATGTGGAATCTAGGGATTGACTATAATTTGAGTTACTCCTAGCCACTGCTCACCCAGAACCCCTGCAAACATTATACTGGAAGCATTGCTCTTGTGCTCTGTCCTACAACTTCAGCAGTCCCTGCTGAGGCAAGAGGGACATACCCCTGGCCCAGAAAAATGTAAGTGCATGAGACAACAGCAACAAGGCGAATATAGCCTAGTTACTTTTCCTCTATCCCATTTACCAGGTACCACACAGGAATTGTCTAATTCTCCTCTTTGGATCTTTCACTTTGTGTGCTTGTGTTGATGCACTGCACTACACTGTTTAACTAGCTCACGATTTGCACAGCATACAGTCACTTCCAGTGTTTGGACACCATGGAATTTGAGCAGTGAATCATTATGCATATGTAGATTCAAACTTAAGCTATTTTATTATATGGGCTACTACGTTTCAATTGTGGTTTTACCCTTCTAGACACTGATCGACTGACTCAAGCTGATGTGTTCTTTTTTTTTGCTTTATATCCATGTACGTTATGGTTGATTGGTATAGTCGTGGTTGCCACAATACACCCAATAAAAGCAAATAAGCAAATAAAACTGAAGAAAAACATAAAAAGACATTTCTGGACCAAACAGGATAAGCAGAAGGTCAGTTGAACTAGAAGACCCTCGGATTGAGAAGAGGAACTCAAGAGAAAGAAACCGTTGACTAAAATTATTTAAAATGGTGAGACTGAATTTCTTTATTGTAAAGTAGCAGAGACACAAAGGGGGTGACTGTTCCAGTCTAAGCTTTCTTAGTCAGTGTTTCCCAAACTGTGGTTGAGTCGCCATCCAATTTTTGGTGGGTCGTGAAAGTCTAAGCAATACATAAAGATGCCATTAAATTCTGAATTTATCTTGGCACATTTATTGCTCTTCAAAGTCAAATGTCAAGTTAGGTCTTCTGACTAACTTCTGCTTAAATTGTTCACATAGAGATTGGCCATTTACAAACTCCTCTCACTTTGCAGCCAGAGAAAGAAAAGATATGTGAACTATGTGACAATCTTGCTGGGGGCTCAGTGAGTATGAAAATAAAGGCTGTAGGGTGTAATTTGTTTCGTAACATACCACAAAATGTGAATATCTGTAAATGAACTACACACTTTCAGCAGTTAGGAAAGCAACAATGAAGCATGATTTGTGTAATTCTGAAGTGTGATAGAAACAAAGATTTTAATAGGATCAAAGCAAATTGAGAAACTTTACTTGGTGATACACAAATGATAAATATTCACTTAAACTAGTTTTTACACATTATCATTTGTGTGCAATATAGTGCTATCAATAAAACTGTATGTCTGTGCAAACTTAGTGGGCATTTCAATGGAAAATGTGCTGTCTGTAAATAAGAGACTGTTGGACTTGGCCCTCTCTGCAGGGTCACCCTCAAACGGTATGCCTTCTTCCCCTCCTGCTATGCTGAATTTGCTTTTGTTGGCCTTAGGACTCTATGCACTTTACCACTGCCAACCAGCGCTGAAGTGCATTGGCTCACTCCCTAAAGCATGGTAATATTGGCTTATACCTGATTGGCATATTTAGCTTACTTATAAGTCCCTAGTAAAGTGGTATACCATATTCCCAGGTGCTAATTGTGGGTCTGTAGCACTTATTGTGTCACCCACTTAAGTAGCCCGTTTAAACATGTGCCAGGCCTACCATTGTAGCCTACAAGCAGTTTTAAACTGCCAGTTCGACTTGGCAAAATAACCTATTTCCCAGGCCTAAAACTCTCTTTTTAATACATATGATTCACCCCTATGATAGACAATAAAAAGCCCACAAGGCAGGGTGCTATGCATTTAAAAGCTGGACATATATTTTTAAGTTTTACATGTCCTGGTAGTGAAAAACTCACACATATGTTTTTCACCAATATGAGGCCTTCATCTCCAGTAGGTGATAACTTTTGTTTGGGAGCAAGTAGAAATATCATGTTTGGTGTCTAGGAAATTGTAATTCAATATTCTCTTTAATGGCAGGATAGGGAGGCGGAACTGTGCACAGCCCCACTTGCACTTCAAAGATCCTGCCTCAGCTCATATGCAAAGAACTTCACATTAGGCTATGTGACTCCAGACATCCAGGCAGGAAATTCCAGACCCTTCTTGGGGGCTGCGGGGATGGGGCTCAAGAAGTTTCTTCCACTTCAAAGTGATTACTAGGTCTGAAAACCCACCCTTCAGTTCACTTCTGGACCTGCCGAAGGAGTCTCAGAAGATTGCGCTGCTGCACCAAGAGGACTGTCCAGCTGCCTGAAGCCAGCCCTGCTGCTTGAGATCTGCTTTCCTGCTTAAACCCGAGACTTCCAGACTAACTCCAAGGGCTAGTCATCTGGCCTTTTGATCAGAGTCATGTGGACAGAAAAAGTTCCAACCATTTTGAACTTGCACCTGGGGTGGTTCCCCCCTTAGGGCGGAGGAGCGTCCCCTACCTTCTGCAAGTGCAGCAGTAAACCACAGTGAATACATTAGTAATATGATGTCATTTATCTACGATGTGCTTACCAGCGAGTGGGAGGGCGGGCGTGCTTGCTGCTGATTGACAGCAACAGCTATGACACTACAAGTGCAGAGTGCGCATGTCGGATTGGCCGGCTGGCTTGGTACCGCCAGCCCGACATGCGCACTTCTGCCTCACCAATCCAGCAGCAGTGTAACAGCCGTGGGATTGGAGACTCAGGCCCCCTGTTGCAAAAGTAGCATTGGGTTTGCCTGTTCCATCCAATCCACTAGCATCTCTCATGCTGAAAACAGCATAGAGAAGCTACGGGAATGGTTATAGGCTCAAGTTAGCGTAGCGTGACCAGGACACAGCCTCCGTGGTAGAGCAGCGTGCGGGCTCTTGGGGAGTACCTCTCCTTTGTAGGGTAGTTCCTCGGATTTCAGTGGATGTGGTGAGAGCCCCTCCCTCACCTTCCCCTGAGACAAGACTACATATTCTCGCCATGAGTGTAAATGCAGTAATCCGACAAGGCCACGTACAGGGGTTTTACTTGATCTTACAATGATCACTGTCACGTCGCCTTGCGCAGTGACTCTCACTTCAACTCTGCTGGGTCACCGATCAGGACAGCACACCTTCATTGATGAAGACCGTCGGAGCTGAGGTACGTGGTGAAAGTGGTCTATATGCAAGTTACTTTAAGAAGATGTACTGTTAGAAATGGGCGGTTCTGGTATTGTGTATTCCTAGTACATCTGGGTGATCAGGAATAGCTGGTAACATGCAACCATGTTGGTTACTAATGTTGTTGGCAGAGGCGTTTTAATGCATGGGCAAAGTGGGCTCCGGCCCAGGGCCCCAACCTTTTAGGGGCCCCCCTGACAGAGGCAGCTCCGTTCTCCAGAATTTTGCCCTAATGACCTTGAATATGTCTTAAACAGATTGTTTTAAATACTGTTCTCCTTTAATTTATTTTTTATGTACCTAATGTGTGAGTCTAGTACACCCGTTTGCAGAGAAATGTTGTGTTTATGTTTAATGCAATATACATAAAAAAGTTTCTTTTAGATCAAAACAAGGCCTAACATAAGAATTGGGAGGGCGTCACAGAGATTATTTGCAGTAATATTGGTGAGCTGCTGCTGTGTTACAATATTGAAAACACACATAACTATCCCTGAATATTAGATGTAAACACATTTATGGCCTTATTTATGAGAAGTGATGCATCACAATGTGAAAACAGGGATGTGTCACTTCTTAGTGCGCCCTCCTTACGACATGATGGATGCGTCATATTTACTGTATGACGCATCATGTCTCAAGGAGTTACAGATACGTCAGTATTTCTGATGTATCTGTAGGCGCAAAAGTGACGCATTGCTGGGATGTGTCTGAAAATAGACACAACTCCAGCAATGTGTCCTTTGACATGGGGCCTGCATCAGTCTTACGCCTGCTGTGAGGCAGGTGTAAGATAATTACGCAATGGCATCCTAGAAGTGGCTCACTGAGTTCTCATAGATTTCAATGTGCCACTTCTACAAGGCTTTTTGCAGGGGAACACTCACCCTGCATACATTATACCTGGTGCAGGTATAATGTGGTGCAGAGGTTTACAAAGTGACGCATCTGTCTAGATGCATCAGTTTGTAAATAGGGCACAACATTGAAAAATGTTTACGCTGCCGGTGCGTCACAAAAAGTGAAGCAGCAGCGGCATAAAAGTGAAGCAAAGCCTCATAAATAAGGCCCTTAGAATTTGGATGAGTGTTCCTTTACACTGTCAGGGACCTAATGAAATGAAATAGTGTATTTAATAAAGCGCGCAGCTACTCAGACTAGAGTGTCCTGGCACATGACAGCAGGAGGAAAACATGCGTAAAAACCCATCAGTTATGAAAAAGCCAGGTTTTTAAGTTCTTCCTGAAAGAGAGTAGGTCTGTGGTTAGTCTCAGAGGCTCAGGGAGTCTATTCTACAATTTTGCACCTAGAAAGTCGAGGGATCTGCCTCCAGTGTGGGCACAGAATGGCCAGGTTGGCATTGGAAGATCTTAGGTGTCTAGATGTTGTGTAGCAATTAACATGCTTATTTAGGTGGCCGGCTCTTAAGCCGTGGAAAGCTTTAAAGAAGATGGTCATCACTTTGTAGTCGATCCGTTCTTTTATGAGGAGTCAGTGTAGAGACTTAAGAATAGGGGTCATATTAAATCTGGGTTTAGGTCTCAGGATGGCTCTGGCCACTGCGTTTTGTACCACTTGTAAGCGCTGGATAAGTAATTCGGTAAGACCTATGTACAAGCTGTTGACATAGTCAAGCTTTGATGTCACCATGATCTTTCTGCTCTCGAGCGGTAACAGTAGCAGGATTTTTTTTTGCATCTGGAGTATGCCAAAGCAACCGCCAGTTAGATTTTGGATTTGAAAGCACATGGAGAGAGTCTTGTCTGTGACAATTCCTACAGTTTTGACTTTCTCCTTTTCCGCGGGCGGGGGTGGCAGATCTTTTGGTCACCATGAGCTCCAGTAAGGCGTTTCAGGATTACCAAAGAAAACAACTTCAGCTTTGTCAGGATTGCATTTCAGCTGATTGATCTTAAGCCAATTAAAAACCTTTGTGAGGCAAGAACTAATCATTGCCCCATCAAAGTCGGTTCCTTTTGCACATGTAAAAATCAGCTGAGTGTCATCAGCATAGGAAACAATTTTGGTGCCCTTTTCCTCTACCAGAGATGCAAGGGGGGATAGATATATATTAAAAAGGTAGGACTGAGAATGGAGCCCTGAGGGACACCTACATTCATGACCGGAACCGGGGATGAGAAAGGGGGGAGCCTGATGTCCTGAGATCTATTCGCCAAGAAGGATGACATCGATGTTAAGGTGGTCCCCCCAGGCTGATGTTAGCAAGTCTCTCCAGGAGCCTCTCATGTGGGACCATATCAAAGGCCGCCGACAGATCAAGCAGCATCAGAACAGCCTTGCCTCTCTAAGCCAGTTTACCCTTGAGAAATTCAGTCACTTCCAACAGAGCGGACTCCGTATTGTAGTTAGCCCTAAAACCGCATTGGAACTTATGAAGGAGCTTCCCATCTTCAATGTGTTTTTGGAGGGCCTTGTTTACATAATACTTTGGAGAGGGCCGGAAAAAGGGAGATTAGCCTGTAGTTAGCAGGGTCTGTCGGTTTGGCGTTAGCCTTTTTTATCAGTGGAAGAATCTTAGCATTCTTCCATAATTTCGGCATGTTGCCTGAGGAAAAGGAAGCATAAAGAGCTGGTTTACAGTGGGGTTTATGGTGGGAGCTAATAGGTTCAGGATATTCGCTGGACATGGGTCGGAGAGCCAGACTTAACTCTTTGGGAGAGGGTCAGTGACTCTTCAAGCTGAAACTCAGGGAAAGCTGGTAAAGATGGAGGATCCAAGAGGTAAAATTTACTATTGGAACTAAGGTAGAAGGTCAGTTCTTCCTCTGAGATGTTAGTGAAGGCTTGTTGGGTCACGGAGATCTTTTCGTGGAGGAATTGAGCTATTTGCTTAGACCATTCTTCCGTGCATGGCCCTTCCTTTGTGCCAGCTTTCGGGGTGGTAAAGGATTTAACTATGCCAAAGATTTCCTTACTCTTATTTTGGGCATTTTCTATCTTGGTTTGAAAGAAGTTTATCTTGGCTGCCTTCACGAGAATGTAATGAGCTTTTAAGGTGTCTTTATACATCTTCCTGTCCTCAGGTAGAAAATATTTACGCCTTGTCTGATCCATTTTTCTACAATTTATTTTGCTAGATCTGAGGGAAACCTTAAACCATGGAGCTGGTGGGGCCGATCTCTTTGAGAAGCGGGAAACAACCGGTATTGCTGCACCAATGTTGGTTCGGAAACATGAATCAATTGAGAGGGCACCCGAGTTGGGGCAGCAAGACAGCTTCGGTGAAGAACGACCAAGAGCGTCTGCTAACATCGGGATGGATATTTTTAGGGAACGTTCTGTAATTAGGGACCCTCTGCCTTGCGTTAGCCTGAGGGGCTGTGGCAGAGTTGGGAATGACAAATTTTAATAGAATCTGGTCAGACCAGGTAATGGGAAGAGGTAGCCTTACTGATATGTCAAAGTTGTGAAAGATTTGGTCTAGGGTATGGCCCTTATCATGGGTGGCCAAAGAAATAGATGGAAACATGTTGCAGGTCTGCAGCGTCTCCAACAAGGAAATTTTTTGGGGGTCTTTTCCATTGTCCATATGTATATTGAAATCTCCCAGTATAAGGCAGTTGTTGTATTTTAAGGCCAGGGAGCTGATGGCTGTAATAGGCCTACTAATAACATTTCCAATTGCACCGGGAGGTCTGTAAATCAGAAAATCAGCTATGCTATGATGAGGGGAATAAGGTACAGCGGAAGACTGAGGACTCTCCGCCCTCAATGTTTTCCATCGGGATGGGAGAGCAGTCTAGTTTTTCATTGTAAATTATGGCAACACCACCCCCCTTCCCACTCGGTCAGTCCCTCCTAAGGATTTTATAACCTGTAGAGATGGCCGAGGTCATAGTAGGGTTGGAGGCTTCAGACAACCAGGTCTCAGTGAGAAATAAAAGATCAGGCTGTTCATCTAAAAGTAGGTAATAAATGTGCGGTTTATGCTTTTGCATAGAGCAACAATTTAAAAGGGGGGGTCTTTAAGTCCTCTGTTTTCTTATTGTTTTTACACTTATTGTTGCGTGGGAGGATCTTGGGTGTGAGTTTCCTTGGTTGGAGGAGAGGCCAGTTGCACTTATTGCATCAAAACTCCACCTCCAAGCTCGGATCAGCCACTGTACACTGACATAATGGTAGACGCCTAAGGCTAAACAGTTTTTCCCTATTGTAATATAGTGGAAGAAACTCACCGGAGGGGAACTGGGCTGCATGGCCGGCGTCGTACGCCTCCGGGACGTTTACGGGTGCTTTGGCGCACCAGTGGTGCATCAGTGGCGCACCCGCTGCGCACGTCCGTTTGCATCGGGAATATATAGTCTAATGCCTATGATGCAAACTGGATCGCTAACGCAGCTGAGGAAGCTGAAACTACTTGGGCGGAAGTGAGGAGCCAGATAGTAGCCCCAGCCCTCCGCACAATCGGTGTATCAGCCGTGATGGACCAGGACTGAAGGAAAAGCAGATGCGCATAGGAGCAGCTAAGGAGGTGTAGGCAAGCAGAATAAAGAAAAGTGCAAGTGCGCGTTGGTAGCTAAAATTGATAAAAAGCACAGAGTAATTCAGCCACACATACAAAGTATTAAAAACCTTGTAGTAGGGCAGGAAACACTAAATCCTACCGCTGTCAGCTGCGAGCGTCCGTTTACATTGGGGAATATATAGGCTAATGCCTATGAGACAAACTGGATCGCTAACGCAGCTGAGGAAGAGGAAACATCGGCTCAAATTGGATCATAAATTCAAAGCTGTTCTGAACAGGTGCCCCCAAAATATGTTTGGCCCAGGGCCCCCAAAATCCTTAAGATGTCCCTGGTTGTTGGTACCTGCCTCACTTTTCGCACCTAATCCAGGGGGACGCACACATGCCATCCACTTGTCCCTGTTGAACACTAGTTAATTTTAGAATATAAGCGCACTAGTCTACACAAATTTAACACACATACCGTAGGTGAATTCCATCAAGCAATCCACAGTTTACCCAGTACGCTATAAGTGCGGTGCTACCTGCCAGCCAGGAGTAATAACAATGATTCCAGCAATTATTCAGAGCCTGGCCACACGTTGCGGATACAAATTAATAAAACTAGTTCATTTCTCCTCAGCTCCTTGTAATTAGTGGCCATAATCCATTACAAGTGCACGCTGTCACCGAGGACGCTTATGACGTGAGGCAGGGTGAACGTACAAGATTTCTTCCCTTGGTTCCTAAATCTCAAACCTTGCAAGCAAGATACTTCGGTCTAAAGTATCTTGGAATCTTCTGAATCTCAAGCTTCCTAAATGGGGGTGAACAGTCAGCAGCCAAGGCAGAAGCAGCAGGTTTATATGTTCGAGAAACCATCATTTTGTTCTTTGTTTTATGGTCCCGGTGTCATTATTGAATAGAAAGGAACACCAGTTAGGAAAAAACACACATCAATTCATGTTGATTTCTAACTTTAACAGTGCTACAACATTTATTTTAAAAAAGTAGCTTAATTAATCTTTCCAGGATGTGATTGTATTAATTACTCAAAGTTACCTCAAGATAACTTTACATGCGAGATTATACTTTGCAATAATTATACTGAAAGTCCTAAAATAGAAAAACTGCAGCATCAATCCTTTATAAGGTTGAAACACAGAGTTTGTTTCCAAAAGGAAATGTTTCCTTTTACACCGCTCAAACTCACACCCATGGTTGAATGTATGTCTCTCTTATCCCTGCTCATTCCTGGTATAGGAGCAGGTCCATAGGTTCCCCTCTCCCCTCGTGCATTTTCCATGCTTAGCATTTCTGCTTTTATTAAATGTAGTGAATGAACATTTAGAAAGTCAACGTCTCAAAGAGCACAGAAGAGAAACTGACTGAAAGAATGCTCATGCATCAACAATTTCCTTCATTAATTTTGATGAGGCTTTAAAGTTTATTTTTGTTAATCTTTTGCTTCTGAATTTTGACATGTGCTGCATCCAATTACATTGTTGCCTAAGTATAAAGAAAACAATATACAGTAGTATGGTGACTGAAATGATGGCACAGTGAGCTGATGGTTGGATGTTAGGGAGAACGTTTTAACAGTCATAAATTCATAGCTGTCCTGGTATGTTTCTGTAATACTTACAATTAAATGGGTTTTGTATTTTACCTTACAATACAACCGTGGACGCTCTAGGAATTCAGAGGTGTTTTTATTGAAAGACCACCACAGGCACCATAATATGCAAAGTAGTATCAGCCTGTGTCAAGCGTTACAGGCTTAAATATTTTTGTGCCCTAATGATGTCCTAACTACAATTGCTTTATTAACTTTCTTGCTTTCTTAAATTTGCTTGAAAATGCATCATTTGCCCACTTAAAAAAAAAGAAAAATCCCGGAGGGTCAACTCCCCCAAACTCCCCCTTATTACAATTGGGCATACTTGCTACACTGTGAACCAGGCAGGTGTAGGTGTAGTTGGTGCAGGGGGGTGGCTGAAACTCTTCAGACACTTACACCCAGTCACAGATCTGAATCCATCATAATTCTTCAGCTCATTTGGCCATCTCATTTCAGACCCAGCTATATGCACATCAGTCTTGACCCTGTGCCTCATGGGAACAGTCCAGCCCGAAATGCCAAGCCAGGTGTTCCCTGAAACGTAAACAAGCATCCTGGGACTGGTTTCTGGGTAACACCCTTGATCAACCAGGCTAGCTTCAATGGCAAAGTGAGCAAGGGACCCACATCTGGGCATACTTTCTCGCGAGCAAAAATCAAGCAGTGAAGACGAGGGTAAAATAAATATCAGAAATTACACCAATTTAAATACCGAGAAACTCTAAGAAAATCTTAAAACTGCTGCAAAGCACCAGAAATGAATGAGCACTAACCTAGTGACCTTGTAACCTGATTGTGCTGTTAAACAAATGTGTAACCAATAACAATTAAGCAGATTCGCTGCCACAGCCAGCCTGCGCCAACCGAGCCTCCTGGGTCCTCCCTGGCAATCCATCAAATTATTGCAGCATCATGATGCACACAGAGTGTGTCCAGGCTCTCTACGTGGGACCCCACTGACTGCAACCAAACTGAAGCAGGATGTGAAAAGTCCCAGCGCGGATCTCATCTGCCTCAGCCTGCGAATACATTATGATAATCATTCACAAACATGTCATGGTAAAAGCTTTAGTCCATTAAGTCAACAGACCGGCGTTCTCATAACAGGCTGATGCCATGCTAATGCCAATACAGTGCTATGGAAAATTATATAATATTCTCGTATTTTGACATTGTGACAGAGCTATGAAAACAGAAACATTTGGATGAGATGCAATGTAAGATGACCATATCATGCAAATAAAAAAAAGTGCGGTATTTGAAATATTTCAGACATGCAGGCGACTTTGTGACTTTCAAGATTTGCTGCACTGACACGTGAACATGACATCTACTTGCCTCATGTTAATGATATGTACTAAACACGTGGTTGACATACAGTGGCGCATGAATGACAAAATGTAAGAAACATGTGAATGCCTGCATTGAGACCAGAATGGCATGCAAATAAACCTATGAAAGGTATGTACTGAAACGCAAATGCCTCAGATATCGAAACGTGAATGCAATGCATTGAAACTTCTGAATGGTAGGCAATGACACACGAACGTCACACCACACTGATTGAAACATGCAAATAACATGGGCTAAAAAACTTGGGTGGCTAATGCATTGAAAAATGCAAGAGGACCACATACTGAAACGTGAGCAGCATGAGGTCAAACATGTAAGTGTAGTACAGTGAAACATATAAATGATATTAGCCATATCTGTACTGGCAGAAACTTTATATGCTAAGGCTAAGCAGTGGGTCCTGGTTAACTTCTGGAGGGTTCGGAACCCCAAAGCCTGGGTGTTACTCCCTTAGGTCTGGTCTGCACGATTTGTAGGTACGGCTGGATGGGGTGATATGCTGAAGGTGATAGAGTGGTGGACGTGGAGTACCTGGCGAGAACTTATTCAGAGCATTCTCCCTTGGCATGCTTTTTTCGGGTGTATCCCCGCCTGGCGTTTGGACTCAGCCCTGCTGGATTGTAACGTTCTAGTGTTTCACGGGTCTCGGCTGAGACCCGGAAACACCCCCACACATTGTAGCACCTTCTGGCCAGGCGTGGCCAGAAGGCTTTAAATAAAGGGACCGGAGTCGCTCGAGACTTCCGGTCCGTACCTGCCTAGCTGTGTGTGTGTTGTCCCTTCATTGCTAGTACTGCGACCGTTAGTCCGTGGCCAGTAAGTCTGCTGGGCCACGTAGTAGCTCCCTTACACTGGCGACGAGGGCGGACACTGGTGAGAAGAGCCCTGCGGCGGAACAGCGTCCCAACAAGCGCGTCGCGCCTACCTGGTGTAACGGCCTGCGCCGGCGGCGGAGGCCCTGCTGTGCCCGGAGGGTGAAGCGCGGCGCGGAGTGGTGCCGGTAAGCAGCGTGAGTGGAGCTGCGTCAGGGACCGGCATTGTCCGTGTGGAGAGGACCGGAGCGTGTGTCAGGCCTGGGAAGCCTGCGACGGCCTCGTGTGGTGCGCGCATGCGCAGTGAAGACGCCTGGAGCGTGTGTCGGGCCTGGGAAGGGCCTGCGACGGCCTCGTGTGGTGCGCGCATGCGCTGTGAAGACGCATGGAATTGCCCGGCGCCGGAGTGGCGCGAAAGGCTCCCTGAGTGCTGCGTGTGCAGCGTGTGTCCTCGCTGAGAGGAAAAGAGCGGTTATATCGTCTGCGGAGCCCTGAGAGGAAGACAATAGCCAACAAGCATTGGCACATTCAAAAAAAAAAATAAGAAAATAATACGGAGTGATATAAAGAAAACTAAACAGATAAGGGACAGTATTAGGCAATATCTGCACACAGTGAACCAGTGGAGGTCTAACGTCACCAAGAAAACCCAACTATGTCGGGACAAGAGGGGACAGCGACAGGGGGAGCACAACAGGTTGCACAACCAGCGGCAGTGGCAGGACCAGCGGGACAGCCAGCAGTGGGAGCAGTAATACAACAGTCCCCGCACTCGCAAATCAACCCCCTGCCACCATTTAGTGCCCTCATTGAACCAAGTACAGCTGCGCCAAGGTGGGCAATGTGGCTGCGCCGATTGAACAATTACTTCACGGCGACGCGCGAGAAGGACGATGAGGTAAAGCGCTCCCTTCTATTGCATTTTGGAGGAGATGAACTCCACAAACTATTCACACACCTACCGAATACAGGGGCAGCAACAGCGGGGGCAGAGGAAGATGGCCGACCCGGACACAGCGAAAGGCTCCGTGTGGAGCATGTGGATATGAAGAACACAGCCAAAATGGCTGTCCTGCACGTGGGAAAGCGTGCGCCAAGTGTGGCGGAATGAATCACTTCGCGAGCGTCTGCAGAGGGGGCGCCAGAGGAAGTTTCAGAGGTCGAGAGACGGCAGGGAAGAAAACTCCGAACAGAGCGGTCAGACAACTGACACTAGAGGACGCCCGTGGGAAATCGGCTGCGACGGGGGATAGAACACAGCCCTGGTATCCACAATACCCAGATGAATCGTCATCGGATGAAGACGATGAGTGTTACTACGTGTCATTTGTCAGTGAGTTGAAGAGGAGACGGAGACCACAACCCAAATGCGAAATACAGATCGATGGCTCGACAGTGACGGGCGTAATAGACACTGGGGCAACGATCAACGTGATGGGGTGTCAGCACTACAATGCATTGAGACCAAGACCAAAACTGCTACCATCTAAAGCACGCATCCTCACGTACGGAAGCACGAAACCATTACCCCTAAAAGGAAAAATGACTGTGCAAGTAAGAGCAGAGGGACAGGAGCTCACAACAACATTTCATGTAATAGATCGAGAGGCAGATCTGCTCATAGGAAGCCACACCGCAGAAGACCTCAAGCTGATAGCGTTCGCAAATATAGTGAAGGCGCTACACACTGAGGAGCTCCTCCAGATGTTCCCATCACTATTCCAGGGCCTGGGCACCATCAAACGACCGCCAGTCAGGCTGCACATAGACAAAGCAATACAACCAGTAGCCCTGCGCCATAGGAGAATTCCATTCCACCTGCGGTCAGCGGTGGAACAGGAGCTGAAGAATCTTGAAGAGCAAGGGGTGATTGAAAAAGTGACGGGACCAACCCCGTGGGTGTCACCCATGGTAATCGCACAGAAGCCCCGACAACCTGGATTTGCATAGACATGAGGATGCCGAATAGAGCAATAAAGCGAGAGAGACACCTCACGCCTACAGTGGATGACATTTTGACCGATTTAAATGGAGCACAATGGTTTTCTAAATTAGATCTTAATGCGGGATATCATCAGCTCAGGCTGGCAGAAGAGAGTCGGTACATCACGATGTTTTCTACACACTTGGGGCTGAGACGTTACAAGAGGCTCAACTTCGGAATAACATCGGCAGCCGAGATCTTTCAGAACACCATCAGAGAGATCCTATCCGGGCTGAGCGGAGTACTGAACATAAGTGATGATATCCTAATACATGCAAAGACGAGTGAGGAGCATCATAGAAGACTAAAGTCGACACTTCGAAGGCTAGCGGAATTCGGAATTACCCTGCATAAGGAGAAATGCCAGTTTTTCAAGCAGTCAATCGAGTTTTTTGGCTATGTATTCGACGCAGAAGGTGTCAAGGTGGACCCCAGAAAGTCATCAGCAATCAAAAACGCCCCTGCTCCGACGACAGCTTCAGAGGTGAGGAGTTTCATGGGAATGGCACAATACTGTGCCAGGTTCATTCCGCAACTAGCCACAATTGCCGAACCGCTAAGAAACCTGACGAAGAAAGAAACGGCGTGGAGATGGACAAAAGTAGAGGCGGAGGCGTTCGAGAAAGTCAAGAAAGCGCTACTGGACAGCACGACAATGGCCTACTTTGACACCGCCAGGGCAACAGAAATTCTGGTGGACGCCAGCCCCGTAGGGCTGGGCGCACTCCTCACCCAAGAGTCAGAACCGGGGGTGTGGGTCCCGTTGGCGTTCGCAAGCAAGGCCCTCACGGCAACCGAAGCAAGATATTCTCAGATAGAGAGGGAGGCGTTGGCAGTTAAGTGGGCCTGCAATCATTTTCATCTCTACATTGCTGGACAGCCCTTCAGGATGGTCACCGATCATCAACCGCTGCTACCACTATTCAGAGGAACCGCTCCGCACCCTCCACCACGGATCGAGAGGTGGGCCATTTAAACCCAACACTACCAAATGGAACTGGCATATCGTCCGGGAGCAAAGAACCCGTCCGATTTCTTGTCGCGACATCCCACAGAGAAGGAAGAAAATGGGGGTGATCAGGAGGCACAGACGGAGGAGTTTGTAGATATGATCTCGCAGCTGGCATGTCCACGGGCATTGGTGGCCGAAGACATTGTGAGTCAATATGAGCATGATGCCACGATGGTAAAAGTTAAAGCCGCTCTCGACACAGGGTCCTGGGAGAGTTTCCTACGCAACGTGAGTGACTGGAGTGAAGCAGATCGAAATCGACTATCCCAAATCTGGAGAGTGCACAACGAGCTCAGTAAGGCCAGCAATGGACTAATCCTGAGAGGGTCAAGGATAGTTATCCCAGTGGCTCTACAAGACCACGCAACCCTGCTAGCCCATGAGGGACATCAAGGGACCAGAAGAATGAAGGCGAGAATGAGGGAAAAGGTGTGGTTCCCCTACATGGACGAGAAGGTAGACAGCGTGGTAAAGAACTGCCGGGCATGTCAGCTCACTAGTACCCCAGAATCGCCAGCCCCGATCATCACAGAGGAGCCCTCACCATCTCCATGGAGCTGGATCAGTTTAGACTTTGGTAGCTTCCCGGACGGGAGAGTGACAGTAGTGATGGTGGACAGTTACACCAAGTACCCAGTGGTAGAGTTGGCAACGTCTACCAGTTTCGCAAACATACACCCGCTGCTTAGCAAGACATTTGCGCTATTTGGCATTCCCCAGAGAATTAAAACGGACAATGGACCGCCCTTCCAAGGAAACGAATTTAAGGAATTCTTAAAGGAGCTGGGAATAAAACATCACAGAATCACTCCACAATGGCCCCAAGCTAACGGGGAGGCCGAGCGTTTTATGAGGACAGTCAACAAAACCATACAAATTGCAATGGTCGAAGGCAAAGACCCAGAAGCAGCGCTGCAACTATTCCTGAGGGAATATAGGAGTACCCCGCACAGCACCACCCAAAGGTCCCCATGGTCACTGATGTTCGCTGGACCAAGGCGGGATCGACTGCCCATGGCTGACAACTGGAAAGTGGCGCCATACCGACCCGCGGCCACTCAAGAACGAAGGCGAAAGAACAATGAACGGGCTAGCCACAGGAGAAGGGCTCAAGACAAAGAACTCAGCCCAGGAGACACGGCGTTGCTGCGAACCAGAAGACCGGGAGGCAAATTCCGTACACCCTATGAGATCGACCCGTGGGTCATCAAGACAACTAAAGGTACGGCAGTGACGGCACATAGAGATGACGAGGTGGTGACTAGGAATATATCCTGGTTCAAGCGCATCCCAGCGAGTCAGGACAACCGACAATATGGTGAAACACAGGACATGGATGGGGCGGAGCAAAATGATGGCAACCTCCATACAGAAAACAGAGTGAACGCACCTGAAGTAACGAGGAGAACAGAGCCCGGTTCACAAGCGACCAGGGGAGGTGAGAGTCATCATCTAAGACCTAACCCTCGACCCAACGTTAGACTTGCTGATTTTGCGTGTTGACTCTTGATGGTTCTGTCCAAAGGAAAACAAAGGACCAAGTTGGAATGGGATGTAACGTTCTAGTGTTTCACGGGTCTCGGCTGAGACCCGGAAACACCCCCACACATTGTAGCACCTTCTGGCCAGGCGTGGCCAGAAGGCTTTAAATAAAGGGACCGGAGTCGCTCGAGACTTCCGGTCCGTACCTGCCTAGCTGTGTGTGTGTTGTCCCTTCATTGCTAGTACTGCGACCGTTAGTCCGTGGCCAGTAAGTCTGCTGGGCCACGTAGTAGCTCCCTTACACTGGATGACCCGGTTTTCTGGGCCCCATTAGGTGAGTGGATCGCTCATCACTGGATTGACAATTTAAGTAAGGCGTTCTCGGTGGGGATTGAATGAGAGGCTATGAAGGTAATGGTAGAAGGTAATGGTAGAAGGTAATTGAATTTCTAGTACAATAAGGGTACGTGCACAACTACGCTCAGACATTCGACAGCAGGAAGCAGTTCTCAATGGGCTTGCTCAGGGTTTGGAGGAGACATCAGAGGGTAGGGAACGGCTGCTCATAGAATGGGAGAAACTCCTTGCAATGGTGGAGCGTTTGCGGCTGTATGATTATAGAGCGTATATTACTCGAGCCCACGCGGAGAGGGATACATTGTGAAGCTCTTTAGCCTGGCTCCTACGGGAAGAGACAAGGGGTATACTTTTCTTCATATTTATGACATGTTGGGCCAAGAAGTGTTCACTCAAGAGGAAATTAATACATCTTTTCACCATTGATATTGTGATTTGCACTCTATGAGAGCCGCGGTTTGCGAGGCCGATGTTTTGAGTTACATTGCCGACTTCTCCCTGCTGGTACTTGGGGCCATATGTATCAACATACAGTTTTGCGATTCCTAAATAGCGATTTTTAAGGAATCTCTATTTAGAAATCGCAAAATGGTATGTATGTAGGAAATCGCTTCTTTTTAGCGATTCCTTAACATTCCTAAATTGCGATTAGCAAATTGCTAATCGCAATTTTCCCATTCATTTCTATGGGCCAGGAGGCCCATAGGAATGAAGGGGAAATTTGCGATTAGGAATTTGCTAATCGCAAATTGCGAATATTTTCAAGGGTGCAGAGGTGTCACAAGAACACCCTGCTGCACCCCTGAAAATGACATGTTTGGGCACATGGCGCACATACATGCCCTAAGGGCATGTATGAGCATCATATGGCACCTTTGGATTTTAAAAAAATTGCTTTTTGAAAAGATTTTGCAACTTACCACCAACTAGAAGTTGGTGGTAATTTGCGAATCCTTATGGGCATTTTTGCATTGATTTTTCTTTGATACATTGCATTTAAGGAATCGCAAAATTTGCGATTCCTTAAGTGCAATCGCAAAATAAGGAATGGCAAATTTTGCGATTCCTTATTTTGATGCAAAAATGTTTCCTACATACCATTTATCAAATTAGCATTCGCAAAGGCCGAAATTCTGCAAATTTCGGCCTTTGCGAATGCTAATTTGCTTGATACATATGGCCCTTGAATCCATGATGGCGGATCGACTTGGTGCAAACATTACTGTGCAGAAAGTGCGGGGCTCGATTAAGGAAATGGCAAGGTAGGTTCCTTGGGTCTGACAGATTTCCAATAGAATTTTATGATGCTTCCTCCTCTGACCTTGCCCCTAAACTGGTAGAAATATTACACAAAAGGCGCATTTAAAGGTGCACCCAGTGCAAACAATGAAAAAGCACCATATTGTGATGAATGGGCTGTACCCAGTGCAGCCGCAAACTCGCACTGCACTGGGGACAGCCCATTCAGGTGAAAAACGGAGTGGATTCTTTAAAGCCGCAACGTGTTTTCACAGAGCAGGCGGCAACCCTCCTGCACTTTGAAGGGGGAATTAGTGGTCCCCTTGCAGACGGATGCAGTGGGGGACTGCACCCGCCTGCAAGGGGATGTCTGGGGGTCCATAGGACCCCCTTTACCCCCTGCAGAGGGCTGCCATCAGGGGCGAACTGATCGTGGGCCAACATCTTTGTCACTGCCCGCGTCTGTAATATTGCACAGGGAAAGGGATTCCCTCATTTGAATGGGGTGCCATTATGCAAATGAGGGAATTTCCTCTAAAGATATCGCTGCCGCTTTGAGTGCCAGCGCTATCGGTATTACTGAAGAGGTCGCACAAGCGTCTGGGGCCTCTTCTGTAATACCAATGTGCCCTGAGGGCGCGCAAAGTGGGCGCAAGAGCCTGTTGTGCCTCCGGGGCACTTGAATAATACGGCCCCTGGAGTACTTTGCCACTGTCAGTAGGTGGGCGAATATCCGTCATATAATATGGTAGCTCTGCCGCGGCTCCTTTACTTGTTTGCAGCCCTATTGGTGGAACTTCCAAGGGTGTTTTTTTAGTACTGGATAGTCTCCTTCTTACCTTATACTGGAGGTCTTCAAGGTGGCGGGTGGTGCTGCAGAAACAATGTTTGCCGGTCGATGAGGATGGAATGGCAGCACCGGATTTTGAGCTTTATTATTTAGCTGCCCAGTTGCAATGGGTTGCCCAGTTGCGGTCGGTACTCTAGGATATGGCGGACCACGGGGAACATAATTTGCCTTCCAAAGCTCTTCTGAACTAGAATCTTGTTAAAACCTGTCCCTGCTTCAATGGGATCTAACGGGAATGTGTTGGTTAAGAAGGCGCACTATGTATGGGTGTGGCGTAACATGGAATACACACCAGGGTACAATCCACGGGCAAGCTTCCTTTAGCGGTCGCCCGGAACTGCCACACTCGGGGGATTGGTCTGTACTGCACAAGTGGGTGAGGCTTACTTTACTGACATCCCATTGGGGAATTTCATGCTGCATGGGGCTTTGATTGGCAGGGTCCATGAGTGGTGGGGACAGAGTACTCTGGAACCACCAAAACATTAGTGCATGAGCTATTTAATCCTCATAACAGGGAGCACGAGGGTGGTCACGCTACTTTATAGGGCTCTGCTGGTGGAGGCTCAGTCAGACCTGTCCTATCTACGTCAGCGCTGTGAGGTGGATTTAGGCCCCTCTTTTGATGCCCCAACTTGGAGGAGGACTCTGGGGTTCAACCCCAAGGTGTCCTGGAATGGTACATTTAAACGCATTCAATTTTATTATCTGGATAAGGCGTACCTTGCTCCAGATGTCTGCATAGCATGTTTCCTGTTGTTTCGTTAGCATGTCCTAGATGCCATGAGGCTGACCCTGGAGTTTATCATATGGTATGGTCTTGTCCTACTTTGGCGCCATACTGGGCTACTGAGTTGCAAGATATTAGTCGAGCCACTGACAAGCTCTTTGCTTATACCCCGCAGCTCTGCCTGCTGGGCCTGTACAGGTGCTGCGCGGCCTGGAAGGAGATGAACAGGTTTGCAGATTGTTGGACCCGGCCTCGTGGCGTGGTCCTACCCCTCCCGCATGGCGGGCCCCGGACGACATCGGCCCTCCATCCAGCCCGGGTCGGCCTCGGGCACACCTCTGCACGCCCTCCAAACCACCAGATCCGCCACCCGGCGGCCCACAACCACTGACACGGCACACTCGGGCCGCCCCAGCATTACCGGTCCGGTGCCCACCCCGGACCCACATTCCAGGCCCGACGCCATCTTGGGCCCATCACGTCACAGACACGTGGTCCCGGACCAGCCGCGGCCACGGCCCCAGCGAGCCCGCCATCGAGGCACCAAGAACCCTCCGGGTGGTAGAGTGGCCACTCAACCAGAGACAAGGAGAGGGGAGTTTCGATGGCTCTCCAACCGTCCCCGGATGCCTGGTTTCGATCGACCTCCGGCCTCCCTGAGCGCTGGCCCCAACCCCTGCTGGGTGTCTGGACACCATCATCCCGGCCCCTCTGACCCCCAGGCGAGAGGGTCCGGACATCAAAGGACTCCAGACCTATATCTGGGCCAGCCCCGGAGTAGGACGGCAGTTGCATCCCGGAGTCGAGAAGCCCTGCTGACGCTGTCGCGGCTGACCCTGAGACGAACTCCCCTTGCTGCTCTACCTGGAACCTGCTGGCGCTGCCGCGGTCCATCTTCGCTGTAACCACCTTGGAGCCTGCTGGCGCTGCCGCGGTCCATTTTTGCTGTAACCATCTTGGAGCCTGCTGGCGCTGCCGCGGTCCACAATCGCTGAACCATCTTGGAACCTGCTGGCGCTGCCGCGGTCCACCCTCGCTGAATCATCTTGGAACCTGCTGGTGCTGCCGCGGTCCACACTCGCTGAACCATCTTGGGACCTGCCGGCGCTGCCGCGGTCCACACTCGCTGAACCATCTTGGAGCCTGCTGGCGCTGCCGCGGCCCAACCTTCCGGAACCCCCCAGCTCGAGGATTGAGAGCTGTGCGTAGGGTCTCCTTGCAACCGACCATCTATAAGACTGTCCCGCTACCTTGCCCCTTGCTACGAGACTTTCCAGGTCTCGGGATCTGCTGTATATATTGAAACGATACTTATTGCCCGATAAAGATTGAAAACTCTATCTACGTGTGGTGTATATTTGTAGTGGTGTGGTTACTCTGCTGTACGATTCTAGGAGAGGGCCCTCCCGTCGGAGGCCTCTCGACATCGCTCGGCCCCTTCTCTGAAGGAGGGGTAGACCTAGGGGTGGTCAGTCAGACACCTTCTGCCTCCCCCGGGTTCGCCTTTCTAACATTGGTGGCAGGTGCTGCGATCCGAGCCAACGCAAAATCGTTCAGAGAGTGATCTACCCACTACGACGGAAAAACACACAGAGACCATGACGACCCAAGGAACCAACCTACCTGCCGAATTCCAGAAAGAGAAGATAGAAGAATACAGCCACAAAGAACTAAAACAATTCTGTAAAGACATGGGTATCGCTACCACTGGCCTGAGCACAAAAGAGGACTTCAAATCGGCCCTACAAGCCTGGGTGGAAACCCGAGACAGACCACCCCAAGAGGAGAATGGCCCGAACGGGCAACAGGAAACCAGCGCACCCCCAACGGGGGAAAGAACCGCAACACTAAACGCGGACCTCATCTATGAAGACGCTCGAGAACGAGAGCGCAACCGGCTACACGAAGTGGAGCTTGCACGACTCCGGCTAGACGGAGAACTCCAGCTAGCGGAGAAAAAGATAGCCCTCGAGCAACTACGGCTGGAGGGGGATCTAGAAGAGAAACGGAGACAACGTGACCTCGAAGAAAAACGACTAGCATATGAACACGAACGAGGCCTGAGAGAACTAGAAATCAAGGCCAAGATCAACGAAGATAGCGCGGCCGGGGCCAAGACCTCGGCCCCTCCCGTGGACACCAAGGTTCACCTACCGAAAGATGTAGTCAAAGAATACTACAAGAACGATGATATCCAACAATGGTTCAAAGCCTACGAGGTGGCCATGACCGCCCATCGGGTGCCCCTGAAGGATTGGGGCGCCGGCCTGTGGGGAAAGTTCGTCAACGAAGGGAGGGACGCCCTGCTGGAACTCCCTGACACCGAAATGACCTCCTATGAACACATGAAAACGGCCCTACTCACGCACTACGGACTCACCCCCGAAATGTACCGGCAGAGGTTCCGAGACTGTAAAAAAATCCCCGGTACCACTTGGGTAGAATATGTGAACTTTTTTAGCAGAGCCTTCGAGGGGTGGGTCAAAGGCAGTCAGGTCACTACCTACCAGCAGTTGGTCGACCTGATGTTATGGGAGCACCTCTCCAACAACTGCTTCATTGAACTACGACAGCACCTCCTCGACAGCAAGTTGACCGAGCCGCGAAAGCTAGCGGTCGAAGCAGATCGGTGGGCGAGCAACCGCGTCCACCGGAACACCACAGGAGAATACGGACGAGGGTCCCCGGGGAACCACCGGCCGCGAGGCGGCGGGTCTGGCATCAGCCGAGGCCGAGACCTCCCGCCGGGGTCTTCGCCCGCCTCCTCTACACCAGCCTCCAGCCCGAGGGGGGCCCATCCAGCCCGACCGGGGCCACGCCCCAACGTTACGTGCTACAGATGCCAGCGGCTGGGTCACTATGCCAATGATCCTCTCTGCCCCATGAACCAGCGGCCCGGCACCACCGGGCCCCCCGGTCGACAAATCACTGCAGCTGCTCTGAGCGAAGAAAAGGATGAAGAAGAAGAGGTCCCTATGGAACCAGAAGAATGGGAGTCCGCGGCCATGTGCCTCGCCTCCCTGGGCGACAAAGACATGATCCCCCGAGACCAGATTCCGATCAACACCCAGAAGTACCGCCAGTGGGTCACCATCAACGGACGCCGGGCCGAGGCTCTCCATGACACGGGGGCCAGCATAACCGCCGTCCGCTGCCATCTGGTGACCCCAGAACAAATCTTGCCCCACGTTCTGTGCCCTGTCCGGTCAGCGGACAATTCCGAGAGCCTGTGCCAGATGGCTCGCATCCCCGAGACTCCTCGGGGTCCCACTGGATCTATTGGGACCAGGACCTCCTGTACAGTGAACAAAATATCGCCGAGCTGGGGGCCGGCCGAGTGCTAGTCGTCCCCCTCCACTTCAGAGACTTTCTCTTAAACCTGGCACATGATGTGCCCCTCGCCGGACACCTGGGGCAGGACAAAACCTACAGCCGCCTGGTGACCCACTTTTATTGGCCGAAGATGCGCCGCGATGTGTACAACCACTGCCGAACCTGTCCGACCTGCCAAGCCAGCGGAAAGAGTGGGGGGAAAATCAAGGCCCCACTCCAACCGTTTCCCGTGGTGACCACTCCCTTCGAGCGAGTAGGCATCGACATCGTGGGGCCCCTGGATCCTCCAACCTCTCAGGGGCACCGCTTCATCCTCGTCCTGGTGGACCATGCCACCCGCTACCCAGAAGCTATCCCCCTCTGGACTATCACAGCCCCCGTAGTGGGTCGGGCGCTAATGGGGATCTTCTCCAGAGTCGGCTTCCCCCGAGAGGTCGTCAGTGATCGGGGCACAAACTTTATATCGAAATATATGCGGTCCCTGTGGCAACAGTGCGGGGTCGCGTATAAGTTCACCACCCCGTATCACCCTCAAGGGAATGGACTAGTGGAGCGATTTAATAGGACCCTGAAAGGAATGATCAAGGGCCTAGAAGAGCCCCTCCGGCGCAAATGGGACGTTCTGCTGCCATGCCTCCTGTTCGCCTACCGGGCGGTACCCCAGAAGTCCCTGGGGTTCAGCCCCTTTGAACTATTATATGGACACCCGGTGCGAGGCCCCCTCAGCCTGGTCAAGGAAGGCTGGGAGCTGGCCGCCTCCGATACTCCGCCCGATGTTTTCCGATACCTCTTGACTCTCCGCAACCAGACTCGGAAGTTCCGGGAACTGGCCGAAACCAACCTGAAGGCCAGTCAAGAGGAGATGAAGCGCTGGTATGATGAAAATGCCTCGTCCATTGAATTCGAGCCGGGCCAGCAGGTCTGGGTCATGTCCCCGGTCGACCCCGGCGCCCTCCAGGACAAATGGACGGGGCCCTTCAACGTGGTGGAGCGCAAGAGCCCCGTCACCTACCTAGTGGACATGGAGTCCCCCCGGAACCCCCTCCGGGTCCTACACGCCAATCGGCTCAAGCCCCACTTTGTCCGCACCGAACTGAGCCTGTTGTTGGCTACCGATGACGGAGCAGAGGACGACTCCGAGCCTCTACCAGACCTCCTGAGCACCTCCGAGAAAGATGGCTCCGTCGAGGGAGTCTCCCTCTCTCCCGCGCTGACACCCAAACAGCGCCAGGACTGCCAGAAACTGCTGGGTCAATTTGCGAACTTATTTTCCCTCACCCCCGGAGTCACCCAGTGGTGTGTTCACGACGTCGACACCGGGGACAGTCCGCCCGTGCGGCACCGAGCCTACCGAGTCCCCGACCGAGTCCGGGCCTGCATCCAAGCCGAAGTTTCCAAGATGCTAGCCCTAGGGGTAGTCGAGCCCTCAGACAGTCCATGGGCCAGTCCCGTCGTCCTGGTCCCTAAGGCCGCCGCCCCCGGGGTGCCCCCGGAGCTGCGGTTCTGTGTCGACTACCGGGGACTGAATGCCGTCACCAGGACCGACGCCCATCCCATTCCCCGAGCGGATGAACTGATCGATCGCCTGGGAGCCGCCAGGTACCTCAGCACCTTCGACCTCACGGCCGGATACTGGCAAATCGGCCTCACGCCAGGGGCACAAGAACGATCCGCTTTCTCAACCCCCGATGGCCACTTCCACTTCAACGTGATGCCCTTCGGCATGAAGAATGCTCCGGCCACCTTCCAGAGACTAGTGAATCGGGTGCTGGCAGGGCTGGAAGAGTTCAGTGCCGCCTATCTGGACGATATTGCGGTGTACAGCCTCTGTTGGGACGAGCACCTGACCCACCTCTGGAAGGTCCTGACGGCCCTCCAACGGGCCGGACTAACAATAAAAGCCAGCAAGTGCCAGATCGGTCAAGGGTCCATGACCTATCTGGGACACCAAGTGGGGAGCGGCCAAGTGGCTCCCCTTCAACCCAAGATCGAGGCCATCCAGGCCTGGGAGCCCCCCGTCACCCAGACCGCCGTCCGAGCCTTCCTGGGGCTCACTGGATACTATCGGCGGTTCATAAAGGACTATGGGAGCATTGTGGGGCCCCTCACAGAACTAACCTCCAAGAGACTACCCCCGAAGGTGCACTGGACCCCCGAGTGCCAAGTAGCCTTTGAGACACTAAAGACTGCCATGTGCACCGCCCCGGTGCTCCAGGCCCCCGACTACAGCCGAGAGTTCATCGTCCAAACTGACGCCTCGGAACACGGCATTGGGGCCGTACTGTCCCAAATGAACTCTGACGGAGTTGACCTTCCTGTGGCCTTCATCAGCCGGCGCCTGCTGGCCCGAGAACAACGATGGAGCACCATCGAGAGGGAAGCATTCGCCGTCGTATGGGCCCTAAAGAAGCTCCGGCCCTACCTCTTCGGCACCCACTTCCGAGTACAGACCGACCACCGGCCCCTGCGGTGGTTGATGCAGATGCGGGCGAGAACCCGAAGTTGCTACGTTGGTCCATCTCCCTCCAAGGGATGAACTTCACCGTGGAGCATCGCCCTGGCAACGACCACGCCAATGCTGACGGCCTCTCCAGATTCTTCCGCCTTGGCGAGGAGAATCCCCAAGAAGATGGGTGACTCTCCCCTGCCTTCAGCTAGAGGGGACGTGTGTTGGACCCGGCCTCGTGGCGTGGTCCTACCCCTCCCGCATGGTGGGCCCCGGACGACATCGGCCCTCCATCCAGCCCGGGTCGGCCTCGGGCACACCTCTGCACGCCCTCCAAACCACCAGATCCGCCACCCGGCGGCCCACAACCACTGACACGGCACACTCGGGCCGCCCCAGCATTACCGGTCCGATGCCCACCCCGGACCCACATTCCAGGCCCGACGCCATCTTGGGCCCATCACGTCACAGACACGTGGTCCCGGACCAGCCGCGGCCACGGCCCCAGCGAGCCCGCCATCGAGGCACCAAGAACCCTCCGGGTGGTAGAGTGGCCACTCAACCAGAGACAAGGAGAGGGGAGTTTCGATGGCTCTCCAACCGTCCCCGGATGCCTGGTTTCGATCGACCTCCGGCCTCCCTGAGCGCTGGCCCCAACCCCTGCTGGGTGTCTGGACACCATCATCCCGGCCCCTCTGACCCCCAGGCGAGAGGGTCCGGACATCAAAGGACTCCAGACCTATATCTGGGCCAGCCCCGGAGTAGGACGGCAGTTGTATCCCGGAGTCGAGAAGCCCTGCTGACGCTGTCGCGGCTGACCCTGAGACGAACTCCCCTTGCTGCTCTACCTGGAACCTGCTGGCGCTGCCGTGGTCCATCTTTGCTGTAACCATCTTGGAGCCTGCTGGCGCTGCCGCGGTCCACACTCGCTGAACCATCTCGGAACCTGCTGGCGCTGCCGCGGTCCACACTCGCTGAACCATCTTGGAACCTGCTGGCGCTGCCGCGGTCCGCACTCGCTGAATCATCTTGGAACCTGCTGGCGCTGCCGCGGTCCACAATCGCTGAACCATCTTGGAACCTGCTGGCGCTGCCGCGGTCCACCCTCGCTGAATCATCTTGGAACCTGCTGGCGCTGCCGCGGTCCACACTCGCTGAACCATCTTGGGACCTGCCGGCGCTACCGCGGTCCACACTCGCTGAACCATCTTGGAGCCTGCTGGCGCTGCCGCGGCCCAACCTTCCGGAACCCCCCAGCTCGAGGATTGAGAGCTGTGCGTAGGGTCTCCTTGCAACTGACCATCTATAAGACTGTCCCGCTACCTTGCCCCTTGCCACGAGACTTTCCAGATCTCGGGATCTGCTGTATATATTGAAACGATACTTATTGCCCGATAAAGATTGAAAACTCTATCTATGTGTGGTGTATATTTGTAGTGGTGTGGTTATTCTGCTGTACGATTCTAGGAGAGGGCCCTTCCGTCGGAGGCCTCTCGACATCGCTCGGTCCCTTCTCTGAAGGAGGGGTAGACCTAGGGGTGGTCAGTCAGACACCTTCTGCCTCCCCCGGGTTCGCCTTTCTAACACAGATGTGACGCTCATCCTTGCCCGTAGCCAGCTGGCAATGAGCTGGAAATCTGCCAATGGACCAGATTTGCATAGATGGGGGAAAGAGCTGGTGAAATAGGTGGATTGCGAGAGGGAAGCAATCCAGAAAGAAAAAGCTAGAGGAGTGCATATAGTGCACCAAATATACTGTGAAAATCTCTGATCTGAATACCCCATTTCTCTCGGTTATGAGCAGTGTTCCAGTTTTATCTTCCATCTCTGGTTTCCGTATCAGCGCCAAGATGCTCCTTGGAGTGATAGCAGCACTATACAAGTATTCATTTACATTACATTACAATTACCTAGGGTTCTGATTTTACCTGCCTGGGATGCTATATTATTGGCTTTCACCGGATCAGATGAACTGGGAAAGATTGTGGCTGAGGAGGTTGCCTCCAGGACTCCCTCACGGGCCACTGAGGCGGTGCCTTTGTCCCCAGAACCAGGTGCCATGACCTGAAGGGTTGTAGTTCTGGCTGTGAGAGTGGCGTCGGTCAGGTAGTTGGATGTGGATGGGAGAAGCGAGGTGGGGGAAGAGTCGGCTGCCTGTATGGGAATCTGCTTACACTGTCATCGCTTATCTTTGAGTGTATGGAGCCACTGCGTGGCCTCTGTCTGCTGTACAGTACCGCTGCTCACTCTTTCGTCTGATGCCTATTTGTTTTTGTTTTTTTGCCTGAATGTAACTGTTTACCTACATGTCCGCACATGCATGCCCTATTATGTTTTTGTAATGTAGCACTGTTTGCTTGAAAATTGCAATACATTATATTTTTTTTTAAAGCGTCTGGTATGGAGCACTGAGGGCTTGATTTATTGATATTTTCAATGTAATAATTCAATGTAATAATTGTATAGAGTGCCGTTTGACGATTTAAGGGGTTGCCAGGCATGCTTAGCCAAAGGCATGTCAAGGAGGAGACAGGCTTCTGTCAGGCTCTGACACAGCTCCAGGGCTTCTGCAGGCATCTGATCATCATTTGCGTTGCACGTGGAGGGGGAAAGTAGCAGAGCGACTGCAGCAGGAGCAGTAGAGCTGGGGCACTACTGATGTATTCTATGAGGGAGATTGTGTGTCAGTGACAATCAGCAGGACACGAAAATGGTCACTCGGTGATCAAGCATAACTAGGGAATGTTTTCGAACAGAGACTGCAGGTGCAGTTTTGCAGAGAACTAATATCCGTTTTAATCAGCTAGTTTCCTACTGTTTCCTCTGGGGCGAACCCTCGACTCTCTGTGGGGGGCAGTCGCGATGTGTGTGCGTGGGGGAGGTCGATGTGCACGTGCGTTTACGTGTGCGGTTGTGCCATGGACAAGTAATTTCTTTTGCTTCCACACTCCAAACCTCTCTTCGTGGGAAGTTAGTATGGAAAATTAAAAAAAAAGTACAAAGAAAGCAGCCAAAAAAACACCAAAAAAACTGCTAACTCTTGCCTCCTGTGTTCCTTTGAGACAAAGACCTGGTTAGAGGGCATTGCATGGGCCACCCGTATTCACCGTGTGTGAAATGAAGTGTTAAACAAGTAGTCTGGAGCAATCATTTCTCCACGGCGTGGTTTCATATTCCTCGTCCTGCCACCGTCTCCTTTTTCCCATTCATTATCCAGTAGGTAATTATCGTCACTGTACTCGAGCACTTTTGTCAGACGACTAGAGTTGGCATTTTTTTGGCCTCTGTCTGCATTTCTTAACTTTCTATTCACCGCATTGTTCCCTCAACTGTATAGATGTTTTTCAGCTGACAGGTTGTCCTTAATCTCACTTATCGCTTTCATTCGTTCTTCAGCGACCTTGCGGCAGAAGATATGCTGACAGAGCTGAGCAGCGCTCCTGTTTCCATAGTAGGAGGGCAGACGCTGTCGTAAAAGCGTCCTGTTCCTGCTCACAGATTAAGATGTGCAGATTTTGAAAACCTAAAACCGGTACATTCCACAGACACAGAAGTAGGACACATTTTTGTATCAACCGAGGGGTACAGAATGATTAATTTGGCAGCGTTCACCATATAGAAAACAAAGAAATGGGGTACTAAGGGGAATAAAATGCAACTTTTACCAACAGCATCATCTGTGTTAACTTAATTGCTATATTCAAGGGGCCACTAACTAATTCTGCACTCGAACACACACAAATTGCATCCCTTGGTGATCAGCCAGCACTCTCTGGCAACAGGGACATGCTAGATTTTCTTACATTTGTTGACAGATAGTAAACAAGCATTTGCAATGCAATAGGTCTAGCATTTGGAAGAGTTTAGGCTATTGGAATTGTAAATGACAATGCCTTTTATTTATCTGTTTTGATAATTAACACATAAATAAAAGGCATTGTCATTTACAATGCCGATAGCTCAAACTCTTGTAAATTTGAGACCTATTTCATTTGAAAGAAGCAGCCGCCATTGTCCCGGGCTGCTTGGAAAGTGAAAGCGCGCATTGTGCGCAGAATGTTGCAGGAAAGCATGTTGTGCCTGCAACTAGTCATGGGTCGGCTGCGAGACAAGGCACAAAATGGGCAGCCAAGGGCTGACAGCTTGGGACCTCCACTAAGACGCCAGAGTGGCAGCATGGAGCCCCAAACGGCGACGCTTGCGGCCAAAATGGACACAGTGCTGGCAGCGGTGGAACGGATCGGCACCACCCTGGAGCAAACAAAGGAATCCTTAGAGTCAAGGATCGACAAGGTCACGTCGGACTTCACCCTCCTACACGCTGATCACCGTAAGCTAGCGGAGTCGTTTGCCATGCAGAGCCAGACACTCCAGGAGATCCAGCCTGTGATACAAAATCACACCATAGCGCTCCAAGATATGATCGACCGGGTCCATGCGCTGGAAGACCGCATAGAGGATGCGGAAGGATGCTCTCGACGCAATAATGTCCGCGTGGTGGGCCTTCCGGAGGGAGAGGAGGGCAGAAGTCCGGAGCAATACGTCGAGACCTGGTTGCGTGACCTCCTACCCCGGGGGGTGCTGTCGCCACAGTTTGTGGTCAAAAGGGTGCACAGAGTGTCAGCGCAGAAACCCAAGCTCCTTAATTATCGTGACAGGGACGTGGTGCTCCCCGAAACCAGGAAGCTGGGCGATCTCAAGGTGGGAAGTAGTCAGGTGATATTCTTCCCTTACTACACAGCAGCGGTCCAAAAGCGGAGGAGCACCTACATGTTAGTGAATTGCCAACTGAGGGAGTTGGAGTTGCCTTACTCCCTGTTGCTCCCGTCCCGCCTTAGAGTGGTCTCGAAGGAGGGGACCCGCTTCTTCGATGCCCCGTCGGACGTCTGGGATTGGTTGGAAGAGACGGGACAATGGAAAGGGCCAAGGCCCTCAGGCCCGGAAGACGACGGCTGGCAGGAGAGAAGATCGAGGAGGCGCAGGCGGAGAGGGGCCCACCGAGGCGCAGGGGCCTGGGCCATCTGCACCCAGCCTGGAGAAGATGAAGCTGGAGCGTCAGGAAGCGCTGGAGGCGGTGGCGACCCTGGGAACAGCGAGCAGCCATGGCCGCATGGAGGCTCACGGACGCAGTGACTCGGGAACTAGTGAGTCATCATCCCCATCTACTGTGTTCTCTGAAGACCTGAGTATGCCAGAGGTGACACCTCAGACGGCGGACCAGATCATGTGATCGAATGATGCTGAGTTGTACCTCTCCATGACTCCCCACTACGTGTATGCTGCACACTGCTATTCATCCCTCTCACCAAAAACACCTACCCTGCCTGTATGCCTGCATGCATGCTACTGAAATATGCTATGTGTTAGCAGTGTTCTGCCAGCAGTTGTCAACTGTGCGCGCGAGATACCGTGCTAGTCAGGGGATGTGGCGCGTTACGCAGGGATCGTGGTTGCCAGGCTATGTTACGGTGTCCCACGCCGCTCCTGCGAGACTGGTTAGCCTAAAACTCACTACACACCACTTACTGGGATGGCAGGCCCGAGAACGGGTCGTAGAGCAGACTCAATGGTGACGCAGCACACACCCCACTAGCCACTTCACTGGACTAGCTCTTTAGCATAAATGTTCCGTTCAAAGTTTGGACGTATGCCCTTTCGGGGATTCGCCCCCTCAGTTACATTGTTTGAAATTGTTACTATGTTTAAGTTGCAGCACACCGACACAACCCCCCAGCAACACGACTCTGGCCCACCCGAAGCGACCGCATTGTTCTGCGCTGCGATGACTTACCCAGCCACATGACACACACTAATGTTGTGACCTGGAACATTTGGGGCATGCACACACCACCTAAACGCTACTCCGTCTTCTCCTACCTGCAGACAAGCCGTGGGGATCGCCCTTCTGCAAGAGACCCACATGACCCAGACACAGCTTGACAAATTGCGTAGGTGCTGGAGGGGGTGCATTTATGACACAGTCTACTCGGCGCACGCACTAGGAACACTGGTCTGGGTGAGGGCGGGTACCCCTTTCATATGTGAAGAGGCAAAGGTGGATCGAGAGGGTAGGTACTCCCTAGTGCGGGGGAAACTGAACGGTCAAGAGATATTATTGGGATCCATATATGCCCCGAACGTGGATCAGCCATTCTTTTTAGCGCAGATGTCCCAGGTCCTCCACCCCTATGCTGGGCTCCCTTGGCTGCTTGGTGGGGATTTTAATATGGTATTACACGTGCACCTGGACAGGTCATTCCCCCCACTGCGAGCTACGGTGGTAGCATCCAACGCACAGGCTCTGCAGGACCTGTGGCGTACGTCGCACCCGGAAGATAGACTCTACTCTTATTACTCCACGGTCCACGGCTTACATGTCCGGTTGGATAGGATAGTGGGTTCCCAGTCCCTGCTACCACTCATTGCACGATCAGAATACCTGGGGAGAACACACTCCGATCATAATCCCCTGTGGCTCCAAATCATGTGGGAGGTGCAACGCCCGCCTGTCCCTACGTGGAGGTTGCAGCCCGCTGCACTAGAGGACTCAGAGTTTCGCTTGTCTCTGGGCACAGCCATCCTTGCGTACTTTGATGCCCATGAAGGGGCGGAGAGTAACGCCATGGTGGAATGTGATGCACACAAGGTGGCTGTCGGGGGGCACTGCATGGGAGCCACATGGAACATACGCAGGATGCTCTCTGCCTCCCTAATACGGCTGGAGGCTGAACTCCTGCGCTATGAGCGGGAGGGAGAGGGGGGAGGTAGGCCCGCTAGGAGACCTCCGCACTCAGCACGCAGAGCTTCTGGAGAAGCTGCGATGCATCAACTACGCTGCACACACGGCCAGAACACACGCCAGGGCAGGCCGATTGCTGGCCTGGTTAATCAAGCGAGAAGGGTGGGGCGCCCCAATAGGAGCTATCCACACACCGGGGGGGAGGGGGGGAGAGGGGGATTGTATACACTCAGCGCGAAATCCACCGTGCCCTCACAGACCACTACGCGCAGCTAAACAGGGCTCAGGGTATAGGCTCAGGGCGCGCCTTGGAGGGGTTCCTGGATTCTGTTCAATTGCCCACGGCCTTTGAGGGGCAGTAGGAGATGCTTAATGTGCCCCTCTCGCTGGAGGAAATAGGGGAAGCAATCCAGTCCATGGCAACTGGGAAAACTCCAGGGTTGGACGGCCTGCCCGCCGAATACTTTAAAGCATACCGTGACACTCTGACGCCGCTGCTGCATAAGTTATATACCACAGCGGTGGAGGAAGGGTCGCTGCCCCGTCTATGCTAGAGGCATTCCTGGTATCTCTGCCTAAGCCGGACAGAGACCCTGGCTCTGACTTCCTATAGGCCTCTGTCGATGCTCAACGTGGACTAGAAGGTCCTCGCTAAGGTGCTAGCGGAAATATTGGCGCAGGTGGTCCCTCATTTAATCCACACAGACCAGAACGGGTTTGTCCCAGCGAGATCCACGTCATTGAACCTCTGGAGATATTTTAGAGTGGCGGTGGAAGCCGCGCAGGAGTGGCCCAGGGCAGGCTGCCTCATGCTGGATCTGGAGAAGGCATTTGATTGCCTGGAATGGGGATACTTGTCGGCGGTGTTAGTTAGATACGGGCTGGACATGGGATTCCTGCACATGGGCTGCTTGCTATACAAGAACCCCGTAGTTTGAGTGCGACTGGGCCCCTACATTTCAGAACCGGTGGAGGTGAGCCGGGGCACCCGACAGGATTGTCCTCTGTCCCCGTTACTATTCGCGCTAGCAATCGAGCCCCTGGCCGTAGCGATTCGCGAGACCCTGGGCGATGGTATCCCGATGGGAGATGCGACTCACCAGTTGTCGCTCTATGCTGACGACTTGTTGGTGTTTGTGCGGGACGTGAGCCGCTTGTCCATGCAGCTGGCACAGCAACTGCACACCTTCGCTGACGTCTCGGGGCTCAGGGTAAACGCGGGTAAATCCTGCCTTTAGTTTTCAGGGAAGGAAGTGAAGACCCGGCATACCATCTGGAGGGTACAAGGGTCCAATGGAAAGAGGGCACCTTTCGTTACCTGGGGATACAAATTCACCGTCGCCCAGCCGACCTATTTGATGGGAACCTAGGGAGGGCGGTTGCGGCCATTAGATCGCAGGTACGCTTCTGGAGTGCGCTCCCGCTGACCATCACCGGTAGAGTGGCACTTGCTAAGATGGTCATGCTTCCCCGCCTCCTGTACTATTTTTTCAACCTACCGTTATTTATTCCGGCTTCCTTCTTTTCCATGCTTAACAAGTTGTTGCGGGACTTCGTTTGGGGCACCTCTAGGCATCGACTGGCGCTGGCGAAGTTGTTCTTGCCGACGGATAGGGAGGGTTTGGCTGCCCCTTGTTTTGAGCACTACTATCTGGCCCGCAGTTGCAATGGGTTGCTCGCTGGCTGGCGGATAGCGGTAGAGAAGCCACAGCCACGGCACTGCCGCCATACTCCCTAGAGCGTATCACAAAACTCTTCCACCCCATGGCAAAGGTCGAACGTCAGGGCCCGCTCCTCTTGGAGGTGGCGTGCCGGTGCTACAGACGAGCCTTATACCTTACCTTTGGTACGGTCCCTTATGCGCCTGCCATACCCTTGGAGGGCTCGCCTAGTGGTGAGGGGGTAATCACGTCCTCCATGCTCGCAGAGTGGCGGGAGGCCGACATTTGCACGCTTGGCGACCTATACAGGGACGGGGAGCTCATGGCATATGAGACGTTGGTGACTGAAGAAGGGCTTCCCCTGGGGAGGTTCTTGATGCACAGATCCCTGATAGCGCAACTGTCGGCTAGATGGGGTGATTTAGCCATGGAGCCCCGGCAGCACTTAACCATGCAGTACCTCCATGTCATGGAGAGGGGCAGACATCTGGTCCGATGGTTTGCGGCGTCCCTACAGGAGCATGCGGAACTTAGTCTGGACCCCCTTAGAGGCAAGTGGGAACTAGATCTAGGGCGGTCACTAACGGATAAGGAATGGGAAAGGGTGCTTAAAAGCCCGGTCCGAATTCCAAGAAACATGCGATTCCGCCAGATACAGCTCTTCATTGTCCATAGAGCCTACCTCATGCCCGAGCTGATCAACAAGTACTTCTGTCATGTGGACACACTTTGCCCCAGGTGTGGTGAGCAGGGGGCGGGATTCTTACACATGGTCTGGAGTTGCCCGGGGCTAGGTACCTATTGGCGGGCAGTCAGCGAGATGTTGCGGAGCTGCTCGGGTCACACCATACCCTTTGAATGGCCCGAGTACATCCTCCATCACTTTAAGAGATCCCCCAAAGACAAGGTGGCATCCCGCTTTCTAGACCTGGGGCTGGTAGTGGCAAAGCGCCTCCTCACAAGGCGGTGGAAGGCACACGACCCACCATGCACACGTGCATGGACTTCATCATTCCAGGCCTGGGCGAGGGCAGAGTGGACCGCCATATGCAGGGAGGAAACGATGGGGCTCAGGAAGGAACCCATAGCGACACACTGGGAGTGCATGCTTGGAGCACTTCAACAAACTGATGGGGAAGGGAACACAGGAGATGCGGAAGGGTTGGAGAGCGCAGGTGAGGGCGGGTGCATGTTGTAAGTAGTTCGCCTACTGGGATAGTCTGGCATGTTCAATTCCTGCTCCTCTGAGACATAAAGATAGGCACACCAGGGTAGCCGTAGTTGAGGAGCGCTCACAAAAATCGGGTGGGGGCAGAGGGTTGGGCCGGGGGATGTGGGGGGGGGGAGGGAGGGGACAAGTAGGGGGTTGGAGTCTTTGTGAGGTTTCCGCTGCCAAGTTAATGTTTACTGTTTCATATATAAGATATCTGTTTCCAAGCTCAGGATGACAGGACAACCCTAACCTGTACGGACTATGGAGCGGCCTACAGTCCGATACTCGAAAGGCCTTCTGATGTATCATCTAGTATAGAGCTGGTATACTTGTTTCGCAATATGTCAAATGCCAATATACCTATGTCAGTTGAATGTCTGCCATCCAATTTCTATGAGAGAAGTTTATACTGTAATACGTGATTCTTAAATAATAATAAAAACAGATTTGACAAAAAAAAAATTAAGGACTACACTAATCAAAATGGAAACATTAATAAATGGTTCTCAATGCTTTAGCCACAAAGGAGGTTGAAAAAGGCTACTGGCGATCTGACTAACCAGGATATCCTTGGAAGAATCAGGGGGTTGCTTTTAGCAATACGACATACGTTCATTTGGAGTAAAACTGATGAAGGGAAAGTGGTTTAAAAATGTCTTTGAAAATGGCTGCATTTTCTTGGGGGCAAAAGGAATCTATCGAGTTGGAAAGCAATTCAGGTAGAAATGTTAAATTCAGGACTATCAGACTTTTAAGCTCATCTGGTATACCGCAAAATTCTTTCTGGTGAGTGATTAAAGAGTCAAAATCTGTGAGCAATAATCGCATTTCAGTTACTTACTCTGAAGGGCATTGTGATGTCTGAGATATCTCCAGTATGATTTCCTGCTTGGCTTATAATAAGTTGTACTTTGTTTTCCATCGGGACAGTGATGTGTGTTTTTTAGATTCAACCAACATTTGAGGGTATCATTCAGTCTCGTCTTTACATATAACTTAATAAAATTTTGCATGGATTTAGTGGTCTAAAACAGAAGTGGCCCATCTGTAAGTCAAAATAGGATGAAGGCACTTCATCAAATCCTTATACATATGTCTTTAATTAGCATTGTTCAAGAACTTTATGTAACTTGCTTTGAGTGTGATAATTGCTAGATCAATCTATGTGTGCAATTTTCCATCTCTTCTCACTTCTCTCTCCACATTAGAAGGGGAAAGACCTTAAACAAATCTATTAAATTATACACATACGTATTTTGGTAGACGAGTTGTCCTTGACACATATTTTCCTTGGCTTCATCTTCTTCAAAAACCTCCCTGCCTGTATTCCTCTTCATTTTACAATATACATCCAGTATTTCAAATAGCGAATTAAACAGGGCATGGAATGCGGTGATTAAGTACACCTTCCTGAGCCACTTATGGGCCCAGGGGACCCCATCCCCCAGGACCAAATGCACTTAGAAGGGAAGGTATCTACTGGCCCCTGGGGATCCCATCCCTCGGAGCCAGCTGGGGACACAGTGGCACTGGGGCTCTCCCCGTGGCTACAAATGTAGTACTTTGTAGGTGCCCTGGGTGATGTAATATGTTAGGTCAAAAGCCGTGTATTGTGGGGCGCAAGTTATAGTTAGCTCAGCTAACTATGACTGCTGAATTTCTATGTTTTTTACGTGTGAAATATCAGCCTAACTATACCGCCCCTGTAACCTTTGGTTTTTTCCAGTGAATATCTAAGTTTTATTACTGCTAATTCCTAATTATAACTTACCTTTGATTTTATTCTGGGAATTTCCATATTTTATAATTAGCAATGGTCTTTGAAGAATGGTCTGGAAAGGGGGCTGACCATCTCTCAGAAATCCAGCTGAGTAGGACTTATAGAAAGTACCAGGAGGACTTCTTGGTCCCAAACGCCCTTTAGCATACAAGACAACTTTATTCCCCAACCAGTAGTATGCCGGGAGACGTGTTTGCAGAAGGTGCAGAAAGTGGTTGTGGCCTCTGAAGACCTCTTAGCAAACTGACTCTGTGGAACTTGCTAGAGGTAACAAAAGGAACACTTGGTCCCCAGATCCCCTCAATAGCCAAGGAGACTTCATCCCCCAACTAGTGGTATGCCAGAAGGTGCATTTGCAGAGTGATGGAGAAAGGATGTCCTTGATTATTGCACTGTAAGTGCCTGTATGATTCTATGAGTGCCATTGCCAAGAACAGACTGCAAATACTGGGTGTTGTGTTTTGTATAATCATGTTTATTGAGATTTTGAGAACAGATCACAAAAACAATGGCAGCACAATCAGACCTGATAAAGAGGTGAATTACATTGGAAGGAAGGACGACTGAGACTCGTATAACACATTGGAAATGAGTAGAGCACCAGCAGGCAAACAGTTTTAAAGGGCGCGTTCGTGTCCCTCAGGGCACCAAGTTGAACCATTTGCCCCTTATCTTACCAAAAAGCTCGGGATGGGTGGTTTGGCCTGAGCTCAGAGCGCCGCGATGTCGCGTTTCGCCACTACCACAGCCATTCTGAGGAAGCGCTTATCGGCCCTGAAGTCATCAAGGCCATCAAAAGTAACGGGCGTAACGGATAGTGGGGAACCTCCCAACCCAGTGTCTGTGTGAGGTCTAGCTCTACCGCCGCCCAAAATTGTGCAAGCGCAGGACACTGCCATATCATGTGATAGAAGTCTGCAGGAGCATGGTTACATCGCGCGCAGGATGGGGATGGCCGCATTCGGGCGCTGGGGAGGAGCGCAGGGGTGAGGTATGCCATGTGGAGGTAGTAGAGTTGGACTAGACGCAGCTTGGAGGAGGTCGTCAGGGTCATGGTAGCCATAAGGGCATCCTTCCACTCCGCATCCTCCAGGGGGCCCATCCACCCCTACCAGCGGGCATGTACCAGGTAATACTGGGTGTTTTTGACAAATTGTAAAACACATATATAGACATATCTTACATTGCCTTTCACTGTAGTTTTATTTAGGAAGATACTAATTTAACTTTCCCCTTTGTATATATTTGTGGAAAAAAAATAAAAATGCATTTTCCTTCTCTACAGCAACAACGAATGAAATCAGTAGTCACAAATACAAATGACAACATGTAAAACAGATATTTAAACATCCTGCAGACGCCACAGGGCAAGGGCAGCCAGTCCTCCAATCTCGTGCCAAGGTGACAGTGTGTTCGCTGGGCTGGAAGGCAACATGCTGAAGGTCCAGCGCCTGCAATGGAGAGCGATGCGGCAGTGCAGCGGGAGATGTCACACATGAATGCGCACATGCATCGCATCGCAAAGGGCATCAGTCCAATTAACAACACCATGTCTGAGGGCATGAGTGATGTGGCGTTGGCTGTGAGGCAGTTCTGCAGCAAGTTTGAGGAGGACCGCCTGTCTAGGCGCAGGGAGAGGCAGAGACTGGATGCATACACCAAGGCGGTGAACCGCCTGTCCACTGCTACCTCCCTCATGTGCAGACGCTCTATTGCCATACAGGAGGAGGTGGCACACTGTAGTCGGGACTGTTTACATTGCTTGAAGAATTATGTTCAGAAGTCAATACGATATTGTAGTTTGTCCCAGAAATAGGATATATTTGTTTGTGTTAACAAAATAGTCAGGCCATGATGGACTTGATCAGTCAGCGTGTTGAAACAACAAAATATCACTACTGGGACGGACTTGCCTATTTTTTTGTAATAAAAGTTCCTAGGCCATCACTAGAGTGGCATCTGGGACCTCGCTTGATGGGTCTACTGAGTGCGTTAAATTGTGACTACATGGAGAATGTACAAGCATGTTTCGTAGATTGCCAAAAGATCACTCCTGAACAATTCTAGGAAGGTAGGTTAATACAGATGATACACTTAACCAGGGATATTCCAGCATATCAAAGATCGTGCCATGTAGAAGTGCAAGAAAATCTGCCAATGAGGTCAGTGCATCGCAGCAGCGATTTGATTGTGATCATTGGCCAGCATCACAGTAGCGACATGTTTCCACCCTCCACCTTGTCATGATCCGGCTCTACGGAGGAAACCTATTATTGCACTCCTGGGCATCCCTCCCAAGAGTTGAGACTGCGTGAATTATTTTATAAGTGTCTACCTATTTTTAACTTTTTATCCTTCTTGTTAGCTGGGACCTTAGACTGCGTGCTTTTTCTTGTATAATGTATAATGTATCCCCCATCTTACCCAAGTGTTCCCTCCCTTCCTAACGCTTTGTATACCACCCTCAAACCTGTAAAGCGCTCTGATACTCTCGTGGGTCTGGTTCACGCTCTACAAAACCTTAAAATAAATAAATAAATAAATGTGACTAGGGGGATGGTCACAATGACCTCAGCACTTGAACTGCTACAAACAGAGAAGGTGACCACTACAGCAGAGGGGGGGGGCAGTGAGGAGGCTACTAGCCGTAGTAGCATTACGCCCTCTCCCACCGAGACCAGGAGGCGCAGCGAACGCCACAGCGCTGCACAGGAACATACTGGCAGTGCAGACAGTGGGGCCAAGTGTTGAATATTAGATTACGGAGTGAACATTACCAGTGCCATCTTGTCCCATTTAGGCCTTCTGCGAGCGCGTAAACGGCTGCCATTTTAAGACTATGGCCACTCTTGTAACATTGCCGATCGCCTGCATGTCTCCCCGACCTTGCGATCATCCCCCGCGTGCCGGCAACCCCCAAGCACATGTTGGAGCCATAAAACAGCCTCAGCGCGACCCAGCCCCGGAGCCATATCCCGTGCGGAACCCACATACCCTTTCATCTCTTTCACGCAAACGGGCCTTTTGATAACCCCCTTCCTCCGTGCCCGATTGTCCGAGCTGATCCCAGGCCATCACCTAGCCCTGCGGATGCAGTTTATTGCCCCCTACAGTAGAAACTCGCCTCTCTTCAAAGGGGCTGAGATTAATCAATGTCTTCACACCATAAGATCCGACCGATCACACATATTTCTGTTCCCAGCGGAATGTCCAGCTGCGCGATAGCCATCACATGCTGAGATTGGGGTGGGGACTTCTACTGTAGATATGTGTGGGAACGGGCCTGGAGCGGGGATTCCGAGGATGTCTTTCCGAACATCAAAGTATTGCCAAGAATGTGTTGTATGTAATAAAGCAATAAACCTGTGTATAAGAGGCCAGGCCTCAGAGATGCGGTTAGAGCACCTCGAGACGATACCCCATTTGTCCGATCTGACGTGTTCTGCTCCGGAGAGAATTAAAACCTGTTTCCTGCTTTCCAATTTCCAGCACCTGCCTCTTTATTTGATAATCGTCGAGTGGTTTAGAGGCAACTAACGCCAAGCAGAGTTAGAAAAGGTTATCCAAAGTAGCTGCTTTTCCACAATTGGCATCCCAAACGTGGGGCCCATCAGCGACACGTGGATCCAGTGGGAGAGGTCCCGACGACAGAGTGAACTGCAACGATCGGGAAGAGCTCACGCCCGATAGACCCTCGCCTGGGGGCCGATCATCCGAACTTCACTGGTTCCGAACAGACCTCTCTCGAGTGATCTACGGTCCTGACTGGGAACCCTCAGGAGTGGCGCGGCAATAACGGAGAATAGAGGACGATCGGACGCTGGAAGTGGAAGACGAGAAACTGTCCATACGGTCCGGGTAAGGTCGTGCAGCACGACTCTTTTTGTTTGATTGTTTGAAAATACTAGTTAAAAATTGTTTGAATCGCTTAACCTCGGTTGTTAAACGAGATTGGTTCTTTTTGAGACATTCTCTGTCTACAAACGGTGAAGAATAGGAATATTCTCTCTCCCTTTGCAGATAGTGAAGGATAGGTAGCGCGGACTTTTTGTCCATATCGGTAAAGGCTGATAATACGCCGCGCCTATCTTCTCCCCACTGATTGTTTGGTTCTTTTGGTTCTCTTGAGATATTCCCTATTTGCAAATAACGAAGAATAGAAATATTCTGTCTAGTCTTTGCAAGTAGCGAAGGATAGGTAGTGCGGACCTTTGTCCACCATTGTTTGAAATACTTTTTGACCGTTATACGTCGTGCCTATCTTCTCCCTACTGATTGGTAGTTGGTTTAGCCCGGACCGTTTATTAGAGGTAGATCATCCAGCTCTACTGGAGGGCACCCCTAATAAGGACATGTTCACGAAATTTGGATTAGTCGCCGTAGCCTACAGTAAGCTATGGCATAAAAATACCAAGAAAGATCGAGAAAGTCAGTGGCCACTGATGGGATCTTTTGATATAAATAAAATAGAAGCACTAGAAACAGCCCTTCTTGAACAGAAAACCACGCCAACCATGCTCGATAGCCTCGGCATGTGGCGAAAAGAAGCAATGCAGCGTAAAAAGAGAGACGAAGCAAAGACAGAAAAAGAAATGCGAAAAGCAGCCCACCTGGCTGGTCAAAAGCTAGAAGAAGAGATCAAGGAAAGAGAGAGAATAAAGAAAGAACGAGAGTCCGAAACATCGGGCCAATGCCCTGTTAGAACACCCTCTGTGCTCTACCCCGAGCTACCATCGAAGCAAAAGGCAAACGATGATTTACTCTTAGGCCCCCCAATCATCTATATGCCCCCTCCATATGCTCCCTCCCATCCCATAGCACAGCACCAACAACCCCCGACCCATATTGAAGGTAGTGCCAGGGCCTCGGTACCCACGGCCTCCGCGCCGACCGAGCCTCTGGTACTAAATACCACATCAACGGAAGCTTCAAACAAGTCTGAAGCCGTAGGAAAAGAGATTACGAGAGCAAACCGCTTGAACAGCCATGAACTAGCGGGTATTGACAAAATTGTAAAAACGCTAATAGAACGAAAAGAAACAGAGGAATATATTTCGGACATGTGCAACTAATATACTAGCAGCCATAGGCGACACTTTGTTGTACGTTTTTGCTACCACACCCTCACAGCCTATGAGGAGAGATACCAGAACAAAAGGCCTGAACGCCTTGCGAACTTGTACAGAAAGGTAGACGTAGGAGATGAGAGCGAGTGTGATGTGACGGAACTCTTCTCGCATACGCTGTAACTCTTCCGCCACCTCACTGAACAAGAATCGGTAACCAGGAACACGACTCTTGTAACGACCGAACCCCCAATAGAGAAAGTTGATACCATGATGTCAATAAAGGAAGCCGCTCCCTACTGGGTCCCCCCACGAGGTCAGAGAACTAATGACGACATTAACCATCAGGACGCAAAGGGAAGGGTGGTTTATAACTGGGTATACCAACCCTGGGATCGACAGGACATCCTGACATTCCGAAAAACCTTACCGGACTTGGGAAGAACCCCACAGCCTTTTATACAGAACTAGGTACGGCCCTAGGTTTAACAATCATGACCTTAGCAGACATCGACTTGTTTTTCGGGTTATGTCTACCATCTGATGTATGGAAGCAAATCCGGAAAGTCGACCACCTTGAGCTGTTCGGACATACCTGGATACAACACGATGGCATAGATAAACAACGAGATGCCGGACAGAAACCCTTAAAAGCTATTTTAGAACTTCCAGACAAAATCGTTCAAAAATTAAAGACACTAATCCCTGAGAAAAAGGTAGACTGGTCGATCGTAACGGCTTGCCGTCAGAAACCCCAAGAAGATGTCTCCGAATACTTTTCTCGATTCGAGACAGTGTTTTCTGACTACAGTGGTCAGGACATGACCACTGCAACCGGACATCACCTGTTTGTCCAAAATTATGTTAAAGGTCTGTTACAGGAAGTTTCACAGAAACTTCAGACCAGCGAGAGTAGTTGGGCGGCCTCCAAACCCGCGGCTATCCTTCAGATGGCCCAGTACTATGAGCATCAAAAGAACGAAAATGATAGGGCATCAGAGAAAAAGAAGAAGGACCTCAAAGAAAGAGTTATGATTGCACAGTTGCAGGGAGTGACTATAGGAAAGGAACCCTACAAAGGAAATTACCAACCGAATGCCCCTAGAAACCCGCCTCCTAGAGATAATGCACCCACATCCTACGCTGGACGTAGAGATTTGAGTGAAAACCAGTGTGCGTTTTGTAAAGGACTCGGACATTGGAAATTCCAGTGGCCGATTCTGCTAGAAATGATCAGAAATAAGGAGACGAGGGACTCCACGAACGAACCAAGAAATAGAGGACGTGGGCGAGGGTACACGAATGACAATAGCGACGAAAGGCCCGGTAAAACGAACACATTTGACCGTACCCGACAGAACCAGTGCCAACAGTCTGATTACGACAACACGTACGACTTTGCATAGGACTGCCAAAGGCAAGGGAGGGATCCAGTCGAGCTCTATGTTGACCAGCAAGGCCCTTATGTCACCGCTAAGGTCCTAGGCACGGAGTCTCCATTTTTGGTAGACACAGGAGCAACACGTAGTGCTTTATCTAAACGACTGATTCCAAGGGCACCCTTGTCTAGCTCACATGTAACATCAATAGGTTTTGATGGAACGCCCTCCACTAATCCCTTGTCCACACCAATCCCTTTTGCTTTGGAAAACAACGCTACTGACATGACATTCCTACTCTCCTCCAACACCCCCGATGCCATTATGGGTCTTGACTTGTTGAAACATTTTGAGCCACCATTAGATGCTCACCGGACGGAGTCCAAGTCATTTTATACGACAACCCCAATCTGCTCAGACCTTGTCCCACACGACACATGTTCTCTGTGACTGACGCCGACATATCATTACTCGACACCTTACCCCCATACTTATGGGCAAAGACCGACTCAGACGTAGGACGAATGATGATTGATCCTGTGCATATAACTGTACGACAGGACGCAACACTACCAACACTCCCACAATATAGGATATCTCCCGAAGGCATTGGTAGAGATTATTCAATCCTTAGTGGATGCAGGAGTGGTAGAGGAGGTGGTCAGCAACGTTTGTAACAGCCCTATCTTACAGATTATCATGAAGCAAGGAGAGGGAGATGAGAAAGCGTACCGCTTCATCATCGACCTGCGGGAGGTTAATAAAGTAGTTGTGCCACAATACCCCGTGGTCTCCGACATCACCACCATTCTGACCCTGATCCCGTCCACTGCCACCATTTTCACTGTCATTGATCTCAAGAACGCCTTCTTCTCTATCCCTATCCACCCAGACAGCCGCTACCTTTTTGGATTTACCCTAAAATCCCGCTCGTACAGATTTTGTCGAGCACCCCAAGGCTACACTGAAAGTCCCAGCATCTATAGCCAGGCCCTCCAGAGGCAGCTAGATGCAGTCCAGTTGCCGGATGGAGTGGTGGTGATACAATATGTAGATGACATCCTCCTAGCAGCCGACACCACTTCACTTGCAGTCACAGCCACCATCCAGCTCCTACATTTCCTTGCAGAGAATGGTCACAAGGTCTCCAAGAAGAAATTACAGTTCTGCCAGCCGCAGTAACATACCTAGGCCACCTCTTGTCCAAAGAAGGGAGGAAACTTACGCCCAACAGAATTCAGACCATTTTGGAAACTCCCGTCCCTAAGACCCAGAAGCAAGTCCGCTCTCTGGTAGGCCTCACCTCCTTCTGTCGACAGTGGTTGCCAAACTTCAGCCTCATTGTTAAGCCATTACTTTCCCTCCTGGCCAAAGATGTCCCCTTCCCACTCCCTTGGACCCCGACTGCCAATCTTCCTTCAAAGAATTACGAGATGCCCTCTGTTCAGCTCCCGTTCTAGGAACCCCAGACTATTCCAAGCCTTTTTACTCACGAAAGGGAGGGATGCGCTTTATCTGTCCTAACACAATACATTGGCTTCAAACAATGCCCTTGTGCCTACTTCTCTGCCACTCTTGACCCTGTAGCCGAAGGTCTGCCTGCCTGCCTTCAAGCCGTAGCTGCCGCTGCGGTCTCCATACGACAGAGTGAAGGAATTGTGCTCTCTAATTCCCTCACTGTGCTAGTACCCCATTCCGTTGACACCCTTCTGAACCAAACCAGAACTCAACATCTGACTAGCGCACGGCTGACTGGGTACGAACTGACTTTACTGGCACCCTACATAACTTTGAAAAGGTGCACCACTCTGAATCCAGCAACCTTGCTACCCTTACCCGAGAATGACCCCAATGTCGCTCCCCTCCATGACTGTGTGACCCTCACTGACGAACAGACTAGGAGCAGAGTAGACTTCCGAGATACTGCTTTCCCAGAACCTGACGGTGCACTGTGGGTGGATGGTTCATGCATTAAACTCCCCGACGGTACCACTTCCGCTGCATACGATGTCACCATGGCCCGAACTGTTGTTTAGACAGCTCGCATCACACAGCGATCCACACAAGCAGCAGAACTGATTGCCCTCACACGAGCATGCGTCCTAGCAGCAGGGACGACCGCTAACATATACACGGACAGCCAGTATGCCTTCGGGGTGGTTCATCACTTTGGGCTCCTTTGGAAGGAAAGAGGATTCCTGATCTCACATGGCACACCGATCCTACATGGAGACCTAGTCTCTGCCCTGACCGAAGCAGTTCTCCTCCCCAAACAACTAGCGGTAATCAAGTGCCAGGCACACAAGAAAGTCACAGACATTGTAGGACAAGGAAATGCACTAGCCGACATCACTGCTCGAACTACAGCTGAGAATAGGACGACAACCCGCATATACATAACTCGACTCAAGCAGAAAAATGGACAGACGCTAGAGAGACCATAAAAGACATTCAAATGACTAGCACACCACAGGAACTGACTGAATGGGCGCAGGTGGGGCTAAGAGACGATGAAGGCTGCTGGTGGACGAAAGAGACAAACAAATGGCTGTTACCCAATTCCTACCTGATCCCTGTACTGACCATGGCACACTCCCTTGCACACATAGGATCTGCCCCCATGATTGAGCTCGTTTCTAGAGTTTGGCACAATGACAAAATAGCCGACGCAGCGAAGCGCCTGGTCCAACAATGCCTGATATGCCTACAACACAATCCGGGGAAAGGGACTGTAGTACCCCGGGGAGGGTTTGGGGTCCCTGACCATCCCTTCGAAGTCTTCCAAATGGACTACATTCAGCTAGAAAGGTGCCATGGTCTGAAATACGTGCTTGTCATTGTGTGTGCGTTTATCAAATGGGTGGAAGCCTACCCCACTCGAGACAACACCGCCATCACTACTGCTAAGGTGTTGTTGAAAGAATTCTTCCCACGCAACGGCCTTTGTCGAATGTTGTGGAGCGGCAACGGCCCCCACTTCGTAGTCGAAGTTATCCAACTCATATTGAAAGGGTTGGGTATAAAACAGAAATTCCACACGGTCTTCCACCCCCAATCTGCAGGCCTAGTGGAACGACATAACGCCACACTGAAACTTAAGCTAGCAAAAATAGTTGCCACCACTGGGCTGGAATGGCCAGACGCCCTCCCACTGGCATTACTATCAATGCGCTCCACTCCTACCAAGCACCACCTAACCCCTTATGAAGTCGTTTTTGGCCGACCCATGAATATCTGGGCCGCGCTCGAAGCCAGCATCCACCCATGATGTCCCAGACATCCTAATGTCTGATTACCTACATAACTTGACAAAAACATTAACTGTTTTTCACCAACAGGTGCAGCAAGCCATTCCAGACACATCCAGGGGCCCCGGACACGACATCCAACCTGGCGACTTCGTCCTGATCAGAAACTTCCAAAGGACGAAGAGTCTGGAACCCAGGTGGACGGGCCCCTGGCAAGTCTTGATCACCACCCGAACTGCACTCCGAGTGGAAGGAAATCGGAATTGGCTTCACGCACATCATTGCAAGAAAATATCACCGACTCTGACAACAAGTGAAGACGTGGACACCCAAGAAGAGCTCCTGAACAAAGACAGACCAGCCCTGAGTTGCTACCCTGACACAGAGACACTCAAATTGGCAAAATTTCCCGATCCCACTGTGCCATCCAGGGAAGGGTACAACTTACGACGAAAGGAGAAGGCTCCGGCAAAGCAGGCCACTAACTGAGTCAACAGTCTCAGAGCGGTAGCTAACACTACAAAGGCTACCAGGAGAGACGCCAGACAAAGTGTGTGGTTCTGCCCGCTACCGAGCCCTCTTGAAGGTGATGGAAGCTCCCGGCATGAAGATGATGGAAGCAACCGGACATCCGAAGATCCACTATAAAAGTCCCGAGACTGAAAAGCTGCACAAAACAAAGACAATTGCCCTCTTCATTTCTTTCCTCTTCTGCCTCCTTCTCATGGCCACCTTCTGGATCGTGGAAAAAAGTGTACCTGCCCATAAGACTTTGATACCCACTGTACAACCCACCACCAAAAGAGAACACTATCTCATTTCACTTCCACCCCAGCTCCGAGAAAGACGCAAGGAGTTCTGGAACAATCCCTTTGTACAATTGCTACACCAGCACAACTTCGCTGCCAATGCCACCAACTGCTGGTTCTGTGGGCTGCTGCCACATGCAACTGAACATTCTATACCCTTCATCCCTTCGCCTTTTTCCGTTCATGGGTCCTGCCTTGCCTGGCTGATACTCTTGCAAGAGAGTTAGACAAGGACAATACAACTTCTGGCGAAACCATTTCACACTTCTACGATGGGTTCTGGCTGGGCAAAACCGAAAAAGCTTCCACTCCCTTTTGCCCTCAGACCTCAAACGCAACGCTTCAAATGGACATTCCGGAGAAAGAACGGCTCGAGATGCAGGTATTCAACAATCCAGCCAGACCCACTTTTTCATACCTGCGCAAACGGACTGCTGCCACTCTGACTGTGGCCCTATCTGTGGTAAATGTCTCCGTCCTTGTTTGCATCGAGGGCCACGGGACAAAAATCGTGGGGCACAGCTCCTGCTCCATAAAAAGGACCTTGAATACTGCTGACCCCCCCTCATTTGTAGCATCTCCCAATATGTATTTCGTCTGCGGCTCCAATGCCTACACCTGGCTCCCTAAAGGCTGGGGAGGCACTTGCTACATCTCCCTTGTCCTTCCCCCCCACCTATGTGGCACCAGCAGCATACCACAGGCAGAAGCGCTCATTGGACACAGAACCAGCAGATTCCACCTCTTCGCAGTTCGTCGATGCTGCGAAGGGACTCATTCCTTTCTGGGGCCCGATGTCAAACAGTCGAGCCATCCGTCATTTGACCCAAGGAGTGGAAACAGCATTGAACATCACAGCTGGCATCCTTGCTAATAATACAGCTGAGCTGCAGGCGGTCCGCCTCGTGGCTTTGCAGAACCGCCTTGTGCTCGACGTGGTACTGGCGGACCGCGGAGGAGCATGCCGCATCATCGGTGCCAGATGTTGCACCTTTGTGTCAGACTATTCACCTTCTGTCTACAAAGCAATAGAACACCTCCACAGACTATCTTCGGAAATCCACCAGGAACAAGACGGCTGGACACTCGGAGGCTGGTTTTGGACCACTTTGAAAGACTGGGGCTGGAAATTATTGATAATTGTATTGGTGCCAGTTTTTGTATTATGTGGGTGTTGCCTGGGGATACAATGCATACCGCCCTTGTGCTCTCTGTTTGCGAATTCGATATGCCCAAAGACTTTGGACAATAAGTTTGAATACATGAAAACATTGTACGAGACAGAGATCCACCACATAATGAACATTGACATAAATTAGCAAGATGTCGGGGTATGTTCAAAGGGCACACTGTTGAATATTAGATTACGGAGTGAACATTACCAGCGCCATCTTGTCTCATTTAGGCCTTCTGCGAGCACGTAAACGGCAGCCATTTTAAGACTATGGCCACTCTTGTAACATTGCCGATCGCCTGCACGACTCCCCGACCTTGCGATCATCCCCCGCGCGCCGGCAGCCCCCAAGCACATGTTGGAGCCATAAAACAGCCTCAGCGCGACCCAGTCCCGGAGCCAGATCCCGTGCGGAACTCACATACCCTTTCATCTCTTTCACGCAAACGGGCCCTTTGATAACCCCCTTCCTCCGTGCCCAATTGTCCGAGCTGATCCCAGGCATTCACCTAGCCCTGCGGATGCAATTTATTGCCCCCTACAGTAGAAACTCGCCTCTCTTCAAAGGGGCTGAGATTAATCAATGTCTTCACACCATAAGATCCGACCGATCACACATATTTCTGTTCCCAGCGGAATGTCCAGCTGCGCGATAGCCATCACATGCTGAGATTGGGGTGGGGACTACTACTGTAGATATGTGTGGGAACGGGCCTGGAGTGGGGATTCCGAGGATGTCTTTCCGAACATCAAAGTATTGCCAAGAATGTGTTGTATGTCATAAAGCAATAAACCTGTGTATAAGAGGCCAGGCCTCAGCGATTCGGTTAGAGCACTCGAGACGATACCCCATTTGTCCGATCTGACGTGTTCTGCTCCGGAGAGAATTAAAACCTGTTTCCTGCTTTCCAATTTCCAGAGCCTGCCTCTTTATTTGATAATCATCGAGTGGTTTAGAGGCGACTAACGCCAAGCAGTGTTAGAAAAGGTTATCCAAAGTAGCTGCTTTTCCACACAAGGAACGTGGCAGTGCAGCGCGTGGGGGCGCAAAAAATAGAGCCAGCCATGGTAGTACATTATTGGGTGATGTAACCCATGGGTGTATGGAGACTGTTTCAGATCTTGGTGATGTGCACTGGTCATTAAACACCATCATTCAAATACAGTAACTGTCTAGGTCTCCTTACTCACTCAGAAATAATTGTGTGTTATCTCAGCCCGTCTCCGTCTCCCATCCGGTGCTGCTGCCACACCAGCTGCGCAGGGCTCTGGCCGTGGATTGTCCTCACCCTCGTCCTCAGAGTCAGTTAGTTCCACTGCTGTTCCTTTCTTTGTGGCAAGGTTATGCAGCATTGCACACATTGCTATTATTTTGCAGCAGATGATGGGGCGGTACTGACGTGCACCTCCACCTTTGTGGAGGCAACGGAACCTGCTTTTTAGCAGTCCAAAGGTGCGCTCCACAACGTTGTGCATGCTTTTATGTGCCACATTGTATCTCCTCTCCCTTGGGGTGGATGGGTTGAGGTATGGAGTTAGTATGAATGAACGGAGGGCATATGCGCGGTCACCTAAATGGGAAAGAAAGTGCCATTAATTTGGGTCACCAATACGTTAATCCAAGGTATACATCAAGGTGTGTCACATTGATTTACCTAGTAGGTATCCTTCTCCGAATTCACCAGCAGCCAGACGTGTATAGATCCCACTGTTCCTGAATATGTAGGAGTCGTGGGTACTCCCTGGGAATGTGGCCACAATGTCAGTAATGATGAAGTTTGCATCACATGTCACCTGTACGTTGATGGAGTGAGCGGATTTGCGATTGTGGTATATGTAGGGTATCTGGTTTTAGGTTTAAACCTATAATAACTGATACAATCCAATCAAAAGGAAAATTGCCTTCACCGGTGTAAACATATCAACACTGAAAAAACACCTTTGCAACCACAAACTAAGTGTCATTCAAAGAAAGGAAAAGATGAGTGAAAGAGTAATTTTTATTTCTTCCTGAAGGGGCCAATGCAATGTCACTTTGTTATACAAGGTAGCATCAAGAAAAACTCGACTAACATTATTCTGATTTAGTTTTGCTGTTTAGGCGTGTCACTAAAACATTGTCTCTTCTTCCTTCTGCTTTTTTCAGCTTGTGGTCTTTGGTCTACAGATGCAGTGTTTAGAATCATTTTTTGGGTCTTATTTAGTTATGTTATAAACTGTAGAGAATGGGGAATATCACAATCCTATTTGATATTTTGGCTACATTTGATTTCAATGATAGGTAAAATGGCTGGTTTCATAAGAATATTTCCTAATATGTGCCATCACATTTACCCACAGACAGAGAAGGGGTGAAATCCTTTGATATATCAGCCCCCTTTTCTAGCGAGTCTATATGGATTGTAAGTGAATTGCCAAACACCCCAGGCTTTAAAAATTCAATGCAAGATGAAGTGACAGGTATATGTGAAAAGAATGTTGACACCAAGCATCTGAGATAGTGGTGAAAACATGACAATAGATGTTTGGTAAACGGAGTGTCACTTGGAATGCTGCTGAAAAAACTATCCTACCAAGTTCAATAAAGATTGGAGTGATATTGTTTGTATTTGTAGTAATTCAGCTATGTAGATGAAAAAGATGTATGTTGGCCTGTCAAAATCGATTCCTGAGCTGAAGTGCTTCCCTGTAAGAGATCCTTGTCACTTGCTTGATGGTATGCTGAAAGCATCTTTACAATCTTCAGAGTTAAAGAAGAATGCTATTGACTTTGTAGTCCATTCTGATGCAGTAAAATTTAATTGGACCTCATATACCCTGTGCACACGCTATCTAGACACAAGCACTATCAGTACAGAAAGCAAGCAATAATTAAAATTAAATTAAAATTTCATAAACACCGGAAAAACACTGTTTCTGTTGTTTTTAATGGCTTCAAAATGTGTAACCACTAATAACCACTATTTTTTTAAGGTATCGAAAAAACTGAAAAAACCCCACCAGATTTTACCAAAAATAGAAACTGAAAACAGGACAGCCTAGGTATATGTATTCTGTAGCTGCAGGTGGGCATCGATGCAGCCTATTACATGTGGGAACAGTGCCTTTTGGTAGAAATCCAGCTTGGTCTGCTGCAGCTCCACCTGTGTGCTGGGGAAGCGTATGTAGTGATGCATCTGCATCATGGCGTCCAGAAAGGAGTTGAAGAAACGGGACAGGCAGCTCTGTGACACACCACCTGCTGCGGCTATCACACTCTGGTAACTTCCTGATGCCAGGAGGTGCAGGCAACAGAGTACCTGTACATGGGTGGGAATTGCGTGCGCCCTTGGTGTCTGATGCTCCAGGTATGGTTGCAGGTCCCGTATCAGGTCAAGGATGGTGTGTGAGTGTAGACTGTACCTGCCATGGATTTCTGGCTCAGTCATTTGGAACAGTGTGACACGCAGTCTGTACACACGCTCTTCCCGTCTCCAAACCCTCTGTCCTGCTGCTCGCAAACGTAGCCGCCTTGCTATGACGTAGAGGGCCGCCATTGTGTTCACACTGTTGCATTTTGGGGCTGTTTTTATGCACTGCACCCGATTACCACCTGCTCTGGGTCAGTGGTAATTACCGATTCTTTAATACCGAATTTGGAAAAATTTGGTATTACATTGCATTACCGAATTTTTCCCGATTTGTCATTTACCGATTCGGTATATTGAGGTTTCGGTGTTGACCGATCGGTAAATAAGGAATCGGTAACTGTTTCCCTTTAATTTACCGATTCGTTATTACCGATGGCATTCGGTAATACCTACATCGCACAGGGCTAAATACCGGTCCGTAACGCAGAAATTTACCGAATTTCGGCTTTACCGATCGGTATTTAGCCACCTACATCTAGCCCATAATTGTTTAACTTTATTTTAACAACACATTTTAACAAAACCAACAATTTCACCTAGCTTTCAACATCTGAACTCACGAATAGAACATAACTAAAAAACACCCATACAACTACCCATTCTTACCCAAATTCAACAGAAATCAAAAACGTCTACAAAACTAGTGCAATGCACACTCTGAAAAGATCATGTGGGATAACGTCCATAGTGTATCATCTTAAAAGCTAACATAGAAAATATCTCTAACTGGCAATATGGCAGAGGGAAGCTGATGGATCATCAACATCAGTGGCAGCAGCAAGAATTCCCAGCCAAAAAGTCCCTTTTGAGGTACAGACTACTATAACAGATATGGCTCCAGAGTTTTCAAGAATAGCAACGTATTGCATGGACTGTAGTGTTGCTATAACAGCTGATGAGCAGTGTGTTACAGCTTTTCATAAAGCTTCCAAAAATCATACATGGTCATTTTTTTACCCATTTTATATTTTTTGCACATTTCATAAGACGAGTTTATAGTGAGCAGCAACAAGGCAACACAAGGCTGAAGGGCCTTCGACTTCAATAGCAGCACAACAAGACCGAAGCAGAAAGTCCATTCAAAAGACCAATCTCAACTTCAAGATTTGGCTCCACAGTTTTCCCTGATGGCATCATACTATATGGATTTTGGAGTTGTAGTGAATGCTGGAGAGCTGGAGAGCAATCCATAACGGCCCTTCCCAATGCTGCAAAGAATAATACATTTTGATGTTTTTTATATTTTTGGACCTTTATAGTTTTTCTACATTAGCTGGCATTTTATTACCTTACAGAATGGGTACCTAATATCTATGTGTTGTTCATTTTATTATCTTCTAATTTATTGTAACACTACTTACATATGACTTGCTGTATAGAGAAGTTTAACCGTCCCTCTACAAATAAATACACAGGTAACTTTTGCCAGTTATCATTATTACATTTTTCACTTTATAAATATAAGTCAACAGTCTGTGTTTAAATCTTCTAGTAAGTGCATCAACAACATCTACAAACATACTCTGAGTTTATAGACAACACTGTGTTAAATGGTGTAATCTCTTCTTTAAAACTATCAACTGTAATATGTGTCATGTTATGTAACTCCTTCTCTTAACAACTCTTCATTTTCCCCATAATCCTACTCAGGACCAAAGAAACCAAACTGCACATCACCACACGCCTTTTCTACGTCTGCCCCACTACCATGCAAAAGTGCTCCATTAATTTCTCCTAAAAATAAAACATGAGTTTTCACATAATACTGCCTCATACCTAAAGTTTGCATTGTTGAGTAGTATGATTTATTTTGAGTTTTAAACTTTGCCTTGGAAAGATATGTAGTAAATTTCTTAATATATCAATGAATTGCTGAATAATACTAGAAACATTACTACAATTCCATGTGTATACAGTACCCTGAGTACACCTTCCTTGTACCTCTTCTGTAATGACTTCTTCTACATTTGTAGGTACCATCACCTCTTTTGCTATATCCATTCTTTATTTCATAACATCATCCTCTTTAATCAGTACCATGAACTAATCTGTTATCCTAAAGATAGCTTTCTTCATTAAAGAAAGGCTCTGTACTAGAAGTATGTATCCATTCTCCACTTAAAAACTGTACAGCCGTTACTTCTGTTCACTAATATTTTCATCTGGTTTTGTCTCCTCATGCACAATACTAATTTGTCAATAGTCTTCATTCTATTTAGAATCAAAATGAAAAGCTTCCTCTTCAAAGCAAAGGCCTTATCAACTATGCCAAGGGTGAGTTAAGCACACAGCAGCGAAACTTTACAAAGTGAATGAGCCTGTAGAGCTCACTCCAGTGACACAGGTTAAAAAGGACCTGTTCACTCCTATTGATCACTGCATGGTATGCTGCCATCACCACGTTCATGCTGCTTAACTTCTGGTGAATGTTGTAGCCATCCATCACTATGAGGGTATCGCTTTGGGTGCCCCTCTCGGTCCAACAAGACTGCAATCCATGAGACAGGTCTATAACATAGCACTCAATCATGATCAGTGTTTTCCTATAACAACAACATTCTGTATTAGGGATCCAAACATCAGTACTGTTGGGCACTCAGGGCAGGGGTGCACATCCACTGCCATGCAGAGGATTTTTCTGTCCTAACACCACCACAATCACAGAAAACTGTAGTAGTTCGTGACATGCTCAAATGCAAATGCCACTATGATCACAGAGACCCCCTTTGTAATTGGTCAAATCAACTTTTTACCAGGAGATGAAAAAGCAGTGAAGCTCACAAAACTAAATAAAGGGTAGAAATTGTGTCCATTCTAAAACCCTGAATTTAACTAAACACCTTGTCGGCACATTTTACATCAAAAGGGTCAATTGGTGGAGAGGGGCTATGCATTAGTCTACAAAGAGAAGAACCCCATGCCTAAAATCATGTAAACTCAGAGAAGACAAGGTTACAAGTACAAACCATGAAGGTTTATTTAAAATTAGGAATCAATACCGGGGGCAAAAAGCCAATGGTTAGTCAATCAATTCAAACTGTAAATAAATGTAAAATATAATTGGAAGTAGAAGTTGAGTCCTAAAATAAAATAAATATTCTGTATTCTGATAGATTAAGGCTTGACGTGAAGCTTGTCGCTAAAAGAGCTAGGGGACATCACTGGCTTGTCTCGTTGGCCCGGCCTTGTCTAGAAGTGTATAAAGACTTATCATTTATAAGTCTTTATACATTTATAGACAAAGAAACTGTACAGTCACTGTGGATCGTCATAAAAGATACATTAAGCCATCCAAGCCACCCAAAAATAAAACAGAAAACACATCACATGGTATAAAGACGTTTATTCTATATCTATTGAATGATCCAGTATCATGCCCTACAACAGAAAACAAAAGTACATTAAAAAATAGAAACAACCACTCTGTTCGGCCAAAATAAATGGCCTTACTTGTATGTCGCTGAAATCCGTCCTTTCCCTAGAACAACATGAACAGACAATAATACATTTAAAAATTGTTACAGAGCAAGCAAGGCTGTAGAGCTCACTGAAGTTTATATAATGAATATAATAATGAAGGTCACATTTGAGGCTCATTGGTGCACAAGTAGAAATAAAGAAAATAGGATAGTATCTGACACTGCACCTCAGACACATTTTAAAGTGCAATTGAAAACACGAGTAGGCCCACTCATGCCAGCTATAAAACGTTGTTATATTAAACACAGTACAAGACTGCATTTGTGTCTCTCTGGTGTTAATTAAAAGTACAGAACCATATATGCATTTAAATCTATTAAATTAATCTCTTTGGTGCTGTTATAGTTCGACTGAACACTTCATGTAAAAGTAGAGACCGGTTGTGTATTATGTGCGGTATTGTATTGTCTTCCCCATGATGCATGGAATGTCAACTATGTAATTAGGTGGTGGTTCTGGATTGTAGGAGCTCGGGTGGTATTCAGATGTAAGACAATAGATGAAACGGTGCGTTTTAATATGTGTAACTGATGCCAGGGTTTGAGTCAAGAAATTAAAGAGAAGAAACTATTCCTCTTCTAGCGCTACATACACAACAAAGTGGCGACGACAGGTTCAAATCCCACTGGATTCATGCAAATACACAGCTTATCTGAATTATGAGAAATTGTAATAGAGCTTTCATTAAACACTGTAACTGTAAAAAGCGTTTTTTTGCAGCGCTTAACTGAGATCGGCATTGGTTCTCAAGCCCGTAAATTACAGGCTCCTGGTTTTACATGCAAAAAGAACAATTGATGGACAGAATGTAGAACAATGCCATACATTCTCCCCAGTACAGAGATCTGGGCCTAAATCCATCATGTTTTTCCTCACCATGCCATTCCAGTTTGGACCCAGCCATATGCAAATCAGTCTTGACCCTGCGCCCAATGGGAACAGTCCAGCACGAAATGCCAGGCCAGGTCCTCCCTGGACTGGAAACAAGCATTCTAGGACCAGTTTCGGGCATTTCAGCCCTCATCAGCCAGGACAGCTTGACTCCAGTGTCATGGAGAACACAGGACCCACATCTGGGAATACCGGTCACACGCGGGGTGACAATTACAAAAAGAACAATTGATGGACAGAATGCAGAACAATGTCATACATTCACCCCAGTACAGAGATCTGGGCCTAAATCCATCGTTTTTTTGCTCACTATGCCATTCCAGTTTGGACCCAGCCATATGCAAATCAGACATGACCCTGTGCACAATGGGAACAGTACAGCCCGAACTGCCAGGTCAGGTCCTCCCTGGACTGGAAACAAGCATCCTGGGACCGGTTTCTGGATTTCAGCCCTCATCAGCCAGGATAGCTTGACTCCAGTGTCATGGAGAGCAAAGGACCCACGTCTGGGCATTCCCGTTTCACTCGGGGTGACAATTGCAAAAAGAACAATTGATGGACAGAATACAGAACAATGTCATACATTCACCCCAGTACAGAGATCTGGGCCTAAATCCATCGTTTTTTTGCTCACCATGCCATTCCAGTTTGGACCCAGCCATATGCAAACCAGTCTTGACCCTCCGCCCAATGGGAACAGTCCAGCCGGAACTGCCAGGCCAGGTCTTCCCTGGACTGGAAACAAGCATCCTAGGACCGGTTTCGGTGCAGCATATATATATATATATTTTTTTAAAGAGGAATGGGTTCAACGTTAGTGGAAGTTTTAAAATAATACCTTTCTGAAAATTAAGACTGCACGCAAGGCTTAAGACTGCATGCACTGCAGTCTTGCAGGGTTCATATTTCCTTCATTCTGCTTGAGCAGCGATTACGTCACGCTCTTAGAGAAAAGAGGAAGGACTTACGTACAGGAGCGTATGTGGAAGTGCCCATTTCAGTTGAGGAGATCTTCAATTGTTCAGAGTGCTCACACTGTTAAAGAGACTTTGGGCGATCTGTGTGCGCAGTGATACACACGCCAGTTGTGTTAGATTTTTGCCCTTGTGCACGCAGTGACATGCTCACCAGTTATCTGTAAACAATGAGTGCTACTAGAATTTAGGACGATGACACGCACACCAGTTATAAAAAAATAAAAAATAAAAACAAGTAAATTATTTGATGCAATGCATGTTACTGGATTAATATTAAGGTGACACGCACATCAGGAAAAAAATACGCAAACCAGGGATTGCATTCAGTGCATTTTAAAAGCAAAGTGTCGTAGGAATACGGTGACATACACACCTGTCAAATATACTCACACCACAGAATCAAGGCGTGTCACTTGACTTACCCCAAGCATTTCCAAACAACATTCCACAGCTGAACAACGTATACATTTTTTTGCTTCATTGTACTATGTTAGGCTTGTCATGGACACGATGCCCTTACCTTCTCTTCAACCATTTATGTTAATTGAAGGTGAGCCAACATTGAAATGGGAAGAGTAGAAAGAATATTTTGTGAACTATATTACCAAATTAGACAATGAAGAACTTTCACCGGAAAGGGAAGAAAGTATTTTGTTCCACTGTCTAGGTCCAGGGGGATTAAAAGTGTATAATCGCAGGGAGAACACATTATCAGACCCTGACACATATGTTTCACCTACAATATGTAAAGCAATTGATCTATATAAATAATTTTTATCGTAGGAAGCAAGGAAATAATGAAAAAACTGAAGATTACATTAAGGAAATTAGCTCTTTCTTATAGGTTTGGAAGTTTAGGTGATAAATTGGTGAGAGACCAGGTGATAATGCACTGCAACAATCCCACCTTGCCGGATATATTATGCTGAACTCATTTCGAGATGTTCTAAGGCAGTTGTTACAAAAACAAGAAAAATGATGGGGAGAATGAGCAGCCAAAGCAGCAAATAAAAAAACTAACACAAAAGTTGAACAAGCACATAACAAGAAAAGGAGTGATTACGGAGAAAAATAGAAGGAAAACCAAGGTCCCAGTGCAAGAATGGGGGATCTTAAAAACAAGTGCAATCATTGTGGGAGCCCTAATCCCTTAGTGTATGATGAAAAGTGTCTTTATTCAGATAAGGAAAATCCTCAAGTGTTGTGTGTACAAAACAAAGTAATGGAGATTAGTAGTAACAACAGGAAGAAGCCTTTGTGCGATGTGATTGTTGGCGGGGTTCATGTTGAATTGGTGGCCGACTCAGGATCACCATATACTATATTTAACAAGGAAATTTGGATGAATGTGTTTATCCCCAAAGTAGCATCTGTTTTGGAAAAACCAGATATAAAGCCTCAAAGTTTTACAGGGGAAGACATTAATTTCCCTGGGTTTCGCAAACTGCTGTTTGAATTCGAAGTCAGGGAAGCGGACTGTAAAATGCATGTTGCTGAAAATGACCCATCGGTTTTGAGATGGTGCGACCAAGGAGAGTTAGGAATAGTACTAGATTCCAACAGTTCTGATCCTTTGCTTATAGTTCAAGACAACAAGCGGGATGAAGAAACATTTGGAAAGGAATTTCCAACCCTATTTATTAGATAAAGTAGGAGAATTAAAAGGATTTCTCCACCGAATTGTCTTAAAAAAAGATGCACACTTGAGTATTTATAAGGTAAGGAGCATACCTTTAGTATCAAGGAGGAGGTGATCTAGAAATTCAATAAATTGATAAAGGCAGGTACTATAGAACGCGTAGAATCTTCGATTGGGTAGCCCCTTTTGTGGTAGCACCGAAGACGAATGGGCATATTCCTTTATGTGTAGATTTAAGGGATTGAAATTAAAATATATTCACTTGACATGTTTCCTTTGCCCTTTATATGTGAATGACTCTCTGTACCTCTAGGTCTGAAGTGGTTTTCCACTATAGAAGTCACCTCAATGTACCACTAGCTACTTTTACATAAAGACAGTAAGCAGGGGAAATATTTTTGCCGCGGGTACCTCTCTGAAGGTACCGTATGGCGCCTTCAGTATAACATGCAGAGGTTTCTGGTCTCTTTTTGCTCACCTGACAATTCGGGGAATTTGCTGACCAGTACAATTAATGTTTGGGTGATCTTCCACTCCACTCACTGGCTGTATATAAATATTCCTTCCACTAAATCAAGGCAGTACAAGTGGATATTTCACGTCACGTTTTCACACACTTCGGTCTTGATCTTGATGAAAGCCGCTACATCCCTATGGGGATTGTCAGGCTGAAACAAGTTGACCCTTTTAATGCTTTGACAGATTGAATCTTTCTCTGTCTCAGCCTTTCCTTTTAAACCTGACCTATGAATGCCATATTAAAATTGTTCAGCACATCATAGAGTTAGTTTTAGCCACTTACACTTTTACTTTACTTACATCTCACCACACCTTGCTCATCAAGAGGTTTAGTAAACCTCATCATCTCTAATAAAACAGCCCTGAGCTCCTCCCTCTCAGTGAGGGGGTTGTAGCCTGCACTACGACTAGGTTTGTGGTGCGAGGAGATCCTCAATGATGAAGCATACCACCCAAGGTTGGGTGCGGGGAATCATCCTAAGAAAGGGATACTACAACACTCCAATGACTAACTACACCCAAGGGCCCATTATTGTGTTTTCTAGTTGTATGAGTGGGGAATCTGCCTCTGCCGGTCTCTAAATTTCCTATGGTCCTCTTTCTTGTGTACTACATTTCGTACCAAAGACAATATTCTTTGGTAAACCAAAAAAAAAGTAATGCATTGGTCACCTATGGAAATAAGAGGGAGAATGAAACTAAATCAGGTGAAATACAAATAACAGATATGATTCCTTACAGGGAGTGAAAAAAATCAACCTCAAGGTAGGACATTTTGAAAAAGGAAAAAAGGAAAATTTGACAAGAAATGTGAGAGCAGATATTCTAATCCATTGTGAGCGGAGAATATTTTGTGTAATGCAGCATTGTTGAGTGATTGCAAAGTTTGGCATGCTAAAAGACACAGATTAGATTTTATAAAAGAAATGTTGTACATAACATAAAGAAGAAACGATTCATTTGGAAAGAAGAATATGATTGGATTAATGATATATCCACGTGGGAGGAATATTCACCAGTCACAAGATTCTCCTTCTCACCAATTGCAAGAGGGTACTTCACAGGGAAAAGATGATAATACTCTTCAATTGCAGCAACACAAGAAGATTGCTGGGTGGAGACCCAGAGAGAGTGTGGTCATGCAAAAGATTGTAAGGTATCTAGGTCACGTAGACCAATTGTTAAGCCCAAAAAATACAACGATTTTGCTGGTGCAATGTAATATGTGATATTTGGTAATCCTATATTCATTAATAGTGTTCTAGAAGGAATGTTTCTCACAAATTACTAATTTCACATTATACACTGTAGAATTTTAAGCAGGGCCTTAATTTTAATTATAGCATTCAGAAATGTATCCATATTTAGATATTTTCTTGTAATTTGTCAGGGTAGTAGTCTTGTATTTTGCCATGGTTCTGTACAATTTAGTTTATATATATTGTTTTTCTTCTAAATTGTTTAAGTAAAGGGGGAAGATGTTCTTACATTTTTAATTTAAAGGCGGAAGATGTGTTTTGTATTATGCTCAGTATTGTATTGCCTGTCATATGAAGCTAGGAATGTCAATGTCATGAAATATAGAATGTATTGAGGTGGTGGTTCTGGAATGTTCGACCTCAGGTGGTAGTCGGTTGGAAGATGAGGGGTGAAAAGGTGTGTTTTAATATGTGTAACCGATGCCAGGATGTAAGTCCAGAAATAAAAGACAAGAAACAAATCCTCTTCACGTGGTATGTACACAATATCACCATCATGATCCAAGAGCTGCTGGAATGGTGGAAAGGCAGCAGCAGAGTCAGTCTCTCCTTCACCATGGAGATTTGGTAAGCTATGCAGCATATGCCAAAAGTGAGACGAGCCTGGTAATAGACTTCCCAAGGCGCTGAGCAGTTACCATGTGTCCTTTGGTCAACACCACTTGGGCAGGTTCTGCATCAAAGAGGGCATCATATTTTCTTTTCTATATATGCCATGCAAGCACTCTGTCTCCTTTCTCGAAGACGATAGGTTTCACATGTCATCATTGGTCAGTATATGTTTTCATCCATTGCTTTTGAACCAAGACCCTCGTATGAGTTGCATTCTCATCTCTTTCACTCGGATTGAACCACTGGGGTATCTTGGTTGCCATTGCACTCCCTAACATCAATGTTACCGGACTTTCACTGGTGGTCTAGTGAGGTGTTGAATTTTAAGCTCGCAATGTAGGGTTTAACACTGTATGTTGAGCTTTTCAAGTGTAGCATGCTGCACAGCTTTCTTTAGCGTACTTATTAATCTCTAAACCAGTCCGCTGGCCTGTGGCCACAGAAGAGTGCTCTTGTGATTCTTCATACTCAGATGCTTTAAGAAGTTTTTGAACTCCCAACTATTAAAAGACAGACCATTGTTAGATTTTAGTATGACTAGAACACCCCATGTCGCAAAGATGCCATCAGTTCCTCAATTACTCGTTCTTGAGTGGTGGGTGAGAGATCCTCAATTAATGGAAATCGTGAGTATTCGTCCACCGTCACCATCAGGTGATGAACGTTGTTGAGTGGATCGAAAATGTCAATATCTATTCTCTCCCAGGCATGCTGTGGGAGTTCTGACATGTTTAAGGTATGTTGAGTAACTTTTGTAGATAGGCAGTTGCATAGATGGCAGACCTTTAATTCCTTCTTGACTTACACATTTAGATATGGAAACCAAACTCAGTCTCATAGAGCTCGTTTTGTGGCAACGATTCACCTATGTCCTTTGTGAGCCACTTCAATCGTTTTATGCCACAGAGTCGCTGGAATCAAGATTCTCAACCTTCACAATTTACTCCCTCTTGAGTTATGACAGTTCATCTTTGACATTTCTGTATTTTTTATATTCATCCTCGCTGGTAAAAGGTCGAGTGTGCTGGTTCCATGACTGATGTGTAATTATATCTTTCAACTTTAGCATGTCATTATCTTGGTTATCCTGGGAAAGTAGTCAGCGGGGTACTGATCCTTTCGGGCAGATGCACAATGTTATAATTGTACTCTTGTAGTTGTAGTCCCCATTGTTCAATACGAGGAGGCATCTTGGCCTTTGGATTGCCAAATATTGTTAGTGAAGCTTGATGATCAGTTACCAGCGTAAAAAGCTTTCCTTACATGCCCAAACCATGGCTAACCATTCTTTATCAGGTTGTAAGCACGTTCTGGTGGGGACAAACTCCTACTTGCATACCCCACAACATTTCTTCGAGCATTCAGGTGTCTGCTGGGCTGTGCAAGGGTAGGACCTAACCCCATTGGGCTAGCGTCAACAACAACTTCTGCATTACATTTTGGATCAAAATAAGCCATTTCAGCAGCATTCTCAATAACTTGTTTGATTTTCTTAAAACTGTTTTCACATTCATGGGGCCATCTTTTTCGTCACCTTTCTTAATGGAACACTTACAGTGGCAAAGTCTTGTATATATCTAGAACAGTAGCTGGCCATGCCAAGAAATTAACACACCATGTAAACATCTTGTGGGTGATCAGCATTTGACATTGCTTGTACTTTAGCAGGATCTAGTGTCATACACCCCATCAGAAATAATATGGCTAAAGATTTTTAGCTTTGTCTTAGGGAACTTACATTTGTCTGCATTCAAATCAATCCTGCTTCAGCAAGTAAACAACATACTTGTAAAAGAGCTTTATCGTGTTCTTTCAGTGTAGCTCCAAAAACGAATCTGCCATCGCTGTAATTGAACGCATTCATGACAGGCTGTATGATACGGCAAATAACGTCTTGAAACAGTTGAGCAGCAGATGACACAACATAATGTAGTCTTTTGTAAGGAAACAGACCAACATGTGTAGAAAAGTTTGTAATGTAACTGCAATCTTCTTAAAGTTCCAAATGATGAAAACCTTTATTTAAATCAAGGTGAGAGAAGACTTTTGCACTATTCAGTTAAGTTATCACGTAAGCAATGTGAGGACCTGGATGTCGTTGTTGTTCAATTGCCTTGTTTGCCGAATGCTTGTCAATACATATGCGTACAGCTCCTTCAATGTCCTTGTTGGGCACTACCACGATTGGAGAAACCCATGGCGTTGGACCAGTAGAGCACTCAATGATCTCATACATAAGTAACGATTCACGTTCTTTTTCAAAAGCATCTTGTAAATGAAAAGCATTTTGCCTATGTCTCTGAGCAACAGGACGGACATTCTCATTAATATGTAACTTTACTTTCATAGTCCTAGTCTTTTGCAAACAATTACACAATGAAGGGAACTGACTTACTGGTGAACATTCATATGGTAGTTCTCGGAAATCAGTCCCATATCTGCAGCTGTGCTGAAACTGAGTAAACAGGCACTTAACTCTGTCCCTTGAAGCACATGGATGGGTGCTTGCACCTTTGATTTCTTATGTTTAATCGTCGCTACAAATGAACCGTGACTTTTTAAGGGTGTAGATGTAGCCCCTGTATACACTTTGGTTTTTGATGGCGTAAGTTGTGGTAAGGGATACAATTCATTATATTTCTCTTCTGGCATAATATTTATCTATTTATCGACGCACCACTGTCGATGATGAAAGGTATTGCACAACCATTTACATTCAGTGTAATTTCCGGACAATGTTTGATTGATTTTGTTGTTTTGGCTTTTCTTTGACTGACATTTTTCTTCACATGCGGCCAGTCCAACATGCGCACGCTTTCCTTAAGTAAACAGCGACATGGCAAAACCATCTTCTTCACTTTTACATGATACTGATATGGATGAAGTGTTTGATGATGATTTGGATGACAACCGACTTCGTTCAGTGTCGATTTGTTGTACCTGACATCTCAACTGGGTCTTGTGGGTGTGCAATGAACGTTGCTTCTGGAAGTTTCCAAGGGTCATTTTGTCTTCGTGTCATGACACACTTGTTTTACCCTTTGCTTTGCACACTGTCACAAAATGGTTGTCCTTCCCACAGCCCGACATATTTGACCAATGGTGGGACATTTGTCTTCTTGTGGAAGTGAAAATCTACATCTAAAACATAATTTCTTTCTACATAGAGACATCACCTAGTATCTTTCAGTCTTTTGCTTTCACTTGCTTTTCACAAGCATGACTGATTCATTCAGGGCACCTTCAGCCTCCATGTCAGCAGCTTATCGACCAGCACGCTCCTCGGCTCTGGCAGCTATTTAACATTCGTTCAATACTCGATGTTTCTCTCAGCATTCTCCTTCTAAAGGAATTCTACAAGCAACCATCAGTTACTCTGAGATGTATGGCTTCATCATTAAATTAATAGAACTTGCAGTATTTGATGACTGTCATGGATCTCTGCAAGTTCATAAATGGTTTCACCAACTTTCTGTCATTCTTGACTGAAAATATATCTTTCATAGTCAACATTTGGCATTGGAATGAACTTGGGATGCAAGGTTTCTTTAATCTGACGGTATGTGATTTCTTTGTCAGTTTGCAGCATTTTCTTTATGACCTCCTTCACACCATCACCAGCAAGATGTTTAAGGCATTTGAAAATCTTTCTCTTATCAGCCTCTTCAATTGCATCAATGAAATCTTCAAATGTCTCTATTTACCTAGTCCATCGGTCACTAATATTTCTCTTTTTGGTAGTATCGAATGATGATGGTGGTTTCAAGAAAGCAGCAACGTTGTAGACCAGCGTGGAACGAAATGAGGCGGAACGTGGCAATCTTTCAACCACTGTTTCTCACTCATTTTCTCCGGACCTTATAATGTACTGGCCTCTGGATCACCCTTAATGATTAGTGGAAATGGGATTTTCTTCTCGGTCTCCATCGGAACAACCTGCCACTACTCCGGACTTTCACTCTTCAAAGAACTGTGAAGTTGTTCTGAGCCCCACTCAGTGGCTTTGGTGGCTTACCTCTTCAGTTATGGATGGCTCCATAAGCAAAATCTCAGGCACTTCTCCTTGGGCTGCTGTGCCCAGTGCTGTGGTATGAAGACTCTCTTTAATTACTTGTGATAAGCAGACAACTATTTTCTTGTATCTAGGCGACTTTGCTTCTGGTGCTTCTGTGTACTTGATTACACCTGGTTGATCTCTGCCTCACAGCACTTGTAATTGCAGTGTTATCTTGCTCTTGCTATCACTTTGTACTTTTTGACAACAAGTTGATTTTGGCTTGGCAGCACTTGTAATCGCAAAGTTATCTTGCGCATAGCTGTCGCTTTGTTCTTTTTGAAACCAGTTTGATCTCTGCTTAGCAGCATTTGTAATCGCAGCATTATCACTCCACACTGTGTTTGGCTCTATGTTACGTTTTAGCGCAGTAACTTTATGTATGACCTGACCAAAAGGTTCTGGACCAACGAAGTGTAGATTATCTGTAAATGCTTTTGATTTCAACTGCTTCACAGTGGCTGGAACTGCGCTTTGATTCCACATGCATTCAGCGTCGATTTAGTACTTTGACGATAGTGCACATGGCACGCACTAGCAGTTTGCTTGGGCCACGGCAAACTCTCTGAGAGAGCAGTAACAATCTTCGGGTTACTTATCCCCTATCTTGACGCCATTTGTATCGTCTTTCCAGCCAGTACCAAAGACTACACCACACACAGAGCTTGGTATCACACGTCTTTATTCTTCTTCATGTAACTGCGAACTCAACATTCTTAGACAGCCTTCACTGCAATACACTCTATTCATTACACCATAGCTCTACCGGGTTCCATCATTGTTAACTCGCAATACACTACAACCTTCATATGCCCAAAAATGACTAAAATTTCACACTCCAAATTCAAACACATTCCTTGGCAAAAGCTTATTTCGTCAACAGGATTACATCAGTGCATAATTGCAAATAAACGACACAGCTCTGAACAGAAAGGTAAGCCTAGCTTTCCTGGTGCACAAGCATATTACGCTGTACAGAAGAGTTTCGGAAGTATGATACTTCATGAAAAACGACAGCAATTTTCACCCTACACCTTCATAAACATGCAGTGGAAAAATAAAAAAGCAAAAAATGCGGGCAGGGACTTTTAGCACAGATGGAAATGCTGCAGGACAAATCAGACCCTGACAGCTGGGATCCAAGGAGAACAGAAATCACCATGGCTCATTACCTAAAATTGGAATAATTCAGACATCCATCTTGAACAATGCTTAACTGCCAAGTTTCAGTTTGCTTATGTGTTACATTTTCATTTTTTCAGTGTGCTTATATGTGACATTTCTCTGCCATGAGTAATAATGGAGGAGACACGTATTCATGAGTATATATAAGAGTTAATCAGGTAGAGTTAACATATTAGCCCTTTTTTATGCAATAGCCTGAAAAGTACCTTGAAACCGAGGCAAGGCCCATGATGGAAGTGCTCATACAATGTCCCCAACTGATTTTCCTTTTCTAACAAGGTTTTGCTGGATATGTTTGTGGCGCCATGATAAATGTAATTTCATTGCTGTCTAGTGCTGAAGTAACTTCCCAACAAAGGGGACTTGCATTTCAGTAAAGCTGCCAAGAGGGCGCATTCACAGAAATTAACTACAAGCTTCATAAATTAACAATCAAAGGCTTTGCTGAGAACCCGACAACTAGTCAGCAAATTGAAAAAGAGGAATATGTACTACTACATAATGAAAATGTGCTTATTTTCTGTCTCCCACTTCTGTCATACGCTTTCCACTTTCTCAGTAGGAACTGTTAGTTTGTTGGCCAACATAAGTGTTGGGATGATGCCAGACTGATTCTATGCACAGGGGGTGCATAGGATATGTTGGTCTATAGACCTGCTAAGTCACAGTGCCACCATATGTACCTCTAAACCTAGTAAGGTAACAAATGGTTTAGGCAACTTCAGAACATGACAACCCTGACTTCCTAAGGAATCGTGGTAATAGATCTAGAACCCTTTCACTCGGTTACTCGTGCTCACTCAGAAAAGTACACAAGAAATACACAAAAGGGGCATTTTCAATATTTATTGAACCATTGTGATTCTTGTATAAAATATATGTGCTGCAATGATTAATAGACGGAAGCAGATAAAAGTGATTAGCAATATAAGAACAGTAATAAGTATAAACGATTCCACCATTGTGCTAAAATATCTTGACATATAAGTACTGGGTATACTGTACTCCTACTAAGCGCTCCCTAACTGAGTTGCATAGGTATGGTGTTCTGCCAAGAATCCCCTACTGGATGATCTAACTCCCCATAACCTGAAAGTAAGTGTATTCTGGTAAGTGTCTTGGTGACAAGTTGGACATCCCTCCTCGCAGAGGGTAAACCGGAATTAACTGGGCTGAGACTCCGACAATAGCGACCTCGCAATGGCAGCAGAGTGCTCCTCTGATTTGACCACAGAAATTTGTGTGTATTTATAATAACATCATCCATTCTTCCGTGTTAAGGTCTTCAGCCAGCTTGACATTGCTTATTCTCTTGTGACAGTCGTGTCGCCTCATAGAAGAATACCAAATAACATTTGCACAGTGTGTTCAAGCCTTGTACTAAATATTCAAGGTGTGAAGATAGTGTACTTACAAAGTGGAACTGTAAGCAATGTGGTTTCAGAGAAACTAAACCTAGCCATGTGACACTTCAGTCGCCATTATCATGCATAAAATGATGGCAGGCCCCCAGGTAATCCCAGTTCTGCTCAAGTGAGCACACAGCATTGTCACAATAGCTGTATCACAAAAGGGTTATCTGTGTGTCCTAAAGATCAGTTTTACCCATTTGTGTGACATGAGTGTCTCTAGAGGCTTGTGGTCTCACTGTCGTACAATTCATATGATGACCCTGCTTTCATTTGAGCCAGGGTTCAGAACATTTTCACTATCGCCCTAAGTGTGATGAGTTTCATTGGTTGATGGCCACAAATAAGCAAACCAAAATATATCTTTCAATATGTAGACTGCATCCGTAACTAGGACCATTGGCTAAAGGGGTGAAAAGGGAAGAACAGGGAGAAGGGAATAAAAAAAGGAAGGAAGGTATTTAGAGGAAGGAGGGACAAATAGAAAGGAGGGAGGAAAAAAGGATGGTAAATTAAAGAAAGGAAGAGAAAGGAAACACAGAATGAAGAAAGAAAGATAGAGACTGGAAGTGCAGGGAAGGAAGAAAGAAATGAAAGAGGGAAGAATGGAAAGGAAGGAAAAGGACAGAAAACGTACAGGAAGTAAAAGAAGAAATGAAAACAAGGATTTGATGACAGAAAAAGAAAGTATGTAAGAAGAGAGAAAATGAGAAAGGAAGAAAAGCAGAAAAAAGAAATGAAAAAGTAGAAGAAAGACAAAGAAAGGAACAAAAGAAAGAATGCAAGATTTAGAAAAAGGTAAAAATGAATGAGAAAAACATAAAAATGACAAACGCCGGAAAAGCAGAAAGAAAATAAAGAAATGCAGCAGAATATATGACAATATAAAAAGGAAAAAGAAGTTGATAAAAAAATTTAAAAAGTGAGCAAAAAGACGAAAGAAAGAAAAAGAAAGAAAGAAAGATGGAAAAAAGAGAGAAAAGAAAGGCGTGCAAAAAGAAGAAAAATAGAATGGAGTGAGATGAGGAAGAAAGGAAAACAATAAAGAAAAATAGAAAAAGAAGGAATGAGCAAGAAAAGTAAGAAAGAAAACAAAGGAGAAAGGAATAAAGGAGAAAATAAATAAATTAGAGAAGTAGAGGCAGAAAGGAGAAAAAAGAAAATGTAGAGAAAGAAGACAACAGCAATAAACAGAAAGAAAGGATGAAAAGGAAGCAAGAGAAAGGACAGAGAGAAGAAAGAAGAGAAAGAAAGACAGGAAGAAAGAGAAAAAAAGAAAGAGGAGAGAAAAAAATGAATGACGATGGAGGACATACTATGTTTTAAAATGCTGACTACACAAAAAGGCAGCTGCATATTCTCAATTTGTCTGACAGGCAGTTATGTGTGAGCTACTGGTAGCTTGCAATCAAACCTGTTGGAGATCCCTCGTTTAGATGCTGCACAAAGAGGAGCATATCATCTGCATATAAGGATTGTCTAACCTCTTGGTCATTGCTTGAGCAAAAACCCCTCATCTGGGCATCAATTCATAAACATCCCACCAGGGCAAACAATAAGAGTGAGAGCGAATAGCCCTGTCGGGTTCCCTTCTTGAAGGGAAATGGATTTGAGAACAGCCTGTTTACTTGGACCTAAGCCCATGGTGCTGCATTTAAGGTCTTCAAATATCTCTGGAATCTATTTAAATTAATTTGAACGAGGACCTGGAACATAAATAGCCAATGGACCCTATCAAAAGTCTTCTCTGTATCTAACACTGTCTCCTCATAGATCTTTCTTGTATGCTAGTATCACATTAAGGCGCTTTTAACAGTGTGTGGTACTCCTCTTGGGCATAAAACCAGTTTGGCCCTCTCAGACCAATATGTGGATCACACGAGAAGATCTGGTCACTAGGAACTTAGCCATAATTTTAGTTTCAATGTCAATAAGAGAAATGGGGCTGTAAGCGCGACATACCTCTGGAAGCCTAGCGTGCCTGCGATTGATGTAACGTGAAGATCGTGTGGAAGCATCTTGTTATTATGGGCTTCTTCAAATAAGTCCCACAAACATGTAGTCAAGAGCAAAGAGTACCTTTCCATAGGGATCCCATTAAGGCCTGGAGTTTACTGGCAGGCATAGATATAATGGCTTGCAGCATCTTTTCTTGTTATTGGTTCATCTGTATGATTTCGGTCTGTCAATGATAATGTGCGGTCCTGAAGGTCTTTTAATATCGTATTTTCAAGTTCCTGACTGGAAGGGGATGGGTAAAAACAGATGTCTATAAAAGACTGCAAATGTGTTTGCTATAGATTCGATGAGTAGATCTTCTGGCCCGTTTAGTCTGTAATGAATGGGACTATTTGAACTTGATACTTAGCAGTGAACAAGTGTAATAATTTTCCAGACTTATTGCCCATTTGATACATTCTGCTCAGAGAGTCCATACAGACTCTGCTTGGGCCTCCCCAGGGAATTTTTCCCTCAGATGTACCCTGTGTATTTCCAACCACCTTGAGACATGCGGGTCCTCTCTCTCAGAGAGTTAATTCTCTAACTTAGCTATACTGACTTCAAGTTCTGTGACCTGGGGGGTGCGGGGGGGCATGGTCTAACCGCGCTGCAAGATGGCCGCTTGTTAAGCTTGCTCTGCCAGCCGTGGCATAATCCTCACAAAATCCGTACAGCAGGAGGGGCATCGAAGAACATAAATCACTTCTGGGCATCGCCTTGGAAGCTGCGCTGCGGCAGAGCCGTTGCCCACTGCTGCAGACTGTGCCAGAGGTGCTTGGGAGCCCCTGGCAGAGGCAGCCGGCCTACTGCACGCGGAGCCTTCTGTCGGCGTCGGGCTGTGGGCTCGCAGTGGGTGGCTGGTCCAAGGAGAAACAGCACCAGACGGCAGGCCTTCACTATCAGAGGTCCATCGCCCCTGGCAGCACTCGACCGTGAGGGGGCTGCGCCGCCTTCTTAGGAGCAGGGCCCGCGGGGCTTAGGCTTCGACTGTGCCGGTGGAGGAGCTGTGGTGGTGCGCTGTCCTGCCGGGACCGGATGTTGAGCGATGGCCCCGCCAAAGCTATTTCCCCCTGACGTTCTATGGTATAGCGAGTGTGGCGGTACCCGGGAGCGAGGCTGAAGTGGACCCGATCCTAGGGCAATGCGGTCTTGCGGGGCTGCCCTTTGATGTTCGAGCTCTGAAGTCGTGTTCCGAGCCTGCAGCGGGTGACGATGAGTGCGGCTGTGGGGCGCAGAGGCATCTGTGATTATCGGCGACTAAAGGTGTCTTGCTCAGCATAGAAAGCGCAGCTGGGGTTGTTACTTCGCTCATCAGGCCTCAGTTTGCTGAGAAGCGGCATACATCATAAGGGCCCCATGGGTGTCTGGCGATTTTAGACCTGCACGAGCACAAAACAACAAGAATATTGCAAAAGCAAGCCATTTTGTTAAAGCGTGATACATCGGTGATCTGCGGGCTGAACCCTGGGCTGCGGCATATTGGCCTGTTCAGGTCTGGGCCCCATGGGCTAGCATCTACAACAATCACAGTGGAGATACACAGATTCACTTAAGAAGCAGCTTCTCCACATCACACGACACCATGGGCAAGCATGATGCGAAGCAGCCAAAATTAACATTTGAAAACAAAAAACAAACTAGACTAACGGAGTCTGAACTAGAAGGGGGTACTGATCGTTTATCCAGTGAACAACCAGATGAGCAAGGGGAAGACCTCCGTACATTACTGCTGGAAATTAGATCAAGTCTAAAAACCGTAGAGACTAAGTTGGATGTACTTAGCTCTCAACTAAATCTAGTTAAAAAACAGGTTTTACATGCATGAGACACGGCTGGATCAGCTGGAAAACCGAAACTAGGACAATCACGAGTTTCAGGTCAAAACTAAAGAGCAATTATTGCAAATGGACAAGGTACTCAGTCTGATCAAGGAAAGGAATCAAGACTTAGAGGCTAGATCTCGTCGTAATAACCTCCAGATAACTGGTATTCCCGAGACGACCACCATCTCCAAAATGGATGCCTATGTAGACAAGATGCTGCGTGAACTTTTTGGCCCTGATCTCGCCCCAGTATTTGCGGTCGAAAGAGCACACTGCACGCTGGGCCCCAAGCAACCGGTAGGAGCAACACCCAGGCCAATACTAGCTCGGATATTAAACTATAAAGACCGTGACATCATACTGCGACTTGCAAGAGAGTGGAGTACCATCAATCATAAAGGGAATACAATATCGTTCTACCTTGATTTTACCCTGGCGGTGCAGGCGGCCCACAGGGAGCTCCTACCGGCGAAACGCATCCTGCTGCAGGCCAAGATTCCATAAGCTTTAATAAATCCTGCTACGCTCAAGTTAACATACGAAGGCTCAGTTCACCAAGTTACAGACGCCAAGTTCTAAATGAAGTTTGCCAAGCATGTGGGAGGGAAGACGAATGCCAGTAGATCTGCTAATGGACATAACTCGGAGGCTGGACTAAGCGACAATGAATAACCCTCTAATCGCTGCAATTATTAACAACAACACTATTGGGCTATACAATGCTTTGTCATGTTGGCTGTTGGGGAGCGGCGCTGCATTCGGCGTGTGACAGCGGGCCCTAGCCCACGATCACCAGTCACTGGCTCTACGCCAATCTCTCGGCCAACCCGCCCCAAGGCAGGGTAGTATGCCGGCATCACCACGCGCCCCAGGATGAGCTACAGTAATACACAACCTTATTGGGGGGTTGGTGGGGTAGGGGGGGTGGGAGGGAGAGGTTAATGTTGTGGTTTAAGTCAGTGCAATCTCACATAGCTACAATCTCACGAGGCGACGATTCGGACTACACACGGTTTGCATGCGGGTTATGTTGGGAGCTGGGGACACAAATGTTACTACCACCCAACAGACTGCCACTGGGGAGGCCGGAACCAGACACTCACCACAATGTTATCCCATCTCACACAACTAGGTATGGCATGACTCCCCTGAATCTATTAACCTGAAACATTTGCGGCCTAAATGACCATAGAAAGACTAGACTGGTCCACTCTTATCTACTCAGACATCACGTAGACATCTGCTTTCTACAAGAGACCCACTTGAACAGCACTCCCTCAGCCAAGTTAAAACATAAACGATAGGGACACATCTATTCCTCCATATATTCAAATTATGCGCGTGGCGTAGCTGTACTCGTGAGACAGGGACTGGATTGGAAAGTATGCGAGTCTCATGTTGACTCTGAGGGGAGATATGTTATATTGCTGGGGGTGCTTGGAGGGGTGAAGATCACATTAGCAGCAATATAAGGCCCAACACAGATAACCCTGCTTTTTTCCAGGTCATATGGGCTACAATCAAATCCAGAGGCTGCAACACCATAATTTGGGGCGGAGATTTTAATGCTGTGCTTAATGATGCTGCTAACAGAAAGGGCCTGTCTCGTTCACTTCAACTTAATTCCAGCAGTACCCTAAATGCTATTCTCTCGGATGGCAATTTAACCGACATATGGAGGAGGCCTAACCAATACACGACAGAAGGTACATGTATATCAGTATAGCATAATGCCTGGTCCAGGTTAGACTATTAGTTAGTATCAAGGGACGTGGAGACGTGGGCACAGGAAGTTGCTCACCTTCCCGGGACATCATCAGATCCCGCCCCCTGCCTTTTACGAATAACCATGCCCAACACGCCCAACAGAATATTCAGCTGGAGGCTTCCCCCAATTGCCCTGCTTGACGAGGCCTTCAAGGAAAAAATACGGGGAGACATTGAGGAATGTTTTACTCTTAACACTGGTTCGGTTACATCCCAGGCCTCCTTATGGGAGACCTTTAAAGTGGTTATTAAGGGATTATGCATAGAGCGACAAGCTGGGGTACTAAAGGCAATTAGGAGTACATTAGCCTCCCTTGAAGCACGCATTAAGGATACTGAATTGCAAAATTATGCAACTGAGGATCCTGCTTTCCTAGAGTCACTAAATGAGAAGATGTTGGAATTTGAGGAAGAAGCACAGCAGAAGGTGAAGTTTATGGGCAAATACACACAAGCTAGGCACTATGGAGAGGGGAACAGGCGAGACAAAGTTCTTGCAAACATGCTTCGGGCACCGCGCGCTGCCGCTTACGTCACCAAGATCCGGGGAGATAACCAGAATATGATAAGAGGCCCGTAAGAAATCATAGATCGCTTTACACAATTTTATGCCAATTTATACAGGGCCACACACCGGTCAGTCCCGGAAGACCTGCAACCTTTTTTGGAGTCCATAGAGCTACTCTGGTTAGGAAGGGAACAAGAGGACGCGCGCATTTCTGTAACAGCAGCGCGACCTGGAATGTGGGAAACACACCGTGTTTTTGCTTTTAACTTTTCATATGCTCATTTATTTTAAAACTTGAATTACCGGCACTTGCTCATTCTCGCCGCTGCTACCCCGGTCCACCGCAAGCGTTAGGCTTGTTTGTTGTGGAGGGTGCAGGGCGGTACTTTCTTCCTGTTTTTTTCCTTGTGACTGCCGTGATTGGGCGAGTGTGGGGAGGCGGAGCTGACTTAGAGCCCGTCCTCTATATAACCCGATGTCAGCTAATACGCTCAGATGACGCGCGCATTTCGGTAACAGCAGCGCGACCTGGAATGTGGGAAACAAACCGTGTTATTGCTTTTAACTTTTCATATGCTCATTTATTTTCAAACTTGAATTACCGGCACTTGCTCATTCTTGCCGCTGCTACCCCGGTCCACCGCAAGCGTTAGGCTCGTTTGTTGTGGAGGGTGCAGGGTGGTACTTTCTTCCTGGTTTTTTCCTGGTGAATGCCGTGATTGGGCGAGTGTGGGGAGACGGAGCTGCCTTAGAGCCCGTCCTCTATATAGCCCGATGTCACGCAATACTCGCAGTGGATGCGCGCAGCGGGCGTGCCGCTTCCGCGCCGAAGACGAGCCCAGGACGGGGCATGGGGCTAGAATCCCTGCTCAAATAGCTCCATGTATCCAGGTATTGTCCTCAAAGCAGTTAATGGTGTTACGCCCCCCTAAGCTAAAAGGCTGTACAACACTTAGGACATACCATGTAGATAATGCTATCTGTCCAAACTGTACATTTTCACTCTTGAATATCCAACCCTATTCCACCAAAAAAACGAATTATACACAGCGTGCTTTGCACACTGTTCCTACTGTTGAAAATTTTCAGTTTTTCAGTCTAAACTGCCGTTCTTTGCCCAAACACAAACTGGACATCTTTGAGCTATTATTAGAGGAGCAGCCTAACGCCCTCTTTCTGACCGACACTTGGTTACACAATAGTGCTGGCCCTGATATAGCGGCAGCCCTTCCCACAAACTATGCTATCGTGCGTAGAGATAGAGCATTGAAAACAGGAGGTGGCATTTCAATTATTTTTAAGAATCACCTGAAATGTAGCCTGGATTCTGTGAACATCCCAGATTGCGAAGCAGCTGTTTTTAAATTAACATTGACTCCTAATTTCACCTTATCTGGCATGTTGATCTATCGGCCCCCAGGAACTTCCACTCAATGGACAACTACCTTGGCCAATTATATTACCCCATTCCATTTGGGCTCAAATTTTTTTTCTTTGACTGGGGATTTTAATTTGCATTTAGAGGATCTATCCAACATTACCTGCGCCAACCTGATAGATGATTTAGCAGCTTTGAATATCAAGCTTCTAAACTCTGGCCCTACTCATAAAGCGGGACACCTACTGGACCCTATTTTTTCTAGTCTTACTGAGCTGGTACGCCAGCCTGCAATCCCCTTATGCTGGTCTGATCATTTTTTAACAAAATGTATTCTTGAATTACCTGCCCTAGTAGTTCCGCAGTCCTTCTCACAAACTATATCAAGAAAAAAATGGAAAAAATGGAATCTTTTAACTTTCAATAATGCTCTTAGTGGAAACCCTCCCCCAAAGGGCCTAAATATGGAAAGTGCAGCAAAGGCCACTGAAATGTGGCTCTGTGAAGCCGTTGACTCATGTTTGTCTACTCCACACATAAAAGTCAATAACCATCGTCCCCCAGCCCCCTGGTATAATGACTCATTAAAAGTTGAAAAGTCTTAGTGTAAAGCACTTGAGAGACAATGGCGAAAAAACTACTCACCCGAGAAGAAGGTGACATATAACAAAGCAAGAAATAACTATCACGCCTCTGGTATAAAAGTTAAAGCTTTGTATGTGTCCAAAACTATTATGGAAGCGACAAATCGACCTAAAACTTTGTTTAATATTGTCATAGAGCTGGCTGGTGCTCAAACAACTGCAATTGCTCAACCTCTAAATGAGCAACAATGTGATAATCTCGCCCGTTTTTTCATTGGGAAAATTGATAATTTAATCCTGGAAATAAATAGCTCAAATCCTGACACTACTAGTCAAGTAGAAACTGAAACCATCTTTGTCTCTACGGACACCTTAGAGTGTTGGCCTCCCATCTCCATGGATGATTTTAAGATCATTCTAAATAATATTAAATCAGGATCCCCTATGGATCCAATTCCCATAAACATTCTAAAACAACTGGATTCTCCGCATTTGGAGGTAATTCTGGACACCTTGAATACCTCTTTTCTACAATCCACTGTACCTGCGTTGTGGAAACATGCAATGGTGAATCCCCCATTGAAAAAAACAATGGCTGATCCAGAAGTACTAGCCAACTATAGACCCATTTCACTTCTACCAGTATTTTCGAAAAATCTGTTTTAACACACTTTACGGAAACTAATAATTCCCTTCATTCTTCACAGTCTGGCTTCCGTGCCGGCTACTCCACAGAAACAGCACTTTTGGGATTCACGGAAAAAATCCGTAAACTCCTTTGATGACGGCCAAACAGTGGCCCTCATTTTACTAGACCTTAGTGCGGCCTTTGATACCATCTCGCACAAAAGGCTGGTAAATACACTGGAAAATGCTGGTATATGTGGTGAAGCACTAAAGTGGATTTGTTCATTTCTGGAAAATCGCACTTTCCAAATTATGTCAGCCTCAGCGTGCTCAAAAAGTTTTATTTCATCCCACGGAGTACCTCAGGGCTCAATTCTTAGCCCTTTGTTTTTTAATTTGTATGTTAAGCCCCTAGCAGACATAGCAGATAAAGTGGGTCTCACTCTTATGACCTACGAGGATGATTCACAAATCATCTTCTCTCTTTCCGAATCCAGTCCATTGGCTCCCTCCCATCTGAAACAAGGCCTTAGTGATAACTGCAACTTGATGACCATCAACCAGTTAAAACTGAATGGAGACAAAACGGAGGTCCTCATTCTAGGAAAACACAAAGACCTCTGGAATTCCTCCCACTGGCCCACTCAAATGGGCAAGCTTCCTGTTTCGACCAGCCATGTTCGCAACCTTAGGGTCATTGTGGACAGTGCTCTGTCCATGAATCAACAAACTGGCAAAGTAGCGGCTCTATGTTTTACCATTTTGAAATGGCTTAGAAAAATCCTATGGATGCTGCCCACTACTACCCAAAAGACCGTAGTCAATGCTCTTATTACATCTCGACATGACTACGGGAATATTCTCTACCTTGGGTCAAATAAGGCTGAGGTGCGTAGATTGCAGCTAATTCAGAACTCGGCCGCCAGGTTGCTTTGTAGGGTTCCAAAAACTTCTAGTATCTCTGGTCATCTACGTGATCTACATTGGCTCCGGGTGGAGAACCGTATTAAGTTCAAAGCCCTGAGCTATATGTTTAGGATAAAAGTTGGTACTGCCCCTAACTATCTGCAAGCTTTAGTACATCCGTATACACCTGCTCGTCATCTACGATCTCAATCTGCAGCTAACTTCTATTTGCCTAGGTTTAAACTTTCCAGAGTGGGTGGAAGATCATTCTCCTATCTAGGTCCATCCATCTGGAACACATACCCTCCTACATCCGCAAAGAAGATAACTATTCGCGCTTTCGTAAAAGTGTCAAAACCTGGTTGTTTGATCAGTAACATCTATGCAAGGTGTCTGCCTGTTGTATGCTCCGTCATGGCGCCGGGAAACCCTTTGTGGGTAGCTGTGCGCCTTATCAACTTAACAAATAAAATAAATAAATAATAAATAAATAGAGAATATCTGGATGTACCCTTTTCCGCTTCAGACATTATCCAAGTTATCCGTAGCTTGCCTTCAGATAAAGCCCCTGGATCTGATGGTCTAACCACCCCATTTTATAAAACTTATGCTGCGAAGCTGGCCCCTTACAGCAGTATATGAGGAGTCTCAGTCCACTGGTATCTTGCCGCCTTCAATGCGCAAAGCCATTAATATTACACTGATGAAGCCTGGGAAACCCAACAATGAGGTAGATTCATACAGACCTCTATCACTATTTAATGTCAAAATATTCACAAAGTTGCTCGCGAAAAGACTGCAGCCACTGCTCCCACTGATAGCATGCCCAGATCAGTTGGGATTCATCCCGGAGAGATCTCCTGCACATACCCTCCGCACCCTTTTCACTGTACTAGACTACACCCTCACACGCAAGTGGTAGCAGCACTTCTAGATGCCACTAAAGCGTTTGACACTCTTGAGTGGCCATATCTATTCGCCATTCTGGGAGAGTGAGATTCAGCACTCTTTTCATGGGTCTCATACGGCTGCTCTACACGGAGCAGTCCGCAGGGATCCGGATGAATGGCATGTTGTTGAGTCTATTCTGCATTATGCGAGGGACGAGACAGAGATGCCCTCTCTCTCCCCTACTCTTCGCTATTGCGGTGAAACCATTGGCGGCTCGGATAAGACAACATCATGCTGCTTGGGGTCAGGGTTTTAGAACCAGAGGAGTATTGATCTCACTATATGCAGATGATATTATCCTTTACATCAACGATCCCGCTGTGAACGCTGCCCGTATCCTTCGTGAACTCATAAAATTCAGGAGCTTATCCGGCATAACCATAAACTGGGCTAAGTCCACCCTCTTTCCACTCACAGACACCACTACTACATTCCCTATAGATTATCCTCTCCAATGGGCTGATGGCCCGGTGAAATACCTGGGTATCTGGCTCAGCCGGGACGAGCAAGAGATTTGGGGTATGTACTTTGGGCGAGCCATAACATGGTTGGAGGAAAGGGTAACTGCATGGATGAAGCTGCCTCTCTCCCTGGCTGGGAGGATTACAATAGCTAAGATGGTGGTCTTGCCAAAATGTTTATATCTATTTGTAAACATCCTGATCCCCCTCACCCAAAAATGTTTTATAACGATGCGTGCTCTTTTAATATCTATGGTGTGGGCGGGCCGACAGGCGCGGGTCTCATGGGAACTTCTAATGGTTCCATTAAGTGAGGGTGGGTTGGGTGCCCCGGACGTCCAGATGTATTCCTATTGTGCACAGGCTTAATTTCTGCAGCATTGCTTACACCCCATCCCATTTCAGCCTCATGCTGCGGTCCAGTGGGATGCAGCGACGCCGGTTCCCCTCCAGGTGGCTATCTACCAGTTCTATAAATGATTGCGGGATGGAATCGACACGGTCGAGACTCTGAGGTGGGCGTGGGACAGTCTCCGAGACAGAGCCCATCTGAAAATGTTATATGCCCCATCCATCCTTCTAGCACACAATCCCATGATCCCCACAATGGTGGAGGGAGCCAGCAGATCAATAGCCAGGACTCTAAGACTTCACACATTTGTGGATCTATATCCTGGGGACGAGTTCAGACCCCACCAGAAACGACAGACGGGAGGATTGGGACCATCTCAGAACTTTTTCTATATTATAAACTCTGGGCAACTTGCAGACAAATACACACAACCTTCCCCGCCCCATCCACCCACACTGTTGGCACTTGAAAACATCATTAAGACAGCCTGCCCCTGTAAGCTCATAACACGCCTATAAAACAACATGCAGAATACCGATCCCATAATCAAGCCAAAAGCCCTTCAGGGATGGAACTCGGAGCTACATAATCAGATAACGGAGGACCAATGGGCTTTTTGTTGTAGCCAACTCACTGTATTATCTCCCAACTATAAATTGAGATCGATACATTTTAAGTACATTCATCGCTTTTATAGAACTCCCTCTCAGTTACACTGCATGGGGATCAGAGCAGACGATTGTTGCTGGAGATGTGGCTACGCTCCTGCCCCCTTCATACACATGGCGTAGAGCTGCCGCCCTCTGGTGTCTTACTGGGCTGTGATTTTTAACACAATCCATGACATAATTGGCACACCAAACGACCCTGTGCCGCTTATCGGCTTATTGGGATACATGAGAGACACGCCCGCTGAGACTCGGAAACTACACGCCATGTTATTGCCATTTGCTAAGCGCAGATAAGCTATGCACTGGGGAAAGAAGAAGGTGCCCACTGTGGCGGCTTGGATACATTATGTAACTTTCAGTCATACACAATTAGCAACATAATGGGAACTAATGCCAGCTAGATCCAGGCCGAAAGATATATGGAACCCGTTTCTCGACTGGGTACGATCGCTACGGGCTGAGAGGGAGGGCTCCTCGGAACAGGCCAGTCCCCCAGGAGAATAGACACTGGCTCAGGAGACAATGGTCGCCCAGAGAAGGAACCCGGCAAGGGATACATAAAAAAAATTGGATAGCAGATCCCCATTACATAATAAACTGACTGTTGCCCCACATACAGGTGATGTCCTGGCCACCAGATCAGGCTCATAAACCTTTCTTGAGGACTATCCTGTACCGCCTTAGGCAATATGTTGCACTCCGACTAATCCACTTGTTTTGTAGAACTGTACATCATATCTGTACCACGTGTCATTGCTTTGCACAACTGTTTAAGTTGCTGTTTTTTATTTGTTGCACTGAAATGCCGATATACAAAAACAACAGCTGATGGACAGAATGCAGAACAATGTCATACATTCACCCCAGTACAGAGATCTGGGCCTAAATCCAGCGTTTTTTTCCTCACCATGACATTCCAGTTTGAACCCAACCTGAAATGCCGATAAACAAAAAAAAATGTTTTAAGATATCTGACCTCCCTCCCTTTTTAGTTTACATTGCCCCGGGTGTACGTCATGGCCCAGCCTCTAATAACTTGTCTAAATGCCTCCCATATGGTAGGTTTAGACAAAACTGAATCCACATTAAGTTGAAAATATTAAGCTACCTCATAGTTGATCTGCTAGCTTGCCATGTGTCAGCCACCAGATTGGAGTTGGTGAGTGCATGACTACGATGCCTCATCACTGATATTGCCGCTTCGTGTTATGCTTTTTCGTAAAGCATTAAAAACGTGGCTCTTTGTAGAGGCCTATCCGTAGTCCTGCACTAGGGAAATTCCAAGCTGTACGATCTTTAGGCGCCTTGATGCCCTTGGGCTAAGTCACGCGTTACAAGTCTTCATTCATTCATTCATTCATTCACCATGCATTCAGGCGTCAAATACTCTTTCTGCCCTGGTTCAGACAAGACAGCTTCAGCTCTATTGGGGAATGATCTGATAGAACTCTGGTCAACATCCAGCCAGAATGTATGTGCCTGACGTTTGCTGCTGGGAGAAATAAGTACCCTATTTGAGAGCCCGTATTATGGGAGGAGGAATAGGAAGTGAACCATGTATCAAAAGGGCGCAGCTTGTGCCAGTTGTCAACCAATTCCAACATCCCTGCCCACCAGGCTACATTTATTGATCTTGTAGATGTGGAGGGGTTACTTGTGTCTAGGTCAGTATTCATCACTGAATTAAAGTCGCTACCTATCACTGCCATCCCCACTGGAGGGTCTGCAAGGGTTTGTGTGTGTGTACTGAGAATACTATCTATCAAGTTGGGCAGAGAATACAAGTTCACAATTGTCCATTCCTCACTTCCCCGGACTCTGTTGACCAGATTGTATCTGCCAAAGGCATCAGTATGTACTGTTTTAATCACTATGGGGCATGATTTCATGATACGAAAAGCGACCCCGCTGGACCGCGAGTGAACCCCGCTTGGTAGCCTTATCTGGGAGTAGCCTTATCTCCCCAAGAAGTTAGAGCCCAATAAGTGTGTTTCCGGTAGCAACACAACATCAGATGGAAGCCTCTTAAGATACAACAAAACTGCCTCTCTTTTAAATTGGTTATTCAGACCATTTACATTTTAGAAGAGTACCCTGTACCCATTTTGGGCACTATTGTCTGTTTGACACTATGTATGTAGGGTCAATACTGCCAACTGTGACAATCCTGCCTGACATCGTGTAAAACAAACTAACAATCCTTGGAGAATCACCCCTTCTGCTAAGTAAGTAAAACAAATATGTGTAAGGGCGCAATCTTGGCACCGAAAACACAATTTAAAAGCATATTAGAGCACACTCTGCAACTTTGTTTTGAAGGCAAGGGGTCTGGCCTAACCATCTAAACAAATTGGGAGGCACCCCTGGTGTGTCCCGTTTACCACCGGATGACCCGACACATGATCTTTTGGGTCCAGTCCTCGTCTACTTTATCCTTTTTCAGGCAGTTTATTGTGGAGAGCTTTTCCAGACTAGCTACCCTATCAGAGTCTGAAGTGATGTCATTAGCTGCCTGCCTGCCTTCTGACACCAGCGACCGACCAGCAACAAGTGACCAACTGAGCTGGTGGGCGCCTCTATGGAAGGTTCAATGGCTGCCATACCTGGCCTCAGGCCAGCTGATCCATAGGCTCCCCATGTCGTACGGGTAATTTAAGGGGATCCTCCTTGATGCATCTTCATGCCTCTTCTGTGTCTCTAAGAAGACGGATTTATTAATAAAGGGAATCTATAAATTTTCCGGAACATTAGCATGTAATGTATTCCCCTTGCACGCATTTTTTGTTTTACTCGGGCGAATATTCTTCGCCGTTGTTGGACCAGTGGGAAATAGCCAGCATCTTCTTTGAATCATGTATTAGTTCACCTTGTGATCTAGCAAATTTCTATAATATAAGTGTAACCTCAGAACCCACTGTATTTAATTGTGGTTCCAGAGCATGTTTGAACACATTAATTGCTTGGAGTATTATATGTGTGGAATCCGTGGGGTTCAGCAGGGGGCTGCGGGTGGAGGCGATTCTGCCATTTTGCACTCAGTGACATCCAGCCGTGTAGCAGTTGGTTTTGCCAAACTTTATCCAGTTTACCCTGTGTATGAGCCAGTGAGATTTTACTTCCACATCATTACTTTAGTTCACCAGTGTTAAAATATGTTTCTAGTTGGCGCTCCCCGTCCTGCTTCAGATGCCTCTCTCAGCCTGACCCACCAGCCCCAGGGTCCCCGATGGCACATGCAGCCAAGAGGGAGGATCCCACATCACAGCTGCCACAAGCACTGCAGAGGGGAAAAGTATGAATCCCTCTCCCTGCCATGTAATAAAGCTGATTACTCCTAGGATATGATCCAACAGGGGTTAATTCCATTAACATGGGGGAGGGGTGTTACATCTTGAGGGGGCCTCTACAGCGCCAAGTAATTGACCTCATTCACTACTGTTTGCAATGATCGACATGTCTGACATCTGAGCAGGGGCAACACGTCATGGGGACACAAACATCAGGTAATCCCTAAATATATTGTTAGTCGGGTGGGAGGCAGTCACTAGTGGCAATATGTACTGTTAATATCTGTGAAGGGTAATGCGCCAGTGGCTCCTTAGGTCGCCAGCACACTGCTAGTGCCCCCGCCCCCACTGTTCGCTCATGAGTTAGAGGTGAAGCCCCAAACATCAAATCACCCACATCAGTGTCTGTCTTCCCAGGGTCGACCTCACATTCAAGGTGGGGCTCTGCTCTCCTCCGATCAGCGCAGTGGTTGGTGCAGATTAAACCTGTCTGAAACGCCGCCAGCTGCACCCTAGAATGCCTTCAAGTTTAGACTCTGATACACTTCCCAAGGCTGAAGGGCTTGCCTCCCCCACTTGGAGCCCCCCAGCTGCATTCACCTACCCGGCTTCCGGTCCACTTCATCTCACCACCTTAGGACGTCCATTACTTACTGATAATGGCATTACTCCTAGTCCTACTCCCTTGCCTTCGTTCTTAACACGAGAGGCTCTCCGCCTCCCCCCAGACCCACCCCCAGCCTATTAAAAACTCCGCCCGCCCCCACCTCTTCCTGTATGTAAACAAGCCGAGCTAGCACTCAGTTGGACAGCACCAGGAGGGCGGGAGGGCCTAGAAGGAAGGCGAGGGAGTAGGACTAATGTCATTATCAGTAAGTAATAGATGCATTACCGCCTGTCCCTCCCTCGCCTTCCTTCTTAACATGTGAGGACACAGTAAATAAAAAAACTGAGACGGACAACTGACTGAAAAAGAACACCAATGTGCCCCAATCACAGCACAAAAAACACCCCCTACACCTTCATAGCCCAGGACATTAGCCAAACGTTCCAGACCACCAATCTGCTAGTGTCAGACAAAAGTGGAAGGAGCAGACCAGGTCGCAGCCCTACAGATCTCCACCACCGAGGTACCCTGCAATTCAGCCACCGTAGCGCCATACTGCGTGTACCCCTTAGGAGGATCCACCCCTTTAACCTTGTAAGCCAAAAGGAATGTAGACCGAATCCAATGACTCAACGTAGCTATGGAAGTTTCTCACCCTTCTTGGCAGGACCAAAGTTCACTAACAACGCGTCCCCCTTCCGGAAAGACTCCACCTCATGCACATACCACAGCAAAGTCCGCTGTACATCTATGCAGTGTAAATGACAATCCTCATCCGAGGAAGTAACGGAACAAAACTCTGGCAAAATCACCTCCTGACTGAGATGAATGGCTGAATTAACCTCAGGGTCAAAAGACGGCACCAGCACCACCTGGTCCAAAAAGATCTTGCAGAAAGAATACTTACAAGATAAAGCCCCCAACTCACCCTAGCGGAAGTGATTGAGACCAGAAAACAAGAGTTTTAACTCCAGCCCCTCTAGGGGCTCAAAAGGAGGGCCCGAAAGGACATCCAAGACAAGCTGCAAATTCTAAGATGGAAAAGAACGAACAGGCTGGGGAAACAGGTTCAAAAGTGCCTGAAAAAACCAAGGCATCAGACCCCCGTCATCCTGCAGATTATGCTCCAGGAGCCTTGAAAAGCCTGAATGGCCGCCCAATGCACTCGCAGAGAAGCCGTCGATAAAACCCAAATGGGCACCATCCTGCAGGAGCTGCATCACCAAAAACAGGTCAGCCACAGTAGGATCAACCTCCTTACCAGCACACCAGGCCGAAAAAGCCAGCCAATGCCTAGCATAAGAGAGAAGTGTAGAGGACCTACGAGAAGCCTGCAATGTCATAGCCAAATAGTCAGGCACCCCCCAACCCAGCTAAGCCATTCTGGTCAACTGCCAGGCCGTCAAGTGTTACTTCCTTAAGGTGCTCAGGGGAAGAGCAGGAAACATCAATTGAGATGGAACCACAGGAAGGACCCACTCCCGGTCGCAACACAACAGGCTTAGGAGAGGAAATCAATTCACCCAAGGTCACTGGGGTGCAATCAACATCACCTGCACCTGATCCTTTCAGATCCGAACCAGAAAGGCCCAGAGCAGTGGAAACGGAGGGAAAGGCATACAGAAGACCCCGAGGCCAAGGAGGTCAAGCCGTTGATGCCCAATGCCATGGGACACCGACCCAGAGAACAAAACATTTCCACCTTGGCATTCCCCGGGTCCGCAAACAGATCCACCACTGGGAGGCCCCAATCAACCACCAATTGGTTGAACAAACTGGGAAGGAGGGAGAAATCTTCGGATGAGTGAATGTAAATGATCGGCACAAACATTCTCCATCCCCAAAATGTATAGAGCAGACAGACCCAGCCCTGAGCCCACAAGGAAATGTCGCTGGCCACTAAGTTCAAGGACCTGGACCTCGTCACCCCTGTCGGTTGACATAGGACTTCGCCACCAGATTGTCCAACTGAACACCATCTGGCCCCGCAGAGAGTCCTGAAAATGGAGCAGGGCTATCTAAATCGCCTGCAACTCCCTCCAGTTCGAGAGTCCCGCAGAGACCAGCACCCCTGAACCTGCTCTGACCCCAATGAAACCCCCCACCCGGAAAGGTTGGCATCCAAAGTCACCACCAGTGGAGCCAGAGGAGACAAGTAGACTCCGGCCTGAAGGTGACGCTGGCAAAGCCACCAGGAAAGACACTCCTGGATCTGATCCGTCAATTGCAGACGAGACAACAGACTCTGGGCCCCCAGAGACCAACCAGCCAGATTCCAGTTTGCCTGGCGTAGAAGGTGAATATGGGACCAGGGCACAAGAAACACCACAGAAGTCAAATGTCCCTGCACCCTCAACCACTCCACCACCAGAGGAGCCTCCAGGGACATCAAGGCTAGAACCTGCATTTGATGGGAGGTCAGGCGACGGTCAGACAGAGTAACAAGGCCTTCCAGAGTTTGAAAACGAACCACGATGAAGACCATGTCCCAAGAAAGGGCCAAAGAAGATTTCTCCCAGTTCACCAAAAACCCGTGCCCCTGAAGCACCT